>NW_015971150.1:2400000-3600000 GCF_000961545.1 Sporothrix schenckii 1099-18
CTCAGCGCCGCAGAGTCGGTTGTTTCGGAGAGTAGTATCACACCCTCCAATTCTGCCTCGCAAGCTGGCCTTCCTGGACTCCAAGCATCGTACCCGTCCGAGTCCAATCTGCAACTTATGGCCTCTATTTCCTACTGGTCCAACAGAAAGGGCCAGTGGAAGGATCTTGGCGAGCCTTTCAGCGCCATTGTTATTTCGCCCGGCCTGATCGAGGCCTACGTACCCGGGACACATATGACAAGCACCAAGCATAGCCCCGGGTTCAACAGTCAAACCACACTGGAGCTGGAGGCTGGAGCACCACGGCCGCTCATCGCCCTGGATCTTACTCCCCTCGTCATGATCAGACAAAGCACAGTCGTAGATCTAGAGATTCGGTCCCCTGTTCGGTCATTTGCAAAGTACTGCCACCTGGACGCAAACATTTTCCGATTCCGAACACAGTCACCTGCCGAACTTGGCAAACTTTATGCAGCAGTGCATGAATCCCGGATGAACAACGCCAAGTTCAAGGCCCTCGAAGAGGAAGCGCGTTTCCGCTCCTTTGGCCAGCCCCAGCCGACGGGCGACGCAGGCGACGATACGAGCAGCCACCGTCGCCGGAGCTGGTTTGGCCGCAAGAACAGCTACCGCGCATCGACACGAGCACCGTCGCAGTCTCAGGGTAGCTCGTCCAGTGTCTCGGCGACCAGCTTCTTGCGGAGACTGACAGGCGGTGGCAACACGGCCTTCAATATCAACGGCTCTTCAGTAGACCGGCAAAGCCGGGCTGGTAGTGGCGGAGCCAGCTTCTACACCTCATCTGGATCCTCTTCCGCTGGCGGTGGAGGCTTCTCGTTCACGGCCCCTCGGTCGCCGTCTGTCAGCCTTGCAGAGAGCAGCAGCCGTGGTATCCAAGCGCTTGGGTCATCAAACATCAAGATGCGTTGCCACTTGCAGACATCTGCAAACAAATGGGAAGACCGCGGAAACTGTTTCTTGACAATTGCAAGACCGCCTCCCGGCATGCGTCAAGAGCTGACCATTTACCACGGCCTCGAGAAGCGTGTATTGGTCGTGTCGATTCCCAAAAAGGCAAACGAGAAGCCGCTAGTGGTGGTCGACGTTGTCGTCGGCAGCGCGTGTTTCTCGAGACTGGCTGCAAGAGGCATCGTCCTCAATGTGTGGGAGGAGATCCGCGACGAGCAGAACCGCGTGGGCTCTGTGCCATCTACGGGCGCCGTCAGTGGGCGTGTCCGCAAGTGGTGCTTCCAGTTCTCCAGCGCCGCCGTGGCCAGCTGGGTTTTTGGACTTGTCGCTTCAGAGGTCGAAATTGCGTAGTGTTTTCTATGCATATGATCATTTGTTGTTATTTTTTCGTATTCTTCTGTTCTTATTCCTTTGTTTTCTTATGTCTCCTTTTTATCCTTTTGATTCCAACTTTTACAGGTGTCCTGGATAGAACATTATGATAACGTTGGTGATGTTTTATTATCGTTTCTTGTTATTTGGTATTTGTTGACTTTTCCTTTCTTTTTTTTTTGGTCTTGTTTCGAAAAACAACTTTAATATCTTCTTGCTTTCTCTTTTTTTTAGTTTTCCTATCGGATAGGCGAACGGAAAGGACAATATCCAATACCCAGGTTGTGGTGTCGTTATTTATAGTTTTCAAAGGCGTATAGATCTTTTTGAGTTTACAATAAACAATGTTATGGACCAAGTCTGTCGTGATCTGGACGCCAGCGACATAATGATTGAAGATGCACGATCGGCCGCTAACAAAGGCCGTCGCCAACAAACAAACGACATGGTCGTTACGAAGGAAACTTGATAGCTCGAGCGGCTACGACGAGATTGAGCAGTGATATACAGATAGATGGGGAAGGGGGGTAACTTAAACGCTAGATAACCAGTCTGATGCATTATGCTGACCTGTAGCATAAGTCACGACTTATAAAATAAAAGTCACATTTACATTGAATCTATGATCACACTGAACATGTCCATGTAGAATGTCTGCTTGTGAAGCAGCTGTCGTCGTCTCTTGACGTTGGCAAGATAGGTGTAGTAAGAAAGTAAAAGAAAAATAAAACCCGGGTATAACAACAAAAAAACCGCTTGCAGACGCTGGAAAAAAGTGTGAAGATGCAAAATATGGGCTCCGAGATTGTGAAAGAACACACAACAGTCGTGGCTGCTCTCTAGTCAATGTCCATGGCGTCCGAGTCGCCGTCAGCTTCGAACGGCCGCGGCGTGTCTGCAGGTGTGCTCGCCATGGAGGCGTCCGTCTCGGGTTGCAGTGCCAGCTCCTGCTCCGCCTTGTCCTCCTGCTGCCGCTCGCGAATTCGTGCGCGTGCGTCTAGGATGGCTTTGCGTACGCTGTCGCTCTCCCGCGGCACAGACAGCGAGCTTGGATCGTTATACAAAACAAGCTGCATACCGGCTAATTCGCCATCTTTGTTGGGCAGAATGGGACGTGGGATGGCCAGCTTGCCCTTGGTGGAGCTGCCGGACAACGCGGCCGTCCGTGCTGCCAAGCGAAGATGCTTGTCAATATCGGGGAGGAGCACGAGTTTGCCGTCACCGTCTACATCGTCCTCACCGGCTGCCGTATCCGTATCCGACGCCGAGCGCTCATCGTCGGCCAACTCGTCGTCAATATTATAGATGTAGACCTTGTACTTTGTGTCATCAACCCGCATGTCGTCGTCTGCGCCAACACCGTTGAAGCTTCGGACAGAAGATCGTTGTGACCGTTGTCTGGCGCTAGATGACTGTGATAACGGAGGAGATGGCGGTGCACTGTGTACTGGAGACATAGAGGCATTGGTCAGGGCCACCTCTTCCGGGATTGATGGCGGCACATTGGGCGCATCTTGAGGGGCCGCCACGGGTGGTGGCTGAACGGCAGGTGTTTCCCGCGAGCTCTCAACGGGAACGTATAGCTTCGGGCCCGAGGCTTCTGGTTCCGTCAGCATCGGTTCCGAGCAGTTGCGGCTTCGATCCACAAAGTATTGCAAGACTACTCACCCAAGTTAAGGAGACTCAGCCGCTTGGACAGTCGCTCGTTACTCTCTGGTGTTTCCACAGCCTTCCGTTTACCGTGCCGGGCTAAGCCGGCGTCGACCGGAGCCGACCCATTGGTGGTATTATTGCGACGGGTGCCGTTGCTGTTCGGATGCAGCATCATCGTTCCTTTGATAGCGAAGCCGGCAGGGGCTGCTGAAGTGCTGGATAGTATCAGTATCGCGGGGACAGCTCGCAGCTGCCAGACCAGTCAATTGGGTGCGTCGTCGTTCCTCCGGTCTCGTCCTTTTCACCCGCTCCTCCTCATTGCACAAATCGGGTCCTGTCGCCCTTCCCCCGCGCCGTATTTGCGTCTATGTTGCCGACCTCCAGCGGCCTTTGAAGTCCCCGTCCGTAACTGTCTCAGCTTGCTCCCTTGGTGCCTCGCAGCTCTGATTTTATCTATCGGGCCACTTGAGCCGCTTGTTTATCTGAGCTCTAGAACCGCCTGCAGGCCGAGCGCGTATCTCGAACAACGTGTACTGCCAATAAGCGCCACTGGACCTAGTTTCTCGGCGTACAATCGGATAGCAGGCAAGCAAATGTCCTAGGAGGGCATCCGGGTTGGTGTGGAGAAGAGACGAGACGGCTGGAACTGGAGGTCGCGTGGCTGAGGGATGAGGTAGGTGTTTCAAGCAGGCGTCGGAACGGGTCGCTGCACGGTCGTGTGGGCGATTGCTGTGGATGAGTCACAGGTGCTGGTGTTTTGAAGATGTTTGGATTGAAGGCTGCATTCGTTGTGTTGCAGCTTCTTATCTTCTTGGCCTGAGATGCGACGGTCGCGGTTACTCATTTGGTCGAATTGGTTGTCTGACGGCAAGCGACGGACATGGTGGTCGCGCTTTCCTTTTGTATGGGGCACAGGGCAATGCTTTCCAGGGCTCCTGGCATGGCTGGCAGTGCGGCAGGTGCGCCCTTGTTCGGTATTGGCGTTGACTCATCCTGCACAACCGTTCTGCGACGGTAGTTGCCCCTCAGGCCATTTTGCCCCGCGACCTGCTATCGAGAATGTTCCTTCCGTCTCCAATGGCCAGAACGCTGGTGGAGAAGCTCGAGAAGGTACAAGTGCCACCACTCCTTCCCAATCGGCGACTAGCAACCACACACCAGAAGTGCACTTGCGATTTCTTTGTTTTTTTTTTTCAAGACTACGAAAACTACAAAACCGGCAGGACTTAAAACCAAACCAAAAACCTTTGCGCTCTACCACGACACCTCTTTGCAAATCTCTACCCCAGACCACCACTCCCACGAACACTTCCCGACAACCGCCACCACGTTTTCTTTGCGTCTCCGTCCCGGAACGCTGTTTGCGACCCTCTCAACTGCCTCTCGCCCCGCCGCGCGCCCCAGACGCTTTCTCTCGTCCGCCCCCGCCGCAGCCATGGCCGAGACGCAGAAGTGGACGGGCACCAAGGTCCGCCAGACGTTTCTGGAGTATTTCGAGAAGCGCGGACACACAATTGGTGCGTGGTGGCTGTGGACCACATGATATGCGTTCTCTGGACGTATTTGCTGACCTGACTCCTTGACAGTCCCTTCGTCGTCTGTCGTGCCCCACAATGACCCAACCCTTCTTTTCACCAATGCCGGCATGAACCAGTTCAAGCCCATCTTCCTCGGCACAGTGGCCAAGACGGACCCTCTTGCGGGACTGAAGCGTGCTGTGGACAGCCAGAAGGTGAGTGGAATATCTTATTCTCGTCGCTTCGTGTCGCCCCTCGAACTATGACTAAACTATTCTCAACCAGTGCATCCGCGCAGGCGGCAAGCACAACGATCTCGATGACGTCGGCAAGGATAGCTACCACCACACCTTCTTCGAGATGCTGGGAAACTGGTCTTTCGGCGACTACTTCAAGAAGGACGCCATCGAGATGTCCTGGGACCTGCTCACAAAGGTCTTCGGCCTCGACCCCAGCCGCCTCTATGTCACCTACTTCGAGGGCAACCCGGACATGGGCCTCGAGCCCGATTTGGAGGCCAGAGATCTTTGGAAGTCTGTTGGTGTTCCTGACGACCACATCCTGCCCGGCAACATGAAGGACAACTTCTGGGAGATGGGCGACCAGGGCCCGTGCGGCCCTTGCAGTGAAGTCCACTACGACAAGGTTGGCGGCCGTAACGCCGCCGATCTCGTCAACATGGACGACCCGCTCGTCGTCGAGATCTGGAACAACGTGTTTATCCAATTTGATCGCCAGTCCGACAAGTCACTGAAGCCGCTGCCGGCAAAGCACGTCGATACCGGCATGGGCTACGAGCGTCTCGTCTCGGCTCTGCAGAACAAGAGCTCCAATTACGCCACGGATATCTTCACCCCGCTTTTCGACCGCATCCAGGAGGTCACGGGTGCCCGGCCGTACACTGACAAGTACGGCAAGGACGACGTTGACGGCATTGATACCGCGTACCGTGTCGTCGCCGACCACATCCGTCTACTGACCTTCTCCATGGCTGACGGCGCCGTGCCCAACAATGAGGGCCGTGGCTATGTCGTGCGCCGTGTGCTTCGGCGAGGCTCTCGCTACGCCCGCAAGTATTTCAACGCCGAGATCGGCTCCTTCTTCTCCAAGATCCTGCCTGCGCTTGTTGAGCAGATGGGCCACCAGTTCCCGGAGATCATCAAGAAGCAGGAGGACATCAAGGAGATCCTGGACGAAGAGGAAGAAGCATTTTCGCGGACGCTGGACCGCGGCGAGCGCCAGTTTGAGAAGTACGCCTCTGTCGCGGTTAAGAACGGCGGCGGCGCGCTGTCTGGCGCCGACGTCTGGCGCCTGTATGACACCTTTGGTTTCCCCGAGGATCTGACACAGCTGATGGCTGAAGAGCGCGGCCTGACCATCAACAAGGAGGAGGTCGACGTGGCGCGGGAAAAGGCCCGCGAGGCTAGCAAGTCGGTCAAGGAGGCCGTCCAGACTTTTGCCAAGCTCAATGTGCACCAGATTGCCGAGCTAGAGAGCGAGCATCACCTGGAGCGCCCCAACTCCGATGCTAAGTACCTCCGCGGCGACCTTGTCAGCAAGATTCAACTCATCTACACGGGCACGGGTTTCGCCAAGAGTACCAAGGACATCCCTCTCAACACGCCCATTGGTATCCTGCTCGACAAGACCAACTTCTACGCTGAGTCTGGTGGCCAGGTTGCCGATACCGGCCGTATTGTGATTGACGACGTTGCTGAGTTCAAGGTGTTGGATGTGCAGGAATTTGGTGGCTACATTGTGCACAACGGCTACGTCGAGTACGGCGCGCTGAGTGCGGGTGACAGCGTCATCTGCGAGTTCGACGAGCTGCGGCGGCAACCCATCCGCAACAACCACACCGGCACGCACGTGCTGAACCATGCGCTGCGTGAAGTCCTCGGCGACGAGATCAACCAGAAGGGCTCGCTCGTCGACCAGGACAAGTTGCGCTTCGATTTCTCGCACAAGGCCGCCGTGTCGCTCGCCGAGATCAAGAAGATCGAGGACATGTCGAACGACGACATCCGCAGCAACCTCAAGGTCTACTACAAGGATGTGGACCTGGCCAGCGCGCGCGAGATTGAGGGTCTGCGCGCCGTCTTTGGCGAGACCTACCCCGACCCTGTGCGCGTTGTGTCGGTCGGCAAGGACATTGATGAGATGCTGAAGACGCCCAAGAACCCCGAGTGGCGCAAGTACAGCGTCGAGTTCTGCGGTGGCACGCACGTCGAGCAGACGGGTCAGATCAAGGACTTAATCATTGTTGAAGAGAGCGGCATTGCCAAGGGCATCCGGCGCATCGTGGCCTACACGGGTGACGCTGCACACCAGGCCCAGCGCGAGGCCGTGCAGATTGGAGAGCGTCTGGACGCACTCGAGGCGCTGCCGTTTGGCTCTGAGAAGGAGGCAGGCGTCAAGACGTTCGCCCTGGAGCTGAACCAGCTGGCAATCTCGGCCTTGACCAAGGACGAGCTGCGCACGCGGTTCGCCAAGGTGCAGAAGTCTGTGGTTGACGAGCAGAAGAAGCGCCAGAAGGTGGAGCTCAAGACGGCCGTCACGACGGTCACGGACCACTTTGCGAAACCGGAGAACAAGGACGCCAAGTGGTACGTCGGCCACCTGCCCATCTCGGCCAATGCCAAGGCCATTTCGGAGGTCATGAACCACTTCCGTAACAAGGACAAGGAGCGGTCCGTGTACGTCTTTGGCGGCAGCCCGGATGACGGTGTCGTTCATGGTGTCTATGTTGGCACGGTATGTTTTATCACCACGCGGCTCCTGTCACCCCTATATTTAGTTGACTGTGTTTCTTTACTAACAAGAAGTAGGACCTCGCATCCAAGGGTGTCACCGCCGAGCAGTGGTCGACTGCTGTCAGCGACGTTATTGGCGGCAAGGCTGGCGGCAAGGAGCCTGCACGCCAGGGTTCAGGGACGAAGCCCGAGAATCTCAACAACGCAGTTTCGCGCGCGGAGGAGTGGCTGTCGGAGAAGCTGAAGGAA
Source organism: Sporothrix schenckii 1099-18 (assembly GCF_000961545.1). NCBI lineage: Eukaryota > Fungi > Ascomycota > Sordariomycetes > Ophiostomatales > Ophiostomataceae > Sporothrix > Sporothrix schenckii. Next base: position 2,407,514 of record NW_015971150.1, read on the forward strand.
CTGAAGTTGTGAGTGGTGGAAATGGAAATCAAATAAAAATCGTTTCTATTTTCTTAGCGAATAAGGATCTGCCCTCTTCTATCATATCGCCTTTTCATTTTGTTTTCATCTGTCATATTGTTTTTGACTTTTTTTTTGGATCGTGGGACATAGGTTGCAATTGGGAGAGGATATGCAGTTAACTTCTCATGTACCGAATATATGGAATATATTCAAGTTTCATGGCTGCATTATATATGTTCGTTTTGTGTCCTTCACACCGTTGATAGCACACTGGCGTTTGCGTACCAGCTGAGCAGAGGGTTCTCGCCACTGCGCGTCGTGGTGTTCTCGATCTGTGCCCAGTGACGCATAAACTGCTCGTGCGACTGGACACTTGACAGCTTGCCAGTGATGGCGCGGTATATGGCCTCGACGACGCGGAAGTCGGTGGGGAACATGATGTCAAAGTAGCCCTGGTGCACAAGCGGCGTCGACACGGGCACGGGCCGCCGCTGGAAGCGCGTCTGCACGATGGGTGCGTTGAGCCCAGCAATCGTGTCCGGTAGCGAGTGGAAATCGCTCGTCACCAGGCGGTGTGCAGGGAAGTACTTTTCGAGCACATCGAAAAAGGCCAGCAGCCTCGTCGGCACGTACTCGGGCGGACTCAGATTGGGCGCAAAGGGCATGAAGTTGTGCTTCAGCGAGCGCAGCAGGCGGCTCGACGAGTACGGCAGCGGGAAGCGGCCCTCGGTGGCGGCGTTGCGCACACGCAGGAACCGCGCCACCTCTGGGTCGAGCTGCGGTTCGTAAAACTCGTACATGTCGCCATTGGCCGCGAGCAGCACGACGCCCTGCAGCGGTTGCTCGGTCGTGATGTTGTAGCGCAGGCAGTCGTGCGCAAAGTTGTCAAACACCTCAAAGGCCAGGAAGAAGCACGGCGACGGCTCGCGGGCAGTCCAGTCAAAGATGGACTGGTTGATGATCTCGACGCGGCCAGCGTGGCCCCGCGCGGCAGCCGCCGACGCCGCCTCGGAGGAGCCGCCGGCTGCGGCTGCGGCTGCGGTGGCACTGCTGCTTTTCTGCTGGCTGCTGCCGCTACCGCCGCTGCCAATATACAGCTGCCGCTTCTGCAGCGCGGCCAGGTTGGACGAGATCTCAATGATCTTGTAGCGTGTGCGCTCGTAGACGGCCGGCTCATTCGCGCGCAGGTAGTCGAGGATGTTGAGCATCAGCGTGCCGCGGCCGGCACCCATCTCGTAGATAATCAGGTCGTGGTACGGGAAGCTCGTTAGCATGTAGTTGGCGACGAGATAGCGCGCAACGGCCTCGCCGTAGTACGGCCGGAACAGCTCGGTTGGCGTGTACCATAGCTGGCGCGTATCGGACGGCTCGCCACCCTGTGCTACGGCCTCGGCGTCCAGCCTGTCCTCAAAGTCGGTGTATCGCTGGCCCAGGACGTCATGGAAGGCAGGCTCATCGCGCATTTCGCGGAAAGGGAAGGGCTCCTGGCCGGGCGAGAAGATAACGACTTGTTTGGAGAAGTAGCCGTAGTGTGGGTTGTAAAGACTGTCTAGACGAACGTTAGCCGGTGGATGGCCTTCCCAAGTCTCAAATGAACCGGACGCACGCACCCTCGATAAAGTCGCGCATCAACATCTTGACACGCCTTGGGCGTTCTCGACGTTGCCGCAGCTCTTGTGCCGTCACCATCGGGTACTCGGCGTACTCGGCGGACATGTCTTCCGGGTACATGTCCGTGCGCTGCTGCCAGTCACTCTCGTTGGAGCGGCTGATCCGGCCGCTGCGTGGTGCAGCTGCGTAGCCCCGAATCTGGCCATGGTCATGCTTTGGGGCGTGAGATCTTGGCCGTGAAGCAGGTCGTGAAGCTTGGGAAGATCTCGCCGCCTGGAGAGACGATGCGAGACTGGCAAAATTGCGCCGTGGCAGACACGCTGGATGGCGGAACAGCTGTCGGAACAGGCGCGAGACGAGTGGAGAGTCCATGGGCGGTCGGTAGACAGACGTGGAGAGCCCAATTGCTGTTTACATTTGCTTCTGTAACAGGGGAAATATCAGAGGCGGATTCAGATGCGGATTGGCGATTTTCTCTCTTTCGTTTTTTGGTCGTCTTCCGCTGTGGATTCTGGTTCTGGAAAGCGCAACTGCTGGTTGGCTCGAGCTTCCTGCCAGTTTCGGCGGGCCTGGCCGAGCTTGTGGCAGGCACGACTCAGGCTAGCCGAAGCCAGAAGTACAGAAGGCTGTCACTGTTTTTGGGAGGGGAAGTAGCGACCATATGTCGTCATGGACAGGCGAAAACGAGTGCCATAAAAAGGGCAATTCTACACTGATGAACATCAAACAGCACACGACATACCCAAAAAGACAAAATAACAAACAGCGCCACTCGATTGGTACAGTGTCCGGCACAGAATGTCTCTGCAAGACCACCCGAGGGCCTACGGCGCGGCCGCTCTCACGGTGGCGTTTGCAGCGGGCATTCTCGTTACGCTGGGCTTCAAAGACCTGTACCCCGATCTGGAGCACCGGTTTCAAGACAGCCTCGCGGAGAAGAGGAGCCAGCGGCGGGCAGCAGCTCTGCGGCGTGGCATGAGCAGAAAGAGTGACAGTGGAGGCTGGCTGCGCCGATCGGACACCGCATCGTCGACCCTGACGACCGGCAGCCGCAGGCGGTCCAAGAGACGGCAAAGTAGCACCACCGAGGCCGGTGTTGTTCTCGAGGACCACGAGTCGCATCCCGTCTCCTCTGACGATGAGGCCGACGACTGGTCTCTTCTAGCTGCGTCCAGTGAGCTGCACCAGGGCACACCGCCCGTGGCCGACGGCATTGCTGGCTGCATCGGCAACACGCCGTTGATCCGCATTCGCAGTTTGTCCGAGGTGACAGGATGCGAGATCCTGGCCAAGGGCGAGATGTTCAACCCGGGAGGCAGCCCGAAAGACCGCGTGGCTCTCGGTGTCATCCGGGCAGCTGAGGCGCGTGGACTGCTGGTCCCATACCGTGGCGACACAATCTACGAGGGCACATCCGGCAGCACGGGCATCTCGATTGCGACTCTGGCCCGCGCACTGGGCTACCGCGCGCATATCTGCATGCCCGACGACATGGGCCTCGAGAAGTCGCAGCTGCTGACCGAGATGGGCGCCGTGGTGGAGCGTGTGCCGGTTGCGCCCATTGTCGACCCGGGCCACTTTGTCAACCGGGCGCGGCGACTGGCAGACGAGCACGAACGCCAGCACGACGACGGTAGCAAGGGCTTCTTTTCGGACCAGTTTGAGACACCTGCGAATGCCGAGTCCCACCGTCGGGCCACAGGTCCAGAGATCCTTCGTCAAGTGGCCGCCTATTCTGGTACGCGGGAACACCAGCTCCACGTCCGCCAGCTTCAGCAAAATCCGAATCACGGGCCGCACCATAACCAATCCTTACACGTCCATTCCCCACTGGCTGCTTTTGTCTGTGGTGCTGGTACAGCCGGTACGCTGACAGGCGTTGCACGGTACCTCAAAGAGGATGCCGGTCTGCGCGAAGGCATCCGCATCGTTGCTGCCGACCCCCAAGGGTCCGGTCTCGCCAACCTTGTCCGCAACGGCGTGCTATACGCGGCGACCGAAAAGGAGGGGACACGCCGGCGATCGCAAGTGGACACCATTGTCGAGGGCATCGGCATGAACCGCATGACGGCCACGCTGGATGCCGGTCTGCACCTGATTGACGACGCGGTGTCGGTGACAGACACACAGGCCTGTCTGATGGCACGTTGGCTCGTCGAACATGACGGCATTTTTGCAGGCAGCTCAACCGCGGTCAATTGCGTCGCGGCCGTGGCTGTAGCTCTCACGCTTCCGCCCGGCAGCCGTGTTGTGACGGTGCTGTGCGACACCGGCCTCCGCCATCTGAGCAAGTTTTACAAAAAAGTGGGTGAGATGAGCGCACGGGACGAGGCCAACGACAAAACAGGCACCGTGCAGCCAGACTTACATGGTGATGACCTGCTGGGTCTGTTAGGGTTACCATCTCGGAAGAGCGAATAGGTCAGGGGGTGAATTGTGAGTTAATGTGCGAAGAATGACTCTATGTACGATACAATGGAAATGAGAAAAAGGCAAAGAGACATGACGACATTATACTGGCGATTTCTTGATACATGTCTACATAGGCCCAGTGGGAATAAAATGGGTTAGATATATGAACCGGAAAAGAGAGAAAAACACCCCTTCAAAAAGTGCTACCATCACCGCCGCTGTCTTGCCAAACTTCACAACTTTTATCTCTTAATATCTACCATATGCGCTTTTCGGTCTCCTGTATTCTTTCTACCCGGAAGATATGTCAACGGCTGGTAATGCATTTAAACATTAGACAGTGGATAGACAGACATAAGGAAAGATAAGTGATTGAGAAAATGATGAAAAGAAGGAGGCAATTCCAAAAAAAAGGGGAAAAAAGGAGAAACAGAAACAGAAGCCGAAAACCAGGCCCGTTACACCCATTGCCGCCCCAACAATTAAAAACATATAAATCAGTACACGCCGACATAAAAGCACAGCATTCAATGTGCTCACGAGAACTATGGTCAATGTTAGTATGAACTCCATAACGTGACTTATAGCGATGATAATAAGGACCGCAGCCGTTGTTGCCTACCTTCCACCGGTGTCCGCACACCATACACTCGCAAAACGTCGTCATAGGTTCATCAGCACTCCGCGTCTGGGCCTGCGTGTAGCTGACCTTCTTTTGCTTGCACTTGCTGCACGTCAACGCGTCGCTGATGGACTTCTCTGTCATCGGCACCTGCGCCTTCTTCATGTTCTCCTTCGCCAGGTCCGACTCCAGCTGCTTGAGGTGCGCAGACTTGAGCTCGTCCGACGTCATCACCACAAATACGTCGGGAGAAATCTCGCCGGACACGACTCGCCGTGCCAGCGCGGGGTTCGACCGGTTCTTGAGGTTCTGGAAGAGCGACCGCAGCTTGGCGCGGTACTCGGTGGTCTCGCCCTTGTAGGCGACAAAGGCGGCCTTTTCGACCTCGATGGCCTTGACCAGGATGACGTCGGTGGCCTCGACCGAGCGGTAGGCCAGGCCGTTGTACATGAGGCCAATACAGTTGTCGCGGCTCTGGATGCCGGTGCGGTTGACGTCGACGCCGTCCACGTCGAACTTGCGCTTCTCCGGGTCGCCCTTGTAGCGGCCGGACGTGGCAGGCGCAGGCGACGCTGTCTTGCTCTGGGGCGTGCTGGCCGAGGGCGAGGCGGTCTTGCTCGCTGTTGTACTGCCGGCAGTGCTGCCGGTTCCGGTGCCGCCCTTCTTCTTGCTGGCCTCGACGGCCTTGCGCCATTTGCTCACGATTTCAGCGGCCATCGACTTGACCTCGGCGTTGGCGTGCGTCCGCAGCTTTCCGACGATATGACCGGCTTTTGTCGACTAGAATGGAGGGAGAGTGCCCGTTAGTTTCAGGACGAACGCAATAGACAAAACCAGGGAGCGCAATCTCCAAATCCACACGTACCCGCAGCACCTCCTCGGAAGGCGCGGCGCCCTTCTTCAGCGTCTCCATGATGGCTAGGATACCCGGCACCGGCTCGTTTGAAGTCACGGCCTTGTTAAGCGCTTTGATGCGCGTGGTGAGCTCGCGCTCAATCGACTTGTCGGACATATTGGGGATGTACTGCGAAGAGAGTTGGGTTGAGGCTGAGGTTGAGGCGTTTTCGAGAAATTTCGAAAGAATATAAAGACGGAAGGATAGATCGTCGCAAGGCTGACCGCTGGCTGGGCGTGATATGGAAGAGGCTGCTGAGCAGGCGGGTGGCGATAACAGAGGTCTGTGGCGTAGAGGACGAGGGAAAAGCCAAGGACGGAGGACGCTCAAGGAGAGGTGAAGAGCGACCAGTGTAGGTCGACGGTCGCACAATGCTATGAGAAGAAGGCGGAGGCCGGACAGTACCACGCGAAACAAGGGCGTGGCAACGGGAGATCGACGCAGGGTAGGGAACGTCTAAACGCAGCGAGGCCGGAGGAACGTGGTCGTCAAAAGGAACAACAAAGAAAATAAAAAGACAAAAGACACAAAAAATTGGAGCTCGTGCCGGTGGCCACGTGCCAAGATATGCGCTGGCGGAAAACGTTCAAGAACACAGGAAATAGAACCCGGGACCAAAGTGCCGCACACGAACCCGAATTGTCTATTCGGTCGTGGTTCGTAGTAGTGAAAAAAGAGGTGCACGTACAAGTAGTCTGGAGAGGCGAGGGGAGTTAAGACAGCGGCTTCTAGAATCGAAGTCGCGCCCAGCCAATGGGTATTGTGGGTCCGAGGCCCTTGCTGTATTATATAAGCCATTTAAAGCAGTCCATCACGTGCACCTCATTTTGGACCCACTCTCAGCCTTGTGCCAGAGCCGCAAGGCTGCGCATCCACGAACGACCACTTGACGATAGGAAATCAACTGTATAGAAAGAAAGAACATGGGGTTCAGATATGGAGGTATTAAGCCTGGAAAATTTGTATGTGACAAGAGGCGATGATCAAAATCGCGAATTGTGTCCCTTTGAGTTCTGGACGAGTCGTGTTCGCTCGTGTTATTTTGCCTCTCCACGAGCTGCATCGACTTCCAACTATTTGGAGAAGGCCTTACGTTGTATATGTAGCATTAGAAGAGCCAAAAATAAAATAAATCCTCAACTTTTAATAGTTTTTAAAAGCTGGCTTTATCTCTTCAATCGGTACTCTCAAAATTTGGCCTCTCTTGTCAGTATGCTCTCAGAATGCACCCTCTGCAAGTCGTCCGAGTCCCGCTATGACTGCAGGTCGAATATTTTTGGATGGTCTGCCTATTTAACGACACAAATTTGCTCGTATCGTCTGTCGCCTCCATTTTAGCTCTTCGTCTTTTCTTCTTTCTTGAGCTACATACCTTGCTCTTCTATACGATGAGCTCACTTGCTCTCATCGAGCGGCATTCAACATCCGAGCGTGCGAGCCGCCGCCTGAGCCAACCGTCCATCTTTCAAACCCCTGCCGCCTACTAGTCACCCAGCAGCCAACCACGCGTTGAGTCTGCGTCTCTAGCGACCAAAGTCACTATACCATTGCTTTCTGTGCGAAGACTGATGTATGTCACTTGTTTCGCCTCCGTTTTGTTTTGTATTTATCAGTTTTTGACAACCGAAAGTTAAAATCCAGTAGTCTTCCCCTGCCGCCCAAGAGCGCCGACGAGCAACCGAGACCAGACTCAGGGGAACGACTGCTCTAGAGACCATATCCGCTGGAACACAATCCGAAACAAAACAGGGTAAACACTTCGCGAAACCATGTGCTTCATTGAGTTTGTTGGCTACACGTGCGGGCACACGTCATTGCCTGTCCTGCGGCCGTGCCCACTGACCACGGCAAGCCACACGTTCCCGGCCTGCTCACGCCGTGGTGACAAGACTTTCTTTGCTGGCGAGATGTGCTCCGCCTGCCAGAAGATTGTCCACAGCCGCGCGACACAAATTGAAGAGTATGAACATCGGTTCATGCACGAGCGCGGCGTCTGTGGCTGCGAGACGGTCTTCCCGTACCTGATCCGGCCCCGCGTGATTGGCAGCTGTGACGGTGGTGGCAACGAGCACACAGTCACTAGCTACCATGCCGGCGACTCTCATGGCAGAACAGATGTCTGGGCGGGCGATGGCGCCGACAGAACCTCCGAAACGCCCGATATCCCGGAAACCACCGAGATACAGTTGCCGCCGTTACTTTGCGAGGCCACAGATCCCGCTGGGCGCACGACGGTGTCCGTCCGTCTCTCCAGCTTGTACGCGGCCGAGTGGGTCACTGACCACCGCGCGCGCCATGATACCGGTCTCTGTCAGTGTCGCATCGACTTTCGAGCCTATAAGGAGGCCAAATGTGATGGGATCGAACGGCCCGAGGTCTGGACAGGCGAGACCCAAGCCGAGAACGACACTGGAGCGTCACGATCTCTCCGTCGAGCAGTCTCAATGTCGGTGATATCTTCCAGCAGCGACAGCGAAGAATTCACGACCCCGGCGCGGCAACTCACACGCAGCAGCTCGCACGACGACTTTTCGTACTTCTTGGCCGGAGACGGTCAGCAGGCCAATGCCTCCAAGGGCCTTGTCACCGCTGCGGGCGCATTGCAAGATGCACTGTACGACGCCCAGGGTAGCCAAGACCACGTCGTGCAGGAGGACGGGTTTGTCGTAGCCCACACACCAATTACACCACTCCCCAGCAAGAGCGTGCGCTACGGAGGCGCTGTCTTTGCCGAGGTGCCCGAGTACCTCCGGCTTATGGGGCCTTTCTTGTCCCAGCCGTCTCCATACGCCCCCGGTAGCAGCGACCAGGCGGTGATGCTCGATTGTGTTCTCGACGAGACTGGTGGGGAGTTGACCCTGTTCGAAGGGCACAGGAATGAAGGATTTAGCTGGGGAGCCGACCACGTCCAGAACCAGTCCAGACAGTCAAGCGGACGGCCCCGGGCCCGGACGATGGCCAATATGAAAGAGCACCACGAGCAGCAAGCCCGCATGAGAGTTCCACTTGTCGGTTTCCCAATTGGAGCAGGCCCGGAAGGCGTCTCCCACGCAATCCCGTGGCGCAATCGACCGCCGTGTTGGAGACGCTCTTGAAACAAGAACGAAGTTGGGGCGGGGAAATTAGGAGGGCGAAGATGACATGCTATGACCCGGTTAGAATATTGATGGGTTGGCAAACGCTGCAGACCTGGGGGTGCTGTTGTTGCAGAATGTTTCCCCAAGGGGCTTGAAAACCCTGGTAAAGACGTTTGGTTGGGTTGGTTTGATGTTGTTTCCGGGATTTAAGCGATGATTTTTTTTATGTTGATGACAAACGACCTAGACGAAAATGATTTATGATTAGCTCAAGAGAATATGAATTGGGGGCTTTATTTTGTTTTGTATTGTTTCTGCTGTTGTTGTGGACTTCTTCATAACCGGGAACAAGCAATTGTGTGAGCCGTGTTGTCGCTCGTCTTGCCCGTCTCCAGAAAAGAGCATGATAAAAAAGTAGTAAAAGTGAAAAAGTAAAAACAAAATGAAACATAAAAAAATGAAAAAAAGTAAATGATGATAATTGCTTCGCATATATACACACGATTCCTCCACTGCGCGCTGGTCCAACGCTCTCCAAGCGATTCATTTCTTATATTACCGATCGACCTCACCTTGAAGAGAACACGTATTAGTAGGGGGAGCTAGAAAATAAGAGACGCAGGTCAACGGAAAACCTGGCAAGACTTACCAAACACCAAATCCATCGTGCCAATCACGGCCACAGCATCGGCCAGCAGATGGCCACGGGACACATGGTCGAAGCCCGCGAGATGGGCAAAGCCAGGCGCACGGATGTGCACCCGGTACGGCCGCTCGCTGCCGTCGCTGACCACGTACACAGCCATCTCGCCCTTGGGCGCCTCGATTGCGCTGTAGGTGTCACCGGGCGGCACCGCATAGCCCTTGGTGTACAGCAGGAAATGGTGGATCAGCGCCTCCATGTTCTCCTTCATGGCCGCACGCGGCGGCGGCGACACCTTGTAGTCCTCGACGCGCACGGGACCCGCGGGCATCTTGTTCAGGCACTGGTGGATGATGCGCAGCGACTGGCGGAACTCCTCCATGCGGCACAGGTACCGGTCGTAGCAGTCGCCGTTGATGCCCACAGGAACATCAAACTCGACCTGGTCGTACGCGTCGTACGGCTGGTTTTTGCGCACGTCAAAGGGGACACCCGAGCCGCGCAACATGACACCCGTGAACGACAGGTTCAGCGCCTCCTCGGCGGACACAACGCCAACGCCCTGCAGACGGTTGATCCAGATGCGGTTGTCCGTCAGCATCTCCTCCGTCTCGTCAATGCGATCGCCAAACTGCGTCGCCCACTGGTAAATGTCGTCGAGTAGGCCGATCGGGATGTCCTGGTGGACACCGCCAGGGCGGACATAGGCGGCGTGCATACGCGCACCAGAAACACGCTCGTAAAATTCCTATATGCCGTCAGCGTCGTCAGCTTTCAGTCTCGGCCCCATCGACCCTCAACCCAACGAAAACTAAAAAAGAAAGAAAAAAAGAAATAAAAAGCGGGCGTACCATCAGCTTTTCGCGCTCCTCGAAACCCCACAGGAAGGGTGTTAGGGCACCGACGTCCATGGCGTGCGACAGAACAGACATCAGGTGGTTCAGCACGCGCGTAATCTCGCCAAACAACGTGCGGATGAACTTGGCCCGCTGCGGGATCTCAATGTTCAGCAGCTTCTCCACGGCCAGCGAGAAGCACTGCTCGTTCGTCATCATGGACACGTAGTCGAGCCGGTCAAAGTACGGCAACGCCTGCAGGTACGTCTTGTACTCGCACAACTTCTCCGTGCCACGGTGCAACAGGCCAATGTGCGGGTCCGCGCGGATAATCTCCTCGCCGTTGATCTCCAAAATAAGCCGCAGCACACCGTGAGCAGCCGGATGCTGCGGACCAAAGTTGACTGTGTAGTGTCGCATCTTGCGGCCCTCGACCGTGTTGTCCGTCACAGGCGCCTTACTGTACTCCTCACTCGGCACCTGGCGCCCCAACAGATCCTCGGGGCTCGGCACCTGGAAGTCTTCGCCGACGGGCACAATGCGCGTGCCCTGGCCCTCGTACGGCGACGCATACCGGCGTTGCGTGGCGGTCGAAAACGCAGCCCGGAGAGCTGGTGTCCGTCGTGCCAGAGCGGCGGCAGCCTGGACTTTAGGGGACGTGGAAGTGATTGGGCGCAGGCACAGCCGCTTAGCGGTGCCACGGCCGGCTAGCCGGTAGAGGCTCGACATGGCTGTGATGGCCCCTGCCTAGGTCGAACAGACGGGTTATATCGCTGCTGATAGGCGACAAGTTGGCGAAGGATCGCAAGCCCGGAAAAACGAGTCAAGTTGTTTGAGGAGGGGAGATTGGATCGACAGCTGTCGACGGGCGAACGCAGCGCACGCGTCCCGGAAAAGATTGACGGGGTTGACAATTCGCGTCCCCGATGCGAATTGCACTTTCGGAGCCGGTGTAGGATTGCGGAGATCGGTCGGGGAGAGGGAAGAGACAGCCGTATGTGCCGTTCAGTGCTTCAAAATGTCTCGCGCCGTCCAGACCGGAGCTCTTCACCCAGGGAAGGAAGAAACTACGACCGGAACAACTGGCCATCCGTTCGGACCCGCTTATCTTCCGCTTCGAGCGAGTCACAGAGCTTCAATTACATTGGTAGGTTTCATTGGCCAATCGTTCATTTAGTGGGTCAGACTGACCTGGCGTACCCCACCAAGAGTTCCTTCCCGGCGAGAGCAGGCGAGCGATAAGGCCCTTTGCTTGGGGCGATAAAGAAAAAAAGTTTTGCCTGCATTTTGGCGCGACAGCCTTCTCTCCTCGACGACACCACCACAACCGCATCGCCATGCAAACACAATGGCACCGCTAACGAAACCTAGTCAAGAAGAGGTCGACCGACGGAGGGTGAGTAGCTCCTTGCAGGAAGGTATTTTTATTTGCATTTTTTTTCTTGCCCACTAACATCGACCTCGTGCAGACGATTGGAGTCAACCTCGAGACGGTCACAAATGTCTCGGCCACCGAGTTCCCCGGCAACTACCCCGGTGAGGACCTAGCGTGGGACGTCGACGAGTTCCGCGACAGTCTGAAGGTCGTATTCCACAAGAACGAGCCGTGCGATGCGGCATTCTCGATCGTCGGCATCGACGCCAGCGTCGCCAACGCCTTCCGCCGCATCATGATCGCCGAGATCCCGACGGTCGCCATCGAGACGGCATTCATCGATAACAACACCTCTGTGATCCAGGACGAGGTGCTCGCACACCGCCTGGGCCTGATCCCGTTCCGTGGCGGCAAGGACGGCCTGCGCAACTTTATCAAGTTCTGGAAGCGCCCGGCGGCCGACGCCGACCCGAGCGAGTTCCCGACGTCGTTTGACTACAACACACTCAAGCTGGACCTGCGTGTCGAGTGCACGCGCAACGCTGCCGCCGCGCCCGGCGAGACCGACCCCACGAAGCTCTACCACCACGCGCACGTCTACGCCAAGGACATTGTGTTTGTGCCGGAGGGCCGGCAGCCTGAGTACTTTTCCGGCGACGACGCCATTGTGCCCGTCAACCCGGACATTCTGGTGGCGAAGCTGCGGCCCGGCCAGGTCATTGACATTGAGATGCACATGCACAAGGGTGTCGGCGGCGACCACGCCAAGTTCTCGCCCGTGTGCACGGCGTCGTACCGCCTGCTGCCCATCATCAACATCACGCAGCCCATTGTCGGCGCCGACGCCATCAAATTCGCAAAGTGCTTCCCCGAGGGCGTGATTGGCCTTGAAAAGGTCACAAAGAAGATGGCCGAGCAGGACAAGGCATACGCGGAGCACGTGGGCGAGACGCGCGCGACTGTCGTCGACCCAATGCGCGACACGGTCAGCCGCGAGTGCCTACGGCACCCCGAGTTCCAGGGCAAGGTGAAACTGGGTCGGCGCAAGGACCACTTTATCTACTCGGTGGAGAGCACGGGCCAGTGGGACAGCGACGAGCTGTTCCTGGAGTCGGTCAAGATGCTAAAGGCCAAGTGCCAGAAGCTGGAGAAGCAGGTCAAGAACATGATCCGCTGAGAGGCGGCCCAAGGTGTGTATTGTGGAGCGGCTTTGCATAGCATTTACGGCATGTTTCTTTTTGTGTCATTTTTGTCGTTATTCTGTCCATGGAATTCGTTCGGGCTTCTTTCTCTGGTGTCATTTGTTTGCTGCATCATACATAGACGGGTTGTATTTAAGTACCCACGGGGTGGAAACACGGCGTTTGGCATATCAAATATCGAAATGGAGTCAAAGTTTGATGAAACAAAAGGTCCCTCTTTCTTTTTACTGAAAGACTGTAGTTTGCTATGTACTGTGTGTAGTATCATTTACTCTTCGTTCGTGCATCATTGGACTGCCGTCTCACCTTAATTCACGCCTTGGACGTCAAAATAAAACTAAAAACCAGGCTCGGGAACGCAGGGTCTGTGATGACCACTTCAAAGCCGTGCTCTAGTTTTAGATCTGTGAGGGTCTTGTCGAGGTTGGGCCGCGTCTGCTGCTCCAAACTCGGCGGACTGCGCATGTAGAGAGTCTTGCCCTCGGCGCGAATCGACGGCTTCTTCAACTGCGCCTCGGGGCGGTCGCTAAATGAGTCGAGGAACTCGCCGAGCGTCATGTTGAGATCCGTCGGCAACGGCCGCGCCTTCTGGTCCTCGGAGCACACGGGGCAGTCCTCTTTGCGCTCGTGCTTGAATGTGTACGTGTAGATGCTCTCGTTGCCCGAGTACATCATGTAGTTGGCCTCATCACCGAATGGGGGCACGACGCTTGTGGCGAATTTGAGGACCTCGTTGCAGCAGCTGGCGGCGATGACGGCGTTGGTCGACGCAATGGCCGGGATGATGTTCTTGACGACGCCCTGCGTCAGCGCGTACGTGACGCCTGCAATGTTAAACTCGCTGGCGCGGATCAGCGCCTTCTGGTACAGCCACGAAATGTGCTCCGGGTCGTCCTTGTCGAGCGCCGGGAACGGCTTCTCCTTGTCCCAGGCGATGACGTGGGCCCATTCGATGCAGTGTTCGGGCTGCCGCGGAATGCTGGCAATCGTACACAGCGGCACAGCAGCACGGGGTGCATGCATGTCGAGCTGGCACTCGATGCAAGACGTGATTGACGGGATGATGACACGGGCCTGGCCCTTGAAGCCTTCGGTGCCGCCGTCGATCAGCGGCTTGATGCCGTCGTTTGTCTCGTCCGACTCGGCCATGCTGACGAGCGTCGCGTTGATCCAGCGCCGCGCCTCGATGCTGTCCAGGCCGCACACGACGATCTGGAACTGCATGTAAAAGTCTTCGTCAAAGTCCTGGATGCGCTTGTTGTGCGGCGTGATGGTGACGCCGCGCACACGCCGCATGACAAACTGGGCCGCTACCTCGGCCTTGTATTTGCCAACATCGGACTTGCGGAACAAGAACTGTCGGTTGAGGTTCGAGATGTCGATGGTGTCCATGTCGATGACGTGAATGTCCTTGAACCCCGACAGGGCCAGGTCTTTGAGGATCTCGCAGCCCAGGCCGCCGGCGCCGATTACCAGGATCTTCATTCTATCGACACTCGGGATTACATTCTCCGCCTCGTATCCGGCCTCCACGGGCGTGAACGGCCCGGCGGTTGCCCGGACCCGGTCCAGGTATTTCCTGCAGCAGCATTCGTCAGCATCAAAGACTGGTCAGGCGAGCAAGTGCCGGAGGAAGCCGTGGCGGTTAGGACGGTTGGGACGGTTGGCGCATCTGTTCGCAAAGCCGACCGGGACATACCATCGCTCAGAACGTGTTTCTACCACAGTGTCAGCCATGTCGAAAGAACAAAACGCGGCCCTTTCCCGGTGTTGTCTGTCGTCGAGATGAGGCTGTCGTCCTGTTACAAATCGCGGGGCGTTCGACAGCTGCCTGTATTACCTGAGCTTTAGGCGATTGCAACAGCGCCAGGAGCTTATCGATAAGCTTTACAGCGCATTCGCTCCGCTATAACGTCAGCGGTCACAGCCAAGTTAGTGCCCAGTGGAGCAAGGCTTCATCCAATCTGCGCACCGCCGCCCTTCACTTCATGCGACAAACCAAGCAACAAACACATGCCGCTCCGTTGACAAGCCGAATCGTCAGTGTCTTGGTGCACACGTGGGCTAAACATGGCTGCACTACTCTCGCCCGTCAGCACATCCTACAACAAGGCGGCTGCACACGACGAGCCGTTGCTTCAAGAGGTGAGAAAGACGACGACATCTTTGTCGCCAACGACAGCTCCGACGTCAACGCCAAAAAGACTGCACTTTGCGGCCGAATCGGCTGACGAGGCGCTGGATATTTTGCGGAACGAACCCGACTACGATTCACTTGTATCAGTCCTGCAGTACCTTCTCTCTGGCAAGTCCGAAGTCGACGTCCGCCAGCCTACGCCGTTGTCCGCGCAGCTGGTCCAGGTGCTGGTGACGGCCATTGTGCCCAACTACTGGCCGCTCCTCCGAGACGAGGGTGTCAAGGATCAGAACGGGCAATCTGCTTTTGCGTCGTTGCTCGCGTGCCTCCGGAGCGTGACCGGCCTAAGTGCTTTGGTCGCGAGACTCCGTGCTCTCTTAGCAGAAGTAAAAACGAAGACAACGACGGCAGCAGGCAGCGTTGCCACTGCCACAAACGATCAGCCAGGAAACCCGGCATGGCAGCTCCGGATCCTGGTCGATTTGCTGTCTGAGCTCTTGGCCGGCGACGAGGTCGTTTGCCAGGTCTGGACCGTCAGCACGGCCGCATCCGATGATGATGCCAAACAGCGGCCGCTCGCACAAGAGTACTTAAGTATCATTGGCGGTGGGCGGATTGTCTCGCTTGCGGCCGAATCTGAGATGGTTGTTCGTTCCGAGTTCAGTGCCGAGAAGCTCCCTGCGACCTGGGTCGCCAATGGTAGAGAATACGGTTTGTGGCTGGCAAAGGGCATTATGTGGTGGGCCGCAAAAGACGCGGACCCAGAGCACAAGAAAGTGCAAGGTTCTCTTCTTGCGAAAGCTCTTCGGCTTGGATATCCTGGTACGTTTTAATATCTTGTTATTTAATTACCTTTGTTGCGTTGATTGGAGCACTACTGACATAATCAGACACTGTGGTCTCATCTCTCGTCTCTGATCTCATCCTGATCAATGCTGGGTTGGACAACAGTACTTTGAGCCATATTCTGCAGCATCTTCCAGCTCACGAACAAAAGAAGATACTGTTTGGTGTACTGAAATATGCGGCGGAGACCTACCTTTCACCTTCTCCAGACTCTACGGTTGTTGACACAGCAACTGTGGCTGCCGTAGCCAGTCTCATAAAAAATGTGGCCGATAGCAGCACCACTCTCCGAGAGCAGCTCATTTCGTGGCTCTTGACAAATGCCGCCGTGGGACTGATCAACGGTATCGGCATTCGGCGGGCAGTCGTTGTTGTGGTTGCTGAAACACCGAAGAGCCTGACCGAGATTTTGCAGAAGTCGATAGCCGAGTTCGGCGACCAATTGTTTATCAAGCATGCCCCGATAATACAGCAAGAAGGTGAGCACATGGTATTATTGAAGTAAAAAAATGGAAATGAAGGAACAAACACTGACAAATACAGCCAAGGCACAAGTGATACTTCTTTGCGCTGGGTACGTTAGCCGGGGATCACAACGAGCGCTCACTTCTCTGCTACGATCTCGAACGTATCTCCAGACGGTGTCGAATCGTTTGGGTGCGTCACACAACCGGGCCAAGTTTCTAGGCATGGTAGTCGGCGAGGCACTGTCCGGGCTCATTGACGACAATAACAAGAAACTCGACTTCCACATGGACGAGACAAAATCGGACGAGGCCATATGGTACAAGGGCCTTGTGCAGGTCTCTGACACGATGGGCTCGCTTGAGTCACTGAGGAAACAAACACCAGAAACAAAGGGCACGTCAGCCGCGACAAAGACAACCAAAGCAGCCAAAACAGATAAACTGAAGCCGTCCAAAGCAGCTGCGAAGCCGGTCCGCCGGCCGCCAGTCCAACCAAGACAATCAGGCTTTGTCATTGAGGAGGTCAATCCGGACAACGATGATGGCGTAACAGGCGCTGTGGAGGACGATATTGTTGCCTACGGCAAACCAGACTCGGATGCCGAAGACTCGGACGACGACCCGACCATGATCCGCCGCGACAAGCCCAAGGCGCCCGTGTACATCCGCGACCTGATTTCTTACTTTCGTGACATTGAGAACTACGACAAGCAGAAACTGGCTCTGGCCACTGCACCTGTCCTCATCCGTCGCAAAGCCACATTCGGCACAGAGGTGCAGCAGCATGCTCAAGACCTCGCCTCGATTCTCGTCGGCCTCCAGGACGCCTTCGAGATGGCCGATTTTGACCAGCTACGACTGCAGGGCATGGTGGCCCTCGTTGTGGCCCAGCCCCAGCTCGTCGGGCCGTGGTACGCCCACACTTTCTTCGATGGCGACTACTCTCTCGCTCAGCGGGCATCCGTCTTGACGGCGATGGGTCTGGGAGCCCGCGAACTGGCCGGCTTTGACATCTCGGAATACGCATCGGCCGCCGCGTTTCCCTCGAAGCAGCTGCCCAACCGCATGGAGCGCCTCTACGTGGCCCCAGAAGCGTCCCAACCAGGCTTTGGGCCGGGCAGCGCCTCGTCTCTCAAGGCGCTCGGCCCGGGCGTTCTCGACTCCATTACAGACTCGCTCACAGCCACATTCCTCCGTCCCATCGCTGCTCAGGCGGCAGACGAGGCGACAGGCCCAGACGCTCTCAAGCTGACCTCGTTCAAGTCACGCTTGTCGAAGAGCGCCGGCGATAAAAAGGCTGTGAACACAGCAAAAGGAAAACGCACGGCCGCACAACCAGCAGCCGCCGTCAACACGTCTGGACCGCTCCTCTCGTCCGCATTCTTCTTCCCACTCGCTGCTCGGTTCCAGCTCGCGCTCCAGACGTCGTCTTCGGCGCGTATGCGCCGCGTCCTCTTTGACCCTTCGCTGCTCTCGCTCTACCTCAAGACACTCGCTGTAATCCTGCATGCCGCTGGTCCTGGTTTGCTCGCCCTGCCCGACATGACAGCCGAGCTGTGGCGCCTTCTGCTCAGCAGTAGTGTGCAGGCCCACTGCGCCGGTGACGTGCTTGTGACGCATGCTGTGCTCTTTGCCCTCATGGCGCTGCTTGACGTCAACGAACACCGCGTCCGCGAACTATGTCGCGATCTGCCGCGCGAGGTTGTCCAAACCCGGGACTGGGCGCTGCAAGTACTGGACGATATCCGCAGTAGCGGCAGCGGAGGCACTGATTCCAGTGGTAGCAGTCAAGAGAGCGAGATACAAATGCTGGCCGCCGGCGCTTACATCAAACTGACCGAGGGCATGGAGAGCTACAAGAATCTGCTCCTGGGCGAGATGATTGGCTGAATAAGAAAATGATGCGTGGGAAAAAGTAAATAGGACCATGAAAACAGGGCAGTTATCCAGCGGCCTATTTTCAGGTGGCAACGCTCTACAATGCGCTATGCTTCAGGCGTGCTGGGCGTCGCCACGATCGCCTGTGCCGCACGTGACCCCCTTCGGCTGACGCCGGAAATGCATCGCTCCACCAGAAGGCTGTCGCAATTCTGGACTGACAAATGCAAAGCAACCAAACTCCAAAAAAACCTGCTCATGTTTATTTCCTCTCCGACAAGTCCCACGAAGTTTTTTTCTTGTCAAACGACGACTTCGTATACCGTCCCTTCTCGCAGTCTTTCGGCCTTATCCTACACCTCTCAAATCTCCCCGTACCACACACAATGTCGTCTTCACAGCAGAAATCATCAGTTGGTACGAGACCCATCCGGCTCCTACGTCATGGCAAAGATCACGACTCGCAACCCTTGCTAACATCTGCTCTCCTCACCAGCGGCCGAGTCGTGCCCGGCACCCTCCATTGCGACCAGCGAAGCTGCCTCGAAGCCCAAGGTTCGTACCAATTCCAATTTGCGAAATCCAGTTGGCCCTCGAAGTCCGTCCCCGACCAGATCGAATTGGCCCACTAACAGTCACCAGCCCTGCTGCGTTTGCACGCAGGAAAAGTCCAAGCGCGACGAGTGCATGCTCTTCTCCAACGCCGCGAACCCATCCGTCGACTGCAAATCCACCATCGACCAATACCGTACCTGCATGGCTGGCTTTGGCTTCAAGGTATAAACGGGCAGAATGGACAAGAGAAACGAAAGCAGAGACAAAATGATATGAAGAAAAAGAAACGGAGTGAAACAGAGAGGCGGTGTACCTGCAGCGCACGAACGCGGCGGTCAGCCTAATTGTACGATATAATGTTCAATGAAAGGCATCATAATGGTTAGAAAAAGGTCACGGCCCACGTTTTAGATTCACCAGGACGAATAACAGATTCCCCACGATTTTATACACCTTTGATTACCGTCAGTTCTTCCCAGTTTCTCTCGGATCCTCCCAGTTCAGTTGCCTCTTCTCAGCCACGCCGAGTGTTATTGCCGATGTCTATGTTGAACATGCTGTCTTGTGATCCAGGCCAGCTCTCGACCTCGACTCTCAATCTTGAATCGTATCAATCTCCATGGTCCCGTCGTCAAGGACTGCCTTCTGCGCGTCCTCGGCCAGTCCGCTATACACCATCTGTAACACGCTCGTCAGGTTCATGCAGCTGTTGTAGAACCGGCCCACCTTGTCGGCCACGGTGCGCTGCTTGACATCGCGGGCTTCCATGGCAGCCACCAGCCGGCCCATTTGTTCCTGCCGGGTGCGTGCTCTGCACTGTTAGCAAGGCTTCAACACCGAGACAAAATTGCTGTTGGTCGACCTACTTAGCCATGTCACGCTCGGCCATGCGTGCCTCTGTTCTCTTGACAATCTCGGCCACCTTGGTCTGGTACTTTTTCTCAATCTTCTTGCGGGCCGCAAACCGATGTTTCTTGTGCTGTACTACTTCAGTATTTGATACTCTCTCCGCCTCTCCTTGGAAGGTCAGAGTCTACCTCGTCAATGACTTTCTTCAGCTCTGTAGCAGCTAGAACAGGGTCGAAATCGACGTCGGCATCACTATCGACGCCCGGGTCTGAGCTCAAGCCGGTCAGGTCAACGCTGGGTTGGCGGCGCGATGTGCTCAATTTTTTGGGAGGCATCGTGGTGTTTTTGATATTCGAAATGTGCGTAATGTTGAACAATCAGTTTTGAGTTATTAGAAAGAAGGAGAAGAGAAACGAAGAAAAACGAGAGTTTCAGGAGCCGCTCAGGGGACCATGAGGCCCCTTCCCTAGATGGATGCCAAATATCTTCATAGTTGTTGGCAATGGAAGGAGCGACCCGGCTCTGCCGCTCGCGACTTCCTTACATCTACAACACCCATCGCATTTCCAAGCAATTCTTATCTGACCTTCCTATTTTGTAAGTCACAATGATTTTGTTTTGGTTCTATGCAATTGTGAATCAGTTACTTAAATTCGGTTGCCTTCGCCTCAGTATAAGCCAAACATGATGAATTCCGTTCTATGTCAATCATCAGCACCAACCATTTAGACGCTGCCATATTTGACGGCACAGTTCCTAAGCACCATCGCATGAATGATTCCTGAATGGAATACATCACGAAATATGTACCAACGTTCAAGCATTTATTATGATTATCACGTGATAAGTCACGTCTATGGAACCGGTCTGAGGTTGCGACTTATAAGCGTTCTAAAGTTCTGATAAGGCCCCACTTAAAATTATCTCAGGCAAAAAAAAGTTCAATAGGGCGGCTTTGTTCGAATTTCTCGACCCTCTTTGTACTCGGCCTCTGTCAACATACTTATCAACACCGACCGGGACAACCAGGGACCTCGCTCTCTGATCCGCACAGTCACCATGGGGCTCGCAGGAGTAAAGAAGTGGGTTGTATGGGTACTATTGATTAATCTTTGCCCCAACATGACTGACATTTTCTCTTATCTTTGCAGCAAACGCAAGATTGGCGACGATCCGAACAACACGAAATGGGCTCGCAACACCCAAAACTATGGCCATAAGATCCTGCGTTCGCATGGATGGGAGCCGGGCCAATACCTCGGCCAGAAGGATGCCGCGCATACCATGTCGTACACTGCTGCCAGCTCATCGCACATCCGGGCCATTCTGCGTGAAGACAACTTGGGCATCGGCGCATCCGGCCCTGGTGCGAACACGGCCAACGAATGTACGGGTCTCGACATCTTCAAAGACCTCCTGGGGCGACTCAACGGAAAATCAGAGGCTGCGATTGAACAGCAGCGCCAGGCGCGCGAGAACGTCAAGATGACGCTCTACATTGAGCGCCGGTTTGGCCCGATGCGGTTCGTGCGCGGCGGCTTTTTGATCGGTGACGACGAAACATCCGAAAACAAAAAAGAGCCAGCAGCTGCGACAGAAGAGGCCGCTGCCACGTCCGAAGCAACTCCTTCCTCGTCCGAATCCGAGGCTGATACCGATGATTCCAAGGAGGCGCGGAGAAAGGCAAAGACGGGGCGCAAAGAGGAGAAGAAGGAAAAGTCACGAAAATGGAAAGTGACCAGCAATTCTGATGAGGCCGACAGAAGCGATCAGACACTTAAGGCAGACGACAGTGACCGGAAGGACAAGAAACGGAGGCGGAGCAAGGATGACGTCGATGAGGACGAGAAAGCCGCGAAGACGAAGAAGACCAAGAAGGAGAAGAAAGAAAAGAAGGCGAAAAAGGAGAAAAAGGAGAAGAAAGAGAAGAAGGTAAAGAAGGATAAGAGTGATACGAAGGAGAAGAAGGAAAAGAAGGGGAGGCGCGGCGAGGAGTGTGGTGATTCAACCCCGGCTACGACGGAGACGGGCGAGGAGATGGACACCGACACTGCCACGCCGTCTGAGTCGGAGAAAACGGCTGGCGGTGTGCCATCAACATTTACGGTGTCTAGCCGTAACCTTGCACGGAGGCGGTACATCAACCAGAAGCGGGCAGCCGTGGCAGACCCCCAAGCACTGAAGCAGGTAAGCAAACCATTACACCATGCTCTATGGACAGGGATCCGAGGACAGGAAACTAACGTGTCTCTAGATTTTTATGATAAAAGCATAAACGGATACAAGCGATAGGAAAACGGCGTTTACTGGCATATCTTTTCTTTCATTTTTCTCTGGCAATTTAGCATGGCTTCTTTTGGTTTAATTTTTGGACGGTATATTGCAAAGTTTTAGCACCTGCCAATGGCGCATGTATTGCCGGCATATCACTGACATGGCATTGGATCAAACACTAGATGGACCTCCTCTACCTCACCTCATGATGTGAACATTTCACTTGCCAGAAGACTGTCGAGCCCCTGTAAGAGCTCTTGCATGGTTTTTTCGTGGTCTAGCACACTCGCCTCCAAGTACTTTTCCTGGCCTTTTTGAAGGGCCTCGGACTCGCACCACAGTTCGGATCCAGACTCTGCTTTTGTATCCGTTTCAGGCATAACGGTCTGCTCTTCCGGCTTACTGTCGTCGTTGCTATCGTCGCCATCGTTATCGTCGTCATCGTCATCAACGTTATCCTTGTAGGAGCCTAGGCCATTGTTCGTCCACGATCTCTCATTCCTAGATAGCCTCTTGAGGAGGGCAAACGTTCGAGGCAGAGAAGGCTGCCATCGTTTCTTCACGTGGGCAGTCACACCACCTCCTAGGGTGACTTTCTGCCAACCGATCCGGCCTAGATCAGAAAACATGGCATAATCCGCAACGATGTCGTCGATGACCGTCCTTCCCTGGGGCCGATCGTCTGATGGTGGCAGGGACAGTGGCCGCTCCCATTCGTTTCGAAAGTGCGCCCGGAACGCTTCGTTAATGGCGAGAAACGACAAAGCAGCCGCAACAAAGCGAACGAGGACTAAGCGGAGGTTATACAGGTGGCCTGCGCGGACTGTCAGAGGCTGCTCGTAGACAATTGTCAGCGAGCGGAGTAGCGGGTCAGCCAGGCGTAGGATGGCGTAGTCCATCTGGCCTGAGCTTCGAACAGCCAATCCCAAAGGCGACTCCGACCGGCTGGGTATGGAAGCGGACATGCGGTTATCTCCATCTGACTCGTCCATCGACGTTGAGCCCGGAAGAACCGCATTGGACCACTTTATAATGTGCTTTTTGGCGTACTGCATCATTCCCCGGTGACCGACTGACGCACCAGCCACGTACATGGCCGTGTTGGTAAGGAGACTATCCGCATAGAGTGGTTGGCGGGGATCGTATTCGGCGCCGGGGTATTCAAAAAAGTACATGAATCGAAGAACGTTGGCTAGCTGGCCCGCACAATGATTGTGCAGCTCTATCACGCTCACCGAGCCGTCGTCCAGCTCCGAAACGGGAAGAAAAGCTGAGAAGTAATGGCACTTTCGCAGGATATATTTGTGGAGGTACCACTCGACTGAGTTGCAGACAATCTTGACGTTCCAGCCCTCGGTTGTGTAATGACGTCTTGACGTTTTATCAGTCCGCGCGACTTTCCCAGGGGTGACCGCGAGACGAAATTGTACTTACCGGTGATTCAACTTTTCGTTGCGTCGCATTTCATGGTACGCGAGTTGAGTGCCTGCTTGTGTCCTTTCGTCGTCAGCGGACCGCTTTCGACTTTGATCGTTATTGGCGAGCACTCCTTCAGTTGACTCAAACTCTGAATCCACAGCTTGCGCGTCAGGTTGTTGTTGGACTGGCTGAGGTTGCCGCAATGGAGAAATATTCGGGTTCGGTGTCCATTCATCGTTGGCCTTGTCAACCTTGATCGGGTCGCTCGTGACACTCGTTACAGCATCACCATCGCCTTGTGCCTCCCGCCAAGTGTTGGATTTTCGGCCTCGTCCTCGTGAGTTCCAAAAGTTGCGACCGGAAGGTCCTTTTCTCGAGCCTCTGCTTGTAATTTCCTGCATTTCCCATATCGGTGAGAGCCGTCGTCGCTATGCCGACTTGTAGCTGCCACTTTTGTGCATCGTGCGTTTGTAAAGGCTTGAAGTGAAGGGCAAAGCGGGCCATCTATTTTTCGTGTCTGAATGTGTCTGGTAGTTCACTTGTTGGCTTTTTCGGTCCAGTGTTCTCTGATTTCACTTTCCTCTGACTCTCCTTTCACAACCAGACCTGCAGTAAAAACGGAGGCAGTGGATGGATGGATGACCGACCCCGTTTGTTGTTGCAGCTCACCCACAGGGCGTGTTGCTCTGAGAGGCATGCATTCTTATCCGAGTAGTCGACATATTCACAGTTGTTGAGAGACGGTGATTGTAGTGGCTGTTTGTTTCGTTTTACTGGCTGGAGGATGTGGCAACCCACGTATATGTGTATTCACGTATCAAACAGCGACGTCAGTCAACGTCAGTCAACAACAGCGGCATGTTGAAGTACACTGACCTGAAATGACATGTATAGTATCATCAAAATAGCTGGCATCTATAGATGGCACTCTTGTGCCATTGTGAAGATTGATGTACTCGGCCGAATCTAGAGATGACACAATGTGACGTCTGCAGTCGCAACAGCCTTCTCTGTATCGCAGTTGCCTCACCAGGCATACAGAGCTCCTTCCTTTTACAATTGTTAAAATTTACTTGCTACCAAGGGAAACTGCGATGGTGTAACGAGGTATATTTGCTCCTGCCTATTATTGTCATGACCCACGTGCTTGCCTCACCTTCCAGGAGTGACCGATACAAGACACAATATGAATGGGGCCATCACAGCGCCCTTTTTATTACGTCTAGATAAGACAGTACAGGCAATTGGAAAATTCAATAGGACAGTTAGGTTTTTACTTGTTGGACAAGGCGTCGCACATGCGGTCATCAATTACCACGCTCTGGGCCTCTGTGTACGACACCAAGCCCTCTTATAGTGGCGACGATAGCGACCGGGCGAATAAAAGAGGCAGTAACTAAGGGCTGTTTTTCTCTTCTTTCTTGATGCCGACTGCGACCTGGTTAGTCAGCGGCTGCCCTGGTCGTGAGGTTGTACAGGAAACTGCCAAATCGGGTAATTACCTAAGACACGATACGCGTGACGACGGCGAGGGAACAACGTACGTACTCGAAATACCTCGTACGACTAGCGAAAACTAGTAGATAGCCCATCAACAACGCCTAAAATAGGCCACACAGTATACTCATCCCAAGTATCAATGTACACGTATCGATGAGCGAGACGAGCGGCCAGCAACCATCCACAGGCCCGGTTACACATTACTATTGGCCTACAGCCATTCGCACACAGAAATGAGCCTTCAAAAAGCGGTAAAAGATGTGGACGTGCTGCTTTCTGCTGGATGCTATTTTCTGTGTCTTAAGTGGCAGTGTCTTGTACGATAACGCACATAACGGTGTTCTGGTATGCAGTTTTCGCAGGCTTCTCGTCTTCACAGTCTTTATTTTCATCCATCGGGCACTGTTGCTCTTCCTCCTCGGCATCCACGGCAATATCGACATCAACGTTACAAGATAACCAGAAAAATCTCAAGTTCGCCGTCCATCCAATATATCCACCCTCGAACAATCAATGGACAAAGTCACGGCATGCCCCGAAATGGGCTCAAACACGGCATCGTCGGACGATTCAGAAAACAGATATGCGAAGGACACATCGGTCATAGAAACACGAGCCCGATCTCAAGACTGCAGTGCTACTGGAGTGCCATCGACTGCAAGCGAAGCGAAGCAGTTTCGAGAGGTGGGAGTCAATACCACATGCGAGGCCGCGATGCTGCCGTCGGCGGCCGACCCACCGACGGAAGACGAGAACAAACGCTGGTCATGGCGAGTTTACTGCAGCCCCGAGGTCATCCGGGTTTTCGTACTTGTCACTGTTGTCCTTGTCATGACCGGCTGGTGGATTGCTGGCCTGATTCTCCACCGCCACGATCTCGGATGGGTGGTCCCATTCTTGGTGTGGCTTGCAATCGTCTCACGAATAGTTGCCTTGTATCATGGGACAGGTCGACGCGTGTCAGCGATGTTCCAGTATATGGGATCAAAGTTATCCGCATGCCAATCTGTTGTACACAAAGCCGAGCCGGAACGCATCCGGCAATTCTCACACAATACCCGAACGTCCCACTTGCCATTGCAACGGGGGCCATTGTTATTCTCGGCACCTATGTGCCAGCCGCATCGGACAACAATACGCGTGCTGACAGGACCATTAGCTTATTGGGAATGATTGTGTTCCTCGGTGCATTCTATGTCACATCGCGGAACCGTGGAGAGATCAACTACCTCGCCGTATTTGGTGGCGTAGCAGCGCAGTTTATCCTTGGTCTACTGGTTTTAAAGACAAAGGCCGGGTACGATGTCTTTGACTTTATTGGAGAGATGGCCAAGAAGCTGCTGGGATACTCGGCAGAAGGTACCGTCTTCTTGACAAGCAAGTCGGTCTTGTCGGCGGGCTGCTTCTTGGTCGCCGTCGCGCCCGCAGTCATCTTCTTCGTGGCCTTTGTACAGCTCCTGCAGTACTGGGGCTGGATTGGTTGGCTGGTCGGTCATTTTGCCACGGTATTTACCTACCTGCTTGGCATCTCGGGAGTAGAGGCTGTCGTGGCAGCCGCTTCGCCATTTATCGGCCAAGGCGAGTCTGCCGTCCTGATCCGCCAATTTATGCCGCGCCTGACGGACGCCGAGCTCCACCAGATCATGACCTCTGGATTCGCCACAATTGCCGGCAGCGTCATGTCAGCCTACATGCAGATGGGCATCAGTCCTGTGGCAATTGTGTCGTCCTGCGTCATGAGCATCCCTGCATCGATTGCACTGTCAAAGCTACGCTATCCGGAGACGGAAGAGCCTGTCACACGGGGACAGGCACCGTCGCGAAATGAGGCCCACGACGAACAAGTACAGGTCAATATGGAGGAAGGACACCCAGAGTTCCGTCAACGGGAGGGCTCTTATGCAGGGGAGCAGGTTGTCGAGGAAGAGCGGACCTACAATTCACTGCATGCTGTCGGCCGTGGCTCTTGGCTGGGACTCAAAATCGCGGGCATGATCGTTGCCAGTGTGCTCTGCATTATGGCACTGATCGGTCTTGCCGATGGTCTGCTCGGCTGGTGGGGAAGCTACGTCAACGTTCCACAGCTGAGCATCCAGCTCATCTTGGGCTATGTGCTGTATCCTGTGGCATTCCTGCTCGGTGTTGACCGCAACAATGATGGCGGCAGCGACCTGCGCAAAGTCGCCGAGTTGCTGGGCATCAAGATTGTGGCCAACGAGTTTGTCGCCTACGGCGACCTGACGTCGGACCCGCAGTACAGCACGCTGTCGTTGCGGTCGCGCATCATCGCCATGTATGCGCTGTGTGGCTTTGGCAACTTCAGCGCTGTGGGCATCCAGATTGGTGCCTTGACGCAGCTTGCGCCGAGTCGATCTGGCGATGTGGCACGTGTAGCCCTATCTGCGCTTATCACGGGCATCGTCGCCACCCTGACCAGTGCCAACATTGCGGGCATGCTCATGGATGGCAGGGGTGTGTGATAACCGGAGCTTCGATATGTGAGATGAGGGATAAAGAACATATATAAAATCGCGAGACAAGCGTTATCTTTCGGTCTTCTCTAAACCGAAGGTTATCATTCTTTGTTGAGTAGTCATATGAGCAAACAATCCAGACAGTAGACCTTGTGCGGGAGCAGATACTGGCCAAAACGAAAGTTAAAAAGACCATACGATTGGCCATTGCGCAATGTCGATCAGAACCATGGGCTGTCTTCTGATTAACGGCTTTGATACGAATCTCGTTGGATAAGGCACTCTCTTGATAGCGCAGATATGAAGAATTGCTGCTGTGGGAACAAGGTTGGGTTATCTATGATGCCCCTTCAAGTCGTGGCTTGTCATGCTTGCCCGCAGATTAGAAAACCGACTGGTCGATCACAAAGGCATACGGAGAACGTAGAAACCGTGAGCTTCTACCTCATCCATCACTTGAGTTTATCTCTGCGATGAAGATCTTGGCCTTCTAATGGCCCGCCATGGCAATGACACCATGGCGTGCCCACCCCGGTGTCGATAAGTTTTAGAGTATAACGACTCTTGGACTAAACATAAAACGATGTACTCGTGATCCACAAGGACCGAAGAGTGGGCTTAAACTGAGTGGATCTGGGCAATCTGGGGTAAGTCCCTGGAGCTAGGCCTTCGACGTGCGGACGTGGAGGCGAATTCCGGCCGTTAAAGCCCATGAAAAGTCGGACTTTCTTCTGCGATGCCCCAAGTCAGCGCCCTGGCCACATGCCGTCTTTGGTGGTGCCAGTGGACGACGGCGTTCAAGCTGGTATTTCTTTTGGATACTTTTTTGGGGGAATGCTGTTGGGGGTCACAAAACGGGACCATCCAAAGCCGGCAGCGCAAACTTTCGAAACTGCGGGGGAGCAGGCACTTTGCTTCGTATTTACTCACTTTCTCCTCTTTGTACCCTGGTCTTATCCCTGGGCAAGAAAGCTCGGCGCACGGCACATAATTTATCGACCATCTAGTCCGAACAGGTTCAAAGACACATGTTGCGATGGGTGTTGGCGCTAGTTTTCTTAAGTGTCTGGGGAAGGTGGCCAGGAAGTTGAAAGTCAACTAAGTCTCGAGCTCAGTCCGTCTCTCGTTGCTCAAGTAAGACGATGACTAGATAAAGATACCGTTTCCTACCCTCACACACTGGGTTACGTGGGGAGGGGAAAAGACTATTGAGGGAGAGGGGATACTGCAAGAATGAGTTGTCAACAACCCATCTTCAAAGTAGACTTCCCCAGATGTGTCGCTTCTGCGTTGCTTGTATCCCCCCTCCATCGCCAATACACCATCTGTGCATGTTAATTCGCGTCTCTAGTGTATATGGCAGGAAGGTATTGACAACAAAAGCGGTTGAGCAATATATAGGCTTTTGGGCCAAGATCCGCTCCCTTTGGGATCTGAGAAAGGCTGGGGATAAAAGGCACTTCTTATCTCGCCAATCTCCGTCCTTAGCGGGCAGCGGGCACGCAATGAGGATTATCCGCGTCGCATTGCATGCTCTGGTCATGGAACAGGCCATCTGGTCGTATCTTCGTGGCTGCCACAGCTCACAACGGTGTTTCTGTCTAGTCGAAACAATGAGTGCGCGGTCAGCATGCAGCAAGTGCAGGGAAGCTGCATTTAAGCTGCATTCGAGTTGCATTACAACTGCAGGCCAGTCGCATGCTTCAGCACTCTTCTGGATGGTTGGGTGTATATTGACGAGATGGCAAGAGATGGCCAGCCAATGGCAATGAGGACATCAATGAAGTACCACAGAGTTAACGGCACGCGGTGTGCTTGTAATGGAGGGTGAAAAGAGGAGAAGAGGAAGAGGGCACGCGTGAAAAGGGGCATCAAAGCGACATCAAAGGAAATGAAAGGAGCCGAGGACGAAGGACCAAATGAAGCGAAAACGTTGCGTCGAAACCCGCTGTTGGGTACGGAGCAAATCGAGGACTCTCCAGTGCGCATTTCCTATGGTGCGTTGACGATGCAGACGGAGGGGATGGCGAGAGCGAGGTCCGACCAGGGTAGCGATACATTTTGAAACGGCATTTCATGGTTTGACCTCGTCGGATGCTGATGAGCGTGCTGAGATCAAAGGCAGGAGCATCTAGGAGAGTACAACGCTCCTACCCTGTACAAAAACCCCGACGGCTACATCGCAATCATGTCGTTCACAGGGAAAGAGCGAACACGACTGATGCAAAACAATGAAAAACAGAGTTGGAATATGCGTAGTGAGACAGGGAAGGTGCAGCCAAGCTCTACATGCAAACCAAGGCCCACGATAAAAGAAACCTCCCGCTCTGCCGCTGGTTGAACCAGGCAGGCCTGGCCAGGCCAGGCCCATGTCAATCAGCAATATTTACCCCGCAAACCGCCTAACTGGTTGATCGCGTCGAGGTGGAGACTTACTGGGCTTGCTGGGCATGTGCAATTCTGCAACCCTGTCGCCGGTGACGTCGGCAAGCCCATGCTAGCGCCGTTTCCTGTCGAGACAGCGACAAAATGGGGAAAGAACCAATGTGGCGAAGTTTTGTCCTTGTGTCTTTCTCGCGGTTCTTCCACCCAGTCAAGACCTTGCGAGCTTGCCTCTTGCCTACTTGCCTCCTCTTTGGCTTTCGCGCCGCGCTTTCCCCTTTGAACCTTGTGGAAATGGCCCCCGTCCCCGACACGGAACAGCAACCCCCACCCACCATCAGCGCCGCGCACCTCCCTCTGTGGCCTTGCCCTGGAAGGAGCAGCACCCGCAATAGCCCCCCAGTGAAGCTTCGAGCATGCTTGACCAGGATGTACCGGTCTCTTCTCCTACTGGCTCTTGTCAAGTCTGTCCTTTCTTTTTCTCGTCCTGTTGGTTTCTTTCATTTGTTTCCTGCGATGCACTGGTGTCTGACACTAATACAAATGGTGCTACTGAGTTCTAGGGAAAGGGGAGGCCATATGCTGGAGAGCCACGTTCATTCGCTCCTTCCACCATCGTCGATGCCAGTGGAATCTCGAGCGAGTATTTTAGCTAGCGCCAGAGTTTGCTGGGGATTGTCCCCCAAAATCACCACCGACACAGGGTTGTGAATGTATCCCGAGTCCTTTTGCCAGGTGGCGACCTTCGCACCCTGTCTGGAGTCCGCAGCTGTCCCACGGCCGCATCCAACATCCGCAAGTAGCACAGTCGGCGTGATACAGCAGGCGATTCCCCGCCGTAGAGATACTAGTAAGATACGGGATTCGTACTACGGGTCGCCGTTTCCTTCCTCAGATGGCCCGATGGCGAGTCTTCTTTGTGGACATCGACCTCGCTCTTTCCTTTTATCGCTTGCCTTCAAAGACCCTTCGTTCTTTCCTGTACCGGCTCTGCGGCTGTTGACCGTTTTGCAATAGCACGTAGTTGCATTCTTGGCCTGACCTGATCCCCAGGCTACCAGCTCTTTCCCCTGAGGCCCCTGTTTCGCCACCGCATCTGACAAAAAACGACGTCACTGCCCTCAAATCAACCGTACAATTGCTTCATATCACCAGAAACACATTCATCTCCTCAAAACACAAACGCTGCGCATAGTGTCACACTGTACTCCGTACCGTCTCTCCGATAGCACCGGCCCCCAAATTATCCTTGTGGACTTGGACTCCAATTGCCTGATCTTATGCAGCGCTAGCACCCCACAGAATAGACCAGCTCAGCGTACATACGAATGAACAGCATTTCATTACAAGGGCCTTTCCCTTGGATCGGCAACACTAAATTAGTCCCAGAAACGACCTCACCAGCTCACCTCCTCGCGTCCCCTCTCTGCCCTCTTCTCTTTGGCCTTCTGGCCCTGTCATTGCAAACGCAGTGGCAAGACGAAGAGAGAACCAGCTCTCCTTTCACTCCCCGCTTCCTTGTCCTCCCTGTCTTCCAAATCCGTTTACTTTCTGACACCCTGTGCTGGCTGTTTCGCTGGCCTGACCCAGGAACCTGGCCTATTATATATCCTCCTTTGTCGCCGCCCTCTGCCATCCCTTGCCTCATTTCTGTCACACCCTGATCGCTTCTACTCTCTTCCTGTCACAAAACACAGATAAGAACACATACCACTTTCAGGCCATTCAACCCTCAGCTTCCGGTGTCTCTGTCTCGCAGCCTGGGCAAAGAAATCTCCCATTTCGATCCGGCTGCAGACTCGTTCTGCAGGCCACCGTCTCAAGAGTTTCGAAACCCAAGCAGCATCATACATCATTCCCGTGCATAGCCAGCTTCCGCCTCGAACTACTTTTTTTGCACCACTCCGACCGAGATAGCTCACGAGCCACGCCCTCTTCGTTTTTGTTTGCTCTCGAACCCGTCACAGCACCCCTGTTGCTCAACCATCTACGACATTTCGGCCCTCAGTTTCCGACACATCTCCATCTCGATCTTTCGTTTCCTATAGTCCCGGTTTTCCCTTGGCGCTGTTTATATCGGGGGCCTCTTTCTGCCCTGCTTTTCCTTTCACAATGGCCTCAAATAACGACACCAACTACCCACCAAACTCGACCGACAACACGTCTCGTAACCGACGTAGCTCCGTCACCTCGGCGGCCCTCTCCAGCATCTTTCGCAGCAACTCGACCTCGAGCGCCAACAATGGCACCCCTGCCTTCCCAGGCCCCGTTGCCTCGGCTGCCCTTGACCAGACACGGCGGCGGCGCCTCTCTGTGTCCACAACGGCCGCCCTTGGCCTATCCGGCGCTACAGCAGGCAGCGGTAGCGTC
The DNA here is from genome assembly GCF_000961545.1 of Sporothrix schenckii 1099-18. Classification (NCBI taxonomy): domain Eukaryota; kingdom Fungi; phylum Ascomycota; class Sordariomycetes; order Ophiostomatales; family Ophiostomataceae; genus Sporothrix; species Sporothrix schenckii. Next base: position 2,439,341 of record NW_015971150.1, read on the forward strand.
AGTGCGGGCCCCAACGGCGGGATTGGTGCGTCATCGTTTGCTGCGCGCCGGGCAAGCATGTCCACCAACTCGTCGACATCGGACACGGCCTTTGACGAGAACGCCATTGAAGACGACGACGCGCCTCCGGGTAGCGGGTCGCGCAACTCGCCCAATTCACCCTTTGCACGCCGCATGAGTTTTGGTGCCCAGGCCATGCGTAACCTCCGTGGCCCCGGTGGTACCAGTCCGGGCGGCGCCTCCTCTAACGGTAGGCTGCGCTCCAACTTTTCCAGCACCGCTACTACTGCTGCATCTGGTGGAGGGAGGCAATCACAGCAGCAGCAGCAGCAGCAGCAATCCTCTGCCTCTGGTTCGCTCTCGCCTGGTTCTTCCTCACCTCGCTCCCCTTCATTGTCCTCTTCTTATGTCTCACCCCGTCCTCCCATTACGATACCAACACAACGGAATGCATCCCGAGGGGCTTCTTTTTCCTATACGGCGGCGAGCCAAGCAAGTTCCCATGCACCAGTACTCAGTCCTAGAACTGCTTCTGACAAAATGTTTTTTCCCGCTGCTCGTGCAGACCAAGGATACAACTGGCCTGAGCAGCTTAGGTCTCGTGCCGAGAGCAGTGTGGCGTCCGGCGCCCGGCCCTCGTTCTCCTTTGCCTCGGGAATGGGCAATTCCCCGCCGCGCGGAAGCGGCTTTGGCTCTATGTCGAGCTATGGCCCAGGTGGCAGCTCTGGTCTTCCGGGTGGTATCAGCGGAGGTGTCGGCAGCGGCGGCGGTGTCGGCCTGCGCCACGACCGTGCCAAGTCTGTATCGGACATACCCACGCCGGCACCCGCACAGCGTCCTGCTCCGCAGCAACCCCGCCAGGCTCGGCCGAAGCCAGATCACTTCCAAGAGAGAATCCTCAAGGGTGACTTCTATATGGATTAGACAAGGGAGCAGCGATCTCTATCCCTCTCTTTCACGACTCTTTTTACCTGTTTTTGTTTTTATTGTTACGACTAACTGCATCACAACCGAACGAGAAATCCAACGCCGACTGAGCGGCAGCGCGGGATATATGACTTATATGGCGCCTGAGTTTTTACTCCTATTATTTTCGACTTTGTTTCATTTTTTCCTGTCGAATTTTCGGGCTCAACCCAAATTTCAAGTTATGCGAGAACGGATTTTTTGGGCGTTTATAACTCACCAGGCGTTTAGTCAAGCTTACACGCTCCTCAAGGAACATTCAAGAGTTGTGTAGCTGGCGCGGCGACGAGGACATGGGATGCAACGCATCAAACGAAACGATGAGAAATGTGTGGACCACATAGGATGATTTTTATTTCGTTGCACGGCGTTTATTTTTTTTTTTTTTTTTCGTTGTTTCTCTGCTTTTCACTTCTGCAACCTGTCTCATTTTAAATGAACTCTTATATTTGGTCCTGGGCAAAGTAGCCCTGGCAGGAAACCATGTGTCGTTTTCTTCATTGTTTCTTATCGCGGAATGTCTCGAGGTGCCTTCTTGTTGACTTTTTATTTCTTTTTTTGGCTTGTTTCAAACTTTCATTCTATTTTTCTGGGGCACGACTTCTCCGCCGTGTATTCAACTTTGACGCAAATTGTTATGTATCGTTTTCCTGGGTTGTCCCCCGCTGTGGCGTTCGAGCTGGAAAGAAAATGCCAAAAATAGCAGACGGAAAACGAGGTGCTCGGTTTTGCATTTTTTTTCTTGCCTTTTATGTCATTTGATTTCCCTTGTTTCAAGAGATGGAATGGACGGCAGCGGCACCAAATTGGAACCATGTACAGGATGGAAGACTAGGGTTTATGCACCGAAGGCTCATTGTATGATAACAAATGGACCAAGTGAGGCTTGTCCCTATTAATAGCTTTGTTGACCTTTTGGCACAGTATTTTCTACAACGTATAAAACTGTGACAACATGATGTCACTGGACCGTTCGATGTAGAGTTGTGAAGCCTGTCATTAGATATCGACCCAAGCAGTCCGCTAATGTCGTAAATAAGCCAATAATACAATAAACACCAGGGTATTGTGTCAAAACAAATAAAATCAAAAACCCAGCAAATAGCGTCATAAAAAGGGCGTATGCAGAAGCCAACATTCGGCTTATCCGGGACTAAAATTGAAAGGCTTCGCCGCCACCAAACCACGGGTCGGCCAGAATGTAGTTGAGGCCATCACTCAAGTTCATGTTGTCGGCGCCGTCGGACAGGCCCACGAGCGTCAGGTCCACGGCGTACTCGAAGTTGTCACCCAGATTGAGGTCCGGGTACTGGGCCATGTAGTCGGCCGTGGACGGCGGTGGCGGCATGAGTGAGGACACTTGTTGTTGCTGCTGCTGTGGATCGGACGTCTGGCCGCTGTTGCCAGTACCGGCGCCGGTGGTAGCAGCGTTGCCGTTGTGGGCGCCATTGCTGAGACTGCTATAGAATGGCGGCCAGGGCGGGATGGTGTTGACGGCGGCAGCGGGGCCAGCACCTTGCTGTTGCTGCTGCGACATGCCTGACGCAGCTGCTGTTGTCGCTGCATTGGCGGCGTAGTCGTTGGCGGCAATCTCGGAAAGTAGCTGGAGTGGCGTGTTCGCCGAAGAGTACATGCCCGATGGGGCCTGCATCTGGTGCTGGGTCTGCGGTTGCGGCTGCGGTTGTTGCTGGACCTGGCTGCTGTTATTGTTATTGTTGATACCGATGTTGTTCGCATTGGGGGTGGTGCCCGACGTCACTGACGGGGAAGGCGTGGCTGTTGCCGATGATGTGGAGGCTGCTCGAAGGTGGTTTCCATTGGAGGTACCCGTGCTGCTGTTCGTGTTATTATTAATGGTCGACAAGAACGCCGACGAGGGCATATAGGATTGCGACGCAGAACCGCCTGGCGTCCCGGCCGCAGCGGGTGAAGCAACATGGTCTTGCTGCGGCTGCGGTGGCGGTTGAGACTGCTCCTGGTCCGCTGCGCCTTGGCTGCTCGAGGACTCGCCGTTCTCCTGCTGGCCGGCGCCGCCTTCACGAGCCTCAAAGGGATTGTGGGCCTGCTGCTTGAGGAACCACGACCGGATCATAGCCAGAACAATCATAAACTTGCCCGCTGGCCGCGACCGGTTGCCGGCGGCTGTCGCGCGGAACTTGTCAAGCAAAGCATTGAGGTGCTGCTCGACCTTCATGTGCTCCTTGTTGATCACCTTGCCGAGCTCCGAGTTGGGGGAGGATGCAAAGAGATAGAGCTTGATCATGACGACGGTGGCGTAGGCCACGCGCACAAAATTGAAGATGGGGATGCACCGCAGGGACTGGATGTCCATGCCAAGAAAAGCGTCAAAGATGCCGTCAATAGCAAGGAGACATGCCGTCAGCGCACGGATGTGCGCAGGCGTCAGCGTTGCATCGCCAATGAGCGCCTCTTTCGTCGACTCGGCCGTGTACGGCGTCTTGAAGTCGTCGTTGCCGTTCTCGGTCTGAAGTGCAATTTCATGCATGTAGAGGCTCAGCACCTCAAAACTCAGTCGCAGGGAGGCTAGAGTCAAACGTTAGCAGTGGGCATTACAGACAGACCACAAAGAATATGAGCGCAGTGAATTCGCTCGACGTACGTTGTAGCAGGTTGCGCGGGATGGTCGATTTGTACCGCTCCAGCTCGCGCTCAAAGCCACGCAAGGCGTACTGTGTTCGTGGATCCGCAATATTGATCACGGTGGCCGGGTCGTCCATGGAAAACTGCTGTCCTACCTCTTCGGCCATGCGGTGTGTCCAGACGAGGTGGCACAGGTACTTGTCCGACGGGGCGGCGTCGGGCGACGACTCGAGCACTTCGACGCACTCGGTCATAAACGAGGTCCAGCGGACCAGGTTTGGTCGGTGCAGAGCCATGGCCGTGTTGGATGTCATAAAGTAGCACGCCAGCCACGTCCGCCGGCCTTCGATGCTGCACGGGTCGGGCAGCGGGTACTTTTTGAACGGGTGGTCGCGCCAGCCACCAAAAGGAGGGCCAATACGTGGACCTGGCGCGGAACGAAAGCCGTTGCGAAGTATGCTCGCGCTGGCGAACCCCGAGCCAGGGCCGCCACCCACGACGCCGCCCCCCGCGCCACGCCCGCCACCAGCACTGCCTGGCCCGTTTCCCGGTCGCCGCTTGCCGAGGCCAATTTCGATGGCCATGACGGCGGCAGTGTGGACCAGCTGGTAGAACTTGAGCTCTTCAAAGTGTTCAGGGGGCCAGTACCAGATGACGGCCACCTGCAGCGCCTGTACGAGTTCCAGGCTCTTCTCGCCCACGACGAAAACCTTCTCGGCAAAGATCTGCATCAGCTCCTTGACAATGGCGCGCTGGATGTCCGACATCTCGGTTGTCGACGCGGCCATGATGGATAGGAACAGGACGGGCTTTGTTTTGCGAATGTCGGCGGCGGTCGTGCCGGGCGGAAATACAACGGCTGGCATATGACGTGCCATCTGATCGGTATACCGCTGGAACAGCTCCACCGCCTTTTCCATCGTCAGCAGGCCGCGGTCGATGATGTCCGCGTACTCGGTGCCAAACCGGGATGTGCCGCCCACGCCACCAGCCGGGCTGCGTGCCATGCCATATGCTGGCGAGGTCTGTGGCTGTGGCGGCGGGTGTCGAGGTTCCTGCACGTTATGCCGTTGGGATGGCGGCGCATGCTGGGATGCGTGGCCGTGCGGCGGGTTGTGGCCGAGGCTGTGGTGGGTGTGGTAGCTCTGGTAGGGATTCTCGCGCATCGACGGCGACTCATCGCTGGCGGTTGATCCTGCTCGAGAGCCCGAGCCGCCCCGCGAACCCGGGCCATTGCCGCCGGCACCAACAACACCAGTCGCCTCGCGGATCTCGGAGAACTTGCGCTTCTGCCCGGCCATCACCATGGGAGGTGGTCCGTTGGAGAACGGACTCCGTCCCACTGTGCTCGTCGAATAGGGGCTGTGGGGTGGTGCTGGCCCTGACAGCCCATGTATAGGTGGCAGGTCGCGGCCGCTGACACCTCCGATCGATGTCGTCGACGTGCTTCGTGGGCCGACTGGCGGTAGTTGTGGAGGGTCCAGGTGCGGTGGCCATTCGCGCAGGATGCCGTTGCCACCGCTGGTGCTGATCGACATCCGGCCGTTGCCGCTGTTGCCGCCATCGTCACGGCCAGATCCAGAGGTGCCGGTCCCGGCCGGTCCAGGACCTGTCTGCCTTGTCATCTGCAGACTGGCGGTCAACGCGTCAATCTTCTTCTCCAGCTCTGCAACACGGCTGTCTGTCTTCTTTTGTCGTCGACGTGTCGGTTGCGTTACAATGCATTGGCGACCCGCCTTCGCGCACCGGCGACACGGTGTCTCGGGCGGAGCGTTCGGGTCCATATCGCAGCGGACCTTGAGGCCGCGGCAAGCTTCACAGGCACGGGGTTTCTTGGCATCGGCTGCATTGCCGCCGCCAGCACCGCCGGCACTAGTACCAGCAGCATGGCTTTGGCTCTGCTGTGCATTACCAGGGCGGGAGACGGCGGGCAAGTGCGAGGTCCCTCTGGCAGCCTGTGTACCACCGCTGCCGTTGGCATTGCGGTCCCCTTCTGCCTGCGCATCGGCATCTTCGTCGCCGTCGCCTTCGCCATCACCATCCTCTCCGTCCTCATCGGAGGGCGACAGGCTTGGTGAATCGGTTGTCGCGGGAGAGTAGCCCTCGGCCGGATTCGGATACGAGGGTTGCTGCAGTCGTGACGCCGTGCTTGGCGCCGCTGCCGCTGCCGATGAATCCATCGAAGACAAAGGAGGGAGGATTGAGGTGGAGGTTGAGGAGGGGCTGGCTTGGCTGTTGTTGTTGCCTGTTGTTGGCGAGGTTGTTGATGCACCCGGCGCCTGTGGCCGGAGACTGCCCAGGGCGGAGGCGGCGCCACCCACCATACGGGATCAAAAGCAGGAGGGGGGGAGGGAAGATGCGGAAGAGAGTCGAGAGAGCTAGTCGAATACGACGAGTCCTGTCGCCGCGGGAAGTTCGTTAATCAAAAGCAAGATGTCGAAAACAGACGAGGTGTTCGTCGGCAAAAATGGGTAAAGCGAGGACCGCCCTGGACGAGCAACGGCTGCCCACTACCAAGCAACGCGAAGATCGGAAAGAGGCCCAGTGAACTGGTCGCCTCGTGGCAGCCTGAGCAGCGAGGACGGTATGTACGCAAGTCGCCCCGACACACAAATTAAGCTCAAATTGGGTCGAATTAAGGGGTTCCCAGCCGCGGGCAGACGCGCATGCGCAAAACAAAATGTGTCGTCAAGGGATGCTGTCACACGTGCCTTGCTGCGTAATGTCGTCGGGTTCAGAGGTAGGTCATCATAAAGGTGTGGTGTCAGTAACGTTTGTGTGAGGTTCAAAGTGGGTTGGAATCGTGTAGCATAATCTCCCTCGACTTGCGATGGTGTTTTGGCGGAGGTGACAGCGTCCGAAGTGCCGATGTATTATGCGGGTGGAGAGATGGGTCAGCGTGGAGGACTACGGAAGGTAACGCTGGGCGCACTTTCCAAATTGTCCCCTGTTGTGTGTATTACAGAGGGAAGGACCTTTTTTTGCGCGAGGAACATAGGACGGAGAAAGAGCGACCAGGAATGCCAAATTGGCCGGCGGCGCTGGGCCAAAATGTACAAGTATCTTACGAATGGAAAGGGCGGACCCAGAAGAGAAGTCCAGGAAGGACCTAGGCCCAGAAGAGGACTAGCTGACTTTTCGGGCAATGTGCAAGTCCACTAAGAGTCAGGTTTACAGCGAACAGTCTTGCCATGTGATCGTGATTGGTTATTTTTTGCAAGTGGAACAGGGCAGTGTCTGCCTGTTAGGCCTGAACGGAACTTTCCAGCATGGCAGCTACATCCGTAGGCAAGAGCCGGCAAGAATGAAAACGGATAAGGCCAAGCGCGCTTTCCCTGGAATGCCTCCAACGGAGAACAAGGTCATGTGAGAAACAGTCATTAATACGACTTATGGAAAGTGCCACTCTTTGACCACGAGGTACGACGGGCAGAGTATTCGTAATGTACGACGCTCCATCCATAAGGGCACAGAGTACAGAATACTCTAATGGCTCTCGCTTTCACGCCCTAGGGTGCTCCATTATCCTCACTCACGGCCATCGATTCTAGGATACTTGAGTTTCTTCTCAAATTCGGGTCAATCATCTGTCAATCATCTTTTGTTGGTTATATGCATCTGCTTCAAAGGCGCCATGCCACCTCATCGTGTCCAATCTGTATGGGCGACTTCGAAATACAAAACAAAGAGATAAAGAAATCGCAAACACATCTTCTGCCACCCAAATGTGAACTCGGTCGTTCCGTTTAACGCCATGCTGAAAAAGATGGGTGATGCTGCCCGTCCACCTGGCCGCGCCATGCCGAACTCTCTCGCCCACTCGTCATATTAGATAATATACACTTTGATACGAGTTGCAAAAACGTGACTCTTTTCCGCAACTGAATGGCGTAGGAGTACAAAATCAATCCGGTATAGAGCCCCAAAAGAAATAGAAGAAACACAAAAATGAGAACGTAAAATGCAACACGACAAAAAAGAGAGAATAAAAAATAAAAAACAGAAAAAGCAAACATGCGCCGGGCCGCCCAGGGGTATCCCGGCAGCAAAACAGTTAGGGCAGGCCCGGCGATTCATGCACACATGCACACACTCCCATACCCACGCTTGGTATCATTGCATTGGTGGGGTGGAGTAGGCTCGGTAGGTGCAAATGGCTGGCATTTGTGCAACACAATGAAGTATCAGGTTTGGCTTGTCAAAAGCGAGGGGTCGTGTAGCTGGGTCGCAATGCCGAAGGCCAGTATCTCTAATACCGGTTGCCTGGCCCAGGGCGTCTGGTACCCTGCTGCTGGTTGAGGTTTATCGCCGGACTGCTGGGAAGGATCGCACTCTCACGCCGGGTGTTCCGCTCATACGCAGCTAGTCCACCATTGTTACTCCCTTCATACAGCGGACGGTCGTAACCAGGATTGTTGCGAACTGGGTTGGGCGCCGGAACTTGCATCGGGTCATACCCAGCCGGTACCACAAAGCCACTTTCGTACGCCGGCCTAAGAGACACTTGAGAGTTGCCCTGTTGCTGAGACAGGTACTGGGGCTCGTAGGTTGTCATGCGCTGCTGCTGCTGTTGGGCCGGTTTTGGAAGCGGAAAACTCGGAGGTGGCTGCATCGGCGGTGGCGTGGGCGTCGACCGCAACTGCACCTGTGATCCAGCGGAGCTCATCAAGACTGGAGGCGGCGTTTGCGTGTTCCGGCCGCCGTTGCCGCCGTTTTTAATGGCATCCAGCAGACGCTGTCGATGGGGAGATTCACCGGCATGAGAGGTCGACGGTCGCTGGGGGAGCGGGTCAATCGTTGCCCCAGTTGACATTGATGACAGAGACGGGCGCCGGTCGTGGGGCTCATCCGATACAGGCGATGGCAACTCGTATTCCTCGGGTTCGATGCCGAAAACAGCCTCGTAGTTCTGCAGTAGTAAAGCAAAGACGGGCGCGGGGATGTTCAGCGTCGGGGAGAAGACAATGCCCACATTGCGCACCGTCATCTTGTTGCGGTCCGAGTTGTTGATGATCCGGATCAAGAAAGCAATGAGATACTTGAGAAGCGTGGCATTGGGCTGTGGCAAATGCTTGGCAAGCTCGGCCAGAGCCGAAAGCTTCTCTTCATGGTTGGGCATTTCTGTCACAGACAAGAACTGCATGTGCAGGTCCCGCGTCAAGATGGTCGTCGGCAGTTCACGTAGATACATCTTCAGCAGCGAAGCAACAGCGTGGATGTCGTGGTAGGTCTTGTCGTTGAGCAAGTCAACGTCGCTTTCATTGTTGAACCGTTCGCGAAGCTGCTTGATCAGCACGTTCGATCCGCTGAGACGGAAGATACCCTCCTCGTACACTGCATTGCGAGCCTCCAAGTACTGAATGCAGCGGTACACAACAGCAGGAAGGGGCACATTGACATCGACAGGTGAATTGTAGCGAACAGCCTCCGCCAACGGAGCACCGAAGACCTGGCGGTGGGGGCTGTTGCCGCCACCGCTACCAGAACCTGCAGGACCGCCAGAGTTGCTGTCGCCGAAGAGAGAGTCAGATGGTCCGTCAGTAGATGTCCGGTTCTTCGCTCCAAACCCGAAGAAACTCCGCTTTCTCGCTTTCTTCTCGTCCACAGTCGGTGGCACCAGGCCCATGCCGAGCATCGAGCGGCCAACCCAAGCAGATGAGTCCGAAATGACCTGGGGGTCCCGAGGTGCAGAGATTGCGTACGGAGACTGGGACGACATGGTCTGAGGAGCGTCCGAGTCTTGCGAATTGCGCCGCTGCCGACCGCCGGGCACGCCGTGGGGAATCTCGCCCGCTTGCGTCGCGTCGTAACTGACACCGATAAGACCATCTTTTCCAAAGGATTGCTGTGGTTGTGACTGCTGAGCCGACGCTTGCTGCTGCTTTTGCAGCTGCTTCTTGTTCTGGGTAAGCTTTTTCTTCGTCGCGGATGAGCCATTCGGCCGGCTTGAGTCGTTGGAGGATTGTGGCCGGTCCGGGTCAAGAGTACCAGGGACGCCTGAGACAGACGGTGCATCGTCCTCATCGCCGTCATCGCGATAGTCGATCCAACGAAGAAGAGAGTCCACCCATATATCACGCTCGTGGTCACTTTCGGCGCAAAGAACGTGCTTCGTGAGAGCTGTAGGGTCCTTCTTCTTGGGTTCCAGGATCAAAAAGGCATGGCGGTACTGGTTGTCGAGTTCGTCGGAAGCATTACTGCTCACACCGCCACGAGCAGGTGATGAGGTGTCGCCGTGTTGGGATTGCTTTCCAATCTGTGCGTTCTGCAGCTTGATGGTACCCAAGTGGGCGCCACCGGGTGTCTCGTAGTACTTCAGATGCGGGCCGTCAAGGACAAAGAAACGCGCCTTCCAGCCGCCAAAGTTCTTGCCCCGCTTCGTCAGATAGCCGGTCTTGATCGGCCGATCACCAAATTTGATCTTGGCCTTGTTAGCTTGTGCCTCCTTCCGGACCTCAGCCGATGTCGAGCCTGTCTCATCTGCGTTGGGAGGTAGCGTATTGGTTGACAAGTAGCGGCAAAGATCCATTGCCGTGCTGTTGTCCAGCTGAGTGTTGAGAAGCTCGTCCAGGTAGTTGTCCAGCGCTTGACGACGGGCGTCGAGCTTAGCTGGCGCATGGCCACTGAAGAGAGAGCGGTCCGGTGTTCTAGCTGTGAAAGCTGGGCACTGCTTTAGGCGTTGGTCCAGCTTTGCAAGGGAAGCAGAGTCCTTTTCAACACGCCATAGCTCTCCACCGTCTGCGCGAGAGAAGACGGCCAAGGTGAAGACCGGGTCTTCCTCCAGCTGTGTGAGCGAAATCAGGCTAGCCCGAGACGGCTTCATACGGGACGAGGCCACCTTGATATCGATCGAAGGCAGAGCGTTTGGCGGGAGCAGCAAATCGGGGAATTGCTCCGTCACAAAACCCTTGAAGATACGAGTACGCTCTGTCGGGCCCTCATGGCTATTGACCGACTTGACTGACGGGCTCGACGGTGCTCCTGAAGATGCAGTGTCACTCGACTTCTTAATGATATTGAGAGGTTTCGGGGACGAAAGCGTCAAAGGTTCTCCGGGCGCAGGGGAGGGCGTCTGAAGTGGAGTGTTCGGCGGCAGAGGGATCGGCTGACGAGGAGGACGGGGCGATAACGGAGCTGCGCCAGCAGCCGTACCAAAATTACCAACCATTCTCGGCGAAAGAGGAGGGGAATGCATTGGCGAGCGGGGTATGGCGTTGCCCGCCATAGGCCGGGGGCTCGACGGCAAACCGGGGCTGAGCAAAGGAGCTGCTAAGCTTCGCTGCACAGTGACGATATTGTTGGTGATGTCGCCATCATCGCTCAACATGCCATCCAGAGAGTTTGGCTGCTGGAGGGCGGCCTGGGAGAGCATCAAGCTTGGCGGTACAGTATCAGGGGCAGCAGTCGGTTGACCAGCCGACTTGGGTGTGTTGTGAGCGCTGTTGCTCTTTTTGCTCTTCTTGGACAAACTCCGCATCTCAGCCTCTTGAATTGCAAGAATCTCCCGCTCACGATCATCTTCCTCTCTAGTTCTCCGCCGACCTCTCTTCTCCTTCTCGGACGTCTCGGTCACTTCCAGCAGCGAGTCGTAGTCAGAGTCCGACTCGAGGACCTCGTCGTCGATGGGAATGGTCGGGTTCGGGCGGGGGTCCCGTAGCATTAATGGAGCCGGTGGAGGCTTGCGCGGTGGTGGCGCCGGCGGCGGTGGGAACTGCGAGACGCCTTCGTCGGACGAGGCAGCAGGAATTTGAGGAGGTGGAACTTGTGGCGGTTTGCTAGGTAGGCTACGCGATGGCGGAATAGAGAGGTTGATGGGAATGTCGTTGGCAGCATTGGCCGTGTGACGGGCATTATCGGCTGCCCGCTCCTCAGCATCGTGGTCGTAATTGTCCAATGCATGATCTTGCGGCCGGGGCATCGACTCAACGGGGTCCAAAATGTCACCGACAACAGACGCAGCCGCGACGGATGGCTGGTCAGCTGGTGGTGTTATTGGGTAGGGAGCCAAGGCCATGTCCACGGGCGAGTGCAGAGGAGATTGCAGCGGCGAGTCCTTGACGCTCACGGGCGATGAGGGGACATCTTCCGAGGTTACTCTATTGATTGCCCCGGCACTCAACGCGGGGAGGGTTGCAGTCGGTGCGCTACCATCCTGCCTGTTGTTCTGCTGCTGCTGCTGCGGCTGCTTAGATGAAGAGTTTTCCGGGGCAGAGAGAACTGGCGGGCGGCCATGATCTGGCAAAATCTCTTTGACTTTCTTTCGGTACTTTTCCTTGTCCTTGAGTGCTCGCTCCAGATCCTTGTTGAGGCCAAGAATCATAGCCCGCTGTTTATCGACCAGACGCCATAGCTGTGCATTCTGCTGAGACTGGGCTTGCTTCTCTTTAAGTAGGTGCTCAATCACAGCCTCTGCGCTGCCAGCAGCCTTGATGATGGAAGGAATGTCGTGTGTCGTGACGCTGTCGGTTGAGTTTTTCCTTGCGGACGAACCAGTCGATAAGGCTGACACGCCGGAGTCGATTGAAGCGTTTCGGGGAGCTCCATGTGCCTCGGCACGGGTCGCTGTGGAAGGGCCTGCCATGACTGCCCGTGATGAGATTGTTCCGCCTGCGAGAGGCTTGGGGGTCACAGCGGAGTCGGAAACGCTTCGATTGTCATTCGGGAAACGGGGAGAAACCGCAGGTCTAGAAGTATGGCTGTTAGAAATTGGAAACGAAGAAGAAAACGCTTGTAATTATAAGAACAAAACAAAGACCAAAAGAGCAGCACAGAGACGACGAGAGACTGGCAGACTGATTGCCCAACGTGAGCACAACATCTATATGGCAGTTCGTCTCATTGGTCCAAGTTAAGGAGCAAATGCATATGGTTTATTTTCGCAAGGTAAAAATGAAGAGATGTAGAGGGAAAGAACGAAGGGGAGCAACTCGAATGTGCACTGTACGAACATGGGATTTGATATCTCTTCCACGGGCGTAGACGCTCCTGAGGAGTCGCTGTTGAAATACGTCTTCTCGGCACCCAAACTCTGATCACGTTGAAGTTGAGGCGATTCTGGGCCGGTAGTCACGATCTGAGGAATGTCGAGGGGCTCTTGTGAGCTGGTAGTGGTGGTGTCTCGCGGGTTGCCGTTCGGCTGCTGTGAATCGGGGAAAGGAAAGCTGAAGCCCGACGGCGTCGACGTGATCGGGGGCGATATAGCAGTGCTCGTATGGAGCGGGCTTGGAGCTGGTTTTCTTTGAGACCTGTATTCGATGGAAAAGAGGAACAAGAAAGAGGAGATGGATGATTAATTAGCAATTGAGTTGTCCAGTGGTGCTACAGTGTGGCAGATGGGGGCGGCCGCGGCAGGATGGCCTGGCCAGAAACGTAGAGAAATGGGCAGGGGGTGGTGGAAACAGTGCCAGGGCTCTCCAATGGTTTCTCTGTGAGACGTTGCGCTTGGGGTTGTACAGCCTTCCGCACAGAGAAGCATATGGGCCGCCAGACTTATCTTCCTTCGAGAACAATTCCCAATCACAAAGTAGCAAGCATCAAGCAGTGCCTAAAGAGTCCTTCGAGTGGTTGAGGCACGCGGGCAGAAGAGGCGGAGAGGTATCAAGGGCACGCGAGCGGAAGATTTGTGCCATCCACAGAAACAACAGAGAGCACAGGCCTGTCGCAGAAGCAAAGGTAAAGCAGAACCGAAATAGCAAACCAGTCACATAATACGCAGACACGGACAGGGTTGTGCCGGCGACAGGAGGAGAAAAAGGGGGGCAGAGTGAAGGGAGGAGAAAGGGCAGGGGCGGGAAACCAGAATGTGTGAACCAACTTACCGTGACGAGATAGACGAGTTGGCGTTGACGCTCGTCTGAAGGAGAGCTGAACGCCCGGCACCGGAAGAGGAGGGACGTTGTGTCTGCGCTCTACTCGAGCCAGGTGAGCTGTTGGTGTAGCTGCTGCTGGTGTTGTTGTTATCCGAGGAAGGTCGCGAGTAGGACGTGGGCGAGGATGTAAAAGAGGGCGACGGAGAAGGGGACGCAGAGACAGGGAACGACGAGGAGGAAGAGAGCGTCGGTGAGGAGGGTGAGGCGGGCAGGCTGCCGTAGTGCTGTTGATGTTGATGTTGCGGATAGTATGAACGATCCTGTCGCTGGATTGGAGACTGGAGGGTAGGCAATATGTGCGACGGCTGTTGATGCTGGCGCTGATATTGGTGTTGCTTCTGCTGTTGGAGTGACGGCTGCTGTGGCTGCCGTTGTTGATACTCGTACTGGTGCTTGTAGTAGTCTGCAGAACCTATCGGCCCAGGGCCATTGTCGAGTGGAAACTGCGACATGGTTTGCAAAGCGCACGCGGGCAGAGAGGCGGCCTGAGACGATGCAGGAGAACAACCCAGTCAGAGACTGGAGGCTGGAAGGGGTGTCGTCACCACGCGGCGGGAGGTGTGGGAGGAGTGGGAGGGAAAGGTCGGGTTGGGATGGAAGCGAGCGGGAGACGTCGAGTGACAGCCAATGGGCGAAACGACGAGAGAGAAAGAGGACGAAGGACAAGAGGAGGACGGGATGTGAGGAGCAACAGGGTAGCCACTGTGCGAGACAAGAAACAAAGCCAAGGCAGTGGGCGACAATCGTGGACCCAGCGAGGGTCTGAGCTCGGCGAACCACAGGGCAGCCTCACAGGAGGTTTCGAGATGCCTGGATAACCCTGATTGACGTCGCATATACTCAGTTGCAGCGGGACGGCAGGCGGTAGCAGCGAAGATAATTCGTATTACTGCAATAATTGACGGGGGGGGGATGCGGCGTGAGGATTCTTGTGAACGGTAAGGCCGTGCAAGCGGGTCAAGTGACAAGAACATAAAGTTTTTGAGTCGGAGCAATTGACAAATTGGCTGGACAGACAACAAGGCAGGCCAGATCAGGTTAAGAAAAATCGCCTCCCAAAATTGGTCAAAGGACGTGGAACCGCCGGCTTACAGACTGCCGGATTGGCTCGGCTGGGGTATTGGCTATTGGCCACTTCGCGCCAGCCAAGCAAAAGAATCGATGACCAGGCGGTAGTACGGGGGAGTGTCGTGCGTTGGTATATGGACGACACCAGAGTGTGGCCGCTGCGTGGTAATTAGGGCTGGTCGTGATGTGGCAGAGAAGAGATTTGAGGCATCAGGAGGCTGAAAAGGCAGACGTCAAAATACACGTATTTCGAAGTATCCCAGAGGAGGGAGTGTTCGGCCCAAGTGGCAAGGTTGGGAAGGTGGACACCGGAGCAAAGACTGGAGAGAGTAACAGATACCCACCTTCCAACCTGCTGACAAGCCAGAACAAAAAAAAAAGGAAATTACGAGCACTGGCGCGCCCCCAAGCAGAGACACCGTCATGCAAAGTACGGCCGGGCCTAGTCGCGATTACCTGAACGGGAAACGGTTTGGCAGCGACTTCCTTTTAGCTCACAGCTGAATGTGCTGGTGGACTTTGGAAGATACGACAAACATGGCAGGAACTGGTATACGCTGGCGTCGCTCCCTGTCTTGAACAGTGCATTCTAAGCAATAACCAGTAAGAGCAACCGAGATACATAAACAAGCTCGCGTGTAGTCAAAGGGGGGGGGGGGGATCTGTTCAAGTCGACATGTATTTTGGAGCAGCACTCCCCGACACGTATCTCACGGCTCGCCGCCACCCATACGACACCATAGACACCTCAAATACCAACTGCCATGAATGTTTCGACAGAACGGCACTGTTGTTAGTGTGGTGCTGGCCCCCAAAACTCGCAAAACGCGCTGCCAGCCGTATTAATACTGCCATATCGACAACGGTCGAATACCCCAGACAGCGCGTGAGATATCTTACACCTGCGTGTGGCCTGTATCACTCTGAGGACCCGCAAGTACGACCCTCCTGACGTCGCAGGCGGGTGGACTAGGCTTCTTACGGAGTCCAGTGCCGTGCGCAACAGGGTTCGCCCGATTTGAGAAGAGGACCCGGGCAGTTTGCCCCTATTTACCTTTCCTCTTCGGGATTTGGACACCACCATAAATCATACTGCAACACAGCACGACTCAAAAAGACGTATTTACGACGTACTTGCAGCAGGAAAACATGACCCCTGAACTGGCTGCCAGAGACGGTGACACGGGGATGGTGCTTTTCAAAAGGTGAGTTATCTTACAACAAGCTCTGGAAGAGCCTCGAAATAAGCCGGAGAGCTGGCCTATTCTGCAGACTTGGCCAGTCGACCATTGCTAGCAACCGGTCGTGATCTGAGACTCTCACGTTATCTTGGGAGCAAGACATTGTCCCAGTCGCGGATCGTCTCTACCTATTCTATTACTTGTACTTCGTACAGAGTCTGAGATGGAGTACGAACACCGCCTGTGTTGCACTCGTCCGAGCAAAACAAAAGTTCACCTCGATGTTGCACTGCCAGGTCTGCGACCTCCACTACGACATACGGATGCACAGGAGCTTGGTTCATCAAAAGTCAGGGCCTGTATTATGGATAGGCACTGACAGTGGCTCTGGTGGAGCCTGCTACTGGAATGAGAAGCGAGCGCCAGGTTTCAAAATGGAGGAACCCTTTGGCAGCGATTTCCCATTGTGGCTGGCTGGCTTCTCACATCCAGTCACCCTGGTTGAAGCACACGGTGATTAGGACTACGACGTCGGCCTGGGACAAGCAACAGAGCCCCTGCTCAGGACTAGAAACGCTCCGCAGATAACGTCTATTGCAGTCCGCTTGTCGGTAGAGCTGTGGAGAGTGCCCCCTTTAACAGCACACTCATTTCGCTACCCCTCTGAAACAGCACGTGTCAATAAGAGCCGACCTCAAAAGTAGAAGAACACAGAACGGCCAACGGCAACCCAAGTTCAGCGGGCAGCAAATTCGCACGGTCCATATAGGCGGGGGATGCAGCTGCCATCGCAGGAATGTATGATGTTCAGGGACACCGCAAGATGTGAAGCGTCGCTTCCTGTTTTTCACAAGTTTACATGTACGAAAGACACATAGGCGAGTGCTCCAAAAACGAAAGTCGATGCACCGCAATTTCGATTCCTTGGCAGCGAACATCAAGTAAGAAAAACAACAGACAGCGGACCCAACCTCCCCAAAGAAGCTTATTCTTCCACCAGCCTCCAGATGTTCATACTATAGTTTGACAAGCGCACCGCTAAACCGACTGGCGCAAACGCTCGTATCCAACAGCTTTGCGCTGGTACAACTGTACAAGTCGACAAACCAGGTCGACCGACATAGGCTCTTAAGTCCACATGCCGTGCTTGCACTGGCGGTCCTGATTTTAACTGGGCCTCAGGGAGCCTGGAATCGATCTTTCATGTGTGTGATCCTTTTGTGTCCATCGCGATCTCGCAGGCTGACAAAAACGCAAATACAGTGGCGCGGATCGCACTGCCAGCTTTTCCAGCCAACCCCTGACGTCGTCTGCCGCCGTTCTTTGCCTTCTGAGGCGCTCCCCCGTTCCATCTCGCCAATTCTTGTTAAGCGACTTGACTACGGGTCAAAGGTTCTCTCCCTCCATTTCTCCTTGCACGTACAGTGTCCTGGTCACTCCATACCAGCCTAAGACAAGCTTGCTGGAAAAGGAAACAGGGCGGCGACAAGCGGCATTCGGACAGCTCTGACGGAAGTTACGCAACAAGCTAATCACCAGCGTACTCCATCTGCCCAAGTGAGAAGTGAGGATATGCAAAGATTCTTACGTCCCTTACGTTGTAAGTGGCATTAGCCCCAGTCCTTGATTGCTGCTTTATTCGTATTGAGGAAACGTCAACGGTTGACGGGGAAAGAGACATAAACGTGAACCAAGAACGACTCGAAGCGGCAATAGGACATAGTCCAATACTCCATTGAGCACGACTCGATTTAGCCCAGGGATTTTATCCAATCATCTGGCATGCCAGCACGTCCACTATCCAACCCCTGCTCTTCTCCAGCGCCAGCCCCTGTCCCCTCCACCCCTGGCGGATCCCTGCCGTTCCGTTGCCAAAGAACACACTCTGAGTTCACGGGCTTGCATTCGATCATGTGAAGCATCTGGAGCGATTTCGCAATCGCCACAGACCCAATTTCGATCTGCAAAGGGCACAAGCTAGGACAATGCTGCAGGCTCCTCATTTACAAGTACGACAGACTCCTGCAGGGCATCGTTAGGGACTCCATACGAAGTGATACATGAAAGCAACCGAGGAGAAGGGTCAGAAAAACCGAATGAGAAGAGAGGAAGCGGAGGCGGGAAACGGCACACCTCACGGCGTTTTCCGCACGCGACAGCGCCGATTCGTTTGAGCATCCCCAAATATACGTGGGCCTGAGGAAGCAGATGGCCGCATCGAAAGATTCAGGGGCAACACCTACCCGCCGGGCAATCCTGGCTCACCAGCCAGCCCTTCCGGGCTGATTCGGGAACTTCATCTCAAACGTGGAAGACCATCTCGGCTCGTGGATTCTCTATCCATCAATCGAGACTCCATCGCCGCGCCCATTTTTGACTTTTTGCTTTCATATACGGCGTGCTGAGTACGGAATACAAGTACACGCCCGCCTTAGGCAAATGCGGGCGAAGGCGGTTCTAGAGGTGAAAGCTGTGCTGGCCAATCATCCACTGTCCCCTGACATATTGTTTGGCGTCGTTAGTTCTGGGAAGCGGTGTGACAGCTCCAACCTTAATCGATCGAGAAAAGGGGATGTTTAGTGAGGCCCAGGCCCAGGCCAAAGCCAGCATGACCCGCTGGCCACATGAATTGGGGATGGCAATTAGTTTTGGGAGCCGTGCGAGAATAAATACCTCCGGCGAATTACAGGATGGTGTGCCACACAACCCGCAACAACGGTCCCATTTGAGTATCGTGGCACACCTCTGACCACTTGTGCCCCCTAGTGGTGCCAGCACCGTCAACGCTGCTAGCATGTTCCGGCCAAGGGCAGCCAAACAGAGACGAAGCCTGGGCCACAGTCGTGATATCCAGCAGACAAGGGCGGGTCTTGCTGCACGTAATTTAACTCTTGGCCAGGCTACGTCGAAAACAATCCCACGCATTGGAGCCAGCACACACGACGACTACTGGCCGGAGACCTCCACTTTGAAAGGGCCAGCAGGCGAAGACTGCATGACATGAAAGAAAACACGGTCTGTCTGGGGAAGAACGACGGCTCTAGCCTCAAACTCGCAAAGTATCGACGACAATACAATGAGCATCTTACCATTGCGCTCTAAAATATGCACTGGGGGCTTGCCTAGCAGGCTGGGCGAAGTATGCATGCACCGCTTCACACAGACTGAGGAACCAGTCAGGACCCGACGGCGTCAAATAAATCTCAGGCATTGCTTCTTCGCAAAGATGTGTCAATTGGTTCCGCACCAAAGGCGGGAGAGACAGACACATGCGCAAAGAGAGAACCGAGCTCTCGAATCCTAGAAGAAGCTTAAATTCTGTACCACTGAAAGGGGGGATTTGCCTCGACTGCTGCACCATTCCGAGCTCCGTTCTTTTGCTTTTGCGACGATGGCACAGCAGACAACCTGGTCAAAGCGAGGCGAGGTATGACCGCTTCTGCTTGGAAAACGTGTCGGCCCCCGACATTAGTGTTGGCAAAGAGGCACACCTTTTCCCCATCATGGTTTGTTTATTTCATCCCCTTTTTTCAATTTCCAGATTCTGTCCCACTGTGCTTTCTATCGTCGTACTAGGAGACACTCGGGTAACAATACCACCTTTTTTTTTTTTTCGTCTCATCTTTTTGTTTTGCGGCGCCTTGCTGTCAAGAGATGTGAAACACGGGGATGACAATGCGAGTTTCCAAAACGGGATAAAAGCAAGAGGGGTCGGGAAGGCCAATGCTCTTTATCCCGTATTACGGCTTTCACATTTGCTGACTTTGCCTTTTGCGTGCACATGGAAGGCTACCCTGTTGCAAGCCGCAAAACAAACAATTGCTCGACGTGTCGTGTCGAGTGGCTTGTCAGGGGCGAGCTTGTTAACATGCGAGTACGATGTTCTCCGGACCACCTGCGCCCCAGGGAGTCGACCGGCATCGATATTGGCAGATGGCGATTTCTATTTCGCCTTGGTCTTGGCTTTTGCAGATCAGAAGCTCATATCCTGCACTCTATTTGAGGCGAAGCGAGAAGACTGTGCCCCAGTTCTGGTAAGCGGACAAAAGTTGCCACAGCATGAAGACGTCGTACAAAGTACAAAGTTCGGTACGCAAAGGAATTACTTACTACAAACTACACAGAAAGCAGTGTGTGGGGGTCGTTTGCGCAAATGGACAATATGAGACGGGTCCGGCTGCAATATACGCAGAATTAGTGCCCATATATCACATATGAAAATGATGATATGGGATAGGAGTCTCAAGATACATCGTGGATATATCCAAAATGAAGGGGCACGATCGGCGCTGACGACTACGGAACGTCCAGGAGCCTCCAGCACAAACAGACAGCCGACAACAGACAGGATCGAACAAACAACATGATTAGAAGGGGGATGCAAATTAAAGTCGATCTATAAGGACTGCCATTCCGACTGATGCACCGGATAATGAACTACACACGGCAAGACCAAGGCCAAGAACAAAAGACCTCGAAATAGAACCCGCATGGCCTCGCAGTCTGCATGTTCAGAGCACGTGTTACTATCATAAAAATAGATGCAAAAAATAACCAGCAGTTCATCACGTCCATCACAGTTGCGCAGTGGCTCGCAGGAGTTGGTTTCGTCAACACATCGAAGGCTGGATCTTCCGCAAATAGCACCAGGAGAGGTCGATAAATCGATGAGCCCGTCTTTTACAACGATATCAAGACTACTCACAAATATGTCTGGGGACAGAATGGTGCTTGCATACACAACTCAACAAGGTGTTGACGTTTTCTTTTGCTTATACTTTGTTCTCCGATTAGACATGTTCATCGTTACCTGACCGTTTGCTCTTCGATCCCATTTCTTGTTTTTTCTTTATTGTTTTCTTCGTTGCCCTTCCCTGCAAAGTGCCCCTGCTCGAAGACGCTCTCCAGACGCCACATCCCCAGCAATATGCACAACAAACATGCAAGTGTCGGGGGTGAGAGGATGTGCTCATGAGGAGAGAATCGACAAATGCCGCAGAACAGGATGCAGACAAAGGAAGAGCGAGCAAGGATGGATACTCCCAGCGCTGGAAACACCAAATCTAGTCCATGTTTGCGAACGAAACATTTCCCGATATGGACATTTACCAAAGAAGGGTGGCATGCCACGATCAAAATTTAGGCCAGAGCCCACTTGCTGAAACAATGGAATGTTGTGCAAGAAAGTGTGGTCACTTGAGACGTCTTTTGGCCAGTCTGGTCGCCGGTGAGGCACACAAGATCTTTAAGAAGCCAAATCAATATCGACGGCACCAAGCATAGCCGAGCTTTAACTGAATACACGGCGAAAGCGGATACCAAAAAAAAAAAAAGAAAAAAAAACGATCAGAGGAAGTATAATAATTAGCGGTGGGAAGCGGCTGTCATTGTGGCTGTCCGACATCGAAAAAGTCTCGAATCGGTTTCAGGACGGAGAGGCCTCTCGTTCTCGTCGTGGGAAAAGCCTCTTTCGATTGTTTCCAGTGTTTTTATTTTTGGGTGCAACAAGGGCCAAGCCATGAGATCGCTTCAGGCGGGTAAAGAAGAAGAAACGAGAGAAAGAAAACGCACGTCTAAAAGAAAAAAAGATAGAGAGTCCACACCTTACAACCGGAAGGAGTCACGAGAGCCAATGCACCCCGGTTCCAGTCACCCTGGCCTGACAGACCTTCGGGCGTCTTTCTTTTGCCGCTCACAGATCCCTGCTGCCACTTCCTGGCCCCCATCGAGGCGGTCACGAGCACAACGTATTGATTCCATTGTTTCAGGTCCGCAGGCCGCATTGTACGCACAGTGTCTCCGCATACACGATGGCTCAGTCAGTCTACAAGCGGAAGCGCCCAAGACATCACGTTAAAAGTGATATTACGCGTCATACCAACGAGCGCTGTTTTGTTATTTCCTATTCGAGCCATTCGAGACGCATTGCACAGCAGTCGGTATGTTGAGAGTATAGATTCTTCTTTTGATTTTATTCTGCTGTATTTTGACTCACTGTTTTGGTAGTCTTCACGCAGACCTTTACTGATGACGAAACCCAAAATTATACAAACACCAAGCCCTAACATTAGGAAAGACGAGAAATCGAAAAAAACATAATGGGAAGAATAAAAGAAGACAAGCAGACAAGAAGAAAAAGGTTCATGAGATGACAAGACAAAAGAGAAACAACGCTAATTATATCATAGATTCATTCACCACGATTCACCACAATTCATCATCACGCCTTCATACCCCTTCACGCCTAATACCGGTAGTAATCTCGGGGCCGACGCCCCTCACGCTCACGCTCGCGGATAACAATCCGGTCGTGCGTCTCCCATTGTTCGGTGCGTGGCGGCGACGGAGGCGGTAGCGGTGGCGGTGAGGGCATCATCCGCCGCGGCGCGTCAACGTACCGAAAAGTTTCGTACTCAGGCGTCCGTGCTGGTGGCGGTGGCGGTGGTGGTGGTGGAGGAGCAGGCGACGCAGGCGGTGGAGACGGCTTGCGACGACGCATCTGGACAGTCATGGGCATGGGCACGGGGACATGGACAGGCACAATACGCTCACGCTCCACATAGACGGTCTCGCGCTCAATATCCTTCTTAGGCTTCTTCTTCTTCTTCTTGGGTTTCACCTCTTCCGGCTCGACGTCGACCGCAATAACGTCAATGGTGTCGTCCTCTTCTTCGTCGGGCTCCACCACCGGCGGCGGTGGCGGCGATGGCGATGGCGGTGGGGGGAGAAGGACAGGTGGAGGTGGTGGCGGTGCTTGGATGATGATCGGGGGCAGCTGCAGTGAAGGCGGCGGCGGCGGGGGTGGTGCTGGCTCCCGAGGCGGCGGTACGATGGTGGTGACGCGAGTGCGGACAGTCTTGGAACCGTGGATGGGCGGCTCCAGATAGAGGTACTTTTTGCCGTGACGGTGACGAGGCACTGCGAGTTGCGGTCAACACTGGAAGATCTACAATGTGGCAATGGACGGTTGCAGAGGGAATGGGGCTAGACGACAAGGATCACTCACTTGTGATGCTGTTCTTGACAGTGGAGAAAGGGGGGACTGGAGACTGGAAGTTCTGCAGTATGTCCACGACAGACTGGATGGTTCGTGAGACAAGCCCAGCAGCCGCAATGGGTTCGTTTGTGTTCGTTTGTGTTCGTGCAGAGTCTCTGAAGAATATATGGACCGGAAGAGGAGGACGGAAGGCGTCGTGGACTTATATGGACGGGTGGAGGAGCATCGTCGCACGGAGAGACGACTGGGGGCTTGGCCACGCGTGGTCTTCAACAATGCATGTAGTGCACGGCTTCAGGTCTGGAGTTCGGGCGGGCGTGGGACGTAGGGTTTGATTTTGCCTGGGCCAAGACTAAGGCATGTCCGATAACCTGCAAATAATCGTCATCATCGGTGGTACAAAAGACAGAAATAGACGAACTGGACAGAGGACCGAAAGGAGAGGGAAGAGCGAAATGAAAAGAGAGAAAACGACAGAGCGGGAAGTGGTGGGATGACGTCATTGGATCTGTTGAGAAAGTTGGCAAATGCACACAGCGCTCATTCTTCGGATTCTGGACTCCGAAATGGATGCCCAATGGGAGTCCACGACGAGCTCAAGAATACATAGAGGTAACATAGGTATAGAGGTATTTAAAGCAGATCAAAGTCTAATGAAAATATTCCAACAGATCAAGGGGTGGAGAAGGGGACATAAGTAAAGAAGTTTCTAATACAGCCGAAAACGCCGATGCAAAAAAAATGGATAAACGCGTAGACGAAGTCTAGACCCTGTCCAACTGTGCACATCCGAGCCCAACGTCCTCCACTTTGAAGGATTTTGGCCACCTGTGTCCAAGATGATAACCAAAGACTATGTGCTGATACAGCCATGTTCGCCAGGGACGGTCAGATGCAGCCAGATGCACTCCACATGCACAACATGTGTCTTGGGGTTCGGCCTAGACTCCCTTCCAGAAATGTTGACCTTGTACTGTCACTACCCCCGCTTCCTCACCGTGTATCACACCGTCTGTCACACCCATCGTCGGCCTGGCCTGCTGTCCTAGCTCGATGGTGGGAACTGAGAACTGGCGGTTCCGGCCGTGTTGCTGCCCACCCATTACTCTCTGGCCTCGTTGGGCTCTGCCTCGGCCTCGGTCCGCGCCTTCTTCAGCTCATCGTAGTCGGGCAGATACTGCGCTGACAGGGTAAAACCCAACGATATAAGGACCATCAATACCCAGATGCCATAGCCCCACAACAGCTGATTGCGCACGCTGATGGCATACAAGGCCGTGAAGAGCGCAGGCGTGAAGGCGCGGATCATGCTCACACCCGTCAGGGCCAGTGCGTTGAGTGTGCCCAGCAACTGCGGCGAGGGGGCCGTGTCATTGACAGCTAGCTGGATGGCCGTGAAGCTCAGGCTGACGCCGCTGCCAATCGCCAGCGTGGGAGGCACGACGATCCAAAACAAGGTGCGCGCGTTCCAGACGCGCAAGATCAGGCTCATAAAAGGAACCCCGCTCATAAAGCACGGGTAGGCAATGGCGCACGCGCGAATCACCGCGTTGGTGCCGATGCGGCGGTGCAGCGGCGGGAACGCAAGCAGCCACAGGGACTGGCTAGCGCCTACAAGGCCCATCATGGCGGAGATTTGCACGGGCGTGAAGCCGAAGCCGCCGAGGTCGACGGGCGTAAACCAAAACACAGGTACGAGCGCCGTGTACGAGAACGCGAGCAGCATAAGTTGCGCGTAGATCAAGAGCACCATCTTGACACCGGGTGCCCGGAACAGATCGCCAATGGACGGCGGCGGCGCCGCGGGCTCGTCGTCATTGGCAATCGATGCTGTGACTGTCGTTGTCGTCGTCGTCGTCGTCGTCGGCGTCGACGACGTCTTCTTCTTTTTCACCACCAGCGTTTCCTCGACAAACAGCGCGCACAGAAGCGCTGCCAGGTACCCGAGACCAGCCACGACAAATCCGGGCAGCGCATACGGGTAGGCGACCAAGAAGGGGACGTTGTCGGTCGGGTCGTCTGGGTTGGGCCGGCCCAGCGGCGTCGCCAGCGCGCCACCCATCAGCGGGCCCACAAACAAGCCCAGGTTGCCGCTGAACGCAAACCAGCTGAACACCCGCGCCTGTGTCTTGGGCGTGCTCAGCTCGGCCAGCATCGTCCGGATCGTCACAATTGTGCCCGCAAACACGCCCGCCAGGCAGCGGAACGCAACCATCTGCACCAGCGTGCGCGCCGTGCCAAACAGTGCCGTCGCGCTCGCCATGCCGACCAGCGAAAGCACCAGCACGGGCTTGCGGCCCACGCGGTCGGCCGCCCGGCCCCAGCCCATCATCACCAGCGCCTGCGTCAGCGAAAAGAGCGACTCAATCAGCCCGCTGTAGAAGCCCACGTCGGACGATGCCACGCCGCCGTTGTCCTGCACCATCTGGTTGATGTACGGGAACACGGAGAAGAACGCAATCGGCTCGAGCAGCCGCGCAAAGCAGAGCAGCGCCACCTGCGTCGTGGCCATTGGCCGGTCCTCGTCGGCGGACGCGGGCACGATCATGGCCGCCGTCGCCACGCCGGCGTCTATGTTTCCTCCGACAAGTCCATTTCCGTCTCCTTGTCCTGCCGCGTCTTGCAGCAGGGGAGTCGTTTCGGCCGCTGCCACCGCCTTCACGGCCGACGAGGTGCGCGACATCGGGTTTTGTGTGCGGTGTGATGTGCGTCGCGAGTGCACTTTGAGTCGCTCCAATCCGCTCTATCACGTCTCTCGCAGATATGTCGTCGCCTCTATTTGTTCTGCCAGAGGTTCAAAAAGGAAACAAACCAAACCCAGGAAAGTGCGCGATATAAAAATATATAAAACGGAGGGTGCCGGCAAGGATTCAGAAATGGCAGGCACAGCTGATGATTGCTGATGCGAAAGGAAGGAGGATTTGTGGGGACTGATTTCGTTGGATCCTTGGCCTCTGATTGGCCAACTAATAAATCTCACCTCGATCACGAAACTGTCTTCTGAAAACTTCATTCCGTACGAAATAGAAGAGAGAAATACGGCCGATTCTCAGCGCTGGGAAATAAATCCCATATTTTTATGTTTGGGCTCGTAGTCTCAGGGGTATGTTGGTCAGGGTCTCACAGTTTGCTGATTTACAGGTAATGAAGCTTTTTGGATGCATATACTGGCAACAATATGGACCGCATTGGGTTTCTTCTGCGAGATGGGCTGCAAGTCTCCAGAGTGTGTAAATAATGAACTGTTTGTTTTATGAAAGTTTGGGGGTTAGTCATGCAGTCTGTCTTTTATTTTTATTTTATTTATGGTCAGGGTGAAATTCAACAAAATAGTTAATTATTATTATTATTATTATCCGCCTTTCTCAGCCAATCCTGGCTATTGGCGTCTGGCTAGGCAGAACCCTCATGGGGAAAAAACTACCACAGTGCTATACACAAATATGTCTATGTAGCGGTAACGCGCAGCAGCCTTGACGTAGGTGTTGCAAATAAGGAAAGTAAATAAAACAAAGCAAATCCAGATCGAAAATTAGAATCGAAACAAAAGATAAAATCTAACAAATCAAAACAAAGGAGATATAGCAAGAAAGAGGGGAATGACTACGGTAAGCCCGGGGCAGGTGACTGCTCGAGCTCCCGGGCGAGGCGGTATTCCGGCAGCCTCTCGCTCCGAAGGAGCCACCGGAGGAGTGGTCTGGCCGTCCGGCCGGTGTGTAGCGTTTGTTGTAATTCGTTAATAGTGCTGGGCCAGTCAGGGGGTCGTGGTGGCACGTCGGTGCAGTCTAGGAGTACATGGGCCGCGGTCTCTTCTCCCCCGCCGCAGTGGCACTCCGGGGAGTCCACTGTTTCCTTCCGGAAGAGGTATGCCTTGAGGCCGATGTGGCCGGAGCGGATCTGCGTTAGTAAGCTACTTTCGGCTTTGGTGAGGCCGAAGTGTCTGCGCCGGACGGCCGAGGCTGTCCAGCATGGTGTTTGGTTGGCTGTGATACCGGCGTTACTTTTATCTATGGCTTGTTGCCATCGGGCCCTCCACCGTTGGCGTACGGTGGCCCATTCCGCCTCCTTAGGTGGAGGTGGAGGTGGGAGTGCCGGCGGCCGGTAGGAGGTGTGGTATGTGACGGGGAAGACGGTGCGCCGGAAAATAATTAATTAATTAGTGTGCTTTTTTGGTTTTATTTGGGGTTTAAAAAAAAGGTTGCTTAATTCAAATCACCTTTGAGTTGCTCAACACCAACTAATACCAAGAGATATGCCAAACACTGTAGCCTTTACAAGACGGGCTTTGCCACACATGTATAATCGAGTAATGATATACACAAAAAGTTTACTTAACTCTCTGGTCTTCGATTATGGTGCAATGACTGAGTGCCAAATTTTGAAACGTCAAATGCGCACATGACGTAAGACAAATCGGACAAATGAACTGCCTCGGGCAGAGCAGTCCTCTGTAAGGGAACAGTCCTATACCATGGATTGAATAAGAGATGCGAAAGGGCAGGCTCGAGGACTTCGCCGTTTAATTAAATCCTGCATCTAGCTCGATGTATGTCCAGCAAGTTAAAATTCTGCAACCCCGGCTCCACGACTAAAAAAAAGGGTCCTTGGTGTCCGAGTTGAGAACGCCCATGTGCCGCTCTCCTGGCGCGGCGTGCCATCCACCTCGTACGCATCCCGTCCCGCCAATGGTTACTGTCGCTGACTTGTCGTTGTATTGGCGCTCCCACATCCCGCAGGCGTCTCGCTGCCCCGGTCCCCTGATGTAACGCTCGCTTTCGACAGTTGGTTCATTAGTCCGGTGGGAACGGGCAGCAAATGGGGGACATGAGGACATGAGAACGAATAGCGTGAGAGACGGGAACAAAAATGAGCTAGGGAGCAAGGGCTTGCGCTTCCTTGGTGACGGAGCGGCTGCCACTTGGACACGACAGAATGCCGGAACAATCCCTCCCTGACCCCTCGTCTTGATAAGCCTGGTGCGGTTTCGCCGGCGTATGGAAGGTCGCTCCTCGAACACTTGCACCCACCCCCTCCTCTCTTCGCGCATTCGCTCACCATTGCCACATCATAGGACCTTTCGCGGATGGCCGGGGGGCTTGGTAAAAGCGGCGAAGGGCATGTCGAGGGCGACCAGAGGTGGGTACAAAATAGTTAGACTCTGACCGCGCTGCTGCTTGCCGGACAAGCAAAAGCTAAAGGATGCACGCCCCTTTGACCATCTCGGTAGTTGCATGTCTTCTATACGGACGTCGCAGAAGAACGAAACTGCCTGCCATCCACGGTTGCTGAGTGGAGCAAACAAAGTCCGCTGTTTCCGGCCGCGCAAAGAAAGAGCACGTAAGCCACTTGGTTATGCTTGAACCGCAAGCAATATCTCCCGGTCCTTGCATCATTGTGTGCATAATATCAAAAGTGGAGTAGTTAAATCCTGAGCTTTCTTTGTGCGCTGACTGCCTCCCGATCTGAATATCATGACATAGAGAGAAGTGCGTATTGGCCACGGGGCTGTCAAACGAGGCTGAACAAAAGAGGTTGAATAGACGTTGAAGACACCGAAGAGGTTGAAGTAGATCGAGACGGCGCCAATCTTTGGCGGTTGGCGGTAAGCGGAGGTGGCTGGACTTTTATGCGCTCGCCGGTTAAATTCAGTGGACCTGGTTTTTGTCTTTGGCAAGAAGACGCACTCAGACGCCCAGGGGGTGTGCATCGTGTCATATGCTGGAATACTGAAATTAGCCGTATTTAATACGATGAGAGGCATATACGGGGTATGCAATTGCGGTTTGTTTACTTTGCAAACCACTTCTAGTTGCATCGCGCCGCTGACCGCCGCTGGCAGGCCATCTTTAAAACGACCTCAAGTAGTAGACAAAAGTGAGAGCGGTGATACGATATATAAAAGTAGAGGAGATATAAAACAAATAAAGTTGTCGCCTATCTAATAATGCCTCAAAATCAAAAAGTCGCAAAAAAGTAGATATAATGAGTCTGGTATCGTTTATGGTTCATACGTTCGTGAGATATCAAAAGGCTGTATGTATATCAAAACGCCGGGCAATACAGAAAGAACAGTAAACAGCACAAATACGCTAAAGTCGGCAAACGAAAGAAAACAGAAAAGAAAAAAGACCGGCTCTTCACTCTCCTCGCGTGTAGCGCCAAAGGAGACTGGCACCTTTGATGGCAGGTAGCTTATGCTTGAGCGAGTAGCGTCGACGGTGGCCGTTGGGGCCGCCTTTTTTCTGTACACCGGCATAGTTGCTGCTGCCGTGTAGGCTGTAGAGGCTGTTGTAGTTGTGCGGCCCAGAGTAGCCATCATCGTAGTCGTCACCGTCACACTTTTTCTGTGTTTGATGTAAGTACTGCTGGTACTTCTTGTCCGACGGCGAGGAAAGACCGTTGCCACTGCTGCGGTGGACACTAGCTCCGCAGACGGCCCGACCAGATGACGAAGCGGCCTCGTTGATATCAGCGTCGACACAGAATGCATTCTGACCGTCGCCCGTCGCCAGGCCGGCCTGGAGCGTAGCGACAACCTGTCGGCGGAAGCGTTGACGGAAGCGACGCCAGTCCTCATTGCTCGGCCAGGGATCGAAAAACTCGCCATAGGGATCCTCTTCATCGAGATCGCCAGGGTTGTTGCTGCTCTTGGCGTTGAGGAGCGCCTCCCAGTCGTCCTTTTCGTCCACCTCACTCTTGTCTTCGAGCGGGTAGAAAAGCAGCTGGTTGAGGTGCGGCCGGCGCGGATGGCGGTTGATGTTGCCTTCAATATCGAACTTGAAGCGGTATGCCTGATGGACAACTTGAGGACGGAGTGCCTGGGGTGCAGCCGGCTGAGGAGCTGGAATGGCCTGCGCCTGGTGAATGAGTGGAGGAGAAGATGGCGAGTCGTTTATTTGAGTGGTGGAAGGCGTGTGAAGTGGCCGAGACGGAGCTGACTGTGGTGCTGGTACCGAGCGCATTGGTGGAACGGGTGGCAGGGGAAGTTGCATCGGTGGTGGTTGTGTCGGCGGCGGTAGCTGCTGGAAGGATCCTGAGACGACTGGTGGGTAGTGGAGATGCGCCACCATGGGAGAGGGTAATGGTGATGGCGAGATAGAGGAGCGAGAGCTTGGGGACGAGTGCGGTGATGCGTTCTGCTGTAGTGGTGCTTGATGGGTGCCCTCCAGGCCTGTGGGAAGAGAATGTGACGAGTAGATGCCCGGTCCCGGTAGTGCATGCGGAGGAGGGGGCAGGTGAGACGAAAAAGGTTGGGGTGGAGGCGTTGGTCTTGAGGCTGGCAGGCCTGGGGCCGGTGCACAACAGTAGTCAAATTCAAACTGGAACTCCTGGTGGACGACAAATAGCAGCGCCTTGAGCTTTGGAAATTTGGCAAGGCCCGTCAATAACTTGCCCATGTTGCTTTTGGAGACCTTCCAACTGAGGACTGGATGGCAGATGCCTGTGTAGACGCCGTAACTTGTGCCGAGGGCCAATCCGGCTAGGTGGTCTCGGATGAGAGGGATGCGGCTCATAAAGTGCAGAGTGCGGTGTAAGCGCTTGAGCAGTAGGTAAGGCTCGAGCAGCAGCAAGTCCCGAGATAGGTCAACATATTTTGTGGTGCGGCCGAGAGTCAGTGGCCGGTAGTGGTGGAGGACAAAGCCGCGCGACTCACGGCAAACGGCGGCGAGCGGAGGTGGCGGCTCATGGTGGACGTTTGCAAACATGAGGCCGTCGGCCGCGTTCATTTTTTGTTTGGCATGAGGCACATCCATGACCTCGTAGACACGGGGTTCGGGCAAAGCATACTCCCAGACCATGGTGCGTATTTCTGGGGGCAGCAATAAGAAGCTGTGAAATTCCTGAGACATGGTGGCGGTTGATAAGGGACGACGCAAAGAAGAGGACGGCAAGGAAGAACGAGACTTGGACGGCAGATCTGTGGGAGAAAATGGCGAGAAGGGTGAGAAGGAAGAAGGCTGAGTTTGTTGAAGATATTGTTGGGTGTGCTGTTGGTATTGTTGAAGTAACATGATGAAGAAGGAAAGGAAGAGAGAGGGAGGAGAGAAAAAATAAAAGAAAAGGAAGGGGAGAGAGAGAAAGGAGGGAAACGAGAAGGAGATATAAAATGAGCAAATGGGACGGACACAAGGTCGAGATATTATATCCTGAACCCAGGCCGCGTGCCCTTGGGAGGGTCGTGTCTGCCTCTTTCCTTTTTCGGGAGGGCGTGTGAGAGTGAGCGAGTATGTTACGTGGGGAGTGACTTGGGAGAGGGTGCAAACGTGTGACGGCGTATTATTACTGTATGAAGGGATCCTATTTTTAAGGATGCCCTAGGAGGCGCGGCTGTGGCCGTAAAGTGCTGGGGAGGTGGGTGGTGGGCAAAGCCGGGTCGTACTCTGCGCTGGGGAATGGATGGCAGATGGTGGATGGAGGGTGGTGAGTGGTAAGGTGTTGGGCTGGGAAATCTGGCCCGTAGATCGTCCCCAGTGGATTTTTGTGCTATATTGATATTTTGTTGTTTCTGTTTCTCTTATTTGCAGAGGTTGCGGCTCGAAAATACCCGGACCAACCTCACAGAGCGTGGATACTTGCGGCTGCGGCTTTGATATGGCTCCAGCTACCGCTGCTTTATGGTTGTGGATGCGGTTATAGCTGCAGGTGTCCTATGCAGTTTGCATTCGGCCAAGTGTTTGTAAATCACTGATGTGCATTGCAGGAAGGCTAACCGGCGTATTGCAAGACCCAAGGGAGAAGAAAATAAAAAGGGGCCGCGTCGTCGATCGCGGGTTTCGTTTGTTTGCTTGTCTGCCCCCCCCTTTTGTTACTTTCAGAGAGGAAGACCGCAGTGCTAACCAAGAAACCGAAATGGGAGGTTGACAGGCTGACGGGTGAACAGGTTAAAATTTAACAGTTTAAATGGGTTGGTGGGCAGCCAGATGGTTAATTCCTTATGGATTGCTGTTTTGAGATTGGTGGCCGACAGGGTTGACTGGATGGATCAACTGGGTAATAAGAGAAAGACGTTCGTTCTGCAACGATCCGACTGGTATTGATATGAGTCGTTTTTGGTTGGGTCTGCAGGAGTGATGTAGGAGATCAGTGCTTTATTTTCCTGGCTGGGCTGGGCTGAGCTGGGCTGGACTGGAAGATGCAGCGCCGCGTTGTCTATTGCGCTTGTTTGTGTCAATTGTGTAAGGGGAGCCAGGCGGTGAGGCGAGGCGCCGGGCGGATAGGCGAGAGGTGGTGCGAGGGTGGTGTTTGGTTTGAGATGGAAAGTTTGAAATGGGAGGCTATTGGGAAATGGAGATATTTGTTTTTTTGTGGAAGAGGGAGCAGCAGGTAAAACTAGTAGAGAAGGAAAGATGGGGACAACAGAGGATGGAAGGGACGTCTGTGAGAGGATTGGAAGGCGCCAAGCGAGACGATGGAAAGAACGAAAGGGGAAACGGCGACTAACACGCTGGCTGCTTCGGAAGGAAGTCGGACGGAAAAGGGAAGGAACGAGTAACATGCCAATAGACGGCATGCTAGCCAGACAAGAGCAGAAAACACGGGAGTCACAAGATGAATGTTGAGCGACGTCGTTTCCGCTAAGGAATACACCGTCATCGTTTTAGGCCCGTGGTGGTCGTATTGTTTGTCAAGCAAGCTATGTTGGGCTTCTTTTTTGGTCCATTTTGGCCCGTTTTGTCTGGACATGGAAGGCGCGGCTGCGCAATGCAGTAGTCAGATGTTAGTGCATCCCGTGCGAGATGCCATGTCGAAAGCAGCACTAGCCTTGAACTTTGTAGCAGATCGTCGCATTCTGCTGTGCGTCGGCCGTCCTGGCATAGTCTTGCGCAAAAGCACAGTCACAGTTGGTCCAGAGATCAAATAGGTGATGGTGTGTGTGGAGATGGGGCCGGCGCAGACAGAGAGTGAATGGAGCGAAGGTGTAATCAAAGTAGGCAGTAGCTGAAAGATTTCATGGTTTGTACGGAGCAGTGCCAGGAAGAGTCTGGATCAGAATGCGTATCTTACGTGATGTGTGAAGGACAGTGACGCTCCAAGACGGAGAGGCACAGGGTATGAACTGCGTCGTGGGTGAAAAGAACCAAGGGGACAGAGGCTGGAGTGCGTTTGCATTTTTACCATTGAAAGTACGACGTAAATACGACGCATATTTATTTTGTTATGCATTTTTGTGTCCTGGCATACGGAGTACCGCGTTCTTTATTTTGAGTTTGTTACAAACCTACGCAACACAAGATGGGCGATCGAGGCAAGGACGGGGGCGCGCAGAAGGAGAGCGGCCGATGGCGGATGGCGAATCGCGGACTGCGGGTTGGGTGGAACGGTGCAACAGCGGAAAAGGAATGGCGCAGGGGAGCGACGATGGGAGCCGCGAGTTGTCTTTAGGAGGGTGAGAAGGTTGGCGATGCACGGGAAAGACAGAATAAATAGGGACATGAGACAGGTGATGGATGAGGCAAGAGTTCCCGCAACAGGAAACGGGAGGGAAACAAGGGAGGAACCATTGCCAACAGCAGGGTGCTGCCAGGTTAAACGAGGCTAGACATGTTAGACCGCCGTTTGTATGGTGTTGGAAGCATCCCGGGTTTCAACACGACGAATATGCAACATGTGCGAATACATGCAATGTAAGCCAGACTAAGGAGTACACTAAAGACAATGGGAGGGGATCTAGACGAAGAGACGAAATGCAATTTTGAGACAGTGATATGTTGGTGGTGACAAAAGTGTGAGTGAGAACGGGACAGCTGAGGACGCCAATCTGAACGGGAGCATATGCCAATGGGAAGACAACCAAGAGCAACGAAACGGAAATGTTTTGTTTGTCTCCCTTGGACGAGACCGATTTACGAAACACGGGCACCGACTGAGCGATGGAAAGATGCAGAGACAAGTAGGATGATGCTCTGATGAGGAAGGCAACAGAGCGAATAAGATCGAGTCCAGGCTTGTCGTCTGGCTCGAATGTGCAGAATAGATGAAGGACTAGAGGACATTGGACGTGCGCTGTAACGTCTGGTGGTTTTAAGTCACTTTGTGTAGATGAGGGGCGCATGCAAGGGTTTGGGTGGTCTATGTTGTCGTGTTCTGTCTTGCTGGTTTTCAATTTTTTTTCTTCTTCTTGACTTCTTCCCTGTTCCCTCCCTCTCTGTTTCTTTGGTAGCGTTCCGTACAAGAAACGATTGCGTTGTCCGTGCCCTCATTAAGAGCAATGACTGAGCACATTCAGGAGGTGCCTATGCGTACCGGGGGGGGGGGGGGGGGGGAGGGCACTCTACGGAATTGGACTCGAGTAAATAACAGGACGAGATGACGAGTTGAAAAGATGACAAGATGACAAGACGGCAACATGGCTACATTCACTGTAGCGAAAACGACGCAATGCGTGGGCTGTGCTCTAAGAAAGAAAGCGCATTGCAAAATCCTGAGCACCGACGAGCTGACAAGGCGTTTCTGCAATGCGATTCGTGACGTCGATGGTGAGTCCTGTCGCGGGTTAATGAGAGTGCATACTCCTTACGTCCTTACAGCTACTCTTCATCACTACTTCTCGATACGTCCCGGGTAAGTCCCAAACGAATCCGACTGCCTCTGTCCCTCCGCCACTGCCGCGCACAACCTTCTGTCTCGTCTGCGTCCCATCCTGCCCAACCGAGTACCAGCCCCAGGGTCACCCTGGACGGGACCGGGGACCAGACGGCATAGGAAAACTAACGAGACAAGGGAGGTGACGAGGCGGGTTACAACGGACTTGTCACCGTATTTGTCGAGGACCCTAAAACAAATCCCCGCCAGACAGAGGCCAAAACAAGAAGAAAAGAGCAGAGGACGGCAAAAAATAGCACGTCCGTATTATGCCACGGGAGGACTGGTCGGCGGTTGGTCGACGGTTGGGACCAGCTGGTACGAGTGTATTGCCTTCGAGCCCACAGCCACCCGCCGGGCCATTTACACCGTCTTCACCACCACCACAGCCATCACCAGCACCCGGTCCTGTGTCGTGTCATGGGTTGTGAGATGCATACACCGTTCCGTGCTAACAACTCTTAGTATTCCTCTGTTATTACATATGACCCGTGCAAAACCACAAAACGATGGATGGATACATACGACATATATTGGGTAGTCGTACTGCGTACGTAGGGACTTTATGCTGTGGCTACTGCCCGCGCAGGTTTCCCATCCTATTTTAAATAAAAATTGGAAGCAACAAAAGACAAATCCACGGTTGGCTTGCAGGTTAAATAGATTAAAATCCGACTCTCTGCCTCACCCCCCCTCACTTGGCAACAAAACAATAATACACAGCACGCCCTTTACGTCGTAGACTGGTTTCTCAGCTAAGTAAGGCGTACTCCGTAACCATCGTTCAACATCCTTCGGCCTCTTTTTTCGTCCCTCTTCCCTGGTTGCTGGTTTGCTACAGCCTCCACGATCTCCACTATATTGATTAAAACGCTTGCGTGGTCTTTTTTTACTACTTTCTACTTTGATATTATTCGGTCGTTTCCATTCGGTAGAGTTTCTAGGTTTTGTTTCTTCTTTACCTTCTTATTTCTCACCCAAGGTGCTTCATCCTGGTTGCAGAACGGCCGACTATGCCGCAACCACTTTTATTCGCCCTTGTCACCATTGTCGCTGGCGTCGCTCTCAATCTCATTATGTCGGCGGCCGGATCCCATTGACCCCTTGACCGCTCAAACCACCTTGACCCGAAGACCGTCGTTTTGTCGTCTTGGCTGGTCGTATATTTTCTTTACGTTTTCTTTTCCTTTTCCTTTTCCCCCACCTTATTATTGTAATTTCTGTGTCGTTCTATTGTTAGAAATTTGAAGTCGCGTTGTTTCTCTAAACCATTAGATTGTCTTCTTGGGAAATGAGATCGATTGAGTTTTGTTGGTTTTCTTCGCCTTCTTCGTATATCTCACTGCTCCCAATTAACCCTCGTGACTGACGTCGTCTTACTTTCATTTCCTCTGTAATGTCCCTCCCCCCCCCCCCCCCGGTGGCTCGTCGTTTCGATTTGCATACGCGTCCACGTCCGAGTTGATCCAGGGCACCGTCACTTCTACAGCGGCACATCGATCAAACTCTAGGCGAGCCAGCATCACCGACTAAAACATTGATGGGAGGGATGTGCAAACGGTGAGTCAATGCTCAATGCATTGCAAGCCGCCACCTGTTCGATATATTGCTGCGAATCGGATGCAGGCTCTGGATCCGAGTGGCCGAGTTGCTAGCTGTACCAGGAAAGAAGAAAAAGGAAGAGAAGAATTAACAGCAGAAGAAGACGGCCGAGACGACGTCATTGTTAGAGAGCAGCATCCCTCAAAGCCAGCCAACGCTTTACAGTCCAAATTGCGAAAGGCACCCTGTCTCAGCCTCATAGCATCATCGGCACTGCGACGTGTTTGATTGGGAACGACTTCTGCTCCCGTGCTGGGAGCCTCTACCGAAAGCCACTCACATGCGCAAAAATGGTGGATAAGTGTATTTATAATTAGACACAAGGAATCCAAACGTCCATGCGTGGGAGGGAGAGATGTGAATATGATGTGATACGACACAGAAAATGAAAGGGACAATTTCGAGACAAGAGAGGGCCGATAGCCGAAGTCGCTTCCGGGAAAAGAACCTGTGCAAATCATATTAACCTTTACCTTCCCTTCCCGTTCTTCTCTCGTGTGACACTCGTTCCCAGGATTCAGGGACTGGATCGGCCTGCTTGATCTGCGTTTGTATCCGTTGATGAAAAGGTCGTCATGTTTGACAGCGGAGAGTGTAAATTTGGAACGGAAGAGTTGGATCCAGTTGCACGTGACAATGAAGCGACTCTCACGTGCAGTGCTTGGAAAGCCCGTCTTCAAGTCTTTTCGAATCCATAAACATACGGCCAATCACAGCCCCCACGGCTACGTACGCCCCACAAATAAGCTTCTATTTCAGCGCCGAAATTTTTCTCATCCTTCTTTGCTTGTTTTCTTCCCTTCTTCTCTTCTTTTTTCTTCTTCGTGCGGCGGTACGACCAAAATTTTACATCTCCGTGTTGCTCGAGATCATTTTCAATTGAGGAGGCCTGGGACTTGGGTTTAGCATTACTTTCTTCGGAAGGTGAGGCTTGCCCTTCGGGTCGCCATTCGCAGCGTCAGTCGTGCCACAGAAGAACGGAATTGCACATCGACTCTCCCACTGGACTGTGTTGCTCGGCTTTCTATAAGCTACCGGGCAGGCGACAGTGGGGGGACGAACAAAAACAACCAACTAAGGAAGACGGCTTTGTGCAAGAGCTGTGGGGAGGTCGGGGGATTAGATGATGTTGCCTTGGGAATCTGTGCCGCTCAGAGACCACAACATTACAAGTGTATTTTTTCTTTCTTTTTTGACAATACATGGGTCGTGATGTCGTGACGTGACGTGACAAGGGGTTTGGCTGTTGGCTGTCAAGTGTCATTGTATTCCAGAAATGCCAGGTGACCATCGCTGCGTTGCGTTCATCCAGCATCGAGCTTCGAGCCTCGAGCCTCGAGCCTAGTGAACTTCTGTCCCTAAGTGCCTTGGGTTTTTTTCTGGAACTTGGATCGAAGGTCCTACCCAGAGTATGCCGATCGATGTATCGATGTCCAGCGTGACCCTGCCCTTGCATGGTGCACAGAAGAGGGTGCGCCGCGGCTGCGACGCGGACGTGACTTTCCAAAGAAGGATGGTTGCTTTCTCAATGCTTTGTCGTCTCAGCTTGTGATCCCAGTAAATTTTGTTTCTGCCGGTCACATTGTGGTTATGCCTCGCTGAATTGTGACCTGTGCCGCAACCGCAAGGGGAAGGCTGTTGGACAATGATGAACGCGTTCCTTTCTTGTCTTTTTTTTTTGTTTGTTTGCTTGTTTCCAGTCTGCATGCATAGTGCGAGGTAATCTGCGATCGTCATCTGGTGTCGTTTTCAGCCGCCGTTGTATCCTGGCAAGCCGGGTCCCGGCGAGGTGTTGGAAAAGTCAAACGCTAGATACATAAACACGAAAAACGATCAAACCAGACTTCACGCAAATGATCCCCTTCCTGTTTCTTCGTGTTTCTTTTGACATATTTTACCCGTTGGCGAAACATACCCTCTTCTACCGGGAAAGCAACAAAAGAGTAATAAGGAGGCAAAGCATAGATTCCATAGACATTATAGACATTGCTGATGAGGCACTACATCCGAAAATTGGCCGTGGTTGACCAGGAAAGGATCACCGACTTGTTATTGTTGCCTGTTGGCTGTTGCTTGTTGCCTCAATTTGTCGTGGGTGTTTCATTTTTGTTCATTTGTTAGGAGTGGTTTGTGGAAACCAGCTGACCGAATATGAAAATGAACTATGGATGAAAAGAAAACAAATCACATGAAATATCCAGTGTAGAAAGGCCATCTATCTTTTTATTTGGTCATTTGTTTATGTATTTGCTGCATCCTGATGTTTATTTTTATCTTTACCAAGAACCCAGAAATGAATACTTTCAGGACTTTACGAAGTCCGCACAGACGACTCCGCCCTCAGATCCGTTTCGAACCTACTGTCGGCTTGTTCTCTGCTCTTGTCTTGGCTATATGGCGGCTATTTTGCCTGGCCTCTCCTATTCTTCCCGTTTCCACGTCTTTGCTTCGTCCTGGCTTCGCCGCCGCAAAGCACTTTAACTCTCTTACTGACCCGCCAGCACCTACCCGTTTTGGCAGATCCATGCGCTATGGGGGCGAATAGGCAAGAGAGTGGAAGGTGGATATATATTTCTATATTGCTTTGTCTCTTACTCCGTACCATGACCTCATT
The DNA here is from genome assembly GCF_000961545.1 of Sporothrix schenckii 1099-18. NCBI lineage: Eukaryota > Fungi > Ascomycota > Sordariomycetes > Ophiostomatales > Ophiostomataceae > Sporothrix > Sporothrix schenckii. The sequence goes on from NW_015971150.1 coordinate 2,477,822, forward strand.
GCCCACAGTCGTTTCACGGCGTTTCTCCTGTGCATCTCGCCTAGCAGAGTGCCTCCCATCCCGGAAACCAAATGAACGCCCACACACAAACAGACGAACTCGCAATAAGGCAAATGAAGCCGAAAAGGGTCAAAACGAGAGGCGAAGCAGCGCAGACGATACGACGGAGAGAAGATAGGGAGCATAGTGAGTAATACGAGTGCGCTGAAAGTAGAAAACTCTTAACTCTTCTTAATTAACGCCCCGAGGGTCGACGTATTGTTATGGCCGGTTCATGCCGGGGGTGCTTGGCTTCTCATTTTTGAGTCTATCGTGTCTTTTCTTGGTATTCCATGTTGGTCTCTCATATGCATGACCTGTGCTCCATATGCCGTAACAGGTTCTAGAAAGCGAAGTCAAAATAGCCTTTGCGGTTCGCGAACGCGCTTCTTTGCTCGTAAAAAAGGAGAGAAAAGACGGTGAGAAAAAGACAGGGGTTTTGCCATGTTCGTGCACGACTTTGTCTACTCGCCCTGCTCGTCACCAATCTTCTCCAGCTTGCCCATCTCCCGCTTCTCGCCGGCCTCACCAATCAGTCGCACCCGGTCCAGCCGCACCTTCTCTGCGCCGTCCTGGGCCGACACCACAAACACGACCAGGCTGGTAATGTTCTGGAACTTGACAAACTTGAGTGGGATCGAGGCGGTGCCCTGCTCGTTCCAGTCCGTCGGCTTGATCGTGACCTCCTGCGTTGCCAGTGTGTCTTCCGCCTCGTCGAAACCCAGGTTGTGCGGGCTGTTGCTATACAGCTTGAGCAGCTCCGGCCGTGCCGCGTCGTCCGTTGGGTGCGAGGTAATCTACGCCTGGTTAATAGATGCACACACACACACACACACACACACACACAAGACAACAGCGGGCCTAAAGGATAACTCACCTGCAGAGTGTGCAACTTGGCATTTGACTGCAGCGGGATGAACAGCATCAACTGCTCGTCCGTGTCGCTCTCGACCCAATCTGCGCTGCTTGCCGACAACGCCTCGCTCTTCCCGCTTGGTTTGCCCCCGCCAAACAGCACGCGCACGTTGCCCGCCGCGGCGTCGTCCACGTTGAGCAGCTCCGTCCGCTGCACCTCGACGTGGTTCGTGATGTCGGCATAGCCGCGGGGCACACTGGCGCCGCTCCACCAGCCGCCGGCGTCACCGCTCGAGCCCTCGCCTCCGCTGCCATTGCTCGACGCGCCTCCTGCGCTGCCGGCCTCTCTGACCAGCTTGTTGACCAGTGACTCGAGCTTCCGGGGGTCGGCGCCCTGCACGCGCTCAATCTCGTTTCCGTCGCGGAACAGTAGGAAGGTCGGCATGGCAGTGATGCGGTACTTGGCGGCAATGTCTTTTTGCACGTCGGTGTCGATCTTGACAAATGTCACGGCGTTCTCCCGGCCGAGCTGTGCAGCAATCTTCTCGTAAACGGGCGCGATCGTCACGCAGGGGCCGCACCACGTGGCAAAGACTGGGATGGAAGGCAAGGAAGCCAATGTTAGCAGAACAGTTCGCACTTTGGATAACGACGTTCCGATCACGTACAGTCGGCAATGACCACTTTGGACGACTTGAGCAGGCCGGCGAACTGCGCCGCCGACGAGATGTGGGTGACTTTCGACATCGTTTCTATGTCTGCTTTGCTGCTGCTCAACAAGAGAATATTTTCTGTTTCTCGCCCGCTGCGGTTGTGTTGTCTTTTTTGTCTTTTTCGTCGTCGGCTGATCTCAAACCACTCGTAAGGTCGTGCCGTCGTCCTGTCGTGTCGTCGTGTCGTCGTAATTGAAAACGAACGTTGCTGTTGCAAAAGAGCTTTGTGAAATCGGAAGAAAGCAAGGGAAGGCGAGCACAGCTCTTCCTTGTGACGCCACCAGCTGGGTCAATTAGTATTACGAATAGCGATGGCAGGCTGGACTAGGGCCGCGAGCACCGCTGAGCGGCCCCGCAGTGCTCCACCGCCTTTGGCGATGTGCTGCTGCAAGACACATTCAACCACTACACCTTACCGTTTCTTTTGACTTGGAGTCACGTGCGGATATAGGGACTGGGAAACAAGTGTGCATTGTCGCAAGTAACCATGACGTCGAGTTTTCCTTGCTTGGGTTTGTTTTATAAGTCGGGTTTTGTACTTTCGTGCATTGTAATCCAAGGACTACATACTATTCTACATAATGGAAAGACTGGCGTGTAAATGAAGCCTCCAGACATCGCCTCAAACACGAAAAGACAAGAAGGAAAAAGAAGAAAAAAAAACCAAACAGCAAATCACACGAGGTATCGGTAGCTGCACCAAACAAAAACATGATCCGCCCCAATTGTTCCAGTATCCGGCTGCCCATCGCCTCCCAAGAGTATCTAGACGCCGACGGCATGGCTAAACACACGCACCGCCAGCTGGCCAAGCAGACGTGACCGGTCGTCAGCGGGCAGCTCCTGGTACACAGCGTAGACACTCTTGCCTTTGGTATCGCGGATTGCTCCCAGGCGGTTGCCTGCAACCGCGCCGGCAACCATGCCCGGCACGTTGGCCACAATGAAGCCCAGCGCGCCGCCACTCAGGCCGCCCAGCAAGCCCCAGAACTTGCCCGTGGGCCGGCCAGACCCTGGCTCGGCCATGCCCTCCTCGCGCAGCATCTCTTCAAAGACGTCGGCAAACTGCGCATCTTCGGCCTGCTGGCGTGCCTCCTCCGTATTGGCTTGGCCGTGGCCGTGGCTGCTTCCACCGCCGCTCGCTGCATTGGAAAAGAAGTTCCATGCCCACGAAGCGGCGCCCGTTCCGGCGTGGGAGCCCGCCCCCGCCCCCGTCGACGGGTAGTCTTCGCTATCTTCACCATCCTCGTCCGCCTCGTCGGGGAAGCTGTAACCACGCCGGTTGAAGAGACGCCGCTGCGCATCGTATTCGCGCCGGCGGTTGGTGTCGGACAGTGTGTAGTAGGCATCGTTGACGAGCTGGAACTTGCGCGTGCGCGTCGTGCGCTCGGGGCTGTCCTGGGGCACACGATCGGGATGGTTTTTCAGGGCAGCACTGTGACAAAAGACACGAGAGACCAGTCAGTGTTGTGCAAGGGATCAATCGGAAGCTAGTTGGATGTGCCGAAGGGGACGTACCGTTTGTAGGCATCACGGACCTGCTGGGCGGTAGCAGTCTCGGGAATTTCGAGGATGGCATCTGTAAAACGGGGAGGCGGTTAGTAAAGCCTGATAATACAAAATGACCAACACGTGAGCTGTTGCAAGACCGTTTGATGGAGAGTCGTACAGTAGTTCGGGGGCGGTGCGTCGTTGGCCATGTTGGTGGGGGCAGAATGTCGAATGCGGCACCAAAATCAGTCGCGGCAGCGTGGTCAGGGAGAGCGCGCGACGATAGTTTTGCGAAGATGTGAATGAAAGAGAAGGTAAAAGGAGAGAAAATGTTAGGAACATCTATGTCGAAATGCGATGAGGTAGAGTCCAATCAAGGCTAGGTCCAGAAAAGGCAGGAACAAGACAAGGGAGCGGCCTCCATGGCTGCCGTTGCCTTGTGACGTTTTGCCACTCTGCAACAACGTCATTCAACATATGTTGTACTGGTAAGAGTGCCGCGGTTGCTCTTGTTAGCGTGTGGCGCACGGCTTAGCACACCTAAGGGCCGTTCCCAAGCGATCTGGCCCTGTCTGTTTTGTCTGGGAAGGAACGAATGCCCCGCCAATGAATTTGAATCGCTAAATCTAACATCGGAAAACCACATCTCAATATGCGTGATCTGGGGTTTACGTGCATGCAACTCCGAGCGAGGCTAGCCACACCGATGTAGAGTGGAAGAACAAAAACGCTTTTCACGCGACATTAAATAATCTGCACAGTTCACCTCCACATACAGTTATCACTCTCAGTCTGGCGGCTTGCTGCAGCCTCGAGACCTCACGTTCTCGGGCTGTCTCCAACACAGATAAAGACTTTCACCAAGATACATCTGGATAGACAAGTCACATTTTGGTTATGCCGGCATGCCCAACGCTGCCCGAATACCGGAGGTCGCATAATTGTAAAACTGCACGGCCGTGAAATGTGCCGTGACAACTTAGAGACGCTGTGGGCTGAACTGGCTGAAACGGGCAAGAACGGCTAAGAGTGGGCTGGCGAGTGGATGCATGGCGGGACCCAGACGAACGGTGCCCAAAAACATGTGCTGGCAGTCAGATCTGTGTGACAATGTGCTTCTTCCTGCAGAAGCTGCTGGCCGTTGGAGCCCAATTCGGGAGGGAAGGGAGGTGGGGGGGGGGGGGATGTGCGTGACTTTGAGGTCAGTGTGCTCCTTCTACAAGCGTCCAGGCCGTCGCAAAAAGAAGGACTCAAGGATGGAAAGAACGAGAGGATAAAGACAAAAGGCAGTCGAGATAAAGGAAACAGCAAAAGGGCGAGAGCCAAGGGAATCTCATCAGAAAGGAGAAAGGACTGCACTTGGTAGACGGTCTTACCTCCCGAAATTACCCAAATCTCCTTTGTGGCGCTGCCTTCTTCGTACTCGGCCCACGACCCGGAAAGTTCGATCCTCGTCACTGCCCCGCTCTGCGTACCCTCTGTATCTGTTCTTTCCTTTCTGGTCGTGTAAACTACTGTTTTCGGAAAAAGTTCTGCACCTTTGTGCATTTCGACCAGGAACACCTTCCTCTTTCATTTTGCGATATGTTTGTTGGTTGCCTTCCCACGTCGTCCGTTGCATGTCAAACAAGTGTAAACAAGGCAATTACCACAGGCTCTTCTTCCGCTCATGCTATCCTGCCTTCCTTGGACGTCCCTCCAGTTCACCACAGAGACCTCTTTCCTCAACAAAAAAAAGTAGATGCACTTGCCAACTCAGACATTCCCCCTCCTCCTTTCCCCCTTGTCCGAGTCCGGCCCTATTTTCGACCTCGTGTGGCCTATCCTGCTCACCCCACTCGTCGGTTTCTGCACGGGACCCTACCTCTCACTGTTGCTTTTAAAACCCCATTTTGCCTCCGTCATTCACGGCCTGTCCATCATTCTGCCCCAGCTTTTTTTTCCCCTTCCCCTTTATATTCAAGAAAGCCGCCTTGTGTCTTTCATTGCTTGTTTTATGTTTCTTGTATGTTCCCTTCTCGCTCCCTCCTTTGTCTCTTTCCTAGTCTATTGCATCTCTTGCAGCCGTGTCTGGCTGGCTCTGTTTCCACCCTTCCTCAAAACGTATCGTCAACATCGAGTTCGCCAGGAACTCGTTCATATAGCATAGCGAGAGAATATAAAGCATCCATTTTCCCAAGCAGAAACCAGTTTCTCCAAGGACCACAATCCTTCAAGAAATCCCAAGACCAGCATCCATTGACTGGACCTACTGACTGCGCTCGCGTATCCCTCCTCTCTAACACTGTTCAAATTTATCACACCAGGACGGACAAAAGGATACCGAGTTGTCCCCACAGCCTGACAAAGTCTACCGGTATATACACAGCAGTGGAGAGGGCTCGGTATGACTTTGGAGAATCATTTCTCTAACGTATATGTGCAGGACCAACAGTCAGGTCCAACAGTTATGATGGCCACACACTCAACGACGGCGACCATGCAGGCGCAGGACGACCTCGCGGCGCTTTTGGCCCGGAACCTGACTCTCAGCTCGATTCCGATCGCTGTGCCGACTCCAGAGGTCCCCGTGCCCGCCCCCGTCGAGCAGTCCAAGATTGTCTACTCCATCTCCCAGCACTACCACCATTCCGCCCACACCATCAAGCTACAGCCTGCGGTTGAGCAGGCCCGACAGCAAGATGTACAAATGCAAGAAGAGCATCAGCAGCAGCAGCAGCAGCGCCAAACGGTCGAGCAGATCCTGGTGCAGAACGGCATCGACCCGACTGCGCTCACGCCTGTTCAGTTTGCCCTTTTCCAAATGTCCGCTCCGGACCGCCGTGACTACCTGCTCCAGCTGTGGCGCATCTGCCCACCGACTCGGACTGCCGCCGATTACAACGCCGTCGCTGTAGGGGCTGCCTGGGATACTATGGAGGCTGAGATGGAAAAGGAGATTACATCTTCCACCTTGCGGGTGCAGCAGAGCCAGCAGAGCCAGCGGAGCCAGCAGAGCCAGCAGAGCCAGCAGAGCCAGCAGAGCCAGCAGTTTTTTCAGCAGCACGAGCAGTCCTTTCGGCCCAGCGAAGCGGCAGTCCCGGCAGCGAACAAATCGACGCACCAGTCGGCCGACGGTCGGTGGCTGCAGGAAACGCCCCAGTCCTACATGGAACCGTACATGGCGTCTGGGTACGAACAGCTGGCACGCCGCGAATACATGGCGTCCAACTCGCCACCGCCGGCACCGGCGACCGGCTTCTCAGGCCGTGGTGGTGACGATGCCGCCAGCATCCCGCGCACCGAGCATGTGCCCGACAACGCCAACCCGAATGGGTATGCCGGAGTGCATTTGAGATTCTCCCATGCCACCGACCCAGTCTACGCCAACCGTCTGACGTCGTCAACACAGCCAGCGCCGTCCATGCCAGCACCTAGCCGGGCCTCCTGGCCCCAGCCGCACCAGGCAGCCATGGAGATGGAACACCAATACGGCGCGCTGATGGCCATGCGCGACGGCTGTGAGATGGACATGTAGATGGAACTATGGAATTGTTTCTCCCCGTCTCTGCATTCTACCTTTTTTTTTTTTTTTTTGCGCATTCTGCATTTTCATGCGAGATACTTCGTCCCATCTTCTCTCTTTGGCACATCTCAACGACGCTCGTCCTTGCTATTTATATCTTACTCATCATATCCAGGTTGGATTCTCAACGGTCACGAATAACGGTACATGCATATATCACAGCACGTCTCACATCTTGCATGCCCCTCATTGCTGCTGTTGTTCGAATTCGCAACGTTTTCGCTTTATTTGTCTTCGGGTTTGACAAGGCTCTTAATTATGTCAGAAAAGAATATTTGCTTTACCGTATCGATGCTCCCGGCTGCTCGTTCGCTTGAAACAAGAGCACCCCTGTGCTATTCATTTTTTTTGTGAATCCGTATACTCCAAATCTATATCCTAAGAAAGCTCTTTTTTTGCCAGGATGAGTTTAAAAAAAAAACTAAACTACCGACACCCAAAGCAAATGCATCCCTGCCCAAGTGTGCCCCCCTCCTTCATGACCACTCATTTCTTCTTGCCCTTGCGTTTGTTTGCCTTGACCTTATTGTGACTGCTGCCTGTGGCCTTGAGCGAGCCAGTGGATGCCTCCAGCAGCTCAAAGTCCTCCTGTGAGTCGGTGCTGGGCGTGGCCTTGCCCGGGGAAGACTCGCTGTCGTCGACATCGCTAACGGCGGCTGCGGCCGGGGCTGGTCTTGCTGGCTTCGCCTTGCGCGTGGCCTTGGCCTGCTTCCGCGGCAGCGGGGTGTCTTCGCGGTCGACCTGTTCCTCTTCAATGTTCGCCTCGTCAGCGCCGGTCTTGCCGCCCAGCAGACGACCCGCAGTCAGGCCGAAGAGCCAGACAGGCAGCCGGTAGACGGCCGTGTCCTTGAACGTGGGGCGAGCCACCTCGTTGATCTAAAGACGACAGTTAGTAGGTAGTTTCCAAGGTTCACAAAGTCACAACAGGCCAGGGGTGGCACGCGGGGACATACGTCAAGAAGGAGCTCCTCCACTTTGCCCTCCTCGTCGACCTGCTCGAGATAGACATCACCGAGCGAGTCGACAACCAAAATCTTGCCGTTCTCGGCCACCACACGCTTCTTGGCGCCAGTCGGGCCGGCACCAGGTTGCGCCGTGGGGGTAGCCGTCCCGCTGCTGCCAGCTCCGCTGGTGTTGGTACCAAGGCCGCGACGCGCAGCACGGCGGCTACCAGCACCCTCGCGGGTGGCGTCGCGCTTGGCGTCGCGCTCCTGCATGCGGCGCTGCTTGCGGTTCATGGCCACGTTCGGCTGGGGCTCATCGTCGGCGGCGCCCGTGTCGACCGCAGCGCCGCCGCCCATGGACGGATCCGCACCAATGTCGCCGCCGAGGTCGACGCCGCCAAACTGGTTGCCCCAGGCCGCTTGGCGCGCGTAGCGAATGTAGCGATCGACAAACTCGCGCTGGCGCTTCCAGCTCATGTACAAGGCAATGTAGTGCGCGCCTCCGCCGACAAAGACAAAGAGGCCGAACAAGACGGTGCCGAAGCCCGGGCGGTAGCGGTTGTAGTAATACTCGGTTCCCTTCCAGACGGGGAAGCCGTTGGCGAGGAAGTGGTCGTAGCGGTCGCGCTCGGGTCCGCGCAGGACGTTGGTCACGATGCTGAGACGAGCCTGCATTTCCGAGGCGCGCTTGACAGCCGCGCGGACCTCGCCAGGCGAAGGACCCTTGGCGACATTGACGCCGGGCTTCGTCTTGCCGCTGCCCTCCTTCTTGGCGGCCTTGGCACGGTCGGCTGCGAGCTGCTGCTTCACCTTGTCCGGGTGAAGCTGGCGGGTCTTCTTGCGGTACGCCTTGTTGATGTCGTCGAGAGAGGCCGAGGGCGGGACGCCAACAAAGTCGTAGAAGGTGATTTCGGGGCCAAGAGCGGCGGCGAGCTCGTCGCGCACACGGAAGATCTCGCGGTCTGTGGTGTCCCGGCGGTTAGCAAAAGGCGGACACACAAAGAAAAGCAGACAGGCCAAGACGCACCCTCCTTGGTCCAGGCGGCTGCCATGGGCGCAAGGGCGGCCAACAGGCCGACGGTCAAAGTCGAGAATCTCATTGTTGCATTGCTTGGTGGACGAGATGGCAATTGGAGGCAATTGAAGGCGAAGGAAGCAAGCTAAACAGAAAGCAAACGAAGAAGACCAGCGTCCGCAGGAGAACCAAGTCGTACTGCAGATGGACCAGGTTTGCAGAACGTAAAGGTGTCGTGTCCGAAACAGCAATTTTTTTATTGGGTGATAAGGCTCTCTTTTTGGCTGCAGACGTGTTGGAGGCTACGGGGAATATTCACTGGGGTCTGTGGCCAGAACGATTCACCTTGCAGTAGGGGAGCTTTCCTGCAGGACGGCCTATTTGCGTGACATTGTCACAGACCAATGGGTCGTGCTTTCGCAAAAAGCGCTAGCCGGCAGTCGTTCAGCAGGAAGGCAGGCCCCTGAAACTAGAGCCTTCCTCTTCGATGTTTCAGTCCACAGTCCTCAGTCCTCAGTCCTCAGCTTCACCAGAGCATGAAAACAGGGCCAGGCAAGAGAATTGCAACAAAAATGAATATCAAGATGTCAAAAGCGCCAGTCGAACTGGGACGCAGAAGTAAGATAAATGGGCTACAACGACTAGCCTCTGCGGCCGCCGGTTCGTTATAGTAACACTTCCGCACTTGCCATGCCTGTTATAAAGTTGTCTTGCAGGATGCTCTTTCCCAACTGGTGCCTGTTGCCATTGCCAGGAAGTGATTTGGTTCCGCATCTCCACGATAAAATATATTCTTTCAAAGACGCCGTCAAAGACAGGGCCCTTGCATCCCACGTAGTGCTTATTTAAATCAATGTTGGTGGAGTTTGAATACCTACTCGGCTCAGCGTTACCAGGCTTAATGATCGGTGCCTAAGCCCAGCCCTGTGATGCCTATGACGAACACGGCTGTTTAAGGGCAAGAAGCTACGTGTCGTTCTGCCAATTTGGCTTTTAGCGCCTTTCTCCTTTCATATGCTGCAGACTGCTAGGAACGCGGAAGGCACAACCTCTGGCTTCTGAAAGTATTAAAGGTTTACATTACGAATGTACTCACACGCTCACTCCATAGCACATTGAGGATCGCTCGCACTTTCCAAAGTTTCTTCGCCAGCGCGTCACGTACATCCAGTTCCTCCACTGTTCATTACCAAGGCTTGGAAGGTGCTGCCCAACCCAATCTCAATCTGTCGTTTGCACTTGCCACACGCCGACACCAGCACACACGCGCTGTTTCCCTGCCGAGCCTACTTCGTTTGAATTACACGCTCCTATTTCTCCCCTGGCACGTTCGCCCCATTTATTAAGCCCCACGCTGCAAACTATTTTCGCTCGACTCCCAGTTCCGCCCCCTGGCTTCATTTTTTCCACCCCCTTCTTTGATTCCGACTTTTTTGCCTGATCACTTCAATCAATCTGCCAATATTCATCTTTGCGCGTTCTCGTTTTTGCCCTTTTCGATCCATTCCTGTCCTTTGATTTCTTATCGCCCTCGTTTCCCACTGTGGTCACTCATTCGCCTCACTCTTCCTTTCCGATAATCAGCGTCTTCAATATCCGCGGGTCTCCCTCTTTTTGCTCCCTTTTGCTCCCCTTTGCCGAAAATCGACCATCCCCATCCACTCGCCCAGCGAACGAAAGCACGCTTGCATCTGCACTTGCACCTGCGTCCGAACCTGCATCCGCATCGTCACCGCTACTTCCGACGAGGCCCGAATAAAAACCCTTCGATCAGCCTCTTCCACTTTTCTCCTCGTCCTTCTGTCTTATTTTTTCCTTTTCTTGTTCTCCTTTTTGTCACTCAGCCGCCACAATGGCCTCCCGCATCCAGATCCCGATCGAAATGCTGACGTCGCGGCTCCAGCTTGGAGACCGCTTCAACAGCGTGCGGTCGACGTCGCTGGCCACGCGCTTCTCGAACCTGCGTCCGCTCTCTGAATTCTTCGATGTCAAGCGCCTGTCGAAGCCTCAGAACTTTGCCGACATGCAGTCCCGCGTCAACTACAACCTAGGCTACTTCTCCAGCAACTACGCTGTCGTTTTTGTCATGCTCTGCATCTACACCTTGCTCACCAACTGGTGGCTGCTGTTCGACATTATCTTTGTTGCCGCCGGCATGTTCCTCATTGGCAAGCTCGACGGCCGCGATCTCGAGATTGGCACCATGCGCGCCACCACCTCGCAGCTGTACACCGGTCTCTACATCATTGCCATCCCTGTCGGTCTCATCTCGTCGCCCTTTACTACCATCGCCTGGCTCGTCGGTGCCAGCGGTGTTGTCATCATTGGCCACGCGTCGATGATGGACAAGCCCATCGATGAGGCTTTTTCTGGGGAGGTGGTCTAGATGGTCGGCCACGTGCTCCCAAACACAGCCCCTCCTGGGGAAGATCATCAACCAGTGGCAAGCAACGAGGCGCCCGGTCAGGCAGGGTCAGGGGGCAAGATGCGTGGAACTTGGCTGTCGGCGGTGGAGGCAGTCGGGTTGTCGAAGAATTGGAGAGCAGCGGTAGTGGGGGGAGTGGTGCAGATGCGGAGTATTTGCGCCGTTATGGTGCTTCGAGCTCGTCTTGGGGTGGGACGGCCCGGGATTTAGGAGGCGAGGCCGGCGCGTTGCAGCCTCGCAGGAGATATATTCGTTCGAGTGCTGACGACGAGGACTCCGACGACCAGGATTCGGCTACCGATTCGTCGTCGGGTGATGACTCGGAGGACGGCGTGAGCGAACCAGGGGAGGAAGAGAGAGCAGTTTTGGATTCGGCCCTGTCTCGGATACGGCGTGCGCAGGCTAAAGACAAAGCGCAAGTCAAACTGAGCAGGGTCGAGCTTGCTGCCCTTGGTCGACACAGAGAGAGAGAAGCACGGGCGCTGGCGCGCCGTCAACGACGAAAAGAACGCACAGACAGAGTGGCGGTGCCAATCGAGCACCTGGAATCCATGTCGCGCAGCCTCACCAAGCTACCGACACCCGGAAATTCGGGGGACGACAACACCTCACCGCAGCGGGTGCCTGGCTCGTTCCAGTTGGAGGATCGCCAAGGCTACCCTCCAATCGGCTATTTCCCGCCGCCAAGCGCATCGTCTCGGGCTCTGCCTTCTTCCAGCTCACAGCCAGTACTCGGCAGCAACAGCAGGAGCGGAGCAGACCACAACCGCAGCGACTCGCCATTTACCTATTCGTACCTGCGTGGACCATCTTCGGCCCGCCACGTATCGGACCCGGCCACAACTGCGAATCACGTTGATCCCTTTCAATACATGACTGCGGGTCCGCGAGCGCCTACGTATACTGCTGGCGCTGCGGCCGTGGCTGAGCGAGGAGCATACCCTCGTGGATCAACGGCAGGCCCTGCTGCAGCCAGGAGCCGCAAGGGGCCGGCGAGGCACGATACCGAGTCAAGCGAGGAGGAGGAGGACGACGACGACAGCACGGCGAGTGACGAGGACGAAGAGGAGACGGACAACGGCCGCCGTCCTCCGGTTCACAACACACGATCTCGCGCTAAGCAAAGTGGCGAATCCAGCCAATCCCGGAGACACAGCGAGATTGTTGTCGAAGTCGACTCCGAGTCTGAACCAGAAGCCGAGCCTGACCCAGAGCCGCGACCGGACCGGTCGCGGTCGTCCAAGTCCAAGAAGCCTTCCCGCAGCTCGTCGTCTGCCAATCCTAGACGCAAGTCGACTGGACCTAGCAGCAGCAGTGCGCCCAGCTTACACACAAGCCGTCAGCGAAAGAGGAAATAGGTACACCGCTCTTTCTGTCTCCCTCGACCACGAATTCTTTGTTCGTCCCCTTCGCTTCTTTGCTTCTTCTTCTTCACTTCTTCATATGCTGTCTTCTTATGAATATCTTTAATCCCGCCTGCTTTTCACACTTGTCGTGCCACGCATATGTCTCTTGACCTGCCATGTGTGTTTCATTGTTTATTTTATCGTTCACGTTTATATCCCCACTTACCCCTACTTTCCTCATACCCCAAGATTAGAACTGGAAAATGGTGTCAAAACGGGTCAAAGACAAGAACACTGGGCTTTGTATTTTTTGGGTGAACCGGTTCAAAAATAGTTGACCAGGAATTGGAGCAAGAGCAGAACTTTGGTAGGCTTAATAGGAATTACTTTTTGTTTGGTAATTTGTATGTGTAATTTAAACCTTTGCAAAGATGTGCTATTTTAATAACGGCAACGACACAAGAAATCCAAATCTTGATCGGCAAAATGGAAGAAGACGAAGACGAAGAGAAACGAAATGAGAAACAGAAGTGACGTAAATGCTATGCCTTTCACGACACGAAACATAGTCGGATATGAGAAAATATCAAAGAAAGAGAAAATAGAGAAAAATGCCCGAGAACCCAAATGAAATAGTATGTGACCCAAGAAAGCGTAACAAAACCAAACCTCTTCCTCGGCATCAACTTGCCTATGAGAACATTTTCGCGATGCCTGCCAGACTGCCACCCCAGCCGCTGCCACTGTCGCTATGGCTGCGGCCGCCGAGGCTGCCACCACCACCAAAGTAATCCCGCTCCACGCTCCGGCGCTCCCACTGCATGTTGCCGTGCCGGCCACGCTCGAGGCTCGTGGCCATGGCCCTGGCCCCAGCGGTCCCGGTGCCAGCCACGGCCGCCATGCGCATGGCCTCGCCGACCAGGCCCGCCGAGTCGCCGGACATGGCGCGCGCTCCGACGCCGAGCATGCGCTCGAGCGACTGCGGCATGCGCAGGCCGAAGCGGGCGAGCAGTGCCGTCAGAGCGCCGCCGGTAATGAGGGGCATGATGGCAAGCATAAAGACGCGCATCGGGTGCTTCTTGGCGTAGTAGATGAGGTCGCGGAGGAGGCGCTTGAGCTTCTTGTAGGCGCGCTGCATGAAGTTGGACCGCGGCGAGCGGCGATAGTAGGACGACGAGGAGCCGCCGAGGCCGTTGCGGCCAAAGGAGCCAAAGATGGAGCGGCTGCTGACATTGGGCAGGCTGAAGAAGCTGCCGGTCGACCGGTTGCCGCTTTGGTGGTGATGGCTGCTGCTGCCGTGGTGCTTCTTGCCGTCATCGAGACCAAAGAAGCTGCGCGCGGAGATGTTGACGGACCGGGTGCCGCTGCGGCTGCGGCTGCGCTTTCTCTCGTAGCCGCGCTCGCGCTCGCGCTCCCGTTCATGGTGGCCGCTGCTGTGGTGCTTGGAGGAGGAATGGCGCGAGCTCTTACGGGAGACGCCCGTAATGGTCGAGCCACCCTCCACGTCGAAGAAGCCCATGCTGGCGGTGGGCGAAGAAGGTGTTGTGTGGGGAGAGACGAGGAAGCGAAGACGAGGCGGAGGAATGCGGCTGTCGCTTTTAGGCCAAACCCGTCCTCATGAAGGATCGCAGCCTCGTAACTGGAATGCAGGTGCACCGCAAAAAGAAGGACGCTCGGAGACTGTCGCGGAGAAGGCGTTGACGCGGTGGACAGAATGGAAACGACGAGAGTCGAAAGAACGAGAAAAATTGAACACAAAAATAGGACGATAGTAATGAGAAGTTCACGGCAAAGAAAAAGAGAGAGAAAGGAGTCGGGGAACGGCATGTCTTTTAGGAACTGATTGGTTGGGAAGAGGGGCAAATAGGAGCAGGAGTAAGAGAAGACCCTGGGAAGAGTAGCCCAGCCTCTTTTTTTAACGTTTTTTTATATATATATTTGCGGCAGGGGTCGCAATGTTCGCTCCTGCCGCTCACCGCCTCCTGACAAAGGAAGTGTGCAATACTGTCTGGTAGAGTTTCGGTCCTTCCTTCTTTTTGACAAAGTTTACGAACACCATCTTGTTGTCTGTTTGGTTTGTCTTGCATTGCACCTTCCGTTCCCTTTGTTTACATTGGATGCCCTCTTCAGCGCGGCGGCTGTTGTGCTGCGCGATCCCTCTTTAGTCTGCTGTAAGCTCGTTAATGGGAGGGCTGGGGAACGAAAAGCTGGCGGCGGGGAGCTCCAGTCGTGTTCCCAGGCACTGGCGCAGGAACGGACCCCTGTTTTAAGTAACCGTTCGGCTTTTACCGTGCGAGGAAAACGCCAACGAAAATGCAGGACAAATTGGGGCATGGTCCTGGGCGTCATTACAGCATACGCCATTTTGGGATTAGCGCTGTTAGGGATGAGCCGCACTTACACAGTCCAACAGCAAATTTCATCACGTGCAAAGGACGACAAATGTGTCAATGAGAGGACCACGATGTATGGAAGAAAACTGGCGACAATATAGAGTACAGCATGATGTAAACGACCTGCGCTCTATGTACTCATGTGTTGTTATGGTTTGACTCAGTGAACGTCCGGCGTAAAGAGTCTCAGGCTATGTAACGAAGCTGACAAGAACACGGACGTGAATGGCATGGCGGCATAAATTCACAACGAACCTCCCAAGACACCTTCAAAAGCGACAACAGTCTATCCTCATCACAAATTGTGACGGAAAAGAGTCATGCTCTTACACCCGCAAAATACTTTTCTGACACTAGGAGAGTTCGAGCAGACGAAGCCACCACTGCTGGAAATATATGGTGATGGCACGTGGAAGAATTATGTCTCAGGGTGCGATATACGACGTACACGACAGTCTCTTTCGAGGGCTAGAGGCTGCGCTTCCCGTCGTGCTTTACAACGTCGTGTGTCGCCCTCTCGCCCAGCCCCAATCGACCTCACGTCCCCAAACATCACCAGTACCAGACATGGCCTCGATTGGCATTGTATTCTGCCAGTTTTGCCGGTGCTCTCTGGTATCGACTAGTTTCTTTATCTCTATTTGTTTTCCTGTGAAAATTATGGATCCAAGTTTCGTGGCATATCAGGATGCTCTCCATTAGGTTTCCCTATGCTTCGTTCTCTCCGACAGATCTTTCTGAATAACGATTTACGTTATGATTCGATTTGTGTTTTACCTTATAAAGCAACAGTAATAAATTATGGACAACACGTACGCCGACTGCCCTGCGAATATGTCGCAACAGGAAGTACGACAGGATGTGTCTTGGTAGTTTGGAAGTTGTGATATTTCATCGCAGTTCCTTGAAAGAAAGTCTCTTTACAGTACTAACACTGTATTTGTACTGTACATCTCCTGCCTTTTACGCCTTGGCCACGCCTAGACGGGCCAGGCAGCCTAACGGACAGGAAAGTGCACTATCGCGACTTCCTCCCCGAGTGACCAACACAGTAATTTCAGCAGGAGCGATCGTGGCCCTAATGCTTTGGTAAACATTACAACCTGTCCTCACACGATGATTGTGAATTTGACCTACACAAGACAACGGTGTCTCAGCCTCATATGACGTCCGCACGTACAGCAACCCACGCTCTGGCCGACGAGGACGCACAAGGCGAATCCAGTCGGACACGGCCTCGAGGTCGCCGCACATACTCATCGCCGGCGCTCGGTCTACAGCTACCCCGTATTCTCTCGAGCGCTCATGTCCCAGCCAACTGAACGACTGGAGAAACGTGGGTAGACTCATACGGCAAAGGAGTCGACCGGAAACACGACCGTTATCAAGTAGCGGGCACTGACAAAACCCGGCCAGCTAGCAACGGTCGAAAAAACAAAGGCTGTGGAGATCGACGAAGGCTGCGCATATTCTTGTCCTGCCTTGTCGCATTCTTTGTTTTGTATTTATTGTACAGCTTTATCCCTGTAGAGGCACATATACCCTCCTTCTTTCTTTCACCATGTATTCATCCACGCCAGAACACACGCACGGAGGAGACAGCCAAGACGACGGCAGACGCAGTACACAGCGCTCAAGACGCTCACAGTCACCACCAGCTCGATATCTCCAATACGACTCTCGGCAAGAGATCCGCCGTGGCGGTCGTAGCGAAAACATAACGCACTTTTTCCGACCTGTCACGCAACGGGTCAGTGTCGAACCTTCCAACCGAGCTTCAGGCCTAGCGTCACCCTTAAGACCAGCCACGGCTTCCACACCCACGGCATCACAGCTTACCATGGACTATCGTGGCAGTAGGGGAAACAGTGGCAACCGAGACCAGGGCCATCGGGGCTTCCGAGACGGCGGCCGCAGTCGTGACAGCCACAGGCACAACAGGCGTGGCAGGCATGATGGCCGTGGCCCAGACCGGGACGGGCGACGCTCTCATAACACTGTGCCTCGGGCAACCTATCCACCCGGCCAGCGCGAGAAACTTCGCGAAGATGCCAAGGAGACGCTTCGCATCTTGCCCACCATCCTCGAGGCTCTGGGAACCTCCGCTAGAGCTTCCGCCGTGGTCAAGTATGACCCGTGGTCGCTGCACCCTCTGAACCCAAGCTTGTGCCCGCGGCTTGCCCGGCCAGCCACCATTCGCGTGCTGAACAGCGATACGATCAACGCTGCGCTCGGTCTGCAGCGGTTTACACACGCCCAACTCCTGTCCGACAAACTCGTAACAGCAACGCCAACGCCCCTGCGCCCACCGCTGGTTGTCAACTTTGCCAGCCACCACTCGCCTGGCGGTGGCTGGCGCAACGGCGCGCTGGCACAGGAGGAGGCTCTGTGCTACCGCAGTTCACTATCTCTCAGCCTCGATCGTGGTCTGTACCCGCTGGGACGTGAAGACATTCTATACAGCCCGTACGTGCTCATCATGCGCGGTGACCGGGCATCAGGACACAAAGTGATGGTGCCGGAAACGCGGCCAAGAGAACTCCCCATCATGAGTGTTGTCTCCGTGGCCGCACTGAAACAACCAGCACTGCGCAATGTCCCTGCCGACGGCAGCCGTCCTGGAGACGGCGGAAGTGGTGGCTCCCAAGGCACAGACGACTGGTCGGCCTGGACCACGCAGAGCTCAGGTCCTAGCCCATCTCTTGCAGTGGTACCGGCATCAAGCCCCCCATCATCTATTTCTGGCGATTCTACAATATCGTGGTCGCCGTCCCAGGGCGCCTCTGTACCCACCGGCCCACTATCAGAGTACGCATCACAACCCTCATCACCAAAGGCGTCATCTCAGTCACAGGCGCAACAGCTGCGTTCACAATCTGCGGACCTCGATAGATCGGACGGTGAACACTCAAGCCCCAGGGGCGACGAAATTGTTTCTTATGCAAACGCGGCGGGAACCGTCACACAGGCGTCGACACGCCCCGAGACACGCTCTTCGCCACCGAGACCACCGCCCCGCCAGGAGCCGGGTGGTGAGAAGACTCTCTTTGCCTACGAAACCGACCGCTTCCTCACCAAGCTCAAGATGCGTCTGATCTTGCGCGCTGCAGCCCAAGCCAGGCACCGCCAGCTCGTTCTCGGCGCTCTTGGCTGCGGCGTCTACGCCAACCCGCCCGAGGAGGTCGCACAATTCTGGCTCGAGGTTCTGCGGGAACCGGAATTTACCGACGCTGGTCACTGGTGGCAGGACATTGTCTTTGCCGTATACGACGGCCAGCTCTCCCAGAGCGGGCAGATGGACCTGGGCACGCAACCAAAGACGACCAACTATGCCATTTTTCATGGCATTTTGGACGGTCAGCAAGTGTAGGCTGTGTCCTCGTTGTGTTTGGTCAGAATCGTTGCTCATTCGTCACGCTCACATACGCCATGTTTGTTGTTATGTAATTTATGTCGATTTCAGCCTTTGAATTGTTTTATATTCTATACCCAGGCCCCTTTTTATCATTATTGTTTGAAAAAACAAAGAAGAAAGAAAAGAAAAGGAAAAAAAGAAAAGAGAAACCGCCAACTTCGCTTTACGATCTAACATGACAAACCCACCATGGAAAAACAGGAACCACCCCAAGGGCGCTACAATAGACGCAGTCATGTGAAGCGCAGCATACCATTAACACGGAACATCGTGGTCAATGGGCCTAGAGCGGGTTGCCTCGACTGGACCTAGGCGACGAAACGTCCGCCGCTCATCATTGGCACTGATCATGAAATGACGTCCGGATGCGAATACTGAAGCTTGGTGGAGATGTGGGAAACAGCGTGTCCATCATCGGAGTATTATCGAAAGCATGCCGGGTAAGACAGACTTGCAGATACCTATACGAGTAAATAAATTAGAAATAAAACGGAGACGTACGGAGCAAAATGAGCGACTGCGGGAATCCTAAGGCAACGCGATGCAATAAACAACAGATAAAAAGTGGCATCGTCGAGAAATAGGTAATCCTTAGACCCTGTATATTATTTTGAGTAGCAAAAAAAGATACGTTTGGACGAGAGAAAAAGTGGTTTGATAGTGCCACAAGCAAAAAAAAATGCAAAAACAAAACCCGTTCCCGGGACATTACAGATATACACTATTTTGTGTGTCCAATGCAGCGTCTAGGGTCATGCTTGCCGCTGTGTATCTCATGGGCCAGTGGCATGTCATGCTTTCTCGGTACGCGGTCGAGAAAGCATCGGCGCCGTGCTTTTGTCGTCAATGCCAAAATATATATAATACCAAAAATGTACAGCAAGGAGGAAGACACGCCCTCTGTCTACCCCTTGTGGTTAAGCCAGGCCCAGTAAGCAAGTACCATCCAGGCGACTCGGAAGGCCATGGCATAAAACTCCCAGCCAGCGAGCTGCAAAAGCCGCTGCTGGGATGAGCGGCCACTGCGGCGTCGCCGTGCGGCCGCGGCCGAACTGCTGCTGGCACCACTGCCGCTGCGCCCGAGGACGCCGCCACCGAGTCCCAGGAGACTGCTCAGACTGCCACCGACACCCCCACCGCCGCGCCGTCGCCGACCACCGCCCAAGCCACCACCACTTCGCAGGCCCAGCGTGCCCACGACAAACCGTCGGACGCCCGAGACGGCGGCCATGCTCAGGCCAAACACGCCGCGACGGGCGGCCGGCTGCCAACGGCTGCTGCCGCCGCCGAGGTTCACGTCGACCATGTAGTCGTCAGTTAGCAGATCGTTGTTGTACGCAGAGTCGTCGGACGAGGAGTCGTCGGTGTCACGGGCGATCTGGATCTTGGGTCCGCCGCGCATATCGTAGTTGTTGGCGGGCGAGGACGTCTTGGCGGCGTGGCCGTTGCGCCGGCCCTTTTGGTGGCGGCCATGACTAGCGGGCTGGCCTTGTTGCTGGTTCGGGTACTGGTTCGAGTAGCTGCGTCCCCGCGAGTAGGTGGCCGGCACGGCGCGGAACGAGACGAAGCTGGATGAGTCACTGGCGCCCTTTTGGCTGTTGGTGCTCACGGCATCGGCCCCGTAACCACTGCCGCCAGCCGCAGCCGCGGCGCCGGCGCCACCACCACGGCTGCGGCCGTACTCGTCGTCCTCGACCTTGGCCTTGCTAAACATTGGCAGCACCGACGACGGCATGTTGGACGAGGTTGAATTCGCATCCTGCGCCAGCGGGTCAAAGGCAAACACGGGCAGGTGGAGGACCTGGATCAGCACGGCGTAGATGGCGAGCAGCACGATGGATACGACAGCCATGCCGCCGTAGCGCGCAAAAGTGCTCAATTGGTTGGGCAGCAGGCACAGATGGGTCTGCATCGTGGGCGGCGCAACCTCGCCTGGTGGCGCGCCGACCGTAGCCAGTGGGTTGCCCTTGGCATCGATCGGGTTGTACAGACTAAGCATGAGAAAGCCGGGCGTCGGCACGCCCATGGCCATGCTGAAAGACTTGACCGTGATCTCCTTTACTTTCTCCTGCACATCGTCGTGCACAACCTCGCAGTAGTCGTGGTCGTCGCCAGAAAAAGCGTGTTTGACATTGCCAATGGACTTGATGAGTTTGAAAGAGTCGCTCTCGCTCAGCACATTTTGGTACTGGTATCCACGCGACACCGGTATGGCGTTGCGGTGATCCGGGAACACAGGCGTGTTCGGGTCGTCGGCGGGCGGCTTGGTAACGGGCCAGTGCTCACGATGCGGGCCGCACGGTGTGCCGGGCGGCCGGTAGAGCGGCACATGTGTGAGCAAAACCGTCGGCAGGTCGGCCTGCAGCGCGTCGCCTGCACCCTGCGCCTTGGCGAGAGCGGCCGTGTCGAACTCGGCCGCGTTCAGGTCCTCGACGCGATGCGGGTACGACACCTCCTCGCCGGTGCCGCGCTGGAACCGCAGCTCACGGGACACAGCCCGCGTCTTCTCCCAAGCCACGTTGCTCAAGAACTCCTCAATCGGCTTGTAGATGGACTGCACGTCGCTCTCGCCTGCGCGGTCCGACGTGTCGGCACTGAGCGAGACGGTGTCGACTGATACAAAGGTGTGGTTGCCAATGACATCGACGCGGTTGCCCTCGCCAAAGTAGCTCTGAAAACGGTTCCGCACAGAGAGCTGCACCTCCGACCCAAAGCCGAGGTCGTGGTTGCCCGGTAAGCTGGCGATCACGCGACGGCCGCGCTGGCCCGGACCCGGGTCGGTGCCCCCCAGCGTCCACGGATCCAGGAATATGTCGCCGAAACGGGCATACTCCTTCAGCCAGTAGTCCTCGTCGTACTTTTTGCGCCACGTTTTAGCGTAGCCCTTCTCGCGGTCCGGCCGGCTGGTCCAGGACGGGTCTTGGAAGCTGCCGTGCGCCGGCCGCCACTCGCGGCCTCCGTCGAAAAGGTCGCCCAAAAAGAACACGGTGTCGGGCTGCAGCTGCTCCTGCAGCTCGCGATACGACCGCCGCATGTAGTTGTCCGTAAGCATCACCGTCAGTGAGCTCAGCGGCCATGGGCGGCCCGGGTAGGTGTGGGCGTCGATGAGCTGGGGATCGGCGACGAAGACCATGTGATGCGGCTCGGCGCCGGCGGGCCACTT
This sequence comes from Sporothrix schenckii 1099-18, assembly GCF_000961545.1. Classification (NCBI taxonomy): domain Eukaryota; kingdom Fungi; phylum Ascomycota; class Sordariomycetes; order Ophiostomatales; family Ophiostomataceae; genus Sporothrix; species Sporothrix schenckii. Next base: position 2,499,186 of record NW_015971150.1, read on the forward strand.
CTCCCAGTGGTCCCAATGGCAATGCATCACCTTGGCGTGGAAGTTGCCACGCTCGCCCCAGAGCAGCACAAGCACCCAAAAGGCAACGAGAAAGTGCGGCACGCTGAAGATGCGCTGCGGCGCCAAGCTGTGCCGCACCAGCCGGAGTAACGTCTCCGCTGCTATGATGGCGAGCGGTTGTGGGCGTGGTCGCCGTCGCCGGCTGTCCCGCAAGAGAGTGCTGGCGCGCGTGCCTGTAAGCAGCACGCTGCCTATGCTGACAGCGGCACCGAAAATGCGGCGGATGCTGTAGTTCCAGAGCAACCGTAGGACGTTGAGGACGAGGGCGCCGAGGTCGTCATCGGAGGCGTTGGGGTCGAAGTCAGAGTGGCGGTTCCCGGGCCCGCGTCTCGGCCCGGATGATGGCATGTAGCCGTTGCTATAAGGCGTCGCCATGGCATGCGGCAGCCATCACCTTCTTGCCTGTGCCTGATTTGTCGTGGTTGATTCCCAGTTCGTCTGACGCGAGGAAGAATTGGGGACAAGAGAGCTTGTGAGCGAGGTCGATTTTCTCCCTTTCGATGGAGAACGGCGAGGGAGGGAGGAAAACTGTCGGAGAGACGGTGAGGGTCGCCAGGTGGAGGAGTTGTTGCTGCGCGATACAAGCCCCTTTGTTTCGTTGACGCTTTTTGGGGATGCTCAAACGAGATGTCCGTTTGTGTTCCTGTTTGTGGAGGTTCGTACGAATGTATTGCCACGCCGTTTGGTCGAGTCGTGGGTTTCCGTTGGAAAGACGCTAACGGACTACGTAGCTTGTTCCAATAGGGGAAGAGCCAGGGAGCTTATGCACGTCGCAGTTGCTGTTTTTTGACGGCTTGAAAAGCAGAAGAACACGAAGACTGGGAAGGTGCCAACCAACTGCGGTCGTACTGGCCGAGTAGGGACTAGCGCACTCTGGCAGGAGGCGCCACCCCCTCGAAAACAGGGCCTCAGGGCCTAGACATGTGGCTGGAAGCAAGCCTAAATGCACCGCAGATTGCTCTGCCCCAGATCGGGCAACTGCTAACGACATGCATAAAGGGGCGGCTTGTGGATGCCGCGTGGGACCAATACTCTTACAAGATTCAAGCCACCTTACCACGAACATTTCACGTCAACGCACATAATGGATATAACCAGGGAAACAGATGGTAATCAACTTAATAGAATGGACGAATTCAAAATTGGTCACAAAAACTGTAACAAAAATACTGCGACTCGGTCGCGTCTAACTAATGCTTTGTCGGAAAGTAGGGAGAAGACATCCGGAGAAAAAGAAAAAAAAAGTAAAGAAGTAAAAGACATACAGATGCAGAATAAAGGCCAAAAAGGCCGATAAACAGGGAGATCGTATCTTAGGACCAGGCAGCCTCAGCCTAGAACACCCACGTGAACGACTCCTCCACAGAAAACGAGATGCTGCGCCGGATGTCCGCCGACGACGCGCCGATGAGCACGTTGAAACGGCCCTCCTCGGCAATCCACTGACCGATCGCCGTGTCGTAGTAGCCCACGGCGTGCTTGTCCAGAGACAGGGTAATGTGTTGGGTCTCGCCGGGCTCCAGGGACACCTTCTCAAAAGCCACGAGCTCCTTCTCAGGCCGCGCGAGGCGCGACTTCTCGTCGTGCACGTACACCTGGACAGTCTCAGCACCCTCGACGTCGCCAATGTTGCTGATGGCGAGGGTGATCTCGACCGTGCTGCCGGACTCGGGAGACAGCACCTTCTTGTTGATCGACGGACGGCCGTACTCGAACTGGGTGTATGACAGGCCGTGGCCAAAAGGGAAGAGCGGTGCGATCTTGGCACGCTCGTAGTGGCGGTAGCCAATGTACAGGCCCTCGCCGTAGATGACCTCGAGGTTCTCACCGGGCCAGTTGTGGTACGCCGGGGCGTCTTCCAGCTTCCGCGGGAATGTGCACTGTGTGGTGTTGTTAGCAAAGAGTTTCGAGACAATGCGGGCCTGCACTCGTCCAGCCAAAACGTACCGGCAGCTTTCCGCTGGGATTCTTCTTGCCAAAGAGAACATCTGCCAGCGCATTGCTGGCTTCCTGTCCTTGGTACCAGGCCTGCAAGATTGTCGGGACCTTGTCAGCCCACGGCATCGCCACCGGCGAGCCGGACTGGTTGACTACAACGGTATTGGGGTTGGCGGCGAGCACAGCCTCAATGAGCCGGTCTTGGTTGCGGTCGACGGGGAGGTCCATCGTCTGCCGGTCATAACCTTCCGACTCCCACTCGGCATCAATGCCAACAATGACGACAGCAACATCGGCGGCACGGGCCGCGTCCACGGCTTCTTGTACGTAGTCAACCTGGTCCTGCTCCTTGAAGCCGATGCGGCAGCCGCCGTATTTGTGCGTGGCGCCGGTTTTCTTCTGTTTGCTGATCGGCCGCAGCTCGTTGGTCATCCGGACCTTCAGCTCCACAGCCTGGCCAGCCTGCATGTCCACATCGACAAGGTAGTCGATCGAACCGTCGAACATGGCCTCGCCCTCCTCGGTCCAGTCCCACAGGTCCATCACTTCCTTTCCGTCCACGTAGAGTCGACCGGGTCCGACACTCATGAAGCTAATGGTGTGTTTGCCCGTCGATATCGGCGTCAGATACGTCGTCGCAATGGCCGACCAATGTGGGCCGACACGGGACACGGGCGCCGAATCCCAAAGGAACAGGTCGGTATTTTTGCGCTTTTCAGTCACCACGGGGCTGCCTTCGAATTTGTCGCCGCTGAACCAGTCGATGGTGACGCCCTGCGATCCATCGCGGTTGCTGCAGAACGGCGAGGCTACCGGCAGCCACTTGTTCGTGTGACACCCGACAGCATATGCCACCTCGTTTTGGCCCCCAGCCTCCTTCACGGCACGGCGGATGCTCTCGAGCGGGATGGTCGTGTAGTAGGGGTTGAGGCTGGCGCTGCCGCCACCACCAGCGATGGCTCGGTTGGCGTTGGGCCCGATGACGGCCAGCTTGGTGGTACGCTGATCAATGGGCAAAATCGACGTCTCGTTCTTGAGCAGTGTAAGGCCCTGCACACCGGCTTCGCGAATTAGCTCGCGCGTCTCTGCGCGATCATCTTCCCGTTCGGGGGCTTCCTCCGACATATCGTCGCCCTTGACGCGGGTGATAAGAGTAAGTGCATTTTCGGCGGCCCGGTCTACGTCGGCAACAGTGAGACTGCCGTCCTCAATCGCCTTAAGCACCTTTTGAAAACGCCACTTGATTGAGAACGGGAACTCGATGTCGCAGCCGGCCTTGATGGACTCGGCAGTGGAGTTCACGCCATCCCAATCGGAGATTACCGTCCTAGACGTTGTCAGAAAATGGAAACAGAAAATAGAGACAGAAACGGAGACAGAAACGGAGACAAAGTAATCCGCATAAAAGTAGGGGAGCCTTACCCGTCAAATCCCCATTCGCCGCGAAGAATATCACCCAAAGTGTGACGGTTCATATCAGCATGAGCACCATTAATTAAGTTGTATGAAGACATGACAGCCCAAGGTGAGGCCTCGCGAACCGCAATCTCAAAGGGACGAAGGTAGAGCTCACGCAGAGCACGCTCCGACACCACAGAATTGACATTGTTGCGCTCCGTTTCCTGCTCATTGGCGACAAAGTCTGTTTGCACAAAGTTAGCAGTGTAAGTTAAAATACTCACGACCGGTTCGTTCGAGTGCAACCTACGCTTGATGGCAGCGGCCACTCCTCTTTGCTGCAGGCCGCGAATGTACTGGGAAGCCAGCTTTCCCGTCAACAACGGATCCTCGGAGAACGATTCGAAATTTCGGCCACCGAGGGGGTGACGATGCAGACACACGGTCGGCGCCAGCAAGATGTTGGCGGATCTAGCCTTTGTCTCGTCACCCAGGTGCTGGCCAACTCTGTACAAAATGTCCTTGTTCCACGTTGCTGCCAGTGAAATGCCGCATGGGAACAGAGCAGCCTTGGTCCCGCCGACGAAAATGCCGCCACGGGCGCCGTTCGGGCCATCCGTGGTCTTGGCAGAGGGGATTCCCTTGGCTGGGATCGACTTTGTACGCCAAAAGTCAGCAGCAGTGAGAAGAGATACCTGTAGGAATACATGTTAGCTACTGAATGTTTTGTTTAGGCTTTTGGAACAAAATAATGGAAAATAAAATCAAAAATATTTTGTTGGGGGTTGCATGCCTTCTCGTCCAACGTCAGGGTTTCCAGCTTCTTCCGGGCTGTTTGACGAGCATTGTTCAGGTGCCCGCTGGGCGTGAAGGGACTATTTGGCGGCGAGATCTCTGTATCTGGCGTAATACTGGGACCGCCACTGGTCATGGGCGAAGTGATGGACTCGATGATGCTCTCGGAATCGATCTCCCCAGCGATAGGTGGCTGCATGGCAGGCATGATGTAGGAGTGTGTAATGTGGCGGAAGACCTTGACAAATTCGACAAATTGCTGAACGGACAAGGTGTATTAACCAATCTTGAAAACTTCGCCGAGCACGAGGTAGTTTGAAATTCAAGTTTGAAAAATAGAGACAGAAATATATCGAGTACTAAAACGGGAAAGGCCGCAGAGTCGAAGGTAAGAGACGGCCTGTTTCTTATAAGGTATCCTCTAAGACGACGAGCTATGGCGAGACAAGACAAGTGCAAGACACAAGACACGGCACGCCTGAGCCGCAGGACGAGTCGCCAACAGTAGGATGGCGTGTGGTGTAGTGAAGACTCGGGTTGGGACCGGATCGGGATGGCTGCAGGATGAGCACACGAAGTGTTATTGATTGTTTCTTGCCAACCTTGCTTGTTGGTTCTTGGTCCGTCAAGAAAATAAAGTAGATAAAATAAAAGGTGTCGGCCGTCTCTTATAACTTTGTTTCCAAGCCGAATGTCTTAAAATATCGACGGAGAAATCACAACGTTTCTGGAACCTGTACCGGCCGACATTTACCCGTTTGCAACAGGGAGAAAGGGGAAGTGGGACACTGATCCGCCGGTCTTTGTGCGACTAAATGCTGCAAAATGGGCCAGGCGAGGCACACAAGAAAACAAGCAATGTAGTCCGCAGAGTTGGGTCTTTTCCGGATATCGATGCTAAGACAGACGGCGTGTGTAAGTCCGGATCAAGGCGCCGCCCTGGCAGAATACTGTGTATGTTTCTAGGAAAGGTCAGGTCCAAGGGTGGTGTCATGGAATAAGCTGAAACGGACGCGAATGAAGTAGAAATAGAAATAAATAGACTCGAGCAATAAATCAAGCAGGAATAAACAAGATCCTAAACGTGGACTTCAAGTGGTACAAAAACAAACCTAGTCAAATTGAAGACAATGTCGTTATAAATAATACACTGGCAAAAGGGGTGGTGAAGAACAGTGGCATTTCTTACCATGTACTAACCAGTGTACTTACCGGCAAGCAGCTGAGCACGACATAGAGGCCTCAAGGCTCTTTCCTGGATCCAGTGCTACGCTGTCAACTGCTGTCAGGGATTGTTTCTCTTTTCCAGTTTCCAGTAAGCACTTTTCCTGGGCAGAAACGGCACCTGGGTACCTGTGTGCGCTTGACACTGTCCAGGCGAGCCCAGCCGGTAGGGACGGACCGTTTGAGCGTCAAAACCTTTTGGCATTGCTCATGACGGGCTGGCATATCAGCAAAAATGTAAGCTAAGAACAAGGCAATTTAGCTCGGGTGGTGGGGGGAAGAGAACGTAGTCAAAGTTGTCGAGCAAACTTATGACTTACAGTCTAGTTGAACGACGGACGTCGTACGCCACTGTCGTCTTAGTGTTGCTTTCGTACTCATATGTTATGTGAACACACGGCGAGACAAAGGTTGGAAGCCCACCACAGTATTAGGCGAGGACAGGGTTCAATCCTTCGCGGGCATAGTGTGGCCCGTCCGTCGCGAGCGGATCTGCCATGAAAAGTTGATCAAAATCGAATTCGTACGTCGGAAATAGAAGCAAATACTCCACAAACGTGGGAAAGCGCCAGGGTCAACAGTGGGGTTGTTTCTGAGCCCAAGAGATTGGGGAAGCGAGAGTGAGAATAAGTCGGTTTGGTCGGAGCACGGTTTGGCTTCCGCGTGCATGAGCGTGGAGAACTGGGACTATGCAAGTTCAACTTTCAATTGTAGAGCTAGATAAAACATGAATCCTGCAGCTCTCGCTTTCACGAGTGAATCGACGTATAGCCAGGAATGTGGACTGATAATATCTGCATGAGACACGGAAAAGCCGTCTCTGTTTCTTGGAAACACCTATTCATGAGCCGCGTGAGAGATGCAAAGACGGTGAAGACCAGCCGGCAGATGCAGTGATACGCACAACTGCACAGCCCGTGCCGACCACCGGCGCTCTCCCAACCGCTTCAGCTGGCCACCTTGAGGAGATGAAAAAATTCGAAATCCCCGAATTGTTAACGAGTTACATACTGCCTTCTCAGGCTCGGATCCCGTAGGACGCTAGACTGACAAACGAACGAGGGTGCCCATGAGGCTGTGGGGGCGTCAATTGCTCAAACAGCTTCCGTGGAACACCTGGTGAAGACAGTCTCCGTTTTTGCCAAAGAAAAGCGGAGGCTCTTCGCATTAAATTTGGAGTTCACGTCACCCATAGTAATGGGGTCGCTTGGGGATCCTGCTAATTACTCCGTAATACTTACTTCGAGAGAAACCCGGGGCAAGTGTCACCAGAAAGGGAAACGAAACCGTTCTCCATAATATTTTGTCGTCAGCCCGATCGAAATACTAGTGAAAACGTGGGAAATGCGTGCTAAAGTGTCCGAGTCTTGTTTCTTGGAGCGTATTCAGACGGTTTGACGGGCCGGGATCCCTGCAACAAACGCGGCCCGCCAACGGGTTATTGGCTCGGCTGGCTGTAATAGCCCCGAGCCAATTCTTTGCCAGTTTAGATTGAAGGCGCAAAGCACATGAAGAAAGCACAACAAAGCAGGGCGGATTCGTCCCCACGTCTTCGGGTGGCCCAGCAGTGGTGGCAAGGCTCAGGCGTTGAATGAAGCGAGCCTGACGTTTGGTCTGGACAAACAGAAGTGGAGTGGCTGCGCGCTCGTTGCCCTTTTGCTGCACCATTCGCAGTTAACTTTTAGAGTCTCATGTCGTGTCGCTGCACGCTGCAAACCGTTAGCCTCACTGCCTCGCCTGTATCCGAGTATTCCGCTGTCGTTTTAATCGATATTTGAGGCCACAGAGAATAGCAGTGATATACATCGGAATGCTGCAACCAAAAATACTGCTCCGTCATCTTCCAGGGCCGGCCTTACCGCATCTGGCACAGACATCGATTCAAGGCAAACCGGCTCTTTGTTTCTCGCATAAACAGTTGCTGACCCAGCTAGATAGGAGCTGCAGCAGGGTTTCCATGTGTTCTTTTCGCCACTCTGGCGCCGATGAAACGCGATAATCGATCTTCGCCGGTCAGCCTCGTGGGAAAGGCGTGTCGAGAGAATCTGCAGATATGCATGTGTGAATTCTGTAAGATCATTTGGATGTATTCGCAGCTTAGTTCCACTCAATCTCGTATCTCGCTTCTCACATCCTGCTCAAATTCAAAAGTGTAAAGTAGCACACGAGCCATCGTTCTATCTCATGCAGCTGGAGGTGCAAGTTCCAGCGCCACGAGTGTCGTTCGGTTTATCTTGATACTTCATGAGAGCCAACAGTAGCGCGACGTGGTGCAAATAAACAGGATGGGAATTGTACGAGGAGGACTTACCCCAGGTGGTTTTTTGACAAGGAGAGACGCCATATCCAGCCAGACATGACAAACACATCTCAAATTGCAGTTTGGATAATGAAAAACAAAGATGTTTTGAGGAGAATTGAGGGTGCGATGCAGTGACTTGTAGACTTGTGCCCATACGAGGATAGAGCCCTCTGCACCTCCTCCTACTCTGGCGTCTACAGTTCGCTCCTTCCCAAAGCCAAAATAGACAATAATACATTTTACAAATAGGAAGGCACCTTCACTTGCTACAGAAGGAACCATTCGAGCGTCAACAAACAACATGCTTTCCTATTCCGACTACGAAGACACTCCTTGAAAAGGTTTCGCCCCCCCTCCTTTTGGTCGTGGACAACCATCATGTATAATATAAAGTCTCCGAGAAATCGTGCTTTTGCAGCAATACCGACATTCCCTAGCGAGCCACGGTACATGCAGGACGATACGATACAGGTTTCGGCGGCGCAGCGGTCCTCATTTCACCTCATTATATGTCCGACGACAACCTCCTCGCATCTTGTCAAGTCATATTCGATCACATGGAAACAATAAAAAAGCCTCGACATCTACCTTGTCCTTGTCTGGCCGGGACTCTGCCGGGTTTGCCCGTCGGCGGATGCTAGGCTAGGGGTAGGCAACGTCTCACGAAAACGTGCACGAGGCACACGCCCATGTTAGAGTGCAACACTGAAGGTCGATCGCCGGTCCTGCTATCCGGCCCAAGCTGGTTTAGTTGGCGGAGCTCGAGTACAGGGCTGTCAGAGCCGAGAGCCCAGAATTGGCTGGTAAGCAACTGGTCAAGCAGGTAGATGTGGTGGAGGTCACGCCCCGTTCGATGGCGCTCGCCCGGACTAAGACGCCAGCAGTGCCGGCGGGGCGGACTTCCGAACGTCTCATGTGGTTTGCCTAGACTCAGCAGTGTCATTTATACGTAGACGCACAAAGACCGCTTTCGTTCTGAAAGCCGGTCCGGCTCCCACCAAAAGTATGTTGTGGAGCCCGCGGTCATGAGGTCTTGTGCCGTGCCGGTCAACGTCGTGCCAGTCGCTGTGAGACAAGGCTGCCCTTAGATCGTATATAAGATCTCTTGGTTCGCCCTTTCTTTCAAATGATGTGTCGACCAAAAAGACTGAACGTCAGAGAGATCTCGATCGATGGGCATTGTGACCTGTTGTGACTAAGAATGGATTCTTTTATGCCGTCGCTCGCTACTCGCGCCATTCACAATCAGATCGAGCCCAGAAATCTGATTAAAAGCAACCAAGCACCATACACTTGGCTCTACAAACATCACGTCATGTAGGGCAAGTACTATGCTCTTCATAAGGCTTGGGACACCGGTTTACGACACACACTCACCTGGCACCAAAGGCAGGCTGCCACAAGACAGGCGTGCCCGGTAGGCATGTGTCCAACCTGGGAAGCATGCATGAGCATTTCGGTCCCGTCATTATCAACCGTTCCCGGGAGAGCAAGTTGCGTGCAATGCAGACGTTGGAGACGACGGGGCGTCTACTTTAATCTTTTCTTTTACACAGTTTCCCGGCCAAGCGGCGCGTGAATGTGTTGCGTCTCACGTTGAACCGTCCAACATGGCCTTGTGTTCTGGGCACTTGCTGCACGTCATATATAAGAACAAAAGGATGGTGCAGAAAACGCTGATGAAGAGCGGTCAGAGAATACGGCCAGGGATCGAGTTGGACGACACCTTTGTCAGCTACTAGACGTAGGTGCAGGTCATATATGACCTCTTTCCATGCTCTGAGACACTAACAGACAGGGATATTCATTTAACATAAAGCAGGCCCCACGTGCGCAACGTCCATGGGAAGCCAATATCACAGTGCATTTGGCGAGTGATAAATTAATGTTTAATTTGAGACGCCAAAGACGGCCGGCTGTTGGAGAGCAATATAATCTGGCATCGAGGGCGGGCAGAAGCAAATGTAACTCCCTTTTATCTCGCTTCCTGTGCTTCCCCTCGTTGTGCTATGGGACGGTGACTTAATCCTGGAGGTGATGCAAAAGCACGTAAGAGATGCTCATGCATAAGGCAAGACACACCGACGGCAGGTCGACGGCAGTTGCTGTCGGCCTGTGTAGTTTATCGACCAGTCGTACACAAGAGAGAGATGCTGACGGTATCACCAGATCCGAAACTGCTTACCACGTGGAACCTTGCGCGTCTCAGCCACTTGGTTGTGTATGTTCACCAGAGCGAGCGAGAGGGAACTGCTTCTTTGTACTTTGTATTAAAAGCCACTGCAAGAGAGCGACGTGGAAATCGTGACCTCACACGTCGTACATGTCGTGATACCTAATATATGTCCCGACATCCGATAATAATAAAAAAGACAGGACCTGCCTATACTTATATGCAGTGGCATATACATTGTCCCCTACATTAAGGGGGAAACAGAAAAAGAAAGGATACATTTCGGCGTCGTCTCAAATATCGGACGGTCACATTTCAAGTCAAGTCTCCTGTTCATATCTGGCATTCCTAGGCATTCTCCGTGTCGTCCGTGTCGTCCGTGCCGGTTCGGGTAGATTCCGGAGGAGTGGTATTGCGTCACGATACGCAGCCCTTAAGTGGGGATAGTCGAGCTCAACCCAACGACCGCCTTATGCAAGACGCGTTACAATATGTACTCTTAAGCCATGCTTTGTGGACATGTAGGTAGGTACGAAGGCCGGTTGCAAGGCCAATGGAAATCTGATATCGCTCGACCGAGTGGATTCACGCACCAGAAAAAACTCGCAGACAAACACAAGAGCGAATCAATTCACCGCCGTCCTTCGTTCGTCAGGATCTGTGTTCGTTTCTTTGTCCTCTTCTTCCCAGTTGCGGCGGTCGTTGTCCAAAGGGACTTTCCCACGGCTTTTGAAGTCGACCGCCACAGTGTATAAGTCGGTACGTCGTACCTGAAAGAAGGTTCTCATGTCTCGCCCTCACAAGAGAATCGTGTTTAGACGTTTCTTGGGATCCATCTCCTCTTTTAATTTCGGTATTTCCCGTTTGCAACTCCCGCCGACCAAGGTTTGCTCTTCAATGGTGCCTGGCAGAACCTTCAGGGACGCGTATTGGCTGGCCAAGAGAACGAACGGAGTACACAGCTTTGTATGCGCGACGCATGTTGAAAAACAGACAGAGTAGGAGGAGAAGAGAAAGAAGATGTCGTATTCACAAAAGGAAACGAGCAGTTCCTCGCCGCAAAATCTTTATATTGCTCCTGCCCTCTTCAGGGCGTTTGATAGCCATTGATTGTTTTATAGATAAGGGTAAGAGCAAGCATGCTCCTGCCAATTTATCCCAAAAGCATATCTCCGTTGACTTGCGACAAAGTGGCAACTAATTTCTGGAAGGCGCTCGGCTCCGCGCCAAAATGGAAGGTAGCAAAAGTTGCCACGCCGGCCTAGCAGCATATTACGACTATTTTTGCCCATCAGGTGCCTTGCGGGGCGTTCTAGTCGCCGTTGGCCCCCACTATTCGCCCCTAAAGGTCTCCTTGGCCCCTTTACAACAAAAGGAAAAAGCGGTTTGGTGCGGCCGGTAGCTACTTCCTGCCGAGCATACTTTCAATTGCGGAGGTCAAAGTCAAAGGCCACAATGGACATTTCGTGAAAAATGTACCTCGAATGAGCTCTTGTCTTCATTTTTGAGAAGGTTTTATATTATATTTTCCTTTTTTCACAGGACAAAATCCCATCGATTATGTTGACCTGATTTTCGCGTTTGGTCCTTTTTTGGTGACGTGCGCACCTTCTGTGTTTGAATGGGCGCATTCTGAACAGCAGGTGCGTCCTCTAGTCAACAGGTCGTTCCTGCCCCCAATGTCCATTCCCGAGTTACCTCATTCCTCCCTTCCTCCACTTTTGTTGGCGCCGTTGACGTGATTAGACTTTTTGCCTCTTGCCTTCCATAACATCTTGCATCCTTCACTCGAGTTTCCTACAACTCTTGTGAACGTCGCCAACGTTCCTTTCGACAACCGACGCTGCTATCTCGCGTTTCCTCATGATTGCCAGACGAATCTCCTCATCCAGTGTGCCGTCGTGATTTCACGCCGCCGCGTGCCCGGATCACCCTGCTAGAGGCTCAGACCACCCAACCAGAATTACCCGGTTTTTTATTTTTTATTTTTATTTTATTTTTTCTTTTGGCGAGGAAAACAACGTCATCTCAACCAAAACGCCAGTCGAGACGCAACCTCGCTCGCAATCGCCATCCTGTGCAGCCGGCGCATCGTCGCCATCTCGTCGCCTGCGCCCCCGTTGCCGTGCGACTTTTCTTGTCTGCTTCGTGTTGCACGCCCGTCCTTTTGTGCTGGCTTTGTTGCCACCCACTGCCAAAATGAAAGGCTGGTCGAAGACGACGCGCATCGGCGTCATGATGGCGCTCGACACCGTCTTTCTCGTCATCGAGCTCGGCGTCGGGTACTACGTCTCCAGTTTGGCTCTGATTGCAGACGCCTTCCACATGGTATGCACTTGCTGTCTCCCGTGGAGTTTTCGGAATGGCGGTTACGTGCTTAGATCCCGTTTTCGCTATGGTCGCATGCTAATCTGGATGCAGCTCAACGACATCATCTCCCTCGCAGTCGGTCTCTGGGCCGTTACTCTCGCCCGGAAAGAGTCAAACGACCGCTACTCCTATGGCGTAAGTTCTGTTCCTCCTCCGTGCCGCCTTCCGCCACGACTTGTTTGGCCCGCCCTGACACGCCCTGCAGTGGCTTCGCGCTGAGATTCTCGGTGCCTTCTTCAACGCGACTTTCCTCATCGGCCTGTGCGTCACCATTGTCCTCGAGGCCATCCAACGCTTCTTCGACCCTCCCGACATCAGCAGCCCCGAGATCGTGCTTATTGTCGGCTGCTTCGGCCTCGTCTCCAACCTCGTTGGCTTCTGGGTGCTGGGCGGCCACGGCCACTCGCACGGCCCTGGCGGCGACCTGGAGGCTGGCCACGATCACGAGCACGGTCATGGCCACAGCGAACACAACCACGTGCACGACGAGCAGGGCCAGGAGGACGGCGTTGCTGCTGTCGATGATGATGTCGACAGCTGCCCCGACGAGGATGAAGAGGCCAATGCGGAGACATCGCCCCTGAGCCCCGACACGCGCCGCATCGCCTTCTCCGCCCTCCACCACGCTCATGAACGCTCCGACAGCCGCGGCTCGGCTCGTTCGCGAGGCACCGGTGGCGTGCGCGGCCGCGCCAACAGTGGCCGCCGCATCAAGACCACCATCAACGACATCAGCATCCACCCCGCCAGCTTCCGCAACGACATCCGCGAAATCATTGCTGCGAGCCGGTCCCGCAACGTCGACGACGACGAAATCTACTCGGACGACACCACAACAGTCGGAGACAACACCCCCGCCAACACGAGCAGCTCCTCCAAGGGCTCCAGGGGCACCAAGGCCACGGAGCGCACGCCTCTTATTGGAGGAGACGAGAGCAACAGCTTCTTCAGCAAGAAGAGCTCAGCTGGTTCTGGCAAGTACGGCGGTGCTGCTGTGCCGGGCGACGGCCAAGACGAAAATCACGATCTGGCCCACAGCCACGATCAAGACGGCGCCCACGGCCACAACGACAACCACGCTCATCCTTACCACCACGGTCGTCGCCGCGATTCGCACGGTGGCCACCACCATAACGAGCCGCGCGACCCGAGCAAGGCCGGCGGCCACAGTCACGGCGACATGGGCATGAACGCCATGGTGCTCCACGTTATCGGCGACGCTCTGGGCAACATTGGCGTTATTGTCACCGCTCTCATCATCTGGAAGACCACTTGGACCTACCGCATGTACGCGGACCCTGTCGTTTCGCTCTTCATCACGCTCATCATCCTCAAGTCCGCCATCCCCCTGACCAAGGCCACGTCCAAGATTCTCCTGCAAGCCACGCCCGACCACATCAACGTCAACGACATTCGCGAAGATATCCAGGACCTTGACGACATTCTCAGCTGCCACCACATCCACGTCTGGCAGCTGTCCGATACCCAGATTGTCGCCTCGCTGCACATTGAGGTCGCCTTCCCCATCACCGACAACGGCGGTGAGCGCTACATGGGCCTAGCCCGTCGTGTGCGTAAGTGTCTGCACGGCTATGGCATCCACAGCGCCACCATCCAGCCCGAGTTCCGAGTCGGCCTCGGCGGCGACCACGCTGGCGACCACGCTGTTTTTGGCGACCGCCTACCCACGTCAGCGCCCGCGCACGCGACGACCTTCACGACGCCTGCCACCGCAACCACGTCCACGGCCAAGGCGGCCGGCAGCGATGTTGCCGCCGGTGGCCCCAGCTGCTTGCTAGACTGCGTCGACGATTGTGAAGCACAGGGCTGCTGTTCGGTCGCGTCACGCACCGGTTCCCGGACGGGCTCACCACCTGGCAGCAGTGCGAACAGCGAGCACGGTGGTCACGCCCACACTCACTAATCCATATATATACCCTCGCCTGCCGGTACCGCACACGTTTATTCTTTTGTCCTGCTTCTTGTTGCTTAATACATTTTCTTTTTTTTGTCTTTTTTTCCCTTTCCTTTGTAAAATCACATCAATCATACTGTGCAGCCACTGCGCTACACGCACTTGAATCCCCACACCATGGCACGTCTTTCTTTTGTCTCATTGGTAATCCAACCTACATTATGTACTCGGCGTTTGAATAGGTACGGCGCTTCTGTTTTTATCTGATGGTGCAGGCCGATCTCATAGAGATGGCACCTATTCAGTTTTTAATTTCTGCTTTACGTTTTTCGTGACTTTTGGGTATTTAGTAGCTTGCGATCCGAGGTTTGTCTTTGGGCTCTCGGCGCCGTCTGGCTCGTGTACATAATCTAGAAGAGAGCGTGACAGATATGTGCATGTGTGACGATAGCATATAATGGATTTAAATTAACTCTTTTAAAGTAAACTGGAAAAACAACTCGCTCACTTCTGACTTCATCAAGCTGTTTTTGTGTGATTGATAAAAGACACAAAACAAACAAAAGAGAAAGACGCCGGAACCTCCCTCTAGTGGTATCATTTTTGGGGGGGTATAAATCTGTAGGGTGGGTTCTCAAGAAAATTAAAGAGAAACAAGAAATGCCAGAGGGAGGTTCCGAGAACCTCAAAATTCGACAACAAATTGTCCAAAAGAAAGAAATCAAATGTTAAATCAATAATAAAAGCATCAAACAAATGGAAAACATAAAAAAGCCAGAAGATTTGCATGATATAAATGAAATCGAACGCCCAAAGAACGAGGCGGGCGTACGATTTTCTTCAAAAAGAAAATTCAAAAAAGTTCGAATCAGAGCCAAAAAGGATTCGCTCGCACGCTAGATAGGATGCAAGAATTCCAACTTGGTTGGATATGTAAGAATGCAAGCTCCATCGTTTTCAGATGCTAGGTCTGAGGTAAGATTAGCGACGGATGGGAGGTGGAGCGCGGGCGCCAGGAGGCGAAACGCCCTCCATGTTGCCAGTCAGCTCAGCCACGCGAGCCTTGATACGAGCAACACGCGATTCAATAGCTAGGAGGCAATGTTAGCATGCAAACTCCAATCACTTTTAAAAGTATACTGCTGTTGTCAACTTACTCTCTTCACCACTGGTGTCGCCATCGGCATCAGAAGGCTTGCTGGTGTATTCTTTCCGTGGCACCTCCTCTACCTGGCGCTGGGCAGCGCGGTCAGCAGCATTCTTCCGGATCTGCGCCCAACGGTCAATGGCGGGGACCGCGGGAGGCGGCGACGCTTCCTTGGTGGGGACGGGGGTAACAGGCTCAGGCGACACGGGTGACCGTTGGCGGGCGATAGGCGGAGGAACGGCCTCGTCAGCATCATTGTCAGAGTCGTCTGGGACAAAGGCCGGCTGGTCTGTCAATGGACCCTGGTCGAACCGAGAGAACTCTTTAGCGGCGTCCTGGGCTTCAGCGGTACCGACGCGCGAGAGCGAATCATTAGATGGCGCGTAGACCGGCTCGGGAACTGTCGGGGTTCTCGGGGGATCCACCGGCTGCTCATTCTGAACAGGAGGGGCAGGTGCTGTAACCGGGGCAGGAGAAACTGCTGGAGCAGCGGCAACCGCGGGGGTGACAGCAGCCTCCGGTGCAGCAGGAGCGGCCGGGGCAGCGGCCGGGGCAGCGGCCGGGAGAGCAGTGGACGCGATCGACGCCGGTTTCTGGACAGGAGCCGCTGGCGCCGGCGCAGCCTTGGGAGCTGCTCCCTTGTTAGCATCAGCAGCAAGCAAGGCGTTCACACCAGCCGCGGCGTTATCGGGCAACTTGGATTGACGATTCTTGCGGCCGAAGAGCTTCCGCAGACCGCCAGAAGAAGGAGGTAGCGACGTCTTCTCTTCCTTGCCGTCCTTGTGGAGCTTCTTTCCCGTCTTCTTGCTTTCAGGGCTAGATTGAACCGCAGGCGCAGGGGGGACAACGGCAGGGCGCGTAGCGTCCAGGCTATCCTGGTTGTCCTTGGGAGGGACCGGGGGCGACGTGCGGCCAGACTCCTCCTGGCGCTCAGCAGGGTGGATGCTTGTAGGAGAGTCGGCCACTCTGACTGCCTTCTCTGATAGATCCAGAGAGTCTTCGTTGCGGGCCGGTGCTGGCAGGATAGTGAGGCTCGCCGATGGTTTCGGCGAAGCAGCAGCCACCACCGGTGCCTGTTCCGGAGCTGGCGCTGCAGTCGGCTGGGATGCGGCCGCTGGAGATGCAAGGGGCTTCCGTGTACCTTCGGTAGCGGCGTTGGACTTTTCGTGGCCATTCGTCGAAGATTGAATACCATTGAGGTGCACGGCCGGTGTAGACATGGATGCCGGGGTGCCTCGGCCAGCATTGGCATTGGACAGGTACGCATCCCGGATTGCCTCCTTGTCGTACTTGCTAGCCCACTTCATGGCGGAAGAGGCTTCAGAGGCGATAACGGGTTGGATTGTCAGAACACTGGTCGTCTTTTCAGTTGAAGAATTTTCGACACGCCCGCGCTTTGTCAGAGCAGACCCAGCCTGCTCTCTCTCTTCCCTTCTTTGGCGCTCGTGCAGTCTCTGTGCCGCCGCCTGGATCTTGGCCTGTTGGTCAGGAGCAACGCTGGTTTTGCTAACACCAAGAGTGTTGCCAGGCGCAAGGAGGCCGTTTTGGCCCCGGTCAAGCGCCTGCTTGCCAGTAGACTTGCTGCGAGAGATGCCCTTGTTCCGGCGTGTCCAGCTGAAAAAGCCCTTTTTCTCAGCAATGTATGCGCCCGGGTCGGGTTCAGCAGCCGCTCCCTTCACGATCTCCTCCATTACCAGCCAACGGCCCGAGCGAATGCGGGTCTCAATGACAGCACATCGTCCAAACGTCGACTTCCGCTCTGGCGTCTCTTCAGGCGCCAAACTTGTCATCCATACCCACCAGAAGGAGTCGTCCAGATCGAAGCGGCTGATGCTGGCAAGCTCACCGGGCTCGAGGGTACGCTCCGTCTCCAGGCGAGGGCGGTGCGACTGGGAACTTTTCTGGCGAATTTGTGCGTCGATGGGGGGGAGAACTTTGTCCGGAGGAAGAAGCATATTTGTCGGGCTGTTCGGGCCGTCATCAACAAAGCCGGACGAGAGGAAATCAGCCCAAGACGGAGTCGTCGGTCGCGCGAGTCCGTCTCCTCCCGAGGCGGGTGTGGTCCGCAGACCACGGTTGCGCCGGCTCACAAGGTCTTTCGCGCTTTCGTCCTCGTCGTCCTCCTCTTCCAAAACGCTACCAAAGCCAATGTCCTCGAAGCGCGACCAGGACGCATCGCGCAGCGAAGTGGAGTGCTTGGAACTCGAGACGGCCTGCGTTTGGTTGGCCGCCGAGACAGCCTTAAGAACTCTGCGGCACTCGTCTGTCAAGGCCTGGACGGGGTCATCATAGTTGGAGAATTCACGCAGCGCGCGATCCTCTTCGCGGTACTGGAAATGGTTACCACGGCGGAGAAGTGCGAAAGGCGTGGGAGACACTGTGTCGACAATCATGATGACCTTGTTCGTGGACGACTGGAGCAAACTCGGCCGTTGGGGAGGGTACTCGGTTTCCTGCAGAAGCTTCTGGAGGGACATGGGGAGAATGGCAAAGCTGCCGACGCCCTGCTGTGGCGACAGCGACCGCAGGTATGCAAAGAAAAGGTGACTGGTGGCATCTGCAGCCTTTAGCCATTCCTTGTACCCGCCCTCGAACCCATTGCCTGTGTCATTGTTCTCAAATGCCCACCACGATGCCATGCGCGAGAGCTTGCGACCACCGAAACCATTGACTTTGCCATGCGCGGCAATGGCCGACATGAGGTCGAAAAAGCTGAAAATAATGCTAGAACGAGCATGATTGTCCACGCTCAGGGGTATAAATGTTGTGAAAGAGCTATGCGCTCCGTGAGAATCTATAGAGCGAAAGCCTCAGTGTCAGTAGCGGGGCAAAGGGGTCGTAAGAGTTGCAGGGTCTTTTGGGACAGCGTACCTTGCTCGCCGATTTTGAAAAGCTCGTAGGCATCCCAGCCAACAATACCGCCCTGCAGACGGCTCCAGCACCACTTAACAACACCAGAAATGACCATTGGTTCGGTCATGCGCAGCTCCTGGAGCAGCAACTCGCCCGAGAGAGGCGCCTGTTGGTCGAAAAAGTGGCGTATGAAGGTGCGCACAGCACTTGGGTCGGATGTGGGCCGGAAAGGTAGCAGAAGGAATGGGATGTCGAGTGCTAGAGTGAGGCAAACGGATGGGTGTCAGCATTAGAGTAAACACCAAATCATGTAATTCGCATAGACAAAGAACAATTACACCCAAGCAGGCGCTGTAGGTTGGTTAGAAGCAAGGGCAAACGAACCTCTGGCCTTCAACTCGTCCACACAGAGCCGGACTAGCTCATGTATCTCCTCGGGCTCGACAGTCTTCCGGGTGTAGGCATCCTCCCAACGGGGCTTAGCCGGCACCTGGCTGGCGGACTCCTGGCCGGCGCCGTTCTTCTTGGACTTGACTTTGGTGGGGCCGTCCTTGCCCTTGAGGCGCGAAAATATGCTGGGCATCTTTCCGTGCCTGCGGTGCTTGTCGCCGTGCCCGTTTAGTGTTTGTCGTTACCCCCGGGTCAATGCGAAGTAAGTCGGAACGTCGCAAACGGAAGAGGTCAAAGGTAGGGCTGAACAGTGGGAAGCGGCGAAGGCAGCGTCACAACGACGGCTATATCGGGTTTCACAAGTGGGAGAGAATTGAAAAGCCAAAGTAGCAGCAATACTTGGTCGACATAAGGGGTGGACCGACAGACGCGTGAAGCTCAATAGCAAACAATAAAGGTGGAAGAGGGAAGAAAGAGTGGTGAAGTGAGGCAGAAATGCAGGCTCAAAACGAAGAGAGGAGAAAAAAGGGGTGGGATAGGCAAAAAAGGAAGGGACGGGACATTAGAAGCGTAACGGACAGGGTAGGAGCGACGGGATAAGAGACGATGGGAAAGAGCGAGGCTCGTTTTACGTTTGTCGACTCGCTCTTTCCCTTTTTCTTGTGCTGCCACTCTACCTTACTAGCTGCGTGTTTTCGTTCAGGGGGAGCGCCAAATGGGGAAGGGGTGATGGGCAAGGGTCGACCTTTCTCGGGCCTTGCATTGGGTGGGCGAGACATGGGGGTAAAAAGAGGAACACAGCAAAAGAGGGAAAGAGCAAATGGAGGGAATAATACCCACCACCAGCCAGTTGTCCAAAGGAGGAAAAATTAAAGGGGCAGGGGTGTGCACGCAGTAACGGAAGGTGCAAATCAGATGTGTTTGAGCGCAAATGAGTGCGCAAGTGGGCGTCGTTGGGGTCCATCCTGCCCCAAACCATACGATGTAGTGATTTCCAGTAAAGAACTTGCTGTGTTGGGTTTGGTTCCGGCCTTGGCAGGTGCGACCAGCACTGGAGGAAGGCGCACCCAAACTGTGCCTGACAGCAGGAAAGCTCTTGCAAGCAGGAAAGTGCTCGCGGCTCGAGAGCGCGATGGTCTGATTTGGAGTGCCGCATGGACAGCCTCGTTTCGTAGCATTTGACGTCGGTCGTCCATCTTACGGAACGCCATCGATAAAGCTCCCACCGCGCGACGCCATATCAATTGGCAGCTTTGCAGTCCATTGCTAGCTCCAACGGGCTGGTCTGTCGGTACTCACTTGGCCCGTTTCAGTTTCTCTACCCTCCACCGATTGCCACACAGAGAGAATGCGCACTAAGAGTCGATTGGCAAAATGCGACGACAGACGAAAGCCGATCACAATTGGATAACGGGCCACGGAAAATAGGCCAGGCTTGCGGGATACAACAAGAAAACAGAGCCGGCGCGAAACGTCGTCGGATAGCCGCGTAGACGTTAAGAACGAAGCTCAGAGCGGGGAGCGACGAGAAACGGCGGTGAATTGAATGGGAGAAGCAAAGGTTCGCCCATGACCCTGAGTCCACGTTTTTGTGCCTTGTTGGCTGCTCCCTCTGACCCTCGTTTGTACTATTTTCTGACATTGGTTTTCTCAAAGAGAATCCAGAGCTTGGCGGAGACATTCACGATCTTACCTCGCCCAGCCTATGACTGCATTACAAATGGGAAACTTACAAATAGGGAACTTACAAATAATAAGCACGCACGTACGGAGGTCCATAACCGAGGATCACGGATCTAAGTCTGCTGTATATAACCACTTAGAACTACATCGCCTACATTCACGATGAGTTGTCATGTCTGTAACCTCGTAACTCGGTGTCTCTTCGAAAATGGCTCGCTCGTGGCAGGAACGGGCAGCTGCAAAACAGCAAGCTGCGAGAGACAAGATTCCCCCGGAATGGCGGTTGTCGACGAGCTTCCTCGAGAAGATCAACGCTTCCGAACATGAGCCGACTGACCTCTTCGCGTCTGATGCGATCCGCCAAAGCGGCATCTTATCCTCGCGTGAGATCGACCTCACCGAGAGCTATTCCGCCAAGGCGCTCGTGGACAAACTTGCTTCTGGTTTCGTTTCTGCGGAGGATGTTACTCTGGCGTTCTCGAAACGGGCTGCTATTGCCCAACAACTGGTGAGAAGACATCATCATAATAGCATAACATGTCCGATGACACAGTTCTTACGAAGCATGTACAGACGTCGTGTCTCACCGAGACATTCTTCGACCAAGCAATAGAGAGAGCGCGGTTCCTAGACGAGTACCTTCGCAAGGAAGGGAAGGTGATAGGACCTCTTCATGGCCTTCCCATCAGCATTAAGGTATGGTGGCGCTCTACGTCGGTAGACGAGCCGTTAACTAACCCCCTCTTTCTCATCCCACCAGGATAGCTACAACATCAAGGGTGTGCAGAGCACTATTGGCTACGTGTCTTTCCTTGATCGTGAGCCGGCGGCGGAAAACTCGGTTGTCGTGGATATGCTCCTCAAGCTTGGGGCCGTCCTCTACGTTAAGACCAACATCCCGCAGACGATGATGGTAACTGATTGTCTCATTTCGTACCCATGATTTGGTCTTAATACTCACACGTGTTCAGGTCGCTGATTCCGATAACAATATCTTCGGACGTACTCTAAACCCCCATCGTACGTCGCTTACGGCTGGTGGCTCGTCTGGCGGTGAAGGAGCGCTTGTTGCGTTGCGAGGTTCCCTGATCGGAGTAGCTACGGACATTGCCGGCTCGATTCGCATCCCCGCATTATGCTGTGGCATCTACGGCTTCCGGCCAACGTCCGGCCGGGTGCCTTATGGGGGCGTCACATGGCACGGCCTCCCGGGCCACCCAGGAATCCTAGCTACGGCTGGACCGTTAACCACGTCGCTTGAGGACACAGAGCTGTTCCTTACAGCTGTGCTTGACGCCGAGCCCTGGAGATACGACTCGACCACACATGCGGTGCCGTGGCAGACCACTGACGTCACATCTCTGCCTTTGAGAATTGGCGTCTTGGCTGAAGACCCGAAATGGCCGCTGCACCCGCCCGTCCGACGTGCCATCCGCGACGCTGCTGACCTCCTCCAAAGTGCCGGACACACAATCGTTCCGCTCTCACAGGACCCTTCTACAGCGGCAGGGACAGGCCTCGACCTGTCTCTCGAGTACTTGTCCCTCGATACCAGCCAGACGTCAATTCGTTATGTGAACGAAAGCGGCGAACCTGCAATAAACTCGCTGAAAGTCCTGGGTCTGGATAATCCGCCAACCGACAAGCCCCCTTATTCGATCCAGGATCTCGCCGCCCTAGATTTGAAACGGGTTCAGTACGGTAATTCGTGGCGCCGGCTTTTGTCAGACCTGGAACTAGATATTGTCCTGGCCCCCTCAGCGCAGAACACGGCCGTGCCGCATGATACATATGGCCTCTTCCCATACACGGTCATGTGGAATCTTCTTGATGTATGTCAAAAATTTCCTGTCCTGGCACATATCGTGACCGATGGCGCTCCTAACCGTTGCCGACTCGCTACGTAGTATCCCGCTGCCGTCATTCCATTCTCGCAAGTTTCCAAAATCCTCGACCCGAGCCCAGTAGCATTTGAAGCCCCAGCCAGGGGCCCAGCGTGTATGTATGGCCGACACCAACCTCGCGCGCTTACAGCCGTTAACCGTTCTTCTCCTTATAGACGACCCAGAGGCCCTCGACGGGATGCCCTGCGCTGTGCAAATTATCGCTCCTCGCTTCCACGATGAGAAATGCTTGGCTGCGTCGAAGATTATCGATTCGATCCTCCACAAAAGGCAATGAGCCGGCTCATAAAGAGCTATATTCATCAACCAACGCTCAAGAGGTCGTTGTCCTGTAGACCTACAGAGTGCCGAATTCTCAAGCACAATCAACTTGCAAAACTCACAAGGCAATAGTTTGGCTAATTGCCGGCTTAGGGTGGATCACGCTTTCGTGCAGCTGCCGGAGGAGGCGCAGAATAGGCTGCAAGTCAATGTAGTTGTGGATGTCTTGAATGGTCACAGGCACTGTGGTTGTCCCATGGGCGAGGCCAGAGTCAGCCATGGCAGAGGCACCAAAACAACACCAGCGTTGTACGAAGACCAATGGATTGACAAGAAATTATCGAGTGCCGTATTTGTCTCACAAAACCCCTACCTTTGTGTCTGCTTCAGCCCACGCCGCATATCCGAAGCTGTTGGCAGACGCAGCTTGTACGAGCATGCATCACTAGCCTTGCCAGCTGCCGAGCAGTGCAGCTGAGCCGGCTCACCGTGTTTCCAGCTCCTCCTTTCCTTTGTCCTTTTCGTCGTTTTCTGCTTCCTTTTGCGCGCCCTGGTTTGCTTCCGACCTGGCTTCTCGCCGCGGCCAACATGTTTACACCACTACCGGGACGGGATGGAAGGAGAAAGGGTAGCTACGTTTCTCCTGGATGGGCGACAGGGGGATGATTTGCCAGCATGGCATAGCCCGGGCACGGGTAAGTCTAGCCCGAGCTAGCTCCGTGCCAACGCAGCAAAACTATGAGCTGGCAGTCGACGATGTCGCGCTCGTGCATCCCTCGCTTATTGGGCAAGCCACAGTGACAATCGATAGGATGCCATTTTTATTATGCAGTACGAACGTAAGAGGCGAGCCATCTTCTACATGCTGCATTTTCTCTTCATTCATTATGGCTTCGTTCCGATCATGATCCCTTGTTTGGAGTGTCGCACATATTTACACCGACGGAAAATATTGCTCTCGAGGACTTGATGGCCGCATGTCTTTTTTGTACCCGATAATACGATGTGAGCCACAGAATTGTGCCGGCAAGGCCCGATTAGTACACGGTATGCTTTGCAGACAGTCCCCCGACTGATGCGCAGAAAGGGTCGGCGATGTGCTGTCCGAAGGATTCTGATGATGTTAATATGCATGGATCCCGGGCCTCTGGGTCGAAGAAACAAATTAATACCAAAGTAGATTGATGCCCGACTAACCTCAGGCCCGTGCAAGAGCAAAAACGATAATGTACATGTCGTATTACCCGAGACGTGGGGTGAAAACGATTAGGATGTCAATATGCGCAAAGAGGCTTGAAAAGGCTCCGACTTGATGTGGCTTTTCGCTTGTGCCTCTGTAATTGAAAACAAAACGGATGTCCAGAAAAAGCACGATAATAAGAGCAAAGAAAAAAGAACATCCCGCGCCGCGAGGATTCCGAAACACCTTTTGCGCCGGCTGATTCGCTGCTTATGCAGGACGATTTGACTTGCGGGACAGATGAGCAAAAACCACAAAAACAGACAAAGGGTTACGCCCTGTAAAAAAACCAGGCAATGCAGAGAAAGATGGACGGGGGCGTGCGCTGGTTCCAGTTCATTGCCAACCTTGGTCCATACAGGCAGCCTTTTCGTCCGCCAAAAGCACAGTCCAGTTTGTGTGACGGTTTTCATGGACCATGTCACACGGTGTACTACTTTGCGTCCGGAATACTTCGCAGAACTTGGCCATGATAAGGGACTGTGTACTCCGACAACACGGAATATGGTACATGGCGGAGTACCTGCGTATATGACGAAGCGTGGGTAGAGCGACGATCCACGCAAAGCACAGACGACACGATGCAGTGCACGGTGAATGGGGCTTGACACCAATAATTCGCTGGCCAACATACGCGACGACGACATCATCGGACAGCCTTTGTCTTTGGACGGGATTGCATTCTGCAACGTGATAAAGGAAGTAGATAAACTAGACACAATAGACACAATAGACAAATAGAAATAAAAGAGCGCGCATAGAACGCTGCAACATTGCGAAAACGCAGACACGTTACTTAATATGAGGGCCGTATGAAGACAGAAAAGGGCAGCGGCAGATCAGTAGTGATCAGATATGATGTGACATATAAAACGTAGAGAAAGGGAAACGGCGAAAGGGTGCACAGGATGCACAAAATTATGAGAATGAATGAATGTCTTCAATCATATAAGAAGGGCTCGTCTGTCGTCCTGAAGCGTCTGAGGATCGCTTCGGAGACACCGTAGACCGTGCTGGTCGTTCCCGGCTCGGCATCGGCTGCTGTTGACACCGCCTAGGCATCCTTTGCCTCGACCTTGACGTTCACCTTCTCGTCGTCGGCGTCCACGGCTGCAGCGCCCTCAGTGTCAGCTGTCTTCTCGGCCGAGTCGGCCGCCGTCCCTGCGTGCTTTGTCTCCCCAGTCGTCGCCTTCTCTTCCTGCTTTACCCCCGCCTCGTTCGCCTTCTCTTCTACCTTTACGTCCCCTACTGGGGCCGCCACCGTTTTCTCCGGCAGACCCTCGATCGTCGTCGTGCCCGGCAACAAGCTCCAGTCGATCTCACCCTCGGCGCCGTACCGCTTCATCAGCCACGCGTTGGCCGCACGGAAGTGGCCACAGTTGAAAAAGCCGCGGTGGGCGCTCAATGGGCTCGGGTGCGCGCTGCGCAGCACCAAGTGGCGCGTCTCGTCGATCTTGGCCACGCGTTTGGCCGCCGGCGAGCCCCAGGCCAAAAATACGACACCGCGCGGGCGCCGCTGGGCCACCAGGTCAATGATCCGCTGCGTAAAGCGCTCCCAGCCGTGCAACGAGTGCGAGTTGGCCTCGTGGGCGCGCACCGTCAGGCACGTGTTGAGCAGGAGCACGCCGCGCTCGGCCCACGGCGTCAACAGGCCACCCTGCTGCGGCGGCGGCGGCTGGAACGCGTTGGGATAGTCCCTTTTAAGCGCACAGTAGATGTTCTTGAGCGATGGGGGCGGCTTGATGGGCGGCTTCACCGAAAAGGCGAGGCCGTGCGCCTGTCCATCATTGTGGTACGGGTCCTGGCCAAGAATGACCACCTTGACGTCGCTGAAGGATGTGTATCGAGACCTGAACAAGTACAGGCAAGGTCAGCAGGGTGGAGGGGTGGGGGTGCACGCAAAAAAGGGACGTGAGAGTATGGCAGAGCCTACCAAGAATAGACGTCCTGGGGTGGTGGGAAGATCTTGCAGCCGGCCGCGTGGTCGCGGCTCAAGAAGCGCTTCAGTTCCAGAAACGACGCCGTGACAAGGTCGTCCTTGAGGACGGCAAGCCAGCTCTCGCCGAGGGTGTCGATCTCCAGTTTAAGTAGCTGCTGCTCCTCCTTGGTGAGCTTGGCCACCCACTTGGCCTTGTCGAACTTGGGCTGTGAGTGAAAGAACTCTGGTGTGGCCGGCGCCAGGCCTGGCTTCGCAGCGCCGCTCACCTTGCCGCTTACGCCGTTTCCGTTTGTGCTTGCGTTACGCGTGGATGCTGCCGCCGATGGCGCTCCCTTGGGGGCCCCAAAGAAGGACATGAGCGAGCTCTGCTGTCCCGGCTGCTGCTTGGCCTTCTTGGGATCGGCCGAGGTAGCCAGGTCAGCACCTGCTTTGCGTTTGAGAGAAGCCATGTTTGCAAGAAGGCTGGATGAGGGCCGCTGGTGGATGAAAGGCAACCACAGACGACGATGGACAGCGGCTCGCCGGTGCGCGTGGAGAAGATCGTTGGCGAGGCCGGTCGACCGTGCAGACAGTTGACCAAATCGCGCCGTGTTGAAGTGACTTGTAAAGACGCGGTAAAAGAGGCAATGATATGGCCTTTGAAAGCAAAAGCCCGTTGAAGTCGTAGCCGTTTTCGAGGAAAGGGGACACTGGTTCTGCTTGCTGGGGTTGTATCTCTCTCGTTCTGCTCAAACAGAAGAACAGGGGTTGCTATGGAAAAGTGAGCTGGAGAAGGGAAAAAAGAATTGGGCGTTCCAATATGTCGTCCGGTGGGAGTATATTACAAGGGTTTGGGGAAGGAACGCAACGACCCAATGTCTGTGAAAGATGCTGGGTCTTGCCTTCCTGTTCGCCAACCGTTTCTACAAAGAAAGAGCGTACGGGAGTACGAAATAATACGACGTGCTTCTCTGGTTAAGATTAAAGGCGGTTCGTTGTGGAAAGCACCTGGAGAGGCTAGCACCTGCCACCACCATTCAGCGGACAATGGGGGCAGGGGCTGTGGTGGATTCGGCTGCAATGGGAAAGTGCATGCAGGGGCGTTGAACGGAGGCAGGAGCGAGAGGTCGCGGGTACTCCGTAATTCGTATTGTGTGGTATGTTCACCGTCCAAAATGCAATAGCGCGTAGCTGAGTTAAAGTGCGACGCGGGTCAGACGTGGAGGGCCGTGAATTTTCGCGTTTTTGCTCTGCCCAGACGGTTACTTCCAGGCTCTCGTCTCCCCTGCGAGCCAATGAAGGCGTTCATGACAACGGATGAGCCTAGCAGTGGGTCCGTCTGATCCTCCAGCTTGTTCGCTCTGGTGCTAGTGTGCGGAGAAACGGGCTCAGTTGGTATTTTGGTGGCATCGCAGCATGCGAGTGTTCTGTCCATTCGACAACAGCCTGACTGCTGCCTTGAGAGGCATACAAAGTAGAAAGACTACGCCGTACAGAGAACGAGATTTGCAAAGCTGTGCATTGGCTCAAGGCGTCCGATGCGATCCTGACAAGTCTCTTGGCGACTTTCGGTCAAGATCGTTTGCTGTCCGCAAAAGAGTCAGAGTCAGACAAACAGGACTGAGGCAGCCATAAGCCAACAGGATTTGTGGGCTTTGAGGGGGTTGAGCGCAGTCAAGCATCTGTTGACAAGGGCAGTCTGTCCAACAGTTTTGTATTGCTACGTCTTGGGACGGGAGTAAAGTACATGGGTTCCTTTTTTTGAGTTGCGTTCCCCAAACGAGCCAGAACAATAATGAAGAGATGTAAAGCAAACACATCACGTAACAGAGGGAAGTGTGAAATCGTAGAGAATCTAGAGACCGCCATGCTGACCAATAAAACGCCAAACAGAACAATGCAATAGTCGAAAACAAATCAGCCGCCCATGTTGTTGATACAAGCATCGTGATAAAAACTGCAAAAGAGAAAAGGAACGGAACGTCACGCTCCGTTCATCTTTCGCTCTCGTGCACGTTCATTCATGCCGCGAAACACCTTCTTGCCCACCTCGTAGCTGCTGATCATGATCGCACAAGCTGGGGCCACCTTGAGCGTGCGGGGGATCCAGCCTTTGAACAGGCCGGCAACACCCTCGGTGCGGAAGATGTGCCACAGCAGCCGGCCCATTGTCTGCTCTTCCGCCACGGCGGCGGTGGGCACGCCCGCCTGGGCCGCTTCCCGGTACACCTGCGTGCGGGTCTTGCCCACATCAAATGGCATCGTTGCAATGGACGCCGCCGCGCCGGACAGGGAGCCCGCTGCAAAGCTGTCGAAGAACGTGGCTCGGTGGTTCTCGCGGCTCTGCGACCGCCGGCGCTCGCGGACCCGCCGCGACCCGTCCAGGTCCAGCAGGTCGCGGCCACGGCGCCGCTCGCGTGCCTCGGTCAGCTGGCTACGCACCGTCTCGTAGCCCCACCAGTACATGGCCGAAAAGGGCGCGTCACGCCAAAGAGTCAGGGTCAGACCACGCCAGAGCGAGTGGATGCCGTGCGTCTGCACCATGCGCCGCAAGCCTTGGAACGTGTCCCGCAGGGGGCCGGCAGCCGACTGGCCCTGCGCCGCTTGCAGCCGCGTGCGGAATAGTTCGATGGGGCCCACGGCAGTGGCGGCCAGAACTCGAGCAAATGCGCCCGCCACAAGCGGGGCGTACTGGTCGGGCGTAGCGCGGTGAATTGGGCTCTCGGGGTTGAAACGCAGCCACTCGTAGCCGGTGAAATAGATGACGTTGGCTGGAATGGACATGAGCAGCGTGGGAGACAGGCCACGCCACAGCGTGGAAATGCCCTCATTGCGAGCAATCTTGCGGAGGCCGTCCACGGTCGAGTTAATCGTCTTCTTCTGGTGCTGCTCAACAGCACAGTCCGGTACTGCGGCCGCGGCCGCCGTCTCGGCTTGTGCGGCCTTTGGGCCGGCGAGACACACCTCGGAGTTGGCATTCACGAAAAACACCTCACGGCAACAGGCAGTCACGCCGAGGTCCGTAGGACGAACAGCGGTTGGCGATGAGGCCACGATCTTCTGGAAGTTGGCGGGCAGCTTTGCAAAGTCGACGCGGGGGCGGGACACGTTTTGGGACTGTAGGCGGACACGGACGACATCGAGGGGGGTGACTACAAGTTGGCACATGGTCAGTATAAAAGTCGAGATCCAGGCCGTGCAGGATGCAATGGACAAAATAGTGAAAAACACATTCAGAAGACAATGTGCACTCACCCAACAGCGCTGTCAACAAACTACCAGTCGTTGCAGACAGCATCCTCTGCAGCACTGTGATCTCCGGCGGGTCAACCGGGTCAACCGGGTCGGCCGCACGAGCCTTCATCTCGGCCATGACCGGTGGCGTGTACGGCAGTGTCTCTGGGCCCTCGGCCTGCTGCTGCAAGGGTAATCTGTCGTGGTCCTGCACGTCGGCGTCGTGCGGCATCGTGTGCCTCATTGTGAGGGAGAGAGTATCGCCAAATGTGGCGATTGAGGATCGAAGCGGTTCAGGTGGATGAGGAGGAGGCTGGCAAGAAGTGAGCGACTCGCAAGGAGCCCTCTGCAGAAACAATGAGTCAGTCCCTTTTTCCGCACGTTTCCATTTAAATGCCGTTCAAATCGATTCTAAAGAAGCAATTGACTTCGTTGTTCGTCGTGACGTGTGTTGTATGAATCAGAGTACAAAGGAGACCTGTGGTAGAAGAACGGAAACGGCTGCGGAGATAAAATGTATGACTGCACTTTTTTTTCGTATGTCCATGTCCTGCGAATGCGGTCAACGGTTTAGTTCGGGGGGCGAAAATTTCATTGGGCTAGATCTAGCCGAGCTACTTCAGCCGCTGCTTTCCACAAGTGCCCGTCGTTTTCCAATGGCAGGAGCTATTGGCGCCAACAATGACGCACTGAAAATCAACCACTTATCAATCTTTGGTACGCCCCCAACGGCAAGAGCGATTCACTATTCACACTTTGCCAGCACCGATCGAAAGAACTACTAATTAAAGAAGAAAAAAAAAACAGAACAGACATTCAGGAACTCAAGCGCTGGACATCCCGCAGGCCGGATAATACAAGTCGATACCAGCGAGTGTGCAACTGGACTCCATAAAGCCAGCACCAATGCCGTACACAGTAATTACGTTGTGCTGCATGTCAAACATGGCAGGAGCAGGGACAATTAAAGCACCAAGAGCATAAGAAGCAAAGACGATGTGCTTGAGGAAGGAGCGACCCTCTTCAATAGCGACAAGTATCATGTGCCGGCCAAAGGAGCGGACAACATTATTGGCGTTGATGTCCAGCAAGTCACTGGCAAGCAAAGCTTCTTTCTTACAATTGTTCAAGTGGGTTTGGTAGCCAGCATCACATATACGAAAATGGCCGCTATCGGCGTCGGTGACATTAGGTTGCTCCGACACATACTGACACGCGGTCACGTGCAGCTCTGGAGCATTCTAGCCACGGGTGTCCAGGACAGGCTTGGCGAAAATTATGGGGAAGATGCGAAAAGCTAGGCGGCCAAGAATTCAACCTCACCCGAAATCAACAACACCTCGACGCACAACGATTCATAGCCCAGTCAGCGAGCCTTGGATACCGCACGACAAAGTACGTCCTTTCTAGCGTCTCGGATACGTGTTCAAGCCAACGCCAGCCCCGCCAGGTTACAGCCGGCGATACCAGTTGCCGTCGTGTTGCCAACGCAACTGACGTGAGCTCGCGACCGACTCGACAAACGGCACAATGTCCTCGGCAGCAGAGCGGCTGGCCGCCCTGAAGGCACGCGTGGCGGCGGCCGTTTCGGGGCCCAAGACGGAAGATGGCGCAAGCGGAAGTAGCAGCACACGACGAAACGAGGGAAGCGGTAGCACATTTGGCAACGATGATTCCGGCGGACGAACAAGCGGTTTGCCGCCGTCGGGCGGTCTCAATGTGCCGCTCCATCCGGCGCTCGAGAACCTCAACGCAACTTTCTCCTCCTCGTCGACCTCCAAACCATTTGGTCGCGGCGGCAAGCGCGACAACCGCAAGACCCGCCCTAACCCCTATCTCGACGCGGGCCCAGCGACCGTGGCCACAGCCGAAGGCGACGCAATCGTCGAAGCAGCTGCGGCTGCACCGGCACCGGCTGCACGCGCACGTCACTCACGGCAGCTCCTGTTCAACGAACAGGGAAAGTACATCCAGCAGGGCAATGCGCTGCGGCGGCAGGCGGCACTCGAGGCGATGAAACGGCGGATTGCGGAGCAGGCGCGCAAGGCCGGCATGGACGAGATCCCCAGCGACAAGAACTTTGTGGTCGAGGCGCCACCAGACATTGAGTGGATCGACCAGGCCTACTTTGCCGAGGGCAAGACATACGACGACCTCGACATGCCCGACTGCCTGGTGGTGACAAAGCCCAAGGTGGCGGGCGAGACACCGGGCGACGAGGGCGAGGAGAGCATCATCACAGACCTCGTGTCGCACCCGATCCCGATTGAGCCGCCACAGGACAAGCTGGTTCCAGAAGCCAAGCCCATGTACCTGACGAAGCAGGAACAGAAGAAGCTGCGACGGCAGCGGCGCATGGCGGAGCTTAAAGAGAACCAGGCCAAGATCCGGCTGGGTCTCATGCCGGCGCCGCCGCCCAAAGTCAAGCGATCCAACCTAATGCGCGTGCTGGGCGAGGAGGCCGTGCAGGACCCGACAGCGGTGGAGGCGCGTGTCAATCGCGAGATTGCGGGGCGTTTTGACAAGCACATGGAGGCCAACGAGTCACGGCGGCTTACGAAAGAGCAGCGGCACGAGAAGCTAGCAGCGAACCAGGAAAAGGACGCGGCCAAGGGCATCCACATGCTCATCTTCCGCATCACGACGCTGGCCAACGGGCAGCACCGGTACAAGATCTGGAAGAACGCCGAGCAGCTGGCGCTGACGGGCGTGTGCGTGATGCATCCCAAGGCGAGCCTGGTTGTGGTTGAGGGCGGCGAGTACAGCATCAACAAGTACCGCAAGCTGATGATGAATCGCATCGACTGGACGCAGAACATCCCCACAACGATCCCGACACCAACGCCGTCGGCCGTGGGTCGCATCCCGAATGTGCCGGGCCAGAGCAAGGGACCGTCGCGCGAGTGGCTGGCCAGCGAGAGCGAGTCGTTGCCAAACAACCAGATTCTGTTGCTGTTCGACGGCGAGACCAAGGGCCGCGTGTTTCACAAATGGTCCAGCAAGATCTGCGACACAGACCGGGAGGCCTTTGACTTTCTGGCGCGGACGAAGCTGGAGAGCTTCTGGACACAGGCACGGGCAGGCTCTTAGCGAGGGACGAAAAGGACTGTGTCTGTCTACACACAAAGGTTCACTGTTGTATTTTTGCATCGCATATATTTTTCAAGCATAGCGTTGTCGGGTCTCTGCGTTGTGGCAAGTAAACATGATATCAAATAACTAAGCATTTAACAGGTACATCGCGTTTAATAGAAAAATGTGCCATAGCGTGTCTCTCTGCCCAAGTAGAAGCAAATCTGTTTATTGTACAAAATAAGGATCAAAACACGAGATGGTGAAAATGGGTGGTGGATTGCGCCTTCCGGCGCACCAGGGCGTGCGAGGCTTCCAGCCTTGCAAGTGCACCAAGCGATCGCGCTAGGTGATGTGCCCCACCAATCACCGTCCATTGGCCGCCGCGAACAGTCACACGCCGGGTAAGCTCGCCTTCTGACTGCATGTCTGACTGCATGACTGCATGACAGCAGTGGAATACGCTGTTCTCGCCCTGCCTAATCCTCTGTCACGGCTCCATGATATTGCCTCGACTGAGAACGCATTTTTTGGCACGGAACGTCCCTGTCACTGACGCAGAGAGCAAGAGCTGACTTTGGAGTGTAGTTCGAGGAAAGTGCTACCGTGTGTTTACTGCTACAAATACAGGGCAGTTAAGCACTCGATTGCGCCTTCCCCGGCATTTGTCATCTTTATCTCCAGAACCCCAGAGCTCCTGTTTTCCTCTTTTCGGCCACTTTCTTTCCTTGCCCCATCTCCACGACCAGCATGTCACAGCCACCGCCCTCCGGCGACGGCTCCGGTGACATCAGTTCCGAACTCGAGTCGTTCCGGCAACAATGGAGAGCCGAGGTCGAGGCCAAAGTCGCTCCATCCGGAGCTGCAGCCACTGGGAGCAGCAGTGCGGCGTCTACCTCGTTGAAAAACAAGGCGGTGACGAAGACGGCCACAGCACCAGATTCTGAGTCTCCAGCAACAGCACCACACCACCACCGGCCGCCCCAGGCTCCGCAGCGGCCAGCCGGGCCGCGGCGGCGTGGGAGCAGCGCGGGTGGACCGCAGACACCACTAAAGCTACTATCATCCGGAAAAAAGCCGATCGCGCAGGAAACCGACGACGAATATGCACCGCCGCGAGCATTCGACGATGTGACCCACGAGCCCCGGACAGTACAAGGTGCGAGTGTGTCGTCGGCAGCCGCACCGGCTTTGGATGAAGGCAGCAGCTCGGTTCACAAACTGGTTTCGCCTTCAGCCCACCAGGAACAGAAACCAAAGGCCAAGAAAGAGCCCGAGTCGGCACTGGAGCACTACGAAAGAGCGGTCGAAAAGGAAGCTCTGGGCAGTCTCGGCGACAGCCTGCGGCACTACCGTACAGCTTTCCGCGTATGTCAGATCCCCGACCTCTTCACATCGAATATGCCGTGCTAACATACCTCCTATTGATGCAGATGGACAGCAATGTGGACAAGGCATACAAGAAAAAGCACTACCCCGCGCCGCCCCCGGCGGCCGCGGGGTCGTCTTCGTCACGAGACGGAAAGCAGCCAGAAGGTGCTGGCGGCGGTGCAGCTTCCACGGCCCCGGCGAAACCTGTCCGCCAGGAACCACCACCAACCCTCAAGGAACTCATCTCCTCGTTTGCCGGGCTTACCATCGAAGGCGCACCACCGCCAATCGAGGGAATGCCCGCGCCACCGTGCCCCTTGGCAGAGCTTCCTGACGAGTTGCTAGTGCACATCCTACGGGATGTAGCCCTGGACGATGTCGGCGATTTTGTGCGGCTGGCACAAGTCTGCCGCAAGTTGGCGTTCCTCGTGGCGACAGAGGACCGCATCTGGCGGCGCGTGTGCGTGGGCCCCGAGTTTGGCTTTGCCGATATGTACCGCGCGTGGGAACGGACAATCGCATGGGGCCCGCTTGAGGACGACAACAAAGACGACGAGTTTGCTGTCGGCGATGGCATGGTGGTGTCTGCCGAGGCCGCCCAAGACGAGCGGCGGCGGCAGCGACAGGCCAGCAGCCTGGCAACGACTATGAAGCTGCGGAAGGGCATCAAGGTGCCCGGTACGGACGGCGCGCAGGTCACCTCGATCCCTCCGGCATATCCGTCGTGGCAGCGCATGTTCCGACTGCGGCCGCGCATCCGGTTCAACGGTTGCTACATCAGCACAGTCAACTACATCCGGCCTGGCCAGCCGACGGCGAGCCTGGTGGTATGGGGCAACCCGGTGCACATTGTGACGTACTTCCGGTACCTCCGGTTCTTCCGCGACGGCACGGTGATCAGCCTTTTGACGACGTCGGAGCCGCCGGATGTGATCCACCACCTGACCAAAGACCTTTTGACGCTGCACCAGGGCGGGGCCATGGCGCACCTGCCGTCGATTGTGATGCAAAACGCGCTGAGAGGGCGCTGGCGGATGTCGGGAATTGCCGATGAGGAGGACGGGGAGGGCGGTGCCGGCAGCTCGGAGGACGAGCTGCGCAGCCGTGATGAGGTAGTGGAAGGCGATGCACGGGTGCCAAAGAAGAACGGCGTTTCAGCAGACGCTACCGAGAGCACGCTCGTTTCCCCTTTTTCGTCGCTGGCGGCGGCCTCGGATGCGGAGAGCGACGTGGTGGTGGAGACGGAAGGCGTGGGCAAGTACTACTACCGGATGGAGTTGGCGTTCCGGTCGGCGGGCAAGGGCACGCGCAACAACAAGCTCAACTGGCGCGGGTTCTACAGCTATGACCGGTTGACGGACGACTGGGGCGAGTTCGGACTCAAAAACTACCGTCCGTTTTTCTTCAGCCGCGTGCGCAGCTACGGCGTTGGAGAGTAGGCGTTGGATCTGATGGTAGGAGATACCGCAGCCATCATATGCATCTACAAGAACAATAGACATGTGTTATGAATTTACTTTATGTTGATATTTGGTCGACAAGGGGATCGGCCACCATCGCTACTCACAAAGGGTCAGCCCCATATATCGTCGACTTCTCGGCGGAGCAGCCATCTAATCGTCCTGACTGGTTCCGTGGTGCAGTTGGTTAGCGCATCGTACTAATATCCTCTCATCCGAGAATACCATGCGAAAGTCGAGGGTTCGAGCCCCTCCGGGACCATATCAATCCGGTTCTTTGAATCGGACGGTCTTCCCGGTCTTTTTTGTCAAGGTTTGGTCGACCAACCGGCTGCTGCTTTACTTTTGTTTGTTTGTTTGGATTTTTTCTTCCTTGACTTTTAGTTTCAAATCGACGAAATCAGGTAGGAGGAACAACAGCATCGTCCACAGAAGTACAGCGGTTCGAGTCCTGTCCTATCCACGACTAACCACCCTATACCTGGAAAGGCCGTACTATTTCCCTTTGATATTACGCCGTAGTGAATATAAATTCGTATCTAATATCTATTGTCACCACCGTCCTTTTTTCTTGCTGGCCCGTCCCGCTGAACAGTAGTGACACGCTAGCCCGAACAGGCAATTGCAGACTTACAGGCAGCAACGGCACCTCTGCAGAGCCCAACAGTGTTAGGCTACAAGACCATTTGGCTAGATAAGCTTCTGCGTCTAGATTGCGACGAGGCGGTGCACAGTACAGTGACACCGCGGCAGGGCGCTGGAATGCCTGTGGCGATAGCACTAGCCGCGCTCATAGGGGGCGCTCAGGTGTCCAGTCCAAGCGCGGCATGTGCTCTGCCCCACTCGGTTTCAGGGGAAACAGGCCCTGCCATTTCAAGCTGTCCTTGCTGATTGGCGGGGCGCTCTTTCCACTTTACGTCGTTAGCGTGCCGCAGTTTATGAGCATCGTATCTCGTGGCTTCTTCAAGTGACGCGTGACGTCTTCCCAAGGCTTCACTTTTGCCTTTCGTCTCAATTTGCCCACACCACGCCGACAGCGCTCTCACCTCGACTCTCTGCACCACAGACTCGCCATGGTCTGATCCTCTCGCTTCTGCCCAGTCGTTTTGCCCTTTCCTGCCCTTGGCGTCCCGACGCCCTCTCGTGAGACTTCGCCCAGCATGTCGCTCTTTTCGTTCCTCCGCAGCATCTACGACGTCGACACTCTCGACACCCGCTTCACCACGCCGTCGACGGTACCCTACAAGCCGGACACACCGTCGTCCAACGCCGCCGGCCGTAGCAATGGCACGCTCGACCACACTGACAGTCGCCGCGACGCGGCCGCCGACATCGCCAAGCGCGCCGAGCCGTCGAAATGGCGCTCGCCCGAGTTCTTTGTCTACTACTTCATCTTCCTGACCGTCGTGCCCTACATGTTCTGGGTGGCCTACGACGTATCGCGGCGTATGTGCTCCGCCCCGCGGGCTCCCAAGACAGGCGCTGTTCTGTGACCGGCGACTCTGTAATCGCCGACTTCTAACTTTCTCTCCCATCTAGCTTCTGATCCGCGTTATCCTCAATTCGAGAGCAAACTGGCGCCTGGCTGGATCCCGGGACGCAAAATTGACACGTCCGATGCCCAGTACCACACATTCCGCTCCAACCTGCCGTACATGGCCCTTCTTCTCCTCTTCCATCCCCTCCTGCGCAAAGCATGGAACGCCGTCTATCCCACCTCGACTGCCTCCTCCTCCTCCTCCTCGACATCGTCTCCTTCTCGCGCACTCACCCCCGACCAGGCCAATGCCCGCAAGGAGCAGCGTCTCTCCTTCGACTACGTCTTTGCCTTTGTCTTCCTCGTCGCCCTGCACGGCATCTCCGCCGCCAAGGTCCTGCTGATCCTCTGCATCAACTACAACCTCGCCACCGCCTTGCCGCGTCAGTACGTCCCCGTGGCCACCTGGGTCTTTAACATTGGCACGCTTTTTGCCAACGAGCTGGCGGGCGGCTACCACCTCGTAAATGTGGCCTCACTCGTGAGCGACGGCTCGTGGGAGCCCATCTTCCGCGCGACCGTCGAGGGCCACGAGACGGCCACCGCCCTCGTGCAGTGGGGCTCCTGGCTCGACGGTTTTTGTGGCATCATGCCGCGCTGGGAGATCCTGTTCAACATCACCGTGCTGCGTCTGATCAGCTTCAACCTCGACTACTACTGGAGCCACGGCGGCCGCGGCTCAAGCCCGCTGGAGGTACGTTTTGTTGCCGGCCTTTATGCCATGCCTTTTTGTCATTTACCCTGGTACCATGCCTTTGACTTTATGTACATTCGCTAACATCCCCAGAAGAAGCAGCTCGATCCCGCCAACCTCTCGGAGCGGGATCGCGTTACCATCTCCGCGCCCCCGCAGGACTACTCCTTCCGGAACTACGTCGCCTACGCTATCTACGCCCCGCTCTACCTGACCGGCCCCATCGTCTCCTTCAACGACTTTATCCACCAGGCCCGCTACCGCCCGGCCACGATCGAGGGCCGCCGCACCCTGCGCTACGGCGTGCGCTTCGTCCTGTGCCTGCTCGCCATGGAGCTGGTTTTGCACTACGACTACGTCGGCGCCATCTCCCAGTCCGGCCCCCACTGGGGCTCGTACACCCCGGCCCAGCTGTCCCTGCTGTCCTTTTTCAACCTGCACCTCATCTGGCTCAAGCTGCTGCTTCCCTGGCGCCTCTTCCGCCTCTGGGCCCTACTCGACGGCGTCGACCCCCCGGAGAACATGCTGCGCTGCGTCAGCAACAACTACAGCACCCTGTCCTTCTGGCGCGCCTGGCACCGCTCCTACAACCGCTGGCTTGTTCGCTACATCTGGATCCCGCTGGGCGGCTCCAACTTCAAGTCGTGGCTCGGTGCCGCGCGCTCCCTGCTCACCTACATGCTCGTCTTCACGTTTGTCGCCCTCTGGCACGACATCCAGCTGCGTCTGCTCATCTGGGGCTGGCTGGTCGTGCTTTTCTTTGTTCCCGAAGTCCTGGCCTCGTTCCTCTTTCCCCGCCGCCGCTGGGCCGCCCGCCCCACGGCCTACCGCATGCTCTGCTGCGCCGGCGCCGTCGTCAACATTCTCATGATGATGAGCGCCAACCTCGTCGGCTTTGCCGTCGGCCTCGACGGCCTGCAGAGCATCGTGCACGGTATCGTCCACGATTGGTCGGGCTTTCTTTTCCTGATCACGGCATGCAGCGCTCTCTTTGTCGGCGTGCAGGTCATGTTTGAGATCCGCCAGTCTGAGATGCGCCGCGGCATTTTGCTAAAGTGTTAGTGCGGAGGTGCGAAGGGAATGCACGTGGTTGCCACCTTTGTATGACGATGGCTTTTCTCATTTATCGGTTCTGTTTTCTTCGTCAGCTATGGTAAATTAAAGCATACGTTATTGGGAGCATTCGGTTTGTTTTTATCATATGTAGTTTGATATTTTGCGGGAAAAAAAATTAGACATTAACGGAAACACACCGCTTTTCGCTTCTCATTCTCGTCTCAGGGTATAATCGCGCCAATGAGATAACACAGATGCAGAGCACACTCCAAGTGCAACTGTAAAACAATGAAGAAATTGCACATGCAAAATGTCCACTAATACGACTCTCCAAGCCGCTTAGGTCTTGTTCGGCCGCGCCATCTCCATGTCAACGGCCTGCCGGTCGTTACGAGCAAACTTGCCCGTCATGCCTAGCTTCGTCTCCGTCGCCCACCGCCGCACCCACAGAGCACCCTGGACCACGGCAAACACCACAAGGCACCCAATAGCGATGCCAAACACATACGCTGCGATGAGACCCGAACCACCCTTCTGCGCCGGGTCCAGGAAGCTGTATACATAGAAGCCTTTGGTGGCCCGCGTAATGTAGGCCAACGCCAGGTACAGCGCCAGCAGAGCGATCAGGCCGACCACGTGGAGCCATGGCTGCGGCGCCGTACGTGCAAACACCACTTCAAAGAGCGCAAACCCCGAGTTCATGGCGTGCTGCGACACATTGCGCCAGGCGTCAAACGGCAGCGGGAACCCGGCACCCGCGTACAGCTTGCCCCAGTAGACGGCCGTCACGATAAACGGGAATACGGCAATGGTCGAGTAGAACAGGCCGTGGGCCTGTTGAAGCGCACGAGGAAACCGGTCGAGCAGCGCCGAGCCGCTGCGCGCATAGGTTGCTGTGTGGACGGCGGCGACGGCAAAGTAAAACGCCAGGCCCCAGAAGGTGAGCACGGTAAAGTACGAAAACTCGTCGCCGGCTGCCGCGCAACCGCCGAGGCCGACATGGCGACACTCCCAGGCGATGACGAAGAGAAGGGTGACGAAAATGTAAAGGCTGAAGAGGCCGCGCAGGACGGCGAGAACGGCCGGCGGGAGCAGCCACGAGGTCACGAAGCGATGAGAGGGGTCCCAGGGCTCATCGGTCGATGCAAACGGATTGCGCAACATGTTTTCTGCGTGAGGTCGAGATAAAGTTGATACGAGAGGATGGGAGAGGGATGTGCGAGAGGCTGAGAGGAGAGACAGAGACAGGCGCCTTTTGCCAAAACAGGCAGTCGCGGTGATTCATTGACGAAATTGTCGAGGAAGGAGCGACAAACAATAGCTCGATGGAACTCGACAGCAAGAAAGACAAAAGTGTGGAGGGCACGACCAGGGACCGGCGAACAGTAGAAAATGAAAACCAGGCAAACAGTGTCCCGTGTCGCGCGTCGTGTTGTTAGTGTTCTGTGCGTTTTTAATGCCCCGGTCGAACGTCGTATTTTGAGAATACGAAGGCCGATCGAGCAACGTGTTGTGCAACGGAAAAAAGGTGCGTCGAGCAGGAGTAATAATGATCGACATACGTCAAAGTATAAAAAATCGACACGAGGACGAACCACAAGGTTACTTATGTCATCACCATTGGTTTGTATCGCTATCAAATTGCAAGTCAGTTGGTGGCCGCTTGAACTGATATAAGCAACGGCATCAGTCGAGTACCAGCCAGGATGGTCTGACTCGGAAAAGCACACACAAGAAGCTAGCCATTGCCATTTCATATACGAGGCGTCGTTTCCCCCATGACGACACACAATTTGGCACCTTTTGTTGCATATTCGTTATCGCAACTCTGCGAGAGGACTTCCTTCCTGATTCGGCAATGTGTCTCGGCACGCACCGCCCTCCTGCCATGAGTGCACCATGAGATAGTGCACGGATTACACGTCATGCAATGCTCGTCATCCTTAATACGAAGCGAGGGAACGTTCAATGGGAATAAGAGCTCTTATTTTTTTAGAGATAATATTTGGATAGAACTTATATTTATACTGGCTGGTTCACGCATGCCTCTTGAGCGAGGACGGTCGGTTGTTCCAAACCGATCTTCTGACAGGTATGCAGTCATCCGTATCATGTCATAAAGCGAGAGGCGTTGTTTTCATTTGGTCTTTTTGTCATTTGGACCGCATGCAGAGTGGCGGCGAGAGCGGCGTTATGTGGCAGCCTGGTTTGCTAGTTCTTGGTTTCAGCAGTTTGATCGTCTTCATCGTCTTGTGTGGAGACCTCCGCGTCTTGGGCCAAAGCGAACCAATGACCGGGACCCCATCATCCATTATTGACTGGCATGGCTCTGGCACTCCGTTGGTCGACCCGGTTCTGGCGTTTGAATAGGCGTGTGCTCAACGATCGGGAGGACGTCCATTTGTGGTGGTGACGCATGGTTATGGTGATGGCGGAAAATGGCCAGGCTCGCTCATGGCCCTGCCGAGGATGCCATCATTGGATCAAAAGAACGACCTTCATAAATGTCCAGGCAGTTTTGAGACGATTTCATGTCACAGTTTCATAATGGCCAGGGCTAGTTCAGTCCTGGCAGTAGAAAGCGCGTAATTCGACGCCGCTAACAAAAGATGAGACGAAAGCGCTAAACAGAATCAAACAGGCCACCGAGAGCGAGAAAGATAGAAATAAGAAAACAAAACTAAAAATACAATAAATGAGTTGTAAAGTCGTTGCAATGCAGGAAATGCGTAGGACGCCCAGTGGCCCCTTCCCTTCCGTCGTTGTGTGTTTAGTCCAGGTTTCAAAAACGCCAAACACATCCACACACGCCTGCATGGAACCTTAAAGTCGGACCCGTACTAATATGCTCTTAAGAATGCGCAGAAAAGCCACATATTCCCAGAAATCTGATATCCCAGAAACTCGAGCCGGGTTCAACACACTTGCCCCGTGTCCTCCAGTGCGGAAGGCGCCTCCCACCGAATCTGCTTCCTTCCTTTTCGTGACCTCACCTCGCACCTTCCCTGTCAGTGGACGGGCGTCCGGTCGTAGTTTCCGTCTATAACCCACCCATCTACGATGGATAGTGGATAGTGCCTTCCCAGCATCTGCACTTCCGCCCCCTTTGTCATCTCGCACTCAACTTTTCCGCCCTTTTGCTCCGTATTTCGCACATCAACAGAACACATTTTCCCCCAACTTCACCTGGCTTCACCTGACTCTATCCCAACTCTCCCCCGTCCTCTCCATGGACGCATCAGAGGCGGTGCACCCATCATTTATGCCGTGGCTCGTTTTTGTTTACTTTCAACCCATGCTCATTGTCCTTTGGACCTGTCTGTCCGTTAGTCTCCACTGCTGAAAATCATAAGAGAAGATCTTGGAAATCCTAAGAGGCTTGGTTGCTCTCCCTCTCGCAGCTCCTTTTCCCTCACGTTGACATCGCTTATCACCCAGACAATCCTCTGTCTCTGGACCCCCACCCCCGGGTCCCTGCGATTTATGCATGCTTGACATCTGCTGCGATCGTGGCGCGCTGCAGGACGACATGGGGTTTTGATAGAGAGAGAGGCCAGCGCGTCCCAGAAACCAGGGTCCGCCTTGGCGGCAATGGCCGGACCACCCCTTGCCCCAAGAGCCGCACCCACGAGACACGACGACGGTGTTTGCGGCCCCTGCCAGACGCCTGGTCCCATCAGCCATCAATACTGTCTCTGTCGTCATGGAGGCTCGTCACAGTGTCTCCATCAACGAGATCCTTGGGTGGTCTGGCCTCGCCCTACGGAGCACGATGCCAAGCCTGAGTAGTGCATGTCTTTGCGGTCTCGTCTCGACTTCTTGCAAGTCTGATGGTGGAAAAAGAAGGGTGCATCTCGCTTGGCTGGCGGCTGGCGAGAGCGCGACAGCCCATGTGACACGATGCCCCTGGGCATGGCCCCTGGCATTCCATATGCACTGCTTGCTGTCTCCACTGACTCTGCCTCGAGGCATGATGGCGAGGACGGCCCTGCCCCTGGGCCTTTCGTCCCATTTTGTGAGCTGTTCACTCTGGTTCTCACGATGCTGCCACTCCACCCCTCGACGATATATAATGCAGGCTTGCCTCGCCCTCAACATGCCCTTCTTTTCGTCTGATTTCCTCACCAACCGACATTCACTTCGGGTTTGACTTCTGGCTCTTGCTACCTTCGTTTTTTTTTTCTTCTTCTCTCTCTCCATTCTTTCGTTGCAGTTCTGTGAACTCGCCCATTCGTTTTTTCTGATTCATATACGCTCCTTGCTATAAACGGCCATCTACACACCACTTTCACTACCTGTTCTGAGAACATTTTTGATTTTGACTCTTTCTGTTACTGCCTTTGCAAACAAACTTTTACTTTGGCTTTTGAGAAAAGAACGCATTATCATTTGTTTTGTATACCATTATCCGTTAGCCCTTTCCAACCTCATAAACAACACCCAGCTTCAAAATGATGTCTCGCTTCGTGCCGGCTCTGATCTTTGCTTCGGCTGTCCAGGCCCGCTTCGGCCAGGAAGAGGGCAACGGAGCTATTGCTGCCATCGGCGCACTCACTGATCTTGGCCAACCCGGCCAGGCCGCCACTTTGGCCGGTTCCTCCATCCAGTTCCTGCTGGCCGCCGCCAACCCCTGCGGCAAGCTGACCCAGGCTGATCTCATCCTGTCTGAGCTCGGCACCAGCGATGCCGCTGTGGTTGCTGCCCGTGGCCTTGTTGCCGCTGAGCAGAACTTCAACCCCTTCGTCGTTAGCGTTCCCTCCATCTGCTCTGACCCGACACTCCCCGTCAGCCCTGAGCTGCGTGGTGTCATTCCCCTGATCGACCCTGCTGTTGGCGGCTCCAACTTGGAGAACGCCAACGCCGCAAAGTCCAAGTCCACGCCCTTTGACGCTACCGGTCTCAGTGTTGCCCAGGTCATGGTCGCCCGGGGCTTTTCCAACTTCACAGCCGTTTCTGCTGATGGCACCAAGGCGGACGCCTCTAGCCTTGGCACCTCGGTCTCCGGCAGTGCTGCCAATGTTGCCGGCAGCTCGTCCGCTTCTGCTGTTGCGGCTGTTGCCTCGTCGGCCAAAAACTGCGGCGGTGTTGCCACTACGTTCATTACCGTGACTGCTGGCGCTGCCACTGCCGCTGCTACTGATGCCGCCGCTGCCACGACCGTTGTGGCCTCCGCCGGCGCTAAGACCTCTGGCACCAGTCCCTCCACTGGCTTCGGTGCGGTCTCCGACCCCGTGAAGGGCACGTTTGACGGCTTCGTCGCGTCCACTGTGGCGGGCCTTGATTTTGGTCTCTGTGTGCCAACCATGAAGTTCGAGGCTGGCCTGAATGGCCGCTCGACGAGCGAAAGTACTTTCCAGGCCATCGACCCGCTTGTCAACGCTGGCCAGCAGGAGGCCCTGAACCCCCAGATCATCATGAACCGCATCCACGACCAGCTGACCAACGTTTGCGGTGCCAACCAGGCCGCCAAGGACGCTGCGGCTTCCGCCCTGGCCCAGGTGGTCGCCACCGGCAAACGCGATGTCACCACTGCCGAGACGTGGAACACTCTGCTGGGTTTCGGCGGCACCAACACCAACCCCGACAACGCTCCCCAGACGGGCCTTGTCGGCCACGCGTAAGCGAGCTACTTCTAGATGCGTGTGGAACAATTCACATTCTCAGGGTGTACATAATGGAGGAAAGGATTTCCTGTAAGGTCCGTAACAATGTAACGACAATTTTGTTCTTCCTTTATGAGTTGTATTATATTTCAAATTTAGCACTACCAGAGATATACGAATACGATGTAACCGCCGCATACTACAGAGATCAAGATCAAATCGCAGGCGAATGGAGGTGTCAAGGCGTACAACTAAAACGCACAGATGGGTAAAACAACTGTAGAATTTATAACAAACTATCTATCAAAGCATGCGTAAAGAAACACAGGTCAAACCGGCATTCTATTGTGCAACCTCCAAAACCAGTCTCTCACCGCTGAGTCCGCCCTGGGATTCGGTCAGCGCGGCCTTCAGACCGCCCAGGCCACCAGGAATAACGCGGGCGGTCGGCGGCACAATGGTTCCGTCAGCCAGCCAGCTCGTCAGGTTGCCCGAGACAAACAGCCACTCCGAAATGTCCTTGCGGTCGGACCAGGCGGTGACAATGTTGACGAAACCGGAGGTGATGCCTTCCTTCCACTTGTGCTCGGGTGCAAAGTTGACGTAAGCAAGTTCGGGCACTGCGGTCGAGGACGTCGCGGCAGCTGACTTCAGCAGGAGGTTCTCGAGATGCGGGAGGGTCTTTGACGGATCGGTGGCGGTATCGGCGGCGTATGAAATCGTGCGCTGGCCCGCGGCTGCCAGAAGCTTCTCGACCGTCGCTTCCGGGTCGCTGTAATCGACGGTGACCTCGGCGC
Organism: Sporothrix schenckii 1099-18; assembly: GCF_000961545.1. Taxonomy (NCBI): domain Eukaryota; kingdom Fungi; phylum Ascomycota; class Sordariomycetes; order Ophiostomatales; family Ophiostomataceae; genus Sporothrix; species Sporothrix schenckii. Next base: position 2,543,581 of record NW_015971150.1, read on the forward strand.
CAAACTTCTGCAGCCTCTCGTGGTGGCGCGGGCTGGCAACTGCGAAGACAGCGAAGCCCTGCTTATGGGCCAGCTGGACCGTCAGCGAACCAACGCTCGAGGCGCCGCCCCAGACAACCAGGATGGGCTTCGACCCAGCTGCCGGAAGGGGCTTCGTCTGCTCCTTGGCGCCCGGGATGGAAAACTTGAGGCCGTCAAAGAGAATATGGCTCGCCGTCAGTGCAATCGTGGCAACCGTTGATCCCTGCAAAAGCGTCAGGTTCTCGGGCAGCTTCGCCGTGGTAAGCGTGGGCACCGCAACAAAATTCTGGTAGGACTCGTGGTCGTCGTCGCCGGTGGCGACCCCGTCGGCGGCGGCAATGACACGGTCGCCGACCTTGTATGTGCTGACCGCGTTGGCGCCAACGCTCACAACCGTTCCCGTGGTGTCGTTGCCGATAACCTTGGGAGTGGTCGGCACCTGGAAACCATACAACTGGCGAATGCGGTCAACTGAATTGACGGCCGCGAAGTTGGTGCGAACGAGGACATCATCAGGGCCCGGCACAGGCACGGGACGCGTTGTGAGCTCGAAATCCTTTCCGATAGCCGGCAGAATGACGGCGTTGTTTGTTTGATCCGCCATTGTGGGAATAGAGTGTGATTTGCGGTGGTTGTGGATAGTAGGTGTAAAGTGTCAAACCGGGGTTGAGAAAATGATTGAGAATGCTGGTGAACATGGAGAGATCTCCAGACTCAAAATCCTGAAAGCCATTCAGCGACTTTAAATACGGCCATTGACTCTCGTGTCGACATCCCCAACTCTGCATATCCGGATTCCGGATTTCCATTAACGACTCACTCCGAGCCGTTGGTGAACAGCCAATTGACCAACCACATCCTAGTCATGGGCTCTGGCGCAATTGCCTTCACTCTCTCTCTCTGTCTCTCTTTCTTTTCTTTTCTTTTTTTTGGAAGCTTCGAGGGCCCGAAAGAGAAAGAGGGGCTAATTTGGCCGAACACATGTCACTGTGGTTTCGTTGGAGAAGTTGAGGCTACCGTAGTCGTAGTCGTTGGCAGCCTTATTCTTTCCAGCAGCAGAGGGACGAGTGTCGATGACAAAGATCAAGGTTGGTGTGGTATTAAGCCCGAGAACCCATTCAAGTTGGAGTTAATAGCGGGCGTCGTCGTGATTGGATGCTTTAAAGTCCGCTTCAGTGTAATTGAAGTTTCTCCACCAGGAAGCCCCATAATTACCCCCGAATCCAGGGAGAACAGTGGCAGCCGGCCAAGTTGGCCGGCGCTTGCCCGAGAACGATGATCAGTCGAAACAAGATTTGTCAGAAAGGTACAATGGTCGCATTGCTGATGGCACACTAAGGCTAAAAGGCGTGTTCTGCTGCAGCTGCGGTCACCATCATACCCAGGCTGTCCACGCCCGCGTGCCAGTAAGCCAGGAGATCGTCCTCGTAGAGTGCTTTGTTGCTCGGTAAGCCAAAACTTCCCTCGTCGGCGACCGCTCGGTCGATGGCCCGGCTGAGATCACCAACAGTAGTCAGCTTGAACCTGGGCCCGTTGCTGATTGGGTTGCTGTGCATGGCACTCTGGAAAAGGATGTGCTTCTCAAACCGGTGGTTGTCGTATTCGCGTTCCCATGCCGATTGGCTGTCTGCCTCCCAGAGGCGACGGCTGCTGGGTAAGGGGAACTTCTCTGGTTGTGAAAGCTTATAGGTGTGGGACCGCGAGTTGACCGCGAGGGACATAAGCCAACACAAGGTGACGATGCGTCGGCGCGTCTCATCAAAGATCCAGTTTTCCCACTTGGGCCTCTCAGTGCGGATCAGGTCGCTGTCCTCGTAGTGAGTGGGGGTGAACGGCCCATGCCAAAGCTCATGAAAGCGGTCCGAGAGTTTCTGGGTTCGAGAGCATGTATGTTAGAAACCCTATCTCGTTGTGGCAGGAACGAGGGCAATGAAAACAAAAATGGATACTTACACCCATTGTGTCCAAGAGAGACATATCGGAGCAAAAGTATTCGCGGCCATAGACAATTAAGCGCATCATGGTGTAAATGGCCAGCGCCTGGATCGAAACAAATATCTCGCCGAACGACAGTGATCGCAACTAACAAAAAAAGATATTAGATACCGCAGCGACTAAAGGAGTTCGGAAACGGACACTTACTCTATTCACAATGTTTTGGTGCTCTTTGTCGATAGATCGCCATAAAAACTCGTCGGAATGGGCGCTTCTTGTAACAAAAGCATGAGAAATACCGACACATGCGGCCATGATCGGGAGTGGAGTAAACAGCGCCATTTGGGGTGAGGACGTTGATACGGTGCCGTCAGGAGCGTCGAGGACACCACTCCGGCCATATACAGAAGAAGAAAGCAAAGCTGACGATGACGATGAAGATGACGACATTCCATCTGTCACTTCAGACGAGAAGGGTTTCTCCACTTCCACATTATCGTAGTGCAAACCGCACCCGACGCGATGGATGAACGGCGGCATGTTTCCGGGTCGTGTCATCATGTGCGGGAACGTGCGAACCATGGAGACGATGAGGCGGCGAAGATCTGCAGATATGGGCGACGGCGAGGATCGCTCCGATACTTCCAAGATGGGGTTCGGGGGCGGTGCATACGGCAAGTGCAGCGACAAAGGCGAAGGCATATTCACCCCGGACACAGACGACGGTTGCACCATAGGAAAGCCCAACGATGAGGACGCAGCGCCGTCGGTTCCAAAGTTGCCGAAGCCGTTGAGCCCAAACATGTTCATAGCCTGAGGAAGCAGAAAACTAGGCATGTTTCCATTGCCGGTACCAAGACTCGGCGAGGTCAGCCTTTCCGTGGCTGCTTCTGCAACGGACAGTGTCACGGGAAGAGCTGCTGAAACTGCAGAGGACATGGCGACCGTCACTTCGGTCGCTGATTGACCGTCCTTCCCCGCTTCTTGTCCGGAAGACGGTCTGCCTGACGGTCTATTGAGGGTCATGTCGTCGCTGGCGGCCGGGCTGTTGGAGTTTGAGCCAGCAGCCGTATCGGAACTGGAGCTGGAACCGGACGTCACCAAGGTCCCAACACCGGCACCGCTTGAGGTTTGCTGGGCATCGCACTCTGCCGCTCGAGTCGGCTTAGAGGCCTTCGCAGCGGTTGAATCGCTCGCAGCATCTGCCACATGCCACGGCTTGTCGTAGACGCACTCTTTGTGCTTGCTTGTACACCGGCTGCAAGGCCACTGCGTGTCGCATTTGCTCTTGGTCGCCCTGCAGTGCCGGCACGCCCGCGGCCGTGTTGTCCGCTTGGTGGCGGCCCGTCGCCGGCAGTACTGCACATGGCGGGTAAACGAGGATTCTGGAAACCGTCAGCATGTTGGGACTGGACAAAGGTCACGCCGGCTTTGGCTATACATACCTTGCGTGGATGGTTTACCACAAACCGGGCAGAAATACAGGCTGGGCGCCATGTTGGTAGCAAGGACCGTGTCTGAATCCATTTCCGACGCCATTGTCAATGAGAGTTGAATGAAATGAGGAATGAAATCGTAGGACAAAACGACACCCAACCTCGCGCGTGAGAAGATAGTTGCACGGAGTGAGGTCGCGTAAGAATCAGGAGGAGCCCAGCCGGTGGTCGGCGGCCGATGTAACCGCTTTGTCATACAAATTTCCAAATAGGGAAATCATCTGCCATCATCTTGTTGTTGGGACGCACCTTCTTGCCCTGGCTCCTCATTGGACTGCGCAGTGGACCCGAATATCACGTGATTTATTCTCCGTACATCCGTGAGACCAAGGCTTGCTGTCCATCATATGGAAGAAAACAGTGACGCCGTGTGTCGTGGACATGAATGGTGCTTTTTCAGTGCAAGATCCGATGCAGAAAGCCCGCGATCCACGGTGTCCATGCAAGTGACATCGAAATAGGGCTGAGCAAGGCACAACAGGCCAGGAACACGCGCTGTTTACCGCCAGATGCCCTTGATTTGCTTGCATGTTATGCTTAGACCCGGTTAGGATGCAGGAAACGTAAAAGCAAACCCACTGTGGACATATTTTTAGTATATGGATATTTTGCGGGCCCCAACTTACACGCGAGGTCCTCGAGTCCCTAGCTGGCCTACATAGGCACGCTCCACATGCTTGCCGTCTACGAAGTATATTTGGACAACGAGTTGCTCTTGCTGATTTCAGCTGGAGTGTCAAATGCGCACTTTGACTACAAGTCGCGCGGTCGTGCTTTCCTCGATGCTAAAACGTTGCATGGCTCCTTCCTGTCTACCCTTTCACTGCCCCTTCCTGTTTCTTATGTATGCCCTTTCTTTGTTTACTCCCCCTTTTCTCATGGCATCCAATTCGTTGTATCACATTTGACTCCTTTCTTCCTCTTCTCGTCCATCTCCGTCCTTGATCGAACCATCCTACTCCGTACTTCTCTGTCCTCTGTTCCGTCCACCCCGCATTCAGCTGCTAGGCTTGCGCCGAATGATACTCCGCAATCAAAGCCTCAGGAAAACAAGGCGCCCCAAGAATGGAGCCTCGGAGCCCCAAGATTTGCGTCCGTTAGTGGAACACAAAACTTGAAGTTTGCAGACTGCCCATTTGAAAACGGCAAAAGCGAGCCTCGGCATTACCTCCAATCGAGACCGAGCAAAGGAGAACCAAAATTGGAGGCCAAAAAGCTCTGCTCGGCCTCGCCTACGAGCAAGAGGTAATGTACGAATACCATGCTTGACGTCAATGGGTCTTTCGGGGCCTTGGCCTTCGTCGTTGCCACCATCGTTGGTCACTTGCCATATGAGTTTCTGATTTGTCCTCGAGTAAAATAGTGCTCTGTATTCTGTACTCAGCTACTAACAACAGAACAAGAGAATCAATCAACGCCATCACAAGCCGAGGCACGGCATCAATTATCCTAGGTTTTTGAATCCAAGTACGCAAGCCAACAGTATCAGTGCCACCTCGTTGCCAACTTTCTTGAGCGGAGTTGGTAACGGCCCAGTGTACGACAATACCCAATTGTGCTTTATATAAAGTGCCGCGTCTCAGAGACAGTAACGGGGAAAATTGGCCGAAGAGTAAGATTTGTGGTCTACCGTCGTGCGGAAGAAAACCCGCAGAGTTGCCCCCTGAAAACGGCCGCTGAGAGACGTTGTCCAGCGGCTTTTGCTTTCTCTGTGAAGAGTCCTGGTGGAGAAATCAAACAAACAAACATCAATAGAACGACGAATGAAGAAGTGGTCGTAGGAGTGTAATGAGACGTCACTTCAGGTACGAAAAGAATGGCATAATGGCTGCTTGATTTCCTCTGTGTAGAAAGCTAATGGAACGGGCCCTCGGGCCTCTGGTGTCTAGAATACATATTTTCCTCCTTACTTGCGCTGACGTAGTGCCATCCCCAACAGACATGCCCCAACAAGTGACATATCTTACCATCTGCGCAATCACTAAAATTAGCTGACACAGTCTCACGGCACCAACCCCTGTGTCCTCAGCTCCACAGTCTCCAGCGCAGCCGATCGCCAAGCCGGACCGAGACAGACCTCTTGCGTTCGCAGGCCGTTTACCATATATACGCAACCCGACCTACGCCAGAGCCCAGTGTGCTTTTGCTCACGGCATCGAAACTTGTTAACGTCCCTCCTCCTGGAAAGAACCATTCCTTTCTATACGTTCTCTTTTTGACATCGCAAGCCGTTGGCCCCAGTGAAGCTCGGAGCTTTAAACGCTCTTCAGCCGATCCTCGCTCAGTTAACTTCCACTGTTGCGTGCTCTTCCTTCGAACACATCCCTCCCTCCTCAAGCAAAGTCTGGCACGCAGGCCCTACTCTTTCACGATGTCATACACCACGGGAATTTCTCCCCTCTATGTGGTTCAGAAACCACCATACTCCATCGATGTGCCGGGTGCGCAGCCAGTCCCTGGCGAGACAATCCCCCGCCGTCATCCCAAGGCCCGTGACGGCCTGGTTGAACGCCCAGCTCCCGACGTCGACAACGTCTTCTCTCTCATCCGCCGCTCGGTCAACAAGTACACAAATGAGCCCGCAGTTGGCAGCCGCAGTTTCATCCATATCCACAAGGAGGTCAAGAAGGTTCCCAAGGTTGTCGATGGCGAGGTGCGCCAAGTCGACAAGGAGTGGTCGTTTTTTGAGCTCTCCGACTACTCTTACCAGACCTACGGTGATTACTTCCAGCAGCTCCTAAAAGCAGGTAGTGGCCTGCGCCGTCTTGGCCTCGATCGTCAGGACAAGCTGCATATCTTCGCCTCCACCAGTCTCCAATGGATGACGCTAGCGCACGGTTGTGCTTCGCAGTCGTTGGCCATCGTGACTGCGTATGACTCGCTGGGAGAGTCGGGCGTGCAGCACTCGCTGACTCAGACGGGTGCTGTCGCAATGTTCGTTGACCCCCATCTTCTCGACACGGCTTCTGGCCCCATCGAAGCGGCTTCCGAGACTGTCCGCTACGTTATCTACAACAATCTCAGCCACCGGCCTGTGCACCCCGACCAGATCGATAACTTTCGTCGGAAGCATCCCAAGGTGCGCGTTTTGAGCTTTGACGATCTTATCGAACTCGGCACCGATGCGGACGGCAAGCCCGCCTTGGCTCCAGATGTCCCATCGCCCGATGATACATTTTGCATCATGTACACGTCGGGCAGTACAGGCCTTCCCAAGGGTGTGCCTGTGACCCATGCTGGTCTTGTGGCGGCCGTTTCTGGCCTCTACTCGGTCGTCGAAGAATTTGTTTCTCATCGGGATCGTGTGCTAGCGTACCTACCGCTGGCGCATATCTTCGAGCTGGTGTTGGAGAACCTTGTCTTCTTTATCGGCGGCACGCTGGGCTACGGCTCTGCACTCACGCTTACAGACACATCCATGAAGACGGGTTGCGTAGGTGACCTGCGGGCCTTCCGCCCCACGATCTTGGTGGGCGTGCCACAGGTATGGGAGACGGTTCGCAAGGGCGTAGCCGCGGGCGTCGATAACGCGAGCATAGTTGCCAAGTCCTTGTTCTGGGGCCATCTGACCTTAAAGAAGGTTCTTATGCAGCGCGGTCTGCTCTTTGGACCCGTTGCATCCGTTGTCGAAAAAATTGACAACGTCGTCTTTGGACGCGTGCGCACATCTACTGGTGGCAACCTGCGGTTCGTTGTCAATGGTGCAAGCGGCATCTCCAGTGATACCAGACTATTCCTATCGCTGGTTGTCGCCCCCATGATGGACGGTTACGGCCTCACGGAGACCTGTGGCAACGGCGCTCTAGGCTCGCCGCTGCAATGGACCGAGACCCCCACTGGTGGTAACGTCCCGTCCGCCATCGAGGTCAAACTCGTGGGTCAGCCTGAGCTGGGCTACAACGCCAACCCCACCCCGGACAGCGGCGAGGACCCGCACGGTGAGGTGTGGATTCGCGGCAAGGCCGTGGCGTCCGAGTACTACAACAACCCGGCGGAGACGGCCAAGGCCATCACGGCGGACGGCTGGTTCCGCACGGGCGACATTGGTGCTTTCGACCGCCACGGTCATCTGCGCATTGTCGACCGCCTCAAGAATCTGATCAAGATGCAGGGCGGCGAGTACATTGCGCTTGAGAAGCTCGAAGCCATCTACCGCGGCGCGACGGCCGTGCAGAACGTTATGATCTACGGCGATTCAGAGCACTCGCGGCCTGTGGCCGTTATTTGCGTGAATGAGAAAGGCCTCGAGGCGCTGGCCAAGAAAAACGGCATTACGATCGGTGGGGGCGGGAACGCGATGGCGCTGCACCACAACCCCAAGGTGCGCGACCTGGTGCTTAAGGAGCTGCTGGGCGTGGGCAAGGCGGCCGGTCTGTCGCCGATAGAGACGGTGCAGGGCGTCGCACTGGTCGACGAAGAGTGGACACCTGCCAGCGGCTTGGTCACCGCCACGCAAAAGGTGAACCGGCGCAAGATCACGGAGACGTACAAGGACGAGATCAGCAAGGCCTTTGCTGGCAAGTAGGAGGGCAAATAAGAATGTCGGCATAGGCTTGCTGCTGGATTTTAATTGGAGATTGTATTATGATTATTATGAGCCTTGCGTCAATTTTCTTCCTCTTTCCTTTTTCTTTGAAGTTTTCTTTGCGCGATCAACTCGCCGATCATTTCGGTCAAATAATGTCCATGGTTCGTGTTTTGCCAATGAGTTTTCAGCGTTTTGTAAGGTGGCTTTAGAGACGAGCTGCGTGGTCGTTGACAGATGACCACTCGGCTCTACAATGATAGTTTTACAAGTACAAATTCAAGGGCGACAAAGACCCAAGTCAAGACGCACGGGAGACAAAATGCGCCAATAGTAGGCAGAAACAAGGTATGAAATCCCAAGATAAATCGTCTGTTTTAAAAGCAAAGACACTCGCTTCATTTCGCTCATGGTATCGTGAGGGATGCAACATATATGTGAACAAGGTAGAACAGAAGAAGGCAAAAAAAGAAGAGAAATAGGAAAACAGGCAAAGGTCGACAGTGAAAACTCCACCACGCATCATAATGCTCGACTATACCCTCCTCTTGTAGAACACCATGTAGGCGCTTGCGCCACCGCTCTGGTTGTCCCGGTAGAGGCGCCGTGCCATGTCGCGGCTGTCGTTGCTGCCGATAATGACGGGCTCGATGCGCGCATCGTCAAAGTGGTGCCACTGGTTTGCGTCGGCCGCGCCCTCGTCCTTGATGAACGAGCGGTAGTGGCCTGACTTGAGAGTACCGCTGTGCACGATGACGGCGTAGCAGTCGTAGATAAAGGGCGCGCAGAACTGCTGCTCGGTGCGGCTGGGGCCGTCCACGAAAATGCCGTCGGCCGCCTGGTCTTCGGGCGCCGTGATCCCCTGCATGGTGTACGGCGTCATGTCGAGGCCGTTGATGGGGAAGACCACGGCCGTGTTGTTCTTGCGGAAGCCGTAGTGCTCGTTGCCCTGGAAGCGGCGGAAGGAGACGCACAGGATGTCGGGGAGGCGCACAAGACGTACGCGCTTCTCGGTCGTGTCGATGCGCCGGCACTGGTCGCACTTGTACTCGTCCAACAAATCGGCGCTACAGTACTGGGCCAGCAGGTCGGCCATGGTGGTGGCGGTGGACGCGGCATTGGGTGGGATGGGCAGGTGGATGGCGTCAAAATGCTCGTACGTCAGCGACGGGTGGCCACAGGCGCGGCAGCGGCGGTCGGTGACCTCGACACCGCGCCAGTACTTGTCGACCAGGCTGTCGTTGTACTTGCGGTACTCGTTCCAGTACAGCAGCGCGTTGCCCAACGCCGTACTGCGCGGGCCGAGGGGAGGCTGCTGCACCTCGCCTGTGTGGTCACGCAGCCGGTTCGTTTCGTCGTGCAGGTTCTCGAGCAGGAACGAGATGAACTCTTGTGCGTCCTGCTGGTAGGGCCCGCCGAAGATCATGCTTCGGTCGGTCTTGATGCTGCCGTCGAAATCGCGCGAGTGTATGTGGTAACAGTAATCCTATATGATCAGTAAATGTTGAAAAGGGGGCCAACTGCGAAATATGCGCCGCACGACGGATAGCAAAAGCACAAGGAGGCACATACCATCAGTGTCTTGGCTTTCATGGCCTCAAACTTGCCGTACTGCATCCAGTGGAACGAGTTGGCGAGGATCTTGGCCAGCAACTGCGGGTGGCTAATCTTCTCATCGGCCTTCATAGGCACCTTCCAGTTGCTCAGCCACTCGCTCGTTGTGAGCTCCTCGGCAAAGGGCCCCGACGCAAACATGGACTGGAACGAGCTGTTTCCATAGCACCAGTTGCCCGGGTTGTAGAGGCCGACCTTTTGCCGCCGGATGCGGCCGCCCCCCGTCACACCAGCCTTGGCCAGTTTTGTGCGCATGTAGTGGTCCTCATCGTCCGCTTCTGCCACATCGTTATGTGTCTGCCGGGGTACTGTGGGTGGTGGGCGCGTCGGTGGCGCAGGGAGGGTAGAGTAGAGCGTTGCAGCTGCCGCGGCTGCAGCCGCCGGGGACGACTGGACCGGGGCACCCTTGTACTCGAGATTGGATCCGACGGTGGCACGCGACGATGGGCGGTCTTGCAGCGGCGTGATGGTAAACGCCTTGTCGGTGGCGGTGGGTGTGTGGAAGCCGATCTCGCTGTCATCTTGTGTTGTGGCTGGCGGCGTTGTCATCGACTCCTGGATGGCCGACACCGGAGGGAACCGCCGCAGAAAGTCATCGGTGGTCCGAACAAGACCTGCCGACTTGTCCATGCTCTTCAGACTCTCCTCCCAGCGCTTGGCCTCATCCGCGTCTTGGATCGGCTTGGCCATGTACTTGGACTGCGGCCGCGTGAACGTATTCTGTCTGGGCCGCTGGGCTGCCCTCGCCGCCCGGAGTGCGGCTGCACGGCTAACTACACCAGCTGTCTCCGCTGAGGTCGAAGACGTCTGCAGCGAGTTCGGCCCCAGTAGTGAGATCCAGGCCTCGATGCCGCCCTTGAGTAGTTTCGGTTGGACGCTGCTGTCGCTGTCGGATTGGTAGTCGTAGTAGGCCAGAGCGTCGAAGAACCCCGAGACGGCGCGGTCGACTTCCGACGACGGCTTGCCATTGCGGACGATGGCCTCCGAGTCGTTGTCGTAGAAGACGATTAGATCGGCGTCGCTGCGCCGGTCGAATTGCCGCTTCTCTGACACAGGGGCCAGTACCATGCTGTCGGCGATCTGGCTGGCGGAGATGTCCTCGCGCTGCAGCACGTCAGATTCGACGCATATTGTGGCCTGCGACATGATGTGGCCCTCATCAAATTCTTCGCGGCTGCGAATGTCGACAAGAAGCAGCTGGACGTCCTTAGCACCAGCCTGGATCAGTTTGAGCAGGTCCTCCGCGTCGATCGTGTCGCCGTCGGGGATGGCAATACGGGGACGTCTCGGCGGCACAGAGTCGAGGCTTGGCCGTGAGGACTGGCGCGAGTGGGTGTAGGGAGACGAGAAGTAGTCCTCTGCGGTCGATGCACCTGCTTTGCCCGTACCCACACCCGTCGCACCCGGGCCTGTTCCTGAGAACGAGGATAAGGAGTTCGACCTGCTGTACAGGCCGTTACGGGGCGTGGTCGTTCCTCTCGGAGTCGTGGTGGGCATTGGGGTCGGCTGGCTGGACACGCTGCCACGGGCCGGGCTGTAGATGGCTTCTGGGAGCTTCGGCAGGTCGGGCAGTGCGTGCACCAAGGCCGGATTGTTGGATCGGCTCATGGTCGAAGGTATGGGCTCAAAGCCTTTCAAGGGGAGCTGGAAGTTCTGGAACTGGTTGTAGATATTTTGTTGGTTCTGGGTCGGGGTCGGAGTCTGCGTCTGTGTCTGCATCTGCGTCTGTAGGTGGGGTAGGGACTGGGACTGAGGTAGTGTTGGGAGCGAGGACTGGCTTTGCGAGGGAGACGGGGTCGGAGATTGCTGCTTCTGCATGATCTGGAGATGGTGAAAGCTCGGATGGTTGATCGGCTGTGTGCGTATCCGGGGATCTTGCACGGGCTCTTTGGTCGGGGAGCTGGCCGTCCGCAGATTGGCAAACCGCTCGGCCAATTCTTGGGCCGTCTTGCCGCGTCCATTGGCACTCGCAGCAGCCGCCGGGGCCGACTTGTTGATTACGTTGCCGTGGAGAGCTTGCGGTTTCGGGTGGACCGCGGGTTTCGTCTTGGTCGCCGTTACCGGCACTGCCGGGGGAGGTCCGCTCGGCCGTGGCGGCACCGGCCCGTCGCCATTGAGTAGTCCGAGCGAGCCAGTCGCGCGGTGCCCGTTGGTGACACGGCCATGTCCGTTGACCTGCTCATTCTGCCGCGTCTGGGATGCTGCTTTAGCTGCAGACTTTGGCTGGACACCCGACCGCACATTGTCCTCCTTCACCTTGGCCTTGATCTCCTCGTATGTGGCACTGCTGGCACTGATGCGGGCCATGAGTGCATTGTAGCGCGTGCGAGCGCCCTTTTGGTCGGTCATGACAGACATCCACGCGCTGTTGCTCGGTAGCACTTCGAGAAGGGCGATGCTGGCCAATATGTACTCCTTGAGGGCCAGGTCCAGACGGCCAAAGTCCTTCATGAAGTCGGCCTGCTTAATACATGACTCGGCGTATCCCAGCACCGTCTCGACGGGCGTCAGTGAGTCGACGCCCAGCGTGGCATGCTTGATGTCGTCAAAGTGCATGTAATTGTGGACCTTTCCCGTCGACGGCCCATTGGCGCCGGTGCCATTCGCAGCCGCCGGGCCAGGCCTGTAGCTGTCCGTCATGGCGGCCGGGGCAGAGGTTTTCAGGGCCAGTAATGCGTGTGGCTCGTGTCGGTATCGGTGATGGTGATTCGTCGCTGCACCACCGTCGTCGAGACAGACGAGGTGGTGAGTGCCGTGATCCGGGGCCCTCCCTCGTTTCACTGCCGGGGACTGATGCGGTGGAGTATGCGCGGTTGGAGGCGTGGGGGGGATGCCAGGGCCGTCTCACGACAGGTACATTTCGTGTCCAAAGCAACCCAATGGCAAGGAAGTCAACGAGTCGACGGATGGAAGGGTCAGGTTAGGCGGCTCGCATGCCTCGGCAAAGTTGGCCTGTGATGGTGTGACGCAGCGGGTTGTGCAAGTACGGAGGATGAGTCTGCGTAAAGTATCCCGTATAGACTGCTGCGATCTTGAAGCACATCGACGCGAGGAGTGGGCAGTGTCAGATGTTCGATTGGGAGGTGGACGATCGATTGCGAGGCGTCAAAGAAAGAGGCTGTTTTGCCGGTGTTTATGAGTAGTGAAGCGCTGCTGACGACAGATGCAGTTTTGACAGAGATTCCATCTGAAAGAAGGAACGAGCCACGGCCATCGGGCGTGCTAATGCGCCCTGGTGCCACCCCAGAAATAGAAGGCGGGGGCAGTTTGGAGGGCCGTTTGGGAAGGAAGGAACGGTGCGCCACGCCACTCGCTTTGGGCCATATTCTCAAATCGAACGGCCTGTGGATGCACCTAAGCGTTACTGGCGTGCACTGATGCGGGCCCTGTCACAGGGCACTCTACCATTACAGCGCCCGCCACCACGAAACAAGTAATTCGACATAAAGGTCCGGCCGCCAGGAACGCCACGGCGTCGTCATTCTAGCGGGTCAAACGCCCCCTCTGCTAAGGCCCAGGCAGCGAGATTCGAGGGCCCAACCAAGCTCGAGCCAATCACAGAGCTCAGCTTACGGTGCTGGCAACGGCAGGCGCTACGGGAGGCCAAGTACTCAGCATCCACTCCGCAGGCAGACTCCAGAGCTGAGGAAGGCACGCTGCAGCATGGCGGAGGAAGGTGGCAAGCAACCAGCAACTGCCAATTTGGAATCTGCCATCACCAACACTCCGAACCTCACTCGAACCTTTTGCATCCTTCGCCTCCCGACACCATCCCATTGTTTTGTCCATCGAGCGAGCGGTTGCTAGCTTTCTCTCCATCGACAACATACGCTGCGTCCTCGGCTCGCATTTCGTGCACGTCTCACCAAACAAGTTGTCTGTCGCACGTAAGATACGCCAGTCACCTGGATCTGCGAATAGCTTCACTTTCTCTCGACCTCCATCCTCTCCGACGCACATCCCCTGTGCACCGATCAGTGCTGCTGTCCCCTGACGCGCGGCATTCTTTGTTCCCGGCGTCACCATGATGTCCTGGTGGTCTTCCGGGGCCAACACAGCCCTGGATGAGCAGATCGAGAAGGCGACCAGCAGCAGCCTGTACGCCATTTCCACACGCGTCCCCCGTTTTTTATTGTTGATTCTTGCATTCCATAGTATGGCTCTGCAATCCCGGCACTGCCATTGAATTCCCAAGCACTGACCGCAACCTTCCACAGCGAGGACATTGCCCTCAATCTCGAGATCTCCGACATCATCCGGTCCAAGACAGTGCAGCCCAAGGAGGCTATGCGCTCGTTGAAGAAGCGTATCGACAACAAGAACCCGAACACACAGCTCAGCTGTCTGAATGTATGACCGGACATCTCGCCCTGCCATGACTTGTATCCTCTTCTCCCGTTTATTCGCAGACTAACGCAAAACCCTCCTGCCTCGCAGCTCACAGACACCTGCGTGAAGAATGGCGGCACGCACTTCCTCACCGAGATCGCTTCCCGCGAGTTCATGGACAACCTGACATCGCTGCTCAACGCAGCCGGGCCCGCCGCTATCAACCAAGAGGTCCGCAACAAGATCCTCGAGCTCATCCAGTCCTGGGCGTCGGCCACCGAGGGCCGCCACGAACTCGGCTACATCGGTGAGGTCTACAGAAAACTGCAGCGCGAGGGCTTCCAGTTTCCGCCGCGCACGACTGTGGCCAGCAGCATGATTGATAGCAGCGCACCGCCCGAGTGGGTCGACTCGGACGTCTGCATGCGATGCCGCACCGCCTTCACCTTCACGAACCGCAAGCACCACTGCCGCAACTGCGGCAACTGTTTCGACCAGCAGTGCTCGACCAAGTCGCTGCCACTCCCCCACCTCGGCATCCTGCAACCCGTGCGTGTCGACGATGGCTGCTACGCCAAGCTGACGGACAAGACGGGCCCTGGTGGCAGCGGTGGCGGCGGCGGCGGTGCAGGCAACACGTCCGTTGGCTTTTCGTCGCACCCGCCGCCTAAGACACAGTCGGCGATGCAGCCGCGCGACGCACGGGTTGAGGACAGCTTTGACGAGGACCTGAAGCGGGCCCTGGCCATGAGCCTGGAAGAGGTCCAGAGCCACTCGCGGACATTTAACAGCCAGGCGGCGGCTCCCAGCAGCAGCAACTACAACAGCGCTTCGAAGACGTCCAATAGCAAGTCTACCTCTTCGGCATACGGAGCCGTGCCAAAAGCAACGACGGCCACCGTGTCTACGTCCACGACAAACGCGCACCAACAGACAACCTCTGGTGGCTCTGCGGAGGAGGAAGACGAGGACTTGAAGGCCGCGATCGCGGCGTCCCTCGCTGACATGGAGGAGCAGAAGAAAAAGCATGCGGCGGCCTTCCGCCAACAGACCGAGAGCGGCAGCAACGGCAGCGTGTCGACATCCGCGCCCTTTGTGCTGCCGAAGAACGACTATGAGCTCACGCCCGTCGAAGCCGAAAACATCAACCTGTTCTCCACGCTCGTCGACCGCCTGCAGACGCAACCGCCTGGCACCATTCTTCGCGAACCCCAGATCCAGGAGCTCTACGATAGCATCGGCACGCTGCGACCCAAGCTCGCACGGACGTACGGCGAGACAATGAGCAAGCACGACACCCTCCTGGACCTACACGCGAAGCTGTCAACCGTCGTCCGCTACTACGACCGCATGCTCGAGGAGCGCCTCTCCAAGGCCTATAACCAGCACAGCCTCGGCGGCTACAATATTCCCGGCCCTCGGCAGCAGCAGCAACAACCACCATCTATGCCCTACCCGTCGCTCCAGTCCTCGGCACCACCGATGCGTGCTGGCGGTCCTGCCGAAAACTTTTACACTGGTGAAGCCGCTGCGATACCCGACTATGCACGACAGATGGCTCAGCCCGGTGGCTATGGCGGCCCGCAGGCCCTCCAACCGCAGTATAGCGGGTATGACAAGCACGGGTCGATCTCGGGGCCATCTGCTGCCAACCCATACCCTGGCCAACCGCAGAGATCCGACAGCTGGCGGAACTCAGTCGCGCCCGGCCAAGTGCCCCAGGGGTACCCCCAACCCCAGCAGCAACCATCGCAACAGCAGCCCCAGGCACCACAAGGGTATCTCAGCAACGACCCATCGGCTCCCGGCGTACCGAGTGCACCACCTGATCCGCTTGCCTCGACCCCCTCTGCCGACCCGAACGCCTCGTACTACTTTAGCAACGCCAACGCCACACCTGGCCAGGTGCCCCCTCAGCAGCAACAGGCCCAGCCTTCCCAGCCTTCCCAGCCTTCCCAGCCTTCCCAGCCCACACAGCCCATACAGCCGCAGCAAACCGGCCCGGCCAGCGTACCGTCCGATCCTGCCGCAACATCGCCCTACCCGACTTTGCGACAGCCGTCCGCGTACCTGGCCTCCGTCCCTCAAACACCGGCCACGACTGCTTCGGTTCCAGTCCAGCAGCAGCAGGCCCCCACTCAACAGCAACAGCCACCTCGGCAGCAACAGTCACCTCAGCAACAGCAGCAGCAGCAGCAGCACCAGGCACCGACCGCACCATACTGGTCTCACCCAGCGTCGCAGCACCAGCAGGTGCCGCAGCAGTTTACCTCTGGCCCGCCGCAACCTCTTCAACAGCAACCCCCCCAAGCCTCCTGGCCGCAGGTGCCCAACAATGGCTACAACAACTTTGGTACGCAGGAGAGCTTTCCGTCGGCACCGCAGCATGTGCCACAGCAGCCTGTGGTTGAGGAGGCTCTGATTGAACTATGAGGGGAGTGGCGTGGTAGAGTGCGACGTGTGCTAGGGCTAGTTGATGCCTGCTTTATTGGGGCTTTTGCCTCTCTGCCTCTCTCTTGTTGTTACGTTTTCTACACTATTCTTGTATCTGTCTTGCTTTTATGCGATTTCTGCTTGTAATGGTAGTCGTTTCCAGTCTCTTTGATGTGCGTTTCGCTCTGTCTCTCTCTCTCTCTCGCCCTCTCTCTCTTTTGAGCTCATCCAACTTCTTTATACATACCCCAGTCCCAATACAATACGTTTTTATTGCTCAATATTTAAGTTCACGAGGGTTATCTCAATACGTTGAAATATTGCTCGAAAATACCTTTTTGGGTCCCTTCTCGGCCCACCTTGGAGTCAGCCCTCGTCCCGGGTGTCGTTTCCACCGGGAAAAGTCACTGCAAATATAAATTCCCCTTCCGTGGATATAAGAGTGACGTTTATATCCCGCACCCAAGCCATAGGGATCTCCATTGCGATAAAGTAGACATAAAGATTTAATTAGCAAGGCCTCTCCGCATCTTCAAGACCCACAGCTATGGAAGGCACGGCTTGGACCATGGGTGACTGTAGGCGACGGCCCCGAATCGACTTGTTGTACGACTGACTCGCACTATTCGGCTCGATCCTTTCTGACATCTACATTTTATGTGGCAGTCGTGGTAGTCAATCCTGAGATGTTGCCTTCGTTTTGAAGCCTGCAGACCGATCTCGAATTTGACACCTGTTCTCGAATCGCATTTGCAGAGATGCTGCGGTACAGCTTGCCTCACTGGCCACTGGCCAGGTTGGCCTTTACCTTCACACTTCTTGTTGCACTCAACCTCTTCGTTGCGCCCCATTCCGTCCACGCGCAGTTGCTGGGCCGTGTTGGACCGACGACATCAACAGCCGCCAAGCGCGCAGCCAAAGTTTGCAGCGTTCTCGACCACGGCGCCACTGCTAGCAAGTCGTCCGACATTGGTCCCGCACTCGTCGCGGCATTTGCTGCTTGCAAAACAGGCGGCACAATCTATGTACCGCCCGGTGAGTATGGCATGTCGACGTGGGTGAGCCTCAGTGGTGGCCAGGGCTGGGCACTGCAGCTGGACGGCATTATCTACCGAACGGGCACCGCCGGCGGCAACATGATCTACATCGAGAAGGGCAAGGATGTCGAGATTTATAGCAGCACGTCACAGGGTGCCATCCAAGGCAACGGTTTCGAGTACCACAAGGACAACAAGAACGGCTGCCGGATCCTGCGCCTGGCGCACATGCAGGACTTTTCGGTCCACGATATTGCGCTCGTGGACTCGCCGCTGTTCCACCTGTTTATGGACACGGTGACCAACGGAGAGATATACAACATGATCATTCGGGGCGGTAGCAAAGGCGGACTAGACGGCATCGACGTGTCCGGTTCCAACGTGTGGCTGCACGACATCGAGGTGTCGAACCGTGACGAGTGTGTGACAATCAAGGACCCGTCACAGCACATGCTCATTGAGAACATATACTGCAACTGGTCAGGCGGTGAGCCTGACGGTGATGTGCTGATCGATACTTCTTTTCTGTGGTAGCTGACAATGTCCAGGATGTGCCATGGGGAGTCTCGGCGGAAGCGCTATCGGTAAGACTATCCGCATCACTCAGTGTCATATCCCAGTCGGGTAGATGATGATGATTAACATGTAACTCGAAACGTAGACATTCATGACATTCGCTTTGACAAAGTCTACTCAGCCAACTGCAATCAGATGTTCATGATCAAGTCCCACGGCGGCGGCGGCACCGTGCGCGACTGTTCGTTTAGCAATTTTGTCGGGCGTCACAACGCCTATACGCTCGACATCGATGCCAACTGGTCGCAGCTCAAGAAGGCAGCGGGCGACGGCGTTCTCTTCCGCGACCTCAACTTCACTGGCTGGCACGGTTCGTGCAGTGACGGAAATCGGCGTGCGCCTGTCAATATTGTGTGTCCGGACGCAAAGCCTTGCTTTGGAATCCGGGTGAGCGATTTTGCGGTGTGGACGGAGACAGGATCGCGCGAATTGTACAAATGCGCAAATGCATATGGCGAGGGCGCATGCCTGAAAGGAGGTGCAGCTGCAGGTGGGGGATCGCTGGCTGGCTACGCTGTGACGACCATGACGGTGGCATCGGCACCGTCGGGCTGGAATGCGCCGACCATGGCAGCCGATCTCACGACTCTGGGCTTGTCTAGTAGTATTCCGATTCCGGCGGTGCCGACCAGCTTTTTTCCTGGTGAGACGCCTTACAGCAAGTTGACGGGCGGTGCTGCTGCATCTGCAGCAGCAGCAAAAGACCGGCAGTGATGCATTTTGTGGTTGGTTGGTCTTGTTTTTGTCAATATTCCGTTGGTTGTCCTCTAGACAAAGAACATCCGGATTGGGCACTCTTGGTGCATCAACGAACACGACCTCTTTTTTGTTAGCTCTTCAATACCGAATGCAGTAGTTTTTTATTGTAAATTATAAGAATAAATTGGATGTAAACGCATTTTTTTACGTTTGTGATTGACCCAGATATTTTGTTGAAATCAAAAACAAGACAGTCAACGACATAAGTATCGCACATATTCGTTATATTTTGAATTCCACCATTTGAAGCAACTCACCAACTATCGCCCTCGCATAAAATGGGAAAAGAGCCGTCGTTTGATGTCGTTCTCGACGACCAGCTGGACTACACGTATGTGCCACAGGTCACGGCTGCGACGCGGGCGGCCGCTGCCGAAGAGAGAGCGACTCGCCGGTTTCTCGAACGCTGGACCGAGAGAGGCGGTATCTCGCGGGACGGTGCCGACGATGAGGACGAAGACGACGACATTGGCGACCGCTTTCGCGATGACGGACGGTACCTCGCCAACGAAAACCGCGACATCACCCGGCTGCTTGACAATGTGCGCCGCATCCACGCCAATGACCCAAACGCGCCGGATCTGCCCACAGGCCACAAGATGGTGCTGCTGGACCGGGCACGGCGCGTGAAATTTGGGTACGTCAAGCCCCCACCCCAGACGCTGGTAGGGGGTCTCGACGGCGGCGTCAACACTTGTGTGTATCAAAGAAGGCGAGTGCGGCCGGGCGAGGACGACGCGTTGTCTCTTCATCGGGCACCGGCCGCGAGAACATCGATCGCACCTCGCCACCGTGCCGACACAGGAACCGCATGCATCGGCGTGCTTCCGGACACTATCAGCACGGCCCGGGTGCCGCGGCCTGTCACGAGTCGTCGAAGCGGTGTAGCCACGAGGCGTTCGACCACCCAGACCAACAAACGAAACGCACGTCTGCAGCGAAAGCTCGCTGAGTATTTGCTTCGACAGCCGGCGGAAAGTATTGCGCGCGGCAAGTGACTGGGATGGCCGACAGGTCGGAAGCAACCGGACACTGTTTCAGGTGGTGCAGCCGATATCGAAGCATGGAATGCGGTGTCGCGCCGTTGTCGGGTGAGGGCATTTTGGAGTACATGTTTGAAGGCTTGAAGACGATTTTGAAATAGGGGCGGCGAACAACAGAGTCCCAGGGCGTACCTGCCGACATAACGATGGACATCATTCTTTGAAGAAGGTGCAGATGTGTTTCGCAGGTGACACAAGTGAAAGTGCAAGTGGATGGCGAGAGACGGCGGACTGACCCAAAAGGGCAACTACGACTTACAGTATTAATTTTGGCTGCGCTGCCCGTTCCTGAACGGTGGAATTTTCCGTTAGTCTCTAGGCCCCGACCGGCCGAAAATAGTATGCTTTTACGTGTTGTTTGCCATTCTGCTGCCAATTGGCAAGCTGCAATTGACTCACTTTTGCACGTGGGTGACCGTAACGACGCCGTGTCCGGAGGCAATTAGGCGGCTGTGCCTTTCGCGCATACATTCGCACCTTCCTGACCAGCCTGAGCGGTGTTTTACGGCCGTCGTTCGGAGGTGTCGGTCTTTCCTACCCGAAAGGCGAATGCTCGCCCGCATTGGCTCTCACTGTTTCCATTCTTGTTATTTTCTTATTTCCTTCCTTCCTTCCGGTTTGGTCTTCTGTCCCACGATCTCGAATTTCCTCCTAACTGCGACGCAATACCTCCCAAACCGCAACCACGACAATTTTCGTGACGAAGCCTCCGCGTCACCGTGACATCCACCTCAGCGTCCCCCGGAAAAATTCTACACTACCCCACACGTCACCAGACTTCACCCGCCGTTACCTCAAACTCCCACCATGGTTGTCATTGACTTTGTGCGCCATGCGCAGGGCTACCACAACCTGTGCTCGGACAACCTGAAGATGCCCGACCCGCTGCTGACGTCGCTCGGCGAGGAGCAGTGTGCCACGCTGCAGCAGGTCTACGGCGCCGACAACCACGCCAAGGTGCGTTTGCTGGTGTCTTCGCCACTGCGCCGCACGCTGCAGACGACGCTGCTGTCGTTTGCGCCCGTGTCGCAGCGTGGCGTCCGTGTGCTGGCGGTGCCCGAGCTCCAGGAGGTGTCGGCCATGCCCTCGGACGTCGGCTCACCGCGCGCGGTGCTTGAGAAGCAGACCGACCTGTTCTCTGCTGACAGGGTCGACCTGTCGCGGCTGCACGTTGGCTGGACGAACAAGGGTCCCGGCAGCCCGTATGCGTTTGCGCTGCCGGTGCTGGCGGCGCGGGCCAAGTCGGCACGGCGGATTCTGCGGGACCTGACCAAGGACCTGGGCGCCGACGACCGCGTCGTGGTGGTGACGCATGGCGGGTTCCTGCATTTTCTCACAGAGGACTACGAGGGCGTGGACCCGGGCCGGGGCACGGCCTGGAAGAACACAGAGTGGCGGTCGTACGAGTTTGTGAGTGAGGAGGACGACAACGTGTCGCTCAAGGAGACGGCCGAGAGCGTCAAGCGGCGGGCGGGCTCGGAGGCAGGCCTAACGACACAGGAACAGATTGAACTGGCGGCCGTGTACCACGGGTTCCTGGCGTCGGAGCAGGCCCACTGGCCGAAGCCGCGCCCCGAGGACATTCGGGACTACGAGACGGCGTTGAGTGAACCGCAGGAGGTGGACGTGGCTGCATAGACGCGGGGGACTAGGGTACAAGCGCCGACACCAACTCGAGGTGCTTGAAGGACTTGCGATACGACGTTCTTTGAGGATCGGCTGGGAGTCCACAGCGACGTCGTCAAATGGGGAGATTTGTACAATAGAACAGAGACGGCCCTTTGACATATGGCGTTCGGCGACAATAGAACAAGTAGAAAATAAATAAAACGTTTCCGAGCCTTGCTTTGGTCTTTCAGAGTTCACCTGCTTCGCCGTGCCATTGCCCATGTTATTTTCCTGGAGCTCAATATCACAAAATACGACAAATTTGCCGTGCTCCGTCGTCGTCGACTAATGCAGTTTGGCCTGTAACTGAGAGTGGTATTGGCTGTCTATTTTGGGTCTGGCTTCTGCCAGGGCGACGTTTGCATTTATTTACTTCGTACGGCTGGTATGTCCGTGTAGCCGATCGAATGCTTTCTCTTGACGTTCGTTTCGTTTTATTCAATATTCCTATCACTTACCACGACTTCCTCATTGGTCTGTGTTGTCCCCTCCATCTTTCCTTTTTTAGTTTTCCTTCGTGTGTTTCAAGACGGCAGGCGCGACGCCGGGCCTTGCTCTGGCTTCTCCAAGATTTTGCAGGTTTGCTTGTGTCGTATGGTCTTCAGTCGAGTCTCCCGTTGCCGAAGGTCGCTCTTTGCCGTTCTCCGGCCCTGACTGGCCTGCCAGTGCTCACCCACACTGTTTCGTCCCTGGTCGCGGTGTGGCCCCCCTTTTCCTCTCACTCCAATAAATAGAGCGGCTGCCAAATCTCCCGCCAGGGCCCACTCCCCGGTCCCTCCTTCCTTCTTCTCAGGGACCAGGCGCTGGCCAATCAGCAACCTGCATTGGATGTTTCAACCAGTCGCAGATTACCAAAACAGGACTAGCGTCACGTCCCTCCTCTCTTTTGCAGACAACAACAAACGGCCTTCTTCACGAACCCTCTCTTCTTCTCCTCTTTTCTTCCATTCCACCCCTGACACCTGCGCTTCGCTGCAGGCCGCAGGAATTGAGACGCCGGCCTCTTTTATCCGTTTCTCCTTTCTTTCTTCCTGTTCTTCAACTCGTTTCTTCGTTTGTCCATCCCGCCCACGCACAATTCGCACAACCCACTTGCCCATCTTGGCAGTTGTCTGAGGCCGCAAGGCCCTCTTCCACGTCTACGGAGGTACTTCTCTCGTTCTCTTCGCCGCCATCGCAGGACAATTGGCGCCGTCGGGACCGTGGTCAATGGTTCGCGGGTCCTGAGCTTGGCCCCGATCCTTGAGTTGCTTGCATCGAGTTTTGCGAATTGGTTTGACAGATTTTCTTGCTTTGAGGTCTCGTTATGTGCTCTGTGTCTTTACTCCGTGCTGTAGAACGAGACGTCTCTTGAATGCCAGTGATCCGTCTGTGGCCTGTTCTTCATCTCCTTGTGTCTATCAGTTGCTTGTGTACTTCATACATCCGTGTGTTGTACGACATACGGAGTACACGACGTATTATGTATCTTGATCCGTTCCTGCATGCGTCCCGCCCTCTTTATACCCCTGTTAATCCCTGCTCCAAACCCACCATGGAGAGGACAACAGGCAATCTGTTGGGTCCTGTACAGAATACCTCATCCTGTCTCTTTTGCTTGTCTCCTCTGGCTCTTTGTCTGCGATCCTGTCAGCGTGTGTCGTCCCGGTTGTGTTGCGCCATTGTTCATCTGTCGCTGGTCATTTCCGGCGTCTCTTGCGGCTCACGTCTTCCCTCCGGGCATTCCCTTTTTGTCTCCGTCCTCTCAACGTCTCACATCCAACCAAATACCGCTGTGGCCTCTCTGAGCGTGGCCGCTTTCGTCCGGAGTCGACGGTAAACGCCCATTGTTACCATATCGGCCTCCAACTCGTCTTTGAATTTTCATCTATGGCCGGCTGTCTTCAAATCCGAGCACGGAGAGCCATTCACTTTCTTGTGCCTGCCCTGTCTCTCGTTCGGAGCTATCTTTGTTTCTCTGAACTTCTTTTCTCCTGTCGATCCGGCGCTTGTCAACAATTGTCTGGGACGACTTAAAGAAAACAAGCATCGTCGACAGTCATAAAGCGTTCTTAAGGCTCGTCCTCTGCACTCTATTCTTATTTATTATTACTTTGCGCACACTCACAGTCACCCTCGATTCCGAAAACTCGCTTTGCCTCAGCGGCAGTCTCGCGTCCCGTTCCTCTCCCTGGCTCTCAATTCGCAGTACTGTCGGCGACGTAATTCCTCCCTTCCTCCCTTCTGTCGATCACACGCCCGCCACCGTGATCTACTGCACATCCTCGTCCAACAGTCCGCAAAACTGTCCATTATTATCAACAAAACGGACGACCCTCTCTCCTCTACACACTAGCTGTATTCTTCCCTTTGCATGGCCGTTCCCACGTTCCTTGGTCCGTCTCATATTTTGCGTCCGCGTCTGCATTGAGTCCCCGCTTGCATTACGCATTTTCGTTTTGCATGCTGCATTTGGCTCAGTGACCGGGCTTCCAGCTTCAGACCGACCCAGAGGTCCACTGTTGATCGCCTGTCTTTCGGACTGCAACTTGCCCTGGACCACGGATTGTGAACGCTGGTCGTTTGCCTTTCCTTCGTCTTCATCATTTGCTTTTTGTACTTCTGTACCCCCCTCCGCATCCTCTGACACTGACGGGGGTCTGGTATCGCCCTACACCTGGCTCAAGTCTTGGCGTTTCTGCGTCTAAACCCCCTGGCCACCTCGGCCCTGACCAGGACCACTTTCTCCTCTCTCTCACTGTGTGTGCACGCTCTTTCGCCCTGTGCCCACTCCTCTCTTCTTTCAACCACTTCCCTCTCACTCACTTTCCTCACTTTCTTTTCTCCACGCATCGTCGCTTCGACCTTCACATTGCTTCGTTGTGTCAACGACGTCTTTGTCCTGAGTCTTTGCAAAGACGAGGAGACACCCTCCTTTCGCTACCTCCGCTCTGATTTCGATTTTTGTGTTGTTTTGTTGTTTCACTCCTTTTTGAGTGTAATTGTTTGACGGCCGGTCCGAGTTTCTCTTGTTTTCTCACATCGACATCGATATCGACTTTGGCTTCGACAGTCGACATTTATCAACCTTTTTTTTTTTGCGACAGAAACTGTGTTTCTTCTCCGTCCGTTCTCTTTCGATATTCCCTCTTTTTGGATACCCACCTTGGCTTCGTATGTTCAACTGAGTTGAGACGAGTCCAACTCTGCCAGTCTTTATTACATCAGGGGATATATACGCTCTCTATATACCATTACATACCGCATCGACACCGATCACCCGGCATGCTCGCGATATAGCAGCTACGTCTTGTCCCCTACCTCGCCATACGTCGAGTCTCTTTAGCTCATCCTCTCGTTTCCTTCACATCGCCACGCAATGGGCTTCTTAAGCCACGGAAACAAGGCCGATGTCCGGCCCGAGCAGAAATGGGACTACATCGGCCTCAACGACTTCAAGTCGTCCTCCTGCTTCACGCCCCTCGCCTACGCCTATCTCTACTTCTCGCTCGGCCTATCCATCGCTGTGTACGCCGTCGATACGTTTACCGCCGTCAACCTGCTCGTCTTCGACCGTTGGTCGTCCGAGATCACACCCACGCAGCTCATCTCCTTCACGGCCTCTAAGTGGATATTTTCGATTTGTATCATTCTGTCCGTCGTCAATCTCGCGTACGAGCACATCCGTGCCATGCGCATCATGCGCCGCGGCAGTGTCGCCGAGTGCTACCTCGACAGCCTGGCTGTGCGCCTGGAGAGTGTGCGCTGGGGCAAGGGCCAAGGTTGGAAGCGTTTCCTAGTGTTCGCCGAGCTCACCAAGAGCAAAAAGGGCGCCGAGTACATTGCGCTCTTCACCTACTTCAGCTTCCAGAGCTGGATCCGTGTGCTGCTGTGCTCGGGCCCGCGCCAAGTCGTCAATGCCTTGACTCTGCTTTCTGTGTACAACGCGCAACTATCTGCGTCGGGCGACAATGTGGGCAACACCATCCTCGACTTCTTCGACAAGATCCGCACACTGGCCGAGGGCGACTACCGCGAGGCCGTCATCCTGTCTGGCATGCTCTTCACGCTGATCATTTGGGTCTTTTCCTTCCTGTCGCTGCTGCTCGCATTCCTCTTTTTCGTCTTTTTCCTCTGGAGCTACATCCCGCGCTCCGATGGCGGCCTGTCGGGCTACTGCTCGCGCAAGATTAACAAGCGGCTCATGAAGATTGTTGCCAAAAAGGTCAATACGGCCCTTGCCGAGGAGGAGCGTCGCCGCAAGAAAGCCGAGCTCAAGGCCGCCATCAAGAACGGCGTGCAGCCACCCACCGAGCTGACCGCCACCATTCCCAACGTTGGCGACGACAACAAGTTGCCGATGATGCCACAGCTGCAGCGCAGCGAGACGATGGCGAGTATGGCTACGCTGCCGCCGTACACTTCCCGGCCCGGTACCGCCACCGGTGGGTTTGGCGGCAAAGCTCCCACCAACAGCAGCACCTTTGAGCTCAATGCCCTAGACCAGAAGCCACGGCCCAAGATGCCACCTTCGCGCGCCGACACGATGGCCTCCATGTCCACCATGGCTGCATCTACGCCAACCAATGGCACAAAATTTTCGACCCGCGCGCCTTTGCTTGGCTACGCCGCCGAACCGGGCCGCTCGTCTTCACCTACGCCGTCACTACCGGAACTAGGAGACGGTCTACCTAGTGGTCTACCCAGCGGACGTCCTCCAATGCCATATGGTCAGGGCCCGGGCCCGGGTCCGGGTCAGCTCAATCGGACTAACACGGGCGGCTCCATGCCGTACGGCAACATGCGCAGCAACAGCCGCAACGGCAGCTTCTCGTCCATCTCCAACAACCAGGGTATGTATCCTGGCCAGGGTTCGATGCCTCAGATGCCACCCCCTGCCCGGTCGCCCGCAGGTTATGGCTACAACCACAACAACAGCAGCAGCAGTATCAACGACATGCCGTCCACGGATCTTCCATATGCCAATAGTCGCAGCAATAGCCAGTCGGGTTCGCAAGATTTCGGCTACAACAATGTCAACGCCGGCCGAAACAACTCGCTGTCGGGCAACGGAGGTCCTCGCTATGTTGCTTACCGTCCCGACGAGGGTGGTAACATGGGCCGCGTCAGCCCTGCACCGTCTGCTCGCTCCTACGGCCCTGGCCCAACGGCGCCTGGTGGAGGTCCTGCTGGTCCTGGCCTTAGCTCGCCCCTGCGCAGCGCCACCAACCCATACCCGGTGTCACCACGGACGTACGGTGGCGGTCCGCCTCAGCGCAACATGACGGCGCCCATGCCGCAGATGGGCCAAGGCACGCCCGTTGCTCAGAATGGCCCCAGCAGCAACTTCGGCTACGGCCACGGCCGCCAGATTTCCGAAGAGAGTTCGTACAGCTCGTACTTCAATGAGCGTCCCACGACAGCGTCGAGTCGGCGGGGTGCCGGTGTCGGCGTGGGCGGCGGTGTTGCGCCCCCCAGACGGCCAAGCTATGGCAACAGCACTGGTGGCAGCAATGCGTGGAACAGCGATGTTGAGTCACAGCGTTGGCGGTCTTAAGCGTGCCCTGAGCGTCTCTCTTTCTATCTTTCATGTCTTCATATGGTTTCTTGATGCTCTTTGATCTCTTGATCATTAACATAAGCGAATTGTCCTTACACCCAACCATTTACTCTCCGTCTTATTTCCTCATGTCTATTTACCATCTACCTTGGCATATTTCATATTTCTTATTCCAAAAATAGTTACACGGATTGCATGAGCTTGCAGCCGGCTCGAATTAACATCATGGCCGTGTTGATGATATACTCCATGGTGTACGACTTTATTCCGCGTAAAGCGCTGAACAGCGTAAGCTCAATTGCCCTGTGTGCCCTGTAAGTGCCCTGATTTGACACGGCAGTGGGCTCACTTACACAGAACTGCTGAATGTCAATAGTGGAAGAATTGGCCAATCGTTTGCTACGAAACACTCAAGCTTCCCCACCTCGAACACCTCCAACGTAAAATACATCACGTGCACATGACTCACATTACCCCCAGGCCGCACCTTCCCAATGGATGTGAGGCACTTGGAAGCTCCAAAATTTTTGTTCTTGCCCAGTGGTACTGTAGCCCGAGTGCTTGCCATCGCTGTCGAAAATTTGCGGCTGCGAGAAAATCAAACTATTTTGGGCCTCTCTTTTCTCCTTCCTCTTCCCTCCTCCCTCCTCTTTTCCCCTCTCCCTCTTCTCTACCAACGCGGCCTTTTTATTTTAGGGCACCGTCATCTCTTCTCTCTGTCTATTTTTTCGTTTTCTTTTTGCACATCCTTCACAATGGTCGCGACCATCTTCCGGACGCTGGCGCCGTTCGTGCGGTCGGCCCGCGTCGTCCTGCGGTCGCCCAGCACGAGCCCGTTGGCCGCTCTGCAGCGTAGCGTCGCCAAGCCGTCGCCGGTCCTGAGCTTCTGCCGCAGCTACGCTGTGTACGAGCGCACCAAGCCCCACGTGAACATTGGCACGATTGGCCACGTCGACCACGGCAAGACGACGCTGTCCGCTGCCATCACGAAGCGCCAGGCCGACCGAGGCATGGCCAACTTCCTCGATTATGGCTCCATCGACAAGGCCCCCGAGGAGCGCAAGCGTGGTATTACCATTTCGACTGCCCACATTGAGTACTCTACCGAAAACCGCCACTACTCTCACGTCGACTGCCCGGGTCACGCCGATTACATCAAGAACATGATCACCGGCGCCGCCAACATGGACGGTGCCATTATCGTCGTGGCTGCGTCGGACGGCCAGATGCCCCAGACCCGTGAGCATCTGCTGCTGGCCCGCCAGGTCGGTGTGCAGAAGATTGTCGTCTTCGTCAACAAGATCGACGTCATTGAGGATCCCGAGATGCTGGAGCTTGTCGAGATGGAGATGCGCGAACTGTTGACCACGTACGGCTTCGAGGGCGACGAAACCCCCGTCATCATGGGCTCGGCCCTTTGTGCCCTCGACGGCAAGCGCCCCGACATTGGCGAACAGAAGATTGACGAGCTGATGGCCGCTGTCGACTCTTGGATCCCTACCCCCCAGCGCGACCTGGACAAGCCCTTCCTGATGTCTGTTGAGGACGTGTTCTCCATCTCGGGCCGCGGTACCGTGTCGTCGGGCCGTGTCGAGCGTGGTACGCTTAAGAAGGACTCGGAGGTTGAGCTCGTTGGCAAGGGCATGGAGATCATCAAGACCAAGGTCACCGACATTGAGACGTTCAACAAGTCGTGCGACGAGGCGCGTGCCGGCGACAACTCGGGTCTGCTGCTGCGTGGTGTGCGTCGCGAGGATGTCCGCCGCGGTATGGTCATCTGCAAGCCCGGCTCTATCACCCCCCATACGCAGTTCTTGGTGTCGCTCTACGTCCTGAGCAAGGAGGAGGGTGGCCGTCACACTGGTTTCCGCGAGAACTACCGCCCGCAGATCTTCCTGCGCACGGCCGACGAGGCCTGCTCGCTGACCTTCCCAGAAGGCACCGAGGACAAGCACTCCAAGATGGTCATGCCCGGCGACAACGTCGAGATGGTCGTGACCCTGCAGCACCCCCTCGCGGTCGACAACGGCCAGCGCATCAACGTGCGTGAGGGTGGCCGCACCGTGGCCACGGGCATTGTCACCCGCATTCTCAAATAGATGACAGTGTGTGGGTGACTTGGACAAGAATTTAACGAAACAAAATACTAGGGAAGAAAAATACAAAATGTTGATATGATATACAGCTTGGACAAAAGATCCAGGGAGACGGACTACCGGTTCTGGCTGGAGGTATAAGAAACGGAAAGGCAACCTATAAAAAGACAAAGATTCGACTACCCAAGGCATGTTTTTCTTTTTATTATTCTTTTTGGCTTTACTCTGCTTCATATTTTCTTTGCCATGCGAACTTCAAGCCCGTCCTCACCGGCCAGAGCCGAGTTTACTCTTGACTCGGACATGGCGTCATGTATCTATCGTTGACAAACAATCTCCTACATCTCCTCTCGGCAAGATTTCCCCTTGGTAGCTGGCTACACTGTGTACATTAGAAAATAAAGGTTTAAGTTCCAAGTTCGTCATATGGCGACAAACAGTTACGTGTAAGTCGGGTGTACGTGTCTGCTTCACACAGAATTGCGCCACTTCGTTGCCAGAATTATTTCCATTTATTCTGTAGAAAAAAAAGCAAATAACAAAACAGTTCGGGGGAACAGGACAGCGAAACTATCCCAAGAGTGTGCCCCCTTTATTTTCCCGCCCGTCATGCTCCCGTTTGGCTGAAATAAAAGGCACAAAAGAAAACGTTCCCTCCTCTTCTTTTGGCCTCTGTTCTTGGCCCATATACATCTCATTTCATCCCCTGGTCCACGATACTGGCCCTCATTCAGTTGGCGGTAGGTACAGTACTGTTGTGCTGCAAATGCCGAGAGAATCCGGTCGGGTGGGTGAGGTCGCGGTCTTCGTCGACACCTCGCTTGTCGTACAGTGGATTTTGTTCCCCTCCTCCTCATTCATGCAGCACGTCCTCCTCCTCTCGTCGGTTCACGTTCGTCGTTCCATTCCGTTCCAAAAGAGGTTCGTTTTGTGTTGGTTCAAGTTCCTGTGGCGACAAAGATAGAAAAGGGACGGCCGTATCGTTATTTTTTGTAGTAATTTAATGGATCGTGATTTTTTGGCTGTTGAGTTCCGGTCCCAGGAGGGGGAAATCGCTTAACGGTGCTTGACGAAGCCAATGTCGTTGGCCTTC
Organism: Sporothrix schenckii 1099-18; assembly: GCF_000961545.1. NCBI lineage: Eukaryota > Fungi > Ascomycota > Sordariomycetes > Ophiostomatales > Ophiostomataceae > Sporothrix > Sporothrix schenckii. The sequence continues at coordinate 2,573,745 of NW_015971150.1, forward strand.
TCACGGAAGCACTGACGGCAGATGTCGAGGCCGTACTTGCGGATCAGACCAGCGCGGTGAGCGCAGACGCGGCTGCAGAATGTTAGCATTTGTTTTCTGTTCCTTCATCACCCCTCTACCATGTCGTTTGTTCGCCGATACAGTGTCTTTCATCTCTTCCATCTCTTCCTCTCCGTGTTTCTCGTCCACATCGACGTCGATCTCCATCTCTTCTTTTCGAATCGGGGTTGCGTACCACTGGCGGGCGCCCTTGCCGTACGACCGCGGGCGGGAGTTCCAAACAGACTCGTGAGACATGATTGCGGTTTTGAGGTCGAAAAGGACGGTTTGCTTTTCTCGGGGAGCGAAAGTTGCGTGGTTGTGGTGAGGGTGGAAGGGGAACGAAAAATAGGCGAGAGGAAAGGGAAAGCGAAAATGGCGGATAAGTGCTACACTAGCGAACCTTCCCTCTGGGGCTCAGGTGGGATTTTTTTTTCCCGCAGGCGTAGGCAATTTTTTCGAATTTCGCAGCTCTGCTGTGGATTTGTGCGTCTGCCACAGTTATTGTGGGTCCAAGACGAGTCCGGAGATGTGGCGCATTGTGGCTGGTGGGTAACCTTCACGTGAAGGGGGAAAGAAAGGTTGGTTATCGATAACAAGGACCCATATTTATCTGGCCCCCTGCCAACACCTAGGCGCTGAGCAACAGCCTCCCCTGACTATTATAGGCCGCCTTATGGCAGTGCGGGAAGCTGCAAAGTGGCATCTTCTTCGGTCGAGCTCTGATTTCAAAGCCAACGGCCATCCTGTGAGTGCCGGCCACTTTCATGTTCACCCAGTATTTCTAGGTTTTTTGTTTTTGGTACGTACTTTGTGAGCTCGTATCTGTACAGTTTTGTGCAAATGCGATTCATTGCTGCTGTGTTTTCCATCTCGTCCACCTGTCCCACAACCTTCTAACACTGCAGCTACAGGCTCAGACACCTCTTATCGACAAACAGTTCCATCAACCTATCAAGAACATCACCTTCCACACCATGCGTCTGTCCCTTTTCGCCCTCTTGGGCCTGGCCAGTCTCGCAGCCGCGGGCTCGGCCGTGCTGGACCTCATCCCGTCCAACTTTGACAAGGTGGTGATCAACTCTGGCAAGCCCACGCTCGTCGAGTTCTTTGCGCCGTGGTGCGGCCACTGCAAGAACCTGGCCCCCGTCTACGAGGACCTCGCTCAGGCATATTCCTTCAGCGATAAGGTCCAGATTGCCAAGGTTGATGCCGATGCCGAGAAGTCGCTGGGCAAGCGGTTCGGTGTGCAGGGCTTCCCCACGCTCAAGTTCTTTGACGGCACCGGCAGCGATCCTGTCGACTACCAGGGCGGCCGCGACCTCGACAGCCTGACGTCTTTTATCTCGGACAAGACGGGCATCAAGCCCCGCAAGAAGGCGGCGGCCCCCAGCGACGTTGTGATGCTGACGGAGTCGACTTTTGGCAAAACCATTGGCGCCGAGCAAAACGTGCTCGTGGCGTTCACGGCGCCGTGGTGCGGCCATTGCAAGTCGCTGGCGCCCACGTGGGAGAAGCTGGCGACCGACTTTGCGGCCGAGAGCAGTGTCGTGATTGCCAAGGTGGACGCCGAGGCCGAGAATAGCAAGCAGGTCGCCAAGGACCAGGGCGTCTCCTCGTACCCGACCATCAAGTTCTTCCCGCGCGGCAGCAAGGAGCCCGAGTTGTACGCCGGCGGACGCAGCGAGGCTGACTTTGTCAAGTTCATCAACGAGAAGGCTGGCACGCACCGGACGGTCGGCGGCGGCCTGGACGCTGCCGCGGGCACGATCGAGGCACTGGACGAGCTGGTGGCCAAGTTTGCGGCGGGCCGCGCGACGCTGACAGAGGCGGCCAAGGACGTCAAGAAGGCGGCCAATGCGCTGCAGGGCCAGGTGGGCGGCAAGTTTGCCGAGTACTACGTGCGCGTCTTTGATAAGCTGAGCGCCAACGACGGCTTTGTGGCCAAGGAGCTGGCACGCCTGGAGAGCATCCTGGGCAAGGGCGGCCTGGCACCGACCAAGATTGACGAGCTGACAAGCAAGTCCAACATCCTGCGCAAGTTCACTGAGAAGCCGACGGCGGAGAAGAACGCCGACGACGCCGCCAAGGACGAGCTGTAAACGGCCTCTCCTCTCCTTTGCACTTATCTCCTAGAAAGGTACATTGAACGGCAACTACGTTGTGAAAGGAAATGTCTAACTAGGGGGGACAAAATAAAGCTGTCAATAATGGGCTCGAATAAATTGAAAGTATCGTTATGTATTTGAATTGTATGCTACGTCCGGTTATTGGTGATATGTGTGTTTTTTATCCTTCCTGTGATCAAGTCGGCCATTGGTTTTCGCTATTATTTCGATCCGTCCTCCTTGTTCTTCAGAGCTGCCTCTAGGTTGTCCAACCGACGCGACATTTCGTCCACTGCATGTGTTAGATATTTGACGTTATGAGGAGGTAGAATATCGTTATAAAATGTAAGAACAAAATCAAAACAAAAACCGCCACACGTACTCTTAGCAAAAATCTCGCTCGAAACGCCGGCAAACTTGTTAGACACCGAGTTGAGGAGATCATCAAGCTGCGCCGTCAGGTCGGCACGGGCATCGTCGGACGACTGAGTGGCTTGTTAGTTGACCAAGAAGGGAGACAACGAAGAGCATCAGCGAGATCCGTCTAGCAAGGAGGAAGCCTGAAGCCAGCATGGGGACATTCAGTGCTTTAAAGTGTATTGTCAACTTACTGTCGTCTGGCTTGAGTCGTTGTTGTTGGAGGACATGATGAAGGCTCTTGTTTAGCACGAATGCCCCGTATATCAGTACGTAAACAGAGTAGAACAGGCAGCGGCTCAAGTTGTCACGTCTGCGGTGTGGCACCGTGATGATTTGATGCGGTTGAAGCATTTGGTCGCTTCCCTGTAACGGCAGCCCCCTGTAATCCCTGTAATTGACTGCTTAGGTAAGAAAAGCTGGGAAGCCCCACTGGCCCACCAACAGCTACTTTCCGTATTCGTGGTTGACGTCGTATGGTCATGCCCTCTGTATTCCGCCGAACGGCTAGGCCACCAAGACGGTCTTCCACCTTCCAAATCGACCATACGGGTCGTCCTTGCATGCCTCGCTCCTTCCTTGTAAAACATCACGCCGATTTGCAAGCCCCTTCCTGCCGTGCAAGTAGCAATTGGTCTTGCCGTCGTGGCTACCTTGCCTGCATCCAAAGAGTCTATTGGAACATCCTTATCCCGCGATACGCATAATCTGCCCGCCACCCGGAGATGGGTGTGGGCAAAGACTCCGGTCCGGGTACAGTGCTCGCACTGACCGGCCTCTGCCAGCAACGCTTAATAACGCACATGCAGCAGCATATGGATTGCACCATCGGATATAGCGGGGCTTTTCCTTGACTTGAGACACGACAAAGCTGTCACGGATTTTTATTTTACGTTCTGTTCTTGTATCTTGAGTATCCGACTGTCTTTCGGCTTTTGTCATTTGACTGCATTCACATGTGTCGCCGTGCACTGCTCGCCCGCTGTTTCTCTTTGCCTCGCGTTGCTCATCACCAACTGACTCTCTACTGCTTCAAAAACGCCGACTGAAAGCCGACCAAAATGAGCCACGAACCCCATACAGGTAAGTCAAATCTCTCTGCCAACAGCGTGCGTCGAACGCCTTCTGACAAGACAGGCTCCCACTTTGTCAACGAGCGTCACAAGGACACCTATCCGACGGTCGACCCGAGCAAGCGGGACTTCTCCGGCCGCTATGTGTTTATCACGGGTGCCTCCAAGGGCATCGGCCGCGAGACGGCTCTGTCGTTTGCCAGCGCTGGTGCCGCCGGCATTTGCATCGGTGCGCGCTCGGGCCTTGAAGACCTGCTAGAGCCTCTTGCGGCCGCAGCGAAGGCCGCTGGAAAAGCGCCGCCGCAGGTTGTGGCCGTGACGCTGGACGTCACAGACGAGGACAGTGTCGCTGCGGCTGCCGCCACGGTGGCTAAGACGTTTCCGCGCATCGACGTGCTCGTCAACAACGCCGGCTTCCTCGAGAAGCGCGCCAAGATTGGCGACAGCGACCCGGCCGAGTGGTGGAAGACCTTCAACGTCAATGTGCGCGGGCCGTACTTGGTGACGCGGGCCTTTTTGTCGCAAATCACGTCGCCCAAAGACGGCGGCGGCACGATTGTCAACGTCAGCAGCATTGCCGCCCACCTACTCTCCCCGGGCGGCTCCGCGTACCAAACGAGCAAGCTGGCGCTGCAGCGGTTCACCGAGTTTCTGGATGTCGACCACGGCCTGAACACACCCGAGGGCATTCTGACGTTTGCCATCCACCCGGGCGGCGTGTTGACCGACATGGGCCGGCGGCTGCCCCTGGAACGGCAGTCTTACCTGACCGAGACGCCAAAGTTAGCGGCGGACGTGATTGTGTACCTGACCGAGAAGCGGCGGTTGTGGCTGGCGGCGCGGTACCTGTCGGCAACGTGGGACGTCGAAGAGCTGCTGAGTAAGGAAGACGAAATCGTCAAGGGCGACAAGCTCAAAGTGCGCATGGTTGTGTAAGGGCGGAAAGCAGCTTTCTCTATGTCTATTCAAGTTATAAATTCATTCGATTTTGTGTGTTTTGTTTGTACAACCTTGTACAAATCCTCTATCGATCGGCGGGAGTGATGGGACAGATACATGGTCTCTCCGCGAGCAAGACCCGTCGACATTCAAACAATGCTCTGCACGCCTTACGCAAATGATGTACATCCGTAACGTTTTGATCGCTGCCGACGACTCTGTGGTCAATACCAAGGTCGCTGTGTCGATGCTGGACTTGACGGACTATGAAAATACATTTTTGCAACAGCCACTGAGACTTTGTCGTTGCCGTGTGACGTTTGGTTAGGAGAAGGGGCAATTCACTGTATTGCTGAAGAGTTTAGATTGAGAAGCTTTGGTTTCATGACAAGAACAAGCAGAGGTCCGGCTCCTTCCATTCATGGCGGTCATAGCGACTCTAGCAGAATTCAGACTGTAAATTGCGGCAAGCATGGAGGGTAGCACCTTCTCGACTTTCCAACGGAACGCCAACTGTTAAGACAGCGCTAAATCGCTAATACAACGTAATACCCCATATAATTAATGCTCCAAAGTGGACCGACCTTCTGCGCCTTCCCGTCCGCGCCGGATCACGAGACACTCCTGCCAAAGCCACCAACAGACAGCTTGACCAAAAGTACCTCCTTTTTGTCATCATTCGACATCACCACTCCACATTCGACGACGCTGCATCACGACGTCCGTCGTCTACTACGAACACAGACGTAATACAAATGAGAAATCGACATCCAGCCATCGCATGTACATAGGCAGCATCGTTCCTCGCATCGACACCCCGCCTGACGATCATCTCGACATTGGCATCTAATCGCGTGACGACATCACCACATTCAACATTCTCGACCGCCTCACGCCCTCCCTCCACCCCGCCTCCTCCCAAATGATGCCCTCCAACCTCCGCCCTCGGTAGTCGGGTCCCACACGACCGGAGTCGATTCTCCTTTTCCTCCCTCCCTCCTCACACCCGCGGCCATGCCTCAACCGCAGGATAACGCGAGGTTCATCCTCCTCGTGATGATGATCTTGTGGATCAACACTAGCAACGACGCCACGGCCGGCATCCTGTCGGCGCCGTCGCTGATCATGGCCCGTGTCGGCCGCCAGCGCGCCGCCTTTGAGGCAATCCAGCCGACACAGTGGGGCGACTTTGCGCCGAACACAACGTCTCCTCCACCCGATACGAAAGCCAACGGGACTACGGAGGACATGGCCGGCTGGCTCAACTTGACAGGCTTTCGTCGCGAAGACAACCTCGCGTGGGACGATCTGGACCGCTTCCGCGCGCGCTGCCTCGAATGGAGCCGCAACGCCTATCCCATGGTGAATGGCGTCAGTCTATGGGACCGCGGCGAGACTATGCTTACCTGGCAGAACGCCACCAGCTTCGTGGCCGGCGAGTGGGTGCGCCGGCCGGGGTCTGTCGAGCGGCACATGTCGAGCTACAACCTGTCGGCGATCACGGCGCAGGCCTATGACTTGGGCGCGGCCAACGATGTGGCCGGGCGCGGCACTGGTTTCTTTGGCAGCGGGCCTCGGACTTCGGTCGGCGCACCCCCCGCAAACAATACAGACGCCGTGACAGGCGGCAAGAACGTGACTGCAATGGCCCTTGCTGCTGCGGGCGGCTTGTTAGGCCGACGGAGTGCCGTGGAAGGCAATGGAGCACAGCCTGCGTCATCAAACGCAGACGCAAACGCAGACACCAAGGCAGATGCCAAACCCAACCAGCCCGACCAGCACGACCAGCACCCTCTTCGACCACGGCCCTTTCCCTTGCAAGCTATGGAGTGGGGTCGCAATATCACGGGCTTCAACGGACGCATGGTGTTGCGCGTCACGGACCAGGACGACGAGGCTGAATATGCGGACGAAACCGACCGCTTCGCCGACGAGCCGCCCACTGGCGGCCTTGTGCGCACGACCACGGCCACGGTCACGCTCGAGGACATTGAGGGCACTGGCAGTTCGTACGACATGCGCCTCTACGGCGTGCACTGGCCGCGGCAGGGCGCCCTGCTGCTGACGACGACCAGCGAGAAGTTTGCCGGCATTTTTGGACTGCCACACCTGGCGCCCGGCCGCCCATTTTTCGATTCCAGCAAACGACTCCTCAACCGCACACTCGACGCGGCACTTGCAAAGCGCGAATCCACGCGCATCTTTGGCCCGCCCGACCCGGCCTTGTCAGCGCCGCTGTGGTCGTCCAACGTCGACGGCGCGCCCGAGGGCTTGACACCGCTACCGCGCTGCGAATACGTCATGTACGTGCAGATTCACCCGCTGGACGCGACACAGTTTCTGCCGACGAAGCACAGTCACAAGGGACCGCTGGGCACGAGAGATGTCTCTGGCAACGCCAGCATGCCGGTCCAGACGTTTGAGACGCGCGAGGCTCTTGAGACTCTTGAGACTCGCAGCGTTCCTGACGAGTTTGGCTACAGCCAGGAGGACATGACGCGCCTCATGATGGGCATCGAGCACGAGATTCGGTTCCCGACTGGCGCGCCCATCTTTGGCCGTCGCGGCGTCCCGGACATGCAAATGTCTGCCGTGCTCTACTCGCCCGACTGTGCCTACTTTATCGAGACCAAGGGTCCGCCGCATTATGCCGCCGGTGCTGGCACCGAAGGCCAAGCAGGTGGTCTTTTTGGACAGGAGAAACAGCCTCTGGTGCACCTGCGCGGCAAGAAGTCTGAGGCCATTGTTTACGACGCCCGCTTGTTGATGCTCGCGTTTTCTGCCGTACTTTTTGGCCAGGTCAAGCTGTTCTTGGGTCAGGTTCGCGAAACATACACGCCGTCCACGCTGGGCCGCATTAGCTTTACGACGATGGCCGCCATGGTGCTCGCCGACGGTCTCGTCTTTGGCGCTGCTGCGACCTGGGCCCTAACGGCGTCTGCGAGCTTCTTGCCGTCGCTCGTCGTCACCTTTTCCTCCTTTACGTCCATGACCATTGGCGGCTACTTTTTGTCCGAAATTTACACGGCCCAGGAGCCCGAGCGCAGACGACGTGACCGCCAAGAGCTGCAGCAAATCCAGCAGCGACAGATGGAGATCCGCGAGCGACTGCGCGAGCACTATGCCAACATTGCCAGAATCCGCGCGGCGGCCTCCACAAACACGGCTAACACCGCGACGGGACTTGGAGCAACCGCAGCAACACCACCTGCAGCAACACCGGCGCCACCTGCTCGACCTGCTCCACCAGTGACAGCAAGGGCATCATCGCCGCCGATTATCGTGCCGTCTGACCAAGACATAGACGCCGAGATTGCCGACAACGCCCGCGCTGCTGCGACTCCTCTCTTACCGGCACCCGCGACGGCTCCAGGTCCTGGCGGCGCTACAGCAGCAACAGGAGATGCTCCTGCCACGACGGCAACCACGCCCATCTTACCGCCTTCGGCGCCCTTCTCAAACATGGCCGGCCGCATGCTCATGATCGGCATCGTCATCATGTTCCTCAGTCTCGCCGCGTCGACCTGGTGGGCCTCGCTGCGTGCCACCTATGCCAACATATTGTGCTTCATCTACCTGTCGATGTGGCTGCCTCAGATTGCCCGCAACATCGAGCGCAACAGTCGCCGCGCCTTTGCCTGGCGCTTCATCCTCGGACAGTCTCTCCTGCGCCTGCTGCCCATTGCCTACTTTTACCTGCGAACCGACAACATTCTGTTCGCCCAGACCGACTGGCGCGCGTTTACCGCGCTCGTCGCCTGGGTCTGGGTCCAGCTGTGGATCCTGGCTGCCCAGCACGAGCTCGGCCCGCGTTTCGGCATTCCCAGTAGCTGGGTCCCCGAGGCCTGGGAATATCACCCCGTGCTGCGCGAGGACAACGTCGAGGCTGGCGGCTTGCCTATCGGCCTCGTGTCGACGGCCGAGGCACCCGCAACCAGCCCCGACGAGGGGCCTGCTGGCGCGGCCAAGCGGCGACCTTCGAATCCAACGCCCTCCACGTTGGCCAGCAACAGCATCGCTGCCAACACCAACATCTGGACCATGGACTGCGCCATCTGCTGCGAGGCCTTGGATGTGCCCGTCGTGCGCGCAGGCGCCGATGAAGCTGGTGTGTCGTCTGTGGCGAGCAGCGTCTCGGGCGTATTGGCTCGTCGCCAGTATATGGTCACGCCCTGCCGCCACATCTTCCATACCAAGTGCCTCGAGGGCTGGCTGCGCTTCCGCCTGCAGTGTCCCATCTGCCGTGAAGAACTGCCGCCGCTGTAGTCCTCCGGCGTCTGATTTGCCGGTTTTATTTTGATGTTTTGTTGTTTTGCTTTATATTTTGTTTTGCGACGCATAGGTGGCTGGATTATTATGCTTATTGTCGGCGTTCCGAGGTTTGCGATATAATGCATTTGGCTCAACGTGGCTCTCTACCTTGTCCTCCTCCATTGCTTCTCTACATACTGATTGGGTTTGCCAACGAGCGCCAACAGCTCAAAAAGCAATGCATAACTCTGTGTATTCTATATTGTATTGTACATATTTTGTCGCTTGTCCTGTTATACAATGGCCGCTTCTATGGTATCGCGTCCTCTTTGGAGAAGTCTTAAGTGCATAGCGAGAAAATGACGTCGAACCCTCGAAGCTATCCAGGCCTCCATTCCCGGTAAGTGACTGGACACCAATATCCGTCATTCGTGACCTTTCTTCTACCTTCTCCTTGTCGCCGTCTTCGGGGCGCATGAGGTCCATGGCCCTTTCGAGTACACTTATCAATCTTTTTTCCCATCAGCCTCTTCTGCTTCTCTAAGATCGCTCTGTTCCTGTTCCTGCTCCTGTTGTTCCATTTCCAATCATTTTCTGTTCCCTCTGTTTTTCCTCCTGTCTCTCTCGCCTCTGCTCCCGCTGCCGCTCTCGCTTTTGAGCGGCCTTGGTTTTTTTGTTGATGATGCGCTGTTCTTCTCGGGCCAGACGCTGCGCTTCGTCAGTCGCCTTGTGTTGCGCGTTTCGTAACTGTCTCTCGGCGATTCGTGCTGCAAATTCTGCCTCTTGTTTCCGTTGTTCAGGCACGAGCAGGGCAAGCCGTGCAGTGTTATCTTGCACTGGCAGTCCTCCATTCGTCCTCCAAGCGTCCGAGTCAAACAGCAATGTGTCTGTGGCTATACGGTTCTCAGCGACGGCCTTATTTACAGCGGCTGTCTTTGTTACGAGATTTGCCACAATGGCTTTTGCGGCTGCTGCCTCCTTTGCAGCAGCCTTGCTTACAGCAGCCTTCTTCTTGGCTTGGTCGGTTCGGTGGCGCCGGAAAGCAACCAACGAGGTCCCGGAAGACGACGTAGTCAAGGACGACATAGAGGCCCACCGACGGTGTGTTTGGTCGTGAGGTACCCGTGACAGGTTCTCTGGATTGAGACGGGCCCCGCCTTCATCGCCATTACTCGTTGTGGGGGCAGCTGTCTTAGGCGCGGGCAACGCTGGCGCAGGCGCTTGCTCAACTGCGACTGGGGCCGTCATGGCGGACACTGGTGTCGGCAGAAAAGCTGACTCCGGCACCGATGTCGATGCTGTTTCCAGTCTCTTTGTCCGCTGGGAAATATCGTTTGTCGCATCTTGGCTCTGTACTGCCTGGCCAGCTTGCTTCGTTGCTGGTGGCTTGGCTATGCCCAGTGCAATGTTGTGTCCCTCGTTTGTTTTCGTTCGGACAGGCAGGTCGACAGTATAGTTGACTTTGGCAGTGGCAGACGGCTTCCCACTTGTCGAGGTTGCAGCTCCGTCTGTGAACACAAACTGTTTGTTGGCACTGTCTTGATGAACTGTGTCCTTCTCAATAATGACATAGGCATCCAGACTGCAGGCCAAATCTTCCATGCTGTCCGCCGAACGGATTTGTTTATAGCTGTCATTGACGCCTTTGACGGTGTCCACATCAGACTCCGAAAATGGCTCATTCTGGGGCTCGGTGTCGGACACTGGTGACGAGGCCTGCCGGTACTTGTCCTTGGCAGGCCGTGTGCCACGCAGCTCGGGGTGCTGATGGTAACATTCCGCGTCGCCTCCCACGTGGCAAAAGTCGCAGAACGAGCAGAGCATATAGTGTTTGGTAGGGTGCTGACAACGGCACTCGGGACACCGAGGACAGCCGGGGAACTTTGAGCGGAAGAAACTCTTTATGACAAAGCGAGGCGCGGAAATGAGAGTGTGTCGTGGCTTTTTGCGTAATGCATAACCTGGGATCTGGTACCGGATCTCACCGTTGATGAGTACAATGTCCTCCTCATTTCTGTCGCCGGGCTCGTCGACATCAACATCTTCGTAGTTCACGTCGTCAGCATAGCCGCTGTCTGGCCCATCGTGGTCACCGCAGTCGTCGTAGTCTTCGTCGTCTCCTTCAAGTTTGTAGCTCGTGGCGGTCGTCTCATAGGGCTGTGTGACGCTGGTCCTAAGTGTGTCTTCTTTTCCGACAGAACGGCCTTGCTTCGCAGTGTCGCCAACTGTCTGTTGGCTGTCGAGTTTTGATGCTTCGATCAAGTCTGGTTTATCCTTGGTTGTTGTGCCTTTGGCCTCTGCAGATGCTTTGGACATGGGGTTGCGATAGTTGCCGAGCGCATCGGCCGTTTCGGCCGTGTTATTTTCCGCAACAAGTGGTTTTGCCGCTTCTGCAGCTAACCTGAGAGGTAGTTGCTTTTCGACAACTTGCTTGTCGAGAGGTTGCTTGTCAACGGGTGTTGGATTCACAGCCGAGTTATTCCCCGAATGCTCCGTCCTTGCTGTCGCATTCAGTCCTACTTCCTCGTCGTCAGCAGGCGGCCGAAACTGCATCTTGCCGCCCCTGTATATCATCAGCCGCACAAAATCATCCCAATTTTGGATCAACTCCCACTCGATTTTCTCAAGCTTCTTCTTCTTCTTCTTCGTTTTGGGCATACGCTTGGACCTGAAAGCATGCAGCCGGTTCTCCCAGTGCGGATCTGCGTCCTCCAGCATGTTCAAGCAGTGCCATATCCGAACGGTGTCGTTCTGCTCGCCTGCTAATGCCCGAACGACATCATATCGCCTTTCGAGGCCGTCCAAAAACTCCTCGAGATTATTGACATCGTAGGGTCGGATGTAAAGGTAGTCCGATAGGGCATAACGGCCTTGGGCGCGCCATTCAGCCCCCTCGTCATGGACAGAAGGCATCGTCTAGGGTAGGGTATGAGAGCAGAAAATTGGCCGTGCGGCCCGTCAGGGCATTTGCGTGGAGTATGTCGGTGGCATTCGGGCCATATATGAAGTTATGCGTGGTGGCCAAATTGGTAAAATGGACGTCAAAAGACGTTAGGTATCCGTGAAAAGTAAATGTACAAAAACAAAACAAAACAAAACAAACGTTTTGATCAGACTTTACGTTGGTTGCTTGCGCACGGCTCGAGCAGGTACAGCCAAAGCGAAATTTGGACCAGGGACAAAACTCGTAATTTAACTTTTTTTGGGTCCCCCTGATCTGCCTGACAAGTTATCGATGTATTATTGTCAACGAGGCGAGCCCCCAAATGCCACAGACGCCACATGGCGTACACGTTTTGGAGCCATTCTTCGTCGAAATAGGTTTGAAACGGTCCAGCAGTCAACCAATTGGCTTCAATTGATTCGATTCGTTTTTGTTGACGTTGCGACACTGGCCGCGTCGGTGGCCGTGTGGAGACATGGCTGTCGAACCGGTCGCAGCGATAACCGGTGCATCGAAGCAAGACATAGTGTCAAGTACGCGGGATATTGTTTGGAAGATGCAGAAAAAGGGTTTGGAAGAGGAAGAAAACAGGTGACGAAAGTCATATAGAAGGCAGCTTGTTGTGTTCTCGTCCCATTCCCCTTGCTTCTGCCTCAACGTTCAACGTGAACTATCACGTGTTTGCGAATTTTCGGGCAAAGGGGAAGGTCGTGCGCTTGAAGTAAGCTAAGCTGTAGCTACATCGGAGGAGGCCCCACCCTATGACGACACTGGTGGGGTTGAAGCTTGTCGCGAAACAGAAAGAGACAACAGAGCTGACTTCCCTTTCTTCATCACTTTCCGGCCGAAAATAGAAGGACCGGATGGGAAAGGGGTTGAAAGAGGAAAGAAGAGCATGCAGGATGCCAATGGCCAATTAAGAAGGAACAAGTTGTGGCGTGGTGGCGGAAGGAACAGAGGGAAATACGACGGCATGCAATGCACGTCAGAGACTTCACACGGGCTATCCTAGCCAAGAAACGGTTCGGGCAAGGAAACAACGAACGGCGTGGAAGAATGAGCCAGAGCACACTCAAGGAGAGGGTCAAAACCAAAAACAGGGAAAGAGCAAACAATGCAGCCTGAGGCGACAACGATGAACAGGATGAAGACTTCAAGATGAAAAGAAGCGAGAATTGTAGCAGAATGCAGACGTCGTGTAGTACAATGGACGGCTTGTGAATTGAAACAAGAAAAGAACGCGGGCGAGGCCATTCCCACTTTTGATGCAGAGAGCCTGCAAGTAATATTCGTTTTGTGCCTCGTTCTTCTCTTTCCCCTTGATTTGGTTTCGACGGATCTCCACTTTTTAACAGTGGTTTGCGGTTTCCGTTTCCCTCAATGTCCCTTATTGAGAAGGAGCCACCGGCGGCCGTTTCTGAGTTTAAATCTCTCGCGTTCCCATCTGTTGCAGTTCCTTTGTTCAACTTTCCTTTTCAACAACGATCTACAAACCGTCTCTACTCTACATCCACTTTCCCACTTTTCCACTTTTCCGCTTTTTCCTTCATTCACAACCAGACAACCTTGTCGTCTCTATTTCACACTCTCCACACCTGTCTCGTCCCCCACCACCGCCGCAATGGCTATCAACACTATCCTGTTCGACTGCGACAACACGCTCGTCCTCTCCGAGGAGCTTGCGTTCGAGGGCTGCGCCGACTTGCTCAACGAGATCTGCGAGGCAAAGGGCGTGTCGCCATTGCCCAACTTTACGGGCCCGACGCTCATCACCGAGTTTGTCGGCCAAAACTTCCGCGGCATGCTCACGTCGCTGCAGTCGCGCTACGGATTCCCGCTGACGGCTGACGAGACCAACTCGTATGTGCTGCGCGAAGAGGAGGTTGTGATTGCCAAGCTGCGCCAGGCTCTGAAGCCGTGCGTCGGCGTGGAGGCGCAGCTGGAGGCGCTCAAGGCGGAGAACAAACAGCTGCTGGCGGTTGTCTCGTCGTCGGCGCTGCGGCGCGTCAAGGCGAGTCTCGAGGTTGTGAAATTTGACCGCTTCTTTGCGCCCGACCACGTGTACTCGGCGGCAACGAGCCTGCCGACACCGACGAGCAAGCCGGATCCGGCCATCTACCTGCATGCACTCAAGGAGCTGGGCAAGACGGCCAGCGAGGCCGTGGCCGTCGAAGACAGCCGCAGCGGCACGCTGAGCGCGACGCGGGCAAAGATTCCGACGATTGGCTACGTGGGCCCCTACGCGGTGGACAAGCGGGCGGAGATGGAGAAGGTTCTGCGCGACGCGGGTGCGCAGGTGATTATGCAGAGCTGGGACGAGTTCCCGGCGAAGCTGGAGGAGATTTCCAAACTGTAGAGGCTGGACGAAATCATACGCGAGCAAGGGCAGGCAGATGGCATATCGGCGGCGTACGAGACGAGCTAGACGAAGGAGGCGATCCTATATACAATCGATACAGAAAGACTATAACGTCTAGAGCATTGCTTTTCTTGTTCTCAGAGTATAGAAAGTCGGGCATCATATCGTTGTCATTGCTACTTGGAAGCGAATGGTATTTCGCGATGTTCTTTAATCTCGTTCGAGTGGTGCCAGCGTACCCCAGCCCCTTCAGATCAGTCTATCAGGAAGCTGTTGACGCTCTGCAGGGTGGTCCGGCTGGGATTCGCGTGAGGCATGGCTGTCATGATGCGGGCCAGCCGCACGCGAATGACGTCTTTGTTGACAATGGTAGCATGCGAAGTAGCTGTCCGTGTTTTGCCCGACTCGTCGAAACAGTAACAGAGAAGGGCCAAGGCCGTGCCTACAGAGATGTCCCGTCCAGTCGGGCACAGTATGCGCACGCTCTTTATGGATGAGCACCCGTTGTCCTTCATCAAGAAGTCTGCGACAAACTCGCAGATTTGGGAGAGCGCATGCCGCAGCGTCCGCCCAGCAATCTTATCTTGCTTGCCAAGTCCGACCTCAAGACTGGTGGGTGACCGCACCCACGTCACAGGCTCGGTCGTCTGGCGAACAAAGGCAATTTGACAGACTCCCGAGGACTCTTCCGGTGCTGTTGGTGGAGATGGACCCGTCCACTGCCCGACGGAGAGGTGCGGTGTGATGACAGTCGCAGAAAACGTTGCGCCACCCTGGGAGACTGCGCTTTCGCTGCCGGCCTTGACAATCGCTGCGATCATTTCCGGCAGATCAGCCTCGGGTGTGTCGAGGAGCTTCTCGCAATTCGCCCAGAACAGTTCCGGAGTCAAGCCATGCGCCCAATTCTCGGTATCGTCAGCAGCGCCTTGTATGTAGTCAGCGTCCACTCCATCTTCAACGTCCTCGCCAGTTGGTGGAACGCGTGACGAGGTGCAGCACAGGACTACATTAAAGCGGTCGCGCAGGTGGTCGACATTAGGCCACGGCATGTCGGGCGTCACCCAAACAGGGCGCAGGGGTTTGTCGTTGGGCAGATTCTGCCGGCGCCACGCAATGGGGTCCGCGTCCGTCTCCTCCCCGAGTCGGAACACACCGAGTCCACCCAGAGCATCGACAAATGCGGGCACGCGTGCGAGCATCTGGCTGTGCTCGGAGGCCGAGACGACACCAGGTGGTGTGTAGAGAGCTTGAGCGTCCGTCTGTTCTGCCTCGTTCCGGCCCTCTGGCACATGTGCAGGGAAGAGCGCTCGATTCAGCACACAGCACCACAGCGGAACCGTCTTGCTTAGCGCATCGGGCATGCGTTTTCCCCGGCGGGTGGAATCGACTAGTATGCAGCCGCCGCCTTTCTCGGGGGAGTCTCTGCAAAGCAGTGGCAGTATGTGCAAGTTGAGGCGGCGCGTGCTAAACTTCCACTGGCCTGTGTGGCCATCCGTGGACTTGAAGTAGGCCGAGCCGGCCTTGGAAAACACCGGAATATACCAGCTGCCGCAGCGCTCGTTGGCGACCACGGAAAAATCAGGGTAGCGCGCAGCCACATCCGCCACAAAGGCGGCATCGCGGCAGATGGAGTGCAAGCGGTGGGTGATGGACAGGTGAGACCGGCGGAGGTCGCCGAGAACGCGTGCAAAATTGTGGTTGGCCTGGTCCGAGGCAAAAATCAAGCCTGCCGTCGCATCATCGGGCATGGTCATGCGAGGTCCGTCGCTGCGGCGTGGGGAAGGGCACAGCGATCCGGCGGGCGGTAAGGAGCTCAAGGTGAAGTGGAATGAAGTGAACAAATTTTCTTTCTCGCGTGTGAAACTGCCACTGTCGTGATGTCCATCCCCGCCACAGTTCATTTTAGTGCCTTTGCGGGTACTCTACAGCATGTGCGGTCCACTAAAGCTGTTAATAGTGGTAGGGCCTGGCCGAATGTCGTGCTTAATTGTCAACTCCACGGCACTCAGCGTTTCGGTTGTTCTTTGAGAACGACCTCTGTTTGTCAACAGAACAATTTCTGCTCCGTCGAATACGGTTCTAGCTTACCTTTTACTCTGTCATCGTATCATCGCCACCACAAGTCTGCATGCATTCAAATCGTTTCCAGCATAGCCACCTCGGGATTCCGCTGCAATGAAGATTCCAGCTGGCGCGCCAGACTCTGGACTGGCCATGCTTACGTTTCTTTGCATGTGATCGACATTGGTGCAAAGGAGTAGACAGAACCGCCGTATACACTGGGACATCGCGGACATAGTATCGAGCTCTCTTGATTTCACACGGCGGCCCGGAGGATGTGGGCAGTCATAAATTGTGGTGGTCGACAGCTAGGGAAAACTGGCAGAGGCATAGAACTAGTTGGAGCGTGTGCTGCACAGTTCATGGCGGTGCTGGGTGTCCTGGACATCGAAGACTGAAGCTCATGCTTCAGTGCCGTGCTGGATGTTGCGGTGTGCCATACGACGTCGTACTCAGTTGATGCTTGTCCCTCTCGTCTGTGAGGTGACGATGTCTCGTTACCCACTCGCAAGGTCTCCGGCAAGAGGGTTTCCTGTGCTTCTCCTATTCGTCAGAACAGGCAAGTGGAAAGACGGGCTCCTTCCGTTTTCCATTCCTGCTTCTGGTCGCTGCTTCCTCGTAGGGCTGGCCAATGGCAGACCCTCACTTTGCATATTATCGGCACGCCAAGATGCGACTGCAGTTGTAAACTTCGGTTGATACTGCCGATTGGGGTCGATTGCTCCTGCCCGGCGTCATGATGCCTGCCAGCTCTTTGCACTCTCTTTAACCCTACAATTCTTCATTGCCCTTCTCTCACGATGCTCGCTCTGGTCTTCCTTTACGCACGACCCAATACTTCGATCAACAATAGCGCATCGGACTGCAAGAGTTCAAACGAGGAGCAATTGTGGTCAATCGGCAAGGGTTCCAGTTTTGTTACCCAGTTTTATTCCTGCCGTAGGGCTGAAATGGTGGGAGGGTCCACTGTTCCGTCACCCTTGAACGATTGACGAACCAGACGACTACCTCTCCTCCTCTTCCATCACAGAGCAGAAATGCACAAGTGCAAACGATGAAGTGGGTGGCACAGCCATCGTCTGCTGCAGCCAAATCGAAGCACCCTTGCGAAACTGAAAACGAACCCTGAAAACAAGCCAGCACACGCGAAAATAAAGGAGCATGCAAGACGGGTCCTGTCGTCCCTCGACGGTTTTGTTCCACCAACGCACACCTAAATAAACACTGCAGGACAGAAAAAGAGGAGAATAAGAAAAACAGAGGCAAAGACTGGATCGTCCTGTGCCTCGATTTTCCTGTCCTAGAGATCTGCGCTGCGAAAGGACACTGCCGCTCTTTGTGCAACGTGACATGAAGTCGTGCTGGTGCGCCCACTAGATGCGGGCGCAGTCGGACGTACATCTCCTCATCACCACAACGACTTAGCTTGCTGCAACGGTCGCTCGCGTGTGGCACAATGAGCTGTGTGCCCACAACAGTGGCACGTATCCCACGGTGGGTTTCCGAAGACAAGACCAGACCCAACCAAGCAACCAAGCAACCAACTCCCCTCACTTGCAGTCTTGTGCGATCGTATGCCGAATCGTATGCGAAGAGAAAGGAGTGGACTAAGACAGGACAGCACAACAGGATTATAAAAAGACACATCTCGGCTCCTGTCGAATCCTGTCAACTCGCACAACGCTGTCTGTCTCTTTCGTCTTTGTGTCCTACATTTCACGCCTTCTCTTTCTCCCCTGTCCTTTCGTACATCAATATTACGGTGTCCCTCGTGTGCGTCGTCTCTGGGCGCATTTCTGCTTGTCTTTGTTTTTGTTTCTAATGTTGTTTCTATTTCTACTTATCCTTTCCTCTGCTCCTTCGGCTCATTGGAGTTCATTTCGCAGCTGTTCCAAGAACGTTCTTTGCCCCCTGTTCGCCTCCTCTACTCTCGTCTCAAAGCAGCCGTACCGGTCATGGTGCCACCCGCCTAGGATCTCCTAAAGTAAGTTTTCCTTTTTATATAGGAGCACCGATGCTTTCTCGCACTGCTTTCTCCCTGGGCTGCTTCTCCGATTGGAACGTCTTTGGGGCGCTTTTCGTCGCCTGTTGGCAGTGACAACTCATCAGTCCTGGTGCCTCACCTTGGCCTTGTTGTTCGACGGACTTGTCCTATTAGTCTTCCCTAAGTACAAGAAGGAAAGAGAGAAAGACAAAATAAAATGAAACTAGCCTTTCCCACACAGCGACAAAGCGAGACACGTCTGCAAGGGCAGGCCGAAGGCCGCAGAGACGAAAAGGAGAGAAGCGATGAAAGTAATCTAACAACAAGAAGCAGAACACCACCCAAGACAGCAGTCGAAACAGCATCACGAGCAGCGCCCCCCTTACCCTTACCCAGCGTTGCGTCTGTCGCAATCTCCGTCTTGCAGCAATTCACCGGTCTTAAGCTTTCGAAAGAGAGGCCAGACACGTTAACCTCCTTGAGACACTGTTGGCAGCTCTGATATCTCCCCACTCTAGCTACATGGAAGCAGCTTCGTCAGTTTCACCGTGTCTTTCTTCGCTTCCTTCCTCGCTTACCCCCCACGCTCTGCCTTTACGGCCCTTCTACACTTCCGTCTCGTTCGGCCACTTCGCCGTCTCACGCCCTCACCTCCACAACCAGGCACAAATCATTCGTCCGTAACCATCCACTCCATCTCACAGCGTCTTGCACGGTCCCTGCACGCTCACCCTTCAATCTTATCCTAGCACTACATTTACTTCACACGAAGAGTACGTTGGGTTGCGTCTTCACCTGCATGTCCGTCTGTCCAATCTGCTTGCTCCGTGAAGTCTCTTAAAAGGCCGCTGGTAAAGAAGGAGATGACTCCCTAATTTCAAGAGACAGTGGGAAAAGAAGAAAAGAAAAGGGGTAAAAATTGGAAAAAAGAATGACAAGGGTAAGCAGGCCGTAAGCGCGTCAAACGAAAGCAAGTTGGTACGGGGCATAAGATTTCACACTTTCCTTCCCACTTCCTTTCGGATTGCCATTCCTTCTTCCGCTGCCTGCCCTCACAGAAGTACAGGCTTGGCCTTCGATCCTTCCCCTCATCGAATCGAATAAACGAGGACGCAGACACGGAAACTGTTCGACGGACGCCCTCAATCCCACCTTCCATGCAAAAATCTCCATCATCTCCACTTTGGCAGCTCCAACAATCGGGGCCATTGCCTCTCAGAGAAACAGTGCAGAACGGTGGGAGAGACGAGAATACAACAGAGACGGGAAAATCAGGCACGAGCAAAACTGCTAGAAGGGAACGATGCAGCTATTCATTGACGCACGCCGTTCCCCACAATCCGTTCGCGATTGCGACTAGTTTCCTTTTACTCTAGCGAGAGAACTTGTAAGTTTAACTGCTAACGTCGCATACTACGCCTCGTTGTCTCTTTCCCTCTGTAGCCTCTTGCGGCTCTCGTTCTCGACTTTCGCACTCCTTCTGTATCGGGTTGTTTCGCCACAAAAATCGTCAGATTGTTAATTCTCGTCGGAAAGAACAATCCACCGCACCTTCCTGATGCACCCCCGAGTCACTGTACACTTTCTTGCTCACACCTCCTCAGACCTCCTCATCTTTTCTCCCCCTGCAACAACATCTGATTCAACATTCAGTTCACTACCCTGTGCGCAACCACCGGACGCGACCACCGGCAACACGTTCTCGAAAGGACCGGAGTCGGCAGGAGATCAACGCGCGGCCTGTATCTAGAGTCGATCGCGAAGGGACAAGGGACAGAGTCCCTGTCCAGACTTCTTCTCTTGTCCACCCCTTTGGTTCGCCACTCAAAGTTGGGCGCACATGCTGCACGTCATCCCATGGCCGTCCCGCCGATTCTGTCACACATCCACGTCCCGTCCACACCCGCTGTTGCACCACCACCGGGTGGTCCCGGACAGCTATGACACCGATCCCGTCCAACGACTCCTCCGCCTCCTCCACCTCCCCCGTCTCCCCTTCCTCCGCAACAGCCGGTCCTTCCAACGGCCCTTCTAACCAAAACACGCCCGCCGACACAACAAAGCGGGTACGCTCAAGCCGCCCGAAAGTCAAGACTGGCTGCAGCAACTGCAAGTACGTTTATCCTCGCTATGCGCGTGCCCGTGCGTGTGCTCACAGGTCTCTAACTTTGACAGAGCACGAAGAATCAAATGCGACGAGAAGCGGCCTGCATGCACACAGTGCGTGCGCTCCAAAAAAGTATGCGCCGGCTACCCGCCGCCGCCCCGCGGCTCGCGGCCTTTTGAGGAGGTTCTCATTGCACCTCGCCCGACTCTGTTGGCCGCCGCTCCTCCGGTGGCCGTGGCGCCGGTAGCACCAGTGGTCCCCGCTGTCGCTGGCGCTGCCCCCAAACCCTATCCGTTGTCGCAGAGCCGCTTCCCAACGGAACCGACGTACGTGCAAGCATATCACCAAACGCAGCAACAGCCGTCTCAGCCTCTACAAATGGTACAGCCGCGGCTTGTCGCCGACGCTCAGTTGCAGTCGGAGTCGCAAGCGCCGTCACCATCGCAATCGCAGCCTTCTTCTGCTGCCCTACCCAAGCAAGCGCAGGCGGCATCCCGTACGCGGCAAATCACGCTGCGTCGGGCCCAGAAGTTGCAACAGCGCCGCAATGCGCCGCCTGATATCCCCATCGCTGCTATCGCCGCAGCCTCCGGGTACACCATCATATACCACCCATCCATCAACCTCCCCTTCACGCAGCAGGAAGGTCTCTACTTTCAACTCTTTCGCATGCAGACCGCCAGCGAGCTGTCGGGCTTTTTTGACGACGTCTTTTGGTCCCGTCTCGTGCTGGTTGAGTGTTACTCCGAGGCAGCCATTCGCCATGCCGTTGTCGCCCTCGGAGCTCTCTATAAAACTCTCGAGGCCACCACGGAATCTCCGCCCACGTCGCCCGCGGATACCGACGTCGATCGAAACGACAATGCCCGCGTCCACTGGCAAGTCGCCCTCAGACAGTACTCGGACGCCTGTCACGAGCTGCGGATTATTGACAACGACGACGAGCGCGCCCAGCGCACCCGCCTCATGGCCAGCGTCCTGCTGGCTTGCTTCGACTCGTTCATTGGCCACCATAGGCATGCCATCATCCAGATCCAGACCGGTCTCGGCCTACTCCACCGCCTGCGTGTCGAGCGCCGCACCTCACTCACTGACGTTGGAACCGCGTCGAACACCGCCTCGGAGCCTGTCGAGAACGAGCTGACTCAAATGTTTACCCGCCTCGCCATCCAGGCCAAGTCATATGACATGGCTTTCCACTTCCCCCAGCCGTATGTTGTCCAACTCTTGTCCCCTGGCAGTACCACCAGCAATACCCTGAGAAACACAAGCGACAACACCAGCGGCAATACCATGACACCTTCACCCGTGACACCCGGCAACACGGAACCCTCGGTGGCGGGCGCCTCCGCGTTGTCGGACACGGCACACTCGCCGCCTTCGACTGGCTCCCCAACCGCGCCATCCAACGCAAATACAGCCGAAGCCGCTCTACCGACGTCCACACACCAAAAAGCCATTCCGGACCAATTTACGTCCCTTCGCGAGGCGCGGCAGTCATGGGACATGTTGCTGGAGCACATCTTTCGCTACATGGAAATGATGCTGCAGTACGCCAAGGGGCCACCCAACTTGCTTCCAGCGTCGATGAAGAGCCACGGCGCACTCTTCATGATGTACATGGAATCCTGGTCCAATGCCTTTGAGCCTCTGCTTATCAGCCGCTCCCACCCAGGTGTCAGCAGCCAGGAAAAGGCCGCCATCGCGGTCCTCAAGATGTTCCAGGTCATGGGCGTGATCCTCTACGTGATGACCTTTAGCGACTCCGAGATGATGTTTGATGCCTACCAGCAGCAGTTCCAGAAAATTGTCGATCTGGCAAGCGAAGTCGTCGGCGACGAGGAGCGCCGCGCCGCCTCGAACCGCTGTCCTGACCCGACGCGGTGTGTCCACCACTACCACACCACCCACCCCCAAGACCCGAACTCCGCGGGTCCCGGTAGTAGTGGCAACTACGACACCTGCCACGGATTCCATTTCCACACCAGCCATATCAAGGCCAGCTTCAGCGCTGATCTGGGCATTGTGCCGCCTCTGTACGTTGTCGCCACTAAGTCGCGCGACCGGGTGCTGCGCCGCCAGGCCATTCAGTTGCTGCGCAGCAGCGCGCGCCGCGAGGGCATGTGGGACAGCGAGCTGGCGGCCCGCATTGCCATGTGGGTAGTAAATATTGAGGAAGAAGGCGAAGAAGCTGAGTTCTACGAGGCCCTGCAGCACTACAACCACCATGATGCCCATCTGGGTATGGGCGTGGAAATCGGTATGGGTTTAGATCTCGGATTTGGTATGGATCCGGGTCCAGGCCCAGGACTCGGCCCAGATACAAGCAGTGCCATGCGAAGCGGCAGTACCGGTCGCGGCAGCCCGATGTCGCCGGCCTCTTTTCTACCACAGCCGCCGCCTCTACAGTCACAGAATTCGCAACAAACATCGACGTCCAGGAGCAGTTCAGTAGAGTTTGGTAGCGTGCCACTCGGACCCGGCGGCAATGCGCGCTGGGATATGCGCCGAGCGAGCCAGGCGTCCGTCTTGCACACGAAGAGCGGCATGAGTAGTTCGATTCCAATCACCTCACCACAAGACTTGACGTCTCTGCCCCTGTCAACGCCGCTCGCAACGCCGCAGCAATTGTCACCGCCCCTTCCCACGTCGGCGTTTTCCCACATCACGGCGCCACTCGACCCCAACATACCGTACTATATGCAGACCCAACACCCTATCCCAGCCGAGAAGCGCATTCTTGTGAAAACCTGCGAGTTTGACCTGCGCGAGCGCACGGCAACGCTCACGTGCGGGACGCGCGGTCTTGCAGCCGGCGTGTTAGACACCAAGACCCGCCAGACCGAGTTCAAGTGGTGATGATTCTCGGCGAAAATAAGACGACAGCTTCCATCGTGTTTTCGTTTCCTTTAATTTTTTGGAGTGGACACGTTTTGCTTTGGGTTTTTCGTGAGCGGCGTACGGTTGTGCCAATTTGGATTTTATATACCCACAGGATGTCAATTTTGGGAAAGCAATTTACAAGATTGCCAGACGGCAGTGTACAGAATGAAGATTTGTCAGTTTACACTCTCATTTTCTCATTATTGTTTTAGGTCGCTATGTAGCTACATCATTGTATAAGTGTTACGTCTTTTTCTCTTAAATTAATTTTTATTTAATTTCAAAAAAAAAATTCTCGCAAAAAATCCCTTTTGGACTCGTCGTAAATAGCGTACGTTATAAAATCCACACTTAAACAATTGACCTCTACTTCCGTTTTATTTTATGTCTTTTTTATTTGACAAATCTGACACACATTCAACGACTTTCTACTCTTGCCTGGAAAACAAGTCAAATCTCGCAAGTGCAGTGGAGGAAGCTACCCAAAGCTGTGGCTGCACCAACAAAGGTGGGGCCGTTTGATAGCACTTTCTGACTTTGTATGCGGGCATAGAGCAACTGGCAGGCGCGAGGCGCGCGGCGCTAGCGAGGAAGGGAAAAAAGCAGGAACGACACAGCAGCAGGCAACTTCAAACCAAAAGCTTTGAGCAAGGCAAAACAGTCCGACGTCAACTTCCAGCATTCCACTATTTCGACAACGGCAATCAATTTTGGGCACTGTCTTTTTTCGATCACGACACCACACGTCCCGGGCTCGAGTCTCGCCAACCTTGAATAGTCGGTGCGCGAATTCTGACGCCAACGCCTGCAGCCTCACCCTTTGACAGAGACGCACCGCGATTGTGATTCTTTGCGCTTCGCCACGCAACATCACGACATTTCTCGCCAGTCCCCGCACTCCCTTTTAGCGCCCCGTTACAGTATGGCGAAACGGCGCGCGGCCGAAGACCTCGACGCGATGGAGGGTGTGACGTCGCCGGCACCCAAGAAGCAGAGGAACGACGGCCGCGACGAGCGGCTCAACAGAGGCATAGCGCGCGGCGAACAGACCGGAGAAGACGCAAGCGAAGACGGCACACGGACAGAGGGAAGGACAGAAGAAGACGACTCGGACGAGGAGGATGACACGAGCGTAGCCGGACCGCTACGCCAGGCGGCACCAACGGCCGGATACGACGATCTCTACCTCGACTCGATCGACCGGCACGTGCTCGACTTTGACTTTGAGAAGCTGTGCTCTGTGTCTCTGTCACACATCAACGTCTACGCCTGCCTCGTGTGTGGCCGCTACTACCAGGGCCGTGGGCCCAAGTCGCACGCCTACTTCCACGCGCTCGACGACGGTCACCACGTCTTCATCAATATGCAGACCCAGCGCGTCTACGTTTTGCCTGAGGGCTACGAGGTGCTGAGCCGCTCGCTCGACGACATCAAATTTGTGGCCGACCCTCGGTACACGCGCAGCGACGTGGCCCAGCTTGACCGGCGGTCGGCGGGCAGCAAGATTTGCTACACGCTTGCAGGCAAGCCGTATACCCCGGGCTTTGTAGGCATGAACAACATCAAAGAGAACGACTACCTCAACGTTGTTGTCCAGGCACTGGCCCACGTGCCTCCGCTGCGCAATTTCCTGTTGCTCGACGAGCTCCCTGCGACCACGGCGAGCCACACCAACGCCGAGCTCGTCAAGCGCTTTGGTCTGCTCGTACGCAAGATATGGAACCCGCGCGCGTTCAAAGCCCACGTATCGCCTCACGAGCTGCTGCAAGAGGTGGCCCTGCGTTCCAACCGGCGCTTCACTCTGACCGCCCAGGCCGATCCCGTTGATTTCCTCACCTGGTTCCTCAACCACTTGCATCTGGGCCTCGGCGGCAGCCGCACGCGGCCCGGCTCTTCTATTGTCCAGCGCGTGTTCCAGGGCAAGGTGCGTGTCGAGTCGGAGAAGCTCGAGGCCGTCGGTGCGTCAGCAGCAGCAGCAGCGGCGGCGGCAGCGGCGGCGGCGGCGGCGAAACATGCAGAGACCGATGGCTTCCAGCAACTTCCAGTACCATCTGCAGATGCCATGATGATCGACGCACCTCTTCCTGTCAGGCCTGGCTCCATGGCGCCGCCACCACCGCCTGGCTTGGCCTCCCACCCGTTGCACCATCAGCCGCCTCCGCCAGGTACGAGCGCACCTGGTCAGGGGCAGTTTGGACAACCGCCGCCGCCGGGTGTCTCCTCAGGTTCGGGCATATTGTCCATGCCGCCACCACCAATGGCACCGCCTGGTGTGCCGGCTACAGGACATCATTCCGCTCTTCCTCCACCACCCAGCTCACTCCCCCCACCGCCTCTCTTTTCTGGCCAGCAGCCGCAAGACCAGGGCCTACCACCACCAGCACCACCATCAGCACCATCACAACCACCATCGACGACCACTGTGTCCTCCGCCCCTGCCGGCCCACCAGGACCGACTGTGGATATCAACCGCTTCCTGCTGCTGACCCTCGACCTACCCCCGGCACCGCTGTTCCAGGACGAGCAAGAGCGCAACATCATTCCACAAGTGGCACTCACCACGCTACTGGGCAAATACGATGGCCAGTCCGCTCAATCTACCCGCATCGACCAGTCCGATGTGCGGCGCCGCTTCCAGCTCCAGGGTCCCCTCCCGCCTTACCTCATCCTGCACATGAAACGTTTCTCCGTCAACAAATTTATCACAGAGCGCAACCCGACCATTGTCACTTTTGACCCGCGTGGCCTGGACATGAGACCATATGTTGAGGGCGCTGCTGGCGGCGAGGACGACGATGCGTATCTGTACGACCTCGTGGCCAATGTCGTACACGAGGCCGAGCGTGTGCGGGGCGATGACGTTGCTGTCGACTCGGCCGAGGAGCGACGCACATGGAAGGTTCAGCTGCGCGACCGATCGGGCGCCACGACGGCGGTGAATGCCACCAACAGCAACGGCACTGCCGCCACACCCACAGACAATGGAGAAGACAAGTGGGTCGTCGCTCAGGACCTGTTTGTCGAGCCGGTTGCCGGCGAGCTGCTGTACCTGGCCGAGTCGTACATTCAGATCTGGGAGCGGCGACGGAAGCTAGGTAGTGTCGGCAACGGCGTAGCTGCTGCTGGCAAAGGCAAGGCAAAGGCAAAGCCGTCTACGGCATCGACAAATGGCGCGGGCAAAGCAAAAGCGTAGTAGGCAATGGAAAAGAGAATGGACAATGTAGTATGTACAATAGCATTTTCCGGCCTGGCTAGATAGGCGTGAAAGATAAATGGCAATCTTTACAAAATATCAATATATATATTGAACAAAATGGGTGAAAATGGGGAAACGAAGCCAACGTCAATGGAAGCCATGAAATGCCGGGTTGCTGGTAGAAAAAAAAGGCCAGAAAACAGTCAACAAAGATGGTAATGGGAGTAAAAATAGCAGTCGTCGTAGTAATATACACAAAGGCTTATTTCCTTTTCTGAATTTTGCTCTCCTTTGATATGTTCTGCCACCTAATAGACTCCATCCGCCTCCTTTCCTAGCCTATTCTCACACACACCAAAAAAATCCAAGACTGAACAAGGGTAAATAAATCCCCCCCCAAAGCATCAATAAAGCGCCATGGACAAAAACTTGCGTGGGTGCAGCATCCTCTGCAGGAAAAATTCGCTTGCGGCCGTGTGATCACCCTCCTACGGCGTGCCGTGCGCGTGTAATTGCTGGTCATCACCGCCGCCGCCAGATGTTGTCGCTGAAGCGCGCGCAGAGTACGGAAGCTTTCCTGAGCGCCGGTCGGACTGGTGGTTTTGATGTTGGTGCTGATGCTGGTTGTAGTTGTTGTGGTTATGGTTGTGATGGTTGTTATGATGGTGGTTGTTGTGGTGGGTGTTGTGATGCTGGTTGTTGGTGCCGCCGCTGTTGTGGTGTTGGTTCGACTTGTCGCGTCGTGATTCTTCAATGGCCGACCGTTGCTGGATTGATGAATCGTGGCTCTTCCAGTCCATCTTCGTCTCCAGCGGGAATCCGAGGGCTCTCCGCATGGTTTCACTAGAGCAGATTGTTAGGATACGGGGTGGATACACCAGACATGCTAGAGAGAGAGAGAGAGAGGGAGACGGAGAGGCTCAAAACGTACCGAATCTTCAACACGCGGCTGCCGTCGGTGCGCGTCCAGACACTCAAAATGTCCTCGCCGTTGCGCACACTGAGAACGGCACCGCACACCTCGTCCGACGCATCTCCAAACTGGTCGCCGATAATGGCAAACAAAAGATCCTCCCAGTATCGATCCGCCACGCCCTTCTTCAGCCGCACAATCCACTTGCCGCCCTTGCGGTTCTCGGCGTCTTCCCAAATCGGCCTGATGCCGTTGCGGAAGAAGTGGTAGTCCGCCACCAACGGTAGTGTGGACGGACGCTTCAGGTGCGTGTATACAGCAAAAAAGTCTTCCACCGAGCTGACGGTGGCCACCGGGTGGAGGGTCTTCTCGTACTCAATGTAGCCATTGGCTTTGCTAATCGGCGGTCGGAACCAAAACACCCATTCGTTGCGTAGCAAGTACCGCTGGTTCTTGTCCGCTGGTGGCGCCGCGTCCGCTGCCGCAGCTCCCGCCGCTCCTGGAGCAGCTGCGCCGCCAACAGCCGCCGGCCGCGGCGTGGCAGCAGACGATTTCTCGCCTGCTGCGGCAGGTGCAGACGTGCCGGACGTTGCGGATTTGAAGCCCACATCAAAGGGGTTCCCTGGTGATTTGGGCGTCTTGGCCGAGGAGCCGAAACTGGAGAATGCGCCCGACCCCAGGCCAAAGGCACTGGATGCAGGACCGCCGGGGCTCATGATGCGGCTGCCACCCGGCGTGGTGGCCGTATTGAAGGGATTGGCCTTGCCTCCATGCGACGAGCTGTCACCGCCGAATCGTCGAGGGAGGGTCGTGTTGCGTGTGGTCGAAGGAGAGGCAGCAGGCGCGTCGCCAAAGCTGCCGATGGAAGGGCTCGTGTTTGTGGAGAGAGAGAGCTTGTTGGAGCTGGGACGGAAAGAACATACGTGGTTAGCAAGCAAGTCGGAAATGACGAAAACTTGATACAGACGGTCAACTCACTTGGTACGACGGCCGTAGAGACTATCCATTGGGCCTGATGTTTTGGGGGCAATGATTAAAGAGGGAGAGATAATGTACACGGGGCGGGACGAGGGAACGGTGCCCAAAAAATCGGACGGCAAAAGGAGTAACAGATTCGCAGTCAAAGCAGTGGAAGCGGTTCGGTGTTTGTTGGCAAAGGTAACACGATGACGGATGTGTGTGACGAGTTTCGACGACCGTAGGCGAAGAGCGCAGCAGTAGAAGAGAACGAAGGAATTAAAAACGAACAAAAGAGTAATAGAAGTAGCAATGGCAATGTTGGCAAGAAGCGGAGACCAGGTTTCAAAACAAAGTCAAAGAGGTCAATGCAGGTGCAGCGTGCATAAAAAGGGCATATGTGCAGAAAGGCAACGAGCGCTATGAGAGGAGATGGTCGGGGCGATCAAGAACGTCGAGGGCGGATGTGTGCTCTGCGATCGAGAGGTGAAAAGAGAGGCTGCAGTCGAGGCTATGTGTTGAAGACGGTCGTGAGGAGGGCGGCGACAGAGCACCGGTAGGCGGCGGCAACCTGTCGCTCAATGAGACAGGCTCTGACCTGGTTGCGTCCTATTTTCCGATCTCGTCCTTCTCGGGCCACCGTAGTAACTTTGTTCGTTTCTTTCTCTTGAAGTGCGAGTCGTGTGATCAGGTTGTTTTGCACTTGTTTACCAGTGCGGCGGTTCGCGGGGAAGCAATGCGTGCGCGTGCAAATTTGTGGCGGCAGGGGTGGCGGACGTAGAAAAAACGACGAGCTCGATGGGCGGTGTTGCGAATGCGAGTTGTTGTACGTGTCTGTATGTGTGTCGTGGAGGCGTTTCGAAAAGGCGGACCGTTGTTGAGTTGAGGCAAAAAAAAGAACAGGTGATAGTACAGAAGGTGGAAAGAGAATGGGGGAAAACTGGACACAGGAATGCAAATGGACGGAAGGCGCAGATTGGAGATCAGGAAAGAACGAAGAAAAATTAGGTGAAGAAAGGCGGGCTTAGAGGAAAAAGGGAAAAAGGTGGAGGTTGAAAATGTGAAGGTGAGTGGAGGTTGGAAGGAGCGAATGAACAGGTTGGAGCTAAAACGGCCCAAGAACAATAAAACGGCACCAAAAAGGCAGCTACGCATTGATTGGCGAAAGAGAAAGGCGGCGAATTGGGTGGCAGAGAAGGAGGAGCGCCCAGCGTTGGTGGTGCCTGAGAACCTTGGGCTGGCAACCACGACGGTCTCCATATTTCCATACTGTGCTCCTTGGGGCCGGCATGATTCATCCCGGCTCTCATTGGAATGAAAAGGGAGTTCCACGCTTTTACTCTTTGCAGTATCCAGCTTCTTCTTGCTCTTAGAAAGGACAGCGGTATGGCGCCCGATATTACGTGGCCGTGAAGTGACTCGTTGTAGAATGCAATTGCCTATCAAGGGCAATAGCTGGTGCCACTCTATGTCCATAGCTCCTTCTACGGAAATCGAGAAGCTTTCTGCACTTTCCCCTGTGATTGTTTTGCCAGGGCACTTTGCCTGTGACGGCACTGTGCGCGCTTGCCTCACCACTTTGCAACGGCTCTTCATACGGACATTCTCCACCTTTGGCGCCTTTGAAGTTTTTTAGAGCCAGGAAGGCACGACCACGGTGCAAAAGATTTCTACCAGAGCTTAGCTCTAATACTTTGTGTGGCTAACAGATTAACCGCCTGTGAGTGACAGGGCAGGCGTTGAGCGCTTTCCTTGTGATACCATACGTACTGTTTCTGAGCACAACACGGCAGGCGCTGCGCTGTTTCTGTGCAACGGCAGTAGCTAGGCCCTTCTTTCCTCTCTATTGCTTTTTCTACCCCGATTGGGTCGTCCTTTCTATACTGTGTCGCCGCAGGCCACCGACAACTCGTCTTTCGTTCGCACTTTCCCGCCAAGTTGTTCTATTGCCACCGGTCCTACATCTGAGCTATCGCACGCTATAAAGGAAGGAACATAGTCAAATGCCACAGTGGGGCGACAGTGTAGTCTTGTGTCCTGTGCTGGCAGGAACTGACAAGTGCTTTCTTCTGTAAGCCTTTGCGGGGCAGGTGCCATCTGTTGGAGAATATGACCGCTTGGTTCGTTCCGATTTCGACTTCTGTGAACAGAACTTCGGACACAGCTCCAACGGTGCTCTCCCTTTCCCGACAAACGTACATCACGCACCTTTCGAACCAATTGCTGCTATTTCGGCTCGCCTCGGTAACTGTTCGCCTCTCAACCGCTTTCGCACGTCGCGATCCCCTCCGGCGGTCGAGACGACCGGCGATACCCTATCGCAATGGACAAGATAACAGACAAGATCGCGGCATTGTCGCCCGAGTCGTACTACTTCTCGCTCGAATTCTTCCCG
Source organism: Sporothrix schenckii 1099-18 (assembly GCF_000961545.1). Classification (NCBI taxonomy): domain Eukaryota; kingdom Fungi; phylum Ascomycota; class Sordariomycetes; order Ophiostomatales; family Ophiostomataceae; genus Sporothrix; species Sporothrix schenckii. The sequence goes on from NW_015971150.1 coordinate 2,604,371, forward strand.
CCCAAGACGTCTATGGGCTTTGCCAACCTGCGGGGCCGGCTGGACCGAATGGCGCGGGCGCTGCGCCCGCTGTTCGTCAACGTGACGTGGGGTGCGGGCGGCTCGACGGCGCAAAAGTCACTGGAGCTGGCCGAGATTTGCCAGCGCGAGCTCGGCCTGACGACGTGCTTGCACCTGACGTGCACGAACATGAGCCGTGAGCTGATTGACAAGGCACTGGAAGACGCCAAGGCTCTCGGCATCCGCAATATCCTGGCGCTGCGGGGTGACCCGCCACGACCGACCGAGTACAGCGACGAAACCGACAAGGATGCGGCGGCGGCCGGGATTGCACCTGGGCCCTCCGGAGAGCTCGAGTTTTCGTGGGCCGTCGACCTGGTGCGGTACATCCGGAAACAGCACGGCGACTACTTTTGCATTGGCGTGGCGGCGTACCCCGAGGGCCACGCCGAGGAGAGTCATCCGCTGGGCCAGAGCCTCGAGCACGACCTGCCGTACCTGGTGGAGAAGGTGCAGGCTGGTGCCGACTTTGTGATGACGCAGCTTTTCTTTGACCACGCGGCGTATGCACACTTTGAGTCGGTGCTGCTCGCGCACCCGAGCGGCGCGTTCAAGGACATCCCCTTGATCCCTGGCTTGATGCCGATCCAAAACTACCAGATGATCAAGCGGACGACCAAGCTCAGCCACGCACGCATACCCGACGAGCTGATGGCGCGGCTCGACGCGGTCAAGAAGGACGACGAGAAGGTCAAGAGCGTGGGCGTGGACATTATCAGCGAACTCGTCGAACAGGTGAAGGAGATCAAGGACCGGACACGCGCCGACCGGCCCAAGGGCTTCCACTTTTACACGCTGAATCTGGAAAAGGCCGTGTCGTTTATCCTTGAGCGGACGCATTTGATCCCGCCCGGCACGCCGGACGAGGACGAGGAGGCCATAGCGGGGGAGGTTGCCGTTGTGGACGACGTGGCGACGAGTGGCTCGCTGGGCGTGCCATCTATTCGCATTAACGGCAGCACGGGCACGGGCACTGGCGGCGCTGTTCATCCGCCTCTGGACGGCCATCCGGCGCGGCGCCAATCGTCGATTGGGTCCGACCCGCGCAACCGTGTGATAGTATCCGGGCGCGCGGCGTCACATCCCGACTACGAAGCTACGGCACTCGAGGCCAGCGTGCCGGCCGAGCCGGTGAACACGCGGTCCAACACGCTGGCCATCTCCGAGGGTGAGGGCGTGCTGGGCCGCGAGGCCACATGGGATGACTTCCCCAACGGCCGCTGGGGTGATGCGCGGTCGCCGGCGTACGGTGAGATTGACGGCTACGGTGTCAGCCTGCACATGACGGTGAACCAGGCGCTCAAGCTGTGGGGCCGGCCGACGACGACCGAGGACATCAACACCATCTTCATCCGCTACCTAGGTGGTGAGCTTGCCGCCATTCCCTGGAGCGAGGAGGAGTTCAACGCCGAAACGGCGACGATCCGCGACCAGCTGGTGCAGCTCAATGCCAAGGGATGGTGGACGGTGGCATCGCAGCCGGCCGTGAACGGCATCCCTTCGACGGACGCGACGTTTGGCTGGGGCCCCACGCACGGCTTTGTGTTCCAAAAAGCCTTTGTTGAGTTCTTCCTTCCGTCGGCCGATTGGACAGCGCTTTGCACCCGACTCACCGACCCGGAGGTACGCGACAAGGTCTGCTTCTATGCAATCAACGCGGCGGGTGACTTTGTCTCATCGGACGCGAGCGGGCGCGTGACAGACAGCCGCAGCGGCGCGGAAGCCGCCGAGGAGGCCAGCACGAACGCCGTGACATGGGGCGTCTTTCCGGGCAAGGAGATTGTCACGCCGACAATTGTGGAAGAGGTCAGCTTCCGGGCCTGGAGCGAGGAGGCGTTTGGGATCTGGAAGGAGTGGGCGGCGCTGTACCCCAAGGGCTCGCCGACAGACATTTTGCTGGAGAAGACGCGCAACGACTACTGGCTGGTCAACATCATCCACCACAACTACATCGAAAAAGACGCGCTGTGGAACCTAGTGTCTGCATGAGGAAAGAGAGAGCGGAAGGCCGCTGTAGACGATTAGCATTACGGTCATCTTTCATGACTTTGTTTCTTTAGTTTTTTTTATGTGTTCATTTTGCCCATTTGCATTGTGGTGTTTCCATGGGATGTGGGCGAGAAATTGGAAGAAACGGGCATTGGAAAGGTACACTGGTTACAGAAAACAAGAAGATACGAGGGGCATGGCCTTGGACCACCTGCAATGTTTTCTTTTCTTTTGTCATGGTATTTATTACCATTTTTGGTGAAGGTTAGCTTTTTATTCGGCTAACTAAACTGTAATTCAAAACCATTAGATGAGCACGTGATCTCGTTGGTGGCGATATGCTAGGCTTCCGGTCGCCAAAGTTTAACCTCATCCTTTTCCATCATTCAACTCGACATAAACCCCAACGCTGTCGACACACCAACGCCGCAGCCCGCGACCCCGCAAACTCCCCTCTGGTCGAACGCTTTGAACCCAGACACCGACCGACCGTCAAATTACATATACCTCCAGCAGCGGACCATCCACCATGTCGGAACGCAAGGTCCTCTCCAAGTACTACCCGCCGGACTTTGACCCGAGCGCGCTCGCACGGCGTGTCAAGAAGCCGAAAAAGGGCCAGCAGTCTGGGCCGGCCGTGCAGGTGGTGCGGCTGATGGCGCCGATGAGCATGCGATGCACACGGTGCGGCGAGTACATCTACAAGGGGCGCAAGTTCAACGCGCGGAAAGAAACGCCGCTGGACGAAAAGTACCTGGGAATCCAGATCTACCGGTTCTACATTCGGTGCACGCGGTGCAGCGGTGAAATCATCTTCAAGACGGACCCCAAGAACCAAGACTACTCGCTGGTGTCGGGTGCCAAGCGCAACGTGGAGGCGTGGCGGCACGCGACCCAAGAAGAGCAAGAAGAGACGGACGAGCAGCGCCTGGACCGCCTCGAGGCCGAGGAGGCCGAGGCCAACGGCGAGGCGGCGGCGGAGCAAAACCGCATGGAGGAGCTGGAGGCCAAGACACTGGAGGCGAAGCGAGAGATGGAGGTTGCGGACGCCCTGGACGAGATCCGAACACGAAACGCTCGGATTGCGCGGGCCGACCACCGCGATCACTTGGAGACGGTGGCGCTGCAGGCGCGGCCGGCAGACGAGGAGGAGCGACAGCGGCAGCAGGACCTGGAAGACGCGGCGGCAGCACGAGCGGCGTTTGCTGCCGCGGCAGAGGGCGTTGAGGCGGAGAACGAGGAAGAGGAGATGGAGAAGAACGACGACAGCGATGACTCTGACACCCAGCCGGCATGGGTCAGCAAGACGTCGTCGACAAAACCAAAGACCACGACACTCGACGCGGCAGCAGCAGCAGCAGCAGCAGTGCAACACCAAAGCCAGCAACACCGCCTGTTGTGGCTGCAGAGGAGGTCGCGGTGGTGCCGAGCTTCAAGCGGCAGATTAAGAAAAAGAAGGACCACGCATCGCTTCTGGGTATCAAGAAGAAGCCGTCACTGGTGTGAGCGGCGCGTGTTGGGACTGGCTCAAGATATGGCATTTATGGCGTCACGAATCATGGTTTAGATAGGGTTACACTTTTTTTTGGACGTTAGATAGGAGTATACTTTGGAGCATTATCATATACCCACAATTTGAAACTCATTTCACTTGATATTTTTCAAAGATGCAACATGTGATATTCCCTTGTGTACGTGCCTAGAACTCCTGTGCCTTTAACCAAAAATGCATTAAACAGAACCGATACCATGTGCTTTGTCGATGTGTCGTATGTGACAACGAGAAAGAGTATATGCCTCCCTAACGAACGCCATTATCCAACGCCAATAAAAATAAGACACGCCAGCTAGAGGAAAGATAGCGGACGGATTGTGCCCATACAAGCGCCCATCCAGGCAGACTATACACCGTTGGGCAAAGCCGTGCTGTTGGCCAACGCTGTCCGGTGAGCATGGTGGTGCGGGCTGTTGTTGTGGTGGTGCTGGCTGCGGCCAGGACTTGTGCTCTGGCTGGCACTGAGGCTGTAGCTACTCGAGTTGTTGGTGCTGCTGGCGCGGTCGTGGCCCTGGCTGCGTTCGGACATGGTCAAGCTGCCGCTCCGGTACCGAGGGCCATCACCGGCAGGACCTGCAACATGTAGATGTGCCGGAGGCGGCGAGCCGGAGGTGGCATCCATCTGCTGCTTGGTGTGCAGCAGCATGGAGCGTGCATAGTCAGACAGATTCGACAAACTTGAGGTACGAGCACTACGGGTGGTTGATGCACTGGCCCCCTCGTCGGTGGGAGCCATTGGTGCTGAATCGGGCGGCAACGGCTGACCGCCGGCAACGTGCTGACGCTGGTCCTGCTGCGGGTCGCGGATGTTAGGCTCGGCGGTGCTGATGTCGGTGGGGTGGACGTCGACAGCAACCTGGCGACGGCTGGGCTGGTCAGCAGCCATGTCGATGGCGGCAATGGATCCGTGTGAGTCCATGTTGGATGTGTATAGTATGTGTATGTGATGATAGTTTTGGTTGTTGTAGCGCTGGAAGATGATTTAACAGGAGTAGGCTGGGGGTTGACAAAGAAGGCAGCCAATAAGAGAGAATGAGGGGATGAGAGGGATTAGACCAAAGAGAAGTGGAAATATGAGAAGAGTGTAAATACGAAAAGAAACTTGGTGTAAGTGAAGTATGTGAATGGGGAGAAACAAACGGGCGGCCGGGCCGGTCTTATACACAAACGTTATATTATAGTCAACAAGGTAAAAGAAGCCTGCGGCAAGGCGAAGCGGGCGAGATGGCAGTGGCACGAGGCTTTTTTGTCTTTTGCCTGGGCTATGCGAGAAGGGTCCTCCAGTGTTTGCGTTGACGTTGCTGGTCTAGGCGACATGGGTGAGATAAACCAGCAACAAAGGCGACGGGGAAATAAAATGGGGATGGTGTGTGGGTTTTGGAGCTGTCCCTGTTTGCTGTGCAGGAGCTAGTGGGAGCGATAGGGGAGAATGGGATCAAGACGAATAAAAAAGTAAGCAAAGAAAAGTAAGAAAAGACGTAGACAAGTGAAGCACTCAAAGGAAATGCATAAGAAACAAGGCTCCAAATCAGGGAAGTTTACATGCAGGCCAGGAGTCAAGTCGAGGTTGCAATAAGCGAGGAGCTAAAGTGTGCAGGAATATCCTTGGATAATGACGGTAGTTGATGATTCGAAGGGTTGATGGTAAAGTAAAGTAAAGCATGCAAGGGAGAAGTTGGGACGAGATCTGGGTTTATAACATCAACAAACAGTAGCAAATAGACAGAGACAAAGAAACTAAGACAACAAAAATGACGGCAGAGACCGTATGGCATCAGGGGCGAACAAGCAAGAAAGCACCGTGGCCAATTCCATGCTATGATATCAGAGTGGATGGGTACCGAGGCTAAGGGGCAGAGAACTTTTGTTTGGTCTCTACGCAATGTGGCCAGAGACTAGGCGTAGAAAGGAGAACGAATGTCCGGAGAGCTATGTATTACTCTGCTACTCAAGACCAAGTTTGGGCAATTTTGTCCTTACTTTTGCATGGTTCGCCTGTTGACGCCAGGGAGAGACCGATGGTGCTTGTGAAAAAGTATACATATACATACAAATAAAATACAAAATAACGCACCTGCACCTGCAAATGCGCCGTAATTACAAGGCCACTACATTGCAGGTACCGTTTGCAGGAACAGCCTGGCTAGGTGCAGATCGACAGTTACCGGAAGTGGTGTAATGCCATGGGTGGGAGCAGACAGGGGATCCTTTCAGTTCTTGTACGTTTTTCTCTGCGAGTTTTCTATCTTTCTTGTGCCCACCTTGCATATTCCGTATCCATTGGTCTCTCCTGCTGTATTCTGTCGTATTTGTCAACCTCTTTCCCTGCCTGTCCGATGATGGCACTGTCATCGAACTGTGGAGCATATGAGAGCGCACTTTCGTCGCTGACCAGCTGGACGACAAGAGTTGGGGCATGCTGAGGTGTGTTCGAAGAACAAACACTGTAAAGTACATTCATTCGAGACCATCCACTATTGCTTGCCGCGAGTCGTTGCATGAAGCCCCTCAGATGTTAAACAAGCCCAAGCTGCACTTGGTTCTCTGCCTAGAGATTGTGATGTCGACCATCCAAAAACCGGGGAGACGGAGATGGGTGAAGATATACAGAGGGTGGTCTAAAAAATAAAACGGAAACTTTCAAGTAAAGAATAGGAATAATCAGAACCCCACGACAGACAAATCCAGACCAGACCCAGACGCAAAACAAGAACTAAATCAAGCATGGGCCTGGTCACAGACGTAATGGGTCGGCACTGGTTATGTCTTAGGGGATAGAGCTCAATTCGGCATGGTAAAAACGCCGTCCTGGTCTGGCACCCTCCACAACAACCTTTCCAAGACACTTTTGGGCACTTTCTACTTGCATGCGTGCTACCGTTGAATGTAGAAAGACCCTGCAGATCGTCCCACCCATTTCTTTGTTCATGCCTGCTCGGCCCCCCTGCTCAGGTAGTTTGTCTTCCTGTCTGCCTGTCCAGTACGCTGAGCGCGTCCATATCTCCTTGTCCTTGTTCACCCTACACTAGGACATTCCGACAAAAGTGACATGGGCTAAGACCATACAGACGGAGACTCTATTAAGGAAAGTTAGTAGAAGAACGAGAAGATTTTTTTGGCCATGTCTCAAATGGTTATCAATAAATAAGATGCTGCCATCCACCGTCGCGAATATAGTAGGAAAACGCTGGACGTGCGGTGAAGCCATTAAATGCACTTGATCTCCAAGTAAAAACACCTGAATAGCAGGGGAAAACCTACAACTAAACCACGAGAGTACCTCGCTTTCAAAGACTGATATGTAACTTGGCCGCTCTTTCTTCGTGTCGTGTATTGTACTTGGCGGCGAACGGGCGGCGTGAACGGGCGGCTGCGGGTGGCGGCGCGGTATGATGTCATTGGCCGGACCCACTTCTACCAAGGCACTAGCGCACTACCGACGTCAACAAGGTAAATAGAAAGCCAAACGCTCCGATGAAAGACGAAAGACGTGGTAAGTTCAGGCGAACATTAAGAAGTAATAGGGATGGCATGGGGAAGGCATGCAGGGAAAGAGGACAAACGCAAGTGATGACATAGTTTCTCTAGATAGCTTCTCAAGATACCACGGCTCAATGGAGGGAAGGAGCGATTTGTCGCGACGGCTCATCACGTCAATGCCATTTTGTTCGCCTGTATTTTCGATTGCTTCATAAATGATTTCTTCAGTCTTGCTACGATACTTGGCTCCGCTACATTCTGCTCTGGAGTCTGCGTCAATTGATGCAACTCGCCGATGCAACTCGTGCAACGTTCGTTAAACCTGCTAGGGAGCACCGACTGAATGCTCTAAAAGTTGGAAAATGTTGGCATCTGCATGGCTTCCAGTACATTTTGTACCCCGACAGTAACAACCATAATACCGAGTACAGTCGCAGTTGGCGGCACTGCCAGTGCTGCAACGGTACAGGGTACACATATAGGTACACACGGTCACGCACGAGATTGCCCGTAGTTACCTCGCCGATCAGGCCCAGAACATCAAAAGTAGTGGAGGGGCTGAGGGGTTGCATATAACCCCGGAGCACGGAGGCATGGCGCCGCCGTCAAAGAAGTGTCCAGGTAGGACAAAAACCTAAACCAAAGAACAAACAGGGTTCATTCTGGGTTGGTCCTGGCCGTCTTGGTTCCATGCTGCACATACCTGCATGAGCATTCCCTTTTGGGTCACTTCATCGCCATAATAGGAAATGGACGAAAGCCGGCTCGCCAGCATCCGAAAATGAGGTCAAGAAAACGTGAGACTGGCGAGAAGGTTGAGTGGGGCCACTCGTGCAACGACATACGTCTAGATCAGACAAACGACGTCAATTTTATGTCGATCACTTTTTAAAGATTGTTTGTTGCCTCCAGCATGACAAAATAAAGCGCACTCACAAACCGTTTTAGCACTTTAACAGAGCAAGGAATCCTCACTGTAACACTCTTAACAGTGTAGGGAACTCCACTAAATAGCCTTGTGAGTGCGCTTTTTTTTGTCCAGGGGGAGGTTGCGTAGCTGGTAGATAGCTGCTGGAAGCGAAGGACGTTCGTAATGGCGGGAATCTATTCAAAGATTCTGATGAAAAGAACAGCACCATATAGCTTTCATGTCCATTGACGATCATGGCCAGCAGTGCACATGGAGATGAGCCTGCGCCCATATTACATACCCGAATATGCACCGAAACGAGTGGAAGAAGACACCAGCCTAGTTGGAGGTCGTCCTGCCTCTGCCGTGTTGTCTGTTGCAGCTGCTGGCTCTTTCCCCATTGTCGTCACTTCCCTCCTGGCTCCAGCTTTTTGTCGCCACACGTGACGCCATCGTTGCACACTCTTGATCTGGGACGATCGGACAGTTGCTCACAGTGCCTCGTTGTACAAACCTTTTTGTATGCATGTGAACAGTGCAATGTCTCACAATAAACGGTGCATCATAGGCTACACACCCCTCGCGATCCTAGGAAAACAGTGTCATTCCCAGAACGGTGCATATGAGGAGCACCTACAAGAATCAAAACACCAAAAAAGACAGCGCTAGACGGCATTTTCTTGTACATCTTCCTCCGTAGTACCTTTTCCCGAACCTAAGCTGTCGCCTTGACATCATACACTCAACACCAGAGCCACCTGTCCCGTATCATAAAACGTCAGAGGACGTCACCTGGCGTGATTCTCACCAACGGCTGCGCTCGGATCGACCGCTGCCGTCGTCGCCAAGCATTTCCGCCAGCATGTCCCACTTGGCCGCCGCTGTTGCGTCACGGCTGGCCCGCGCCACACCGCGTAACCCGCTGGTCACAAACCGCAACGTGTTGTCAAGGTCAGAGCGAATGGCCCTAAGGGAGCTGCTGTAGTCCATTTCTTGCGTGTTGGTCTTTGTAGCGTTTTTGGTCTCGTAACTGTCGTCGTTTTCGTCATTATCGTTGTTCTGCCCCTCAGCCTCGTCGTCATAGCCGTCGTCATCATAATCGTCGTCGTCGTCATCGACATCACCGTCGACGTTATCGTCACCCAGAACGTCTCGGCGTCTCGGCCTCCGCGGCGACGCCAAGAACAGCGTTCGGCGGACCGAGTCGGCTCCAGTTCTAGGCGATGGACCTGTCCAACCGCCCCGCTTCGTCGGTGTCTGATACTGCCGTGATGTGGGCGTCGCCGACACCGACGCCGACAACACAGACAGACGCCACGTCTCCTGCAGCGCCCGTGCCACTCGTGCTCCATTCGCTCGATGCGCATCCTCAAGCCGCAGCACCAGGTCCAGCAGATCCAGCACGCCTGCATGCAGCGGTTCCAGCTTACCGCCCAGCAACGCCTCATCCACGAGTGACCGCACAAATTGCGCATGCACCGCAATCATGTCGTCCACATCCAACGTGGTCGCGCCGTTCTGGCCAAGTAGATGCTGTCGCAACTGCTCAACACGCGGTGCAATAACAAGCGTCGTCAGGTACGACTGCAACGTATTACAGAACCACAACAGCCGTACGCGTAATGAAAAGTAGAGTGCACGGTCGCCGGACGGAAGGGCATGGCCACGGCCGCCACCTCCGTTGCCGTTGTTATTATCGTCCTCGTCGCCCTGCTCACCCTGACCGTCGTCCAGCAACCGGTGCCGACTCAGCAGGGCGCTGGCGCGCCGGATCTGCAGCAATAAGGTAAACACCGACTGGTAGCCGGCAAGGCTCGCAGCTGGGATCACAATCTGTACTGGCCACGCTAATCGGTAGGTCGGCCGGATGCGAGCCAGGCCGTCACGTACGGAGCGCCGCGCCACCAATGGGTCGTCACTGTCGGGGTGCAGTCCTTGTTTTTCGAGGGCCACAGAGAGCGCACCGCTTTCACCATACGCCTCGCGTATCATCTCTGTCATTGTGTACCGATCGAGCCAGCGTGGGTTGCGCGTGTCGAGGCTGTGGAAGACACGCGACGCAAACGCGTCAGCTGCCGCACCGTCGGCCATGAGGAACACGCGGTGTAACGACTCCAATGCAGCGCCCAGGCCACATGCGCCCACGAGCGTCGCTTGTAGGGTGGCCGAGGCCGCGTGGTGCTTGCTCTGGATCCAGTGGTCAAATGCGTCGCCAAACAGCTGCGCAAACGGCGCCATGGCCGCGTCTGGTGGACACACAGTACCGAAATCCAGCCGCGGTTCAGTGTCTGTGGTGTGGCGATGGTCGATACCAGTACTGGCCCGCCGCGGGTCTTTGCCCAGGTGCCGCAGCACGACGATGCTTTTGCCCGTGGTGAAAATCTTGGAAGCTGCTGGCTGCAAGAACCGCGGTGCATGCAGTACACCGCTCGTCGTACGGAGCAGCTTGTACTGGCCGTTCCAGATCTGGTGCAGTGGCACGGAAGCATCTATCGGCCCGCCGCCGGATACGAAAAACGCCTTGTCGAGCCGGTCCAGTACGCCCTCCTCCATCCATGACCGGATCGGTCGTAGGTACACTTGGAAGCAGTCGAAGAAGATCGTGCCCAGAAATTCGTACAAATCAGCACTGCCCTCGTACTGTGCAATGGCCGTGGCGTCAAACAGGAGTTCGAGGTAGCGGAACGCATAGGCGTTGCCGCGTTCTGCTACGTCGAGTTTCTCCACCACGCCCGACAATGCAAACAGGTTTTTGAGCGATGGCTGCAGCTCGTTGAGCACGCCCACGAGACTAACCATACAGCCGTCGGACGGCATGGTCACAAACCGAGCCTGAACGGAGGTCACCTCCTGGTCGAATGCGTGGAGCCGCCGTTGGATGGCTTCCTGGAACACTTGGAGCAAAGGAGTGGAGGGCGCGGCGTCGTTCCTTTGCAGGCCTTGTGAGTGTTCGAGCCCTGCACGCTTCCGTAGTGGCAGAAGACGTCGGCCGCAGTCCGCGACAGAATCCAGTAGCGACGTGTGCATGGACACAGACACATCCGAGAGACGGTATCTGTCGACAAGCACGCAGTCGCGGCCAAACAAAGTAGTGTCCAGCCCCTGCAGCATGAAGAGAGTGTCCCGCACAATCTGCAGCTCCGACACGAGGACTCTGTTATTTGGCGCGTCCTCGCCGGGCGCAGCATTTGGTGGACGCGCTGTTCGCCAAGATTGACTCTCGCGGATGGACGTCAGTAATGTTGCCAGTTCGCCCCGTGTGTGTCCGTCTGTTGCAATGAGGTCACGATACGTCCGTGCTTGGCCGTGGCCGTCGGCCTCGACGCTGGACATGGTGGTGTCGTCGTCGTGGCCGGATTCATCGTCGTCGTAGCCGTAACGGTCGACATAGTCGTCATCGTCGTCGTAGTCATCCTCCTCAACGTCTGCCTCGCTTACCCAGCCGTCCTCCCGCATGATGTCCTCCCATCGTAACGGCGGCGGTTCCGGCATATGCCGCGACGCTATCAATGCATCCAGGTCGTCTAGGAGGCCTGTTCGGGTTGCCGGCCGATCCGATAGCTCCAATAAAAAGTGCAAAACTTCGGGTGTCCATTTCGTCGTCAATGGCTGCCCGGCGGGATCGTGTTTGGTGAGCGCAGTCCGCCGTTCCCGCAGAGCACCGGCCAGCGCATCGCGGCCGGCCACGGCGAACCGCTCGGCCAGACCGTCCAACTGGCTCTCGACCTCAAACTGGTTCGTGCGAAGATTGTTGTGATTTCGCAATGCGCGCAGTGTTGCATCACACAGCGCTGCAAATGTCGACGAGTCAGTTGTTGCCGTCACTGCCGTCACCGCTGCGACCAGCTCCTCAGTCTGCGCCGACAGTGTCGCGAGGAAGGCCATGGCGGCCGGCGAGAGGCGCGGTCCTTGGGAAAGGAAGGTCTTTATGCTGGAGCCTTTTGTGCTTTGTTTACTTTTTTGTTTTCCAATTTCCCTCCCGTTCTTTCCAATATAATTATCTTGACTCGCCCTCCATTGCACCTTCCTCGCACGTGGAAATCGCTAAAACAGCTTTACGCGTCGCGTATAAATATACAGTGCATAATCTGCGTACAAAAACTGTACCGGCACTGTATTTGCTCCAGCCACAACAGTTGCCACGCGTTTAAATGACATCAATCCGCCCCTATTTCAGTCAGCAACGCCGCTGCAGGACGGTCTAGGGCGTGGAATAGGCGCTATAGGGGCCCTAAGGCCCAGCAGATTTCGCACGTTAGCACAGTTTTCCAGTGCAACTAAGGCCAGCTTACCACAACGGCGCAAAAGAAAAGCACGAGGCAATCGAAAAAGGCAAACAGCTACGTTTGACGGACGACGACTCTGTCTGTCCCTATTCTCGCAACCAACATCACCCGCCACGCTCTGTCTGTTCGTACGACAATACGACTCGGCGAATTGACGGGAAGAACGGAGCAAAGCATCGCCCCTGCCGAGATTGCCATGCAAATAAAGAACAATAAACGAAGAGATCATCACCAAAACGACGACACATTGCATCGACGATATCGGCCGCACCAACGATAAAGCAGACCTTTGCTGTACGCACTTCCAGCCCTATCCCCCTTTCTGTTCTTGCAGTGCCATTGTTCGCGCCCGCGACGGTAGTGGTGTCCTCATCGACGTCGAAGATCACAGCGACAATATAACGTGACGAGTCGAAGAGACAAACGAAGACGGTCGACATAAGACGAGACGACGACCTTGGCGACGGCGTCCACCATTGGCATCATCCCATACGCCAGCGACGTTTTGATTTGCTCATCCCGGCCGGCATCTCCCTTCGATGACCGGCTGAGGGTTTGACTCGACTCGACCAAACTCGACCGCCCGTTGGAACTCTCTTCCTTCTTCCTCGCCCACACAACCGCCACGATGACAATCGCACGGCCGGTACGCGCGCTCATTGTAGCCGTTGTGTTTGGCATTTGCCTGCTTGTTATGCACTTTGCGGGCTCATCGCCCAGCAAGCCGTCTGTCTTCAAGCTCGACTCCAACGAGCGCGACCCAAATTTAGATCGTACGTTGTCTTTCTCCGGACCCTACTAGTATGCCCGCACCACCTTTCGTTTTTGTCTAACCCTCCTCTCTTCCTTGCAGCCACACATGAACCCGAGGGCATATTACGACGCACGTCCAAGGGCTACCTGCCGGGCCCCGAGGGCACCGAGCGCATCAACGCGACGCTGCTGGCGCTCGTGCGCAACGAAGAGCTCAACGGCATGCTGCAGGCCATGGGCGACCTCGAGCGGACGTGGAACCACAAGTTCAACTACCCCTGGACGTTCTTCAACGACGTGCCCTTCACGGACGAGTTCAAGCGGCGCACCAGCGCGGCCACCAAGGCCGAGTGCCACTACGAGGTCATCCCCGACGAGCACTGGGCCAAACCCGGCTGGATCAACGAGGACCTGTTCCAGGAGTCGGTCAAGATCCTCAAGGAGAACGACATCCAGTACGCCGACAAGCTGTCGTACCACCAGATGTGCCGCTGGAACAGCGGCATGTTCTATCGCCACCCGGCCCTCGAGCACATGCAGTTCTACTGGCGCGTCGAGCCCAAGGTCCACTTCTTCTGCGACGTCGACTACGACGTCTTCCGCTACATGCAGGACAACAACAAGACCTACGGCTTCACCATTACGCTGTACGACGCGCCGCAGTCCATCCCCACCCTCTGGCCCGAGACCATCAAGTTCCTGGCCGAGCACCCGGAGCATGTCCATCCCAACAACGCCATGGACTGGCTGACCGACCGCGTGCGCCGCCCAGACCATTACAACAAGGCCAACGGCTACTCGACGTGCCACTTCTGGACCAACTTTGAGATTGCCGACCTGAGCCTCTGGCGCAGCAAGGCCTACGAGGACTACTTCAACCACCTCGACCGCGCCGGCGGCTTCTTCTACGAGCGCTGGGGCGACGCTCCCGTCCACAGCATTGCCCTCGGCCTGTTTGAGGACAAGAGCCGCATCCACTGGTTCCGCGACATTGGCTACCAGCACATCCCCTTCTTCAACTGCCCCAACTCGCCCAAGTGCAAGGGCTGCGTCACCGGCCGCCTGACCGACGGCGAGGCCTGGCTCAATCGCGAGGACTGCCGGCCCAACTGGTTCAAGTATGTTGGTATGGGCTAAGACCACCATGGGCCATTATGATGTGCTGTGTTACATTTCCTCTTTCTGTCTTTCAGGTTAATCGGCAACATAATGCATTGTGCACAACGAGTACAACAAAAGGCGAATGGGTTGCTTTCTGTGTTTGCTTTTGTTTCTTTGATTCTTTTTGTCGTTTTGTCTTTTTTTCTCCGTCTTCTTTTGTTCTTCTATGACTCTTTTGTCATTTTGTTGACCGCCGTGTTTATTTTCTGTGTAAATTTTCTCTTGCTGTACAAAATACCTCTTCAACTTGCAACATATATCCCAAGGACACGCAAGAGACAGATATCTATAGACTACACTAAACAAATACGACATGAAAGGACATCACATGGCATAGCGTGCAAAGGACAAAGAGCCTACCTCACCGCGGTCCAAACACCGTTACGACGCCCGATGTGCCGCCCACGCAAAACTGGTCGCCCCATCCACCGTCTTGCCATGCCAGACAGCTCGTCACGTTGCGCCGCTCCTTCTCGCGGCCGTCACGACCAATGGACCGGCCACTGGTCGCGGCGCCCGGTGGGCCCCACGGCACCGTCACCGTCGCGGCCACGCGGCCCGTCAAGAGATCCCATGCCCACACGCGACCGTCCGGCGTCGTATTCTTAGACGGCGTGAGGGCAGCCGCTTCACCGGGAGGGCGGCCCATCTCGTCGCCGGCCACCACAAATCGCTCGCGTCCGCCAATCAACGACTGCACTCGCAACTCCTCGTTGCGCCAGACAAGGCCAGCGTCTTTTGCCGTCGCCGACTCCTTGTCCTCGCCGCCGGATGAATACGTCCGCAGACAGGTGCCGTTCTCGCGGTCCAGCAGCCGCAGCCGGCTGTCCAGTGCGCCCACCAGCAACGACCGCCCGTCGCGCGTCAGGCTCAGGCTCGTGACTCCCGCACTGCCGCTGATCACGTCGATCGTCTGCCGCCCTGTCCGCACATCGTACGTCCGCACGCGACCGTCGACGCTGGCCGCCACAATCTCGGCGCCACGCACAACCAGCGCCGAGATCGCGTCACGCGCTTCCGATAACGCCTGGATCGGCTTCACATTGGGCCCGCTGCCGCCGCTGCGTGTGTCCCACACGCGCACCACAGTATCGAAGCCGCCGCTCACGACCAGACTGTCGCCCTCGCCCGCAAAGCACACGCAGTTGACGCGCCCGCCGCCCGTTCCGCCGCCAAACCGCCGCAGCGTCTGGGCTGTCGTGACATCCCACAGAAACACCGTCCGGTCGCCACCGGACGAGACGAACCGCGCATTGTCGGCAGCGCAGGCCAGCGACAGCACTTCGTAGCCGTGCTCGGCATAGGTCTGAATTAGACGGCCTTCGGGGACGGGGGTGGCACGAGGCGCTGCGCCGGCTGACAAACTCGTCACGAAGCCACCGTCTTTGGTCTTGACCAGCGACGGTGTGCCAGCCGTGCCTGTCGTCGGCTGCGGGTTGTAGAGCCGAATCGACCGATCAGACGAGCCGGTCAGGATGTACGTGCCGCTGCCGGCCGAGTAGGTCACAGCATGGACAGGACCTGTTTGTTAGCAAATGGCGATGAACAGTGCACCCGAGAGCATGGAAACTTACCATTTGAGCCAAGAAGCTGGGCAACAGGCTTGTCCGGAAAGGACATGGCGAAGGAGATGAGAGCGTGAACGAAAAACGAGTGCAGGGAAACGAGGAAACAACGGCGAGTCAACAAGAGGGGCTCGTCTTGAGCGGGATAAAGTGCTACCGCAAGATCATTCTGTCTTCCGCACGTATACAACAGCCAGCAAGAAAAGTTGAGTAAAAGGCTGTGGACAAGGAACAAAAGCGCAGTGAAGATTGGCCGAGCGTGTTGACGTCGACAATAACTATAACCTTTAAGACTCCACTGGAACTAGTGCTGGAGAAGCTAGTGCAGCTGGATAAATGCATAACCGATTATCAATGGTCGCGAGTTACTAGACGTCAAGAGACACAAAGCGAACACATCCATTTAATAATAATCAAGCTAGGTAAAGGGAGAGTGAAGGGTCTCGAAATGTGAGGATAATAATAAAATAAACGAAATACCATACCATTTGAACTTACGTGGCATCACTACACCTGTGTCGCTGATGTTCTCGCTTTCCTGCATATCGATATCGGAGACTAGCGGGGTGATAAAAAGAAGAAAAATTTACGGCGGGGCAGGAGCGAGTCACTTACACGCCCTTGCCGTTTTCGACTGCTCTGGCTGGTCCTCTTTCCTTCCTCTTGGTCTCTCGCCCCGAGACTAGGAAAGAGGGAAAAAAAGTGTTTCGACGAAAAACACAACACATCAACAATGCCACATTGACCTCTTGAACACCGCACCACCACGTCCTACCAACGATCACACCCGCCCTCCCGGACGCTTTCCGCCGCTCGCCATGGCCTCCGTGTTCTTCTCCCTGACGGGAGAATCGTGCTACACGCCGTCGGAGGCGAAGAAGCTGACGGAACGCATCAACGCCGCGGGTTCGCTTCAGATCGCGTCCATCAGCGGCCACTGGACGTACCACGTCAACCTCAAGCCGGGCACTGCCCCCAACGACGTGATTGACCGTCTGGAACAGCTGCTGCCGCTGCCCAAGACCCCGGACTCGGCCGGTGCGGCCACCGAGGCGGCCGCGCCCGGTCTGCGCCAGACCTATGCCATTGCCCCCCGCAACATCTCGCCCTGGAGCTCCAAGGCGACGAGCATTGCGGCTGTGTGCGGCATGGGTGCCCAGGTCGAGCGCATGGAGCGCAGCCGCGCCGTGACCATTGAGTTTGCCGAGGCGTACGCGGGCTCGGCGGACGACCTGCCCTTCCGCGACTTGATCCACGACCGCATGACCGAGGCCCTGACGGCCGGCAGCGAGCCGGACCTGGCCCGCATGTTTGCTCAGGAGGCCCGCCGCCCCCTGGAGACGATTGATATCTTCGGCCAACCCGGCACGGATCCCGTGAATGTGCTGCGGGCGTACAACGAGGCCAAGGGCCTCGCGCTGGACGAGGACGAGATGGCATACCTCGTGGCTGAGTTCAAGGCGCTCGGCCGCAGCCCCAACGACGTCGAGCTCTTCAGCTTCGCCCAGGTCAACTCCGAGCACTGCCGCCACAAGCAGTTCAACGCCCGCTGGACCATTGACGGCATCGAGAAGCCCAAGTCACTCTTCCAGATGATCCGCAACACCCACGAGCGCAACAGCCAGTTCACCGTCTCCGCCTACAGCGACAACGCCGCCGTCTTTCACGCCGAGCCCGCCCAGTTCTGGGCCCCCGACTACTCGACGCGCGTCTGGCGTCTGACCAAGGAGGAGCAGCCGTCGTGCTTCCTGGCCAAGGTCGAGACCCACAACCACCCGACGGCCATTTCGGCCTTCCAGGGCGCGGCCACCGGTGCCGGCGGCGAGATCCGTGATGAGGGTGCCGTGGGCCGCGGCTCCACGCCCAAGGCCGGCCTGTGCGGCTTCTGGGTCTCAGACCTGTCCATCCCGGAGCTGCCCACCCCCTGGGACGTCGACATTGGCAAGCCAGGCCACTACACCAGCAGTCTCGACATTATGCTGGACGCGCCCATTGGCTCGGCTCGCTACAACAACGAATTCGGCCGCCCGTGTCTGGCCGGTGTGTTCCGCACGCTGCTGTCCAACGACGGCGAGGAGACGGTCAAGAACGCGTACCGCGGCTTCCACAAGCCCATCCTGATTGCCGGTGGCCTGGGCACCGTGCGCCCCGGCCACGCGCTCAAGAACCCGCGCGACGTGCAGAATGGCGCGCACGTTATTGTGCTGGGCGGCCCTGCCATGCTGATCGGCTTGGGCGGCGGCGCCGCGTCGAGCAATGCCAATGCAGGCAGCGCGGCGTCGGCGGCGCTCGACTTTGACAGCGTGCAGCGCGGCAACCCTGAGATTGAGCGCCGCGCGCAGATGGTCATCAACACGTGCGTGGCGCTTGGCGACGAGAATCCCATTGCCATGATCCACGACGTTGGCGCCGGCGGTCTGTCCAACGCCCTGCCCGAGCTGGTCAACGACGCCGGCTTCGGCGGCAAGTTTGAGCTGCGCCAGGTCGAGAGCGCCGACAACAGTATGAGCCCGCTGCAGATTTGGTGCAACGAGGCCCAGGAGCGCTACGTGCTGCTGGTCAACCCCGAGGGCTACAACCGCTTCATGAGCATCTGCAGCCGCGAGCGCTGCGGCTTCTCCGACGTCGGCACCGTTGTCGCCAGGGACTCCAACGGCCAGAGCAAGCTGATCGTCACGGACCGCGACGACACCACGGCCCCCAACCCCATCGACCTGCCCATGGCCACCCTCTTCCCCAAGAACCGCCGTCTGGAGCGCGTCGTGGCCTCTCGCAAGCCGACGCTCGCCGTCTTCGACCCTCTCGCGAGCATCCGGGAGGGCTACGCCAAGGGCATGGACGACCGCGCGCTGCTCGCCGAGACGATACGTCGAGTGCTGCTGGTGCCGTCTGTGGGCTCCAAGTCGTTTCTGATTACGATCGGCGACCGCACTGTCGGCGGCTTGGTGGCTCGCGATCAGATGGTCGGCCCATGGCAGACGCCCGTGGCGGACGTTGCTGTGACTGCTGGTGGCTTCAACGTCGACGGCCGCGTCCGCTCGGGCGAGGCCATGGCCATGGGCGAAAAGCCGACGCTGGCGCTCATCTCGCCCGCCGCGTCGGCCCGGATGGCCGTCGTGGAGAGTCTGATGAACTTGGGCGCTGCCGACCTGCGCGACGGCCTCCAGCGCGTGAAGCTCTCGGCCAACTGGATGGCGGCCGTCAACCACCCTGGCGAGGGCGCGGCCCTGTACGAGGCCGTTCACGCCATCGGCGAGGAGCTGTGCCCGCGCCTGGGCCTCGAGATCCCCGTCGGCAAGGACTCGACGTCCATGAAGACGTCGTGGACGGACGGCAACGACGAGGTCAAGACGGTCACGGCGCCTGTGTCCGTCGTCATCTCCGCCTTCTCTGTGGTCAGTGACATCACCAAGACCTGGACGCCGCAGCTGCGCCGCCCGGAGGAGGTCGGCGACACTGTGCTCATGTACGTCGACCTGGCTCGCGGCCACCAGGCGCTCGGTGGCTCGGCTCTGGCGCAGTCGCTGGGCCGCGTCGGCCACGAGGCGCCGGATCTGCGCGACGATCTCACCAAGAACGACAACATCATTGCCGACTACTTTGACGCCCTGCGCCAGCTGCACGAGAGCGGCGTTGTGCTGGCATACCACGACCGGTCCGACGGTGGTCTACTAACGACGCTGGTGGAGATGATGTTTGCAGGCCGCTGCGGCGTCGACGTGATGCTCGACGACATTGCCCGCTCGGGCAAGCTCGAGGACGTTATTCCGGCGCTGTTCAACGAGGAGCTGGGCGCTGTCTTCCAGATCCGCAAGGGCGACGAGATGCTGTTCAAGTCCGGCTTCTCGACCTGCGGGCCGCCCGCCGGCCTGATCCGCAAGTTTGGCGTCGTCAAGACACGCTCCCGCCAGTCGCTGACAGTTCGCTACGGCAACGACACGCTGGTCCAGCTGGACCGCAGCGAGCTGCAGCAGTGGTGGTCCAAGACGTCCCACGCCATGCAGCGCCTGCGCGACAACCAGGCGTGCGCCGACGCCGAGTTCGCCACGCTTTCCGACGACACCGACCCGGGCATCTCGTACCGCCTGACCTACAAGCCGGCCGACACGCTGTCGCCCCTGACGGCGCCCATCTCGCGCCTGCTGGGCAAGACGCCGCGCGTCGCCATCCTCCGCGAGCAGGGCGTCAACGGCTACGCCGAGATGGCTTTTGCGTTCCGCGCCGCCGGCTTCGACGCCGTCGACGTGCACATGACCGACATCCTCGAAGGCCGCTCGCTGGCCGACTTTGTGGGCCTGGCCGCCTGCGGTGGCTTCTCGTACGGTGACGTCCCCGCAGCGGGCATGGGCTGGGCCGCGTCGGTGCTGATGCACAAGGAGAACGCGCGCCGCGAGTTCGAGGCCTTCTTCCAGCGGCCCGACACCTTCACGCTGGGTGTCTGCAACGGCTGCCAGATGCTGTCGCGTCTGCAGGAGCTGATCCCGGGAACGGACCACTGGCCGACGTTTGTCGAGAACGCCAGCGAGCAGTTCGAGGCCCGCGTGTCCATGGTCACCATTGCCGAGGACGAGTCGCGCACCGACGGTGTGCTCCCGTCCGTCTTCCTGCACGGCATGGCCGGCTCGTCGCTGCCGGTCGTTGTGTCGCACGGTGAGGGCCGTGCCCTGTTTTCGTCGCCGCACGCTCAAGAGGCCATTGAGAAGCGTGGCCTCGCGCCCATCCGCTACGTCGACAACCGCCTGAACGTCACCGAGGCGTATCCGTACAATCCCAATGGCAGCCCTGGTGGTGTGGCCGGTGTGCGCAGCTTGGACGGCCGTGTGCTGGCCATGATGCCGCACCCGGAGCGTACGATTGTGGCCGGCGTTGGCAGCTACCTGCCCGCTGGTTCGGTCGAGGAATGGGGCAACTTTGGCCCGTGGGTGCGCCTGTTCCGGAGTGCACGCAAGTGGGTTGGCTGAAGAAGCCGGGGAATACTGTTTACGTGGGCTTGGCTTCACTTTGCTTTGCTGTGTTACTTTAATATTCATTTGGGCCTTTGATCTACGGTGTTTGCTTTGGTTGGGTACATTGATAGCTTTTCATTTTCCGGTTTTGCGTTTTTATTATTCCATAATACATTTCATAAAATCAAAGTTTCAATTCATATGATTTTATTCGTAAGATGATCTGATGCTACTACCATAAACCCCTATAAAATTATATAAATTCGCATTGGCTGCAGCACAGAATAGTTCTAAATATTGCATAAAAGTATCGTGTCTTTATTGCGACAACAATTAAACCATTGAAAAGGCTCTCAAACAAGCACTCCAAAACTATCGTTTCTCATACCCCAGATCCGAATAAAACAAATGTTCTTTGTCAGAACGTCCCCAAACGCCAGTCTCCCGATGTAACGCATGCAAAAGAAAAATAGCAAAACAACAAAGCAGATCGTGAAGAAATAGGAAGCAAAGGCGAAGCTTTCTAATCCCCACTGAAATCAACATCATCCATGCTCCCCCGCCCATCATAAACATCGTAACCAACACAATCAACTCATCATGCTGTGTTTCTCTTCATCCAAAAAAAGCTTCCTCATCGTGCATGTGCAATACCGCCTCCCAAATAATAAATATATCAACAAATGTTAAAAGGACACCGGCGATAGCTCCCAAGAAATAGGGTAATTTCGAGGAGAAATGAGATGAAGAAAAAATCCCCCTTACAGGATCTCTCTTAACTTCTGCTTCTGGGCCGGTGTCAGGGTCGTTGGGAACTTGACGTTGTACTTGACGATAAACTTGCCGCGCTGGCCTGGCTCCTTGGATATCGGCATGCCCAGTGACGGGTATGTGTCGTTTGAGCCGGGTTGTGTGGGGCCCGACTTGTCGAGGTTGATTTGCTTGCCGTCAATCGTCGACACTGTGCGCTTCCAGCCCGTCAGGGCCTCCTTGAGGTTGAGGTCAACATGGGCCACGATGTCGTCGCCGTCGCGTGTGAAGATGGGGTGCTTCTTCTCCTCCACAATAAAGACGAGGTCTTGCTGACCGCCCTCTTCCTGGTCGCCCACGCCCTTGAAGCGGATCTTGCTGCCCTTCTTGAGACCGGCCTTGATAGGCACCTCGAGGACCGTATCCGTCGTTGTGCGCTTGCCGCTCTCGTCGTACATCTTGCGCTTGATCTTCATACGCTTGGTTGTGCCGTTGAACATTTCCTCGAGTGTCACCGGCAGCGGCCGTTCGACGGTGCTGACTTCGGGCGTGTGGTGCCGTGCGCTGCGACCAAACGGATCGCCACCTCCACCGCCAAAGGACCCGCCGCCCGACCGTGATGAGCGAGGCATGCCGCCGCCGAAACTGCCTCCGCCAAGGCCTCCGCCGAGCAGGTCCTCGAGACCCTCTGCGCCAGTTGTGCGCAAGAAGTCGGCAAACGTGCTGTCGGGGGCGTTGAACTTGAACCCACCGCCTGGGCCGCCACCCGTGGAGAAGTTGAATGTGCGTGTGCCGCCACCGCCGCCCGGCATGCCGCCAAAGTTCATACCGGAGAAGCCACCGGGCATGCCGCCGCCACCAAAGGCACCGCCCGCGTCCGCATCGCCTTCGTATGGCACGCCGCCGCGAAGGATGAATTCGAGACCGTAGGTATCGTAGGTTTTCCGCTTCTCTGGGTCGGACAGAATCTCGTAGGCTTGCGAACACTCTTTAAACTTTTCCGAGGCGGTGGCGTTGTTTTTGTTCTTGTCCGGATGCCATTTCAAGGCCATTTTTCTAGTTGAATGTTAGTACGATTGTTGAAATAAAATTTGTGCTATTGTATCGGGTGTTAGTCATCGTGTGGCGCGCTTACCGATAGGCCTTTTTGATTTCATCTTGTGACGCATCTGGCTTGATGGCCAGCTGGTCATAGAGCTTCGTTTCCTTGACCATTGTGGCTAAAAACGGTATATGGGTCGTTTAAAGTTGGAGGTTGAGACAAAAAGAAAATGATGAGAGAAAGAAAGAGGGAGGCAAATCAAGGTCGACCGTCAGCCAGGTTGTAAGGGCGGTGACGAGGAGTAGTGAGAATGCGACCGGAGAATGCGACCGGGTGCTGAATGGCGGCCAATGTGTCACGGCTTGTGCCCAGTGAAAAGCAACCGACTAGACGTCGCGAGTATGTTGTGGCAAAACTGGGCAAAATCAATGAGGAGGGGAGGAAAGGAACAGGAACGGTGGCTCGCAATTGGTCGCAAGCCTGTTGTTCTTGGGAGTTCGTTGAGAGGAAACTCCCTGTAGAGACCTCGTTTTGCTATTTGGAGAAGGCCTCGTCGGAGAGGAGAGGGTCGAGTGGATTAACTCGACGTTGGAAGTCGTGGATTGTTTTGACGTGCAATGTGGAAAGAGAGCGGAAAAGAGGTAAAGGAAGAAGAGAAGAGACGGAAGCTAAAGGCAGAGAAGGGAGGGCTGCTATGTATACAAAAGTGGTGCGACTCTGCCGAAGAACAGCGAACACTACTAGAAGCGCCTCGAAGATCGCTGATGGGGAAGCTCTGATGGTGAGCGGGCTTCCGAAGCTGGACGGAGGCCGTTCTGTGAGTGTCGTGAGGCTGTGATTCTGTTTTGAGGGGGATGCAAAGGGAAGAAGTAGGAGGTGATAGGATTCTACTGTAGAAGGCAAATAAATACAAGAAAAAGAGCAGGAACAAAGAATATGTAGAAACGGCAGGAGGCCCCAGACAGGGCAAGAACGGAGAAAGAAGCAAGAAGCAAAATGGGCAGGAGTGATGGGGCTGTTGCGGTGCTCAACGCATCCCGCTGTAGATGGAAATAGCGCCAATGGGCGGCCAAGGAGGGCAATGGCGGGGAGGCCAAGCAGCCACTCCGGGCACAGACAGAGTGCACTTTTGGCGGCGGGGTCTTCACTTTTAGTGGGTCCGTCATAGTAGGTGCGAGAAGCTTCGACGCGTTTATGCCTATGACACGGTTCGGATATGTGCATACTCTGGTTTAGATTGTATCTCAAGATCAATTCGCAGGTATGCCGGGCTGATTGGATCGAGCCTCACTTTACAATCACTTTACAGTACATAAAGATGTCAACGGTTGCATGTCATTCGACATAAACAGCGAGATGACAAGGGGAAAACCGAGGTGTTTGCGATGAACCATTTGGTCGACGTCATTGTCCTTGTGTCGTGTGTTCAAAAGCGGAGACTTGCTAGCTGATAGATGCATAACGATTTTCCGGTTAGAGGCGACCGGCACTTACACCCTCTTGTTGACTGCATTCATGACCTCTTGCTTTAAGGGAAAGAAAACATAGTATCATAATACGGAAAACAATTGATATCAAAGAAAGGGTAGATTGACGCCCCCAATGGAGGTAAACATAATTTAAATATGCAAATAAGCGAACGGATTAGGACAACAGGTATAGGACGAGGCGATGGAGGCCGAATCTCGTCTTTCAGTGCTTTCGTGTTTCTTGTGACCCATTTCGATTTTTTGAGGGGGGTTCTTCACTTTCCCAGCTTCCCAGTTTGACCTCCTGGTCTCGTTTCTTTCTGTCGCTTTTGGAACGTCTGCCTCCAGTCCTCTCACTGCGACAGGATAATTTTGTCACTCACAATCGCACAACAGCGAACAAGGACAAACAGAGACAGGGAAATAGAGGAAATGCAACCTTGTGAGCCATCTCCAACTAGTGTGAGACCTCTAGGTGAGGTTCCATGCCATGCACTTGGTTACACATGCTCGACCTGTGCCTGGCGCTTCTCGTCACTGTGAGCCGTGGAGTAGTCCAGATTCTGGCCGGCCGACAGCTGCTTCTGCTCCAGCTCCTGCTTGCGAATCTGCTCGGCTTGCTGTTCATCCTCGAAGAGGAAGGCAAGTTCTTCCAGAGTGCGACCAGACGTCTCGGGCCACAGCCAGTAGATGAGGCCGGCCTCGACGACAATCCAGCAGGAGTAGACCAGCAAGTACTTCCAGCCGATTTTGCCCAGACCTGTCACATGTTAGTGTGAGGACGGAAAAATAACCAAAAAGAAACAACCAAGAAACAGAGACCGATCGGATCCTGTCGGGATCGTGTGACAATACTTACCAATTGGGTTGACGTTGGTGCCAAAGAACTGTGCGGCCTTGCCGAAGAACTGGAAGATGGCAATACCGCGGGCGCGCTGCGCATAGGGGAAGATCTCGACCAGATATGTGTACGTCAGCGCGTTGAAGCACGTGTTGTACGCCGGACTGTAGGCGTAAATCCAGAAGAGGGACATCTTCGCTGCAATGTCCGACGACGACGTGTGCTGGCCTCTGGCTTTCGCTTCGGAGAAAATCGCCGAGCACACGGTCCAGCCAATGTACACGGCCAAGATGGACAGGATGCCCGTCAGGTACATGGTGCGGCGGCGGAAGCGCATGATGAGGAGGGAAGCACCGACACCGCAGAGCAAACTCCAGCACTGGTTGCCCAGGTTATACTTTGCCTTGAAGTCGGCGTCGGTGAAACCAAGCATCGTCAGGACGTCGCCGAGGTAGTACGAGATAACGACATTGCCAGAGAGCTGTGTGAACAGGCCCAGAAGGCTGCCAATGACGACACGGCGAAGGGCGCCACGCGTGCGCACCATGTCCATCCACGACATGCGCGCATGCTCGAGCTCAATGGCGAGGGTGGTCTTGATCTCGGCCATTTCCGCAATCACAAACTCCGAGTTCGGGTTGCCCTCGCCGTGGTACTTGACGAGCACCGCCAAGGCCTCTTCGTGCTTGTCGCGGCTAATCAGCCAACGGGGGCTCTCTGGCAGGAACAGCACAAACGCGACTTGGAGCACCGACGGGGCCATCTGCAGGAGCGAAGGAATGCGCCACGACCAGTTTGACGTGATCTGCTGGGTGCCGAACGTAATGCCAGCCGCAATGATGGCGCCGATGAAGTAGCAGGCGTTGAACAGGGCAGTCAGGATGGGCCGCTCCTTGGGATAGCCCAGCTCGCCAATGAGACACGAGCCGGCGACAATGGCAAAAGGCAGGCCAAAGCCGATAATGCACCGTGCCAAGATGTACATGACGCCGTTGATGGCAAAGCCCTGGATGAGCGAGCCGATGATCATCAGGAGGGAGCCAAACATGATGCACCAGCGACGTCCGAAGCCGTCGTTGACATAGGGGATAAACGGAAGTCCGACACAGGCGCCCAGAGAGAGGGACGACGCCATGATACCCTGGTAGCCACCTTTGGGATCATGGAAGTCTGGATGTAACTGGGTCAGTCGTGATCTTCCCTGCAGATCCCCGCATTCTCCTGCACCTCTCTGAGTATCAATAGGAACTTACACGCGGTCCATGCTGGCACCAGCTGCACGGCGTTGATGATCTGCGAGTCGAATCCGGACGTCATCTCGATACCGATGACACAGGGGAAAAGCAAGAGGTACAAGGTGCGTAGGTTCGGCTTTCGGTACCACGAAACGGGATCCTCCATCGCCATACGATGGAGGTCGTTGATCTCCCCATTGTTTGCGCCGACCATGGCTGCGGTGTTGTCTCGGAATACGCCGAGATGCCTGGTTGTGGATTCTGAGTTGTGGGTTATGAGCAAACTGTTCTCACGCTGGACCAGACGGTGTCGCCAACCTGTGATATGCGGGTTGGTGAGGCGTGTGGAAGAGATACAGGACAAAAAGGAAGAAAACTCAGCAAATGGAAAGAAGGGAGAGGTAGGAATAAAAAAGAAGAAGAGGGGAAGAGGGAAAAGAGAAAGGGGAAAGGGACTGGGCAACCAGATGTTAATAGATATATTAACAAGACCCAGGATATACGAGTTGAACTGAGAAATAAAGTAAAATATGGCAAACGATCAGGCCCAGACACACCTCTGTGCTTTCGCCTCGTCGTATATATGGCATATGGAGAGTCCTGAATACAGATATAGGCAGAGCGTGCACACAGGTTCTACAATCTGAACGAGATGGAGAACTCCGCCTGGAAGACGAGAAGCCTTCCAATCCCCTTTCTTCTCTCGGCTATTTTCTTCATCCTTCGTGCCTGGCGAGCAACAGTGCCAAGATACCCTCAGACGGTCACAGTTGAGAGTCAACCAGCTCGTTGACAACTGCATCGACCCGAGCAGGTGGGTATGCCCGAGCATCGAATAGGAGCGGACAGCTGTCCTTGAAGCGAGGCAAGGAGAGGGATAAAATGTGCAAGAGAGAGGGCGTGATACACCAAATGAGGCAGAAGGAACTGCCAAGGCGTAAACCGGGACGAAATAGCGGCTCAAATGGTATGGGCATTCGGCTTCCCTTGTCCCTTTGTGCCTTTGATGCCTGCCTTTGCCCTCCGCTGGATCTCTGGCCTGTCGCCACCAGCCGCAATTTGTATCCATTGCATCTATATTGGCCATAGTGAAGGCCATTCGGCCCGCTCTTCTCCAGAGACGGTGGGCGAAGGATGGGAGCGAATGGGTCAATGGGGAATGATGCGGTGGGGGCAAGAAGCGGCACGGCTGGATGTCGTCTCCGGACGTCCACAAACCCATGGAACAGGGGCTGATCTGTTTGGCTGGAGGAAGAAAACCGAGGAAAGAGAAGGAGCGCGTCAGAGAGAAAAGTCCCTTTCGTCCATCTTGTCTCTCTCTCTCATTCGTGCTCTTTGACTTTTGTTTCTTGTTTGTTGTGTGGGCTCCATCTCATATTCGGTGATCATTGCAGACCACGCCAGGCAATTCACGCCGGTGCTGCTTGCTTTCTCGTGCCCGTACACACCCCGAGTGTAACTGCGCCTTGGACAATTGGTTCTGTTGATTCCCCCCTTTTCGTATCACCACTCCCCCCTCTTTCTACCTTTGGTGATTTTTAATCTTTTTTCTTCTTCTTTTTTTTCTCCCCATGTCGACTTTAGCCGGATCGACAAGGGCGGTGGTAGGTGACTTATGTCACCTTCCCGTTCGCATGTAGCAGGCTATCATACCAAGCCGTGGGAGTTGTTTCTGTGGTGGCAATCCACACGTGGCCGTCGTCGATATTCTTCTGCTGCTTCTTCTACTACCCTTCATTACCTTGCTAATTTGTCACCGAGACACATTGCCTCCATTTTGGTTGAGCGCTTGCTGCCAAACAAGTGTCCCTCTCTGTTTCTTCGTTTCCTCTTCCCCGCATAGCAAGATCACCAACGACGCGTGGCTCAAGATGAAGACACCCACTTGGTATCCGATTTTCACCTCTTGGCATTTGAGAGTGCAGGTGTCCATTCCTCAAACCCCTGTTCGCTTCGTCGACATTTGCATCTTTTTCTTCCTCCCTTCCTTTGTTCTTCTCCTCATTCTAGGCGTAAATCTTCCCCACGCTTGCGGCAAAAGGCAAAAAACGCAACATACATCGTAATAGCGTCAGGCAAAGGGACGAACCTCTGAACCATCTTAAGGAGGGTGTGTGGTGAGGGTGATACTTGTTGCAAGTAAGACCCTGTCGAAGACGGTATGCCAAGACCCAATCAGACAGGCAAGCGAGGTCAGAACGAGGGTCTAATTTTGGATGAGAACTGACCCACCGTCGTGGCAGCAAGTCGTATATCTGGTTAGATGACGAGTCTGTTGGCTGGTTCTGACAGTCTTTTAAGCTTGTCCTAGTGTGGCCACTAGTCGTTATGCTGCTTGGGCGATCGAGTCGGGACCGTTCTAGAGTCGTTTTTTTTGGTACTCTTCTTCCTCTTCCATCTTCTTCTTCTTCTTCCTCCATGTCCTTCCCGTTTGTCTGATCGGCTGTTTGTCGTCGGGAGACTTTGTTTCCTTTACCAGGTGGCCCCGAAATTGAAATGGGAACTGGTTTTGCAAAACAAAACTTTGTATTGAAATGCCTCTTTTCGTAAAATATTGTGTTCCAATTGTTCGTAGCGTATGGGGTACATCGAATGCCGAACGAATTGCCTTGCTTAGCATTCCAAAGAACGGAGTAAAACAAGGTTATTTTTTTGTGGGGGAGCATAAGCAGTCAGGCGCTCCCACTTTACCTAGAAGGGTGAGCTCGTGCCTGTTTCCCCTACCCCAGCCAGCTCCTCTTGGATTTTGCGGCCCTTCTTGCCCGATTTGTTACTTTTTCCGTCAACGGGTATTGAATGCTACGGGCAGTCATTTTGCTAAACACAGGCCGGTTCTTGGCGGCTGCGACCCTACCAATCTTGCGTTGTGCTGGCGTGGGAGCATGTTTCTGTCACACATTGAGGTGTTCGAGTCAGGATATGCCGCAGGTCGTAAGTGTGTGTCTTACCTGTCGTGCCCTCTTTGGTCGCATTAGCCCATCCATTGCTGGATTCCTCACATTGCGCTTCACGCGGTGAAATTCCGTCGGCCAAACTGATCCTTAGTTCATCCTGGATGACGACACAGGGTAGCGTGCCGGAATCCCTTTCCGTTGGCCTGTTTTTCTCCTCCAGTGTGCTGAAGAAAGAACGATTGCATCGATGTTCTCCAGAGTTCAATTTGACAATTCTTTCAGATTTTTGTGTTAGTCCGTTGTCTGCCTTGGTTTTTGTTTCAGTTGGTCTATCGGCCTTTCTCGTGAAGATCAGACTCAAGCGTCGGACACGTCGCCAGAATCTGCCGAGATGAAGAAGGGGAGATAGTTAAGGTAGTATCTCGTGTGCGCTCCAGTCATCCCACACTGCAACTTCGGTAGCGATTGTGCCGAGTCGACCTTGACAAAAAGGTGGTCCTCTCATCATGAGAGGTCTGTGGGCAGGATATCAGTCAGTTGTGGTTGCATATTGGCCAACAACATGACTTGGGCCTGGCACACAACCCTCGACGAATAGTTGAGTCCCAAGTACTGTACAGACGAATTTAAAGCGAGTCAGTCAATGGAGAAATCAATACTTTGCAGTACAGGAGAAAATATGCCGTGTCAGTTGGCAGGCTGAGACGAAAAGGGACATAAGAACGAAGTACCTGGTCAGAGAGGCTCACAGACAAGCTTTGTGGCATTCTCTCAAACGCAGCTTGGCTCCTTGGTAGGATGAGCCAAGATGCAAACAGCGGGAGGAGACGGTGGACAACCTGCCTCGAGGACAGTTTAAAGGCACAGTCGGGCAAACGGACGACACACGCGACCAATAGAGACTGTGCCCGCCAAACAGCATCCACCATCCAGACAACCGTCGTTTTTGCTTCTTCTGCCTTTGGAGCAAGGACGAGGTGGAATAGAGCTTCTCTTCTTGTTCTTGAATTGCCCTAATGTACCATTGCGGTTGTTTCTCGGTTGTTTCTCGGTTGATGAGTGCGATTCTTGAGTGCTGGGGCAGATGCATGTTACAGTGTACAAGGTAGCCGTCGGTCGACCGTGAATGCCATCTCCGTTGCATTTCGTTCGCCCGGTTCGATTTTGCCATAATCAAGAGGTGGCAAATTACGAAAGTTATCTCTCTATATGTTACCGTGTTAGTCGCTGATCTGTTGGAACAAAGGGAAATGTTAGACTCGGAAAAGGGGGGATGATACAACATGGTAGGCAAGAGGCGCAGGAGATGAGAAACGAAACAAGTAAACAAGGCAAATATATTAAATGTGCCATCTCGATGGTCTTTTGTTCCTCTGCCCTTTCTGATCTTACCATTGCCGATGGCACATTCTACAGACATCTTGTTCGATGTGTCTGTTGGTGATTTGTTTGCGACCGACACCGACCTGCAGCCTGGCTTTCAGTCGGCATGTCGCTGCATTGCTGTCGAATATTGTGTGGCATTGTCGGGAGTTGTGAGGTGGCGACGGGGCATCGGTCGGCGACAGAAGCGATGGAGGCAGAGTGAGTTTATAGGAAGGAAAACAAATGGGACAGAGGTAAGAACGAAACGGCGATGAAGAAAAGGTGATGACAAACAAAGTGATATGTAAGCTGGAAGGAGCGACGAGCGTGTGTTGTTTGTTACTTCCTAATACGGTAAGCAATTGAAGCGCTAACAAGAGGCAGGTGCGACTGTCCCACTCCCTTTTTATTCCCGTGACGTTCATTAAGTGCTATGGTTGCAAGGGTGTTTATTTCTCTTTGCATTCAAGTCAGGTGATTACCGTCGTCTAAACATCCCAATACCACTTTCTGCAGCTGGCATCACTCGACCGACCCTCTTGGTGGTCGCACCGCCACCAGCACCGATATGGTTGTGCTGAACAGCGTGAGCGACGAGAAAGGGCAGACACCAGTCCTGAGGCCACCAAGGCGTAGGCCGGTACAAAATCCAGCAGCTAGAAACGGACCCGCGTCAACGGTACTGATGTTTTCGAGCAGGCCGGTGGTGTTGATGAGGGTGGCTCGGGGGGGCACGCACGGCCAGGTCGGCGAGTGGGCTGCGAAGGAGCTCGTTGCAGCCATCGTCAAAGGCAGGGCTCGACGAAGTCGATGAGCATGGCGGCAGCGTTCGGGGGGGGGGGGGGGGGGGAATCGATGGAGAGGGCCATAACGGTGAGGATGGCGCAGTTGATACGGACACACCACCGATCGCGCTACCGTGCGTTCACCGCTCCGCCAGGACGAGACCGGCGGCGGGCAGAAGGACGAAGAGGAGGGCCCGTAAGGCAAGTGACTTGATCGAGACGAATTGGCCACGCCGGGCCCATGTCCAGCTGAATCGATTGCTGGCAAAATGCATCTGCACCTCTTGCGTCTGTCTTTCGAGTGTCGTCGTGACGAAGGCACGGATAAGCAGCGTCACATGCCGGTTAGCGAGGGTCAGTATAAGACCGTTGAGGACACCAGGGTAGTCAGCGCGTATGTCACGACAACACCCCTGGCCGCCTTTACATCATCTCCGGATGGGCCCGGCCCGGGCTATGGTCCTGGGTTTCGGGAAGTCACCGGATACCACCGACATGAGTGTACGTTGTGAGTATGGTAATAGACGGCAATATGTTTCAATAAACGGTAAGCACACTTCTATATGATTACAACTCAAAGTGGTTGTGATTCTCTAAGTACAGAATAGGAACGAAAATGACAACAACAAAGTTGGATGAAAAATATAAAGCAGTACAAACAGTGCCTCACCGGGCCTCAGATATACATGGAAGTGAACATGGAACGTGAACAGAAAGCTGTGAAGGACAAGGAACTGGGGTATTTTTTTTGTACCTATACACGACAAGGAAAGAAACAAACCAGCAGAAAGCAAAGAAGGCGAAAAGGTGAAATAAAATATAATGTGAAGGACAGAGGAAGAATGGAAAAGGGAGAAATATGGGGAGAAGAATGTGGAAATTTTAAAAACTAAAAGAAAATGAAACAGCATCGGCGGGGAAATCCTCTTCATATGGTGCCATCAGTATCAAATAAGGACCCTGACTCGCCAAAAGACATAGAGGCTACGTCGTTTGCACCGGCCGGGAATAAGTCCAGTGGTGCCCACGATGCCGAGCCGCTCGCGTCGAACGAGAACTGGCCCTGGCTCTGGCTCTGGCTTTGAGGCTGGGGCTGGCTGTAGGTCTGAGTAACTTGAGTCTGGCTCAGCGTGTGGCTGCTATTCTCCCAGCCATGGTCTGCAACATTGTGGTGCAGCGTGGCCGTGGATGGCGGCGCAGACGGCTCCATTTTGGGCACTTTGGGCGCCCGGCTCGGCGTATCGATGATGAAAACATCGTCATCGTCGTCGTCGTTCATGTGACCTTGGTGATTATCGTTGGCGTTGCTGTCGTCAATGGTAAAGCTGTTGCCAACACTGCCGCCATTGCCGTAGTGAGGGTAGAAGACGGGCTGCTGCTGGTGCTGGACGGCCGTGTGGAAGACCACGTCGCGGTGATCAGGCGATGCCTGGTCGGGCGGCGAGACCCCTGCACTCAGGGCCGGCGTGCTGTCCGGCAGGAACGCTGTCGTTGTGGCAGCACCAGACGTCGACGCAGTCGTGGTTGGCGTAATTGGGCCAACTGACGACACCGCCAGGGTGAGTGAGGGTGTGTTGGATGGCATGGCCATCCGGTGCGACGGCGTCGAGGCAGGTGTCAGGTCGAGCAGTTCGTAATCGACCTCCTCGCTGGCCAGCGTGCTGCAGCCATCGCCGTCCTCGCCATTAGAAAAGACGGCCTCGGCGACACAGCGTGCACGCTTAGCCGGAGGCCCAGAGCCAGCGCCTGCGTTGGCGTCCACAGTGTTCGTGGAAGCCCCAGCGTTGGCCGGAGTGACAGGAGTGGCCGGGGTGGCGGGTGTCTTGCGCTTGCGGGTTGGTGTTGCAGCACCAGCGCCTATGCTTGTGCCGGCGGCGGCGGTTTTGCGGCCAGGCAAGGGGCTGGCCTGCTCTTTGTACGTGCCGTCACGCATCGCCTTGGCCTCTTTCTTGATGGCCCGAAACTGGAACTCGATGCCCAGACGAGTGGATTCACCATAGTATTTTGCAATTTCTAAACCATTAGCAAAGAGGACTGGAAATGTATGTCACGAACAACGTTTAGTGTGCCTGTCTCGTCTCATCATTCTCGCAGCCCAGGGCATACCCTTGTCACCCAGGAGAAAGATGCTGGCCAGCTC
The DNA here is from genome assembly GCF_000961545.1 of Sporothrix schenckii 1099-18. Lineage (NCBI taxonomy): Eukaryota > Fungi > Ascomycota > Sordariomycetes > Ophiostomatales > Ophiostomataceae > Sporothrix > Sporothrix schenckii. The sequence goes on from NW_015971150.1 coordinate 2,637,597, forward strand.
CTTGGCGTCCTCCTTGCTCGCTACGGCCTGGCGAAGCAGAGACGCCTGCTGCTTGATGGGCCGGAAGCGGTGTTCAACGCTGGACCTGGTTGCATCGGAGCCATAGTGCAGGGCAATGGCTGGTGGCCGAGTCGAGTCAGCCCACGCAGTCGACAGTGCCAGAGGGAAGAGGCCAACACAAAAACGAGACGAAATAAGAAAAGAATGAACTATGCGTGGCAAGACGTGGTATAAGGACCTACCAGAATAGTCGAGCTTAACCGTCGGAAGGCTCGCAATGACGGCAGCCAGGAGACGGCTCTGTGCCTCGTACGTGCGAAACACAGACGGCATGGCTGTGGTGCGTGTGTTGGAAGTAAAGGAAAGACTAAATTTGCTGTTGATGCAATGTGGCGATGGTGAGATGCTGCGGTGTTGCGACGTTGCAAGAAGCAAACGGCCTCGGCGAGTGAATGTATTGTGTATGTCCCTTCGATATGCCGTCAGCTGTTGCGTATATTGTACCGGTCGTTTTTCAGGCACACAGAGGCCCTCGGCCTCGACGGTCGTGCAAAAGAGAAGTATCACAAGACTGAAGAGCAATGAGAAGAAAACAGAACAACACGGAAAACGAATGACAAAAGTCGACTGAAAATGGCATAGGTGAGAGGAGAGAGGTACGACGTGCGCAAGGTACCAAATACCGAAGCAACGAGAGAGAGACAAGAAGCAAATGCGCCACTCCACGTCCTGGGCTGCTGGGATGGCCCATCTGCGAAAAGCGAGAAGAGTCGAAAAAATGCGGTGGCTGGGAGACCTGGGCCATCTCGGCGTGTTGGCGACGATGCATGCCTAGCTGCTAGCGGGTACTTTCAGATGCACCAAATGCACTAGTATTATTAAGTACCAATCTAACACTTTATAACGCGCCCGCGCGCGTTTTCTGGGCGCGACATGGTGGCCAAAGCTTCGCGTCGACTTCGTTGGCTCTCGTTGCTCACTCCGTGTTACACAACTCCTCGCTCCCTTCCATGTTGCTCCTTATCATCACGTCAGGGGTGACTTGTAAACGACAGAAGGGCAACGTAATTTTGCGACAACCTCGCCTCGTCGTCTCTACTGCCCATTGAACCTGCCCTCCTCACTACCTTCCGCCGTAAAGTAGTATGCGCCCACTAAATGACGGCCCGCGCCGCTAAACCACAGCGACGCTTGAGCTGCACCGTCTCGGACAGGCCAACGGAAGGAGCCAGCGGTGGAGCCAAGCAGCCCAAAAGCAATTCTTCACAGAGCATCACTTTTATCTTAGTTTTCACGGCAAATTGCAGCACAGGCCCAGTGGTCTTCGATGCCTCCAAACACAGGAACAAGTCGCATGTCATATTTATATGAATAGAATGGCAGGCCGGGGCCCCGCCGCCTCGTCGTGGCTCCCAAGGCCCGAATTACAAGAAAATAAAGTCCACCGATAAATGTAAATGTGAATACACCGTGAATGCATGCACCCATGTGCACAATATTATGCTTGAGACAACCGGTCTCGTTGCCTTTCTTACTTGGAATGGATCAGTTCCAATATGCATAGATCCGAAGCCATTTCTTAGCCTCATGAGCCTCATTCACTCCGTCCCTTTTATTTCAACAATCTCCAACCACCCACGCCTACCAAAACCGTTACCGCGCGTTCGGCAGGATCGATGCCGCTGCCGACCGGAACGCCGCCTCCTTTTCCTTGAGCATGATGCCCGGTCCGCCGCTGTCCGTGTCACGTGCACTACTCGTCCCGTCGCCATACACAAAGTACTGTATGCCCAGGATCGAGTCGCACACCGCCTGGAACAGACCACACAGCTTGAACGCCCACGGAATCTCCGTTGTGGACGTGAAAAACCAAAACATTTTCATCGCGTCACCGGCCAGCCAGCTGGCCAGCACCGACACCCGGAACCCGCGGCACGACCGCGCGCGCATGTTTGCCCGGATCTGCGGCAGCGGCAGCGTCGCCTCCACCGACAGCCCAACGTAGCCGATCAGCACCGAGTACGCGCCGTAGACGTCCGGGAAGGGACTCAGCAGCACCTGCAAGGCGAGCAGCGTCAAGAACATGTACAGCAAGAACTGCCAGTACGGCTTGGGCGACCGCCACTGCCAAAAGTTGTACGGCCGGTTGGCAAAGAGGCCGCCACCGCCGGTCGGCGAGTTCGAGGCCGACGTCATCGAAAACGAAACCGACCGCGTCCGGCCGTCCAGGCCCGCAAACGGCGCCTCGCCCGTCTTGCCCGACGGCGGCGGCCGGTTGTCGAGCGCAATCTTGAGGAGCACGAGCTGCACCGCCACCATTAAGATCGACTGCACCAGCAGCGCCTTGTCAAAGTGTGCGCCCGGGTAGTAAAAAAATGCGCAGGAGCGACGCCACCAGCATAATCAGTGGGATGTCCAGCGAGAATCCTGCACTCGACCGCTTGCGGCTCATCGATAACGCCTGGTCGCCGTACGAGAAGATTGGCGACAGTACCAGGAACAGTGGCGCGGCATAGCCGGCCAACGTTGTGAAGAAGCCCATCGAGGGGTGGGAGGCAAAGGGAACGGGAGGGGTCGAGAGGGGTCAGAAAGGTGAGAAGCGGTCGAGGTCGGGTGTTGCTGGGACTGTGCAGCGCTATGCACGGTTGAGAAGAAATAAAAAACGCGCGAGAAGAAAGGAATGTGGTCGAGATTCGATTCGGGTCGAGGTCGCGGTCGCGGTCGCGCTTGCCAAGTGTCACCGCGGGAGCCGGAGACGCCGGGACGGCGCGGAAGGATGGGAAAGGGCGACGGAAGGAGCTGACGTACGACGTACTCCGAATTTGTTGCCGTCAGCTTATAACAAGATCTGAGATCCGTGCGGAAATTGTAGCGAGTGCAAAAGAATCCAGATGAACGCAACGGAAAACGAGACGCTGGGCCAAAAAAAAAAAAAGAAGCAATTCATCAAAAGTTAAAAAGGTCAGAAAAGCTTGATTTGGGATTTCAGGATACGTATTTGCCAATTAGCGCGCCCCAGCTGGGGGAATCTGGCAAAATCGGACTTGATCGAAAAGTGGGCCAAACTCGGCATGTGGACACATCGAGCTACCATTGGCTCTTTTTGACAAATAGCTGACATAACCACCTTCCGCGACTTACACGGAGCAGTTGGTGATGCAGTGGATTTTGGACAACGAAACGAAACGTAGAAAGAAATACCAGGTAACGCTGTCTGGTGTATATATGGTGTCGAGCCGTTGGCTCTCCCTTCTCATGGTCAGAGAAAGATAGTACATAAGCAAGAAAATAGTGCCAAAACCAGAACGGAAAGAGTGACAAACAGGATACCACCAAGAAAGATCCTGTCTCGTCAAGCAATCCCAAGTGGTGAAAGAACAAAATGGTAGAACCAGTAAGCCGGAAAGTAGACAGTAACAAACATGTAAGTGGCCAGCCATCCAACGCCAAGCAGATATGCAAAAATGGCAAAGAAATCCAAGCAGACATCCGAGATGTGCCTCCAAAATAACAACAGAAAAGATGCAAAAACAAAAAATGAAAAAGAAGAAGAACAGAGTATACTAATACAGAGAAGCCTCATCTTAAGATGACATTATAATGCAAACATAATTCAAACAGAGACAAGAAAACAATGAACCTGGGGAAAATAGGACAGATTCGAAAGAAAAGGTGCCTGGGATGTAGCCGTTGTCGTGGGCATGGTGGTTAGACACGGCCGCGGTCAGACTGCCATGACCGCCGCAGAACATCGTCGTGGATACGCGGTAGATCGGGCGCGGAACGAGGCGGTGGAAGAAGCATCCGAGGCAGGTCAGACTGTGAAGGTGAACCAGACTGTGACCGCGGCTGGGCGTAAGAGTCGTGCGTGTGGTGCGAGTAGTGGTGGTCCGGATATGGGTGACTGCGGTGATGGTCGTGCGCTGACGAAAGTAGCTGCGAGTGCGGAGGGTACTGCGAGCGGGGAGAAAGCTGATCGTGTTGCGCGAATTGCGAATGGGGCGAGTACGGTTGCTGCGGCGTCGAACGCGGGTACGATGGCGGTGGCGGCGGCGGTAGAGGCGACGATTGTGGCTGCTGACCACTGCCCCATACGTGAGGCGGCGGCAGAACACTACTAGTCGAGCTGTGGCGCAAAGGATCGGCGGACGATGATGAGCTGGACAGTGTCGGCGAGCGGTTGCTAAACGGTGGTGAGCGGCCGCGTCCAGATGCCTTGTAGTGGTCGTAGTCGGAGCGCATGCGCTTGTTGTTTGCGTTGAGAGCAGAAGATGATGGCGACTCAGGCGGCGGGCGAATGGCGGTCACAGAGCCGAACTTGCGGTGATTGTCCGGCTCGGTCGACGCCGTACCGGGCGAGTTGTTGTTTCCACCGCGGGGACTAAACAGTTAGAACGACGTCAAGCAAACTTAACATTCGGTAATTTCCCGGTAATGTACCGGTAAGGGTGCACATACGCATTCTTGAAGCGGCAGACGCGGCCAAATTTCTCGCACTGGACACAACGCGGGTACTCTGGGTCACACTTGATCTTCTTCTCGCGGCACGTTATACATGCAATAGCTAGACGCTTGCGCGGTTTGCCCGCCTTCGTCACGCCCCAGTAGGGATTGACAGCCTCGCCATCAATGACAGCCTTGCAATGCGTGCCGTCGTCGTAAAAGTAGCACAAGCCTTCACCCGGCACTTCCGAAGCGTGCATGAATTGCGGCAAGAAATCCACGCCGGTCCAGATCTTGGGGCCCATGCCCAGGCCTTCCTTTGGTACGCCACCCGCACCAGCACCAGCACCAGCGCCAGCATCCGGGAATGCGCCACTGGCAGGCGTTGACGGGAGGCTGTTGCCCGATCCAGGCGAAGGCCGTCTATCGGCATCATGAGCTGGCCCTCTCACCGGGCTACGCTGCTGTTGCTGAGTGGGTGGTGGCGGAGGCAGAGGCGCTGTCCTGTGGCTGGAGTATGACTGTGCAGGGGGTGCTGCTGGCGCCTGTTGCTGCTGGCGGTAATAGAAACTTGGCGAGGACGGCTGCTGCCCGTCCTGCAAAGACCACTTGCCTACGGCGACGTAGTTAGAGCGTGCGTCGGGCCACTGGTGAGAATGCTGCTGCTGCTGCTGCTGCTGCGGTTGCTGCTCATGCTCGTGAGAGCGCGGCGAAGGCGGCTGGTACAGTTGGCTAACGGGTTGCCGTTCATCAGCGCGAGGGGAGCGCTGATCACGGCGTTGGTAGTGCTGATGTTGGTAGTTGCCTGAAGGGTACGGCTCGTGCGATCCTTGCTGCGATGTTGCCGACTGTGGTGGAGGCAAGTAGGCAGCCTGCGCCGCGGGGAATCCAGGAGATGTTGGCCTACCATGCTGGTCATACGTCATGTACGAACGCTGACTGTACGAGCTTGTCGATCCGGCGGATAGCGGGCCACCACCACTTTGAGCAGATGTTGGCGGAGGACCGAAGATGCTAGTCAGCGAAGGTAGTCTCTCTGGGAGCGGTCCGCTCGAGACTTGTGGCGGTGCGGCTCCTGGTAGTTGTGGTAGCCCATGCCGTGGGCTACTGGACAGGCCGGTTGTTGTTGTTGTTGTTGTTATCGTTGTCGTCGTAGCAGTCGTCGCGGCTGTTGATGATGTCGTCGTGGCCGTGTTTGTCTCGGCTGCAGTGTTGTTGTTGAGGTTGTGTGCAGCATTGTCCTCTGCCGGCCCTGTTGTCGAAGGTGTCGTCGATATTGTTGTCGGGGCTGCTCTTGCCCCAGCTCCTGCGTCCGTAATGGCGGAAATAGATGCTCGTGCCAAGCTCGCTGCTGCGGTGGCGGACATGGACATAGCGCCGCCTATGCTACTGGGAGACGCCGTCCGGGGTGGTGAGCGTGACCGTCGCGCGGATGGCGGAGGCAGCGGCTGATCATGGCTGGACATAGGCGGAGAGATGGGCGGCTTAGGGTGTGGCCAGGCGAGGTCCTTGGGCGGCGGCCCACGAGATGATGTGTCGTTTGGCGAGGGGGAACAACCAAAGCTCACAAGATCGGGCGGCGTGTGCGGAAGCGACTGGCGGTTGTGCGGTTCGGCGTACGAAAGAAACCCCATTGGAAACGTTGGTGATGGCGAACAGGCTCCGAATAGGCCCGGAACATGTCCCCCTTGCGGTGTTGTTATTGAAGAAAGGACTGGCGATCGTTGATGTCCGTCCCCTTTACAACATCACCAGTAGAACACCTGGTTGTCGTCGAGAATGGAAAGAGTGAGGGTGAGAGAGAAAGAGAAAAGGAAAGAAGATACACGACACGGGGAGGAAAGGGGAGAGTAGAAAATGAAAGGAAAGCAAATAGCAAAAGGAAATGTGAGGATAGAAAAAAAGAGAGGAAGAGAACAAGTCAAAGGGAGGATAAAAGATGGCAGTGTAGACGACAAAGGACTAATAAGAAGAGGCGACAAAAAAGGCACCAGCCCGAAAAAGAAATACAATAAATAAAAGTAAAAGAAAACAATGGGGAAAGTGCAGGCTGGGCGTGGGAAGCAGATGGGTGGAGGTGGATGTTGGCCTTCGCTAAGGGGGGGATATCCGGCCGGGTAAAGAAGGAGGTTGAGCGGCGCAGTCCTGGCCTTTTAGGTCGTTTAGTCTTTTGCTCTTCTCTCAAGGAATTTGCTCAGTGGCTGTTGCTTTTCTGTTCTCCTTGCAGGAATCGAAGGAAAGAGATGCCGGGTTTCCTTCTTTTCTTCGTCTTCTTTCTGTTAGACGTGAGACTAGTGGTGTTTGTTGTTCGATGTGGTGGATATTCTGATCCTTCAAAGGGGCTTTGCCCGCCACCTTCTTGGATGTCTCTTGTTGTCTGCTGCAGAACGTCGTGGCTACTGTCTCGCCTGCTTGCTTTTTCCCTTTAATTCTTTTTACTTTTTGCTATTCTTCTCCTTTCCGGCTGTCCTGTTTTCGTTTCTTTCGTCCCGCTGGTTCTCGCTTCTGTGGAATGATCAACCACAGCTAAAAGCCGTCAGTTTTGCACTCATCCGCGCGGACCAACGCAAGGCAGAGCTGGCCGTGGACACCGCGAGAAAGACGGGATCAGAAACGGCTGCAGAGGAAACGGCAAAACTGAAGGGAGCAGCAGAGAAGGAAATGGAGAATGAATACGAAATCAACTGGCAAAGACCAACTCGTATCGGTGCGCCCAGGTCTGTCTGCGAGATGAGGTGCTTGATCTGACACAAGAACAAGAAGAGTAGGTCGAGGTGCACAGCAAAAACAACAATGGTAGGACGTTCCGGCCCAGAAAGAAGCGTCGTGAGGTTCACCGGATAATGTCAAGGGCACGAAAAGACAAGGACCAAAGCAACAAGAGTCGTTGATTGTCGATGGTCTTGTCGCAAAAGTGTGGTGTTCGTGAACCGGACGGCCAGAGTGTCGATCGATTGGTTGCTAAAGGAGACAATATTTGTCTGTTGCTTGTTATACGGCTCGATGCTCGAGGTACTTTATTTTGTGCGTCGTCGGCTGTGTCGTAGACGTGGAGTAGAAGTGTCGTGCCGCCCAAGTATGCTGTGCCATATGCGCCGAAAAGACAATCTTGCAACCCAGAGAGTGAAATGCACAACACAGGCAAGGGGCGCTTGTTGGTGTAGTTGGACTGGGTGAGAGCAAAAAGCTGAGGGGTGTGTATGAAGAAGGGGGTGGGGTGTGGATGTTTGGAGCGTCATTTGAGCTTGGGACTCTAGTTTGAGTTCGAGTTGAAAGAGAGCAAGCTGTGTTTATTTTGGATTAATGTATGTGCACTTGCAGAAAGGATTTCTGTAGAAGATTGAGCCTCTTTAAGTTATACAGCTACAGTTACCTGTCTGCGCCTTGCTGCGACAGAGGTAAAATGAGCTACGTGCGAGTCAAAATGAGGATCAGGACATAAAAATAACATCGAATAGAGACCTCACGGCGCTCATACGGAGCATCGGACGTCGTATGGAGAACGGGAGCACACGGCGGCGTTGCCCCAAGGCAAGCAGCATCTAAGATCACCGTACACCAGGCGTTTCTGTAACCACTTGAATAACAGCTAGTGATTGTAAGTGTGGGTTCCGTTAGACCGAGCATCGTTGAAGGAACCAGTGCAGTCTTGGGCGGCGGGGAGCCACAAGGTGCACAGAGGATGAAAGGAAAAAAGTTGATTGTGAACAGATACGGTTCATGCTCGTGGACAGTACAACGGGCAAGGGTGTTGATAGTGGTGTTGTCGCGTCGTGGTGGTGGGTTTATGAGATGAGAAATGAACAATGGAGCAGGGGAGTGACGGGATGAGACCAACGGCAACATGGGAAGGTATGTGTTGGAAATGTGACAAGGCCTCGAGGAAGCATGCTTCTCAGAGACAGAGAGAAAGACCATATGCAGCCAGGAGATTTTGCAACGGCCGCGTCGTCAAAGCCCTCGCTTTTCTCCTGCTTTATGACTGCATTTTGCTTTTTTGACATTTTTGTGACAAAATCCGTCAGTCGGTGGACGTCAAGTGCGTTCAGTGATCTTGAAAATGAGCCAGCCAAGGTGCTTTGCAGATCCGGAGGCGAGGGACTTTGCTAGGGACATGCTCTCTGGTTTCTTTGGTGCCTGCCAGGCAGGTTAAATGCATTTTCGTTTCCTGCTTCACAATATTTGTCTCTTCTGTGCCTTCGTAACAACACAAGGGCCATCCACAAACACCAGACCCATGCCGTTTTCTATCCCTTGGAAGGGTGCTCTCTTAGCTTTTAGTACACAAGCCATTGGTAGGGAAAGAATGGAAAACAAGCAACAAAATATGAGGAAAGCAAGGGGTGTAATCGTGCTGAAGAGTAAAAGACGGCCTCGTGGGAAAATAAGTTAGTGGGGGGGGGGGGGGGTGAAAAGACAAAATGAGGGATCTGGGAAGGGGGTGTGGGCTAGAGCGGAAAAGGCAGGCTGAACCAGTCGAGCAAGTTGCATGGCGCTGACGTTCACCGAAACGTATTGGCATCCCAATGAGGCCAAATGGGTCGGAAAGGGTCAGGCAAGCGACAGCATTCTGCACATGGTACCTGTGCAAGTATGCCATAACGCAGGTTGTACATTCCTAATGCTAGGGAGAGACTTAAAGAAAAAGGAAGCAAGGCGAACGCAGACGGGCACACCGACGAAATAAGGCAAAATAGTTGAGGATAAACAGCCCCCATTGCCCATCTGCATCTTGTATCTCGACCAGCCAGGACAGAGTAATGCCAGGCAAGAAAGCGTTTAACACGTCGTTTTGTGCTGCGTCTTGTTGGTGTCGTCATGCCCTCAGGCGTGCCAGCAAGTCTGTTTGTCTTCTGCCAGCGTTGCCAAGAAATGAGGAGTGCCGCAACTTCGCCATTGGTCGTGACGGATGGGACGAAGCGAGAGGCCAGCACCGAGTGAGATTAGCGTCGTTGTGCTAAAGTGAACAAAGTGCCTTGACATTCAAGCTTGCGAGAATTTGTACTGTCAAAAGAGTCTACAGCGAGTGGCGGCTCAGCCTGGCCGTGATTCCCGGGGTGGTCGAGCAACTGCAATGGGCAGAAGCCCATGACAGCGGGGGTCTTGGGGGTGAGATGGTGGCAACAGTATGTGAAGGACGACGTACTCTGTAGCAATGCATGACCTTGACTTGGCGATAGTGCTCTGTTACTTGCACCCAAAGGTATCTCACTAGTCTTTTGACGAAAAACCCATTGTCCATCTTTAAGAATTTGGTATGGCACACCACCGCGGCGCCTTGGTGGCACGTCCGCGAACCGTGGTTCAGAAGCCGGCCGCGCGAGAGATTGTTGGATCAGAGGATCAACAGCTAACACAAAAGGTTGTCGGGCGGCTTGCCAACCAATGCGTGGTCAGAGGCGGACAAGTGAGCAAGCGGATATGCAAGCAGGGCAACGTTCCTTGCTCTTCAATTACCTTGTTGCGTTGTCCGTTGCTTCCTGAGCGTCCTCGTTTTCTTTTCTTTTCTTTTCTTGTTTTTCTGTGTGGTTGTCTCTGATTCGCATCTTCTGGTTGCCCGCGCTTGCGCCTCTTCCTCGTGTCTCCCCATTCGATATCCGTGCCGCACCATACGCGAGGCTCCGGGCCCGACAGGCGACTTGGACAAAGACACCCGTGCACCTTGTTCTCCTGTGTAAGTGCGTTCTGGCTTTTTTTCTTCTCTTTTTTTCTGGCATGCTTTTACCGCTCTGGCTTTGAGATAAGACTCTAAACACCCTGTAGTCGCCTTTTGTAGACTTGTGTCTTGACTGTGCTCTTTGTGTCCTGCATCTTTTGACCCTTGCAATTTCCTTCTTTGGTTAGCCGGAAACAGGGGTGCGGAACGGTTCCTGTGCTAGAGGCGTGGATATACTTCGTACACTGGACGGATACGCAGCCCGCCCACGGCATAACGTTGACATGTGTGTACCGGGCGGGAGTATATCGAACGTCGTAGATAGATAGTATGAGCATACGCGACGTGCTAAAGGCCAACCGGACAAGAATAGATGTCTCAATTGAAAGGTAAAAAGTCGAAGATTCGTGTTTTCGATGTTGTGTCCACTGTCTTGCCTCGTTTTTGCCCAATCCTGCCATTGCGCCGATTTTGCTGCTCCCTTTCTTGTTCTGTTTGTTGCCGTGTCTGTGCATCTTCTGTAAACCGACAGACACCGGACGGAAACAAGAGAATTTCAGGGGCAGACCACACGTCGTCAATTGTTGGTCAAACGATGAGGATCAAATACAGAACACAGGGACAAGGACCGCAGCACAGAACGTACATTGGACCTTGCTGGCCATCACTCTCAGTTAGCCGCAGACCTGCCGCCCAAGGGGGATACCTTGCGGTTCTCGCCTGTCCCGCAATATTGCTCCGTACAAACACAGTGCCGAACTGTATATAACGTAGCACTCGTAAGGTGGTGTCCGAGTATTAAGCCTTTCGTTGTAAAGTGTCAGAGTGTTTGAGCTTTTTGTCCGCAAGCTCTCGCTGGTTTCTCTCTTTGTCGCCAAACCAGAAGCTAATACCCCATATTTCACTCCTCCTCTTTTCAGATCCTTGTAGATTTTCGTCTGCCCACTCCCACCGCCTTCCGCTGTCAGCCGGCAATGCAAAGCAGAACTAAAGATTGGATGAAATGGTATGGCGATGTGGATCAAGGAGATCAAGGACCACTCTAGCAGAAAGACGTTTTAGCCAAGCCAAACCGGCTGCTGATGGATGATTCTCAACAGCCAGGCCACGCTCTAGGTCAAAAAATGTGATCCTTTTGCCCCATTTTTGCTCCCTGTTTTGACCTAGATCGGAGCTTTTTGTTGTCCTTTCATGTCCGATGGTTGTTTTATTTTGGGTTTCTGTTGTTGATTCGCGGCATATCGGCAACCGACCTTGCACGGCATTGACTCGTAGTACTACTCTAGCCTCTGGTTGAAAAGAACCGCCCGGGGGTGGCAGTGTTCAATGTGCCAACAATGCGCCGTGCCTGAACAACAGCCTCATGGGTCGTTATCAGTTTTGTATCCCGGAAAAGCCAACAAACACTCTATGGCTAACCGTGCGGCATCGACAGTAGAAAGTGCGTCGTACGCTATTATGGCTGTGATTCAGCAATAAGCGGAATTTTGGAAGGTGTAGCTGCGGCCGTGTTGATTGCAAGCGTGGTGCGCTTGGTCAGTTTCTCCAAGACAGATCTTGCCTTCAGATCGGCTTTTCTTTTGTTTTTCTCGACTGTTCCCACCTTTTTTTTTCTTTTTGTCTCTTGCTGACAGGCAATATGCCCCTGCCCGTACGAGTACCCCGACCTAGCTCGAGGCTGTTGGTTGCTCGCAAGACACTGGCGAAACGGCCAAAAGTGATCTGCACTGCGGCGGTAACGTAGCACAGTTCTACGTCCTGAACAGTGATGGGGTTTGTATGTATGTTGTACTTCGTATGTGTGTGCGTTTGGAGAGCGCGGGACTTGTAGTTCTAATAATACCCAGGAATATTTCGTCTTGGTCGCATAATAGTTGCACTTTGATGGTCACACCCGTTGCCTCATGCTATCACATTTGGTTACTTTTGTGACTTTAAAGTTGAACAACGTAATATGCCGCACTTGCGTACTATGCACTTACTTGTCGTACTGTTCCTCTTTCTCCATGTGTCTGCCAACAAGCCGTCGTCGGTTGGTTTAAATAAATAAGAATAAAAAGACAGACCAGGAGGGGTGGAGTCGGCGGAGTGCTGAGGAGTTCGTGGGGACAATAGGACGAGCGTCGCGAGAAGAAAAAGCGTGTCGGCAAAACATCGAGACGAAGGCATGTTGGAGCACAAAATGGCATAAAAGACAATGGGACAGCAGCGATGATGGGGTCGGCTTGATCAATACCACCGTGTCCACGGCTGCTTTCGAGATATCATTCGCCGGTTTGTGATACCTGCAGGGCCACCAGGCCAGGACAAGAATAGCGCTTGGGCAGGGTCCAGGATTGGCTCGGACGACAAAAACGAGAGAGGGAAAGTATGCAGCAACGAAAGAATAGGGAGGGGTGGCTCGGGGTGCAGGATAGGGGCGCCGTGTGTCTCTTGCATGGAGGGAAGGATTTCGCGTCAGTGGTCGCGGGAGCCCCAGCAAATAACAGCGGCTAATAAGGAACGGACTCGGCATGTACTTCGCTAGTTTCGATCCCAAGCCCCTGGGAAGAGACCAGAGAGATGAGAAAGGATTGTCAAAAAGGAGGGTGGATGGATGGCTTGGACAGGGCGGGTTGCCAGTTCGCGACTGTGTGGGAAGTAGGCCGTGCTCATCCCGTGCTAAAGTTGGTTAGGCGATGAGGCGAGCTTTGCGATGAACGGAATACTTTGTGACTGCTGCAGTTGGGTGCCATCTTGCAGAGGAGATGAGAGAGGATGTGAGCAGATGTGAGATGATGCTGAAAGGGACAGCGGGCAATTGATAGACGGTGGGGACATTTTTTGTGTCTTTATGTCATCCTTTTCCAACGAGGCAGGAGCAAAAGGCCTGTCCAGCAGCTGCTGCCCGACGATCCGCCGCGATGCTGGTGAGGTTTGTGAGGCAACAGGTAAAGTTACAGTGGCCGCCCTTACCCGTTAGGGAACCGCCCCATATGCGGGTCTGTGGCGAGTCCAAGCTACGATTCGCTTCTTTATGGTAGGAGTGAGCTGGGAGAAGCAAGCTAGCGGAAAGAAGGAAGCTGCGCCTGCACACAGGCTCCTTCCATGATACTCTTCTTCGGCTCTGCGTACGCACCTTCCCGTCTGGCAATCCCACGCGTTTTACGGTGCATGGGCTAACGGGACGTTCTTTCCTTGCTTTTTAATGATTGTTGTCTTTCCTTCTTTAACGCTTTGAATGGTCTCCTCTTCGCCAACATGGCACCAACAGGAAGGTACTCCGTCTGTTATCCGCACACCGCAGTCGCAGTCGCAGTCGCCCTTACGTCTGCCGGGGCACCAACAACCAACTGAAGATGTCTCGAGGCAAGCACGATGCATGTAAGGGATCGGCAGGCAAGAGGGTGATCATGGTAGAGCGAACGGCTGACAGGCTGGCAGGCTGGCAGGCTGGCTGGCGTATCCTTTCCCCTCCATCCATCTCACCCGCCCACCCACCCATTATCGGTTTCGCCGGGCCCCATCGCCCAATACGTTGCTCTCTGCCGGCGCTTCTGCGCGGCTTCTCTTCTCCTCCTTTCGTCTGCCTCGTGTTCAAGAGGGGGAGGCACCGGACATTTACCCAGCTGGGATTGGTCTGGTCATGGCATGGCACTGTCTATGGCGCTTCTTCGGATGGGCAAGCGGCTAGGCGCTTTTTTGCAGGCCTAACAGGTGACATAGCACCGACATCCGACCGGCTCCTCTTTTTTTTGTCTATTGCTTTTTACTGAGTACAGTGCCTTTCTGCAGTACTCCGGACTGGACTCTTTGTGCTTTCCTCTGGTCGAGGCTGTCAGTCACTGCAATCAGCTGGCAGGGGGCGCTGTCAGTTTCGGTCAAACCAACGACTTTGCCTCCCGCCCTCAATTTGGTTTGGTCTCGGTCGACATGCACGTCAACAACAATTGTGAGTGCTGAGGACGGTAGTTGCCCGTCGAGGCACTGCCCACCGATCCTGCTCTCTTGTCTGGGTTTCAATCTTGTCACACACCGGGGAAAATACGCCACAGCGTTGCACACGCAACACACGTCACGCTGCCCACAATTCGCTGTTCGCCGGGTGTTGCTCTCCGTTCAGACGGATGTGTGCGTTGCTGCAGTTGCACGACACAAAACGAGGACTCACAGCGTCGCAGAACCCCTTCCCCAAGACAATTCCAGGCCTGGTCCATGCTCCGCCCCCGAAAACGTATGGCCCCGATATCAACAACATGTGGTTCGGGCTCTGTGCATCGGGAGAGACGACCAGATAAGGAGAGGGGAGAAAGGGTGAGCAATGGCCATTTTAGCGGGCCTCAGACAGCATCGTGCGCCTCTTCCCTCAGGACACAACTGCACAGCAAGGATCTGAAATTACCGGCTGCTTTGGACCGGGATTCCAAACACAAGGGGTAACGGACCATGCAGGAGACAATCCGCTATGAATGAATACAGAAAAGCAAAATACGACGTTCACAAGGTAAGGTACCTCCGTACGACGAACAACATAAGATACAGCATACGACGTACGAGAAGCTCATTTATCCTCTTTCTGAGCCAAGCGTTTCTATTCTCACTGGTAGTCAGCCCATCGGCCCCCAAAATATGCAACTATGCCACTTTGCCTCCGCCTGCTACATTGCTGCTCGTCGAGGTCACTCACCGGCGCGCAATCCCCTTGTTGCTTCCCGAAAATGGTTTCGTGCATGAGGTTTGCCCAAAAATACGTCGGACGGCCCTCTTGGCCGGCCCCGGTGTCTCTTGACCCCTGTCCTTTCAAGGGTAGGGTGTGAGAAGTTGTAGAGGGAAAAGTTGGGGAAGAAAAGAGGAAGCTCAGGTAGGACGACGTACGACATGTTACGACGTACTTCGTACATGCGGGACGTTTCTTAATTTTCCAGTTACCTTGTTTCCCTTTCCTCGACCGACCGTGGTCAACCTCTATCTTACAATATCTTCCTTGGCTCTGCAGCTACACGAGTGTGTGCCGTGTTCGAACAGCCTTGGCCAAAGTGGCCTTTAAATTCTTCAGATAAGATACGGCTAAGCTTGCAGGCATGCTTGCAGGTAGGTTTGCGGGTTTGTTTAGGCAACTCCACTTGAACAATAATGCCTCCAGACACCCACCCCGTTGAATTTCTGCATCTTGCTTTCAGCTCACTTGTCCTTGCTTGTTTCGGTTGGCCGAGAGGCTCCATTTAACCTGTTTAACCCAGTAAAAGTCTAGCATCGAATCCTTCCCCTCAGAAAATTCCACAGAGACTGACGAGGATGCCCGTCTGGACGAAGTAATACCTCATACGGAACCGCCGCACTCAGCACGGAACATTGTACGGAACCTTTCTTGCTGGCAGCTCATCACAAGCAAAAAAACAGCAGTCGCTGTACTACCGAGCAAGGTTGACTATATTGATTTGATTCAATTCCTTGCGTTTCTTTTCTTGGTTCATTTTCTTCCATTTTCCTTTTTTGCTGACAATTTCCCGAGGAATTTGACCGGGTCTTGGAAACAACCCAGCCCATGAAGCCAAACCTGTCATATTTCCTCCCTCCTGTTCCCGTTTCAACGTTCCCTCGCGCCGGCCACCACAGACGGCATATCCTGTGCAACTCCCGAGCCTGTCCCACGTCCTTTGCTTATGCCGTGCGGCGTGTGCTGCACGGCACGTCGAGAATTGCAAGAGTTGCCAAAGCTTCGGTGAATGGATATCGGGGATGGAGCACGGCAGGACAAGGGAAGGGCATCAACCATTCCGGAAGCCAGCAACCATTCTCGCATGAAGAGGACAAGCGACGAAGACGACACCCAAGAGATCTACATTTATCTACTTCGTACAACATACGTATGCCCACCGTTGGCCTGAAGACGTTCCACGCTAGGCACTTGAAAAGGACCAGCCTTCAGCCACCGGCACTCGAACGGGCCCGAGCTGATGCCCGGACGCCAACATGCAAAGAGAAGGTGGCAGAAATAGAGAAAAGGACTAAAGGATGAAAAGGGCCATGGACCAAACACGCAACTAAGACATTCTGGCGCCAATAGCACGCGCTAGTCAGTCCCAGCCTGCAAAAGGTAACCTACAGAGAACGATTTGGGCCCACGCTAGAGCAATTTTTGTACCGACAACGACCGTGCCCAGGACGTGTCTGGGGGAACGAATACAAAAGCATGAAGAGACGGGAGGCTGAGCCTGCCTTGACACCCAATGTTCACCTTCGCGTTATTTAGAGCGCACACAACATGAGGCCAAATATGGACCGCAAAACAAAAACGCAACCGCGATGGTCGTCGAGAAGAAGGAAGAGCCATAAAAAGTTGACAAGATGGCAGAACGACAAAAGGTCCAGAAGAAAAACAGCTTTGTCAATCCGATTACGGGATAGATATTACCGCATTGAACCAACAGCACTTGACTGAAAAGTTTTAGGAAGGGAAGCATACACAAAGGACGAATATGGATGACGGGAGCACGCCCGCAAGCACCAGAGCCAGAGTGCACGGAGCAAGACACTAGCAACGACGACCCCGAAAATGGCGCCAACAGGCTCGTGGCGCCCATGTCGAGGCCGTTACAGCCGGTGTTGGAGAGGGAGGGGATGTAACCAGACAGAAATGAGAAGAAAAAAAAATAATGGTCAAAAATGAGACAGGTCACAAACATCGGTGCGACCCATCAGGGAAAATCAGAAATTCAGAAATTCCACCCAGGGGGGCCCATGTCCACGCCAGGGTGGGAAACAGTCCGTCATTCTCGAGTTTCTTTCCCCTCTCACAACAAATCGAACAGCTCCTCTTTTTCTTCGTTTTTCCGTTTTGCCTTGTTCTTTGTCCCCCTTGTCGACCTGCACCCTTGCAACCCTCCATGTTTGTCAATCTCTATTGTTTGTCAGTTTCGGATACATTGGACCAGCAGTAGAAGAGAGAGAGAGAGAGAGAGAGAAAGAAGAAAAAAAAGGAACAGAACATGACGATGGTGAGACTTTGTCGATGATGAAAGAGGAAGGTCAGGAAAAATGTCAGATACGGTTGGAACGAGATTGTACTTGCAACGTATATTTCATTTGTTTTCGATACAAGAGAATAATAGACGTACAAATCAGAATAAAGATAACAATGAGAATAGTATCTCAGGAACTCGTACACATCGACACACAATAAGCACGCGCATACTTTGTAGAAATTGTGCTTCGATGGAGTAAGGTGTGGTTGAAATATACTTTGCATTATGTCGTACACATATACATTTATGCTGTACTATGGAGAGTGCATTATCTCGCACGAGTATGCTCTTGTGGACAAAAAACGAAACGCCAAAGTACGAAGAGACAAGCACAACGACGTTTGGCAGGTAATTGTCTCGGATGTTATTTGGCCTTGTGTGCCATCGGCGTCCAACATCCCTTGTCGATAGCAGCTCCCCTATTTTGTGCAGCCTCCTGCTCAATGCCAATTTGCTGATTTGTTGATTTGCCCTCAACATGTGCGCCATACAGATACGTAAACTCGCAATTCCTCGAACACAACACATGCAAAAGCAAAGCTCTATGTACCGACGGGGATGCGATCCTTTTTATGCAGGCAGAGCCGTTGATCTGTTTCATACGTTTTCTTCGCATCGAGGTCTTTTATTGTCCCCGGAACAGTTTGTGTTCATAGACTTGGTAGTACAAGTAACGCATGGCATACATACACCCCGTTGCTATTCCGTGCGGGTATGTCGTGTGACCGTTCGGAGCTTAATTGGCAGCCTGTCCAGTGGCAAGACAAAGCGTGCTCGGACAAGCGACACTCGCACAAAAATAACGCCATACAACGGACTTAGTACGAACTTGCATATTGACGTCCAAGAACGACAATGGCACGACCTAGGCCACCAGCTGAACATGGCGACGACATCCTAGGTGGCCGGACAATGTTGATTTTGCGCACAGGCGACTGCCGTATCTTCCTTAGCTCGTTGGCGTTGGACCTGGCGTTGGCGGTGGCTGAGTGTGTGTTCGACGTAAGTCGTGCCGGGTCCTGTCCGCACTGTGGACCAGGAACAGCGTACAAACGTCGCCGAACAGGAGCAAAACAGGCAGGTGTTGAATGTTGTGGAAGTGTGTTCAAGCCGAATATGAGTCGTGGGTCTCTCTCTGTCTCCCAAGAAAAAAAAATGTAAACCTGTGGGCTTCCTTTTTCTTCGTCTTGTCTACGTCTACTCGGGAGGTAGCGATCCAGGGAAGCAAGAAGCTTTGGCCGACCGTTGATTTTGATTCTCCTTCTACTTCTACTTTCTCCTTTGCAGTTCTCGATTTTCTTTCATTTTTTTAGTCCTCTAAAGCTTTTTTTTTTTGGTCCTACGCGTTTGCGTTCCGCGCTTTTCTCTTCGAGAGACTGATCAAGCCTGGTCGAGCTTGGCTCCCTGACCTCCCTGCCAGGACACATCGGCAAGTTTTGCTGGCTTTTTGTTGGTCACCGACGGCTAAGACCGACATGCCGATGCGGCTGGTTCCTCCAAAAGGGAGCGATCGTCGCCCACACGCCAATCTTTTCGTGCACACCCCCATAATTAGATCCCCCTGTCACCAGGCAGCTTCCTATTCGTGCCTTTAGCGAGAAGTGAGGAGAACTGGAAAAAAGTACGCTGAGAAGTCAGCTTGTGTTTATTTTTAGTGGAACATTGGCAATTGGCCTCGATCCACTACGGAGTCTGTGAGTACGAAGTATGTCGCATCTCGGGCCACCCGCTTGCTACCTGCCGGCTGTATAGCTTCTAAAATGCCGACGGCGTTCAAGAACAGTAAACGAACGTACAACTTTAAGAACTTCTGGTTTGGTTTCGTCCGGTTATGGCACAGTAAAACGTGCTTTAATCATTCTCTGTGCTTCTTATCTTACAGATACGATTTACACAGTACAACTGAACGGATTCGGGCGCAAATCAAGTCGGTGTTTGGGAATGGGGCAATACCGACCTTCCTCTTCCGTGACGTTTGCCCCTTTTCCAAGGTGTCTTCGCCTGGCCCGATACCGTTTGCGACCCGGCAGCCGTTCCTTGGGAATGTGCAGCTGCACGCCAATGCAGCTTGGAACCACGTCAACGTCCAACGCGCATGCATGCGACGTTGACCGAAGGAGATATGGGATAGAGCGGGACAGGGAAAGAAAGAAAAAGAAAAGAAAAGGAAAAGAAGATGGCAAGTAAAAGGAGGGACCATCGATCGCACTCTGCCCAGAGTAAGATTGCATTGCGTCTTTTTTCCCTTTCTGTCACTGTCAACAAAACGTGGGATTAGAAATGCAGCCTCTAGGAAGACGAACCTGGTGCGAAGGTTCAGTGTGCCACGAGATCTGCCTTCATTGGCGAGGCAAGCCACACAGCCAAACGACCCAACCCATATCCAAGACCCAGATGGAGCATCATCTTTCTTCCCGCGACCCTGGCAGTTCGTTTCCATCCCACATGGCGTTTCCGCAGCACTCCAGGTATGCCGACGTGCATTGGCTTCACCAGGTGGCTTGCATTGGTGGCCATTGGCAATCACCGGCGTCACCGACACCACTGGCATACTGTGGGTATCTTGCTGCTGGTTATGTCGTTTCGTTGTTGTAAAGGGACATGGCGCTGGAGTGTTCCCGGCGAGGCGACAAAGCATACTACAGAAAAAGGAGAATGAGGGGGAAAAGGGAGGTCGACTGAGACAGAGCAGAGAGCTACATAGAAAGGAGGACCGCGTTAGTACGATTTACCCTTTCTGACTTCGTGTTGCACTTTCTCTCTTCCTTGCCTTGCTGCCTCCTCCATCGCGCCTCCCCTCCTTGCGTCGAGAAGGCCACATGGTAATCTATAGCGTGGCGCATCGCGGAAGAAGCAGACGACGGAAAGAGCCACACAAAGCCCCTAAAGGAGGCGTCCCTGCAATGTAAGTAGATTCGTAAGAACAATGCGCAAGTACAACATATTTCACCAATGAATTCAAACACCTGAGAGGCAAATGGGATCGACAAGGCGAAAACTTCTTAAAAAGTACGGCTTAATACGACTTACGACAGTACACTTGGCTGAAAAGTAGTTCGCGGCAGGCACGACCGTTTCACAGACCTTCCCCCCAAATCTCTCCTTCCCTCTTTCCCCCTGTATCCCTGCATCCCCTCTCCACGGGCTATCTAAGCGTGTCGACGGAGTACGAAAGGAAGGTGCCTAAAGCGGACAGCACGACATGGCGATGTTAATACTCCACTGCGGATGTGAATATCACAAAATGCAGCGAGTGCATCGCCGTACAACCTTTGTTGTATTAACATATCCGAAACAAACAACAAAGGCATAAGAGAAGAAAGAGAGAAGAGGGCGAAAGGGGGTTTTTTAAAAAAATAAAAATAAAAATAAAAATAAAAAAAGGAGAAGAGGGCAAAAAAAGACGAGAAGACAAATAAATAAATACATAAAAAATGTCTCCGCTGAAATGTATTTAACTATTTTAACTAACAGGGACTACTGGAACACCGAAAAGTTATACCAGCAGCCGCCATTAATATTTAATGACTGCATGTATCCTCTTTGGTCCCGTTTAAATGCGATGCCTTTAACGGCGTTCTCTTATATGCGGCAGTGTATTCGTAAATAGAATACCTGGGAAAGAGCTGGAGGTACAAAATGCGTCATATTTCCTTGCGCCACTGTACCATGAGCTAGTTCGTAGAGCAGGTCATTTGCATGTGGCAGCGCGGAGTAGCAACAAATGCCGTGTCCGTTTGACCAACTAAGAGAGACTCTGCGGAGCCGAGCGATTTCTTTGAAAAAGTCAATGAATCTTGCCATTTCAGATTGCCAAAAATGCAAACAAAAACAAAATAGAAAATAATATCAAGTACAGCGTACAACGAACCGATATATGTACGGAGTATGTTGTATATGCGTGCAAATAAAAACATTTATCTGACACAGATCAACACGGGCCTACCCATATTGATGTCTCTGCTCTTTCGCCTGACAGTATGTATGGAGCACGGGCAGTTAAGTTCGACCTTGCCCGAAGCTATGGCAAGGGTCCCCTGGCGGAAGATATTTACGGAGTACATGTACATTTCGTTGGCAAAAAGCATGGTAACAACAATAGCGTTGAAGAGGTGCCTGGAATCGGTGTAGCGTCCCAAAAACAAAGAAACAACTAAACCACCAGGAAACCCTGCCTTACATCTCAATCTTGTGTCCAGCTTTACGTCCGTGCTCATGCATCTCGCACTGCGTCGTAATACTTGCTCCAAGCGCGGAAAATGCACCCATGTACAAGAAAACGTTGAAAAATAGTCAACTACGCCCAAGACACCAAATGGCAACCAGGGTTTTATTCACTCGCTTCTCGGCCCCCCTCCTTTCTGATCCTGACGTTTGGGACAGAGGTTGGTTGTTGGTGCTGAAGCAAGATTTTGATTTCGTACATATTGACGAGGCATGTCTTGCATTTGGCCTTTTATTTTTGTCCCGGTGTGCAAATAGGCACTCCTTCGCGACGATCCTGCGAGATCCAAGACATCGAAGGCGTCATTCTCTTCCAACACGCGTATATCCCGAACAGGCCCTAAACCCTGCCTGGAAAAGGCCATCTTGTCGTAACTCGTAAAATACTACTACATCAGTACTCAATGTATGGACGATAAACCATTTTGTCTTGGTGCCAGGCTGGGACAAAGAACGAACCCCCGGCAAATGAACCGATCTCAGCATGCCTCGACTCCGTTTAACTAGCAAAACGTTCGCTTTGTCTCTCAAGCGTCTTGGCTGCAGCCGTAAAGTCCATTGAGTTAGATATCTTTCGGAAAACCGCCGCCGTATCCTAACAGTGCAAAATGCAGTTGCGTGATAAAGGGGGAGTTTACTAAAGTGGCTGGCAAGGCTCCAATTTGGAATTAAACAGGCGACTTAGACGGGCAACGTGGACCCTCCAATGTAACGCTACATTTAGTTTTACATGTAGTATTAAACAGAGGGAATATGGGGGTAAGATACCGTGGCCGCACTGGTGCCAAACCGTGGACTTACCATGGACTTACCGCGGCCCAAACGCGGCGGCTACGGCGTGTCTCTCAGAAGATGTAAGCTCCGGGTGAAGAGAACGAGTAAGAAGCCAAGTAAATACATGTTCATCGTAAATGATGAAAAAGCGGGAAAAAAGTGGACAAAGATAGTGCAATTTGGTTTCTGACAGAAGTGAAAACGTGTTAATAGCACCAACTGTGCCAAATGGGACTCCACTTAGGACACATTAAGACTCGGTAAAGGCCAAATACTCGAAGAACTTGAGGCACTTGAGACTGGGGCAAGCTGTACAAAGTACGGAGTAAGATGTGTGGTATTCAGTCTGCAAATAGCGGGCGGTATATGGAGTTAGTAAGGTATCTTATAGCGGGCCGCGAGCGTCATCAGGACTGGCCGGTACTACGAGGTTGAAGAGGAACGTGTCACGCCAGTTCAAGAGTTTTGTACGAATCTCCGTAGCTTTTCTTGAAGAAATCTTTTGCTTTCCCATCCATTTTTATCAATGTATCGTACTGTGTAAATTTCAACCAAAACATAAAGAGAACAGAGGAAATGAATCAACATCCACGACCTTCATGAACGACACTTCTCTCCGCCATGAGACGAGTATCTCAGTCTCAAGACGAGCCAAGACAGAACTCACAGATGTATGTAAGTCGAGATGGGGCGTGTTAGTAGATACCTATTGCCGTCCTCATGGCTTTCCAGCAAGGCCTGCCAGCCCGGTGCGACATAGTACCATGGGCCCCGTATGCGTATGCGTAAGGTGTATTGTTAGTACGTCGTATCTGGACAGCCTTTTGCACTTGTTTGTCCCAAGCAGCGCATTAGTGTTTAGTATTGCGGGTGATTATTTGGGACTGCAAGGCCACAAAGATCACATTGTTCGGGCTTGGCCCGAGATTTCTCTCCGACCTATTTACTCGTGGTTTTGTCGACCGTTTGTACCGTCTCTGATCGCATTTCTCGTGTTAAGTCACGTTGGTGAGCGATCAAGGTGGCAGCGTGAGATACTTGTTAGTTTTCGTCGGTTCTTGTGTCTTCCGTGATCTGGTATAGCCCACTGGGCAACCGGCCCCTTCCTTCTAAGCTCCATTATTCTTCGCTTGACTTCTTGCCCGCGCTCGGGTTGTCATAACTCGGCCGCTGACTGCCGCTCCTTCCTCCCTTTCGGCGGTCGTCTTTCGAGCACAGGACTGCTGTAGACAGTCATCTCCATAGAATGACGTTTTTTTCTGTTCAAAGCCAGCATCTCGTTTTCGGTCCTTTGTCCAGCTCCTCGTCGCTGTTTATCACCTCGTACGAATTACGGAAGACCCATTTGAGTGATCCTCCCACTGCGCCTGCCTTGTCCTGCTGGCGTAATTACGTCGCACTCTGTAATTACATCTTTCCTTTCTGGGGACCGTGCGAGTGAAGAATGGACGAAGAAGGAAAGAAGGCGCCATGGAAAGCTGGAAAGCTGCAAGGGGGGAAAAAACGGAAAGAACGAGCAATGCACGATCCGGCTTCGAGAATACGACAGCTCGCAGCCACACACTATTGATTTGATTTTGCTGTACGTCCCGCTGTTCCTTAGCCCAGGTGACTCCGAGCACTACAATACTTCGTACAGTCCAGGCCCCCCCAAAACTAAAAAGTACAAGCTTACTGAAAGTTTAAAATGGTCCCCCTTTTCGGCACATAAGCGTCTCAAGTGCGCTGCCATCCCTGCAAACAACGCTGGCAAGTGCCACCTGGTCGGCTGTATCGGATGATCGCCCCAGGCTTCTTTGTTGGGAAGGAGGGTTTGGTACGGCATGGTAGGGGGAAACGGGAGAGACAGCGCGAGGGGCAAGGGCCCGAAAGGGAAAGAGAGCAACAGGTACCAGTGTTTTACGCACGGAGCACGGCAGTCCACTGCCGAAGCTGGTCCTCTCTGGTCGACCGTGTCAAAATAGAAATAACGAAATAGGAGCGCCGTCTTTCTTTCCTTTTTCGTGCTTTGGCCCGTTTCCCTTTTTGAGACTAGACTTCCTCGGTAGTCTGTTCGTTCGTTCTTTGCAGCTTTCGAGATTTCTTCTCATTCGTTTGTTTGTTCGTTCCTTCCTCTTTGGAAGCTCGCAAGTCCTGTGTCAACGCCTTCCTTTCGTAGCCCCCTTTGCCCTTGTTCATTTCCCTCGCTCCTTCCTTGTTTCCATATCTCACCCTCCTCCAAAATCTGCAGCCATGGCCATCTCCACAAAGCTGGAAATGCATCACTTGGCACTTCACTTGACATCCAATCCACAAGCCCTCCTCGACCCCCCGCCCCTCCCCCCCTCCCCTTCGTTCAAAGTGTGGCGTTCTGCTAGTTCGCATTGGCACGATGCAACAACCCCCCCGGTTCCTGGTGAGGGACTATTGATATCACCGGCAGGCCTTGTTCTTATGAGGCCAGGGCCAGGGTGCATTTTTAGCCTTGATCGACTCTTATTGTTCGTCCTTTGAACTTTTGTATTCTATTTCTCCTGATCGGCACTGCTCTGTCGGTAGGTGTGGTGCCCCGCTCTCCGTCCATGTACGATGTACAACTGCAGGCCATTACGAATCTGCAGAGACTTTTCGACACCGAGTTGCAAAGTACTTCCACATGGCGAGAATGCACTTGTTAGCGGGCAAGTTAGACTGCAAGCACTGTCTAAGACCATAACGAGCAATATGTTGCGAGGTCACTTTTCGTCGACATGACGTCGAAGAACAAGAACATCCTTGAGTTAGTGCAACCGACGACGTACGAGGTATGGACGCTCAGTTCTCTAGACGAGAGGTGAGCAGTTGCTGACATGAGATTGAGATTGAGACTTCCTGGACACATCAACAAGGCCAAACAAAAGCAGCTCACCACAAATCACATCAATAAACGGAAGCTCTCACAAGACACCGTACACAGACGCCCGCCTCCCGTCTGTAAGCCTATTTTTAGAGTGTCGTGCTGTCCGGTGTTAGAGGCTCACCCGTGCAAAGCCCGCTTTTGGAGCTTTTTGGGCTTTTATTACAGCCGCCTTTCTGTGCTGTCGTATCCTCCTCTCTCCACATTGGTGTCCCTCGCATCTCGCTCACCAAAGCCGTAAACCCTGTCCAATATTACGACGTTTAATATTGGCTCGCGTGCGTTGCATCAAAAGCACAGAGCAGAGATAGACAACTGTGGTGTGATACCTTTCTTGACGCCCACAATGACGACAAAACGAAAATCACAATGATGCAGGGGAGCAAAATCAAACCGCTGACTCGTGACGAACGACAACACAGCCAAAGAAACCGAACAAGGATGTCCACCCCAGTGTTCCCTTGTCGGCTTTTGTCGCCGATGTTATCCTTGGCCGTCAAAAGGACGACGTGAATGCAGCTCATGGACGCACCCAGCCTGCATCGCCGTCCACAACTACCGGCCTCGCCGTGGTGGTGTTCAGCTACGGACACCAGAGGGCCGAGTGCGTCGGCATATCTATGAAAATGCTTCGGCCACTTGCTTCTGTTTTTGCCTTCTCGCATGTGAAGGGAGATGGGGCAACATGGGACGAGATGGTTCGAGACGAGACGACCAGCAGACCTGACGACCTATGCCAATGGGTGCTATGCAGCAAGACATGTCCATGTACGGCGTCCCCTCTCTTCCTTTTGTCCTCCTGTCTCCCCATTTGCGAGAAACGGGCGCGCACTGCTGCAGAATTGCAGGCAACTCGTACCACCCAATCTACCGAGTGCTACCTCAGACACCAGAGCAAATGGACACGGATGCCTTGGCGAGCCATACAAGTGGCACTTGGGTAAAACGAAAAAACAAGCCTTCCATACGACGTACCGCCCCAGTGAACTTGAAGGCCACTTTGAACTGTAACCCAAAGAGGACACTAATGATACAGCGCAAATGCAATGCCAAAAAGCCACTTGGGATACGACTCTGGTCCAGCGTGTCAAGGCCAGTTGAAGACACCGGGTAATCAATCAAGTGGGCAGAGCTTCAGTGCAACAGTTCACTTCCGCTTCGTTCCTTGTCTGGGCGGAGAATAGGGAGGGCCAAAGAAAACGACGTACGACATTGTACTGAGTCTCGTTCTGCAGTTCAAATGGTAGAAGCTGAGAAGGAGAAGCCGAGGCCAGAAAGACCAACCAAAGAGCAGTACGAACAATACGAACAGTACGAATACGCACAAGGACATGTCTTGTCGTGACGAAAGCGGAAGGCAGTTGAAAATAAACGATGGTATCGAATTACCGAATGGCATGTGCTTTTCGACAGAGGAAATATATGGGGTATTACGGAGTACGAACGCAGCACATCCCTCTTCGTCTGTGTCACTTTCTTACCTACCCCTACCCTCCTCCCTGCGAACCGTCAGAGCCTAGACTGTTTGCATTGCGTTGCCGTCGGAGAGCATGGTCGTCTGCCGCTGATGATGAGATTTGCTGGCACTCGAATAATACTCAATACACGAATGATACTCGGCAAAACAATGGAGCATCTCACCCCCTCCTTGTCACAGTAAGAAAACGGCCAACGTCGAGTCGAGTGGCAGTTGGACTAGGCTGGGGTTCCTATGATAACAGACATCCAATTGGTGTCATGAATGCGAAAATGGCACAACAGAAACTCCCGAGCGGCAAGGTAGAGGTTGCCCGCTACGAGTCACACTGAAGGGCGTAACATTCGGGTACGAACAGGTATTGGAGCCTATGGAGAAGAAAGTACGGAATAGAGCCCTGCTGGGAGTTGGTCTGTGAGTAATACGACGAAAGGGAGCCGGCGCGTCGCGCCGACAAGTGGGGTGGATGTGGATAGGTGACAAGGAAAAAACTACGAAATGAAATATAAAAATGAAAAAAGACTGATGCGGAGAGACAAGTCTCTCGTGGGTTCCTTTCGTGTCTTGTCTTGTTCTATCTACATTTTCCTTTGTGCCATTGATTATTGTTTATTTGCAGTAGGTTCACTCGGTTGCGGAAAGGATAACTTCAAGAAAAGAAAAGAGGGAGAACAGAAAAAGAAATAATAATAATAAAATTAACTTCACAATAGAAATTATTGTCCTCTCTCACCACATGCGCATTGCCACCAACACCAACGTCCGTTTATTTTTGTGTTTGTCCCAGTAGTTGTCGTATGCCTCATCAGTTGTCCCTGTTTTCGCCAAGGTTACTCTGCAGGACCTCGACATGGACAGCCGTTTCGATCTCGCACAGAGGCCCGACTTTGCAGCCAACTCCAGCCTCCAGGCCGGCGCCTTTGCCCTGCGTCTGTCGACTGCCGGTGCGCATTGCCATTTTGTACAAAATTACAGGAGCCATCCCCCTTCCATCACGCAACATTGGGACGCAGTATTACGTTGCACGCCGAAATACGACGCGATGTTCTCCCCCGCCTCTTCCTCCGGGTGGACAAGAAAATGGGCAACTGTGGTTCGCCCTACTCTGGTTGCGCAGCGCCCTGGCTCGAGAAATCCCCGGCACGTCGTTTTGCATTCGATTTCGGGGTTGCGAGACGTCGTCCGAGCCAGAGCGAGCCCGTGTGCTGCTTATTTCTGTCGCGTGCAGCCCATTGTCTCTCGCACGACGTAGGGACAGCCCGTCCGTCCATCCGACGCTATGCCGTACTCAGTGCATACATACACGTACTCCGTACCTCCGTATGCATGTATTGTTGACCGTCAGCCGTGCACCGTGGAGATGGCCCGCCCAAAAAAAAGAATGGAAATAGAAACCAGCCAGCGTTGCAGCCGTTTGACTTTGATATTCCGGTACGTTGCCGCCGGGTGCGGGCGTCGACGCAGACTGTAATTTTATGCCAGACCGAGCTCTGCTTTCATGTTCATGGTTCCACGTTATGCTCCCAGGCTCTTTGCCTCGCTTTTTCTATATACCAAACACTTGCTGCGCTTATTTATTTTATTTAGTTTCATATCATGAGGTCTTTGTTCACTCCCTTTTGGCTTGGATGGCCCATGGGATTTGATACTATTATTGTGACTGAAAGTAGTACAGCGTTCCTTTTATTTTCTGTATTTCTTCAACATGTGTTCTCCAGTGTTTTCTTGCATTTTGTTTAAAACAGCAGCACGGGCGTGACCGACCGACCGAGAATGGAATGCTTTGTGCGTTGAACTTCCTACAGTCATCACTGTTCACGTCCCAACGACGACGTCCATCGAGGACTATATCAGATGGAAGCGCCCATATTGCACATCCGATACAAAAGAAAATACAGACGATCCGCTGACCCAGTTAATGCGTTCCATGTGGACATCAGTGTGTGCTATAATAGCAGCCGTTTGGTGAGATAATAGGGCCAACTACGATGTGTGGCTGGTGCGTTAAGGCGAATGCGTGGTAGGGCTTTCAGGTATTAAGCATGGAATTAAGGGAGTGATGAAATAAGAAGGAGAAACGCGGCACGGCACACTGCGTTTGCGTCAAAGGATGCCGGCTGTAGTTGAAAGGAAATGAGACGTTGAGGGCAGATTCGCAACGACGACAAGTACGGGAATGAGCGAACGTGGAACCAAAATACATTAAATAAAATACATAAATAAAAGCATCATACACAGATATACGCAACACACAAGCACATCGAACTTGACTCCCGTTTCTCTTCTTAAAATTAAAGGGGCCAGCAACGCAATGCCGGCCGATCTTCCAGGCGATCCTGTCAACTTTGCCGCCCCGTGCAAGGACAGATGCAAAATGCAAAGAAAATGCAGGACCCAAGGAAAAGTCCTGCCCATGCGTCAATCCGCAAACGATAGCTGCGCAGTGCTCCTCGTACCAAATACGAGGCCCGTGTTCATATGATTGTTGCTATTACCGAGTAGCGTTTCTATATTCCGTGCAAGTCCTCCGTATGCATGCTGGCCTCTTCAAACGCTCTGATCGACGGTTTTATAACAGCAGTTCGCATTGGAGGTATATTGCTCGTTATTTGCTCCTGTTTAACCTTGTGTGTCCAACACCAAATACCGCTGGCTAAATGGCAAGCGAAATTCGTCGGGCTGGCCATGCATGTGCGGTTGGCGGTGTATCGAACGGGTGTCGGACAGACGTCTCGTGGTTGGCGCGGCAAGGACAGGCAAATCTGCGAAGAAAAGGCAACAAAAAAAAAAAAAAAAAAAAAACAAACTAAACAAACACACATAAAAAAGGTATAGAGGAATGGCAGTGTAGAGCGACACGTGCCTCCTTTCCCGTCTCACTGTAGTTCACCATACACGATACTTTGTGTACATAGTACGGCACTGCAATACTGCGTCCCTTGTGATTCACACTTTTATTTAGATTATTTTGCGTTTACCTGGAAATACAGATTGCTCCTGGGAGCTGGAAGGAGTGCAATATACTCTATCTGTCCCTGGGGATATTGAGATTCATTCCGGATTTTACTGCAAAAGTAAATACATGCAGTCCAAGCAAGGACATGCGTCCCGGAAGAGTGTAGGAGTAACTGAAGGCATCTGTACAGAAATGCAAAGTAACTAAGTAATAGGACAAGGTACATGTAGCCGAACCAAAAAAAATAGTGAATTATTATGCTACGTTTTGAGGCAACGAAATCTGAAAACTTTGCAAGTCTCATTTTTTTTTTCCCTTATCCCCTTTGTACTATTGCTTCCTCCACATGTGTCCCAAACTTCTATCCCGTCTCCCCTCCCCGCGCCATACAACGAGCATTATTAACAAAAGGCTGGCGGCTCAGCGTTCCGGTACGGCCAGGGATCAGGGGGGTTGGAAATAAAGTAATCTCCCCGGCAAAGAGGCTGTGATCGATGAACGGCACGAAGAAAGGGGAAGAGGATGGAAACATGAGGAAAGCTGCAATGCGAGAGAATGAACCATACATAGTCAGGAACTTAAATCGCCGAGTATATCAAGAGCGTTGAACGGTAGTGGTATTCTGCAGCGGTTTCTGTTTCATAAAATGACAAGAGTATTCTGCTTAAAAAAATCAAAACAATAAATAAAGTGATAACCAAAAGAGGTGTTTTTGTCCTTTTTTCTTTCCATTATTTTACAGGCCACGTTGTATTCCGTGAAGCAAGAGAAAAGTCGCGACAAGAACAAAACAACATCCTTCGGCCGCAACGACACAATTTTGTGCTTGGCAGCCAGCCATCCCGGCATGTCCTGGGCACTGGGTATTGCGTAATTCGAGACAAGTGCAGCCGGATTTGTTGACGCGTTCATGTTGGCTGCACAAACACAAACGGCAAAGCATTGCCCTCCCATCCTTTGCCACCAAGGGCTGGCACGCGCCTTGTTTCGTTCGTCTTCTCCAACTTGTCGTGCATATCCATCTATCCGGACGCAACACACCTTGATACACAACTTAGTTGCAACGGAAAATCAAGGAGCAGCAACAGCACGGCCTCGCAACCCAACAGACATCACACTCTCACATTGATCCTGCCATCCTGACATCCTTCGCTCTTCTCCTTGCTCTGCGTCCCCTCCCGTTGCAACCCGTGCCCTCCCCCATACCGCTGTGCTGCGACGTTTGGTTGTCTCTGATCGTCCACAGCAACGCTGGGTCGGCGCTTTTGTCGGGACCGAAGACGTGGAGGGCCCTGGGACGGGTGCTGCTGGCCTGGAACAACACCCAGTCTCAGTCGTCCAGCCCCCTATATTGTCTGTTTTTCTCTTATATGTCCAGGATGCACTGACTGCACTGGTCCACAGCCACTGCGGCCTAGCCACCGGCAGGTTCCGTACGAGAGCTTCGGTCTGAACCTTGTCTGGGCCTGGGTCAAGGGCTTGAAGCTTCATCAGGGAGAGCTGCGGACCAGCTTCTGCGATAATATGGATGTCAACCGTGGGATCCAGTGGTTCACGTCGTCTGTCTCTGGAGCTGTCAAAGCGGCGTGCTCCTCTGTCAAAAGCTCTGCTGCTTCTGGGTTGCTATTTTGGATTATAGAAAGCAACATTAGCATGGGCATGAAGCATCGGGAAAAGGAGTAAAAATAAACACCGGTGAGGATTTCAGATGTCGCTGCAACGACACGGCAAAATGAAAACAATATGAGACATCAGTTTTGCGACACGAACATCATCTTGGAAATTATCACGGCTGTTGGGCGGGTTAGACAGATGGTTGGCGATCGACACAGCCCGAGTTGGCCGGTTCTTTTCGGCATGTCTTTCTGCGAATCGGATCCGACAGCCTGTGCCCGACGGTGATCCGTTCGCAAAGGATCTCGTGATCAGGTTTAATGTTCAAGAGGGAAATGCAGGAGAATGTCCATGAATTTTGTGCCGGAATACTTGTAGTAGACCGAAAGTATGTGTAAAAGCAGAATCAAAATAACCAATGGATTATCCGCATATGCGATGGAAATATACCCAACATGTGATGGCAATGCAGCAAAATATACGCGGACAGAAAAAGCCAAACCGTAACTCCAATGACCCAACACGCCGTGTTTACACAGTGGCTTTTGATTTTTGTGCTGTAGCCAACGTATGCAATAGGCCCTACCCTACTCCGCGCCCGCCATAGCCACGTCTTCAATCTCGCCGGCGACGGGCCCGCCTGGCATTTGCAGAGCATCCATCTCCTGCAGCGTGTAGTCCACCAGGTAGCTCTCGTCCAGCAGCTCGGCCATGCGCCGGTAGTGGCGCTCCGTGTAGGCCAGCAGCGCATCGAGGACGTCCTTGATGTTGGCGCCGCGGATGCTGCTGCTGACGCCGCCAGTGCTCATGTCGTCCACCACCGGCTCACCGCCCTCGACAGCCTTGGAGTGCCGGCGCCGGGCAAGCCCGGCCAGCCGCGTCGCCGAGTAGCTGCGCACAATCGAGGCAAGCACGCGCTGCGCCACCGTCGCGGTGCGTCCGTTGGTGTTCCAATCACGCACGCGCAGCAGCAACAGGTAGAGCTGGTCGTCCGTCAGCGAGGCCAGCGCGGCGTCGACGCCTGGGTTCGCGCCATACTCGCCAACCTGCGACAAGACGGACAGCAGACGACCCGGCTGGTTGAGCTGCAGCGCCAGCGTGAGGGCCTCGCGGTACGCGCCGCGGCGCATGTGGTTGGCCAGCAGCTGTTCCTGCTCGACGCGCTCCTTGGCGGCTTCGGCCGCGGCAGCCACTGTCGACGCAGTCGTGTCGCGCCAGAAGGAGATCGTGGCGTCGCCGCCACCGGACACAAACATGCGTGGGCGCCTCTTCTTGGACGATGTAG
Source organism: Sporothrix schenckii 1099-18 (assembly GCF_000961545.1). Taxonomy (NCBI): domain Eukaryota; kingdom Fungi; phylum Ascomycota; class Sordariomycetes; order Ophiostomatales; family Ophiostomataceae; genus Sporothrix; species Sporothrix schenckii. Next base: position 2,669,905 of record NW_015971150.1, read on the forward strand.
CGGTCGTAGTCGTAGTCGTAGTCGTTGTCGTAGTCGTAGACGTGGTCGGGGCCGGGGCCGGGTTGCGCACAGCCAGTGCCCACACACGGTCTTCGTGGTTGTCGAGGGTGCACGCCGCCTCGCCCGACGCGGCATCCCAGACCTTCACAAGACCGTCGCCACCGGCACTGGCAAAGAGCACGGGAGCAGGGCCGCGGGAGGAAGAGGCGCTGCGGCGCGACGGCCGTTCTTCGTCGTTGTCGAGATCCATGTATTCGTCATCCGCTTCGCCGCCGTCGTCGTCGTCGTTCCCGTCGTCGTCGTCGTTCCCGTCGTCCTCGGCGCCGTCGCCGCCGCTGCCCAGCCACGCCACCTTGAGAACGCTGTTCGTGTGGCCCTCAAACGTCCGCAGGCATGTGTAGTCCGCCAGGCTCCACAGCTTGACCGTCTTGTCACCGCTGCCCGTCAGGACAAAACCACGGCTGCCGCCGGCCACGGTGCCCGTGTCACTCGTCAGCGAGGGGGTGTGCAGCGGTGCAAACTTGACCGACCACACACCGCGGCGGTGGCCCCGTAGAATGCCCTGCACCTCGCCCTCGCGCACCGAAAAGATCTTGACCGTGCGGTCCTGCGACGACGACGCAAACAGCTGCCCGGCCGCATCCACGTCCAGCGCATTGATGTCCTTGTCGTGTGCCTTGCGGGTGAACAGGGCGCGCTGCTGCGCCGACGATGCAGTTGGTGCCTGCCGTGGGATGTCCCAACGCTTGACCGTCAGATCCTGCGAGCCCGTGACGAGGAATGCCGGCGGGTGGTTGAGGGCATCCTCAAACGCAGGCGTGCCTGCTTCGGGCACGGCCTTGGGCAGCGCGACGGCACCGACAGACTCCGCATGGCCTGCAAAGACGGCATAGCAGCTGTACACTTTGTTGCCGCCGGCGTCCGTCGCCGATTGATCGACGCGCCAAAGCCGCGCGGTGTTGTCCTTGGCACCCGTGGCAACCCAGTGGCCCGACCAGTCGACGTCAAGCGACACCACAATGTCAGTGTGGCCTTTCAGCAAGGCTACATCCTGGCCAAAATAGGCAGCACTGCTGGGTGTCGATGAAGCTTCCGGTTCCGCCACGGAGACAATGCGCACGTCCTCCGAGTTGGTGCCCAGCGCCAGCAGCGACTGGTCGGGCAGCAAGAAGGCTAGGTCGATGACGTCGTCGTGTGTGCCCGAGATGCGCCGCGCCGGCTCGAGGGGTGCGAGGCCGCTGCTGTCACCACCAGCCTTGGCATTGCTGGTAAATGTGTTCAGCAGATCCCGCGATGTCGGCACAGGGTAGAGAGCAAGAGTCTGGTCCATCTGCACACATAGAAGTGTCGACTGCGCGGGCCGGAACAGCGCTGCAACAATCAGCTCCTCGTCCGATCGTGCTGGCTGCTCGGCCGTGATCTCACGGCCTGTACGTGTCTCCCACAGCCGGATACAGCCGTTGGCACCAGCAGAGTAGGTCACGGCGCCGCTGTCAGCCTCTGCATCGGCACCGTCGGCACCAGACACAAAGCCAGCTGCCTCAATCAGCTCAAACGTCGGCACCACGCGCCGCTGCGTCCACGTTTTGGCGTCCCACCAGATGATGGTCTTGTCGCGACCGGCCGTGACAAAGACGTTTTGCGCCGGCGAGTAGTCAAGGGCCTGCACGTCTGACACGTGCGCATCCAGATTGGCCACAACAGCTCGCTTGTGCAGGTCCCACACGCGCACCTTGCCGTCCTGGCTGCCCGACGCAAGCCGGAAGCGAGCTGCCGTGTCCACAGCCTGTGCTGTAGACGCGGGCAAGCTCTCCTGCTGGGTGCCCTTCTTGTTCTTCTTTTTCTTGCCGTCCCGTGCGGCCACCTCAGCAGGAGCACCGCCGGCGGTTGCTGCGACCTCGAAAAAGTGCAGCGCCGAGACGAGCACGCTGGGCCCGCGGAACGTGTGCGTCACAAAGCCGCCCCGGATATCCCACACCTTGATGTTGCCGTCGGCGGCGCCCGTGGCCAGGAGTGTGCTTGTGCGGTCCACGGCGAGAACGACGGCCGGCGTGGCGTGCGGCTTGAGCGTGCGTAGAAGAGTTGGCTCGACGGCGTCCAGGTCCTGGGACACCTGTAGGGCATAGATGCGCATGGCCAGGGACCGCGAGCAGACGACGAGGTGGGATGCGGATGGCGATACTGAGAGGAGAGGTCAGTGTGACGAGTTGGATGGAGCAAAAGTGCAACAAAACAAAGAAAATGAGAGACGGAGAGAGGGCCATAATACGAACATATTAATGTCGAGATTGGTTCGCCATCCTAGAGCATCAACGTTAGCAGCTGTCCCGCATATCGACTCCTACCAATTGCAGCCGACGTACTCCTTCAATTCGTGCAAACAGCTTGCCTGTCGCCAGGTCCGTGAGCACAGCATCCTCGCCGAGCGTCGTCGCCAGAATGCGCGAGCCGCTGTCGAGAGCCACTGAACCACCTGTGTAGATTGGCCGGATGACCTGGTCAACCTCAAAGGTCGTCTTGTACGCGAGCTTCGTCGCCATGGTGGGCGAGTGGTTGTAGGGTGCTGTGTGGTTGGGATTGTGTCACGAAGCTCGGTTTGTTGTTGATTTCGCTCGCCGTGAAGATTTTCCTAGTGGACTATTTTCTTGTCCCTCTGCTCCTTCTGCGTTTTGCAGTTTTGCAGTTGGCACTGGCGCTTTCCAAACTTTTTTTAACGATAAGAAATAAAGTTATCTTAGCGCGAAGCTGAGGAAAACTGTGGACTGTGCTGAGCCACAGTGCGTAGTTTCTCGCACGGTACAGCTCAGTGTCGATTGCGCCTGCCGCTTCAAAAGTGTGTCTTCCTAGAGCAGTGAGTTGAGTAGCAGCTCCCCTGTAGCACCTGCCCCGTAGCGAGCTAGTACGGAGTTCATAACAACGGGGGTCATAGGTGACACTGCCTTCGCTTTTCGCCTCACTTCTCGCTTCATCGTCCCGAACCACGTTCTCTCATGTCGCGCACGGCATGTGAACAGTGCACGCCTTTTTGAGAATGACGAGGCTCGGTCCGTTGACGTCGCAGGCGCTTGTAAGTATGAGCCTTGCTTCTTGTTGGTGATCGTGTCTCACCCTGCCTCACGGTCACTTCATTTCGCTTCTCACTAACCGCTGCTCCTCAGGGCCGCTCCCCTTACGACATCCTCGTGCTGGGCAATGGCGAGGCCAACCCGCGCGAACCGCCGCAAGACTACGATGAGCGTGGCCGGCCTGTCAATGCAGAGACGAAGCGTATCAACCGCAACATTGTCCGGTCACACAATGAGGTCATGCATGTGATCGGCGTTGCCGAGCCGGACAGCCTTATCACGGCCGAGTCCGAATCGGACAACCAGCTGATCCAGCAGCACCTTGAGGACATGCTGGGCCGCAAGCTCTGGGACCCGGCTCGGGTGATCGGCGCCCTGGGTGTTTGGGGTGCCGAGCCGCTGCGGCAGCGGGCGTTGGTAGGTGTATCTGGTGCTGTGCTGTTTTGATGTCCAAACCTTGTCATCGCTGACGATGTAGCTTTATACCCAATTTTCCACTTACCCGCCTTGGAGGCACTTCCGGCAGGACTACGGTCTGCACCCCCTCTTCGATATTCTATCCAGCGGCGTCCTGGCTAGCGTCGTGGATCGTTTCCTGCGGCATGCCTCCCTTGAGCGCAAGAGCATCCGCGAGAACCTCTGGTCAGTGCGCCCGGGTGCCTGCGTTTGGTTTTTGCGCAAGCCCTGATTCTGAAAACTTGTTTTTACCGTGCTTTGTTTGCTGTTTTTTTTCGTATTGCCGTATTGCCGTCTTGCCGTTTGCAATCCGACTAACCCTCCCTAGGCTTCGCATCGCCACCAAATATGTGCGTGTGCACCTTCAGCTCTTCTCGTGTCTCCAACGACTCGCCATCATACCTGCATTCCCTTGGCTTCCGGGACCGCTCTATTTCGTTCCCTTCTCCAGTGATTCGCCCATTGCCCGTCCGCCGATCCTTCCGACGTCGTACTCTTTCGGCGGCGTGGCGGAGTGGGTGGGACAGGTTCTGTTCTGCGTTGCACCCATTGCCGTGTTTTACGGCTACACAGAACTCCGGGAGCAACTCTCACACCACCTCAACTACGCTATCTATGACACCCTGAATACGCCTTCCAACCCGCCCCTGCAGCGGCCCGTGTCCGAGTTTAACCCGTATACCGGCGAGCGCCGGTTGGCAGGGCTTCCTAATGTCGAGGTGCTGCCTCCACGGCCACCAGTGCCTCCACCTCCGCCGCCACAACAGCAAACGCAAACACGGACACGACCTGCTGTCCCGCCGCCGCCGGCCGACAGCCAGCGCCTCTTGAGTGAAGGGGATGAACATAACGACAGCAACCGACGGAACGCCATTGATGGTGTCCAGGATGCGGTGGCTGTTGATGAAAGTGCAAACGAAAGAGCCGGCGAGGCGTCGGGTTCGTCTGAAACGACCCCGACCCAACAGCAGCACCGCACCTCGACGACGCCTCCGCCAGGCTCGCCGACAAACGCACCTCGTCGGCGGAATACCGTGTCCAGTGGCGGGGGCGGTGATGGCTACATTAGCGAAGAGGAGGAGTTTGAGCTGAGCGCGACATTGGTCAGTTTCGATGTGGAGGCTGGGTCGGCGGGCGACGCACCGCCCAATGCGTGGTCCGCCGAGCTCCGCCAGAGCGCCACGGTGAGCATAGGTTACGAGGGCGACGGTTATGGCCCCTTCGGTGGCAGCCCCTCACTCGGCACCTACCTCCGGGGTGTTTACTACCCAGGCGTTAACGCGCCGTTCAATTCGGATACGATGTTGTCGAGGCTCCCGGCCGCCATCTTGTCCGATAACGCTGCGTCACTTGCCGCCAAGCTGTTGCTTGTCGACTGTGAAGCAGCCGTCGTGCGCCTCATGGCCCGCGGCTACCGCTTGCAGCACGGCCAACGGGTGGACGACCTGTACGACCTCGGCACCGTGCCGTTTCCCTTTGTGCCGGGCGGGACGTTCTCGCTGAGCGCGGCAAACCACTACGCTATGGCTATCGTACTGGAGGCCGCTGTCAAGTCTGTCGGGGTCCTGGCTGCACTGGGCATCTCGTGGCTCTACAGGGGTAGCCAGCAAGGCTGGAGCTTCATGCGTGTGGTGCGGGAGAAGCTGAAATTATATGGTGCACAGAAGCGCGAAAGCGATCCTATTGACGTCGTTTAGTTAGACGTGTCGGGCGGGTCAAACACGTAGGGCTTGGGTTGCAAACACTGTATATTGCCATTCATATTATGGGCGTTGGAGGGACAGCGTGCTTTTTCATATGCGCTTGACGGGTATTGTCCATAGTGTTATTGTACTCGAGCTTGTGCACATCATACCCCGATCTCGTCATGTATTAACATCAGGTGCAAAAAAAAAAAAGATAAGAAATATGGTCATGGTCACATTACGCTGTCCATTTCTTTGGACACAGCGGCATCGTATGTTACAGGCTCCGACGGCTGTGGCAACACCACCGCATCCCAATTCACTCCCGCGATGCCCTCTGCTTTCCCTTCTTGCTCTTATTTCCTGTCGTTGCGCGTGCCGCTTTCCGCTCGTCCACCTGCTCTTTGAGAATGTCGTACAGGTCCTCGTTACGCCGCGCCAGCAGCAGCACGTCGTCGGTTGTTATGGTCGATCGCCCCGCGTGGCGGCTGAAGCTCTCGAGATCAGCGGCCACCGACTCAATCTGCGTCCACACCATATCGGCGAGGGCGCCAATGAACTGGGGCGTGGCGTTACGGTTCTGCTTGATGGACTCCTGGTCGACGAGGTCACTGACAGCAGACCAGAGGGCGGATTTGAGCTGCTGTTGGGTTAGTGGTCAGACAAATACAGGCAATCAAAATACGAGGAGCGATAAAAGCACAAAATTACCTCCTGCTCGTCTTGGTTGGCCATGTTGTCGTTGCTCCAGCCTTTCGCTGTGTCTGGTGATGACGATGTCCAGGTTACGCGCTTTTGGGTGGGGAAGACGCGACAGCCTTGCCAGTATGATGTAGCAATGGCACACGGCTGTCGGCACTGTAATTAGCATGTTGTACGTCAGTACGAAATAGGCAAGGAGGACCCGCTTGCCCAATGCGGCAACGGCCAGGAAGTTTTCTCGTCGCCGTGGCCGGTTGCTCTTTTTGCGGCTTTTAGCGTTCTAGTGGCGATCCCAGCCCGTCCGGACGACCCGAAAGCCCACTCCAAGCCCTGTAACTGAAGCGCAAAGGACCTACCATCAGCCAACCACAGGACAGAGTGGCGCGCGATAAAAGTTCTCTGGCGAAGCTATCGCGCAGTAGCAATTACACGTAATTTTTGTGCTTTTCCACCAACTCACGAAATTTCCTTCTCCGGGCTTCCATCGCGACATTCGCGGCACGCGAATACGACTCTCCCCGACGCTATTACCTGGTCCTTTCGTTGCTTTTTCTTTTGTGCCCTCTTTTTGGTCTTCTTCCATTCGTTTCTGGTTCCACGACGTTTTTGCGACCCAGCAACGTCATCTTTCAGCGGCCTTTTCCATACGACTTTCTGTTGCGATAGGATTGATCGTCAATTCGAGCCGATATTCACCTCCATCTTCCTTGCTTCGCCCTCCATTTTACACAGAAACAAAATGGCTGGCCTCGGCGACGTCGTGTCTCTCGTGGGCAGCCGCTTCGCCAACAACCTCGCTGGCTCTTTTGGTAGCCTCACCATCCACCAATGGATCCGCCTCGTTGTCATCGCTGGCGCCTACATGCTGCTGCGGCCCTATATCGTCAAGCTCGGCGGCCGTGTTCAGATGAAGCAGCACGAGGCCGACGAGAAGGCGTCGCTGGCCGAGGCCGTCGCGATCGCTAACGGAGAGAAGCCCGCCCTGTCGGCCAACGACCTACGGGGCGGGGCCCCCAAGAACTCCAAGGCTGCGGCTGCCATCCTGGGCAGCGACGACGAAGACGACAGCGACAACGAGGGTGCCGTCACGGGTGCTGCGGCGTCTGGCACAGACTGGGGCAAGAACGCGCGCAAGCGACAACGGCGGATGCTTCGCAACATGCTGGAGGCGCACGAGCAACAGCTGGCAGACGCGCAGGCCGACGAAGACGATAAGGACATTGAAGAGTTCTTAGAGGACTAGACGTCGATAGCGAGTCGGACGATGGACATTGATGTCCGCAGAGATCATCAAGGAACTGGTAGCTGGCGGCATTGCATCTGGCGTTCTTTTTGGGGCAGCGGCATACTATCAGAAATAGACTAATAATGGGACACGTTTTTTATGCAGAGATGTTTTGTGCAATCTTGTTCGATGTCGCCAACGCAAAGCGATACGGAACGCTGGTGTGCGTGCCGAATGCTATGCATGTCATTTGTTCGTCGTGCGTGGCCGCTAGTGCAGACGCCTAGGCGGTGTACTTCACCGAAACGAGGCTGTGAAGCTGCACGACCATACGGGTCTAAGCCACACCGGTATATTAACAAGGCAACAAATGGCGATCCACGACTGATGAGGCTCTGCAGGGCTGCGAGCTCCCTTTGACTGTCAAGGCACTGCCGACCAGGATGGACCTCGACAGCTTAATAACAGCAACGCCTAGGCAGGCTGTCAGGCTGTCAATTTGACCCGGCATTTCCCATCAATGCCACCTTGGAAGAGCCTCATCACCCCACCCACTCGACCGTCGCCCTTCAATCTCGTCTGACCATCAATAGCCTGGTACGCAAAGATTGTGTTCGGTGATGTTCTGCGACTTCGGACTCGCCCGGGGCGTGGAGGGGACTGCTGCGCTCTACAAGCACATCATCATCTTCGGTCGACAGTGACTCTCCCTCGTTCGGCCTGCTGGTGTTGCCCCAGTCGACATCACCTGGTACTTTTCGCTCTCGTACTCGTCCTCGATATCGTCTTTTTTCTCTTGATATGGACTTCGGTGCCGAAATGGTGGCCGGTGTCCTCTTGGCTATGGCCACACGGTGCTTTGTCCGCAAAACTTGTGTGTGCCGTCTCTGTATGTCCAAGGTCACGTATAGCATACTGTGCCGCCTGTCATGCTAGTGACATGGTTCGATCTGTGACAACTGCGATGACGGCCGTTGGCAGACTGAATGCAACAGCCGGCTCGCGTGCTATCTTGTAATGCTTCGATGGCCCTGTCGCCAGGCCCGCCGTGTACCGCCGGAAAGGGAATCAGGTGAGTCATTTTGGTGTATCCAATATGCTCAGACATGCACAGTCTTACGATGTAGCTGGACGGCGTAAGAGTGTAACCTACCTGTGAAAAGTATATCGAGTTAGCCTGGCACAAGAATTCACGTTTTTTGCACCTTACAGACTGCTTCTTTCACATTTTTTCTTTCTGGGTGCCTCCATTCCGTTCATTGAGTGGTCTCTGCTGCTCATGTCGCAAGTGTTGTGTCTCGCGGTGCACAGCTCCTCACTGCCATTTGTAATCTCGGCATCTTAGTGTTTGTCGCCAAGATCCAAAGCTGTTGACCTGATAGCCATGTTGGCATGAGTTACTAACGAAGCAGCTATGCTCGCGTACTTTTCTTGTGTACAGTTGTATGTCTGCGAGAAGAAGACCCGTCACATGCCATATCTGGGAACCAGTCGGCGCTCGTCAACTGGGGGTTGAGTGACGGCCAGCCCAAGTGACACTTGTATTCCTTCATGGCCGTCCGTCAGCCTCCTGTGCTCCGTAGAGAAGAACGTGACTTATGTCGGACAGAGACATGGGGGAATGTCTCGCATCTGGAACGGCCGGATCCAAGAAACCGCACATTGGCGTCAAATCTCTCACGACTCTCATGACGGGACAGAGTCTTTAAGGCAAGTGCAATACTCCTGCGACACGCACGAAGGAGAACCTATGCACAAACTTGTGGATCGGAGACAAATCAAACGTCTGTGTCACGAGTGCAGAGGTAGAGTTCATTTACGCCGCCCGTGTGCTGGGCCAACCGTTGAGACAACTGTTCGGTTCCTTGGCAGATAGATTGGTGTTGTGATGGGCATGGATGGAGTATGACGGTACAGGCAGCAAGTTTGTAATTAAATAGGGCTAACAAGAAACAGGCGGAGATAATTGAACCGTAAAATGCAATTTGGGTGGGGGAATAGGCTACGTAGAATTCAGATTATCAACAAGATGCTCCCACGTGTAGTGTCCGGAAGGACGTTCCTTCCTCTGCACAAGAAACAATCCTCAATAGGGGTCAGGCAGAAGTAAACGATCAAGAAAGAGCAAAGAGAGCAGTAACACGAGTGCTGGTCGTACCTCCTAGATTAGGGGAATATTCTTTGTGTAGGTCGGTCGTTCCTGCACCAAGGCGGCGACTTCGACGATACCGACGGCAGCAACGAGATAGAGGTTATACAGCAGGTGCTGTGCACGGCAGGCATGACCGACACAAGAACAGATCCCACCGCCACCATAACAGAGACGTCGTGCCCAAGTGTGACAGGGGTTTTGCACAACCCAACAAGCAACAAAACACAACAATTTTGGTAGCCAAGACAAGACGCTGCCCCCCTCCACTGGGTGGCCAACAACAACCACACGCCGGAACCTTTGATTCGCTTGGCTTCTTTTGGACTTTCGCTCTTTGTCCTTCCCCTCCCATCGTCTGCTTTGGGCAGACATCAGGTGTTTTCGACACAAAAGGGCAGATAGGGCGGTTGGGATCAAGGAAACTGGTCCAAATACCAAATGCACTCGCCCCATCCATCATGCGTCTTCGATCAGCCGATTTGGGACGACAGATACATCCGGCATACGAAACGTCTCACAAGCAAGTAAACAAGGCGATAGATACCGACTGACATGGAGCAATTGGAGGCATAACCTGGACACTGCAATGAACTGTTTCGAGGAAAAACAAAAGACCCAAAACATACAAAGAGTCGGCAAGGCGACCAAAGTCAATACGGAGGAATTACAACATAAGCTGCTCAGTTGCAATAGTCCAACCAGCTTTCTCTAGCGCCCCTGAACAGCGCCTTGGGCTTTGTGGATTGCGTCTGTGCGGTGGCCAGGATCCATCCATCTTGGTCTCACATGCATGCACAGAGGGACCGCTACTGTCGTGCTGTTTGCGCTCTCCACTCGGCCTGCGCTCGATCTCGACTCCTGCAAGAAGACGTACGACATACACGACCGAGCCGACGTCCGATCTGGCAGCTTTCTAGCAGACGGCCAACACAATTTTCACCTTGTCCGACGGCTTTCCGCGCTGTATTATGAGCCAGCTGCGGTCAAATGTTCAGCTCGCTGCATGCCATACTACCTTGGTTCGAGGGTAGGACATTGTGTTATTTTGTTTATTCCGCCCTCTCGCCGCAGTCTCGCCTTGACTTGCAGAACCCCTCATTCAGCTCCCTCCCGGTCCCTGGGACCCTTGTTCCGTGCCTAGACACTTCTGTCGCATTCTCCTCGCCCTCGCCCTCTGCCCTTCTATACTCATCTCCCTTCTCATCGCCCAAGCTGCCAAGTGTGGGTTGTGGCGGCCAGGCCGGCCCAACAGGCTGCAACGAATCTCCAGACCTAGCCTTGGCTGCATCCGTCCAGCAAACCAGCAACGACAACAGGTAAGGCTGGCTTGGTGGTGGCCTGACACTGGCTGCCCTCTGCTGTCTGCCCCGAATAGCGACACTCTGATGCGGTGTTCGTGCTCGCCCTCATTTGTTCCCGTATTCTTACCTCCTCTTCCCCTCCATTGTCTCTCGGCGGCCTTCCTTCAATCACCACCTTTTGACATATTTTCTTTGCACTGCCATTGTCCAAAGCCTTTGAGGCCGTGTATCTAATCCAAGCTTACCAAGTGGAGGCTCTGTTTCGTTTCTTGTTTCCTTTTGTTCCCTTTATCCCTACTTGTTTCTTTCGTCCGATTTGTTCTTAGGAACAACATTGATACTGCATCGCTTCCTTCTCCTCTCTAATCCTCTTCTGCTTTCTTCGCATCCTTTCTTTTTCTAACGAAGACACACATAGCCAACCTCAACACCCCCCCACCCTTGGCCAACTCAAACTCTCTTTACGATTCCGTTCGTTTGGTGTACTAAACAGCCTCGCTCTAGAGTGTGACTATCGTGGCATAGCGATTTTCGCCTCAGCACTAGACGAGGCCCGGCCTCCTTGCCAACACGATCCCGCTACACTAGTTCGAGGCCCGGGGCGTTGAACCTGAGCTTGCCATGTTTACCAGTACTTTCGGACACTAAACAGGAAAGCAAGCCCCAAAGCAAGGCCCGTTGTTTACTTCCCCTCACCACCGCGCCCATCGTCGCCGCGTCGCCGCGCAAAGGACAATGTCGATTTTGACAACCACTTGAACCGTGTGCGGAAATCCAAGACAATTTACAGCATGGCCGGCCGGTTTAGAGGCGACGACCAATATCCTCCGCGGCCGGGAAATTATCACACCAACAGCTCAAACTCGTGAGTCGTTCCCCGTTACCCCGCTATAAGAGATTGTTGCACACAAAGATCAGGCTGGCAATCTGACATGACAATCTTCCGTCCCATCTAGCATCGACGGCCGCTACCAGCGAAGTTACGATCGCAACCATGAGCGTGCGCAATCCGAACATCCCCCACGAAACGAGCAAGGCCGTGTTCCCCGGACGCTAAACTCTGCCTATACAAGGCGACGACACAATTCACTCAACGCCTTTGTCGAAGATGAGCGCGATGCATTGGCGAGAGAGCACAATCCAGCGTCGGCTGGCCTGTTGTCGGCGGGCGACGATGAACCGATACAACGCGGCGATGTCGACCAAATACCTATACTGATGGAAGTGGTCAACCCCGAGCGCCGCTTTGTTCTCATTCCAAAAGCGCCGACTGTAGAACCGGAAGCCAAGGCGGCCGACGGCAATGGGCGGGGACATGGCTCAGTTGCTTCTAGTGTATCGAGCGCCTCGAGAAACTCCAAAACCTCTCACGACTCGACCGGCTCCCCGTCTACAATCACAGCTACGGCCTCTACAATTACCTCCACAGAATCAACAATCACTCCAACAGGCTCGCCTTCCACACCTACTGGGCCGTCCAGTAGCTCGTACGGCGGTATCCGCACGCCCCCCGCCTCAAGCCGGCAGCCAGACAAGGTCTCTGAATACGAAGCAAACACCTGCCGCAAGTTCACTGTGCCGCGCATCGATTCCGAGTCGGCTTCATCTGGCTCAACAGCAACAGAGCCCTCTAAAATTCGAAGCGATAAAGACGGCGTGACTGCCACTGCAAGCCAGCATCGTCCTTCTCTTAGTACCGCAGCAGGGCTTACGGCAGCGGCGGCAGCAGCAGCGGCGGTGGCAGCGGCCACCACGGCGACATCATCAAAAGCAAAGCCTGAAATCAAGAGACGAAAGAGTCGCCTCGACTTGCCGCGCATTGACACCGACATGCAGCATGACAACAGAGCCCACAGCACAAACTCTGGTCGGCCGAGATCACCAACGCCGTCTGAATACAAAACACGCGATCGGCACAATGATAGTCGTGATAGCCGCGAAGGCTTGGGCGACAGAAATGGCCACCGGGACAACGATTTCTTATCGCCAACATTCATCAAGCACACGACCAACGGCCGGGACCGTGCCTACTTTGAGCAAGCCAGCCACGGTCAAAACTCTAACGGCGAGTCTGACAGTGGGCGGGCCCGTTCCGGTGACTCCCTCTCGTCTCACAGTGACTGGAGGTCTCATGACCGCGACGAGCGCAGCTCAATTTCGGATTCGAGCATAAAGCGCCGGTCTACGTCATTCTCAGAGACAGGCAGATTATCGCGGAAGCCTTCTTACAAGCGGATCTCTCGCGATGAAGGGGCCGACTCTCGTGCCGGACGCAAATCGCCTTCTCCGCCACCGAAATCCCGTACTCCTACGTCACCGCAGCCACGGACTGACAAACGGCCGTCTTCTCCACCACGGAATCGTGAACGTGAACGTGACCGCGAGAGAGATCGGGACAGAGAGCGCGGACGCGATGGGGAGAGAGATCGTGTCAAAGAGCGTGATCGTGAACGTGACCGAGAGCGAGAGCGGGAGCGAGAGAGGGAGAAGGAGAGAGATAAAGAGAGAGAAAGGGAAAAGGAACGGGATCGGCGACTTCAAGAACAAGATCGGGACCGCCAAAAGCCAGTGCGGCGCGACTCGATCCCAATTAAACGACGAGATTCGATGATCCGCCCAGGTGACGGCTTCTCCGACGAACGATCCAAAAGGAGCTCTGCCAATACACCTCTACGACGCCAAAACAGCGAGCGCCGTCGGCCTTCGCCACCACTGCACAAAGACGATGAGTCCGTGGTCAGCAAAGCCTCCAGCAACCCGAATCCACGGCGCACATCTGCCATCGATGACCCCGGTATTAATGACCGGTATCGCTCGGCAAACTCGACCCCGCTTGCTACACCAAAACAATCAGGGGGCCAATTCCCATTCATGGCCGGCTCTCCACCAAAGGAATTGTTTGAGGCGACCAGACCGGTGTCTCCGAGGCGGAGAGACGACCGTAGACCAGGCTCTTCATCATCTCCGTCTTCGTCCCCAGAAAGCCGGTCGAGGAACCCGCACGAAGGCGATCGGCCAAGAGGTCCTCGCCCTCGTGCTACCCAGCATCCAAATGTAGTGCACAACCCTGCCACTGCGTCTATGCCGAACCTACAGTCTGCACCCAAAGCGTCGACCCTTCCAATGCCCATCTCTCTTCCCATTCCCATCCCTGCGTTGTCACCGGGTCGTGCGGACTCCCTTCGCGACCACGATGCACCTGCTCGTCAGGAACGAGAGCGATCTCCCGTTGACTCGCTGCGCTCCTCCCGCATTTCTTTGAATTCCAATCCATTGCCACCAAGATCATCTGCTGTTTTTGGGCATGGTCCCAATTCCTCACCGTCGTACCGCCAGCCTGCGTTTTTTATCAATATTCCGAGCACCGCGGCAGATGACGAGATCGCCGTCGATGTGCAAATTGTGACAGGAGGTGGTCCTCGGGAATGGTACCCGGAGCGGCCGCCTGCGGCAACAAGACAGGGCGCTGAGCGACCGCCAGTGGACCGAGCTGAAAAGCCGCTTGTGCCTCTCTATAAGCGTTATGCTGAAGATGTCTACTCTGGCCGGGTTGCGGGATTGCCAGAGTGTCCGAGAATCCAGTTCAGCACCAAGTACCGCGACTGGCGCACTTTGACGCCATACAAGGATTTCCTCATCTGCCCGACTTGCTACGATGCTGGGTTTGCACGGACCCAGTGGCGGAACGAGTTTGTACCGGTGACTGGTATTGATCCGAAGCTGAAGACGAACTGCATCTACGGCGCCATGCCATGGTACCAGGTTGCCTTCTTCTTCGTGCGGGCCTTCCAGATGCCCACGCTGAGCCTTTTGCGGACCATGTTTAACCGAGATGAGGAATTGCGGCTTCCATGCCCGGGTCCCAGACGCATTGCTGGCCGCTGGTTCACTATCCAGGATCCTCTAGATGGGCGCCCTGTGAGCAAATTCACGACCTGCGAGCAGTGCGCAACAGCCATCACGGTTCTTTTCCCACGACTCAAGGGTCTCTTGCAGGACAACAATCCAACACCTCACGACACAACCAACGTTTGCTCGCTGTACTACGAGCCAGAACGAAAGCGGCTTTGGAAGTTCATTGATGTGCTAGAGTCGACCAACAATGCAAGCATGGTGAACAATGCACCCGTGGATGTGAATGAGTTTATCAACAAGATTTTGGACATCACCCACTACGAAGAGTGCAAGCGCGACATCCCGGTGCGCCAGCGCAAGTGGTACTGGATGCGGACGATGCCGGACTTTGTGGTCTGCCAAGAGTGCTTCGACGAGGTTGTATACCCCGTGGTCACGACGTACCGCGGTGTGGCGGGCGATTTTTACAAGGAGCCCAAGGAGCTGGATATTGCGGCATGCCACCTCTATTCGCAGCGCATGCGAGACATTTTCAAGCGGGCTTGCCAGAACAATGACAAGGAGTATCTTGCAAAGAAGCTAGAGGAGCGGGCCGACGTGGCGGCGGACATCACCGCGCGCATTCAGCGGCTCCCAAAGGCGTCCTCAGCAGACGACGTTGAACAAATGAAGCTCATGGCGGAGTGGAAGAAGTGGGAGTAAACCAGCAACGAGACAAATGCATGATGACAGCGGTCATGCCTATACGTATGATGCAGCATTCGATGATAGATGACGCCTTGGACATTGGGCATTGGAAACCGGACCCGGGACTAGAACTATGGGCGCGAAATAAATATATACATCGGACAAATGTATGCCAAACTGCCGATGAACACATAATAGAAACATTTGCAGCTCAGCACGTGTCGTCTCCAATTTTGCCCAGATGTTCCCATTTTGCCATCCATCTGCTCCGTTTATGGAGACGGCAAGGGGACGCAGGGCCTCCGCAGCATATCAGCCGAGAGCTGAACAAGGCAAGCTGGGGGGTTGTATGCATTTCGAAATTGTTATTCAGTTGAGTTGAAGCCCTCTATTTAATTTATTTTGCCTTTTATTCCTCTCGCGCAAGCAGCCCTCTTTTGCATTTATATTATTTTCCGCGTTTCCACCTCCTCTCGAAAATTATGCCACCAATAAACAAGCACCGTCTTTTACTCCTGGAGAATCGACACACGGATGCTGCCACGAATGATCACCATATGTTAGCTACCACCTTCATTTGCCGGTGGATCTAGCCCGGCACCCTTAGAGTACCAATGGCCCGGCAATGTGGCAATATAGAAGTGGACAGCAACGGACCCTTAGGCCAAGTGGAAGTCTGTTTTCTGGGGAAGATGCCTCTGCGAAGGCCACCCGTGACCATAACTACGTAGAGAAGGGCAGAAGTGCCTGCAGCGTAAACCTACGACACCATCGCCCGCCGTCTACGAGACCACTTGACATCATAGGGTTGTTTTGCTACCAACTATCGCGGTACGATGCAAATCTCAACAATTCTCGCAGCTTTTGTGGGCACGGCGCCTGTGCTGACTGCAATCTACCGCGAGGGAAACACCTGCACAGTGACGCCACAAGGGGCAGCGACAATTAAACGACGATCGCCCGCGCCAGAGCCAGCCGCAGCGCCGGGGCCACAGCCAGAACCGGTCTCTGACTATATTTCCGAGCAAAATATAGCCCATGAACAGTATCCGACCGACCGCACCGATGCGCCGACGCCCACGTCCGTCATCTACAACGAGGTGTATCCGCGTCCGGAGCCGGGCAGCGACGGCGCGCGTCGATACGACCGCAAAGCGGCGGCAGTTTCCGAGTCGATAGCAGCGGCACGACAGGCATCGGCGTTGGCCTCGGTGGCTGCCGTCAAGGCGCTTGCTTCGGCCAAAGCGAAAGGCTTCGCGGGCCATGGTAGCCGGGGTCCGCTGAATGCACGCGACACAGACATCTTGGAGAGCACGGAAGGCACCGGGGAGCGTGCCACATTCGATGCCGCGGCGCCCGACGATACGCCGCAGATTTTGGCCGCGTTCAAGCAGTGCGGCCACGACGGGCGCATTGTGTTCTCCGAGGGCACGTACAACATCCGGCAGGTCATGAACACGACCGACCTGCGCAACTGTGACATTGACATCCTCGGCACGTTTGTGTGGAGCGGCGACAACATCCAGTACTGGCTATCGCACAGCTACTCGGTGGCCTATGCGGGACGGTCGACGGCGTGGTTGCTGGGCGGGACGAATGTGTCGATGCGCGGGTACGGTAAGGCGCTCTTCAACGGCAATGGGCAGACCTGGATCGACCAGAACCACGGGCAGAGCAACCAGAACGGGCGGCCCATCAGCCTGACGATTTGGCACGGCACTAACATTTTCATCGACGGCATCACATGGCGCATGTCGCAGTTCTGGCACACGTTTGTGGCGCATAGCCAGAACGTGACGATGACGAACCTGGACATGGACACGCACAGCAGCAACTCGAATTCGGCGGTGAACACGGACGGCACAGACACGTGGAATTCGCGCGATATTGTGATTTCGAACTGGACGGTGAAATGCGGAGACGTAGGTTGTGACCACGGTTCTTTTCATTCTCTCATTCCTCTCTCGTCCAGTACTTTGGACTCGTACTGGGAAAGAGTGCTGACAGAGCATAGGACTGCATCTCCGTCAAGGGCAACAGCACCAATGTGCACGTAAGCAACGTTGTTTGTTGTACGTCGAATTCCCATGCTTTGCATCGTTCGCCAGGCACTGCTGACCTCTAGACGAATCCGGCTGCGCGTGCATCGGCTCGATCGGCTCCAACAGCGGCCAGCCCGACTACGTCGAGAACGTGCTCTTTGAGAACATCACCTGCCACCACTCGTCCAACGCCGCCTGGATCAAGACGTACCCAGGCACGGGCCATGTGCGAAATGTCACCTTCAAGGACATTGTCGTCGACAACGTCGACCAGCCCATCTATGTCACGCCCTGCATCTACTCGGGCAACGGCTGCGACAGCTCTCGCCTGACGATTTCGGACGTCACCTGGAAGAACGTCACCGGCACAAGCCGATACAACGTCGCCGTCGGCATCCACTGCTCGTCGGCGGCACCCTGCACGGGCTTTCATTTCGAAGACATCGACATCAAGTCCGTCGCGGGCGGCACCTCCAAAGTGCTGTGTTCCAACATCAAGAACCAGGCGACCTCGGGGCTGACGTGCACAGAGACGTGTCCGGCCAATTGGCCGCAGCAGTTGAGAGGAAACCGATAGACTGGGCGACGACGGGCAACGACGGGCGAGAATGAAGCATATGCTGGCGGCGTTGGAAAAGACGTAGTTGTTTACTTTAGCTGTGAGAATAGACGAGAAGTGAGCCAAAGTTAGTGGCAGGAGCTGATTGCGCTAAGCGGACCCAGCTTGTACTTCGGATCGGTTGATGGTTAATCCGAACAACCCTGCATCACGTGCGACACCTACCGACCTTTTTCGTCTTAGCGTCCTTTCCTCCCAATAGGCGGTGTTAGGGCTCCACCGCACGAAAAACTCACCCGAACAGCACAATGTGCCCTGTGGCTGCTGCTTTGGCTTTTTGCAAGTGCGGGACGCCGCCAATTGCCCAAAATTTGCGGAAGATTGTGGGTCCCCTCCAAAATTTTGTTAGCAGCCAGCGGACTGCTACAATTTTTTTGGGACTGCACCTTTTGGCACTATTGAGTCTGTCGCTTTTCCCTTGTCTCTCTTCTTCCCTCGACATTCCCCCCATCACGACACATCGACGACATCGACAGCCGCCGACGACGACGACCACATACCGACACAATGTCTTCCCGCCCGACCGTCACCATCCAGGGCGCTGATGGCAAGCCCACCAGCGCCACCCACCCCATCCCGGCCGTCTTCCTGAGCCCGATCCGTCCGGATATTGTTCAGCAGGTGCACACCGGCATGGCCAAGAACAAGCGCCAGCCGTACTCCGTCAGCGAGAAGGCCGGTCACCAGACCTCCGCCGAATCTTGGGGCACTGGTTAGTGAATCCGCAGAGAGAGAGAGAGAATGAGAGAGAGAGAGGACGGGGAACGGATGCGAGATCGAACGAAAAGAGACGAGATTCGACTGGCCAAGAGGGATGAAACGACAACAGAACACTAACATATGCTCCAGGTCGCGCTGTTGCCCGTATCCCCCGTGTCTCCGGTGGCGGTACCCACCGTGCCGGCCAGGCTGCTTTCGGTAACATGTGCCGTTCCGGCCGCATGTTCGCGCCCACCAAGGTCTGGCGCAAGTGGCACGTCAAGGTCAACCAGGGCCAGAAGCGCTTCGCTACTGCCTCTGCCGTTGCCGCCTCGGCTGTTGCCCCCCTGCTGCTCGCCCGCGGCCACAAGATCTCCTCCGTCCCCGAGGTGCCCCTGGTCGTCGACTCCAAGGCGTTTGCCTCGACCTCCAAGACTGCCAATGCCGTTGCCCTGCTGAAGGCTGCCGGTGCCGGTGCCGATGTCGAGAAGGTCCGCCTCAGCAAGAAGCTGCGTGCCGGCAAGGGCAAGCTCCGTGGCCGCCGCTACCGCCAGCGCCGCGGTCCCCTCGTCATCTACGACCCCGAGGTTGACGGCAAGGACCTGGCCAAGGGCTTCCGCAACATTGCCGGTGTCGAGACCTCGTCTGTCTTCGCCCTGAACCTGCTCCAGCTTGCCCCCGGTGGCCACCTCGGCCGCTTCGTCGTCTGGACCTCGGCCGCGTTCGCTGCTCTCGACAAGATCTACGGCTCCACCACCGAGGCGTCGGCCCTGAAGAAGGACTTTTTGCTGCCCTCCAACCTGGTTGCCCAGGCCGACCTGACCCGCCTGATCAACAGCTCGGAAATCCAGAGCGTTCTGCGCGCCCCCAAGGGCGATGCCCAGACCAAGCGCGGCAACGTGCTGAAGAAGAACCCCCTGCGCAACAAGCAGGTCATGCTGCGTCTGAACCCCTACGCCGCCACCTTCATCAAGGACAAGGTCGGCCAGCAGAAGCTGAACACGGAGAAGCCCGTTACGGTCCCTGGCAAGTTCAAGACTCTGCTGAACGAGGCATAAGCGTGGGTCAGTGTGGGAGTCTGAGTATAAGGATTATGGGTGGCCGGTTGAATCGGTCGGAAATCAAACTTGTATTTCGGGATTCGGTGATGGTTTCATGTTTTTATTTGTTGCAAACTACGAAAAAAACGAGTCTGCGCGGTCGACAGCGGAAGGTATACCAACACAAAGCCCCGTTGGAGATGACTGCACCCCAAAAAATACTAAAACTTGGGAAACTACCAAATACTCGCTGGCTGTGATATGTATGTTGAAAGTGAGTGCTTTTGGCGATGCTCGCTAATGTTCTAAATTCTAATATGTGTCTTCTCACCCATCGCTCTTACCGTATGTGTGTCTCTCGTCCCCGGGAACGGCAAGACGGTTTAAATGAAAGTTGAGCTGCCTCGCATCCTGCATATTCTCTGCCACACTACAGCAGGTCGCTATTGCTGCGCAGCATGGGGATGGGGAGAATTCTGCCCTCATCTTGCTACAGATGTGACGTCTCGCATGTGTCTGTCTCCTTTGTCGAAACCAAGCTCCGAGTGGTCCAGTTCTTACATGCTTGTCTCTCTCGAGTGTTGTAGATCGTGGCGCTTTCTCGATTCAGCGACTCTGTCGTGTCCTTCCCCACTGGCACACAAACCTATTGAGATCAAAAGCAAAATAAGGTGCACGCGTAAGTTTACAAACACCAACACCATGTTGCCAGGGAAGAGATGGGCGATGTGGAATCATGTGCAGAGGTATGTGGGTCGTCATATGTTCAGGGGGCCACGAGGGGTTACTATATCGACTTCACGAGTGGACCAGTCGTTTTCGTTCTTGTTTATTCTATTTTCCTCTACATCGCTCCCTCGTCAATGTCACGCCGACTTCATCCTCTTACAAAAGGCTTCCACAGTGGGAAGCAGCAAAGAATCGACAGTTTGGTTCACATCAAGCGTCAGAGTCCTACTACTATTGCGAGGGTAATTCTAAGCGAGAAACGACCAACAATATCCAAGAAGATGGCTACGCCACGAAATCAAAACCATCATAAATACAAAACAGCATCCGGTCGTCAAAATCGTCGTTTGTTCACACTTCGTCTAACAACCCATCCACACGCCCAGGTTGCCCAGGTCTCCATTCTCACTAGCCTCTGCGGCATCGGCCATGGCCGCCGGTGAGCTGTTGAGGATGTCCTCAAAGTCTTGCGCCTTCTTGATCTTCCAGAACTTGTGGATGGCCGTCACAAGACGCTTTGAGCTCTCGATCAAAGTTACATCGCTCTCGGCCGCGAAGCACAGCCGGTAGTAGGCCCAGCCACGTTCGGCCCGCACGCTGTCGTCGGCGCTGAACATGGTGCCCGGGCTAATGAGCACCAGGTGCGGCTTGCTACTCAGGAAGACCATGAGCGCCATCGAAAACAACGGGCCGTCAATGACGTCGCCGGGGACGCCGTTGGCCCGCGGCGCCTGCCACAGCGGGTGCGCCTCAAAGTGCAGGCGGATCCACACAAACATGCCGCCGCGCGGCCAGTCGTACGAGTACAGCTGTGTCTTGGTGATGACGCCCCAGTCTGCGTCGGAGGACCGCACGGGCGTGCCCTGCTTGAGCTGGAACGAGCCCTCGTCGAGGATCGTGCACATGCGGTTCATGCGACGCTCGTACTCGCCGCGCAAGCCCTCGAGCCACCGGACCCAGCCGCCCACCTGCCAGCCAGAGAAGGTCGGATCGCTTTTGCTCTTCTTTCTCACGGCCATCTCAGTCGCCGACGGTGATGCAGTGGAAGGGGAAGAGGCGGAGGCCGAGATGGACGACGCGCCCGAACTGGGCAGCGGCCCCATGACAAGCTCCGAGATGAGTGACTGCACAAAGCCCGACGGCTGCGCGGTGCCCGTCTCGGCAATGCGCGTGAAGCGTTCGATGAGAGCGGGTTGGGCCGTGATCCAGCCCAGGCGGCAGCCTGGCGCAACCGTCTTGGAGAAGGTGTCTAGGCGCACAACACGGCCGTCGACGTCAACGGACAGAAACGACGGCACAAGCGAGTCGAGGAACGCAAAGCCCGTCGAACGCTGACCAGCCGCCTCGTCGATGGTGGGTGGCACAACGGGCGACTTGGGTGTGGGCAGGTTGCGCGAAGCGGCTTCGTTGACCGCCGCCGATGGATACTGCAGGTACCAGTACGGATCGTCCTCGGCAATGATGACGTCGTAGTGGCTGCAGATCTCATAGAGCTGCTTCCGGCGCTCAAGGCTGAGCACAATGCCGGTCGGGTTGTGGCCCATCCTAACGAGTGTTAAGAGTTTGCAGTGAGCACATATACAAACACAACAGCACACGAAAAAAGGGGCTACTCACGTCACAGTGTACATGATGTGCGGCCGGCGACCCCTGGTCTCGTCCCAGTTCGCGAGCACATCCTCCAGGCCGCCAGGGCCGTATGGGACCATGCCCTCGGCGTCTGCCTCGACGGTCACGACCTGCAGGCCCTTGGGTGCGATCTGGCTCAGCACGTTGCCATAGACGAAGCCCTCGCACAGCAGACCCGGTCGCGTGCTAATGTCGTCGCGAACGGGGTTCCAGTTGTCGACAAACAGCTCGAGCGTCTTGGACAGGCCGTCCGTGGAGCCGATGGTCAGCACAACGTCCACGCCGCCCTCGTACGGCACATTCGGGTGCAGGTACTCGCGCGCAAAGTTGCGAATCCAGCTTAGAAGCGGCGGGTAACCGTCGGAACCGCCGTACTGCAGTGCAGTAGCAAGATCAATCTTTTCCGTAGGCAAAACGCCACCGGGTGATATCTTGGGTACGACAAGGCGCTCGGGCGCTGTGCGGTCCGACGGGGCGGACGATGCCTGTGAAGCGACATTGACGGCAGCGACGCCGTCTGTCACGAGGACAAGGTCCTCGTCGCCCTCGTTGTCGTCCGCGGTGCCCTGTTTGTTGGGCGATGGCGTCCAGCGCACCGGCTTGGCAATCTTGGCCTCGAGCGTGTCATAAGGAAAGTACTGGACATTGGGCAGGCCTGAGAATGCAGATTGTCACAAGTCAGCGGCAGCCGGGGGAGACCAGAGGAATCACCAAACGTATGGACGGATGGACGGGAAATGGGGAGGGAGGACTTGCCGCCAGCAAGATTAGCAATGTTTGGGATCAGGAAGAACCTATAGTACTCCTTCATCTTGCTTGCTACGCGCAGGTTCGTGGCTTCGGAATACAGGTGAGACAGGTCGCGTGGCGGCGGCTTGCGGCCGTCGGGGGCGCCGTCAAACGAGCATTCCGAGCTGGAGCCAGCGTCCGATACGTCTGTGGCGTGGTCCGGCGAAGCCGCTGAGTCTGCGGTCTGCGACCCGATCAGGGCGTCAAGGTGGAAAGAGTCCATACTGGGCAAGTCGACGATCCGACGCTGAGGTGCGACTGTTGCCTCTCCGAGTGCGATGAGATGGTGGATGGCGAGACGAAAGGGAACAAGTGAATTGTGAATGGTGAAAGATAACAAGTCGGAGCCAAAGGCTGAGAGGTAGGTACGAGTCCCAACAAGTGTGTGCGTAGTGGGTGAGGTGGGAGACGGAGGGCCCAGAAAGCAGGATGCCACTCCCTTGTTCCTTCCGATAGAGTGTCCGGGCTGCAAGCGAGCGTAAGTGATAAGAAGTGGCACGCGAGGCAGGAACGGTGGTCAACGGGCTAAGTGCAGACCTAGGCCCAAACAAGAGCTAATATTATATTATAAATCAACACCAAGCAAAGCTTGGCAAACGACCGTCACGAACCACTGCGCCGTCTCGAAAACAGAAGACGGGACGTAGAATAGCTGTGAAGGAGATAGTCAAGTTTACGGGTTACGGGAGTACGTATTCAAGCATGGGGGATGCTCCTTCCTCATTATGGTGAACCGGCGCAGATGTGGTGGTGGACGAGGCAGGAGCACAGTGCATATTTCGAGCCACACCAACCCAGAAAAGACCCCACCCGGGGTCGGTCGTGTCAAAAACCGTAGACACGCCCTTTGTCAGGTCTTTGTTTTTGCTCCGAGGCCGCGCGGTTCGTGCTTTCCGTTCCCCAGTAGGAATTGTGTGGGGGCGGCTGGTGGCACTTTCCTTCGGGGGTTGCTCGTCTGCCTTTTCCTATTTTGATGATTTCGGGCTGGCTTTGGGCTCGTTTAGTAAACTGCCCGGAGGATGCATTCCAGGTTACAGTGGTATTAGAGACGACGCTTGCGATTACTGGAATCGGCCGTCTAGGCCAGACGGTTGCTGCTAGGCAGCTATTTACACAACGCATTGCAAAAACAAGACCCCCATCGTCGCAAAAGACGACAGAATGCACTGGGAAAACGCAAATGCGGAAGGAACCAATGAACGCTGGCAAACACTGGCGGGAATGGGCAAAATGTTGCGCGAGGTGGCGTCTTCCGCACGCTTTCGAATCCAACACCTGAGCCCGACCTTCCCTTTTGTGCCTGGCGTACCTGGGGAAGGTGCGCCCGTTGCTGTCAAACGCTATCCGTCCAATAGCTGCTTCGCACGTTGAGCTTCACTTTGTATGTCATGTCGGCGTCCGAGGCCGATCGGCTCAGTATCGGTGCAGCGGACGTGACTCGCCGGACCGAGCACTTACACTGGGTGATCTGCAGCGAATTTCCTCGTCTGTACTCTACTCTCATTTAGTCCCACCAATCGCCATAGGCATGTAAATGGTAAAAGAAAAAATAAGATACAAAATCAAACCGCATCAAGAGGATCCTGTCTTTTAAAAGTCAGACTTCAAGACAGGGACAGCGAACTGGCCCAAAGTTCAAATTTCTACATTAAGTATGTAGCTTCATGTGCTCTGTATTCTCTGCCCATTGCCCTTCTCACGCACCGCTCACAGCCACCGCGGCTATAGGTGCAGTCACGTTGATTGCCACCGTCGGCACGTCCTTTGCGACGTTGGCTGCCACGAGCGTATTGTCCTTTGCGATGCTGGTGGCCGCGGCCGCGGCCGCGGCTGCAGCTTCAGCTTCAGCTTGCTTCTCCTTCCAATTTTCCTCGTAGACGTACCCAAGCTCTTGCAACGACGTCGCCTTTTGGCCGCCCTCTTCAAATTTGACCTTGCCAAACAACGTGATCGCCCGCATCCAGACAAGACGGTCGTCCCAGTGCGGCGGCTCTTTACCCGCACGTGCTGTGGCACTCTGCGGGCCGTGCATGATGCGCTCGTAGCATGCGTTAATGTAGACGCCGTCGTCGTTGTGCTTCCACTTGTGGAACGTCGGCCCACGCACCTTTTCGGCCTCGCGCTCCCACTCGTTCATCTCCTCGGTGGTCGGCAGGTCCAGCGTGTTTGCCCACACGCGCGACACGACAGCGGCCTGGGCCTGCGTCAGCGAGTACGGCACGACCATCATTGGCAGGCACAAAAAGGCCAGCGTAGGGTGGTCGATGTGGAACATGTCGTCGTACAACCGGTGGATGCGACGACCATTGGACAGCATTGCACCGAGCCCGTTGACCGTGTCCTGCGCCTCCGCTTCCGTCGGTTTGGCCTGCTGCAAGAAGGGCAGCGAAAAGAGGTAGCCCGTGCCGAAGATGACGGCGTCAATGTCGCGCAGGACACGGCCGTCGGTCAAGCGCACGCCGCGCTCTTCCACAAGAAACTCCTGGATTGGAGGTACTTCCTCGGCCCCCGTGAGCTTCTTGAACAGGTCGGAGATCACGGGCGTCCTCACGGACATGTACAGTTCCTTGGTGACAGTCTTGATCTGGGTCGAAATGTCCAGCCCCGACGCCGAGCTGCCGACCACAATGACCTTTTTGCCGCGGAACGGCGCCGGGTTGCGGTATCGCTTGGAGTGCGTGAGCGTACCTGGGTAGGCCTCGTCAAACGCCTCGATGTTAGCAATGGCCGGCACATACGTGATGTCGTAGTGACCTTGCGCCACGAGCACGGCGTCGAATGTCTCAACAGTGGGAGTCCCACTGCGCGTGTCGGACGAGTGGATCTCCCAGCTGTCTACATAATCGTCGGTCGCCCTGGTGGTCGCCCCGTTGGTCCCAATTCTCTGCCAATTTCTCGGTCGCCGCAGAAGGCGCACGTTGTCCACCTTTGTGTTGAACCGAATCAAATGCCGTACGTCCTGGGAGTAGCTGATAAGATACTCGGCAATCGTCCTCCTGTGCGGGTAGATGGGAAGAGGTTCGCCGGGGTGGTTGGCCTCATGCACGTCGCGGATGGCCATGTCCGTGAAACCCATCAAATGATGTGGGATGTTCACATAGAGCTCATCGTATGTGGCCGTCGAAAACTCCGGTGCGCCTGTCTTGCCGTCCTCTGGCTGCAGAGGCGCGTCAGGCCGGAAGTATGGCGATTCCTGCGGGATGTGTTCCTCGTCCGTTGGCCGCGAGCTGTAGTTCCATATTCCGCCCACTTCGGATCGCTGCTCGTACACCACAACACGGTCGTAAACGCCCTGTTCTTGGATGTATCGGGCCGCCGTCAGGCCGCTTGACCCGGCGCCGATAATGGCCACGCTGCGGACAGCAAATCTGGGAGTTGTCATAACTGTTGTCGAGTGATGGAAGAATATATGCACATTAATACAAAGCAAAGAGAATAAATAAAGAAAAGAAAGAAAAAGAAGAGAAAAATCGTTCTTGGAACAAACGCAGGCCGCCAAACATCCAAAATTAACCCAAACCGTCAAATGGAGGAAACGCAGTATTCCAAAGCATCAAAACAATGCAGAAAATGATTCCACAGGCCATTCATTCCCCTGCTGCAAAAGCTACTGCGATCGCCTTCTACCCGCCTTGCACGCAGCTCGCGGAAACTCCCTCCCTCGCCCTGCGAGTGGTCTCGGCAAGCATCGCCAGGCGTCGATTGCGCAACAGCACTTGCATGTTGCGAACGTTAGCCTGGCGCGCCGGGCTGTGTGGAAGTGGTGGCAATAATCGTCGACCGGGTGTTGGTGTCGATGATGTGATTTCATGGGGCACAAGCCCCTAGCTGCCGAGTGCCAGGGTCGCTGTGCTGTTAATTCTGCCGCAAGGGTCGCAGTTCCCTCTCACCGCCTTCTTCTTTCGGTCGCACTTGCCGAAGCGCGACAAACAAGCTTGGTCTTGCCTGTGACAAGTTCATGAGAATAGTGGGTCCAGGACGGGCGCGTGAATGAGCTCCTTCGACGCTTTCAGGTCAAACGACATCACCACACTCTCAAGCTGTGTTTTGGGTTCAACGTCGCCCCAGCTGCACGGCAACCTGACGACACCGACAACGCGACCCAACCTGCGATACACAAATGCGCGCCGCCGCTCACATGTCCGCCTTTCATTGACGCGACGGCTTTCGCTACCGCTACTCGAACCGCGGCGCTGTGGGCCGTATTCTGTATCCATCGACTTACGACGATGCACTTCACTGAGAACACTTCTTAAAACCTTACGAGATTTCTCATCCACCTCTTACTGTCGTGCCGAACATCAGAGACACCGTCGCCATGTCGGCCGAGAATGGCGGCGGTCGTGACGGCGGTGCGGAGACGTCAGTGGCCGCGATACTTTCCGCGGCGACCGTGACGCCAATCGCACAGCTCGGCCCTGACTTGACGACCGCCTCCGACAGCATCCCACGCGCCGTCCGTGGCGACGTCACGATTGTGTGGCCCTACAACTCGGTCAATCGCTCGCTCGCCTTCTTGCTCGCCGAGCCCGACGTCCGCTTGCGCCGCTCAAAAGGCCAGATCCGTGTCCAGCTGCACGGCGCGAGCGCGGCCGCTGTGGCCGAGAGTGGTCTCGGTGGCGGCGATGAGTTGCTTCTGAGCTTACAGGGAGCAAGCTGGGCCAAAGACGAGTCCTCCCTGAAACTGCCAGGCTCGCGCGTGGCGTGGCAGCTGGAGTTCCGTGGGCGGATTGTCCTGCAGGCGAAAGTAGGCGAGGCACAGGAGGCGCATGCGATTGATGTCGACCAGCCAGAGGAGGCGGAGGACGTAGGCACGGAATCACGAGACGGACGTGACGGCACCAACGGCCACGCTGCTCTCGACCATCATCCGCCGGCGCCACCATCCTCACCGCCCATCGGCGATTTATTCCGCCTGCCCATGTCGCCTCTCCCGCGGCCGACCTTGAACGATGAAGAATATGCGTCGCCTGCGTTTATCAAGCGTGCAAGGATCTCATTTGGCTCGCTGTTTGAGCCCGGCTTCGACATCTTTGAGGACGACGGCGGCGTACGTGGCAGAGGCCGGAAACGGACGCGCTTTGGGCGGCCGAGCAATGCCTGGCGATACAGCAGCCAGTCTGTGAGCCCGGAACCCGAGCCAAAGCAGACCACGCTCTCGGAAGACGAGGATGACCGCGACAAGGAAGAGACAGAGGAAACACGCCCATCTCCGCCGACAACCATGGACGCCGCGACACCGACACCTGCGCCTCGGCCAGAACCGGAGATGACCACTGTCCCGATAGAAGCTGCGGCTGCCTCCATCTCGGTGTCTCCGCGGACACAAGGGCAGCTCCGGTCGGGCCTCGAGAACATGCACTCGTCACCGCCTGTTCCTACACCGCAACTGGACACGCCTACACCCGCTCTTCACCAAGACAACGGACCTACGTCGGCTATACCTGTCTTTGGCCAAGTGCAGATGGGAAGCATTCCCAATCCCTTTGCCACGAGCGAGCGGACCGCCTCTGCTCTTTTCGGGGCGTCTACGCAGCCTGTTGGCAGCAACCCATTTGGCGCACCGTCGCTCCCGGCCACGAATGATCCTTTTGGAGTGTCCCCGCCTGTCGCAGGCACTAGCAACCCTTTTGGTGCTCCACACCCTGCGGAGAGTAGCAATCCTCCTTTTGGAGCACCTGCCGTGGTGCCCTTCGGGACCTCTGGCGCCGATGCATTGGAATTTGTGCCTGACGGCGCCCTGTTCAACGACCATGTCCGGTTCCAATTCAGTGATCCTACTAATTCTTTTGACCATCATCATCATCAGCAACAGCAACAGCAGCAGGGCCACGCTCAAGATACCGAGGTGGCCGCTTTCCCTCCACCTGCCACAGACGAGCACTTTGGCGAGCCGCTGTACCACTACCCCGAACCACCGTCGCAGCACACAGCATCGCATGGTTCCTCGTTCGGCCATGGCGACAGCGGGCCCGACCACCCCTTGCACGGTGGCTTCGGTGTGCCCCGGGCGCCCACCGAGAAGCCACAACTTGCTTCTCCGTCACCACATCCACAATCGAATGAACCGCCGCAGAATACTGGCCAGGACCATATGCTTGTGTGGCCGATGAGTGCGCCTACCTTGGACGCCCGGCATGCGGAAGGCTCGATACCGTCGGCAGAGGCTACAGCGTCAACAGAGAGGCCCATTGACGCGGCGTCCTCGTTTATCGCGAGCGGCGCAAACGAAGGCGTCTTTGAAGACGACACGCCTGTAACGGCGACGGACCTGCCGCGAGAAGTGGATACATACGGCTACAACGACCGGCGCTACCAGAATGAAGACGAGGAGCAGATGGTGGGCATGGCCGACGAGCCCTCCAGCCGACAATCTGGAGAGGACGACCTGGAGTCCGACGGCCCAGAAGAGGCCGAGCCAACGGACCACCTTGTTGCAGAAGGCGACGAAGGGGATGGGGCCGAAGATGACGCGGAGGGCGACGAGGTCGACGGTGAGCATGTCGAAGGAATCGATGAAGATGGTGACAGTCCAGTGGGAGAAAATGAGGAGAGCGACGAAGACGTGGATAGTGCGGTGGAGCAGACGGACCAGCCGGGCGACGATTACGACATGCGCAACTATGCCAACATTGACGACGACATTGGGGACGACGTCGATGTCGACGACCAAGGAGGTGCTGCGACGTTTGACGGAGAAGGTGAGGAGGACGCGGGAGACGAGGAAGAAGAGTACGACGAAGATGCCGATGCGGAGGCCGACGACGACCGCTACGCTGCTGCACCCCAACACAGGTTCTCAGCAGACCTCGACAGGGATGACGAAGAAGAGGAGGCAGGAGGTGATTTTGAAGGAGAGGAAGAAGACTATGACGAGGAAGACGAAGAGGAAGAAGAAGAGGAGGAGGAGGAGGAAGAGGAGGACGAGGTCGATGAAGAGGGCGAGCATTCGTCGCTGGGCTTCCAGCGACCTCAGCTGTATCAGCCGCCTGCACGATCATCTCAACCAGCACAGCCAGTCGTGATCGATTTGCTGTCGGACTCTGACGACGATGCACAGCCACCTCCTCGACAGGAATCGAAACATCCTGTTTCTGAGACGCCCATCCCGCCACCCACTGTTCCGGGATTTGGGCAGCCATCAGGCGTGCAAAGAGGACCCGCGGCAGCTTCAACTCCTCCGGACGAAGACGAAGAACAAAGCGAGGAAGACGAAGTGGAAGATGAAGAAGAGGAGGAGGAGGAGGAAGAAGAGGAGGATGAGGGGGAAGAAGAGGAGGAAGATGAGGAGGAAGAAGAGCTTGAAGAGGGGGAGGAAGATGAGCCGGAAGAAGAGGGAGAGCCGGAGGGAAATGATGCTGTCTCGGTCCATTCTGTCGGTGAAGTAGCGGTAACGGCTGAACCAGAAGACGAACCGGAAGACGGACTCGAGCAAGATGCACCGGCTGCCGACGCTGACTCTGAGTCGGAGGACGAGGTCGAGAAAGAGCTTGAGGCCGAACTCGAGGCAGAACTCGCTGCGGACGCGACAGAAACCGAGAAGGCCGAAGAGCCGAATAAAGCGGAAACGACCGAACCGGCTGGAGGGATGAACGAAGCCGAGGATGTCTTGCCTGCTGATAAAGAGACGCTCGAGGCTGTTGTGATCGAGGAGGAAAACGATGCCGCGAGTCGGGCTGCTGAAGACACAAGGAAAATAACACGAGATACCACGCAGCGGCCAATAGCAGAGGAGCCCCTGAAGCCAGCCGTTAAATCTTTGGCGAGAGAGGAGGACAGCGGCGTGACTGGCCCCGATCTCGAAAGCCAGGACCAGCCGGACATCGGCAGCGAAGACGTGGCGATGGCCGAGGCCGAAGTCGACATACCCGAGGAAGACCGCCCAGACGAACAACCCCCGACCGAGGTCGTTGTCGAACTGCCAGAGGCCTCAGAAATCTCAGAGGCGCCAGAGCCAGCCCACAAGACGCGCAGCCAGGCCGCCCGGCTGGCTCAAGAAGCCACCGCTGCTGCCTCTACATCAGAAACGCCATTCTCTCCGCCGCCAACACAACACATTTCTTCCCTGGATGGCGCCACTGGCACTGCGGCTGGCGAGGTGCAGTCCATATCTGCTACTCAGACCACAGAACAGGCTGACGTTCCCGCTGCACAAGCGCATCTGCCGACGCCAATGCAGACACAAGACGGCGGGACCAGCAGCTTTGGACGCCACGATCATGCCGACCAGGCACAGCTCGAGTCTTTTCGACACACAGACGTGACGTCGATTGCAGAAGACGACGACATTGACGGGCAGATCCAGAGCCAGATTTTGACGGAGATGGCAATGAGTTTCGAGTTCGAGCAACAGCAAGCGGACGTTGACATGCGCAGTGTGGCCAGCGGCGGCGACGTTGACATGGCCGACCACGAAAACGTGCACGGCGACCATGTAATGGGTGGAGAATCGACACCAACACCACACCAAGCCGATCACGATCAAGACCATGGCGACTCGATGCAGGTGGATGCCGCTACGGACGTTGACATGCAAAGTGTAGTCTCGAAGCGGTCAGATATTGGCGTCGAAGACGCCGACGAAGTAGACATTATTGTCACTGAACCGGCACCCAAGGGATACACCAGCGATGCAGGTGTTGCTCAGTCAGCCGACGCGGCGGCCGAAACACGTGCCAGGGACGCGGAGGCAGCAACAGCGTTACACAAGCACAAAAGGATCGATGGAAAAGAGGAGACAGCAGAGGAGCCGCCAGAACAAACGACATTGTCCAAGTTGCCTGAAGAAAGCGACGGCAAACTGCATCTTCCAGCTAACGCAGACGACACAGCCGCGACTTCCTCTTCTCCTGTCGCTGAAACTCGCCATACAATGTCTCTCCGCTCGACGAACAGCCGTCTGCGGCGGAGCCTCAGCCCGCAGCCGGTTGTGCCCAGCGGCACCGCCACCCTCGATGCCAGCAACAAAGCGTCTGCTGCTGCCATGACGGCCGCCGTGGCCGACGCAACACCAGCGGAAGAACCCGACCCAAGCATCCAGATTGCACGCGGTGCGACAATGCGGCGGTCTAAGAGAGCACGTGCCGCTCCAGACGGAGCGACGGCGACCAGTGCAGTCGACCATGCACCAGCGTCGACAGCCGCCGCCAAAACGCGGTCTGCCGCTGCCACAGCACCGGCCGCGGCTGTGGACTCGACCCAAGGAGACGGTGTTGGCGACGACATAAGTGTCCAAGTTGCCCGGGGAGCGACCTCTAAGAAGCGGACCGCCTCGAAGGCGAAAGACCAAGCAAAGGACAAGGAGAAGGAGAAAAAACAGGAACATGAAAAAGAGAAAGAACAGGAAAAAGAAGAGAAAGAAAAGGAGACCGTGGCCAGCGTGTTCATGGCCCCTCCGCCTCCTTCCATGGCCGAGGTGAAGCTTGCACTCGACCGCTGCCGCGATACTGTTCCGGACTGCGTGCCGCTGCGTAACCTGCGCCCGCGTCTCCGGACGCGTCTGGACGTCGCCGTTGTCGCCACATCGTCGTCAGACGACGCGCCGCCACGGCGCACACGCACGCGCCAGTATGCCATGACGCTGACGGCGACCGATCCATCCCTTGTCGAGCACGTCGCGGCGTCGCAGCACCACTTGCATAACTTGCATGCGGCCAGCAGTGGGAGTCGGAGAAGAAGCCCAGCGGCCGTTGCCGCCAGTGGTGCCAACAACGCCGCCGACAACGCCAGCGACGCTAGCTCCGTGTCGGCCTCGCCGTCTGCTGCGGCGGGTGTGGACATTGACGCCATTGTCGAGGTCAGCGTGTTCCGCGCGCACAAGGACACGATGCCCACGTTCCGGGCGGGCGACGGCCTGCTGCTGCGGCGATTCGAGGTCGTGGCGCTGCACGACAAGGGCTTTGGTCTGCGGTCCACGGACGAGAGCGCCTATGCTGTGTTTCCGGCAAAGGCCGTCGCAGAAGGGGCGGTGGAGAGGGCCAGCCAAAGAGAGGGCGGCGACGACGTGCACATGCACGTCGCGGCTGAGAAGGATGCTTCGTCGCCGTCACCACCGCCCCAGGTCAACGGACCGCCTGTCGAGGACATGGATCGGGAGGCGCAGTTTATCGGACTGCTCAAGCAGTGGTACCGGCTGCTAGACGAGGGCGCACGAGCGCAGCTGGCGGCGGCCAACGCACGGTTTGTGGGGGTGGATGAGGCAGCCCGGGCGGCTGGTGGCGAGTCGCAGTAAAGAGGGCGCTGTGATGTGACGAAATTCGTACATGAATATCCGGCTCCGAAAACGGGGGCGTTTGCAAGGCATATGAGAACTGAACAGATAAGGCTACATGCATATATATAAATTAAATGAACTTGATATACGATGATGTGGTGCGGTTGAAGAAATTGAATACCCCGTCTGTAAATACAATGTGTGCCAATTTGGTCGATGTTGTCTCCCTAGAGACCTGATTTCTAAATACTATGCAGCCTGGTATAAACGCCGTGTCGACTTGCAGCTCTCCTTTATGTTTTCCGACATGTCCAAGGGCATCCACATAAAATGGAGTAGAATGTATCCTTTTTGCCCGCCCAAGACAGACCGGTTACGTTTTCGGCCTGTTTTCCTTTCCCAAGTGTCCCAGTCCCTTTCCTGGGAAGCCTTATCCTGCCAAGTCCGTTTGTTCCTTTTCCCGTACCCGTATCCCAGAGCGACGTCGGTGTCGACGCGCAAGCGTAAAAGCAACGCAATGCATCCCCGTATTATGCAATCGCCGTCGTCATGGGCAGTTTTTGCTTTTCGTGCAGCGACGCTGCGTCACTGCGTGCTGGTTTTGTGCGGTCGCTACCACCATCCACAGCGCCCAGCATGGCTCGGAGTCGCTCGATGCGGTCCATGGCCTGCTCCAGCCGCTCCAGCCGCCGCTTCTTGTCGGTGTCGCGCTGTTCGAGGACGGCAACGCGGGCTTCGAGGCGCGCGCGCGCACGCCGCTCTTCGGCCACCATTTCGTTGGCCTGCTCAAAGAGCGAGACGCTGAGTTCCTCGACCTCGCGACTGGTGTCCTGGAGACGGCCCTCGGCCTGGCGCCGCAATGTTTGCTCGCGCGTGAGAGCGTCGAGCAGCTCTTTCGTGGAGGGGACAGCGTGTGCCTCTGGTTGCGACGGCAGCTGCGCTGCAGATGGCGTCTTGCCACCAAAGAAGGGAAAGGAGCCGTACGGTGTCCTTGGAGCGGGCGATGTGGCGGTCGAGTCATGCGCGTCACGGGTGGTGGTGGCCGATGGCGGCGGCGTCGGCATGCCGGCCGTACTTTGCGGCTTGCTGGACTGCAACAGCGTCTGTGGAGGTGGAGGCTGCTGTGAAGGTTGTGATGGTGATGGCGGTGGCAGCGACGGCAGTGGTGGTGCCGCCGCAGTGGCAGCCGCAGCTGCCTTCAAGTTGGGCGTTGATTTGGCCGGCCGGGGCGACAAGAGGGCCGACAAGCGGCTGGCGGCGCCGGCGGGCAAGAAAGTGGTGCGTGTTGGCGAGGCAGGTGTGAGAGGCGGGTTACCAGCCGTGTCCGTGGATGTGGATGTGGAAGTAGATGTGGATGCAACGGCACTTCCCGCTCCCGCCGACGACAGCTTTCGCCGCAACGCTGTCAGTTCGTCTTCGTAGTCGGCCCAGCGGTCGATGGCGGCGGCAGCCTTTTGGTCGAGCAGGGCGACCTGTGATTCCAACGCAAGGATCTGCTGGCGGGCCTGCCGCAGCAGAGCGTCGGCATCGCTGGCAAGGGGGACGGCGAAGCCACATTGTGGACATGGGCACGACGACGGCGAAGCCTCTCCAGCGGCGGCCATGACGGAAGTAGTACGTGAAATAACAGTGTTTGTCGTCTTGTTCAGATGTGTCGACGCGGTCGTGATCGTCGTGGTTGTCGATGCCGCCGTTCGCTGGCTTAGCTGTCGCGCCACGTCGTCGCGTGTCGTTTCGATGACGCTTGCGGCGTGCCGCGCGAGAGGTCGTGTCTCTCGATCTCGTTGTGCTGGTCCAGCGGACGAACGATGCAGTTGACGAGATGTTGTCGAGACTTCAATATGGAGGAGAGTCAACAAGAGGTCAGAATTTGTCACCTGCCTTCTCGGCGCCTAAGCGACAATGTCTCCTCTCATGTCTCAGGCGGAAGGTGGCGTGGTTGCAGTTGCCCGCGCCTTCCCCTCCTGGTAAGGATATGCCTGTGGTCTGCGTGCCATGGTTGGGTGGTTGTCGGTTTATTTTGGGCAGGAGTCCAGGGTGTCCTGTGGCATGTGCGCCATTACGAGGAAGGAAGCCAATACGGCCCACAACTAAGGTGGCATTGCCATTGCCCGTACATTCGTAATACGCTGTAGCTCCCGAATTTACACCATAATGCGTGACGTCAAGCGCTTGTTCTCCCCTGAGCCAACAGCGCGTTTTCCCACCAGGGGTTCACGACAGGGTGTCGCCAACCGTTGCTAACAGACAGCGGCAGAGCGGACACCAAATAGTCTACAGGTCACGAAAAGGGCTATAGTTTTGCCGATCGCATTCACGTCCGTTCGTGACATTGTGACATTCCTTGGATGTCTGGAACGCTGTGCTTTTGATTTCTTTTGATTTCTTTTGTTTTCTTTTGTTTCTCATTGTTCGTCATTGTTCTGCTCATTGTTCGAGACCTCTGTTATTTCGTCTATTTTATTGCTGTGCCCTGTGGGCGGCGTTTCGTGACGACAACCCCGTCAGTAACGTTACAGGGGCCTTCAGGGACACGGTATCGTAAGTCTTCCGAAAGACGCTCTCTATTTCGCTCCTCGTTCACCGTCGTCTTTCAGCCCATTCATTAGGAAGGAAAGATCCGTTCCTGGTTTGGTTGCAAGAAACGGGCAGATGCTTGCTGCATTAGAGATCCAAGGATCCTCGCCAATCGCTGCCTATCCGCGAATCCGCAAACCCGTCACAGTTGTTTGCAAGATAGCACAATGGAATCTATTTTTGCAAGCCGC
The DNA here is from genome assembly GCF_000961545.1 of Sporothrix schenckii 1099-18. Taxonomy (NCBI): domain Eukaryota; kingdom Fungi; phylum Ascomycota; class Sordariomycetes; order Ophiostomatales; family Ophiostomataceae; genus Sporothrix; species Sporothrix schenckii. Next base: position 2,705,561 of record NW_015971150.1, read on the forward strand.
TCGCAGAAGCATCGCTTGTCTTGCTGTTTTTGAACTGTTTTTGACGTGGCCGTTTCCCGGAAGCATAAACGGCATTGGAGGAAATAGTGCCCGGAGGCGGCAGAGTCGCTGCCCTGAACGGCCGCATGAATGATGTGCAGCCAAGGTTTATGCACTCGTCGAACTGCCAGCTATGAGTAGTGCATCAATATGACATCCACAACTAGCCGTGGCTAAGCCGTGGAGTCGTATACGCATATATTCGTCAAGTAGAGATCCGGATCCGAAGACATTCTCGAGCCGCGATTGCGTCGATTTGGAAGCAACCCCAGTCGTGATCGGGGCAGGCCACCGGGGAAAGTAGACAAATGCTGTGCTTTCATAAGATGTGTGTTGTGTTCCAGTGGCGAGGTGCACACCTCCGAACTTCGTCCCTCCCTCAAAAAGGTCTTGCCACCTTGCGCAGCTCACTCAGGCCTGTCTCGGGGTCGATGTACTCCTTCCAGCTGACCGGGTACATCGGGCTCCCTGTCTCGCTCGTCGCCATCACCACGCCCAGCGCATTGCTCGCCGTCGACAGGTAGTAGTTGGCCTGGTCGCCCAGCGAAATCACTTGCGCCCGCACAATGTCGCCAGGCCGGAACGACTCGTAGATCTTGACCCGGTCTTTCTCCGTCGCCCGCACGTCCTGCGTCCGGATCAGTCCCTGCCACTCCGTGTCCAGCACCGTCTCGCCCACCACCAGGATGGCCACCACCGCCTGCTTCTGCGTGATGCGGGTCACACGGCACAGCACCGTGTTTCCAACGTCCGGCAAGACCTCGCCGCCATCCGCAACGGCCGCACGGGACACGGAAATCGTCGGTCTGCGATCAATGCTGCCGGCTGCCGATGCCGCTGTCGGGACCTCGATGCGCGTGAGCCGCTTCGCCGGGCCGGAGGGAGCCGCAGCACTCTTCTTGTCTGCTGCGACGGCCTCTGCCGACTTGGCAATCTGCACGTGTCCCAAGAGCGAGGCAAATACATGTCCGTCCGCGAGGTGTGTTCCAGGGCCTGGGAGGTACTGGCTGGCCAGACCGAGGTGCTGCCCGGGGACAGTCACCTGTCCAGTGGAAGCCACGGCAGCCATGTTGCAAGTCAGTAAATAAAATGGCCAGATGAAGGCTAATGGCGCGTCTGCGTGTGTTGTTTGCGTGGTTCAGCTGCCCTTGTTTGTGCTGTCGCCTGCGTCCCACGTTGGTGTGAGCTGAACGGGCAGGAAGCCTTTTGCCGCTAACTTTTTTTCTGCCCGGTGGCAGAAAGTGCGACCGCCTTTTTGTTTTCCGATTCCTCCAACATGAATATGGGGAGGAGGCAAGCACGCCAAAGCACGCTAGTCTTTTTTAGGTAATGACCTCCAACTTATATGTCGGACTCTGCTGTGAAACCATCAAGTTCTCTTTATTTTGTACGTCCACAGTATAGACAACGTAAGGTCGTACAATGCGGGATACTGTAAATGTCTTCCGGTGAGCTCTCAGCTCTTCTGGTAAGCCCTTGCATTGTTGGAGCAAGCTATTCTAGCTGAACAAGCCGAACGACAAGCCGAACGACAACACGCCTCTCAGATTGCCGTTTACTCGACAGTCGGTTTCCTGCATTTGTTTGAATCGTCTGTTCTCTGACGTGAGGCTAGTCAGCTTGACAAGCATTCGCATTGTGGCGTATTCATATGAAAATGTAAAGTGAAACAGGCGTACCTGGTCAGGGGCGCTAGAGTGGACGTCACGAAGTCAGGTCCCGCATGGAGGGACATTGGAGGGAAGGAGAATTGTGTTGACCTGACGGGGCCATACGCACGGCCAATTGTGCTTGTGGCGGGAACAATACGACGTTGTCAAGATGTATTGGTCCCCGAACCCAAAGGACCCAAGGATCGGAGATGAATGATTTTAAAATTGCCTCCTCCTCCCTTCTACCCCGTCAAAATAGTCACTTGGGAAGGGGCAAGTCAAGCGGCGCCCAGCATGTAATGATGAGGTGAGGTGTAGGGTATATTTAAGTCAGATCTGGAGTCTCCCCCAAGCTCGCCGAAAACTCCACCTGCCAGCAAGGCTGGGTAGCTGAATCCTCGACAATCGGTAATCGAAGTTTGAGAATCGACAATCTCCAACCGCCAATCGGAACGCACAAACACGATAGGTCGTGGTTGCTATCCGGGACATTGAATCCCGATTGACACTTTGCCTTTTCTGGTTTCCTGCCTTATGGCTGCTTTTGCATGCTAGCTGCACCAGCTGCACCAGCTGCACCAGCTGCACCAGCTGCACAGATAGCAATTCTGCAGAACGCGTCAGCCTACGTTCTCGGAGACCTGCCGCGGCTCAACTCAAAGCACATGTCAAGAGTTAAATAACGTTGTGGGCTTTCATTTTAAATCCAACAGTCGTCGTGGCGAAAACACAAGATAAAGAACATACAGAGACTTGTCTGTTCATTTTATTCAACCCTTGTTGGCTGTAACTGCTGAAATAGGCTCCGTGCTTCTCGGTTTCCGTCCAATCGGCCTCCCGACAGCAAATTGGCCGGCCGATTGCTTATTTGGCGGCATTATTCCAGATGTCTCAACGGTATGCAATTACCGCTTTCCTGTAGGCTGCTGTCGTCTACTTGCTGAGATGAGCTAGATGGTTCAGTTTGCCATTTTCGTAATATGTCATGACACCATTGGCCAAAAGTTCGATTTTTCCCTTTTCCCCCTTTTTACCCTGACTACGATGGTCCACTGGTTTTATAGTGGCTATGTGTGACAGAAACATATTAAAAATAGCCTATGAAATCAAATGACAAAAATGCCACTGTGGATCTAACAAATGAAAGGAGCAAATAAAAATGACAGTTAAAAATTGCAATCGCATCACAAGACATGGATACTGATATTTTTCTGATTCACACAAACAAGGCCAAATAGAACTGTGGAGTAATTACAGAATAAGACACAGCAAACTAACTCGAGCTCCCGTCCTTGCGCTGCGGCTCCCACACTTTTGACACAGACCACCAACACAAGGTCCAGGTCCGTAGATCCGTGGACTGCGACGCTGGATCGGACACGACGTGGAGGGTTGGTGTGAGTGGATTGCAATGGCGGCCGCTGGGTTGGTTAGTGCGTTGCTTGCATAAAACGGACAGAGAAAACTTTTTTTGTAAGACTTGCAGGCTGGTCCAGCTTTCCACACCACGCCAACTCCGGCGCTATCCCTCTCTGGATTGTCCATTTTATTCACTGACTCCATTTCGGCATTGACTAATTCGATTGGACCGGAGGAACTTCTGTCATTGTTTCGTCATTGCTATAAACTCTGGAATAATTTCGAAGCCTGTCATATCCTTATTGTTCTAGAAGAACAAAAAAAAGCTTGGCAATCTCCTCTCCTTTTTGAGGATTTTTTATTTCGTCCCCAAAGACTTAAGCAATATCATATACATTCGTAAATGAAATTCAAAATATTTACATATGGGGTTTCACACTCTTCCTTAAGAGTCCTTCGACTGAGTCGTTAGATGCAGTTGATGTAGTTTTCTTACTTCACTCAGATTTACACCGACTCCTTGTCATTAAATTTCTATTACGTTTCATTACCAGCATCCATTTTGCCATGCTTTTATTTTTGTGCCTTGAGGTCCGTCTATTTTCGTTGTCGTGGTTGTATGTCGACTCCTGTCACTTTCCGCCTCTGCCGCTCACTTTTCTTTCCCCGGCAAAATCGAAACCGAGCACGGCGACTACGAACACTACATAGGATTTAACCCGCATTCAGTGCGTCATGCGCAGCCATACACATGCGCCCATACCACAGAGACCATTTTCACAGTTCTATTGCCACGCCACCCTGCAGGGAAAATCAAGAGACTACCGCGCTAATCTCGGGCCTAGCCACGAGGTAGGGCTTGTAATTTGGCTACCCGGTAGCTGGCGCTTTGCCATGTTTTTTTTCTTGGTTGTGTGAATGCATTACTGCTTTGTTCCCTCTCTAGCGAGGCTCGGAGAAGTCCGACATGGCTTCGTTGCTTTCGTGGGGCCGTTACCAATTCCAGGTTTTTTATACGTTGTTCGCGTTTCACTTTTTCGGCTTTTTCAGTCTACTTTTGTTTTCCTTTCGTATATTTTGTTTTTGACGTTTCTAATGTCTTTGTCATACGGAGTAAATACATTGTTCTTGCTGGTCTGGCCGCATTCCGTCGTTACTCCATCCCTGTTTTGTTTAATGATCCGTCCATCGCACATGGCGCACGTAAACTCGTACAATTGTGCGGTGTACAACCGCAACAAAGCACTCGTCCGTTCCACAGTTTCACACCGAGGTCAGGATTGATCCTTTGCTTGACGGCTTCTTATGTGTTGTGTCGAGAGCCAATCAAGACAGGCAAGGCGTTGTTTCTACGTGCGCCCATGTGTTCAGGTTCGTTTGTCCTTGTCATTATCCTTGTCCAGGTCCTTGTGTGTCGTACTTGTGCTGCCTCTCACCATGTAGCGATGCTCGGTCGGTCCCTGACGCGCTGGTCTCGGGCCGCCTGTTCTATGTTTGCATGGTCCATTCGTGCATTTTTTGTCCTCTGCGCATTTCACAGGTCATATTTTGTCATATTTTCTATGCTTGATGTACAGCGATGCAGAGATCGAAAGCAGCGATGTCCCACAGGTGGTGGGGAAGATAAACGCAATGAAGCAGGGAGGGTAGAGATACGATGAAAATAACCGTTGCCCAGCATACTTTTTAGACCAGAAGAGGTCTACGCTTCGCAGTGGGAAAGCGATGCAAAAGGTTGTCGTCAGAGCCACAACTCACACCTCACCGCCACACTTCGGGCTGCATTTATATGTACATCCGCAAAGGGAAACCACCTCGCCCTGACCATGGACAACAAATACTAACGGCTTACACACCCGAAGGTGGGCAGACGAGGCTGGGTTAGGGGCGTGGGCAGGACCGTGCTGTTTGGTATGCCGTAGTGTATGTGTGGGTTGCCTCTTTTCCGCCACTCCCCACCACACACAAAAAACGCCACATATGGCCCAGGCTTGCTGGGCCAAAATATGCCATTGTTACAGGTTGCGAAAGGAACACAGCCAGACAGCTCACTTCGACGATATTTTCTTCTGGCCACATTAAGTCGAGCTGCTCTCACCAGCCACAGACCTCGGTAAGAGTCTTACCTTGCTCTCCTCATTCACATGTGCGGCGCGCCCTGCCTCTCCGAGTTACTCTGGCAGCTGGCTTTTCGACGCCCCATGGGCCACCCCAACACCTGTCCCGGGGGTTTGGGAACTTGTAGATCGCCAGATCTTTCAGCTCGCATCTGTCGGCGGGGCGTGTACGCATTCATCCTTCACATTAACTGACGAATGCGTCGACCCAGGAAATGGTTGTGTTTTGTTCTACCTGTCAAATTATATTTAATTTTAATAAATATTCAGCTTGTTTTATTTCACGTCACTGTCTGCATTTCTCCTTGGGTATACGTTCTTTGCAATTTACTCTCCCACTGGAGCGGCGCCAGTCTGTCCAGTTGCCCGCTCGGGTATTGGCTGAGCACCCGATTTTGCGGACGTTTATTTTCATAGCGAATCACACTTGAATCGAGACAAAATCCAAAAGCCAGTGAGACCGGAAAAAAAAACCCGTTCCGGGCCACCGTTCTCCTGTCACTTTTCCGCATTTCAGTCTCATTTTCCTGCGGCTTGTTGATGGTCAGAGCTGAGATTCGCGGCCAACTGAGGCAATTAGCAAAGCGCTGGTCAACGCCTGCTGAAAAATAAAAGGTGAAACAGGATGAGCCTTTACCCAATGGAGACAAGGATCAGTTGACAAGGGCCATGCTCCAGATTTCTTCAGTGACGTGGTTTCTTTTTCTCCCCTTCGTCCGCCATTCGCTGCAAAGATTCTGACTGAACGTTTCGGTACCATTAACATTGGCTTTGCAAGGACCATGCCCAGCGGTAATCATTGCGTAACTCATACCCAAAATCGACAGCGATCTTACTCCGGTTGGATGTGTCTCTCTCCTTTCGTTTCTATTTCATCTTCCCGTTAAAGTCCACGACATAACACCCCAAGCCACTCGTCTTGTCGATCCCAAACGCTTCAGCTCTCGTGGTTAGGCACTCACCTCCACGCTCTCGCTGCCAGTGAGTCCTCTGTCTTTTGACTCTTGAAGATGCAGCCGAGACAGCCTCGCCAGTGTCTTTATCGCCTTCTCTGCAGCCTTTCTCTTTTTGGCGATTTTGACGGCATCGCATTCCTTCTCCCAGGTCCATGCTGCGTATTTTGATTTTGACAAAAAGCTGATCTCGGGTCTGGTTTAGTTGCAGACCCAAAAAGAATCTTCCGGGCTGTGTTAGAGTTAGGGAGGGTGCGATGCTGACGTACTAGGGAGCAGAGGCACCGGCCGGGGGTGAGTTACCAAACAGGCGTAGCAGGAAAAGTTTTCACGTTGACTGGAGGTCTGGCAAATACAACTGGCCCTGGTTTTGCTAGGGCGATGCGATCTAGATAAGCCTAAAGAGCAGACGGTCAGCGCTCTGGGACAGGACATGCCATCGAGCCTTCCCAATCACAGCCGGCAGGGTTCTTTCCGGTAAACTGCGAACTCTGCTGCAACCCACGCCTTGCGTGCCGACCACCCACACACGACCAGGCTGCTCTGACGTAGACGCACGGCAAGAGCGATCAAAATGTAGTCGGACTCTCACTGCTGCTTCCCACTTGGTCGGCGGCATCCGGCGGAAAGTGCGTTCACTTGGCCGGTGGAACCCTTGCGAACGGAGAACAACGAGGAAAGAAGACTAGAGACATGGAAAGAAACAACGGTCGCACTTTCTTTCTGTCGGTTTCGCCATTCGTAGAGTAGCAACAAGATAGTTGCCTCCTTTCATGTACTTTGCAAAACAATAAACACCGAGTTGTGTTGTGCCTCATCAGGTCGACAAACACTGCCATACGATGCCATGATTGGACGCACACCGCACGATCCATGCAGCGCTCCTCTCCAATAGCAGGACTCGCCGAGCACTTCTCGACAATCAATGACGCCCTGTTTGTTGCGACGCCTCGCCGCTTTTTCGTCTTCCTCTTTTTTGACAGTTTGCAGAAAAACGTGCATGCAAGTTTAACGACTTTGCCGGCCGGCTACGTGAGCGGACCAGCTAGCCATTTCTGGTCTACCGGGACACGGGACAGGAGACGAAGAACAGCACAGAATGACACAAAAGAACACATAGCAGAAATGAAAGCAGGTGCTACCAAATGGGTCTCTCCCCGGCATTAGCGACTTGCATAACCTAATGGCATCACTACGACGTATTGTGGGACCCTTGGCCTAGCATCTTTCTTTGATGTATCCTGGTCGGGCTGGAGTTGGCCCAGGCTTCTAGCAACTCATCTAGCAAGGTTCTAACAACCGCCGGGGATCCCAACACCGGTGATGTTAAACGTCAAAAGGTAAGAAAATGCGCGCCATTGACGGAGAAAAGACGTCGGCCGAATTTCCGGTAACGCATGTCCAGCAAAAATGGCAGTTTAACCTTTTAACGCGAAGGGCGAAAAGATATGCGGGCCAGTATGGGCAAAAAGAAATGGTCATTCTTTGCAAATTCAGACGAAGGGGTTGTCTCGGTTCCTTGGTCGACTGGGCCATCACGGGGTTGTGACCTCGCCCAGAACTCGGTATCCAACATTGCCAGTTCACCTTCTTTCGCTTCCACCAAACTCTCTCACACGCAAAGAGGCACGTTTGCCGCCGACATCGACGGCTGAACTCCATACTACTCCGGAACGCCCTGCATTCTTGCACACCCCAAACCGGGACACTGTCCGGGATGCATGCCATGGAGAACCGACCAGACTGACAACCCTCAACGTCTTTTTCGTCTCCACGGTTCCCTTCTCCCTCGCATTTTCATTAATCATTTTGTCATTTATTTTCTTTTTAGCAAGGCCTCATCAGCATGCCGCGGTTAGCGAGCTCTGCTGGTTTGGTTCCAGCTGATCTTGTCGTTAGAGCTTGCGCACACCTTCGGCGGCAATCGCCCCTTTGACGCGTGCCGGCTAGGATCTGCCACGCCCCCTCCCAGAGTTAGTTGCTCCACCCCTCCACCATATTCTTCCCTTTCCCACACCCACGATTAACCAAGCACGCCCTGTGTTGGTTTCTACTCCCCACAGACCGTTCGTCACTGTGCATCCGGCTCAAGAAAATTCTTGAGTACGCATCGTTCGGTGCACTATCCCGACAAGTACAAACCTTGTCGGAGTGGCCTAAAAGACGACTAACAAAAAAATAAAAACAGCAGGGACGAAACTAGGGGTCCTGGTAACAAACAAGGAACCAGGTCTATATTTGCCTTCACTGGCAGAAATAGGCAAGTGTTTCGGAAGGCAAAACGGAATATAAGAAAAAGGAAAGAAAGGACAATATAACAAGAGAAGAAAGAAAAAAAGAAACACGCACCGAAGGTTAACAACAGCTGTCCAGGTGCGTTCATATCATTCTCCTTGGCACTGCCTACCTCATGTTGTCTATTGATAACGCTCTTTTGGATATTCTGCCCGTCCGCAACATCGCCGATGGCCTCTATGCACTCCCTCCCGTGATCCTCTTCACCCTGTATCGGTGGTTTCTGACCTGTTCAGTCTGTCTCTTATCCCGTGTGCCGCCCAGCTGCTCCATCCCTAGCGGCAGGCGTTCAGCCGCACTGTACACGGTAGGCACTCTCGGGCTCTCTGCTGCCAACTTTTTGTTTTACACTTCAGAAACGCGTCTGCTTCCTACACGATCATCCAGCTTCGATCCTTCCTTGGCCTCCACTCTGCCGCCCACTCTGCTTTCTTCCTATCGTTCGTGGCCAGCCTAAGCCCTACATACCAGTCCGGTATATCCTACCCATCATTTCCTTGTGAATTGACCAGATCTAGACGTACATGTACTTCTGAGCGTGGCATGAATGTCCGTGCTTAGATGAAGACTCGTTCAACGTCGACTAATCACATATATTTTTATTGTTTTCATTGTTGTCTTGTTATAGTTTTGTTTTTCTATTTGCTAGCTTCGGCCTTCTGCTTTCCCCCTTTTCACCATTTTGGCGCCGTCTCTCGTTAGTCTGCCGCTGCCCTTAACTAAATTCATGTAAGGCAAGAGACACACATTGACCACCACCCTCCTCTGCCATCGACGGCTGCTCTCCCGTCCTGTCAGCCTGCTGGCAGTATATCATCACAGCTATCCCCATCCGTGGTCAACTTTCGTCAATCTTTCTCTATTAATCACATTGCCTTCTGCCGTCCACGGTCGGGTCTTTGCATTTTCATATCTATTGTGAGTTTCGTCCTGTTCCCCTGCCCTTGTTGTGCCTTGTCGCCAGATCGGACGAGCTCTCCTGAGCTGCTGAGCCGTACTATTGCTGCACTTCCTTCTTGTTTGCCTAGCCACGTCGCCGTTTTCATTTGATTTTTTTACAATTGCACCTCGACCGATGTCTACTTATTTGCTGGGCATTTGCACCTTTCGTGCTGGTCGTACACTGTTATGACTAGGATTGCCCCGACATACAGACACACCTCCATGTGCACATACTTACTTGTACATCACAGCAGACGCCGCTGTAGACGCCTGAAGCTGCCAGTCTCAGCCAAGCGAGCGCCCTGTCCTCCTCGTCCGATCCGTGCTATTCAAATTACGACAAGAACTCCGGTATTTCAGCAAACCCACGACCTTGCCGTGGTAACGAATTGAATATTACCCCAGCTACAGCTCTCGACTTTCTTGTACTCGATCCCGGGAACGTGTTTCTGGGAAGCCTTGGCGTCTCGAGATCTCATAAAGATATATTAAAAGAGCCCACCCCGAACATACAGAGCCGCCTAGCCATCACTTATTACGACCCCCTTTTTTGAGTTTCGAACTTCCGATCTCTTGCCGCCTGCAGCTCTTTGACTACAGCCTGCCTATATTGTTCGTTCTCCGTGGATTTTCCCCGGCCCATTTATCACAACATCTATCGGGGGTCTTCGTTACCCGTTGATTTGCATCTGCAATCATGGCGTTCAATCGCGCTGGAGGTTTTTCATTCCAGCAAGAACAGGTAGCAAATTCATCTCCTTATTCAAATGCAAACTCTCGCGCCACCAACCCCGATCGAACCAACGGCTGGCATGCTGCCACCTATTCCTCTTCCTCGTCTGCTACTTCACAGTCTCCCTATTCTTGTTCCTACTCTACCTCGCCAGCTTCTGCCCGGCAGCAGACTTTCACCTACCCGTCACCTCATCCTTCTTCTTCCTCTTCCTCCTCGACGCAAGGGCATAACTTTAACTCGAATTCTTTCTCCCAGCCCTTTGTCGACGCACAATTCGACATTTTCGAATGGCACGTGCAATACCAGTCGTGCATCCGCTACTTCCTTGACCACGCCCAATACTCGGCCCCAGTGCAAGCTGTCGCCGCCTTTGTCAACATCCAGCTGCCCTTTCAACGATCCGTCCACCCTATACTCGTGTCTCCGCCAAGAAACAGCGCTCCTGGTGGGGGTCCAGCCTCGCGGTCGGCCGCAGCGGCAGCTGCCGCAGCTGCTGCAGCAGCGGCCGGCGGGGCCGCCCAACCGGCAGCCTTTGTGACACTCGTGCCCTACATCCGGCGGCTCATCGCGACCGCCTTTGACTTTCCGGCAGTGCTACACGGCTTCTTCGGCGATGATTGGATGGCTGGAATCGGCCCCATCCATGAAACCGAAAGACGAAACTACCTTTTTGCCGCCAAAAGCGATAACTGGCTCAAAGTCAAGGCCGACTACGACATGGACGAGAACCAAACCGTGCCCTTTCTACGGCCGCTGCAGAACGTGTCTGAAGACGAGATTGTCAACGCCGAGACCACATGGAGCGAGTGGCTGGCCATGCAGGACTGGATGCTGGGACCACGTGCGCCCGGTGATGTCGGTAGCAGTGGTGGTAGCATACGCGGTCAGCGTGTCAATATAAAGCGGGAAGAAGACTAAAATGGTCCCCTTTAACGTCAGCAAGTGTGCTTCGATTTGTCGTTTTTTTTGTTTGACAGGGCGTCATACGGAGTACAGCATAGCAAATGGAGAGCAGGTGCTTCTCTCCCCGGCGTGCGGTTTCTGTTCGGGACAGCAGCGATGAAAAAGGAAAACGGAGTCAAGGTAACATTATAGCATGGTTTGTGGGAACCCGTCTGGTCACGCAGTACGACCAAGAAGCAGCAGCGTGGCAGGCGTTTATTTTGGGTTCCTATTTCTTGTTTTAGACGGTTCTTTTCCCTACTGGTTTAGCTGTACCCTCTTGACTGATTGTTGGCGGCATCATGGAATGTATTGGGCTTTTGTTTATTCTTTCTCCCCTACTAGCCGCCCTGTTTCGAGATTTTGGATTATTTTTTTCCTTTCTACCCCCTGCACCTTTTTCAACATAAGACGGACAGAACGCGGAACAGACTGTGACGCAGTTTCCGTATAGGACTAGAGGCCCCAATTATTTTCCGGGAAATAGTCCGAGAACCTTCAATTCGTCGCTTTTACTTGGTACTTCCCTCATCCTTTGACTGTTTGGTCATCTGCGTTTATTCACTCGATTGCTAATCACAGTTAAACGAACCTTCAAAAAGGCACAAAACGACAGAAATGGGATGGATAAATTGAGCATTGAGTAAATGGTCGACTGGAACATGATTCAACAACATCTCATAAGCTTCACCATTGCGGATCCCGCAGCGCAACTGTTCGCGTCGGTACGATATAGTCCGTTCGCATTTCTCGCTGTCCATCATTTCCGCTCTGGTTGTGCATTTGCCTGAGATGGACGGTACGGACGTAAATGGAGGGGGATTGGCGGGACAGGACAAGGGAGTGTTCCTGGGTTGCTGAGGAGCTGAGGCTAGCTGTCTAGCCCTAACACATGTCAAAGCTTGTCAGTGCCACGAGAGCACCCAAATCACACATTGACCACGCCCATGCTCGTTCGAAGCACGGTGACTACAGCCCAGCCATCTCAACCAGTCAGCTGGGATGTAAGATATTGCCATTTTCTTTCTTATTGTCAGAGAGCGAGCCATATCAACAAAACGGTCGTTTTGTCTTGACCTTTACTGCACCTGAATAAGGACAGAATAACTAGAAACAACCAACATCTGAGAATAGAACTGCTGGGGTTGGAGTGCCAAGCGAGGCTTCATAAATACTGCTGTAAGTAATTACGGAGTAGCAACAGGGGATTGTAATTGACCGCTGAAGCGGAAATGACGGGATGTGCACGAAAAAAATGGAGCAGGCACAAAGGCAGTCTGTTAGACAGGCTCCCCTTGCCAACTCAGCCTTGTCCAGGCCACTAGCCACAGCAGCGCAAGCCACATGGCCCGAGTGACCTACAGGGCAGCTGTGCTAGTTCAAGGTACCCCAGGCGCGCCTTCCTTATGCGCGGATTGCAGCGTGCGACTGTTCCATTTGCGCATCGAACCTTCCCAGCGACAACCCCAAATATACTATCGCCCAACAAAGGAAGCGCACCCCGAGGACGACACAACTTTCCCTTTCTGCCTTCCGTCTGCGGCCGAGTTGGATACACCGAACCGAAAGCACAACTATGGGAGCCTTTTGACTGATCGCGCTTTCTTTTTGCGGTTGTTATTCTTGGTTTTCTTGAGCGGTCGATTCTGGATACTTTGACACTCTCTCTTCATCCTCAACACACCATCGCGAGTCGCTTCCCTGTCACGCTTAATCGCTGTCCGACGGTCGACACCGACGACATTGGGCGGCAGGCTGTATTGGTTTTCATTCCAAAGCTATCCCCGACCCTCTCAGGCTCCTATCGATCCCTCCCGATGACGGCCAACTCGGCGGCACCATTGTCGGTCGACTCGCCTCAATCGCCTCAATCGCCTCGATCATCTGGCCGTCATGGCTCTCAGAGCAAGCCCGTCAAGGGCCGGCCGGTAGCCTTGTCCAGGTACCACATCCAGCAGTGGGCGAACTTTATACAGCGCTGTCTCGCGACGCGCCTCGATGTCGACCGCTTTGCTCAATACGCGCCTCTCCAGCAACGAAAACATCCCGTCTCAACCACAGTTCTTGCCGACCTGTTTTTGCGACCACCGGCACCACGCGAAGGGCAAAACGGATTCTCGATGTCGCTGCTCGCGGCCCAGACCTGCTCCAGCCCCATTGACCCGCGCATCCCAGCCTACCTTCAGGTCCTGCTCCAGCTCGGCTATGTGGACGTGCTGTCCATTCTGCGCGGCTTATATCGCTACTCGACATCACAAGGAGCACGGAAAGAGGCAGCCGCAACAGCCGCTGCTATTGGCACGGTACGGGGTAGCAACGGCAACGAAGGCAGCATCCTCGGCGACAGCAAGGGTGCGAATGGTGACGGCGCTGGCGAAGACACAGACATGCTAAACAACGCAAGTAGACGCAGCAGCACAAAGAAGGGCCCTGGCGGCAGTGCTTCTGGTGCTGGACCTGTGCTGTGGGCCAACTCGTACAACAACGAGGAGACGCTGTTCTACCGCATTAGTCGTGCTGTTCGGCAAGAGGATGCCATCCACAGAGGGCGCAAGGCGCTCGCCATTGCGGCGTGTATGGCGGCTTGGATGGATCTCTTTGTCACTGCTGCATCCTCCTACGCGTCGGCGACCCTTGGGCCGGCTGACATCGCCTCCCAACAAGCCCAGCGGCAAGCTGAGATGGAGGCGTCCCGGGCCGCGTTTGCGATGCTGCTCCTGGCCGTCTGCGAGAACGAGTCGGTGGTTGCCGCCCTCGCGCAGCCGTTTGCAAAGGGCGTCCGCAGAGTATTGGCCAACGGCCTCGCCAGCTTCAACCCAACCATCTCGCTCGGTTCGGCGCCCGTCTCCGCACGTCTCGAGCACTTTCGTACCGTGACGCTTGCGCAGTTCGAACCCGCCGACAAGGGCAAGACCAACAAGGGGCGCGGCAAGCAAGAGGAGCAAAATACGGCGACCAACGACATTCACGACCTGCTCGACTCCACCGTGGGCCTGCAGAACTTGGTTGTGCCAGAAATGCCCATTTCCAACTCCCGCGCTGGGCTGTACATCTACCTCAACGCCGTGCTTGTGGGCCGGCCGCTCGTCGACGACGCGACCATTTTCAGCTATCTCAACAACCGCTACCAGGGTGATTTGCAAGCGACTGCCGTCGACCTCATCCTAGCTTCCTTTGACGTGCTTGCCAATGCCGTGTTCCGTAGCGAGGGACAGACGTCAGCGCACCTGCTGCGGTCGTACCTGATCAACAAGGTGCCACTGCTGCTTGCGTCGCTCGCCGCCTCGCCCCTGTATCCCTTTGATTCGCAGTACTGCATCTCCGAGGCCCTGAGTCGCGTCGACACCAATGCCTTCCCAACCATGTCGTCCATGTTCGACGACAACCAGAACGCCAACACCTTTACCGACAGCGTGCGCCAGGACTTTTGCTTCGCGTGTTGTTTGCATGGCCTGGTCCCGGAGGCTAGCATCGAGACCTTGCTCGGTGAGATCACATACCAGAGCCTGCCAACGGGCGGCCGCTACACCAAGGAGCAGCTCGTACAGCAGTGCCTCGCCGACTCGGATTACTTGGTGACCTTGGTCGGCCAGCTCGACAACATGGACGGCAACGTTGGTGCCGTCTGCCAAGCCCTCGTCGCTATGCTCGGCCATCTGTGCCGTACCCGCGAAACGGCTACGCTCAAGACACTGTGTAACCAGCTCGTGCGGAAGCCGCTGGCCTTTGATGTTCTGCTGTTGTTTGAGCGGCCCGCCGCTATTCTTTATCCACTCTGCCAGCTCCTCGATGGCTGGCACTACGACGAGGACCAGGGCGAGTACCAGCCCATCTACGAAGAGTTTGGCTCTGCGCTCTTCTTGCTGCTGGCGTTCGTCTACCGCTACAACCTGACTATTGCCGACCTGGGCATACAGTGGTCGCCCGATTCCTTTGTGGCCCGTGTGCTCAGCACGGGTGCCCAGGGCCGCACTCTCGTGGAACTGTCCGAGCAGGAGCGCGAGAACTTGGGAAATTGGATCCGTGGCCTGTTCAATACGGATGCCGGCGGCCTCAGCGACGACCTTATGTCCTCCTGCCCTCCGCACCAGTTTTACATGCTCACACCGACCCTCTTCCAGCAGATTGTTCAGGCCCTAAGCACGGGTGCCTTGCCCGAAGACGTGCTCAAGGGCGGCATTGAGTATCTAGTGGACACGTTCTTGCTCCCATCTCTCGCCACCGCTCTCGTGTACTTGTCGGATGCGCTCCGCGTCGACAAGCCGGCCGAGCAGAAGGCCATTATCCGCATCCTTCAGCTGATCCTGCAGCCAGCCTCCATATCAGACGAAGCTACACTCATGCTTTCGGCGCTGCTCAACATTGTTGCCAAACCGCTCGAGCATGCCCTGCGGACCTACCAACGCCAGGACCCGCGCAGCCAGGACATTGACCCCTTGCTCAAGGCGCTCAAACAGAACATCCCCCATTCGCGCCGCACAGCGGCGGCCGAGCACAATGAGTTGCTCAACTGGGCGGGCACGAGTGGCACGAACAGCAGTGGCTCCAGCGACAGTGCTAACAGCAATGCAAACAACGGCACCGCCAACAACGGACGTAGCAACTCCGGACAGGGCGGCACCAGCGGTGGCCTCTATGCAGCCATGCGCCAGACCGTCCAAGGCTTTGTGCAGTGGAGCTTGCACCCGGGTGTCAACATTATGCCCACATCCTACACACATCGCCAGTTCCTGGCTGGGCTGAGTCTGGTGGGCGCCTCGAGTGTGCTCCAGCTGATCCTCGACGAAGTCCAGCGACAGACCGACGCCGGCAGCGGCAGCGTTGCATACGACGTCGCGTGCGCCTTGATATGTGCGTCTGACGTCACCAACGAACCGTCGCCGGATTCGCTATATGTGCTTGTCGACGGCGAAGCCAAGGCGCAGGCATCCTCCAACAACAGCAACAACAGCAACAACAACAACAATAACAGCGGCCCGGTCACAGCTGGAAGCACCGTGGCCAACACTGCCGCCGTGCAGCGCCGCATTTCCCTGCGCCAGGCCCTCATGTTCAAGGCCGAGGAGTGGAAGAAGATCCAGAGCTCGCACGATGCAGCTGGCGTTGCCATGGCCGAGGCTGTCGTGCGGTTGTACCGCAAGGTCGAAGCTCAGATGATGCCCCCGCCGCCGCCACCGCCGCCACCGCCTGCGCAAACCGAAATCACAGGTCTCGACGTAGACGATCCGACTGTGGCTGCCGCGGCTGCTGCTGCCGCAGGACTTGATGACACCACGATGGACAGCATGGTCGCTGCCGCCGCTGCCGCAGCAGCTGCCGGGGGCGAATCTGGCGGCGACGCCATGGTGCTCGACGGCGTCGGCCTGACGAGTCTGGATGGTACCAATGTTGGTGGTGCAGAAGGAAATGCAGGTGCGGCCGGCCTTGGTACCTCAGGCGCGGATGGCGGCGGTGGTGCTGGTGCCGGGTCGGCGGGT
Organism: Sporothrix schenckii 1099-18; assembly: GCF_000961545.1. Lineage (NCBI taxonomy): Eukaryota > Fungi > Ascomycota > Sordariomycetes > Ophiostomatales > Ophiostomataceae > Sporothrix > Sporothrix schenckii. The sequence continues at coordinate 2,722,073 of NW_015971150.1, forward strand.
GAGTTAGGCGACCTCGGCGACCTCGGCGACCTTGGCAACCTGGATGGGTTGGGTGATTTGGGTGACCTGGGTGACCTTGGCATGGGCGGCAGCGGCAGTGGGACCGGCGACGGTAAGGGTGGCTCTCTTGATCTGGGCGATCCGAGCATGTTTGGCGACATGGACCTGCTGAACTCGTGGATTGACTACACGAACTAGATTCTGTGGATGTTCGAGGCAAACCCACGGAAGGGGGAGGTTCTCCGTTTGGGATATGAGGGAGTTCAGAGGAGCAATCTTGTTTCAACGTAGTCTTATTATTTACCTCTATGATTTTTTTGCTCGTATTGTGTCGTTATATACCAGTTCATTTCTGAAAACAGGGACAGTTTCTAATCAGTTCTCATTTGGATTGTTCTTGATTCTAATTTTTCTTTTTCTTTTATACCAGACGCCGAGATGCTATGCTGACAATAAACAGAGAAAGAAAATGCAAACTTGTGCAGACAGATTTTGCGACTACACAGATGTTGTCGTCGATTCCTCGACCGTCTCGTCATCCTCGATGCCATTCCACTCTTCCTCATCCTTTTCTGCGTTGGCATTCCCCGGCGTTGGGAAGACAGCCGATGGCTGGCTGTCGTCTTCGGTCTTCGGCTTCTCCTTGTCCGCAGGCTGTGCCTCCTCCACCGGGGCATCCTTGGTCTCGGCGCTTTCCTGGCTTGCAACAACCTGTTCAAAGCTCGCGTCGGCACCCTTCTCCACGGTACCGTCCTTCCACAGCCGCAAAAGCCGCTCGACCTTGGGCGCCCATACTGTCTCACCCTTGGAGATGTCGTCGTACTCTAGGACATTAGCCGAGCCGACTCGAAAGTCCGACTGTCGTGTGCGCGCAAGCTCAGCCATCATGGCTGCGGACGAGACCTTGACGCCCAGGTCATGGCAGAAGCTGCGGACGTAGAACCCGGAGCTGACGGTCAGGCGAATCCGCGCCGCCGGCGGACCCTTTCCCTCCCATGGAGGCGGCGTGTGGAGCGCAGGCGGTGTCGTTGGAATCAGGTTCGAGCCACGGCCACCGGGCACTTGCATCTTGAGTTGGCGGCCTGCGGCGCCGTCCAATTTCGTGCCAACGACGAGCTTGGGAGACGCTTCCGCCTCGGCCTCGGCCTCGGAGGGGTTGGCACTGCTGGTTTTGTCGTACGGCGACGACGGCAGCTCGCCCAGCGCGCCCGACATCATCAGGGTGTCTTCGCTGGACTTCCTCCGCTTGCCGTGGTGGTCCAGCACAACGCCGCCCGTGCCGCGCCGCCGTTTGCTTGGTTTGTCAAAGACCAGCTCGTCCTGCTTCTCCTCGGCGCGCCGCTTAAAGGCCTCATGTGCCGCGAGCGCCTCAATGTCGCTCTTCTCTTCTTCCGGCGTCATTTTCTTGCCGGTTGCCTGCTCCTTGCCCTGGCGCCAGACCCTCTCAGCCAGCGACTGCTCAGCCATGCCTGCCTCTTCGGCCGGCCAGCGGTGGTCGTGCTCGCCGGGCCCGTACCACTCGACCAGCTCTAGGTCAGAGACCTCAACCTCGCGCGTCTCAATCTCCCGTGGGATGGACAGGCCCTCACGGGCGTACTCGTACAGCGGCTTGCCGTTCATTTTCAAGGCCGAGTACAGTGGCGGCATCTGCCGAAACGTCCCCCGAAAGTCGTTCAGGGCCTCCTCCACTTTTTCTTTTGTGATCTCGTCGTACGGCCGCCGCGTCAGGATGCGGCCCACCCGGTCGTACGTGTCTGTGCTGGCACCGAACAGCACGACAGTTTCGTACGTCTTTGTGCATGTGAGGAACTTGTTGAGTTCCTTGGTGCCGTGGCCGACGCCGAGGATGAGCACACCGGTGGCCAGGGGATCGAGCGTTCCGCCGTGGCCCATCTTGACGCGAGAGTCACGCTTGGCCTTGCTGCGCCGGCGGTGGGCGGCATTGGACTCGCGGGCGCGGATGTCGGCCTCATGTTGGATCAGGGGGCGGAAGAAGCTGGAGGGGTTGAAGTATGTCTGGCAGTCGCGAATAACCTGGGCCGAGCTCATGCCCATGGGCTTGTTGATCGCTGTAGCCATGGCGGTGGTCAGCACATAAAAGTCGACCAAACCCGACGTAAAAGAAGAAGAGAAATTAAACCAAAACGCCTCGAGCCTCTTGGATGGAAACATGTGAGCCAATACAGTGGCAATTCGTTATTTCGTCCCATACATACCAAAGACGCCTTCGAGGACGTTTTGCCGCGCCATCTTGACGAGTCTGTCGAGGCGCATCCGCAGATAACAATCAAAGCTAGGAGAGGCAGCGCCGCGATGCGATGCGACGACACGAATACGATAATGAACACAAAAAAACAGGAGGCCGTTGGACGTAGGGACAAGTCAAGATACGAGGAAGGTACGAAACGGGCAAAGTCCTCAAAAAGGAGGCAGGGCAAAGCGCTTTGCTGAGTCGTCGCTTCCGTCTACACGGCGTGGTGGCAGAAATTTATCGGCAGGCGCTGGCTTCGAAATCTTTTTTTTTCTGCCCCTTTGTCCCTGCCAGATTACCACGTAGATCGCTAGCGCGGTTGCCGATAACAGAAGTTTGAGACTATCTGAGGAGAGCACGACGGACGAGACCAAAAGCGGTCAGGCGGAGAGTCCACAGCACGGCAAGTGCAATGCACTTAAACGCGGGGCTGCACTCTGCTGTGTGTTGCACTTTCCGCGCACGCGCCGCTGCTCTTCGCATTGCCTAATAATATAATGAAGTTATTCGCATTGCCAACTAACGACATTTACTCAACTACTATTCTCACGTACCGCCATGCTCTTACGCTCGTGAGAACAATAGCTGAGGTGGGATCAGCTCATTCCTTTTCTTTCCTTTTCTCTATTCATACTTAGTCCCATCTTTGGCCCCTGCTATACGTTGGCCGCGCTTAGCATCTATTCAGCATCTGTTTTTATTTTGGTCGAACTCTCGGATCTGCTCAGCTTTCTCATTCACTTTGCACTTTTTTGAACGGTCTTTCGTGCCTTCTCGGGCGCGTTTCTGCCGGCTGTTTTGCCATCCAACACTTGACGTGCGTGCGTTGCACACAGCCGTGATGACGCGCTACCTACCCGAGTCGAGCATCCTCAAGCCGAAAGACCCGACGTTAGTCGAGGACGACTGGCCTATTTTTGTGCTTTCGGACGCCATTGTATACCGACCGGATGGCGTGACCTTGGCCAACGCCGTCCTGGTCGCGCAGGAGGGACCTTGCATTGTGCGGGGACGACTCGAGGTCGACGACAAGGAGGACATCCAATATCGTGAGGCTCCAAAGATACTCGTTTCTTTTGTATAGTGCGCATTTGTCCGTGTCTAACTGCCGTTCTCGTTTTCTCAACAGTCGTCAAGCCGACTGTACGAACGGCCAACATCGAGGCCAAAGGCATCGAGAACTACTCCATCGGAGACGACCCGCAGGGTGTCGTCTGGCTGGCGTCGTCGGCCGGCTGGTTCGAAATCAGCCCACATCCTTCGTACGAGCGCATCTACCGATCAATGTGCGACATGACCGTGCTCTACTACATTCTGCTCGGGATCTACATCAAGGCGTGCGAGGGCGCCGACTCGAAGAGCAAGCATAGAATACTTGCCACTCTCGACATCAAGGAAATTCTGTTCGAGTACGCCGTGGCCCTCGGCAACGGAACTACATACGAGGAGGCCGTTGATATGTGCGTGCAGCTGGGCCCAATGCTGCTGGCGCACTTTGCTAGATCCAAGGACCTGGACTGGGTCAAGTCCAGCTTCGCCAAGTGGCTGGTCAAGGAGCTCAAGGACAGGGAGCGGTCAGCGAGGAGCTCTAGCCGCAGCGAGTCTGCGGCTCCGGTGTCATCGCATTCTCAAGTCGGCTTCCAGGCCGAGACACAAGCGCTTCGTCCTGGCACCACCCCCGTGCCGCCGCCGCAGTTACCGTCTGCACCATCAGCACAAGCCGCCACCCCAGGCTTGTCTCAGCAACTGCCGTTCCGTGCTCCGCCCGGCGTGGCGGCAAACGGAAATGGAGGATCGTCCCAGGTATCGCCCGTGCCGTTACCAACGTATGCGAGTCGCGAACAGTCGGTGTCGGGGTCGCCGGCCAGCGCTGTACAGTCAGCCGTGCCCAGGGAGCTGCGAGACAGTGTGTTCAAGGTGTATCTCGAGGTTATCGAAGCGATTGGCGCAGCGCACGGCGATCCAAGGAAAGTCTCTGCCGGAAAGGTGCACTACGGGGTGTTTACCAAATTCAAGGTCCGTAACTACAACCTGGGCAAACACCTCTCCGCGCTCTTCAGCAGTGAGCTGCTTGCGTCACTCAGCGACAGTTGGCATGGCAGCCCCTACGAGGCGTGGTTGACGTCCAAAGAGGCCCTCGAGTTTACGCCGACGTCAGCCACGTTCCTGGCCGACGTGCCCAACCAGCTTGTCCGGCGTGCCCACCAAGCCCCCAGTGCGTCGAGCTCGGCATCCACAGCGCCTTCCTCTGCAAAGGGTCCTTCAACAGCACAGACAAATTCGCCGGTGCTGCCCTCGCCACGCATTTCGGGCAAGCGCGCAGTGTTGCGGCTGCCAACCGTCTCCAAGAAGCGTCGCTTTGAAGGTGCTTTTGGCGAGGGCCGTCCATCCAGTGCCGATAACGGTGATAGTGCCGACGCGGCATCGGCAGCCTCGCGTGGCAGCACGCCGCGGCCGGTCGGACGGCCGCGCAAGACAGCCAAAAACAACCATGACGACGGCGACAGAGCTGCACGGCATCCGTCGTCCCAAGCCATGCAAGTTGATATCAGCAGCGACGACGACAGCAGTAGCAGCGACGACAACAGCGCCGGAGACTCCGACAGTGAACGCCAGAAGAAAGAAACCATACTGGCCGTACGCGCCGAGCCTCTGCTGATCTCGACCAGACCGACCGGGCCCAACCGGACGTGGACCTGCCCGCAGCCGGGCTGCAGCTATTTTGTCCGCGACGCCGGCTCGCCAGACCTGTCCGACAACAGTGACGAAGACGACGATGACGACGGCAGCGACGACAATACAAAGGCCGCTCGCAGCCGCATCATAGAGCACCTGCGCAGTCACGAGAAGGAGATGCTGAGCCGCGTCGACCTGGCGATCACGGAAGGCACGCGTGGACACGTATCGGTTGACCACCTACTCGAGAAGATTCGCACGCTGGCAGATAAGAACAGCCAGCGGACAGCCGCGGCCTCCACTGCATCCAGTACAGCAGTAACGCCGACAGCTGTCACATCGGGCACGAGTTGGCGGTCGCGGTTCTTCTACTAACCTGCCTCGAGTCACGCTGGTTTAAGTCGTATTACAATATAAGCCGACATACAACGAATGATGATGACGGCCACAATACCACTATGAAATGATGCAGGGAACTGTTTAGTCTGGATGATTTTGAGTCTTTGGCGTTTCTCGGGGTTCTAATAGACACTGCATTGGACGCAAATGCCTTCTTCGCATTCTCATGACTTGGTCTTGTAGGGATATCAGTTTTATGGACCCATTTTCCTTCACTCCCTCGCGATTCATTTGTATTCTTCATTTTGTGGTTGACGTAAGGACTGGCGTTAATATATTGGAGTTCTCTTTTTTGGGGGGTATTGGCGCGTCATTTTCGACAAGTTTTTATGCAAGTCAGAATATCCATAATGTTGGTTCCTTAAAACAACCAACGGTTGGCGATGTTCACTTTTTCCCTTTGCCTGTCCCATTCACTCCAGCCTGCCGCCCTTTGGAAACGTTCCTCCCCGCGCTCTACCTACTTTCTCCGGTCAAGGTACTTCTTGGCCCGCTCCCACTCGGCCTTCACATCTCCCTTGATCTCGTCGTCACCGAGTGTCTGCACACCAGCGTACAAGGCCTCGACCAGACCAAACGCAATCTCAATGTCCTCAAAGGGATGCGTGGCGTGCGGTACAAACTTGGCCGGGAAGGCTTGCTTGCGTGCCTCCTTCTCTTCGGGCGTGTTGTCCTCAAAACTCTCGTCCAAGAACGTCTTGACGGCAATGCCGAGCGCGGCGTCCGGGAACTCAATGAACGGCAGGCGGTGGCCAATGTCCCAAAAGTCCGCGCGGTCCCGGTTGGCCTGGTTACTCATAAAGGTCAAAGCCAGCAGGGACTCAATAATGGCGCGGTTGGCCTCGCCCACCGTCGTGGTCAGCGTGTGGAACGCCAGCAGGCTCTTGCTGAGGGGTCCCGTGTAGCCCGAGGTGTCCTGCCGCAGCGGCAGCAGAGTGGCCACGCGGCTGATCAGGACGGCCGCATCGCGGTCCTCGACAGGGCCGTTGGCCGGGTAGCCTTGAAGCTCGGCATGCTGGTTCTTGGCGTTGAGTAGATCCAGACGAATCAGGTCAAAGGCCAGCAGGGCTGCCGCGTGCAGCGACGCTGTGAGCTCGGGGTGCTTCTTGACAACGGGCTCCAGCGCAGCAAACGCTTTGCCGAGGGCAACACCCAACTTGGTCGGCTCGAGCGTCTTGGGCTCAATGTAGCCACGTAGCGTGAGCAGCCTCCAGAGGGTAAGAGACACAATCGTATCGGCATTCTCGACGCCATGGGTCTTGGGCGCCTTGCGAGTTTCGGCCACAAAGTCCTTGTTGCTCAAGGCGGACAGCTCAAAGGCGATGCTCCCCGGAGATGCAGCCGCCGGGGTGTTGTCGTTCCGGGGGAAATGGTTGAGCGACGCGTCTGACGCGTTCCATGCGGCAATGCGGGTGACGGCGTTGTTGTCCTCGCCGCGGTGCTTGAGCTTCAGAGAGAACTTGGCGTCGTACCAGACCTTGAGGTGCATTTCCTGGAAGTTGAAACCCCGGTTGATGCGGTTCAGGATGAGGGCGAGGGCGGTCTCGTAGTAGGGCACGAGCTGCTGGGTGACAAGGGTCTTGTACTCGTCGGCAACGTAGCCGTCGAGGGTGGGAAGGATAGTGACGCGGCAGTATGCAATCCAGCTTGGCACACGCGGGCTGATCAGGCCCTTGTTCAGGTAATGGAAAAGCTCGGCAGGCAGCTGGAAGCCCAAGTACTCGTGGTTGTCACTAGTCAACCGGTCAAAGTCGTTCACGCAGATCTCGCCAGACTCCGCAATGTAGATGAAATGGCTCACGGCCATGCGTGCTTTGCGGTACTTGTCGAGCCACTGGGGGTCCTGGGCTTGCAGCAGGTCGTTGAACGATGCGCAGAGAGATGCCACGTTCTTTTCGGCGGTGCGCAGCATGTTGGTGGCATCCGCCACGCTGAGTGGGCGCGGCGTGATGTTCACGTCGCGGAGCGGCGGGAAAGTCGGCAAGGACGATGTGCCAGTCAGCAGGAGGGCGTCGGTAAACAGGGACTCGCTCACGCCGAGGCTTCGGACCAGCTGCTTCTTCGACAGCGCATGGACGCGCTTCTGGTTCCAGTCTATCGCATTGATAATGCCGTCGTGGATGGGGTAGAGCAGCAACTCTGGTGAGCCCATGATGCCACCGCACTGGTCAGAGTTGATCATGTCAAAATACGCAATCTAGGAGGAGGCGTGTCAGTGCATCAGCGTCGACAGTCAAGTCAGAAGCACCACATTTGCCGCAGATCTGTAGATTTAGGACGAACCTGTGCAGAAGCATTGTAGGGCACGATGAGGAAATGCAGCTTGCGCTTTCTGAGAAGGCGCTGCAGCAGAGGATAAAGTGACTGTGCGCGGAAGGTGGCTGCGTCGTTGCAAGAAGTGTTAGCACAAGCTCTCTCCCCCGTAGGGCCTACGGGGCTGTGGTAAGAAGGAAAGTCAGGGTACGTACAGCCCGTTGCACCAAAAGCAGCGACCGCCTCGCTAGCACTTCCGGCAAAGTACAAATCCCAGGCGGCGTTGGTCCGTTGGATGTCGCGGAGGCCATTCTGAATGGTGACGTCGTCCTGGCCCGCGACGGGTAAGCCCTCGAAGATGAAGAGAGGCGTGACCTTGTGGGCCTTCCATTGGTTCAGTTCGTTCTCCAGGTGCATATGGATGCCCGTAAGACCGGCCAGGGCGCACATGAGCGGCTCATGGGAGGGCGTGTGGTCCAGCATCTGCTGGATAAAATACGTCGCATCAACAGCAATGGCCGAGCCTTCGAGGACGGAGACATCATGGGTCCTGCGGGAAACGGAGTAACGGTCAGCGTGTGGCGAAGAGAGTGCACAAGGAAGGCCGTAGGTCTCTGGCCAGGAATTGTGTCGCACGCACATCATCTGCTGGACCACAAAGGGGTCGTCGGTCAAATTGCTGCCTATTTGGAGAGAAAGAAGGCGACCGGTTAGCAAGAGGGACAAATGACAACAGACGTATATTGCTGCACGATTCAAGACAGCAAGACAGCACAACCCGCTCCTCTCGTCAAATAACATACTCGGCATCTTGGCGTCCTTGGAAAGGTTAACTTTGGGACAAAATAGGAGGCGCCTTGGTTCAGGATGAGGTCGAAAAAGGTAGGGGCAGGCAAATTCTCGAGGCAGCACGTGCGTCAAGAGTTGGTTGCGCCTTTACGGTCGGTGACGGGGGCCTGTTCCAGCTTCTTGTATGGTGACTTAGCGAGAACGCGTCAGAAGCTTATAGTCGATTGTGTCAAAGTCGCAAGTCCGGATTGAAGAGCCTGCGAGCTGTGAAGAGGCACGTTGGATGAGAAGAAGTCGTCGTCGTTGTCAGGAGGCCTTCGTGAGCAGCTGGCCCAGTCGCGGGTATGCGGAGTGGACGACAGCAACACAAAGCACGCACGGCTGGAAGAGCCCGTCTCTCCGTTTTGTCCGGGGTGTTGTTGGAGGAATTGAGTTGAATGGAGGACGGAGGGGAGAAGACGGAGGACGGAGGGCAGAGGACGTTGAGAGCCTCAAAGGCGGCGATGCTGGAAGCAGGTAAGAAACAAAGCTTGGGGTCCAACAATAGCGCTAGACGGCAGGAACGATGGGAAAATTTATGGGGCCAAGGCGGTCGCACCTGCATTTGGTAGGAGGGGGACACAGAACCAGTAGAGGAGAATCAGTGCCCCACTCGCACTGGTTGCACCTTCCTCACTCTGCCCCCCCGTACACAAAATTCTGTGAGACTTCATTGTGTGAGCTGCATCTTCCTCATAACAAAACCAACATTTTGTTTGGCACCTGCTCGACAAGTCCAGAGTTCTTGTTGACGACATCGTTCCTTCTACATCTAAATCGATGCTGACGCTAATGTTCATTGCAGCACATGGCGGCATCGTCGTAAATATATCGTGTAAAGCCAATCGGCAAGTATTGTCGAGCCTCTGCTCACATACTACAATTCACGAATTTTTGCGTCGCACAATGGGGTGACATTATCTGCAGCTACGTTTCATGGCCGTGACACGGAAAATAAAAGGTGCCCGTGGGCGCATAACGCGTTTGATGTAAATAAGGCTTGCTCGTAATTCAGGAAATTCCACGGTGAAACGCATACAGACACTCACAAGCTCACATCAGCAAGACGTTCAATTGAGCTTTTCCTTTTCACACCTAGGGGCTCATTGTAAAAATTAATGCACATTAAATTCAACGAAGAATCGTAGGGATGTCGACGTCGTTGTGCAGCCCATTACTTATTTCACACCTTGAAAGGGACAAGCACAGATGAACAAAAAGAGACATCCGAGAAACCATTTATTTTAGTCTATTTGATGGCATCGAAAACACGCGTTGCGGCGATGCTATGAACCCATTTTCCTCCATATGAATTTCTATAAGTGAGGTGGATAAAAAACGAACAAATGATGCCCCTTTTTTTCCGTTTCGGAACGCGGACATTAAGCACATTCATGACAGTCGTAAAAGCGTAAAACCAGATCAAGGGAGGTGCCCTCTCTCAGACCTATAAAACCGTCGATGCATGCTGTGCATCATGTGCTGCGGGCGTCCCTGTAAACACCTTTCGTTTCTTCTTTTCTTCTTTCTGTCCCATGTCCTGTAGATAACGGACAGACAGATATGCCCCCCTCGTCTTTCAGATTCTATTGGGTATCATAAAAAAACCAGGGGACGAAAAGCAGAAACAAAAAAAACAAGGCAGAATGAGGTCCATCGTTTTTCTTTCACCAGAGTATGCCCTGAATCCGATGCCCGTCCTTCTCCGTTTGTAAGGGTGGGCGTAAATCCGTTGCGGGGGTCTTGCTCGCCGCCGAAGCATGTTTCCGAAAATAAAAGCAAATCGGTGCGAATGTCGCGACGCGTAAAGCGAGATAGGGAACTTGAAATGAGAAAAAACAGTAAAGGCGGAAGAAAGATACAGTTCGCAAAATAGACGTCGAAAAATAAATCAGGGCAGTGGTAGGCGAGGCCGGAGCATGAATGAAAAGCTGCCGCAGTGGGCAGATTTCAGATGCTAATAGTGCTGCTGTGTCGGCAATAAGGACGGTAAAGACGAGACAGATGAAGAACAAACAGGAGAAAGGCAAGTGACAGCGATCAGTACTTGCACCTTTCGCTCCAATGCCGGAAAAGCAGCACTAAGACCGAGTCCTTGATGGAGGAAAAGTTTACCACCAAGACTGGCCGGGGCCGCCAGGGTTGCCGTACGAGCCGCCGCCGCCGCCGTAGCCGCCGCCACCGCCGCCGTAACCACCGCCGTAGCCGGGGTTGGGGGGAGCGCCACCGTAGCCGCCGCCGTAACCACCGCCGCCGTAGCTACCGCCGCCGCCGCCGTTAGAGTTGCCGAAACCGCCACCGCCACCGCCACCGCCAAACTTGCGGAAATCACGGTTAGCACCCTGGTTACGACCGCCGCCGCGGCCGCCGCCACGGCCGCCACGGCCGCCGTAGGAGCCTTCGCGAGCAATGGTCTCCAAGAACGAAGGTACCTCCTGGTTGGCCTCCTTGAGCAGGTCAATGAGCTCACGGACGACACCGCGGTTGCCGCGGTTGAAGAAGGCAGTGGAAATACCAGTGTTGCCGGCACGGCCGGTACGACCAATACGGTGAACGTAGTCGTCAATGTCGGTGGGCAGATCGTAGTTGACGACGTGGGTGACGTTGGGAATATCGAGACCACGGGCCGCAACAGCGGTAGCGACCAGGATAGGGCAGCGGCCGTTGCGGAACATCTCCAGAGCCCGCTCACGCTCGCGCTGGGTGCGGTCACCGTGAATGGAGGTGGCCGGGAACTGCTGGTTGATCAGGAAGTCTGACAGCGAGTCGGCCATGCGCTTGGTCTCGACGAAGATCAGCGTCAGACCACCGCCGTGTGTGTGGAGGATGTCCAGAAGCACAGAGCGCTTGTCGTTGTCCTCGACGTACTCGACCTTCTGGGTGATGTTCTCCGAAGTCGAACCGACACGGCCGACAGACAGGAAGACGTAGTCCTTGAGGAAATCGCGGGCCAGCATCTGGATGTCGCGGGGGAAGGTGGCCGAGAACATCAGCGTCTGGCGGTTGGCGACGGAGGGCATGTCCTCGCCCTCGACGATGCGGCGGATCTGGGGCTCGAAACCCATGTCCAGCATGCGATCGGCCTCGTCGAGAACCAGGTACTTGATGTTACAAAGCGAAATCCGGCCACGCTCGATAAGGTCGACCAGACGTCCGGGAGTGGCAACAAGCAGATCGCAGCCGCGCTCAATCTGACGGAGCTGGGAGCCGATGTCGGCACCGCCGTAGACGACGCAGGGGCGGACCCACGAGCGGTAGGCAAACTTGCGAGCCTCGTCGTAGATCTGAGACACCAGCTCACGAGTGGGAGCCAAGATCAGCGACGTGGGGTACGCCTTGCGCTGGCGGCCAAAGCCGCCGCCGCCCTGGGCGGTAGGGATGGGCGAGGGGCCGGTCTGGAACGCCTGAGACAGAATGGGAAACAGGAAGCCACCCGTCTTGCCCGAACCAGTCTGGGCACAAGCCATCAAGTCACGGCCACCCATGACAATGGGGATGGAGTACTTCTGGACGGGGGTGGGCACCTTGTAGTGGGCCAGCTCGATGTTGCGGATCAAGTGGTCGTCCAGAGGAGGGTTGGTGAAGGTAAGAACAGGCTCAGGGACATCATGACCGGAAGCCTCGACGGGGATGTCGTCATACTTCTCAAAGTTGATGCCCGTGTGCTGCTTCGACGGGTCGTCGGCAGTACCGAACAGCTCGCGCTCGACACGGGGATTCGCAGGGCCAGCAATGTGCTTGCCGTCGCGCCACTGGCCGTCGCCTGAGCCGCGTGCATAGCCGCCGCCACCAGCACCGCCGTGGCCGCCGTGGGCACCGTGGCCATGACCACCACCATGGCCACCATGTCCATATGCGTTGGGGTTGAAGCTCTGAGGGCGATCCCAGTTCTGGCGAGGACCGTTGTTCCAGTTGTTGCCGCCGGCAGCACGGCCGTTGAAGTTCTGCGCGTTGCTGAATTGAGGAGGGCGAATGTTAGCAGCTGAGAATGGATACGAAACATGAAAGAGTCGGCGAGACACAAGTAGGGTGGTGGAGGTGGAAGCTTACTTTGCAGCCCATGCGCTGCCGTTGAGGCCACCGTTGGCGGCATCGGCAGGGGTGGGGCCAGCAGCCGCACCGGCAGGGGTGGGACCGGGGAAGGGGCCGGCAGCGTCAGGGCCACGGGGGGCACCATTCGCTGCAACCTTCCCCCTCATATGGGGAGGAATGTAGGATCGGGGGCCATCGCCATTGAGGTTGAGGCCGTTCATGTTAAGTTGGTCAGCCATGATTGCGATGTTCGGAAAGGTCGTTTTTAGCGGCGTGTCTTCTCGAGATTGCAAGTGCGGATGAGATGGGATCGGCAAGAATGGATGTCGAACAAGGAACGGATGAGGCTTTAGTATTTCGAAAGGCTCTCGAAATGAACGCTGGTGTTCAAAGGAGAGACTGGAAACAGAGCGAAAAGTGATGAAAATTAGGCGCGTCAGAGAGTGGACGACGAAATAGGTAGATGTGAAAAACAGAGAGAGAACAGAAAATGAAAGACGGGCTTCAAACTGTTCTCAGGTGTAGTCGCAGGTGTTCCGTGGATAATTTCTCCCTTCGTTGGCAGAGAAAGAAGAAAAAAAGACGAGAAACAAACAAATTTTTCGAACCTCAAAGAAAACAAAAACGACGTCTTCTAAAGGAAAATGAAAAAGAAAGGACAGACGAAATATAACTTTTGCAGAGTAGTTGCTTCGATCCTCGTGGGAGAGATGGGGTTGTTGAGGGTGGAAAAGGAGAAGGGGAAAGTTTGGGAGAAAGGAGGAAGAAAACGAGTGGGCGATTGTTTTGAAGAAAAAAAAATATTAGGTTTGGCCTGTGTCGGGCGGGCTACGCTCGTAGAAGGCAGGCGAAGAAGCCGCAGGGAAAGAAAATAGGGTGCGCTTAAAGTGGTTAGCCCGGAAATTTCGAATTTTTAGCGACAGGAGCGTGCCTTCCGCACGGTGGCCCGAGTTTGCGTTTGTAGAAGGCACCGTAGCGGTGACGAGTTAGGCGGTCAGATCTACGGACTGCACACGGCAGGCGCAGCTAATCGTTCCAACGTAAGTTACAAAAAGCCACCGTGAAGCAAGAGCGAGCGATACGTATGCCTCGAGGCAGCAGCCCCCAAATGTGCAAAAGCGGGCGATCAATGAGTCGACGCGGAAGGAATCTGGTGAGCGGTCGTATTCTGCTTGTTGTCTTGGACTGGGAAAGTGCCATCAAGCCATTGTGCGAGACAAAAGCAAGGCAGCGCGGCAGGAAGGACCCTGTCGCCAAGGAATGAACCAAACGTTTTTAGAAGGCTTGAGACAGAGACGCGAGAGATAGGATCTCTCCCCAGCGCACCCCAACCTGTCGCCCAGGCTGTGAGCCCCTATTCCCTGGCCGATATGCCCCTGAATTCGGGTGTGTTTACACGCTGCATTGGGGCAGCAGCATCCCAGGAGGCGGCGCACAGTCGCCGTCGCACTGTTTGCCTCTGGTGGCAAAAGAGGTGTAGGCAACTCCGGGGCGGTTAGGCTGTGGAACGCCGCCCATTAGGCGTTCACGGTTGCTGACTAGGCTTAACAAACCCCTGTATTAGTCACTGTGACGATTTGCATGTGTACGTTTTGTGATGTCCCCACGCAGTACGTTGTATGGCGTATCTTAGACTCGCTGACTCTGTGCGTAGCATTGTCTGCACAGAGTCAGCGAGTCTATCATGTGAAGTGCCGTCTGCCGTATGTATTACGTTCGCTTCTCTTGCTCTTGGGATTTCACAACGGTTCCAGCATATCACTGCAACACACATACATTTCCATAGTGAATGGCGAGCCTCAGAGATTGCGACAGACAACCGTCAAAATGAGGAACTCGAGGATAAAAAGAGACGCCTTCATCAGATTTCGGGTACAGACTCATTCGAGACTGACGTCAGGCAGAGCTATCCACTAGCCAAAAGGATGCCCAATATCCAACATGTTATAAAGTCACGTGATCATCTCTGTCTGGCGTCTACATTTCACTCCGTATCTGGGATGAAAATGGTCGAGGTTGGGACAGCAAAGCGGAAGAGACCAATCAAGGACATTATGAAGCAGAGGCTTCAAGACAAGAGACTACTCCCGTCGTCACCGCCGTGCAGTTTAGCTCAGTAGCGCAAATGTATGTTGGTTTTGGTTCTGGGTCTGTCAAGGTGCCAAAGAATGGGATATTGTACAAAGCGTCGCTTCCTGCCCTGGTCTCACCATCGTTGTCCGTTCTCTCCTGCCTGTGAAGGCGCTGCCGCTCCAGCTGGCGCACCATCCGGGCCCCCTCACGGGCACTTGACAACCTTGTCGTCGTCAAACTCAACGTCGACAATGCCGTCCTTGGTCACGGCCTTGACAATCATCCCCTTGAAGTCGATGGGTAACCGCCGCTTGAGCTCATCGGTGCACAAGGTCATGAGCTTGATGCCCTGGCCCAGAGTGATGTCGGGGTGGTGGTGCTTGTCGAGGATGGAGAGGCAGTAGTACTGGGCGTAGCCGTGGGCGGCGTAGGGCACAGGGGCCAGGGCTGCGAGGTAGTCGAGCCAGTAGAGGCTGGGCTTGTGTGTGATGGGATCGACGCCGCCCAACAGCAGGTTGACGGTGTAGGGTTTCCGTGACCGCAGGCTGGAGGCCAGCTCGCCGCGGACAAAGTGGGCAATGGCGGTGGGGGCGAGGTCGGCCTCGTTGCGCATTGTGTAGAGCTGCACGTTGGCCTGGACATACTCGGCGAAGTTGACCGTGTCGCCCGCCTCGCCAGAAAAGGCCATGAGCGTGTGCTTGTTGAGCTGCCGTGTCTTGTCGTCGGTGGCCTTGAGCACGGTGGGGCCGCGTGTCGATGCCTTGGACGCAGCAATCAGGACAAAGTCCTTGCCCGCGATGCCCAGCAGGACATCCCTGACGCTGTTAGCAGTGTTCCGAGATGCTCCCCCAGGAAGGAAACGAACGAAACGCACATTGTGGCTATTTAGAAGCTGTCCAAGGAAGCTGTCCTGGAGGTGTGCGTTTGGGAAAAAGAACCGAGAGGATCAGTTCTCGCGCCCACTGTGCACTGGGCAAATGGTTCGCAAGGGGAAAACTAGTCGTCGGTGATGTGTCTGTAGAGCAATGGAGCGCGTCGTCGTTGCGTCGTTGCGTCGTTTGTGGCCTTGTTGTCGATATGAATTGTGTCGATTTGGCGGCGTTCGCTGTCTTTCTGGGGGAACTGGCACCAGTTGCGAGAACGCGCCATGCAGCTACAGCCTGGCTTGCACTTGGTCCAAGTTGCTGCCGCTTCCCTGCCAGTGCGGTCGCCTGCCTGTCCCAAATTAAGTGGGTCCGAGCTTGTACGGACAATAGTATTACCTGCCGACCTACCTTTGATCGCCTTCCTGCCATCAACGCGGCCAGCCAATGGCCACGGGCGTTCTAGCGGGTCTCTGGGTCTCCACTTTCCTTTTCTTATCGGCGTACGATAAGACCAGCGCTTCATAGTAAAGTGGGGACTTTTGAAAAAAAAGTTTCGAACTGGCAGTAGCGACGGACCTACCGTGAAGAAAGTTTGTTGAAGCAATTGCCAGCCAAATTTTCCCTTTCCCCTTGCAAAGCCTCACTAACGGCCAACTACGCTCATTTGTTTCGTCTCAGAGAGAGGCCACCCATGACACTCCTGCATCTGGTCGAATAGGAAACGAAAAAGAAAAAGAAGAAAAAAAGCTCTCTCTTCAGCAAACGTGGTTGCTTTGCGCAAGCACAAGCACCATGTCGTCTTTCTTCACGGTCCCCGGATCGCAAAAGAAACGGAAACGGGCGACTGCACCCGAAGCTCCCAAGAAGCGAGCTGCTACGACTACCTCCTCCTCCAGAGCCTCGGGCGCGTCGAGAACAGCACACGGTGCTTCTGGCAAGCAGAAGACGGCCAGGTCACGAGACGCCGCCGACTCGGCCTCCGCCTCCACAAAGTCTGGCAAGAAGCCCACGGCACGCAGCAGGAAAGAGGCTGAAGAGGAGGACGAGTCGGTGTCGGGTAGCGACTCGGACGACGACGAATACAATGGCCGGCCACGCGGAGGACGTGGCTCTGACGACGCGGGTGACGACGACGACGACTCGGACGGTGACGAGGGCGAGACCGCTGCCGAGCGGCGACTACGGCTGGCCGAGCGCTACCTGGAGAATGTCAAAACGGAAGTCAAGGGGGCGGCCGGTGCGGATGGCGACATCTACGCCTTTGACGCCGAGGACGTCGACCGTGACCTGATTGCTGAGCGGCTGCAGGAGGATGTGGCCGAAGCCAAGGGCCGCGTATACCGGCAACTGGCCGGCAAACTGGGCTTTACACATGCAGGCCACTGTCTGCTGCGGTGGAACGCCAAGAATGTCAATGCCGTGGCTGTCTGCGCACCGTATGCGTACACCGTGTCTAGCGACGTCTACCTGACCAAGTGGCGCGTCCAGGACCGCCCCGACGAGCAGCGGCGGCAACGAGAAGAGTCGCGGCGGAAGTGGGAGGAGGAGAGGAACAAGAACAGGAACCGGAAGCGGAGCAACAAGAAGAAACAAGAGAAGAAAAACACCGAGCCCGACGAGGCTGTCGAGGTGCCCGCCCGCAAGCAGCCGCAGCGGGTGTTGTTCCGCAGGGGCAATCCAGCGCGCCGCAAGGACAAGGACTACCGTGGCCATGTCGGCGCAATTCTGTGCGTGGCTGCGTCGCAGGACGGCCGGTTCGTCGTGACGGGCGGTGCCGACCGGCGCATGGTCGTGTGGGATGCCCACTCGCTCAAGCCGCTGCGCGTGTTCACGCACCACCGCGACGCCGTCACGGGCCTGGCGTTCCGCCGCGGCACCAACCAGCTGTACTCATGCTCCAAGGACCGCACCATCAAGATCTGGAGTCTCGACGAGCTGGCCTACGTGCAGACGCTGTTCGGCCACCAGGACGAAATCACCGACATCGACGCGCTGGCCCAGGAGAAATGCGTCAGTGTCGGCACCCGCGACCGCACGGCGCGTATGTGGAAGGTCGTCGAGGAGACACAGCTTGTATTCCGCGGCGGCGGAACTGGCGGCAAGGGCTCGAAGAACGGCGACGGCTCGACGGCCGTCGACCCCAACTCGCTCGCCCACGAGGGCAGCATGGACCGCGTGGCCATGCTGGACGACGAGCTGTTTGTGACCGGCAGCGACAACGGTGCGCTGGCGCTGTGGAGCACACAGAAGAAGAAGCCGCTGCACGTGGTGCCGCGCGCCCATGGTCTGGAGCCCGTCCAGACGCACCGCGACCAGTACGACGCCGCCATGGCGACGCCTGCTGCCCAGGTCGCCAACCCGCCGCCGCCGCCGCAGCCGCGCTGGATCACAGCGCTGCGTACCATTCCCTACTCCGACATTGTCTTTAGCGGCAGCTGGGACGGCTGTGTGCGCGTGTGGTGCCTCAGCAAGGACAAGCGCAAGTTGGAGCCGCTTGGCGTTCTTGGTGTCGACGTTTCGTCGAATGCTTCGTCCACCTCCACCGGCTCCTCGCCTTCCAAATCTACCTTTTCGATTCCCGGTGTCGTCAACGACATTGCTGCTTTTGAGCGTGGCGAGCGGGGACGCGATGGCCTGAGTATCGTGGTCGCCGTCGGCCAGGAACACCGTCTGGGCCGCTGGGGCCGGCAGGCGGGTGCGCGGAACGGTGCGGTGGTGTTCGAGGTGGGCCGGCTCGAGAAGCACGCTGCCGACGGCGTGAATGGCGTGAACGGCCATGCCAATGGGGCATCCGATGACGAGGAGGAAGAGTAAGGGGACGACGATTTGGGACGGGCATTGAATCGGATATTTCTCCGCCGGTTTGTTTAAAACAGCATGACTTGAATTGCATAGCCATCTTATTCATTTTCATTACAGAGAGAATATTTGGGGATTTATTTGCTACTTTACATAGGGAATGGCGTTTTCAATTTCGTTTTCTGATTTTAAATTTTGATTTACGAGAACTTGTTGTAAATTTATATCTCGTGCTGAAAAATAAAATGAGTTAACAATAAGGACAAAATCAGTATTAACACAGTTTTACATGCTGTACATACAACATTGACAATGGACAACTTTACAACGTATTTCACTAAAAACAAAGCAATATCATGTAAATGAATTGATAAAGCACGTTTAACCCGAAGAAAAAAAAGAAATAAACAGACTCCAACCCATGCTATGCTTTGCCGTCCGTGGCCGCGGTGATATCAAAGCAAACCAAAGCAAAACGAGGACAGAGAACGCAAGATACATTGAGTGTCCCGTTCCGTAGACCCTTTGATTCTACTAGCTGCGCTTTGAAAATACAAACAAATAAGTCGAAAAAAAAAAGAACACTGTGACATGCCCTAGGAAAGGACGACGACGTGGTTGACGATTATGTTGTGTAGGGGAAAAGAGAAATGTGCAATCCAATGGCGACATGCCTCATACATACCCATCCCCAACATCATTCCTATTCCCAGGTGGACGCGAACGAGAGGTGGCTGAAAATTGCGCACGAATATACGTCTCCTGGGGAAGGCCGAGCATGTGCTGCACCTCAGTCTGAGAATGGCTGGTAAGAGACGGTTGCTCCTGGCTTTGGTTTCGCGCAGTTGGCAGCCTGGGGAGGATCGGAGCCGACTCCGCGAAGCTGCCCATGCCGCCGTAGGCCAGCATTTGCATGTGCCCCGGCCGCATGCCAAAGGTATTGAAGTCACAGACTGCGTCTCTCTTATAAGTGGTGCCTTGGGTAGCAGTCGGATAGACTCTCGGCATCTGCATGGGCGGTGGTGGTTCCAGGGGATTCGGCTGATGCCTTGGATGCGGTGGCTGTGGGGGATGAAACTGGTGATAATGCCGCTGCACATGAGTTGGCTGAGGCCGAGATAGTCGATGTAGAAGCCGTTTCGCCGGTGGTGGCAGCGGCGGAGGAGGCGATCGACGAACAGGATTACTGCCTATGATTTCAAAACCGTCGCTCTCTTCCCCAGACCCCTCATCCGCACCATCAGCATCACGACCTTCACATGGGACGACTGGGTGTGATGGAAGGCTTGGTCGGCTTGCCGCCAACTCCTTCGCTTGCCGGCGCAATAGAAGGCGCTCAGAGGGAGACGGTGGGGACACAGGGCGTCGCTGTCCAGGCGTTACGAACGAGCCTGACGGGAAATGGGGCGTGCGTGGGCGCGCAGCCCATCTTCGCGGGGGCGACACGGGTGACGGTCCCGAATACTGCATGGTTGGCATGGTTTGTGAGGTGATGCAACGCGTCGTTTCCCTCGTTTCCATCGTCCCCATCGGCATCGTCGTCGTCGCCGATTTTGCAAACGTCCCTTCCTAAGGGTGTTGCACAAACATGTTGGGCGATTTGGACCCTTGCTTGAAGGGAGAGCTGCAACCGGCCTCAACAGAACCGGCGGACGCAGTGACTGAGTCGCCTTCGTCATCGCCGTGGCTATCGTTTTCCTTGTGGTCGCCATTCTGGTCTACCTCACTGCTGGGGATGGGCAAGTCAGCCCCGTCCTTGGAAATGCCGTCGCTCCTGGGCGTCGGACGACTAGCAGAAGCTGGAGCAGGTGGAGATGGCAACGGAAGCAACGGCAAGCCCGGCTCTTGGACAGGCGTAGCTTGTGCGTCAGAAGTTTTGCTGGCGCCCGTCGCTGCCGGTACAACGACTGGCGGACTCGCAGGATCCAGCCGCTTCGTAGCTGGCGTTCCCAACTTCCTCTTG
Source organism: Sporothrix schenckii 1099-18 (assembly GCF_000961545.1). Classification (NCBI taxonomy): domain Eukaryota; kingdom Fungi; phylum Ascomycota; class Sordariomycetes; order Ophiostomatales; family Ophiostomataceae; genus Sporothrix; species Sporothrix schenckii. The sequence goes on from NW_015971150.1 coordinate 2,742,213, forward strand.
GGCTTCCAGTGTGCCTCCTCCGCCGCTTGGTACTCCTTCTGCATGTGCAGGATCAGGTCACGCAGCTGTTTGCGCATATTAGGCGCGGACGTGTCCCAGGTGCGGTTTTGGCGCATGACAATGTCTTCGATAAAGCTGTCGGGGTCCTTGATGAATTCCTGGAGGTAGAGTAGCAGGTAGACGCCACAGTCGCAAAAGTTCTCCTGCTGTGGGATGGCTTTGGCCGTCATGCCGAGGCGGCCCGGATCTGCAGGCTTCACGCCCTTGCGCTCAGCGATCTCGGCCATCATCCACTGCTTCAGATGGTCAACCGACGCCGAGTGCACGCTGCCCAGCGAGTCGAGCGTGAAGATGCGCGGGTCTTTGGGGTCCTTTTTTTTGCCGGGCGGAATAAAGATCTTTTTGCTGTTCAGGGCACCGCCGCCTCGGAATGGCTTTTTGGCAGATGCTGGCTGCGGCGTGGTCGGCTGGACAAGGTCGCTCTTGATCTCCTCGACCTCGTCGTCGTCGGCAGAATCCGCAACGTGGGTTTGTCTTTCATTGGGTTCGTCGTCTTTGATTTCGTGAACCTTGCTAGCGGCCCTGGGACTGCTGTTGGCTGATGCCGGAACTATTGCTTCGTCATCGTCGTTTTCGGCCGACTCGAGCACAATAGGCTCGGTGCGGGATTCGTCTGGCTTGATGTCTGTGCCGTCCAAATTGATAGGGGTGTCTTTTCTTAGCCCGTCGAGGCGTGATGGCGATGCGGAGGGCAGGTTGGTAGCGCCAGCTTCGTCGTTGATCACAACACTCCGAGGTTGTGGTTTGGGCTTGTCGACGTCGATTGGCACAAATCGACGCTCGCCGGTTTCCTTGACATCGTCCGCGTCCGCGTCCGCGTCCGCGTCCGCACCCGCGTCCGCACCCGCACCCGCACCCGGACCCGCACCCACGTCCACGTCCACAGAAACATCCATGTACACAGGCGCTGCCGTGGGCTCTTCTGCATTTTCTGTCACCTCCGGCACGTTCACAACCTCCGAATCATCTGTTTTGGGCAGGGCTGCTTCGAGAATCTTGGGCACGTTGCAAATGATAGCGAGCCACCAGTGGGCGTGCTCGTTGACAGGGACGACAATGTAGTCGTAGGAAAAGAGGTCTGTTTTTGCGGTCCAGCGTTTGACGCCATCAAAGGCAATCTCGCGGCCCCTGCTGGGACGCAGCTTTTCGTAGAAGAAAGTGTTGTGGAAGTAGACACGCGTTGCAATGGTCGACTCGCTCTTTTTGAGGGTGTCCTGCAGGAACTGCATGTAAAAGTTGATAATGTTGTCGTTGAGAAACTCGCCCTCATCAAGGCGAGCTACGTCGTCCTTGTCGACCGTGGTGCGCGAATAGGTCAGTGGGATGCGCCAATCACGGGCCCAGTCGGGGTTCTTTAATGTCCACCGCTCAGCCTCCACGTCCTGCAGGAGGGGCCGAGAGGGCGGCAGTCGCGCGCTTCGGTTCCGCAGCCGTGCCAGCCGGTCGCTGGCCACGTCGGATGATGCTGGTGAGCTGCCAAGGAGACCTGTCCGTTTGTTGTCTGCATTGTCGAGATCGATCGTCTCCGTGGCCTCCTGGAGGTTGCGGCTACTTCGGGTCCGACGGAAAGTCATGTATTCGGTGCTACCGCTACCGTTGCTGTTGGTGTTGCTCACAACTGGCGAAGACCGAGTCGGGGCCGTGGCCTTGGCCGGCGTCGACTCTTTTTGTTCTTTCGCTTCTTTGTGTCCCAGCACCTCGGCTAGGCACTTTTCGAATTTGCGTTTCAGCTGTTCCTGCGATGCCTTCTGGTCCAGTTTGATACTCTGTGACAACGACGAGTTTGCGATCCACGCAGACAACCGCCGCACCTCTTCGACAGTACTGAACTGCACGCCCATCAAGGCACCTAGGCCATCGCCTTGTGGAAAGGTAAAGAATACAATCGGTGAGCCGACGTTAAAAGAGACCTCGCGAGCCCGGATCAAGTCGACCTTGAGCCAGAAGAGGTTCTCGGACCGCGCGCGAGCCGGATCGACAGCGACGAGCACGTCGGGCGACAGGGGCTTGATGGTCAGAGAGAACAGAGCTATGCCTGCATCTGGGTCAGCCACAAAGGCCGTGTTCGGCTGCCGAAATGCGACCTTGACACGAAGTGGCGATTCTATGATGGGCTGGGCCATCAGGGGCACGTCCGTAGATGATCTCTGGCCAGGCGCCCTGGATGCCATGGGCAAGGCAGAAGGCAACCTGGCCGGCTGCCTGTCCTGATTCCGCTGCTTCTGCTGGTCTTGCGCTTCCCGCTCTCGCTGTTGCTGCAACTGAACTTGTCTCCTTCTCTCGGCAGCTGCTCCAGCAGCACGAGCCGGAGGACTACCCAGGTAGATGACTGGATTCCTAGCCGGTTGCTGCCTCTTGGCAGCCGGCTCGGGAAAGAATTCCTGTGAAAGCTCGTCGACCTCCGCGTCGTGCTTCGTACTATTGTAGACGGATGGTGTCGCGTCCTGTCGCCGCGGAGGGCCCATGGACGATTGTGTGCTGCTCATGCGGTCTCGGAAACGTCCCTTTGTGCCCGAGAGGTCGATGGACAGGTTGGTGTTTGGTTTGGCAGGGCTCAGATCGTCCTCGATCAAAAACAGCTTTTCAGTGTGCGCTTCAGTGTCCGGGCTGGGGCTCCTGAGGTTTACGGGACGCCCGATGGCGGCTGCGCCCTCGCCACCGAAGCCGCCCCGTTGCCTGCGCCGACGACGCCGGTTTGGGGTGCCGTTTGTATTGCGTTCCACCTGCCGCAGCTCGTTTTGGTTGATCTGGTTGCTGGTCCGGCTACCGGGCTGGCCGCTAGACAGGACGCTGTCGGAGCGCTGATACAGACTGCGGTCTGGCGAGGATTGGATCAGAATGTCGAGGCTCGTCTCGGATGGCTGGGTGCGCAAGCGCTGCTGGTGACCGCGGGTCGTCGAGTTACGCAGTCGCTGTTTGTCGAGGACGGTCTGGTTGTTCTGCGTACGAATGGCGCTGCGTTTCGGTGGCGAGGCATCATCGTCATCGTGGCCATCGTCGTCATCTGTCCGTCTCCGTTTCGGGGACGGCGGATGTATTTGCGGCGATGCTTGGGCCTTGTCTGGGTGGCGATTAGAGCGATCCCGCCGGAGAAAATTGCCGGGACTGAACTCGCCCAGCCTACTGAGAAAGCTCTGTTATTGTTAGCATTCCGTGTGCAAAGGAGTTGATAGGAAAAGTATAAAGAGAAACAGAGTGTGCGTACACGGCCCATGGGCATTCTGCCTCCTCCAGAACCAGTCCCGCGGCTGGTCTGGACAGGGACGAATGGCGGTGTTGTGTGAGGCTAGGAGAGCATGATCTTTGCATACACAGGTGCAGGCAATGCTCCGGTGCTTTATAATCGAGAAGGTTTGGTGGAAAGATGCGGGAGGAAGAGAGGTCGGTCTGAAGATAAAATGGGATATAAAAGATAAACGAAGCCGAGGAGGACTGCGGGAGGCGCGTAGGTGTGATGCGAGCGCGGCGACGAGCCAGATGATGGGCGGCTAGAAAGTATAGGACAGATAGAAGCGCTTGCCGAGGGATGTATGGTGGGCGTCACGGTAGGAGTGTCGTCGTGGAGGGTGGTTGTAGAAGGTCAAAAGGCTCGCGGGTCGAGGTGAAGCGTTGAGGCATGACTTTGGCGTGTGATTGGATTTTGGCAGGGCCTTCCTCTTTGGGCGTCCGGTAGGGTAGGCAAGGCAGCGGCTACTGGCAAGAGTGGCTGCAGACTTTATGCTGGCTTGTGGGGAAGTCGCGGCTGGCAAACACTGATGCAGGAGCGTTGTGCAGCGGTGACTGCGGCTGCAGCGGCAGAGTGGGGCACGGCCAGGCCTCACCGTACTCCATACAATGGAAAGCTTCAATAGTCGTGAATTGACGGTGACTTTTGTTGGGCATTGCACAGCGAGCTACAATGGCCAAACAAACGCAATCAAAATCAAAGTACATCGATGAGGTGCAATTCTGTTACTTAAAGGCCAAAATTGTTTTTGTCGCGAAAAGCCCTCTCCTAAAATGGGAGCTGGCAAACTCGGCATGTGCTTCCGTTGTAACTATTCACAGGTTCTTTACATTCTCCTCATTTGCTGCGTATTACACCGTTTCTTAGGTACTACGGGTTGCTGCTGCTGATAAAAACTTTGATTGCCACCTGTGAAAGGCCTTCGACTCAGACGCACCCTATTCTTACAGAGATATACACACATGTTTCGCTTTGGCAAACGAGCATCCATGTCAATTTGCGATTGCATCTGCCTTGCATGGAGAGCATTTCTCTCTCGCAGAGTATACGCCTTACACACTGGTCCGCCCGCTGCTCGCCGCCTGGCTCATGATAAAGTTCTTGAGCGGCCGCATGGCGTCTATGGCGCGCAGGCCGAGCGACCGCAGCGGAACCAGCGGACCAGACTCGATGGCGTAGATCTTGTGCAGCTTGTCGCACACGCCCATGAGCACGTGGTTGGCCACATAGCGCTCGGACGGGTACGGCTCGAGAGACGTGCGCACGCCCAGGTCCTGGCCGTGTGCGACGGCGTAGGCAACCGTGCGCGCCAGGCTCTCGGCGTCGCCCTGGCCCTGGTTCAGGCCCTGCCCCGCGAGCGGGTGCACGGTATGGGCGGCGTCGCCGACGAGCGCCACGCGCTCGCCAATGTAGGTATCGGCGTGGCGCAGCTTGAGTGGGAAGGAGGCGACGCTGCCGGGCTGGACGCCGACCATTGTCGCCGGCAGGCGCTCAGCGTCGTCGGTTGCCGTCCAGGTCCCCGTCGCCTCGGTTTGCAGCCGCCAGGCCACCTCGTCGCGCTGCCCGCCTTCCGTCAGCCCATGCATGTATGTCAGGTCGACGGGCCGCAGACGGAACGCGGCGTTGACCATGGCCACAAAGTCCTCCGGTGCCAGTGACTTGAGCAAGGCGGCACGCTCCGGCGTGGTCGACCACACGAGCGTGGCAAAGCGTCCCGGGAGCGGCAACAACGCAACGGGTCCAGTGGGCAGGAAGCGCTGGTATGCCGTCTTGTAGGCATCGCCCGACAGGCTGCCGGCACCCTCCTCGAGCAGCATCGTGGCCACCACGCCGTGGCGCTCGTAGTCCCAGCCGCGCGCCTCAATGTCGGCAAATGCTCGCACAGGGCTGTTGGCGCCGTCGGCGCCGACCAGAAGGCGGGCAAGAAGCGTCTTGCTCTTCTTTGGGTCCGCTCCCTGGCCCGCCAGCTGGACGGCAGGCCACTGGGACAGGTCCATGCCGTTCTGGTCCTCTGGGCCAAAGCCAATGCTGTCCACCCGCGAACCATCAAAGACATCCACCCCGCCTAGCTCGTCGAGCCGCCGCAGCAGGCCCGCCGTCAGGTTGTTGTTTTCCACCATGTAGGCAATTGTCGACCCGGTGTCTGGGCTCTGGCTCTGGACCATGCCGGGCGGCCAGTCAAAGGCAATGCGCGCGCCCGTCACACCGTCCCAGACCTGCATTTCCTGGTAGCCTTGGACACGGTCGCGATGCAGGTGCGGCCAGGCACCGATGCTGTTGAGAAAACGGGCTGAGGCGGGCGTCAACGAGCTGCAGCGGTTGGCAAATTGGTCGGACGTCGGGGCGTAGGAGCGCGTGCGGCCGAGATCCTGGGCTTCGATGAGGGCAAGACGGAGTCCAGCCGTGACAGGGTTGGCGCCTAGACGTGTTAGATGTAGATGCACGAAACGGAGGAAGGGTAGAATTATAGGCACGAACGCAACGCAGTCAGGAGACTCAGTCCCGCTGGCCCGCCGCCAACGCAGACGATGTCGTAGATATCATGGGACGAAGCTGGTGATGATGCCGTCGACTGCCAACGACGGCGCTGATGATGCTGGACCTGCTGCTGGACGCGCTGTTCGAACCGCCGCGTGCAGCTGGTGCACACAAAACGTGCGCTCATGCTGAGGCTGAGCATTTTAAAGGGCAATTGATGTATTTTCGCACGACGGCGGCGTCGAGGGTGGAAGCTGGACGAGACACGTTGTGTTAGGAGTGCTGCAGCTGGAACGGAAAAACAGCCGATGATGCACTTGGTGGAGCTGTACAAAAAGTGGAGCTATTTCCCAAGACAAAAGTGCTTTTTCGCGATGACTGCATCCGAGGGATCACGTCGTATATGTTTCGAGCACAGCATCCCGATATGTTTTACTTGAAAGGAAAACTTTGTTTTTCTGCTTTCACATTCGTTTATTTGGTAGCAGTATAATATACAACAGTCTTGGGTGCGAACACTATCTTTATCCAACACCGCCAATGACGGCCCTCGCAATTGTGAAAGCCCAAACACAATCAATTATGAAAGCAAAGGTGACACTACCCACAATTAAAGGTTGTGAAAGAAATAACAAAATGAATGAAGAGCCTGAGCAAAAGCAAAATTAAGCAGGGTACATTGACCAGATGGCCAGATGAAAGCATGCCCGTTGGGGATATTACAGAACACCGAATAGAAACACCAAAGACTCCAAAAAAGCGCAGAGCAACCGATACCCTCGATACCGACAGGGCGGAGACAGGAAGTGGAAGGGGTAAAAAGGATGGTTATTTCCGTCTCCGCTCCCGACTTACGTCAACCACTTCGGTCGACGCCTGGCCACATATTTACGCCACGGCGACGGGGACAACTGTTTTGTGAAGTGTCAGTTACCTGTTGCAACGGTGTCATGGCTGGTCGACCGTTTGCTTCGCAGAAATCATTGTCAAGGGCTCCAAGGTCGCAAAAAGACGGGTTCGAACGTCGCAGAACAAAACGTCGCAGAAAGGTCCCAGCCACAAAATGGAGGGCGACAAAAGGTTTAAGCCTCACCGACTACACGCTCGACGTCGGCACCTTCGGCACCTGCGGCACCCTCGGCACCCGTGTCGTCGGCACCGATCGAGCCCGCGCCGTCGTGGCGGACGTTGCCGGTGATGTTGCCCTCGTGACCGTTGGTTTCGGCCTCGTCGTCGTTGATCTCGGGCTGCCACTCGCGCAGATCATCCTCGGCGTCGTTGAGGATCTGGCGGGCCTGGCCGCTGTACTGGTAGGCGGCGCGGGAGTCGCCCGGGACGACCGGGGTGTCGTCAAGCAGCTTGAGCAGGCGCTGGCCGTGGCGGGCGAGGATGATCTGCTTCTCGGCGCGCTCAATGGTGGCGGCAAACTCGGCTTCAAAGGCCTCCTTGAGCTTCTGGCGCGTCACATTGGTGAGCTGGGCCTCGGCGACCAGGTTCTCGGCCTCGGCGCGGACAAGCTCCTGCTCCAGAACCACCAGGCGGGGGCTGTCGGGCTCCTTGGTCTTGAGAAAGGCGATCTGGTCGGAGATCTTGGCCTTGTTATCGCGGCTGGGCTGGACGCTCTTCTCCGTGTTGCGGACGGCCTTGAGAACGGCGCGGCTGTCGTCCAGGGCGTGTGCGTACTGGTCCTCCTGCTCGCCAATCTCGGAGAGCACGACGCCAACCTTGTCGCTGATGTCCGACACGGCATCGTCGTGCGTCTGCTCGCCCCACTCCGACAGCTGGGTGGCAATCGACACGCGCTCGCGGCCGGCGGTCTCGTGGGCGCTGATCAAGGAGTTCTCGGACTTGATGAGACGGTAGAGACGCTTAGAGAGCTCGGGCTGAGACGTGCCGCGGAGCGACGAGAACGAAAAGCCGCCGCCGCCACGGTTTTTGTTGCTGTTGCCCTTGGAGCGAATGGAAAGACCACGGTTGTTCCTGGAGAGATGGAGAGACGCCGCAGTTAGTACAACATAGATCCGAGTGGGTAGACAGCGACGGAATATAAGCAACGGCGACGAAAAACAATGCATACTGCTCGCCGCTCGTTCGAGGGAGCCAGGCCAGAATGTTGGCCATGGCAGGCAGTGTCACTGCGTACAGTGTGCAAAACGACGAGGATGATAATTCAGTTGCTGTAGGGGGACGTGGGCGAGGAACGGGTTGACGGTGCAAAGGATGGCAGAGGGATTGATCAGGGGGCAAGGCACAAGACTCGAAACTCACATCATCTTGACGGTGGTTGTTGGAGCAAAGATACTGCTGAAGATGGCAATCACGGTTAGTGTTTCCAATGCTCTTTCCTCGGGGAAGTCAACAAGATATTGGAAAAAACAAAAACTAGCAAAAGGAACGAGCTGTAGTCACATCCACGACTTCCTTTACGATGTGCGCTTCTGCTGCTTCTTTAAGCCTGACCTCCTTCCATATGTGGTGGACAAGGAAGTCAGGCCGCGACGAAGCTTTGCACCTGCCACCACAGCTGGTGCAAAGGAGGCGGATGGTCCGGAAGGTGCTGCTGACACAGAGCTCGATCTTGCTTGTAGTAGGGGTCGGTCGGAGGGGAACAAGGGAATTACCTAAAGTGGAAGGAACAGGGTTATATTGGGTGCGACACGGGAAGGTATGCTAGGATGTTTCCAGGGACACTGCGATGGGATGAAATAAAAGGTGGGAAAGAATTAATTGTATTGCATTATCTGCGACACGGGGCAACCACAATATTATAAGGGAAAGGACACAAGAGCCTTCCCATGCTAGAATACGACATCATCCATCCACAACTGGGACATAGTTCGGCCATCTAGAACAATGAAAAACGAGATGGCAATGAGACACCTACGTAAGAGAAGAGCAGCTGGTAAAGAAAGAAAGCGCGATCACCAGCATGAGGCCGATGACATCATGCGCTGCCCCACTTTTAGAGGTATCTCGTAGCTCTTTCTCCGTCGTCACCAACAGATCAAGAAAAGAGAACAGGACACCTGCGGCATTGTTACGGGCAGGCCTAGGTTTGCAAAATGCGACTTTGTGCGGGCGCCTTATTCTCGTCTCTGCTCACTACCTCTTTGAGATGAATGGTCGGCCGAGGCAAGCACGTCCTCCCGATGTACCGCAGATGTGAGATCCGCAAGCAAAGCACCAAATCCTAGTAGCTATGTATAGTGCAAATTGGAGCTGATGACGAGCGCAGTTATGAACGACTCGGAGGCATGGGAATTGCATCAGAAGTTATGCCGACTTTTACTGGTACTTTTGCAGTCGTCCATATGTACGTCAGCTTGTGCAGCTTGTGGCAGCTTCTTATAATTACAAAATTCCTGTTGATTCCTAGGGACATAAACCTCGTTTTCAAAGAACTCACGATTTGTATAACAAAATGCTTTATGATGTTTTATCAACGGTATAAAAGACGCGGAAAATATATAACAGAATCGCCAAACAAGACCATTTAATACAACATCTTACAAGAGGGAGAGGTGTCCCACAACACAGTTGGTGCTTAACATCTCCGTCCACCACCCATGCGTCCACCACCGCCGTACCGGCCTCCGTATCCGCCTCCGTATCCGCCTCCGTATCCGCCGCCAAATCCCCCTCCATAGCCACCGCCGTATCCTCCGCCGTGGTGTCTACCTCCGCCGCCGTAGACGGGACGCGGCATCGCCATAGGCGCCACCACCACAGGCCGCGGCATCATCATGGGCCGTGGCATCATCATGGGACGAGGGCCCATCACGACCGGGCGCGGGCCCATATGCACGACGTCCGGCCGGTAGTATGCTCCGCTTGGTGGCCCGAAGCAACACATGGTCGCAGCTGTGTAAGAAGAAAGAGGAGTGTATATGTCGCGGCTGAAAAATTGGTATATTGGGAGAGACCCTGTAAATAGGCCCAGGAGCCCGGAAGATTGCCGCACGTCGTTGTAAGTGCCGTTGGCGCAGTGCTGTACTAGCTTTTGGGCTGAAAAGGGCCTATAAATTTAGATGTCGGTTGGCTCCGGACAAAGAGTACTCTTTCGATTTTCAAATGATTAAATTCTGGCATTCATGCGACAAATTCAGAAAACAGCACACGCGACCACCCGAGACAGGATACTGGACAGTATTTATTCCCTCGGACCCCGAACGAGTAGAAAGCCGCGTTTTGCAAAGCCACAACGAGGCGGTCTTTCCTTGTCCTTCATTTTAGACCATCACCGATGCATGGCGAAAGGACGGCTATCCTCATCACGCACCACCACTTTTGTGTTCCTTTGTCCTTCACCCCCTTGGCCCCTCTGCTCACTGGCACCCTGTGAAGCTACGCATGGAGCGAGAAAGAAGGGGCAATATGACTGACGAAGAAGGCAATATAAACGGACTTAGGTATTACACAAAAGAGACGTTCATAGATTGTGGCCTCCCTTGACTCCTGCTCACAAAGCGTCGGACCTGGCCTTGCTTTCTGGCATGCCACTAAATAACTAGCGACTGCCGGCGCTTGGCGCCTTACTGAGCCTCGATGTTGCGCGTCCAGTTCCTTGTCAGAACACTTGGCTCTCAATTCCTTTTTGGGCCTGGCCCGAATGAATGCGAAAGGAGGTTAAACAAGAGGGGAGAAACAGGGAAAAGGAACCAAAAAAGGAAAAAAAAGAAGCCAAGAAAGCTGTAGGATTTGTGATGGGATTGAACCTGTTGCTGGCGGTCAACTTGCCGGTCTTTCGAAATCGCACCCAATTTGACGCTGGCATCCAGCCGCATATGTATACGGAGTACGGCTCTTAACAGATAAGTGGACTGACGTAGTGGATGTCCTCCCGTATCGTGTGATGGTGCCGATATGCACATTGTTGTTCTGAGGATGACTTTACATACGAAGAATATAATAACGATTTATACCATCATCCTAAACGTAGTATTTGCCGCAGGTACTCAGAGCACTGCCAAAAGTGCTTTGCGTGTATTCCGTTCTCAACTGTTTGGTGGAGTGGCCGAAGATTATGTCCGTCGTCTGATCCCTTCTAAAAAGCAACAGTCGCACTTACATGCGACAAGGCAAGCTGTCGTCCATCCAGAGAGGTGGGCTGTCACAATCTTCTGCATTGTAGGTAATTGTGCGGATGTTCTTCAGTGTGGTGTTACACTTGTGCATATATTGACACGCCGACGAAAATAAACTAGAGAAAACCGAAATGGCAAACATAAAACTTAGAAATGCATTCATTGCTCGGGCGTCAACTCGCCTTCGCCTTCGCCCTTTTATATGGTTTTTCCCCCCTGCTCGTGGCCCTCTCTTGCGGCTGGTTGCTGGCGCCGTGTGCTCCTCTCCTCACGTCAACTCTCGTCCTCCGCCTAGTTCTTCGAAAACTTGAGCTCCACACTGCCAATCGCGTACGCAGCTACAATCAGACCCAGAACGCTCGAGAACACGATAATAGGCTTGCGGAGGCTTGCCAGCAGCGAATAGTCGTACGTGACAATCACCTCGCGGTCCCGGAACTCGTCGACCAAGTTGCGGGCCTCCACCACAACGGCCGTCCGTCCCACTGTGTCCAGGAAGGTCTTCTGTAGTGTCACCATTGAGGTCGTGATGGAATTCGAAGGGATTGCGGCTGCGAATTTGACGTTCTCGGCGCCTTCCGGCAGCAAAATCTGTAGTCGAACTTGCTCGTACTCGACGCCCTCGTGTTGCTTAGGGCCCTCGAGGAACGGCACGTTGAGTACGTAGCGGCTGCTACCCTGTGTGAGACGGCGCAAGAACGCACCAGCGTCCGCGTTCCAACCAATCGTGAACGGGAACGTCCAGCCGCCGAACACGGGGTACCGGGGCTTGATCTCGAGAAGGGCCTCGCGCTTGCCGTTACGGAACCGCGACGTGGACACGTTACCGATAACGTCAGTGTAGTAAGCGTCGGCGCTGCCGGGCCGCAGAGGGAAACGCATCTCCTTGAGGGCCGAGCTTGCCGGGTTATAGTAGGCCGCCTGTGCCCACTTGACGCGGTTGAACAGCGTCGACAGGTTGGCACCGTTGTTGACCAGCGTATACCGCTCCTCAAAAGCCACATTGCCACCCCAGTGGCTGACCTCGATGTCGCGTTCCAGTCGCTGGACGTGGTTGACGGGCTTCGTGAACTCGAACCGCACCTCCACGGGCAGTAGCGCCCCAGCTGGCTGTGCCTCAAAGGGGCCGTACGTAATCTTCGCCCCTTGCTTCTGCGAGAGCTCCTTCTTGGGCAGCTGTGTATAATCGGGAACGTCGGATGTCGGGAACTTGACCTCGGTCTTCTGCTTGGTGGTCTCGTACGCGGAGGGACAGTACGCCGAGAAGTCGTAGACGAGGTACTGCTTGTCGTCCTGCGCGATGAGGGCAGGCAGCGGCCGGTACGCATTAAGAACGTAGTAGGTGATGCCCAGAGTCTGCTGGGCACCAGCATCGAGCGCCTTGGGCAGGCGGATACGGTAATATTGTGTCGAGCTGGCCGGATCCGCCTCGACAGCCTCCGCGATGAAGTCTCCGGCCGCCGTGTCTTTGCGGTCCTTCACCTCAAAGCCACCCACCCGGGTAAACTTATCTGTCGGAATGGCCAAGTAGTACTCATCCTGCGGCGTCTTGGCGATGTTTTCGACGAGCACGTTAATCGTCTCTTTAATATAGCTCTTTTCGGCCGAAACAACATGAACAAGATTGGCGTTTTTAAAGGCGGCAGGTGGCGTAAACGACGCGACAGCTGTAGATACAGCCGACGACAGGCCCAGCAGCAGCGCTGGCAACGCCGCCGAGGAGAATCGCATAGTGGATGGTCGGAACTGGGGAGGATGATGTCGAGTAGGGCAGCGTCTCGGAAGCTTATTCTGTCGATGGCTGAAGGCCGCCAAACGCGAAAACGATGAAAAGAAGAAAATAGAAATTAAATGAGAGGATGAAGTGAAAACAAGAGGGAAAAGAAGCACTCAAAGAGAGGTGCCGACAACTGGGAGCGAGGGTCGGTCAATTGTCGTGAGGATCCAATTGTGAGAACGGCCAGTCGATTCTGGAAACTCACCACAACACCGTGTTCTTAGCTCCACATCCACAGGGGCGGCTTGCGTAGTATGCAGACAAGCTGTCCCCAATGCCCGTTTGATTGGCCCGTGCACCTTTTCAAAGCCACAGAATGGGTACTTGTTAGCTGGACAATTGTGGCTGGAATTTGTGGGGCGTTTGATAAGAGCGACAGCTGATAAGACATTCCCTGTCCCCATTTGAACCAGCATCGTTGTTTCGAGGCAGAACTGGTGTACTTATGATTCTTGAATCCCTTCAGCCCAGCTAAATACGCATCTCCTTTTGTGGAAAATAATCAATTGACACATTGTACATATACTATACCCATATGATCTCTTTTTTGACATGTATTTAAAATAAGTGTACGAAACAGAAGGAAGGCCCGGCCATTCATCGTTCCTTCTGTGAGCTTCGAGCTTACCCCCAAACCCTGCCCCTCTCAAGCGGGGAACCGGCATGCAGCTAGCGTCAAGACAAACTATGCTGTAATATCCAGCACATTCTGTCTAGGCTCTTTGGCTGCCGAGTATGCACACAACGAGGACAAATTTCGCGGCATATTTTGTCTTGGCTCAAATACGCACGCAGAGGTGCTTTTATTTTTGTAATACTTATCAATCTGCCGCAAAGTCTTGCGACCGGGTCTGACCCTCGTGGGCCGCACCTTGGGCCGCACCTTCCGTTCCGTGTTCTCGAGTGTCCCAAAGTGTTGAGTTGAAGACGATCGCAGTTACCCGATTGGCAAGCTGTGGGGGTCCCTGCAGCAGACCAAGGTTAGCTGTGTGGTAGCCGGTCGCTCCTGCAGCTCTTTTCACAAGCCCCCGTTTTTGGCTACCCCTAACATCCCAGTTGATTTATTATCTCCTGTTCTGGCTTTCTTTCCTCTTCTTTTCTTTTCTCACTTTTCTTCCATTCCACTCCCAATCCCCGCCTCCGGATCTCGCCAGACACGACCAGACCTTGGTTCAACAGCTTCAAGCAGCTTTGCCTCACCCAAAACCGCAAACGGGGAAATTCTCGCACTTGTTTCACTGCCCACACGAACCCCACCAGCCATTGCCAGAGAGCACCTTTTAACTGATCCTTACTGGGTCAACACTGAACCGGTACTGACTTTTGCCTCTCTCCACTTCCCCCAGACAAAGTCGTTGCAACATACATCATAGCAACTGCATTCCTCTACAAAAGGAGAATAGTCAATTTTTCAGACAAAAAAAGCACGGGACAGCTGACCACAATATTCTCACAGATACCCAATCTATTTACCTGTGAACTATCAAACTTCCTTTCTGCTTCTCTTTTCCTTGATTCACGATCCAAATTCGACTCGATAGTCTCAGTATAGCTGTGACCGTCTCACGTTTGCTTTTACGGCCCTCATTCGTCTGTGCCGGTACCGCCTCGCCTCTTCGGCTCGTCTATTCCCGCGACTTCGCACCCGGTTGTGCAATCGTCGACACACCCTCGCACTGGACACAGCATTTTTGGAACCCGTTGTCCTAGCTCCCAGCTTTCTCAGCCTTCCTGACATCGCGCAACATGGTCGGTCTTGGTCCTAAGAAGCCGCCTTCCCGCAAGGGTACAGGTAAGACATGGAATACGTATGAATGGAGGTTTGGACTCGCAAGGTTCGAGGAATCGCAGTGCCCTGGATAGCATAGCGCTGGATCTCTCACGATCTCAACCTTGCTTTGCTGTCTCTGGCCCCTCTTGCCCCATAGCCGCCGTTTCGTCCCATCGAGCTCCAGCTGTTTGTCCCTGACACGTTTCCCGTCCTCCCACTCGCACGCAAGCACATGCCCGTTTCGCGCTGCGTGCTTCAACATACCGCAACCGTCACGGGCAGCCCTATTTGGAGCTCAATGCCACCCTTCCCACCAGATTGCCCACCGTCCTATCAGATCCCACTCGGGTGTTGTGGCTGCTCGAATTCCCTCAAAAGGGAACCCCGCCAAGTGCCGTTGCTTGACTGCTGATGGCCTGTGTCTCTTACCCGTCGATGCCCGACGAGAAAGCCGGGTAAGGGAGAGTTCCCTCCCAATATTGGCTCTGCTCCTACCCTATTTTCACATCTCATTTTTCGTGTCGCGAAAATGTGCACCTATCGAGAGTCTGAGTTGTTCACATGGAAGCCCGACGTGTTATGGGATGGCCTGGAAGCGCGGTCCTTGTACGCCAGGCACTGGCCACAGCCGCCCATCTGAAATGGCCACTTGTTCCGTCTTTTCACCACATGCCAAGAATGGGAGCTCTCTTCGTCCGAGGGATGAAGAAAAAGCGTCGTCGCTACGCATGACAAGTTCGTCGCATAAATATGCTCTCCACTGCAGTCGCAGTTCTCCGTCGTCTCTCTCGTCTACACCCGTTGTTTATGTGTTTTAATATGCCGTTGATACTGTGCAGCCGCAAAACCTTGTTTCTTTGACAACATTTGATACTTCCCACACCCCACAAACACTTCTTTACATGTCGCACAGCATGGCAGCAGCACCAGAAACAAGTTTGCCGTCTCTGTCGGGCCATTTGCATTCTCATGCTCTCCGCCTTAGTAGCGACTCTGCAAAGGGCAAGCGTGTTGGCCTTTATGCCATGACCTGAGGCTTGAATATGCGTTCTTATGAATTGCTTGCTAATTTGTTTCTCGAGCAGGCTCCCTTGCAGATATTCCAAAGGACCTTAAGCAAGAGATTGCAAACCTTGAGCGGCTTTTCACCGTCGACCAGAAGAAGCTCAAGGAGATCACTACCCACTTTATCTCCGAGCTGGACAAGGGCCTCAGTGTTGAGGGTGGCAGCATTGTACGTGATGTGATTTTAGCCCGGCGTCCATTCACACGCTGACCAGAGACTAATACGCACACAGCCCATGAACCCTACGTGGGTTATGGCCTTCCCGGATGGCTACGAGACTGGCACCTTCCTCGCGCTTGACATGGGCGGCACGAACTTGCGTGTCTGTGAGATTACCCTGACGGATCAGAAGTCCGAATTCGATATCATCCAGTCCAAGTACCGTATGCCCGAGGAGCTGAAGACTGGTCAATCCGAGGAGCTTTGGGACTACATTGCCGACTGCGTGCACCAGTTCGTTGAGACGCATCACGAGGATCTGTCCAAACTCGATAGCCTCCCGCTCGGGTTCACCTTTTCGTACCCGGCGACGCAGAACTACATTGACGAAGGCATTCTGCAACGCTGGACCAAGGGCTTTGACATTGCGGGCGTTGAGGGCAAGAACGTGGTGCCCATGTTCGAAGCGGCGCTGGCTGCCAAGGGCACACCCATCAAGCTGGCCGCCCTGATCAACGATACCACGGGCACGCTCATTGCGTCGGCGTACACCGACACCAAGATGAAGATTGGCTGCATTTTCGGTACGGGCTGCAATGCAGCATACATGGAGAATGCGGGCTCGATTCCCAAGCTTGCGCACATGAACCTCCCCGCCGACATGCCAATGGCCATCAACTGCGAGTGGGGCGCGTTCGACAACGAGCACAAGGTCCTTCCGCGGACGCCGTATGACATTATCATTGACAAGGACTCGCCGCGCCCCGGCCAACAGGCGTTTGAGAAGATGATTGCCGGACTCTACCTGGGCGAGCTGCTGCGGTTGATCATGGTGGATTTGCACGACAACCACGAGACACACATCTTTGCGAACCAGGACATCTCCAAGCTGCGTCGTGCCTACACCCTGGACTCGTCTTTCCTGTCCGCTATTGAGGAGTATGTGTTTCGCCCGGTGGCTAAGTTTCTATGCTTTGTTTGAAGTTTGTGAAACAGAATTTGACTAACACTCCTTTAGCGACCCGTGGGAGAACCTTCAGGAGACGTTCGACCTGTTCAACGACAAGCTGGGCATCTCCCCGACAGAGCCTGAGCTGTGCCTGATCCGCCGCGCAGCCGAGCTGATCGGTACTCGCGCTGCCCGCCTGTCGGCCTGCGGTGTTGCTGCTATCAGCATCAAGAAGGACTACAAGACGTGCCACGTGGGCGCGGACGGCTCCGTGTTCAACAAGTACCCACACTTCAAGGAGCGGGGTGCGCAGGCGCTCAAGGAGATTCTTGACTGGCCTGACAAGAAGGACCCTAAGGAGGAGGACCCGATTGAGATCCTGGCCGCCGAGGACGGTAGCGGTGTGGGCGCAGCGCTGATTGCTGCCCTGACGCTGAAGCGCGCGCAGGCTGGCAATCTATCCGGCATCCTGCACCCCGAGAACTTTGTGTAAAGGGAGTGTACCAACGCATCCCCAGGGCGGAAGACATATATAACTGGGAGTTTGTTTGAGATTTCATGATGGAAGCCAAACAAAACAAAAGCATAGGCGGAGAGGAGAAAAACTAGAGACTAGAAACTCGTCCATTTTACCACGCTCGGTCACTAGTCACGTCGTAACGCTATGTGGTACATTATGTTTTGATTGTATTTGGTATAATAAGCGTTTCAGCCTATAAATGTGCATACTGGCAGTCGGTATTCTATGATGTGTTAGCAAAACTTGCACTATGATGAGGCACAGTGCCAAATACGAGGCAGTATTGCTGGGTCTGCACTTACTGTCGAGTGTCCAGTAGGGCCGCAGAATGCCTTCCCACGCCCCTGCGCCAGCCTTGTCGAGGCCGTCGTCGGCTAGGGGAACGTCGACATCCTGCCATGCGACGTCCAAGCCGGCCTCGGACAGGTGCATCTCAACCACGCGCGTGTATACGTCGTAGCACACTCGCCGGTCGGCGCCGAGGCCGTTGAAGAAACCAAAAACACCGTCGTCGGCCAGCAGGCCGGGGATGTAGTCTGTAAAGAAGCGGCGCAGCTCGCTGTAGTCCTCGCCAAACGTGTCAAAGTAAATGGCGTCGTACAGCTCGCCCTCGGCCAGCAGTTTGGGGCAAAAGTCCTGCCAGCGACCCCGCAGGACCTTGAACGCGCCCCCCTCGGGCGACGATGCCTCCCAGGCGGCGCCAAACGCGGCCGCATGGTCGACGCCAGCCGCAGAAGGGTTGCTGCTCGCAGCATCAATGCGTGCCAGCACCTCCGGGTGGGCCTCGATGATATGGTGGCGGGCTGGTTGGCGGGAGGCAATCATGCTGTCGATGATGCCGAGGCCGAAGCCAATGTTGAGGACGCGCTTGCCATTGGTAGCCGCGTCGTCAGGAGGTCCGCCAAGCATGGCGTCCACGCTGCGGCGCATAATGTCGGCCTCCCACGCCATCATGACACCGTTACCGGCCGCATCGACGAGCTTGCCGTCGTTGAGCGTGAGGTGGGACTCGAGATAGGGAGTCTCTTCAGAGGCTGGGGCCTCGGCAGTGGGAGCGTCAGTTTCGGTCTCCGGCTCTGGTTCAGCCTCGTGGCCATTGGTGCCATTGGCACCGTCGCCTGTCCCGTCTGCCTCCTCTGCCTCTGCCATCTCCTTGTCCTCGTCCTCGTCCTCGTCCTCGCCCTCATCGCCGTCCGACTCGAGCTCCTCGTAGCCGTCCAGGATGGCAAACAGCATTTCAGCTCGCGTACCGGCCCGCACCATCTGGTCGTAGAGGCTCTTCTGGTTCAGCCGCCAGGCCACGCAGCCGGGAGTCTCGTTGTCCATGTCGACGTCGTTCCAGATGGCACCGCCATACAACAACCGCTCAACCATTTTTGTCGCCTGTGCCTCCTTCTCGGCCTGTGCCTCTTGAACGTCGTCCTCACTGACCGGTCCCAGCGAACGGATGGCTGCGTGTAATGGCGTCTCACCCGTCACAGGGTCGCGACAGCTGGCCTTGCCTGGCGCGTCGAGGAGGGGCTTAATGGCGTCGACATCGTGACGCCAGGCGGCGCGCAGTATGGCCTGTACGCCTACTGGGCACTCGGACGAGATGCGGGCGTCGAGGGAATCGTCGATGTCGGCCATCGTGGAATTGTGCGGTTTTGTACGACGTAGAGCTGGACAGTCGTTCTGTGGAGGGGTTCGTAGCTGTTGGGTGGCGTTGACGTTGACTTTTTTTATTCGCCGCCTTTTTTTCTGCCGCATTTTACAGCTCCTGCCCTTGGCGATTGCTGGGAAGCCCCACAGCTTTCGTTCACCGCCTAATTGCAGTGGACTAACACTGGAATGCAGCCGTACTCGGTTGAATACGTAATTACACGGTCAATCCGTGCCAATAAAAAGAGCACTCCACAAGCTCTTTCCTCTTTTCACCTTTTGACTGCTGGAGTGGCTCAACTGGCATCGTCGAAGCTCCCTGAGAGTCGATCGACAGTCGCTCTTTCTGTGTCCGGCCAACGTCTCGGATTTGTCGATTTGGCCATGACGAGGCTGTCTGTCAAGTACTCCTTCCGTCTTTCGTGTGAATCTGTGCCTCGCTTCACCGGCACCTGCCGACCCAATTGATCGGCCTTCCCTGTTTTAAAATCCCAAAACGAAAGCAGACAGTAGAATGAAAATAAGTATTGTGCAACCTCCTCCTGTCACAGTCTGAAGCCGTATGCACGTGCGCACCAACGACTGGTTCGAGGTCGGCGGATGGGAATGGGAGAAAACCGCGACCAAAAAGTTTTCAAGATAAAACAAAACAGCACAGTGGCCCATTTACAGTGGGTCGCTCTGAAGAAGAGTCGCTCGTAGCTTCCCTCCACGTTTTGCGTTCGGCAATGGTTATTCTCAAGGCAAGAGCTTCATTTGCAGTCATGATCTGGCCGAAGCCGTTTCCTCTTTTCGCAGCTGGACAGTGGCCTGCAGCACCTTCCAGTGATAGTTGTGGCAATTGACCAATCACATGTCCAAGGGTGCGAACGTGGGCTCTCAAAATCGCGCCCCCATCGTGTCTGCATTTTCAGACTATAGCGGCCGGGTTAAGGCAAGTGCGCCTTCACACTTGCCCTTCTTCGCCTTTTCCACCTAAGAGGCCACTGTCTGCGGCCACAGTCACAGCAGATGGAAGGAGGTACCAACAAAGCTTGTCAGCCCCCCCCCACCGCCCCCACAGTTAAATCTACGTCGTCTAGGTCGTGTATCTGCACCATCCTAGCTGCTCTTTGGACTCTACCGAGCTTCACTTGTCTCACCACCACGACAATCTGGTTGCCACCTTGACCCCAGCGCACTTCTGTCCCTGGTCACCGTCACCCAGGGCTGCGTCTATTGTGAACCACTACGACGCACTCCATCAATTGAAACGGGCCAGCTCGCACGGTCGTCTCTGCACGCTCCAAGCATTGCTTTCTCTTGCTTTAGCCGTCCTTCGTCGTTTTTGCTTGATTGCAGCTCCACCAAACGTGCCTCGCCAACCGCCCTCGGCCTATTATACGCGGATTTTTATTGTTTCTTTATTGCTTCGCTTGCCACCTCCCAGGCCTGGTTTGTCCCCGGTGCTGCTGTCCCAGCAGGGCCTGTCCAAAGAAAGGTTTGTTTTCCACTGCGCATCCTTGTTTGCTTCATCTTCCTTTCCTCTTTCATTTCATTTTCACGACGTGCATTCTTCCTTTTCTCTTCCTTCCGCAGATCTCCTCTCTCCATTGCTGCCTCATAATCGTCACTTTGCTTGTCTCGTGTCTCAGTTCTGGGTCGCTCTTTTTCCACTTGACTAGATCAAGGCTCCGTTACGTCTCCCCAGTACCTGCGTACCCAGCGAGTACTTGTATACCAATCATCTCTTCCCTCAAAAACTAGCCGAGAACGAAGAGAGCAGAGAAAGAAGACGAAAACAATACCCTCCCCGGTGGTGTAAAAGCATTGGCAGATTGTTAGCGTTTTTCTTTCTTCTTCCTTTCACCAGATCTCTCTCACTCTCGATCCGATCAAACACTCACTTGGGCACCATTGCTGCGTCCAATTCAGACTATCGACGGTCCTTTTGCTCTTTCCATCCATTTGTGTTCTCCGCACCTCCATACCTCGTACGCCTCTTCAAACCTCTTCACCACTCCCGCTGCCATTTCCAACCCCCCACCCTCATCGATCGCCTGCCGCCACTGCTCCCCTGCATCGGTCGCCGGTCTGACCTCCACCTGCTCCCCCCAATGCTAATCATCGAAGACCTCAAGACCAAGAAGAAGACCTGGCACAGAAGCTCGCCCAGCAATAGCATTGCTCCAACTGTCAACAGCTTCCGCCACCTCAGGCGCCAGAGCAGAGACCAACAATCCGGCGCCGCCTACTCTCCCGAGGACTCTCCGTCTCTCCGCACCGGCCCGACCACCGCCGCCCGCACTACCACCTCCACCACTACTCCTCACGGCAGAGGCAAGCAGCATTGGCGCGCGCCACCTGGTATCGTCGTCATGAAGTTTGGCGACCAGCTTCGCTCCAGCGTCATTCGCGAGTATGAGTGGTCCTACCTGGACTACGACGGCCTCAAGGCCAAGTTGCGCAACGCCAGCGGCCCCGTCATCTACGTCGAGGAGCCTGCTTCTGCCGCATCCGCGTCAAACAACAAGAAGAGCGCCAAGAGCGCCAAGAAGGACGTAGCGGCCTCCGCCGCGACGTCCCGGCCAAGTAACAATACGCTGCATCCCCAGCGCGAGTGGTCCGAGGACGACGAGGCAGAGTTTGTGACCGCCCTCGAGGTCGAGCTTGAAAAGGTCCACCAGAAGCAGCAGGTCAAGGCCATTGAGATCCAGCGCATGATTGCCGTCAGCGAGCGCGAGGTCAACGATGTTGTGAACCGCCTGCGCGAGCGCGGCACCGGCGACGGCCCCAGCGAGGAGGAGTTCATGCTCCTCGAGGAGGACCTCAGCGACATCATTGCCGACGTCCACGACCTCGCCAAGTTCGTCCAGGTCAACTACACCGGCTTCTACAAGATCATCAAGAAGCACGACAAGGCCACCGGCTGGCACCTCAAGCCCGTCTTCGATACTCGCCTGAAGGCGAAGCCGTTCTACAAGGAGAACTACGATGCCTCTGTTGTGAAGCTGTCCAAGCTCTACGACATTGTCCGCACCCGCGGCAACCCCGTCAAGGGCGACAGCAGCGCAGGCGGTGGGCAGGCCAACTTCGTCCGCCACACCACGAAGTACTGGGTCCACCCAGACAACGTCACCGAGCTCAAGCTCATTATCCTCAAGCACCTGCCCGTGCTGGTCTTCAACGCCAGCAAGGAGTTCGACCAGCAGGACTCCGCCATCACCTCGATCTACTACGACAACCCGGAGAAATGGGATCTGTACGAGGGCCGTCTCAAAAAGACCGAGGGCGCCGAGGCCATCCGTCTGCGTTGGTACGGCGGCATGCGCAGCGAAACCATTTTCGTCGAGCGCAAGACCCATCGCGAGGACTGGACTGGTGAAAAGTCGGTTAAGGCCCGCTTCTCTATGAAGGAGAAGAATGTCAACGCCTACCTGCGCGGCGAGCTGCTGCCCGCTGCCATTTTTGAAAAAGCCCGCAAGGAGGGCAAGAAGTCCAAGCAGGCCATTGCCGAGGACGAGCGCCTGGCTGCCGAGATTCAATACTCCGTCCTTCGCAAAGGCTACGTGCCCGTGTGCCGTTCTTTCTACAACCGCACCGCTTTCCAGCTTCCCGGTGACGCCCGCGTGCGTATTTCTCTGGATACCGAGCTGACGATGGTCCGCGAGGACAACCTCGACGGCAAGCAACGCAGCGGCGACAACTGGCGTCGCATGGACATTGGCATCGACTACCCCTTCTCGCAGCTTCCGGCCGCTGACATTGAGCGCTTCCCCTATGCCGTTCTCGAGGTGAAGCTGCAGACCCAGATGGGCCAGGAGCCTCCGGAGTGGGTGCGCCAGTTGATTTCGAGCCACCTCGTCGAGGCCGTGCCCAAGTTCTCCAAGTTCATCCACGGCACCGCCACTCTCTTCCCCGACCGCATCAACCTGCTCCCCTTCTGGCTGCCTCAGATGGACGTTGACATCCACAAGCCGCGCTCGCACGACTTTGGCATCCGCCGCTCTGGCCACTCGGGCACCACAGCCACGTCCGAAGACGAAGACGAAGACTCCTTTGACTCCGACGACGACGAGAGAGGCATTGACAGCAACGCCCTCGTGCAGCAAACGCGCAGCCGCCAGACGTTTGGCGGGCCTGTTCTCGGCGAGCCGAGCTCCTCGACAGCCGCCGCCATCGCTGCACGCTTGCCGCACCACGGCGTCGCCACGCACCATGGCCTGGGCGACACCGAGGACCAGACCACCGACGGTCTCAACGACCCGTATCCCGTCTACGACTCGGACGACGAGGACGGCGAGGAGGACAGTGAACGGACACGGCTCGAAGAAGCACGCCGTGTTGGCGGCTGGCCCTACTACTCTGCGCTGATGGGCGCCTACACCAAGGCCGCTGGCCGTGGTGTCATCTCGGTTGCCCAGGCGCTGGTGCCTCACCCGCGCGGCTCCGAGATCCCCGAGAACGAGCGGCAGCGCTTGCTCTTCGGAGGCCGCAGCGCCATCCAGACCAAGCAGTTCCGCGCCCCCAAGGGCAAGAAGATTTACGTGCCCGTGCGCGTCGAGCCCAAGGTGTACTTTGCTGCCGAGCGGACGTTCTTGGGCTGGCTCGAGTACTCCATCTACGTCGGCACGATCGCCGCAACGCTGCTCAACTTTGGCTCGAAGCCGTCCAGTATTTCTTTTGTTGTCGCCAGCGTCTTCACCCTGCTCGCCGTCCTGAGCTTGGCCTATTCGGTCGGTATCTACTTTTACCGCAGCAAGGCCATCCGCACACGGCGCGCGTCTGCCCAATTCTACGATCGCTATGGACCGAGTGTGTTGTGCGGTGCTCTCGTCGTGGCCATTGCGCTCAACTTTGCCTTTGAAGGCCGGTCGCGCGACCTGTGGTAAGAAGCGGAGTGTTCTGTACATAGCCGGGTTGAGTTGCGTGGTGTAGTTTCGAAGTTGGATGATGCAGCCTAGCGAGGGACCCCATCTGTAAAATCGCTGTAATTTTCGGCCATTCACGTTTTCGTTTTGTTCTCTTTCTTTTGTCTCCTGTCCGCTTTGTATTGTTGCATGGCCTGTTGCATTTTTCTGCCATTGTGGCACTTTGCTGTGTTTTCTGGCTACTCCGTGTTTTGTCCTATTTGCATATTATGGGCTGCCACTTATTGTTACCGCTATATTATTGTTTGGCCTGCATATCCAATCTGGTATGCTTGGTGTTTTATAGACCAAACCAAGTCATTTTGGAATTAAGTTTCGATAAGCCTGGTCTGGAAAGGGGGGCTTTTTTGACGTGTTGGAATAAAATGTGAATACATGATAACAAAACATTGGTGGCCTTTGGGCCTCTTTACTTTACATTAAAACATTTTAAGCCGTAAAACACCCTCTGTACCACAAACCAGTTCCTCTTTCCCCTAGATAGCAGGACAACCAAAACATGACAGCAATATGACACAACGAACAAGACAGATGCATACGCATGAGACGCATAAAACCATTTAAACCATTTAAACCGTTAATCTTGTCATCCTCCTCCCGACATTACGCCACACCTGTCGACCGGCGCACTGTCCGCCGTGCGCCCTCACCCGTGACCGTGACGGACCCGTCCATCTCAAGGCTTCGAAGGCACTCAGCCAGGTCAGCCGACTCAATGGGCACGCTCGCGGCCTCAGCCATGCGCCGCGCCACCTCCGAGTAGCGCATGCTCGTCTGGCCGCCCGTCAGGGCCTCGTCTAGCATGCGCAGGATCGCCGCGCGCAAATCGGCCTTGCGCTTGCGCTCGGCAGCGCTGGTGCCCTCGGTCAGCAGCGACATGTCGATGCGGCCTTGGGCGTCGGTGGCGGCCGTCTTAAGGGCCGACTGGATCAGACGGTACGCCTCGCGGACGTCATCGCCCGTGACGTCGGAGGAGAGGCGCATCTTGGCGTGGGCCTCGGCGAGACGGATCATGGACTCGAGCTGCCGCGTCGTCGCCGTAATGCGCTTCTCGGCGGCACGCACATCTTGGCCCAGCTTGCGCATCTCGACATAGGCCTCCACGAGCGCCTGGCCGGCCTCAGTCGACAGCACGGGGTGAATGTTGGCGCGTGCATACGAAATGTACGACGTCAGGAACTCCACAGGCAAAATCTCGTTGGCCGAGCGTGCCGACTGGGGTTTGTCTTCCAGGTACATGGAGAGCAGGTGCTTGGCCATGCGGCGGTCCGTCTTCTCATCGGCGCGGTCCAGAATCAAGTACACCAGGTCGAACCGCGACAACAGCGTCGGCGGCAGGTCAATGTTCTGCGGCACGGGCAATTCGGGGTTGTAGCGACTGCCAATGGGATTGGCCGACGCTAGGATGCTTGTGCGGGCGTTGAGCGTAGTGATGATGCCTGCTTTGGCGACCGACACCGTCTGCTGCTCCATGACTTCGTGCAGCACGGACCGTGTGCTCTCCGACATCTTGTCGAACTCGTCGATGCAGCACACGCCGCCGTCAGAGAGGACAAGAGCACCCGATTCGAGCACCAGTTGCCGCGTTTCGGGATCACGCGCGACGTAGGCGGTCAGACCAACGGCAGAGGAGCCCTTGCCACTCGTGTAGACACCGCGCGGCGCAATCTTGTGGATGTAGCCCAGCATCTGCGACTTGGCCGTGGACGGGTCACCACACAGCAGGACGTTGATGTCGCCGCGGTAGCGGGGACTGCCGCCCTTCTTGAAGGACTTATTGGTGCCGCCAAACAGCTGTAGCAAGATGCCCTTCTTGACGTCGTCCATCTCGTAGATCGATGGAGCCAGCGACCGCGACAGCAGGTCGTAGACGTCGGCACGGGCACCCGTCTCCTTGATCTTGGCCTCCTCCTCGGGCGTGAAGGTCCGTGTCTCCTCCATGTGGTTACCGCTGGTACCACCGCCGCTGGTCTCGTTTTGCTCGGCCAGGAGAGCCGCTTCGACATCATCGTCATCCAGCTCCAGGGTCGACGGGTCGATGCCCAGGCGCTTGGCGTCGACTTTTTGGATATGCAGGACGTCGACATACGTCTTATGCACGCTGTTGATGGTGCGCTGGCGTGGGTTGACGCGAACCGGGCTGACACGGAAAATGCCCGTGATCAGGACGCGGTCACCAGCCTTGCAAAAGTCGACAAGCTCGTTGTAGACGCACACAGACACGGAGTGAGGGGTCTGACCGGCGGGGACAGCGTCGGGCGTCTCCTGCAGCTTGATGACCTGCTTGTCCTCGAAGATGCAGCGGTTGTGGACAATCTGCATGGAGTTTTTGGTCTGGCAGGTGGGCCGCGGGCACTCCGTCGGCTCGCGGATCTTGCCGCGGTCGAGGCTGACAGTGACGGAGTGGTTGCACGCCTGGCATTTGAAGAAGGCATCTTTCATGTCCGGGATAACGGGCGTGGTGCGGATGACAAGGCCTTTGATGGAGATGAGACGGTCCATATCGGACGGGTTGAGCTCGCGCAGGTTCGTCGACTTGTCCAGGCCAAAGGGCCGCACGATGTACACGGTCTTGCTGACGTCGTCCTCGAGGGTCTGTGCGGCCTGCGTCGCTGCGAGCGCCTGCTGCTGGGACGCACGCGGTGTGGCGGGCGGCTCCTCACTGCGCTCGGAGCTGGGGAAGTTGAGGTCGGAGCTCTGGCTCACGCTCTGCGCACGGCCGCTGTTGTTGCCAGCACTGCTTTGCGACATGACGGCGGCAGCGGCCTTTTGGCGGTTGGCCTCTGTGTGAGCAAGCTCTGACATGAGATCGTGCACGGACTGGTCCATGATGGGCACAATCTCCTGGGGATACGCCTGGGCCTGGTACCACAGCTTGTTGGTGCGCGGGTAGGCCTTGAGATCGCGCACATCGACGTAGAGGCGCGAGGAACCCAGCAGCAGCATGTTCTGCATGGTCTCCCAGTAGGGCTTGGACTCTGCATCGGGCAGGCCCTCTGTCTCGGCCTCGGTCATGCCGTCGAGCCACATGCGGTACTTCTTGGTGAAATTGCGCAGGAAGTCCTTGAACGAGGCGAAGGTGTCATCAATGGACACGGTTGTGCCCCAAATCAGACTCTGGCTCAGGCCGCCAAGGGCCTGGGCCTCGGACGTGTCGGGGTTGTTGTTGGCAAAGGAGCCCGTGTCCGAGCGGGGTGCCATGCCTTCGCTCAGAACATGGCCACCATCGTCGAGCATGATGCGGCGCGGCGGCGCACGCGGCGTGCGCAGTGCGTCCGAGTTGATGTCACCACGGCGTGAGCGGCCAGGGCCGATCGATCCTGAGCGCTGGTCGACAAAGAGCGCGCTGCTCTCGCTGCGCAGATCGGACTGGAAGCCGAGATGGTGGCCGGGACTGGAGCTGGGGTCGTAATGAATAGGAGAGGATTCTAGCCATGTTAGCAGTGTTCTCTGAATCAAGGTCTCGCGCCGGCCAACCACAATGTCTCACCTCCAAGAAGACCACGGCTAGCCCGTGGTGTACGATCACCGGCCGACACGCTCTGGGTCTCGTGGGCAAGCGGCGAGCTCGGTGCCAGGCCGCGCATCGGGTGGTCGGCGCTGTGGAGCGCGTCCTGAGTGCTCTGTGTATCGCTCATCTGTCGCAGCGGCGATGAGGCACCGCCCATATTGACGTCGGCGGCTGGGGACGACTCGTACAGCATGGGGCTGGACTGCAGCTGTGACGACGGCGCGCGCTGGTTACGGGGCGTGCCTGTCGCCCCTGCAGTCGCTGCTGCTGCCGGGCTGCTGCGTGCCTGAGAGTTGCGAGTGTTCCGCGCATTGGGCGTGCCTGCCTGGGAGCTCCGCGTGTTGCGGCGGCCCGCCGGGGAAGACATGCTGTCTGGGGTGTGTGAGGTGGTGGAGGGTGATACGATTGCGTTGACCTTGCTGGCTTTGTGTTGTCGTGTCGTCTTGTTGGGAGACTAGGTCGAGGAGAGGAAGACTGTCTGGTGATGTTTGGGTATCTTGAGAATGGATGAGAATGAAAAGGGAGGAGAGGGACGAGAAGGAACGACGAGGGATGCAAACAAACAGAATTGTGAAATGAGAGGAAGGGACGGCGGCACCACGAGGCAGGAGGGACAGGAAAAGCAGAAGGCGCGGCCCACCTCGACTACATTATGGGCTGAAAATGGCAAGCAAAACGCGAGTTTAATTGAGACGCGTCAAAAGGGGGGTTGAGGGGACCTCGACGCGTTATTTCGCGTAAAGTGGTTTTGGCCTTGGTGCTCGAACGGGATTGGTCCGAGCGCTAGGTCCACTTTCCCCGTCAAGGCAGGAACGGTTCAGTGACGAACGAGGACATATGGCCTGGTAGTGAAGACGACGTACGAAATACAACACATGTCGTCCAGATGATATAGGCCATAATGCATTGAATCTCCCACATAACGTATCCTTGGCTACAATTTGACGACAAATGCATCGTTTGTGTGTTTAAATGGCTTACGTACTCCAAATGTGTTTGGAATGATTGGAGCTGGCAAATAGAAACTGCTCAAGCGGCGAAGAAATACTCTGAATTTTCACAATGTTATGATGAGTTCACTGTATCTTACTTCCGTCCTGTACCATAAAATCTCAGAGGGCAAAATACTGCCTGTTGGAATCGCTTGCTTGTCGTCAAGCTCCTCGCTGAAGCCCAGAGACATGCCCCACTTAAATGCTTACATAAGTTATCCAACCACCTAAATGCTCCCAATTGTTTTTCCGGCCTTCCCACCAGCGCATGGCATAGCTGTCAATTCGGGGCCCCTTTCGTTGAACGACCATCCATCGACGCTCAACCACAACCACCCAAACCTCCGTCCACCACCCATCCCACCACAACCACGCCTCTTCCCGCCGTCCCGTTCTCTCTGTCTCACACAATGGCGCCCGGGCTGTCGCTTTACTCGGTCAAGGCCGTCATGATCCTGGCCGACGACGGCTCGCGGGTCTTTGCCAAGTACTACACACCGCCCCACCAGGCAGCGACGGGGGCGCCCGGGTCGACGACAAACCCATTTGCGGACGTCAAGGCGCAGAAGACGTTTGAAAAGGGGCTCCTGGAGAAGACGGCCAAGCAGAACTCGGACATCTTGCTATACGACAACCACATTGTGTTGTACAAGGCCGAGTCGGACGTGACCATGTATGTGGTCGGAAGCCCCGACGAGAACGAGGTGCTGCTCTACAACGTGGTCCTGACGATCCGCGACTCGCTGCACCTGCTTCTCAAGCAGTCGATTGACAAGCGCACGCTGGTGGAGTGCTACGACATCCTGGCACTGGCGATGGACGAGATCATCGACGACGGCGTCATCCTCGAGACGGATCCCAGCATTGTGGTCACGCGCGTCAGCAAGGCACCTACACAGGACGTCAACATTGGCCGCATCGACCCCTTCAGCGAGCAGGGCGTTAACCAGCTGGCACAGATGGGCCGGAACAAGATTTCAGACTGGCTGCGGCAGGGTCTGTAAAGCGAAGAGGGGATGGACTGTGGCGCGGGTGCGGAATACCGGAATCAAGGGGAGTAGGGTGTCCGTGTCCCCTCTCCCTAGACCACTAGTCTTTTGGGGGTCTTATTCCTAATTTTTTCATGTCCACGTCGATCACGTCTTTCTATACTGCTTTTATGTACGTGTTTTCGCTCAACTGCACTGGGAGTTCTTTGTTTTTAGGGATACTATAAAAGGGCAAGAAGCAGAAATAAACAAAGTCGGCTTGTAGTTTCCAGGCCCATTGTCGGCTGTCGGCTGTCCTCTACATGTCTAAAATATGTAAAATGGAAAGATAAACCGCTATGAAGAAAAAAGGAAATATTCAAATGTAACGTGGAGCCTGTCTATCGCACTTCCGATGCCGCTTTGCGCAGCCGGTTCATGACCGCCACAGCCATGTCGTCCCCGCGGTCGTCGATGCCCTCGACGAGGATGATGTCAGTCCCCCGTGCATCCAGGTCACGCAGTGCCGAGAAAAGGCCGTGCGCAATACTCGACAGGTCGCGACCAAGGTTGAGCTCGAGAACAGCAGTCCCAGTGGGCAGGGCATACTCCTCCAGATCGTAGGTCACTGCGCCGTTGCCGGTGCTGACACTTCTTGTCCCATGGGACTTGCTGCCACTACCGTTCCCCGCGCGCTTCTCAAGGCCTTCCAAAGCAGGCCACGTGCTCGTGCGGATGACGCCCACCACGCCTGCCTGCTGCCCCGCGCTCTGGATGTCCGCCACGAGGTCGGCCTGCAAGCGAGCCGGCCGTCCGGCCGTCCGCCAGCCCTCGTACAATACAACACGCGCCTTGGGGCTATAATGCTTGTACTTCATGCCCGGTGCACGCGGCTTCAGCGCCGCGTCCTCTTGTTTGTTGTGTTGTTGCTGCTGCTTCGCGCCGGTGCTCGCCACATGGTTCCCGCCCTCGGCCACGTCATGATACGCCCGCTCAACTCGCTCCCATCCGGGAACCGACCGCAGCTCGGCCAAACTCAGGCCGCCCGGGCGCAGGATCACGGGCGGGTCGCACAGTCCGTCGACGACCGTGCTCTCGACACCGACGCCGCACGCCCCGCCGTCCAAGACCACCTCGATGCGCCCGCTGAGGTCATCGACTACGTGCTGTGCCGTCGTGGGGGACGGCCGTGTCGAGGCGTTGGCCGAGGGCCCGGCGAGCGGTGCGTCAACCAGCCGTATAAGCGTGCGCGTCAGCGGCGAGGCGGGCAGCCGGGCACCAAACGTCGGCAGGCCTGTCGTCACCTCGGGTGCCAGCGTCCACTTGGGCGCATCCGCCGCCGACGGGACCGGCAGCAGGATCGTCAACGGGCCCGGCCAGTAACGCTGGACCAGGGGGCGGTACACGCGGGGCAGGTCCCTGTCATTGCCACTCGCATCCCGACCCAAAAGACCGCGCAGCATGTCCAAGTCGCACACGTGCACAATCAGCGGATTGTCTGAGGGCCGGCCCTTGACCGAGTAGATGCCACGGACGGCGCCACTGCGCGTAGCGTCGGCACCCAGCCCGTACACCGTCTCTGTCGGAAAGCCGACGGGAATGTCAGTGTTGCGAATATGGTCTGCCGCTGTGACAAGAGCGTCCAATCCAGGGGCCGATTCGGCTGCTTCCCAATGGTCGAGAGACGACGCTGGAGGCTGCGGTGACGAGGCCGGTGTGGCGGATGTGGGAAGAGGCCGAAACCGGCCCAACGAGTCAGGGTCCGGCACGGGGAGGATGCGTGTCGTGTACATTGTGTAGGGTGGAGGAGGGTATTTCAGACCTAAAGAGTGGTTTATGGAATAGGAGGAGGAAGAAGAGTAGCCGCACCTAAATTGAGGCGTTGGCAGCAAAGGAAGGCACGGCGCCGTCTTGTTTGCGCTCCGAGGGAAGGTGCTATGCACGACAGATGACGTGAAGAGCAAATGCAAAGAAGACGAAAGTGGAAGGAACGAGAGGATACGGCACGGCGCCGTCCAGCGGGCAGGCAGACAAAAAGGTGAGCACGCCGTCTTGAGCGGAGACTGGGGGGGAATACGAAATAGCAGTTGAAAGGATGTTGAAGAAAATCAAAATGCTCGTTGTTCAAAGACTTAACACTCGGTGGTGAGAATTTTCGTTGTTTGCGCCTGGGCTTATTCAGAATTTTCGGAGCCAGCCTTGGGCAGGTGTAAGAGTCATTCAGCACCATTCAGCGCCATTCGGCTGCCGCTAGCCAGCCTTGCGCGCTCCTGCCTTGAGGACGACACACTGGGAAGGCACTAAAATGGAAGGAGCACATTGCAACATACATGTCCACGAACGAATTAAATATAAATCAGTTGATATTTCTGATACAATTCAACATACTTTCTTTATTATGGTATCTCACTGATGCATCGCAAATTACTCGAGTATGTATAAAAATGTGAAAAGGCAAAAATGTGCAAGAAATGAGCGACCACCCAAACTGGAAAACACGCTTGACAACCCAGCGAGACGGGAAAAAAGAAAAAAAAAAAGATACCACCCCCAAATGGGAATATGCAATACCACACACCGGAGCCAGAGAATCACTCGTCGATCTGGGCGTCTTGGAGCATGCCGCCCACGCCGCCCACGCCGCCCACGCCTGCCCGGCGCACCGGAAGGCTTGTCACGTACGTGTT
This sequence comes from Sporothrix schenckii 1099-18, assembly GCF_000961545.1. NCBI lineage: Eukaryota > Fungi > Ascomycota > Sordariomycetes > Ophiostomatales > Ophiostomataceae > Sporothrix > Sporothrix schenckii. Next base: position 2,774,012 of record NW_015971150.1, read on the forward strand.
CGTAAAGCTGAGGTGCTGCTTGAAACTGTCGAGCAAGCGCTTCATCTCATCGCGCACCTCCTCGCGCGAACCCAGGCCCTGCATGACATGGGGCGAGGGGGGCCCTGGCAGAGGCGGGAGCGAGAATGAGTCGTCAAGCACGCGCATACCGTTGCGGATCGTGTCGCGATGCGCAAGAGCGCCAGTGTCATCGTACCCACCGGCATCGGGGTCGGGTTCGGTTTCGGTGCCGCTGACGTACTCCTCGGCATCGACAAACTCCCCGTCGCCATAGCCGTCGCCGATGCTGGAGCTGTCGCCGCTGCTTTGCTGGACGGCAAAGTCATTGGCACTCGCATCGCTGCTGCCGTGGCGGTGTCCGTTGCTGTGGCCGTCGGTGCTATAGGCCATGCCGACCTGAGGGCCGGGACCGGATCCTGAGCCGGACCAGGCGTTTGAGCGGTTCATCCGCTGGCCAAGCGAGCCGCCGCGGTCACCCCCACCGCGTCCACCGAGACCGCCACGGCCACCAAACCCGCCGCGGCCGCCACGGTACCCTCCATTGAAGGAGCCACCCATCTGTTGATATGGCTGGTCGTCGGGTGCATACCGCGGCTCCAAATACTCGTCGCCCATGTAGCCGCCACCGGCGTGCAAGTAGCCCTCATTGGCCCGTCGCTGACGACGGTCGGCCTCGTCGTTGGGATCGCCTGTCCCAATACTACTGCCGCTGCCGCTGCCGCCGTGCACCCCGTTGATGTGAAAGCTCGGCGGCGGCGCCGATCCTTGGCCGAGACCCAACCCCGTGGTTGTGTTTTGCTGCAGCTGCATCGGTCCCCCGTCCGGGACGGATGCAGCCACCATGTGCGCAAACTCCGAGTCGTCCGAGACGTAGATGGAGGGCTCGCGGTTCGTTGCGCTAATCGGCTGGTAGATTGACGAGTGCCGCTCCAGGTCAAACGGATTCGCCATGCCCACGTCCGAACCGGTCATCGACACAGCATCCGAGTTGGCCGTCGACGGCCGCGTCATCTCGGGCATGGGGTCCGGCAAACTCTCGTCCAGATCGATCAGGCTGCTCACCGACATGCGGTTGTTGCTGCTGCCTTGCAGTGGTGGCACCATCAGGTCGTACCCTTGCCCTTGCGACGTCGTCTCGTAGCCTTGCGATGGGAGCCCCACGGGATCCGTGTGTTGGTGGACGAGCACCGCTGGCCGGGCCATGCTGATGCTGTTGTTGTTGCTGTTGTTGTTGCTGCTGCGGCTGCCGGCACGACTGCCCGCTGGCGGTGTACCCCGAGCGCTCCGCGTCTCGCCTTCGTTAAACGGGAACCGGGCCATTTCCGGATTCGCAGATGCCGGCGGGGCCATCGTCGGGAACTTCCACTCCTGTGTGCGCCGGTTGTTCGGCAGATCGGCCGGATCGCTCAGTGGGGGGCGGTTGTAGTCGGACTCGTCAATACTAATAATACTGCTGTTGTTGCTGTTGCTGCTGTGGTTCGTGGTGCTGCCGCCGCCAAAGCTAAAGTTGTAGTCCATGGAGACCCGCGGCGCAGCACCGGGGCCAGCGCGAATGGTCTCCATGTCGGCGAATTGCGACGGCTCGCCGCCGAGGTCAACCTGCGACGCATCAAGGTCGATGAGCGACTCGCGTAATGTTGAGTGCATGGAGTCGTCACGCAACGGTAGGTCGGATGCGGACGCGGCTGTGGACGTGGCGCTAGCCGTTGGCGGTGGTGGCGGAACACCGTAGTATTCGCGGGAGTTTTCTTCGTAATTTGTAATCGAATCAGGGTCAAAGACTTTCTCGAGCGGCACCTTCACGACGGGCAAGTTTGGCGGCGGCTGCCGGCGCCGACCACGACCACCGTTCAACCGTGACGGCCGTGGCGTTGCGCCACCGGAAAAGCTGCCGCCGCCGGCGGTGCTGCCACTATGGCCATCATCAAACCCTCCAAAGCCGTTGCTGCTGCTGTCGCCACCGCGACCGGTCTCATAGTCGACCTGCGTGCCGTAAACGTCGTACACGGCCTGCGAGTCGGGGTTGTCCAAGACGCTGCGGTCAAAGTCAAGCGTCGTGCTAAAGTTCCACTCGTCGTTGGCCAGCGCGGTCGACGCGAGGTTGTCCATGGAAGGGCCCTGCGCGCCACCGGGCGCAAAAAGCGACTTGCGCGTGCCGCCCTGCGACTCCCACATCTTGTACCCCTTGACCAGCATCGCCAGCGTGTCGGTCGGGTACATGCCCGAGGTACCAAAGATGTACGGGTGCCGCTGCACGCGCTCAATGGGCGGCCGCTGGGTCGGGTCGTCGGCCAAACAAAACGCCACGAGGTCCTTCAGCTGCGGCGAGTACTTGTCACCCTCGAGGCGCGGCGTGTGTGTCTTTAGGTAGTTGCCGAGCTGGTGGTAGGTGACGCCGGCGACAACGTTGGGCGGCAGCCCCGACGCAATCTCAAAGACCATGGACCCAAACGCCCAGATGTCGACCTCGGTGCCGTACGACGCCGACTGGTCAAACATCTCGGGCGCCATCCAGTGCGGCGTGCCGATGACGGTCGAGCGCTTGTCGAACTTGGTCTCAATGACACCAGCGACACCGAAATCACACAGCTGCACGCCCCCGGCCTCGGTGACCAGCACGTTGGCGCACTTGATGTCGCGGTGGATGATGCCCTGGCGGTGCACCCAGTAGATGGCCTCGGCCACTTCGCGCAGGATCGGGATGATCCACTTCTCTTGCAGGCCGCCGGGCGCGGTCGGCCGCATCAGCGTGGCCACGCTGCCGCCTGCACAATACTCTGTGATCATCCACATGGCCTGGGCGACGGGGAGCGCATCCAGAAAGTAGTTGACGTTCTTGGAGCCGCCGTCGCGCAGCAGCTTGAGCGCGCTGATCTCTTTCAAGAACTCGCTGTACGTGTCGGCGCGCTTGGGGTCCAACGTGTCGGACTCCTCAATGTCGATGATCTTGACGGCGACCAGCTGCGACGTCTTGAGGTCCTTGGCCTTGTACACGCGACCGTAGCTGCCCTTGCCGATGAGTTCTTGCAGCTGGTACGGCGGCACTTCTTTGCCGGCCTTGGTGCACTCCTCGGTCACGGCCTCCTGCATCTTGATGGCATCGTCGTAGGCTTTTTGCCGTGTCGCCGAGTAGTCGGCACCGCGCACCTGGAGCGTTGCCATTATGCGTCTCTGTGTGTTTGGGTGTAATTTATGTGTGGGTGGATGGTAGATATAGCCAGTACGGAACCGCTAAGAACGGAACGAGGCTTGACCCAGTCTCAGCCTTGCGAGCTTGCTGCCTCTCACAGCCAACCGGTCCGAGCAACGAAAACGCTGCTCTGCTTCCTCAGACGAAGAATAAGAGAGCCCCGGGCGCCGTCGTCAAAGTCGCCGAGCCGCAACATATGTTCCCAGGATAGAAAATAAAGACAAGGGGGGGGATGAGGTAGTGAAAAATTGCAATGAAATCGGATCAGGAGGGAGGATGAGCTGATACGGATGGGTGAGAAGGACGAGTGAAGGAGGTGGCGAGGCCTTGGACGAAAAGGGTGGACCAAGAGAAGTGACTGGGGAAAGCGAGGCCAGAAGAAACAATACACATGGTCAAACTTGCAGTCGAGCTTCTTAGACTGCGTCCGACATCGTCACCAGGCCTTTGTGGCGACAGTATGAGTTTCTGCGATTTGCCGTAGCACAAGAAAACGGGATCTCAAGCCCCTTGTGCGGTGCGTTAGGCCAAGGAGTTGGTTGGATGACGACTTGTGAGAGGTTGACGTAGAAAACTGGGGCTTTTGTTTCTTTGCCGTCCGTGTCACCCCTAAAAAGGGAGCGAGGCAAGATAGTCACGTGTGCACGTTTCAGACCACCAGCTTAGCGCCTGAGCGCGCCAACAATTGCAGGGCTGTTCGGGCCTTAGACAAGGGCCGACAGCGACTGAATATCTCTGAAGAGACATCTGAGGCGGTGTGCCTTTTCGAAGCAAACGACGACGTACAAAGAATAGACAACCACCTGGTCAATTCGTGCCCGAATTTGTTTCGTTCTACGTTCGAAAGCCGATGTATGTCACGTGAACCTTTACATACATTTAATGTGTGAAGTCCGCGGTACTTTAGACTGTTATCTAGCCTTGGTGTTAGAGAGCTCTCTGTTTTGCCAGTTGGCATAGCGGTCTGGTTCCTATATATAACCACCAAATACGACGAGCATTAACCTACAGACAGTCGGGTTTATGCAAGTGATGGGACTGACATCGACTGGCTCAGTGGCAGTGAAAGTGGGATCCATAATAAGTTTGTATCAGGTCTATCGTTGTAGTGACAGAGTAAAGAAGAGCAAGCAAAACGGTGTATAGTAAAAGCAGACAAAGAGCATCGCATCAACAACATTTATAAAAACAAAGCCCACATTCCGGTGGACACTATAATACCGTACCGTCGCTGGCGCAACAATCCCTCAGACCGAACCACCTGCCGTGTAGCAACTCAAGGATACATAAGAAGATGCTGGAAGAAGCAAAACAAAAGTGTACATAAAAGACATAAAGGGCAAGACGGCTCGATCTAAACATAGCGTGATAAGTAAAAATACCAAAACGACAGTCCGTTCAGCTGCCGCGGAACAGGAACTGAAGATCCTCGGGCGTCAGCGACTCCATGGCTGCGTCATCCGAGTTGATTGTGGAATTGATCATGCGCGTCTTCTTCTCCTGTAAGAGAACCATGCGACTCTCGACCGAATCCTCGATACACAGGCGTGTCACGACACAAGGGCGTGTCTGGCCGATACGATGGCAGCGATCAGCCGACTGCCATTCCGCAGCAGGGTTCCACCAACTGTTTTGTTAGCAAGTGACGGGGGAGAGGAGGGCGAGAAGAATACAATGGGAGCTGGACATACGGATCAATGATAAAGACACGCGACGCCTCTGTCAGGTTGAGAGCGACGCCACCTGCCTTGAGAGACACGAGGAAACACTCGACGTCGACGTTATTCTTGAAATACTCAATAGAGGCTTGCCGCTGCGCGGGAGTCATGCTGCCATCGAGCATCACAGTCGTGATACCGGCCCGGCGGAGACGCCATTCGATCAGCTGAAGCATGGTGGTGAACTGCGAGAAGATGATGGATTTGTGCCGGGCCTTTTCGGAGCGCAGGCGGTACAGGTTATAGACCAGCAGCTCGATCTTGGACGACGAGGTCCAGTTCGCCATGCGGATGCGATTGATAATCGACGACTTCTTGACCTGGACCTCGTCCTGCTCAATCTCCGGCTGCTCCAGGTCGATCGCCAGCGGAATGTGGCAGCGCGGGCAGTCGGGCTGCTCCGTAGCGGCCAGATAGCTGCGCGCACACTCGCGGCAGAAATCATGGCGGCACCGGGAGCTGATGGCCTCCTCAGCCGGCTCGTCGCAGATACAACAGATCATAACGTTCTGACTCCCCTCGCTGTTCTTCTTGAGGATGAGATCGGGGTGGTCGGCGACCTGGCGCATCTGCATGATCAAGCCAAAGATGTTGGCGTAATTATTCAACATCACGCCGTTTTCCACATACGTGGTGAACTTGCGCTCCGAGTTGGTCATGATGCTGTTGGCGAAATCGGTCTCGATGTCACTGAAAAACTGCCGGTCGACAAGGACACGCTTGACGGGCAGCTCCATGGAGTTGGTATGATCTTTTTTGAGGCGGCGGAGCATGATTCGATCGGTCAAAAGTCGCAGCTTTGCGAAAGCCTCCTTGCCCGGACCAAAGTTGCCATACCGTTGAATTGGATTCAGCAGCTCCTGGTTGAAGACCGAGAGATGCCTCATACCTCGGTGCTTGCCTAGTACGCGATAGCATTAGCAACAGTGTCATTGTCCTATTGTTGTTTGATCGGCCCTGTGCTGTGCTCGTCATCAATCATGGATACCCCAACTTACAGTGCATGCAGAAATTGTCGTCGTCAACAAGCCACTCCATCTTGGAGCAGTTGCAATCACGGCACAGGTAGTTGGAAAACGGCTCGATCTGGAGGAAACGCAAGAGCGAGAAAAACTCTCCAATCCGGTTCTGCAGCGGCGTGCCAGAAAGACACCAACGGTAGTCGCCTTCCAGGGCAAAGCATGCCTTGGCCGTCATGGTACTACGCGTCTGGGGTTCTGTTAAAACAGTGCCAATATTGACAGAAGAAGGTCAGAGAGGGGGGGGGCAAGAACGGTTAGACTCACCTTGATGCAGTGTGCTTCGTCGAGGATGATACGGTGGAAGTGTGTACCATGAATGATGCTCTCCTCTTTGTAAACGCCGTCTTTGCGGGTAAAGCCACGTTCTTGTTTGCGATACATAGACTCCAAGCTATTGTACGACATCATAATGACATCGTACTTGCGGATGTCCTTTTTCGTCATGCCCTTGGTCTTGGCATTGGTGCCGTGGTAGACAAAGGTTTTGAGGCAGCCGTCGGTGTAGGAAGCGATTTCGGACGTCCACTGCATCAGAGCAACGGGTGGGACGAGGACCAGGGTCGGGCGCTTAGCCGGATAGTCGGACATGATGAGCGATACGGCCTGAATGGTCTTTCCCAGGCCCATTTCGTCGCCGAGAAGCCCACCTTTCCACTTTGTCTTCTCCATGGCCGTCATCCACGCCACGCCCTCGAGCTGGAACGGCTTGAGGTTGCGGGAGATGTTGGACGGCTGGTCGGCACGGCCGGCCTTGAGAACGGCCGTCTTTTCCAGATCCTTCCACATTTTCTTGAGGACGGGATGCTGCACTTCAAGGCGTTCTCTGTCAGACAGGACACGCTTCTTGTTCTTGTAGTCCCGGTATGCCCGGCGTGTGCCCAGATCATGGTCGCGCATAAGGGGTTCCGATTCGTCCTCGTCATGGGAAATGTAGGAGAAAGCGCCCCAGTCATTGGGATCCGGTGGCGGGCTGCTGAGCGCGCTGCTGTCATCGGCGTCGTCCTTGATCGTTATGGGGCCGACATGGCTGGACAGCGGCGTAGGCGCAGATGCCGCCCCGTTCAGCCGCTGTCTCTTGGCCGGACGCGAAGACAATATCTCGACGTCGGGATACTCGGATGCGGATGTGGCTGAGGATGGCGCCTCTTCCTTTTGGGGAAGGAAGTCCAAGGCACGGTTGCGGCGCGAGGGCTTCGTGTCCTCCTGCTTAGGGAGGCGCAAATCTTCTTCCGCTTGGAGTTTTTGTGCCAGCATGGCATCAGAGGCGATCCTATTCTGCAACTGGGCATCGGCAGTACTAAAGCTATCAGAGTCGTCGTCGGCTTCAGAGTCCTGTACAAGAAAGCGCCGCTTCTTGTTAGGAAACAACGAGTACTTGCTTCTGCTGAGAGCCTTTGCACTATCCGAGGCAAGGGGTACAGAGCTCGAGCTTGGGTCCGAGCTTCCGCCAGCCGCGTTCATTGACGACCGGTCAGGTAGCTCTATCACGACCCGCATCAGCGAACTAGCCGGCTGGAAGCCAGGATAAGAGAAAGCCGTTTTGCCGCGTGTGGTGGGCTTGGAGTCGCTTGCGGGAGTCGGTGCGGCGCTGGACGGTGCGGTGGACAGTTCGTCGTCCGAGGTATACTGCGTCGGCGTCGGGATGGTCGAGTTGGACATGGTGCTGCCCGAGACGCCGTTATCGGACGGTGGGCGTTCGACCCTGAACTTGGACCGCGTGGATCTACCACTTGTGGTTGCCGTGGCGGGTGTCATGGGTGCTGTATGGCTGTTCGGGGTGTTGCTGGCCACTATGCGGGTTAGACACAAAATAGAGACAAGGAAACCGTGCCGATGATATCAAAAAGAAAAGAGACGATTGTAGTACGCCGGTCGCCCAACTTACAGCGCTCGCTAAGCCTCCTCGACTGTCTTGGAGTGGCCATGATGGTCGTTTGGCTGATGTGTGGATTGGAGAGAAACGAGCTTAGATTGATATCAAAGGCTGCCTTGAAGAGAAGAGTCGGTCGACGAGTCCGTAAATACCGGTCTGCCGGACGTAATTAGTGAATTCGGGTCCGTGAATTTGGGTCCGTGAATTCGTTGTCGATGGACTGCAAATGGCCTGTCGATATTGTCGTCGATTTGCCGTCCACTGTGCCAATGTCGTCGGGAAAGGTAGACAATGAGAGTTGGCTCAGATGCACGGGCCAGGGAGAGAGGAAGGGAATGTGCGTGCACGGCACAGTAGGAATGTGCAGGGCGTGTGCACCAACAGGGGAAAACTGAGATGGATGGGAAAACTCTAATAAAGAAACAAAAAAAACAAAGGACCAAAAAGGGGCGGAGGCGACATAGTGCTCCAAGAACCCTGTTCTTTCCCAGAAAACGCGCCGCGCGCTCCAAAATTTTGGGTCTAGAGGGCGAATGGGCGGCGCGGGGTCACGGGACCTGGGGGTTTAATGGCTCTTTCCGTGCTACAGGTTGCGGCTGCTGCTGCAAGCACTTTACGAAGTACTCCGTACAACATAGACTGGAGCCATTTAGGCTTTGCAAAGCGGGTCACAACGTGGCAAGGCAGGCACGAACGACCTCTCTGACTGGTCTGTTTCAGAGAAAAGGTTTATCTGGCAGGGGCGGTGGAGCCAATGTCCGCCTTCTGTGGCGGGCGCCAAAGGGAAGCAGAGACCAAGGCAACGTTCGCCCTTTCACAGGCTCTAAACTCCGACCGTGACTCGTACTGTGGGCCAACGTTTCTTTCCTACGGAGATGACAAGCTCGTTATCGCGAGCTTCACTTGCTTCCGTGGACAAGCTCAAAGCTCTCAGGCATAAAAGGTGTGCGGCTGACCTGCCAAGAACAACAACCGTGAGCACCTGTGCCTGCATCGTCCGGCCTTCATCCTCTTCGTATTTCAGCCCCTTCCTATTTTAATACGGGTTCAGTGCCCAAGTCTGGCCACAGCGCTCGTTCACACTTCCATACGCACAGCGCTATTTTAAGTCACATCCCTTCACCATGTCGCTTCCTTATAAGAAGGCCCTCATTGTCGGTGCCACGTCAGGCATTGGCGAGGCGCTGGCCATCAAGCTCGCCGAGAACGGAACGCACGTCGTGGCCGTCGGCCGGCGCGAGGACCGTCTTCAGGCGCTGGTCGGCAAGGCTCCCAAAGGCACCATCACGGTCATGACCCTCGACATTACGGAGCTGTCGGCCATTTCGACCTTTGCGGCTGTTGTGACGTCCGCGCACCCGGATCTCGACGCCGTGATCCTCAACAGCGGTGTGCAGCGCGCATTCAACTTTGGCCAGCCGGCGACGGTGGACCTCGCCATGATCGAGCTCGAGCTCAAGACCAACTACACGGCGTACGTCTATCTGGTGACGGCCTTTCTGCCGCACCTGCAGGCCCTCACCAAGAGCGGCACCAAGGCCCACCTCATCTTTATCAGCGCGACGCTCGGCCTCGTGCCCTCGCTCGTGCGCACGCCCAACTACAACGCCAGCAAGGCCGCGCTGCATTCGTTCATCACGACGGTGCGGCAGCAGCAGATCGATGCCGGCTTCGGAGAGCTGCGCGTGGTCGAGGTGTTCCCGCCGGCCGTTCAGACGGAGCTGCACGATACCGTGCACCAGCCAGACCTGGAGAACGGCGGCCAGCTCGGCATGCCGCTGGCCGCGTTTACCAACGAGCTGGTGACGAAGCTGGCAGAGGATCCCAAGCTGTGGGTCGGTATTGGCCCGGCTGAGACGCTGATTTCAGAAGGTGGGCTCGAGGACCAGCGGCAGAAGCTGTTTGAGTCGCAGCAGGTGCACATCAAGGCCGCCCTCAGCAAGTTTCTGAAGAAGTAAGGGTTAGGGAATAGAGCGAGGGACAGAAAGAAGGAGAAAAACAACCGCGTAGGAAAAGCCGACATGTGACGGGATCACGAACAAAATGGCAATTATGACGGATAGGGTCGGGCATGATTACAATGTTGCAATATGAAAACCGTACGACCACTGCAGTGTCCGCCGTCGTGAAGGGCGTATAATATCTGCTTATTTATATGTTAGCTGTAAAGGTACCCGCGACTGTTACGGGACAGTGTCTATTTCGCCGGCACACGGTCCTGCCCCGCTGTCGCATGCATACCTTCACCCCTCAACCCCTGTAAAGTGCGTGCATCTTGTCACGTGCTGACGTGCCTGCACACCCGTCCAGCACCCGTATATTTTAATGAAAAAGTGCAGCAGGCGCGTCTCCCATTCACCGCACCTGCCGCATCCGCAGTTTGCCTCTTTCAAGTGCCCTTTCAAGTGCCTTTCTTGTTTCAAATTCGCCCCTTTTCTCAAACTTTTCATTATCAAAACAATCAACCCCAACTGTGCACCAACAGGCAACAGTCAAATTCAGTAAAACACTCACCGATATTCTGGTGTTACGGTTACGGTTGGTGGACCGCGAAACACATTGACACGATGTACGTCAAATTAAGAGAAAAGCAAACGATGTGATGGCAGAAGACAAGATGATGGCCACCCTATAACCTTCAGTTGCTGACCACCTCCTTCAATATAGGGTCCGCGGACGGCAAAATTTGGATGCAAATGGGCGGCCTCGTGTCGTTGGCCCGTAAGTTCTTCTTTTTAAATTTTTCGTGATGTCCTGATACCACCAATGGCACAACAAATACTAATCGTCGTTTCTCTTCCTTCAGACAATCGGCCTTGACCAGTTTCCTTGCTTCTCGCAACATCTCCGCTGCCGATATCGAAGCACAATTCCGGAACCGGCAGGCAGCGGCCCAAGCGACCAGCTTCGCCGAGCAGCTGCGCGCCGGCCTCGCCAATGGCGAAATTGTGTCGACGCCCGAAACGCTGGCCCTGGCACAGACGGCTGAGCACAGCCCCATGGCTGCGGCCGCAGCCATTACTGCCAGCACCATTACTACCAGTACATCGGGCCGGCAGCTGTCGGCAGCGCAGAAGCGGGCGGTGGACAAGATCAAGGCGAACAAGAAGAACATGAAGGGCAAGAAAGACAAGGCGGCCGGCAAGGGCAAGAAACGGAAAGTCTTTGATAGTGACGAAGACGAAGACGAGGACGAAGAGGTCGCGCTCGCCCGGGCGCTCCTGCAAAATTTTAACGCGGAGCCCTTGCCGGGCCAGATGGAAAACTGCGGCGGCTGCCAGAAGCGTTTTACGGTGACGCCTTACTCGCGGGCCAATGACAGCGGCAAGCTCTTGTGCCCAGCCTGCGGGCGGCTGCAGGACCAGGAGAAGGGCCTAGACAATAAGAACGGGCGCGGCCGCACCAACAAGTCAGCGGCGACGGCCAAGAAAGCCCGGGCGGGTGACGATGTACTCGAGCCACGGGGCGGCCCCGTCGGCCAGCGGCGCAAGGCACAGAGCCGGCTGCTCGATGGTGCTTCGCTCGTGGGTCCCAAGTCGCTGGTGACGCAGTGCGTCGAGCACCTGTCGAAGAACATCCACTTGGCCGAGGACCTGGGCGACCTGCCCGAGGATGTCATCGACCGCATCGCGCGGCTGCTGTCGAAGCGGCGGCTGCTCAATCCCAAGACAGTCGACCTGTTCATCCGGCCGACCGCCGAGGATATTTGCGTGTACGACTGCGGGGACCTGGTGGAGAACGACTTTCTACGCATGCTGCAGTCCATGCCACACCTCAAGCACCTACGACTCTACAATGCGATCCAGTTCAAAGACGACGTCATGAACTACTTGCTGCAGCGCGACGTGCAGCTCGAAACACTGTGTTTGTACGGCGCCAATCTGATCTCGGCGACCAAGTGGAAGGCATACCTGGTGGAGCGAGGCGCACACCTGCGCACACTGCAAATCTGTGACACGGACAAGCACGTCACGGACGAGGTAGTCGGTTACATCAAAGACTGCGCGCCTGAGCTGACGCGGCTCAAGATTCGCGGCAACGAGCAGGTGGGCAGCGTAGGCGTCGAGCACCTAGGCCACCTGCCGCATCTGGAGCACATCAACCTGATGCTCGACAAGCCGGTGCACAGCGACGTCCTCGTCACGCTGCTGCGCCGCATTGGCGCTGGTCTGCAGACGCTGTCGCTGCGCGGTGCGGCCAAGGTAGACAACACGGTGTTGGACGCGCTGCACCAACACGCGCGGAAGCTGCGCAAACTGCGGGTCACCGAGACGCAGGGGTGCACTGACGAGGGCTTTGTGCGGCTCTTTGAGGGCTGGGCGAACCTGCCGCTGGCCGAGGCGGACTTTGAAAAGAACCGATTCGACGAGCCGGACCTGGCCGGGATCGACGACAACGCGGACGGCGTGGGCCTGTGCTCCAAGGGGTTCCAGGCGCTGATGCGGCACAGCGGGTCGGAGCTGCGCAAGCTGCACCTGCACGCGTGCCGGCACATTGGGCGCGACGCGTTCGAAGAGGTGTTTGCGGCGGGCAAGACGTACCCGGAGCTGCGGCACATCGACGTCAGTTTCTGTGGTGAGGTGACGGACAGCGTGGTGCGCAGCATGTTCCAGTGCTGTCCGAACCTCAACAAGCTCGTGACCAGCGGGTGCATGCTGGTGACGGGCGTGCAGGTGCCGCACGGGCGAGTGCTCGTGGGTGTACCAAACGCATTGGGTATGCAGACGGTTGGCTTTGAAGAGTAGGGTGTGTCTGGGGACGCAGGCCAGCCAGAACGGGGCTCGGGATTCTCTAGGGCAAGCCATCCCAACAGCGGATGGCGGTATCAGGGCGTTTAGGCACAGGTACATACAGGCAGCACCATGGCTGGTACTTGGTTGTGCAGGCATGCAAGGACAAGTCTGTTGTTTTCGGTTTCGGTTTCGGTTGTACGCATTGGATTTCCGGCCTTCGGTTTCCAACGTCTACTGTCTGCATTACTGTATGGACGCATGGGCGTATGGTTTCATGGTTTGTATTATGGTTTATACCATTCTATGATTTTTATACTCTTATTTCTCTATCCTTTCCGATATCGTTCGCCTCTGCGTTGTTGTGATTTATTTTCTTTGTTCTTTACTCCACTCAGGGGCTTTAGTGTGGACAGAACACACCCCAAAGGGCCACATGGATGGATGAAGCACATGATGTGTTTCTTTTGCACCTCATTTTTTGTTGAGTCTCTATTTTCGAACCGTCCAGACGCGTCTTTGTTGTGTTACGTACGAACAGATGCCCAAATGCCGTGGCCGGAAAGGGACCACTAGTCATTCATGGGAGGCGGGGAATTATGGAGAGGGTGCTGAATAGATATGAGAATATGAAACGGCAAGTGACATGGAAAGAAAACAGGGGTGACAGACATCGGTGAGCAGTAGGAGGCAAGTAAAAGTCACGATGCCGGCCGATGGCCATGTGCACGTTGTAGGAACTGAACACGCCACGGCTCCGGCCATCCATGTCGAATGCAATCCAGTCACTTGATTGCGTGTTCGTTTGGTTTGTCTTATTCGTGGTTCTTTATTTATGTACTTTTTTATTTTATTGTTTTTATTGTTTTTGTTTTTGTTTTTCTGCTTTTCTTTTCTCCCTAAGTACTTTGTATGTCATCCTTGGCATCACCTGCCCGATTTGAATTAATGCTGAAAACCTTCTTGGGAGAGGGACAATGCTGGCCTAAAACAATGGACCGCATCCATAAAATCTGGGGCAGGTCTCCGGTATGTGTACGGAGTACAACTTAGATTTGTATTCATTTCTCCCTCTGCCTATGCCTCCTTATCCATGGCTCTATAACATCTTCGCCTTCATGTTGACAACAAGCGTTCATTCTCGCCGCGAGAACCAGAGATGAGACTGAAACAAAACAGCGATCCTCGTAAAGGAAGACAGATAGCAATTGCTGGGTTGAGAAATCGAAACGGCGCTGAGGCGATGCAAAATGATAACTCATCGGTGTGCTGATGGCGCCTGCCCAGTCTGGTCGTTTAGCGTCGGGTTAACTGGTTGTACCCGCGCGGTGTATTTCGCATAGGCAGGTACATCCAAAAAACTTTCCTTCCAGAACGCTCCACACCAAGTAGTACGGTGAGCAACGCAGCCTGGGAGCCCATGCTGCACTGCAGGGGCTACCCCGACTCGCCCACCTGTCTGGCCCCTCCGCTCCTTCCCGCCTTTGCGCCCTTTTGGTATTTTTTCCCATCTTTACCCAAAGGCAAGGCAAATGTATAGGGTAATATAGGGTAATGGAAAGATAATGGAAATCCATCAGAGGCAGGCGCGTTCGATGCAAATAAGGAAAGACTTCTGTATACGGCATAGCCTCCCTCCTTGCCCAGCGCCAGAACACGGATCTCTCGCACCTGCCTCCCCAAACCATCTGGACCATCTGGACCATCTGGGCGCCGCCCAGTTTGTTTTGTCGATTCTCTTCATTTTCCTTTGTGTCTCTTCGCGTCACGAGAGGGGGAGTGGCCGGCCGGCTTTCGGCGATTGGCCATGTCGTAGGACAGGTCGCAGGCAGTTGCCTCTTTTGAGGCGGATTTGGGGTGATTCAGGGGTGTGGAGACGGACAGATCTTGTTGGGAGAAGGCGCGATGGGAGGCAACGCCGTGATGAAAACCCAAAATAGAAGCCACGGCGACAATGACGAAAATGAGAAAAAGTACAAAATACAAGATACATGATACACACGTCTTTATCACAGTGTGTAGAGCAGCGCGACGCCGTCTCCGTCAGCCAGGTTCGAATGATCGTCCTGCGCCGTCCGTCTTTCAGATAAGAGAGGCCTGGGCCCCCGACAGACATCAAAGCAGACACTGTCAGCGAGAGGCTGCCGTGGATTCCATTTGCACTATTTTCTTTCCTTTTTGTTTTTATTTTTATTCCGCATCCTTATCTCATCCACTCATCACTCGAACCATCTAGTGATTTCTTTTTCTTATTCTCTGCTGTTCCTTCCCTTGTCGTTGTGTCATTCTGTCTGACATCTTCACTTGATAAGGCGTGGAAGCTGCTGGACATTCCTTGCCCCACCTAGAGCGCCCTTGCCTTGACAACACCGCATTGGGCCACTGACTGCGACTTACACTGCGTTTTGGGTGCTTCGCGACGGACAGCCAATTCACCATATATCTCCCGACAGCGACAGAGCACCGACACGGAGCCATTGAGCTGTCGAAACAAGTCACAAAAATCAAGCCAAAAATCCTGTTCGAATAGACACCTCAAATACGCCAAAATGGGATCTGCACCGACTCTCAACCAGCAGCTGGCCCGTCCTTGGGTCGAGACTCCCTGTCTCTACTCGGCCGCTCTCTCCAAGGCCGCAGGATGGTGAGTGCTGGCCGCGCACGAATGATGGATGTGGTGGCTCGAACATGACCTAACAAAACTAGCCACATCTACCTCAAGCTCGAGAACCACCAGCCGTCCGGCTCGTTCAAGTCCCGCGGCATCGGCAACCTCATGGTGCGCGCCGTCGCCAAAGCCCGCGACGAGTCTGGCGGCACGGCCGACGTGCACTTTTACTGCTCGTCGGGCGGCAACGCAGGGCTGGCGTGCGCCACGGCGGCGCGTGACCTCGACAGCCGGGCCACGATTGTCGTGCCCACCACGACCTCGCCGTACATGATCGCCAAGCTGCAGAGCCTGTGCGACGACGTGCGCGTGCACGGCGCCAACTGGGCGGCCGCCGACCAGCACCTGCGCGAAGTGGTGATGGTGCCGAGCAAGGACGCGACGGGGGCGGACGTCGCGACCCACGTCAAGCGCGTATATGTCCCGCCCTTTGACCACCCCGACATCTGGGACGGCGCGGCCACGCTCGTCGAAGAGGTGGCGGCCCAGCTCGGCCCCGCGGGTGTGCACCCGGACGCATTCGTCTGCAGCGTCGGCGGCGGCGGGCTGCTGTGCGGCCTGATGCAAGGCATGGAGCGTGTGTACGGGCCCGAGGCGCCGACCAAGGTGCTGGCCGTCGAGACCGCGGGCGCCGACAGCCTCGCGGCGTCCATCACGGCGGGCCAGCTGGTGACGCTGCCGCGCATCTCGTCGATTGCAACCTCGCTGGGCTGCAGCCGTGTGGCCGAGCAGGCGTACGCGTGGTCCCGGAACCGGCCCAAGGCCGTGGTGCCGCTCGTAGTCACCGACGCCGAGGCCGTCGACGCGATTGTGCACTTTCTGGACGACACGCGGTTGCTGGTCGAGCCGGCATGCGGCGCGGCGCTGGCGCCGCTGTACACACCGGCATCTGCTTCGGCGGTCGCCGAGCCAGGCAAGCCCACGAGTCTGCTGCGGCACCACCTCGGCGCCGGCATGTCCGATGTGGAGTGGGCCGAGCAAAAAGTCGTCATCGTGGTGTGCGGTGGGTCCAACATCAGCCTCGACATCCTGGCAGACTTCCGGGAGCGGTTTGGCGTGTAGGGTAGTTATCTTGGTTGTCTTTTCTTGTCTTTTTGTCGTTCTTCATTTCCCTCGATAATGTCGATATGTCTTGGCGTTTCTTTTGATACTTTTGGACCTTGTTTGCGCAACTTGCCGGTTCGTCTTATGCCACAGAGTGCACCTAATATATACGCCGTGATGGCAATTCTGCATGCTCGTTTCAATGCCTGCTATCACTTCTTTGGTATGCTTTTTCGGTATAGCACGGAGGCGCGTCGGCTGTCAGGTGTTTTCGGACCAGCTCGACCTCTCCAAAGTAGTTGACGCCGCCCTTTTGCTCGAACCCCAGACTCGTGAATAGGCCGATGCTCGCCAGATTGCTCGCTTGGATCTTGACCACGAGCTGCTTGAGACGGGGCGCAGGCGTTGTTGCGTCTGCCGCCTCGGCGAGAATCGCGTCTCGCTTGCTTTGCAAAATGTAGTGCAAAAACGCCGTGACAGCCGAGCGGCCAAATCCTTGTCGACGGTGCTCGGGCCGGGCAATCATCACATCGACTTCGCCGCTGAAGAGGGGGCAGCCGGCCTCATCCTCCGGTATCTTGCCAGACTCGTCGTCTTCGTCCTCGTCTTTCTCGAAAGGCGTCAGGAAAAAATTAATGTCGCCGACCATGCGGTCTGGCGCGTCGTCCACGCCAGCGACGATACTGCCCTCGCGCCCGCTGGCCGGCTGGCACAGGATAAACGTCAACTTGTCGGCAGCCGCACGCCACGACTCCTGGTTCTCAAACTCCTCCTCGAGCGTCAGTCGGTCGGATGCTGTCGCCGCCCGTACCGCCTCGTCCTCCATCCAGTCGTGGTACGTGGGCACATGCCGGCGGTCGTACGGCACGAGCAGCACGCCGGGTGTGGATATGGCTGAGTGTGTAAGTAGGTGGACATGAACGTGAACAAACAATTATTCAACGTACCAGTGTTCTCGTTGACCTTCATGGCGGCTGGTATGTCGTTGGTTTTGTTGTAAGATGTTAATTGCGCGCTTTAGTGAACTGGGGAACTTTTGGGACCATAGTAGGAGTCGAGTGGGGCTGCTCAGAAACAGCTCTGAAAGCGAGAAACGCAGACAACATCCATCCACAGCATTGTACTTTAATTGCCAAAAAAAAAAAAACCAATTTAAATAAAATCATGACAGTGTATCCAAGAGTATACGTCGTCGCCACATGCCATCAAATCATCTCCTTTATCGTACGCATCCGTTGTAGTGTTATAATGCGCCATGCCCGCTATATCGCATGCACCAAATCACAGCTCAATCCTCAACTGGCAACGGGGGAAATAGGCCGCCGTCTTTGCTTTTCCCGGGCGGCTTCATGGGTAGACCGTAGTCTCCATCCGTTCCCAGCTGCGCATAGTCAAAGGACCGGCGCCCGTGGCCCACGCCCAATATATCCAGCACCTCGGCGGCCTTGGCCGGCATGACCGGTTGCAGCAGGATGCCGACGACGCGCAGTGCCTCAGCCGTCAAATAGACGGACTGGTCGAGGCGCACGCGCAGTGCCTCATTACCGGAACTGGCCTCGCTTGTCGTCGGCGCAGTGGCCAGCTGCTTGGCCACGCTCCACGGCTCCAGCTCCTGCAGGAACCGGTTCGTCTGGTAGACCACGTCCATGATGGCATGCAGCGCCTGTCGCGGGTCCAGTCGCTCCATGTGGCTCGCCGCAAGACCGGCCACGTTCTGAATGGAGGCAATCTGGGCCTCCACTGGGGCGCTTCGGCGGGCGCTGCCCTCCAACGACGACGGGCCCCGCACAACCGTTTCGCGCACGCTCCACCGCGTCGTCCGCGTAATCCGGCCCAGCAGATTGCCCAGGCCGCCCTGCAGGCCCTTCTTGTAGCGGTCGACAATGTGCTCGTTTCCGTAGTCGCCGTCGTGCTCAATGCCGCCGTCGTGCAACAGATAGTAGCGCATGGCATCCACGCCAAAGCGGTCCATGGCATAGAACGGGTTGACCACGTTGCCCACCGACTTGGACATCTTCTTGCGGCCCAGCGTCCAGTGCGCGTGGCTCAGGATGCGCCTGGGCAGCGGCAGATCGACAGCCAGCAGCAGAGCCGGCCAGTACACCGCATGGAACCGCACAATGTCCTTGCCCATCACATGTACGTCGACCGGCCAGCCGCCGCCCTCGTGTCGCTGCCGCTGCTCGGGTGTGAGAGGTGCTGCTGCTTTGTGCAGCTCAGACGACGGCTTGTAGCGGCCGCTTCTTCTTCGTCCTTTGCTGCTGCTGTTATTGTCTTCCTCGCTCTCCATCACCATATTGGCCTGCACATTGCCGTCAATCACGACCGCCTCAGCCGACTCGGTGGCCTCGGCCTCGGCCTCCAGCGCAGCCTCACGCTGCTCCTCGGGCGCCCACCGCTCAGGGTACCCAGCCTTGGTCATATAGTTGACCAGAGCCTCCATCCACACGTATATCGTTTGGCTCGGGTCCTCGGGCGCTGGCACGGCCCACGTGAGCCGGCTGGACGGCCGCGAAATGGACAGGTCTTCGAGATTGTGTGTCACCCAGTGCACAACCTCGTTCATGCGCGCTGCGGGTACCACAAAGTCGGGGTTCTCCGCGTAGAACTGCAACAGCCGGTCACGCACCGCCGTCATCCGAAAGTGGTAATTCTGCTCCTCGGTCCACTCGACCGTCTTGCCCGTCTCCGTCGACACCATCTCGACCTTGCCCGTCGCCGGCGCGATGCGCTTCTCGACGAGTGCCTCCGGGTAGAACGTCTCGTCGCTCACGCAGTACCAACCCTGGTGCTGCGACTGGTAGATGTAGCCTTTGCGCCGCAGTCGCCGCCAAAACGCGCGGGCGGCCGCGATGTGGTCGGCGTCCGTTGTGCGGATGAAGAAATCGTTGTCGATGCTCGCCCTGCGCGCCAAGTCCAAGAACACGGATGCGTTCTCGTCACAAAACTGCTTGGGCGGCACGCCTGCCCGCGTCGCCGCCTGCTGAACTTTGAGTCCGTGCTCGTCGGTGCCCGTGCAGAGCAGGGCCTTGCGGCCGAGCAGCGTCTGCCACCGCTTGAGTACATCGGCCAGAACCATGGTGTACAGGTGGCCGATGTGCGGGTCGGCGTTGACGTAGAAGATGGGCGTCGTGACGTAGTAGGGCTTCGTCGTTGGTGGCGGCTTTGCTGTTGCAGCGTGACGTCTCTGCAGCGGCCGACCAACTTGCCATTCTCGGGCAGAAAGCCTCTGCCGGCATGGCCGATGCAGGCAGCCCAGCCCACGAGCCATCAAGAGGCGGTCCATTGGGCGGGTGATGAGTCGGTGTGTCGTGCGTTTGAATACCGAGTCAAAGATCGTGAGCTGGAGAAGCCTCAGAAAAGGCTTCACCTCACCTCATGTGCCCACAGGTTCAGTCACGGAGTTGGTGTCGACGTTTTGTAGGTATGGTGGTGCACGGATTGACGTTCGGCTTGTTTAACGACGACATATAAAAGTGTGGCATAGTCACGGGTTGCAGCTTCCTCATGCTCGACACACAAACGAAATAACGAGGAAAGAGCGATGCGAAAGCTACAGCTACAGATACAGATACGCAAGCACGACCCGCCCAGGTAGACAACGACATCACGTGATGCAAGAGAAGAGGCATCATATGTCGGTATGGCTGTCGCATCCCATAGTTTACAACAGAATACGTCGTAGAGCCAGACACATTCGTGAACTGAAAAGTTGAACCTGAGCCGCAAATCAGGGTTGGACTCTGCAAACCTCTGGTCTCAATATGTCAAAGTCACAGGCAAAGTCAAAAGGCTGCGAAAGGCACAGACCACCGAAATGGAAAGAGCCCGTTGGCTTTGCATGTTTAGGCGGTCAGGGGCGGCAGAAATGGCACCTGCGCCGTAGTGTTCATCTTTTGCCTAAATTTTTTCGCGTACGCTTCGATTTCTTTTTTCTCTTCTCTTTTTCCTCAACGACCACAATGGAAAAATATTCTTACTCAAGTCATCGCCAGGAGGAAAGCCCCATTACCTGACGATTCCGATTCGTGTGTCAAGATCGACCTCCACCCATGTTATTAAAACCATCGTCACGAGGGCCGCCTCTTTCGAGAGCGCTGGCGCCCATGATGCGGCGATGACCTGAAGCTACTGGACATTCTTCTTCTCACATGTGCGATCGGCGATGGTGCAAACGCTGGGCGCGGTGTCTATTCTGTTTTCTTTTTGTCGGCCCTGATGCTGTTTGATGGACGAGATGGACGAGATGGCTGTGTAGAGTCAATCCGGCTGAAACGACGCAACGGCTCGAATCCATTTTTTCGGCCAAACTTGTCCCAACGTCAACCTCCGATGACCTTGTGAGTAGCACAGCTTTCCAAGTCTGCAATCCCACTCCAAGTCGACCAACGTGATGAGCGAATCTATCATCTGGTAATCCAACTCTACCCCCTGCCGGCGTCGTCTTGTTCCTGGCGCGCAGGCTTGCGTTGGTTGAGGATGCCGAAGAACTTGAAAAGGCATGCATTATATTCACATCTGATGGCCTACGACACACACTACACCACTCCGTCTTTGCACTCGAGCGTTCCAGCGTATCGAATCTGACTGACACGCTGTAGATGAATAAACTGGAAGGTAGAGCGTATAGCGTATCTCAAACGTATCCAAGTCTATCAGACTACAAGGCTCCTCTTCAGTTGTCGCCGTGGCTGCTGGCCTGCGCGGCTTCACGCGACTCCAGCTGCGCCGCCTCCATGCGCTCGACGTCCTGGTCAATCATCTTGAAGGACCAGTTGTCCCACATGCGTGGGTACAGGAACGGCCGATGGTCGAAGCGGTTGTCGTCGGGCGAGTATGTCTCCATATGCACGGACGGCGTCATCGTAGTCATCTTGTGGCGGTTGATGGCGTAAAAGGCAAAGAACTTCTTGACCTTCTCGGCCACCTGGCGGGGCTCGAGACCGCGCTCTTCCTTCCAGTCATGCACAAGCTTCTGGAACATGTAGTAGGGGCCCAGCTTCATCTCTTTCCGGAGCACGCCAAACGTGGAGACTGTGGTTGGGGTGAGAGTGTTGTTAGCAAGCCGTCGCAGGCTACGAGCTGCATGGTCGGTGGGGTCCGTGGATACGTACGGTCGTCGTAAGTCATGCCCATGTCCGCTTCGTCGGACTGGACATAGTCTCCCGTAATGGGCTCAAGTTCGGCCGTTGGGACGGCATTCAAGAACTCGCCTAGGATGGGCAGCTTGAACTCCTTCTCGGCCCATGCAATAAACCGCTTGAGGTCCTTCTTCGAGATGGATCCAATGGGATTGATCTGTGCCATAGTTAGCCGGTGATCTGTCATCCTGGAGAGCGCCAGGATCTGTCACGACCTACATCGGCGCTCGAACAATCGTATTTCGTGAGATAGCCACGGAGGCATTCTAAAAGAGGGCGTTAGACGTTAGACGACAAGTGGCATAGTATCATGCGTGACGGGAGGAGCGTACCGTCAACATTGGCAGAGCCAAGTACAAGCAGACCGCCCGCACCCTCGCCGAAGCGCACAGTCGGCAGTAGCTGTGCAAACTCGTAGGCCGCGACCATGCGGGACCGCGCCTGGATATTTTGGAGAGCACTGGTGGCCAATTCCGTTAGCACACTCCTGGACACGTTGACGAATCCCAGTTGCGGGGGGAGAGGATCGACAGGCTAGACGTACAGGTTCTCCGTATTGCCACCACCGTAGACCTTGAACTTTGGCTCAAAGCCTGTAGCATCTGTGAGGAGGCCCTTGAACGAGTGGAAGGCGTTGTCAATGTTGATGTCGGTATGGTGGCTGCCAATGTCACGCGCGAGGAACTCGGCCCGCTGCCGTGTCTCCTTGCTAGACTGCGTCTTCATGCCCATGTAGATGGTCTGCAGCGGGATTAGTATGGGAAAGTGAAAGTCAACGGTGCACCCATCATGCGCAAATACGTACGTGCATGATGTTGTTGCAAAATTCTTCCGGAGTTTTTGGAAATTCCTTGGCGTGTCGGCACAACCGCTTGACATCGGCAATCACTGTCTCGTTCCCCTCGGCAACCGCTGCCATGGCCAGTCGGCACATGCTGAAGACAATCACAGCCGTTGAGCAGCTGTCGATGCCACCACTGAGCGGCAAAAGAAAGCCGGACGCACCCGACCGGCGGAGGTAGTCGTACAGGTAGCAGGCAGGGCCGAGTGCGATCTCTTCCTCTGGGAGGTGGTACCGTGGCAGTTGAGACTTGGTAGGGGCCAGGCCAGGGTTGTTGTCTGCCAGGCTGAAACCGACCTCGATGCGCTGGTACGCCGGGGCCTGCATTGCCTGCATGCCACGGGACGGCGTGAAACGGTACGACCGGACCTCTTCCAGGTCTACTGTAGCCGTGATGACCTCCACGTCTTTCTGTGCCAAGAAAAATGCGTGTGTAAGTAGCTGTGCTTCGCGGTTTTGCATATGGCGAGGAACAACCTACCAAGGAGAACTGGCTACCTTGGGCCACAATGTTACCGTTGACTGTACATTTGATATTCGGTTAGTCGCCGTTCGATTGACAAAACTTCCCAGCCTCTCAGTACCGTGCTGGCGCAGTCAACATCTTACCGATAATCATTGAACAGCCGTCCTGGGCGATTGCACGTTTAGTTTTGAACGACCGAGAACTGCGAATGGGGCAGCCTACTTACGTAGTAGAGACGCTCTCCACCTGCGCCGCGGCAGTTGGAATACAGATAGACACCGCCGTTCTTGCGGGTCGCTTCAAGAATGAGCGAGACACGGATGTCAAGCTTTCTCAAGCTCTGTGGAAACCAAAAGTTAGTAACAAAAAAGGACCATAAAACGACGTCAAAAGAAGACCGGATACGGAAGAAAGAAGCGTGACGTACGTGGTGAGAACCGGAGCTGTTTGTAAAGATCTCGGTACCCGAAAGGCCCATACCGATATGAGGGGAGTTTGGCTGTAACTGTCAATACCGTATCTACATTGCTATTTAGAAGGCGAACATGCGGCCGTACGCACAGTAAACAGTTCTTCGCACGTCTCGGCACCGAGGCAGGTGTCTGGCGTGCTGATGACGGCGTCACCGATCGGGACCTTGATCGAGCCCTGCAGGTCCTGCATCATGGGCGGCAGGTAGTACTCCTCGACATGGCGAGGTCCATGCCAGGCAATAAAGTAGCGGTTCTCGCGGTAGTTACCGTCGGCTGCCAGGAACAGTTTGGGACGGATCATGATGATCTTGCCGTCTATGGCGAGGACGCGGCAGTTGAAGCGGTTGCCGCGATGCAGAACGGGCATGCCCTATAGAGGGTGTCAGCAGAGCATTCTTGCGTTACCGTTGTGCCATCCCGCACACGTTTGTTTCTCCATACCAACGTACAATATCCAGAAGGATGCCAAAGCATGACGTGTCCGTCAGGATACGGTACATCTGTTGCCAGCAGTGAAGATAGAGGTCGCCCTAGCCGTGTCAGTACCGTAGAATGTCCGCCCGATCGTGGCAAGTGGCCAGCGACTACCAGAGCCGTTGGCAGAGGTGACGGCCTACCTCAAGAAAGTGATCCAGACAGTCATAGCCGGAGACTTCCTAGATTGGGTGGTTAGCATGTGCCCCCTGACTCCTAGTCTGCCATCCTCTCCAAGATGGAGCTTCACCCACCAGTTCTGGGCCGACTCGCAGTTTCGCGCCAGCTCTCTTGGCCTCATGGATACTGCGGATAATTCTGTCTGTGTTCCCCTCAAAGTCCAGCGCCCACTGGTTGAGGTTGCATGTGCTCAGCGTAACAAGATGCATTTTCGCGGTTTGCGGATCGCCCTTTGCCGTTTGCCTTTGTGGCGTCCGGGCAGAGCACTAATACGTGCGGGTATGAGAGCCGCGCCGTGGACAGCGAAAATTGAGGGTTGATTGAGAGTTATGCGCAGGGAATGAGGCTGAGAGGTGAGAATACGGGTGGGTGACACGAGGTGAAGTCAGAGGCGAGGAAGATAATTGGTGCGACACAGACCGACAGCTATCTTACAATGAAAGGCTGTTGGTTGCGACTTCCCCATGTGGTGCGAGCGATAAGCCTAACGTGCGGGGCAGTCTTGCCGATAACTGTGGTTGCCTGGGAAGGCGCGACTGCCTGCCAGTGTTAGCGTGGCAATTGCCTAAATATATTGGTCAAGTACGACCGGCACTGTGGATACTGTGAACCTTCTTTTACTTCTACCTTCTTTTATATTTTGTCGAGCGCCCGTACGTCAAACAGCACGGACGACAACACCACGACCTTTCAACATCCGAAAACGACGACAGTTGTACTGCGACACTTATTCTATCGGCATCCCGACCCTACTGCTGCGTGACAACTCTGTGCGACATTCGTTAAACTCTCCGCGACACGTGCTCTTGTGGCGCCTCGAGAGTTATCGACAAGTTTCGAATTATTTTTTCTGGACGTGAGCAGCCAGGGGAACAACACACTCCTGCTGCGCGACGACTAGCGACAGAGCTCGCGGGCCTTCGAGGACGGCCAAATCTCTACTCCCGATCACAGAATGGCCGCCGCCACCGCAGAAGAGCTCGAGGTCAAGAACTCGACCGAAAGCGCCCAGACCTTTATTGATTGGTTCTACACATCCGTCAGCGACCGCAAGCCGCTCGCGTCCTTTTATGTCAACAATAATGCAAAATACTCGGCTGTCGGGGCCGCCGCCGACTTGAGCATCAACGGCATGGTGTGCGCAAAACCCGCCGACTTCGAGGCCTTGCTGGCACGACAAGCCGGCGCACAAAATGCCAACGGCGCCGCCGCGACCAACGGCACCTCCTCTGCGTCCAATCCCCACCGCAACACGTCATCCTCGTCTTCCTCCTCCACACCCACATTCCGCGTCCGCTACGATGTCGACGGCTTTGACGTGCACGTGCTTAACCCGCAGTTCCGTCTCGCCTGTCCCGACGCGATCCTGCAGCGAATGACGCCAGGCTCGGCAGCCTACGAGACCACCACACCTCAGCAGCTTAAGCAGCTGCAGCAGAAGATGGTCTCTTTGCTCGTCCAGGTGACGGGCCACGTCCAGTACGGCGCTGGTAAGGAGGCGCCGCGCGGTGCGTTCACAGAGGTGTTTGTGCTGGTGCCCAATTGGGACGCCTTGGCCAGTGGCCCGCGAACGCCACGAGGCCTGCGCAACTACCTTATCCTCAGTCAGAATTTCCGTGCTTTATGATGCGGCGAGGCGTCATAGGGCGAGAGGCGTTGTACCACTGCTGGTGAACAAAAAGTACTGGGTTTTTTTATATCGATTTTCATCAGCTTTTTACGACATATGATCTATCTTATATCTCTTCTATTGTACTGGGCAGGAAATCGCTGATTGGAAGGGGCGGTACGGCATAAAGAATGTCTCAAAGTAAAGCGCTTCCTATTACAATATTTGGGGCGAACACGGAGTTAGACCTACGGTGCGATGTAAGGATAGTACTTAATTAACAACCCTACAAATAACCAGTAATGCGGAGCGATATAACGTAGAGTGAAAATTCATATTCATCCCATGACAAAATGTGAACAACTACCCTAAGGCGACCTGTATAGTTGACTCGGTGCCTTGCTTCACTGCGCCAGCTGCTGCTTGCGGTACTGCCAGTAACCCGCACGGATGGGGTCCCACTTCTCGGCCAGCCGCTGCAGGTACACACCGGCCTGTGCCTTGTCGCCCTTTTCTTCGTACGCGGCCGCCAGCATGTCCATGGCATGCGTGCTGTTGACAGTCTCTTCGCTGCCGTTGCTGCCTATGCCACTGACAAACTGCTGCGCAAACTCCTCCATCGACGCCAGCGGGCGCCCGCCCTTTATCAGCACGCCGCGCAAGTAGTTCCACGGGCTCTCGTTTTGCGGCGCCCTGAGTATCTGCTCCTGCGCATAGGCGATCTCGCGGTCCACAATTGCCGCCGGCACCTCCGGGTCGTGGCTGATATTGAGCTCGCCCAGAGTCGCCTCCAGGCTAGCCGGCTTGCCGCCGTCCCGGTCCTTGTCCGTGCCGGTCTGGCTGCGGTTGCTGCTGTGGTTGGGGTCCGAGAACACAAGGAAGAACCGGTGCGACCAGGCCGAGTTGTTGCGCACATCCTGCTGGATGAACGCCTCCATGGACTTGCGCTCGTCGTCCACCCAGAACCCCAGCTTGCGCACCAGGTACTGCCGGTAGGACCACACATGGTAGTTCTTGGTGTCCTCGCTCAAAATCGTCGCCAGAAACGCCATCTCGCTGCGCGCAAACGCCGTCACCTCGTCCGGCGAGCCCGCAATTTGCGGGTAGTAGTACTCCGCCAGGAGGAACCGGTGGTGCCAGATCTGGTAGTTCTTGAGGTTCTCGAGCGCCACTTCGTTGAGCCACTCCATCTCTGCCTGCACCGGCAGCTGCAGCGCGTTGACAATCGAGAACCGGTACAGCCACACCGTGTAGTGCGCCGGGTTAAGTGAGATGACGTGCTCCGTCAACCGCAGGCACCGCGTCGAGTACTCGGGCTTGGTCATAACCGCCCGCAGGTACGAGATGGCTTCGGCGTACGCGTCGGGGTATGCAATCGCCGCTAGCGCGCCCTCGGGCTCGTCCAGCGCAATCGGCACCACATCGTCCCAGTTCGGGTCCTGCGCATACGCCCCACCCGTGCGCTGTCCGTACAGCTCCATGCGCAAGACGGCAATGTCAGCACGTCTCTGTCGTTCGACCTGGACGTCGTCTGGTGTCACCTGTACGGCGTCGTTGTCGCGCTTTGCCAAAAATGCGTGGTGTGCAACCTCGAGGGCCGTCAGGCGCACACGCTTCTCGGTCCGCTGGCGAAATTCGTCAAAGGAATAGTCGCCGATGGGACGTCCCGATTTGTCACGGCCCCACGGAGAGGGCGACGAGGCGGAGGGACGTGGGAGTGTGCGGAGGGGAAGGCTGGCCTCGTTGACGTGGCGCCACAGCTCCTTCTGAGCCTTGTTCGACAGGCCGCTGCGGCCGTTGTTCCGTGCAGTGGTGCCCAGGAGCTTTGAACTGGCCCACGCGGTGCGGTCGGCAGGAGAAAGGGCGCTGATGCCAGCAGTGTCGCTAACCCGAGCGTACGGCCGTCCTTGGTAGTAGCGATCGAGGCTACGTTCGTCGACAGACTTCGGCGGCTGTAGTGCGGCTGGTTTTGCCTGTGCTGAAGAAGAAGAAGAAGAAGCTGGAATGGTCAGCTAGGACTCGTCGAGAAGAAAGTGAGGGCAAAACGAGAAGCACAAAAGTGAGCGAAAGACGCAGGACTATATAGCCCAAGGTAAAGCTGTCTTACTGTCGGTTTCCTTGGCCTTGGGTGCGGCCTTGCCCTTCGGTGGCATTGTATGCCCAGGTCGCCCTCTTAACGTTTCTTTGTTTGCCCGTGTCGACGGTAGGACGTGCGTTGGGAGGGTTAGAGAAGAAAAGTAAACTTATAACGCTGGTTGCCGTTGAAGTCGTAACGGTGGGGTTCATGAGAAGGGGTTCAGAAGTGTTTGGTGCAAGACGATTTTGGCAGTGACAGCCCCACTATTTTTAATGTATCGGCAGCGAAAGTGGCAGGCGCCACACACCAGCTCCAACCGAACCCCATTCACGGAAGGAACAATGCTTATAAGTGCATCAACCACTTTCCTGATTCAGCGTCTTTACCGACACCACAATACGAAGATCTTTCGAAGGAACGAGGCAAGGGACACGCTTTCCGTTCCTGGATACTCTTGCACAAAGCAGGTAGTGCAAATATTACGTTTATTATTTATTTTATATCTTAAGATGTGGTTTACCGTAAGGTGAAGCTTCTAGAGAGTCGTCTTAGACACCGATTACTGTTCCAGCTCCAGCTGCCAGCACAGCTCCAACCCTTGTCCATGCCTCTAATTCCTCCCAAAATTATTTTGTCCCTGTTCAGTGTCCTTCTTTCCTCGTCCTTCTCTGCAACGTTCCCACAGTCAATGAAACGCCTTGTTATCCGCAATGTCAATAGGATGATAAAACATAGTCGACACGAAACTAACCAAACGTAGAAAAGAGCAATGTACTTCCAGACTCCAGAGGACTTGGACATGCGGGGTGGGAGGGAGGGACGCGTATCTAGCAACCGCAGTCAAATGACTACATGCGCCAGAATTTCCAGCCCTCCCGCTCACCGCCGCCGCCCTCGACGCCGACCAAGCGCTCCACGCCGTCGTTACCCTCGGCGTTGAGAAACTTTTCAACGTCAATCTCCATGCCGCCTTCTTCGTCCTCGTCCATGCCGTTGCGCAGAATAGCAGGCCACAGTACGCCGACACCGTCGCCACCCAGTGTCGTCACAAACTGCTGGTAGCCCTCTTTGGCCAGCTGCTGCTCGAGCTTGAGGACGCGGGCCTTGGGCGTGCCGGGTTTGATCAGCGTGATGGAGCACCCTCCACCGCCGGCGCCGGTCAGCTTTGTCCAGCCAATGCCCTCGTGGTCGACGAGCTCGCGGACACGCTCGAGCCGTGGGTGTGACACATTCAGGGCGCACAGCAGCCCATGGTTGACGGCCATCAGCTGGCCAATCTTGCTCAACTGGTCCGGCTCCTCCTCGTCTTCGTCATCCTTGGCTTGTGCTACGCTCTTTACGGCCAGGGCGCCGTTCTGGTCGGCGTCGCTGTCGCTGTCACCAGTGTCCGCGTCCGCATCGGCATCCTTGCCCTCGATCGCGGCAATGGCGCTCCGCGAAACGGCATCTATGGCGTTGAGGATGTTGCCGACGACAACGGGCTGTTGCCGCTTCAACCGAGCGACCTTGGCAACCTCGAATTTAGTGGACTTGGCCTGCTTTGTGTCCACAAGCAGCAGGGGCAGCTCAGGGAAGCTCCACAGCGATTTGACTGACGGGGGCTTGTTGTAGTCGGCGCGCTGAAACACGACAGCCTTGCCCTGGGTCGAGACAGTGTTGTCGACACCCGAGGGATTGCCGTGAATGCACATCTCCGCAACAAAGGCCCAGCGGTTGATGCGCTCGATCTGTAGCCTGGCCTCATCGGCTGGCTGGTCCGGGTGTGGGCCAGAAAGTGTCCGCAGCTGTAGTAAGAGAGCGGTAGCCATGCAGACGGCAATAGAGCCGCTGCTGCCGAGGCCGGCGCCAATGGGAATGGTTGACCGCAGCGTGTACACGCAGCCAGGGAATTTTTGAGAGCCGAGTGACAGGAAGAGGTAGAGGAAGGAAAGAGCAGAGGCCTGGTGGACCTTGCGTTCGTGTTCGGACTTGGACAGCGACACATTGGCGAGGTGTGGCTGGATGGCGTCGAGTAGGTCATTGTCAAGGCTAGTGACCAGGTCGTAGTAGAACTTCTTCTTGCCGGGCTTGGAGAAGATTTCCCATGGCAGCTCGTCGATGTTCCAGGAGTGGGACATGTCGATGTCAGGGAAGCGGAGCGTCACGGTGCGCTTCGACTTGGAGAGGGTGGTCACGAGGAGGTAGGAGCGAAGCGATATAGCCGCAGCTACGGCAGCCTGACAGTCCTCGTCAGTTATGATTTTCTTTCTTTCAAAAAAATTTTAAAAACAAAAAAAACAGGACATAAAAAGCACCGGGAAACTCACCTTGCCGTGCACGACGGCATGTTCGCCAAAGACAATGACCTTGCCCGGGGCCGAGACCATAAAGGCCGGCATCATGGGGCTGGACGCCTTACGGTTCATCCTGTAGCGTGCCTGTAACTGTAGATTGGCTGCGTCTGCTTGTGCTGCGGCAGCGGCGACCTCGTCGTTGGCGGTCATGGCGATGCGAAGACGGTCGACGTCTCGACTGAGCCCATGGACGCCGCTGGTCATCCCTTTTTGTTTCTTTTTTAGGCCGTTCTTTTGGTTTCAGTGGAGCGCACCAGGGCGCACCAGCAGTCACGAGGTCAAAGGTTTTAGGGGCAATCTCAGCGCGGCAGCGAGCGCGCAAGCGGAGGGTTCTAGCCTGTCGACGGGGGTAAAGACTAAGGAGCGGCGTGTCGATCGCGCCAATTGACCGGCTAGAGGCAAAGGCAAGGGGCGATTGACGAGGAACAATCACTATTAGGTGAAACGAAGCGTCGAGGAGGCGCTGATAATGCGGGTGGACTGGTGTGGATGGCCGAACGGAGTAATGCTCGACAACGAATTTGGAGCTGGGATGCAGAAATTTTGTTGGGGAAGCTGCGTATTGTTCAGCTGCTGGTCGTCCCGGTGTTCAGGGGAGGGTTGTCGTGGTGCGTGTATCCTGGTTGGTTGCAGAAAGTTGAAGACGAAGACGGAAGAATTGAGCTTTTGTAGAGAGTATGGGGAGGATGTTGCGGTAGAGAAAAAGAAAATAGAAGAGTACGAAGTAGGAAAATGATAATGAAATGCGACAAGGGGCAGGAGCAGTGGTCAAGCTGCGGAAGGAACACAGAAAGAGTGGGAACCTCAAATGGAAGCCACGAAGGCCAGGGGGGCAGAGAAAACAGAGCTCTAGTGTGGTCTAAGTAATGACGTTCCTCTCCGCTCGAGTTGTTTACTACCGTGGGAAAGGGGATGCACGGTCGCTGTTTCCCCAACAATTGCTTCGACTCGATAGGCCCTTCTCGTTTGCTACTTCTGTTGTCCCTTACATTGCTCCTGCCGTCCCGCGCCCGATTAATTCATCTGCCTGGTTGTGTGAGTCTCATTCGTAGTTTCCCATTGGTGGCCATTTGGTAATCTCGTTATTCGAGGTTGCCTTAAATCGCGCCCGTCAGGGGAACGCCCCAAAATGGAAGGGGCATGCAGTGTCAGCCCAGTTCAGCCGACCTTCGCAGACCCCATCGGCTACGTGCCGTCCTCCGTGCGACTTGTCTGTTTGCTGGCGCCCCGTAGTTGCCCTGCGCTATTACGACACAAGCCTGGCAGTTGTGCTCCACTGCGCGTCCCGCATACCGTCCAGGTTGCTGGAAAGTCTTGAAGATCAGCCAATTGCCACGCGATCTGGACATCTGCGCATTGCAACTTGGGACTAGAACGGAACACAACATGAACAGCACAACACAACAGTACGGCAGCATAAGGCTGTGGTGCTGCACAATAGTCGCGACATGAGACCAGGACAGCGGAGTGTGTGCGTGACACAGAGGCCCTGCAATGCCGGGGTTGCTCAAAAGATCCGGTCTTGACGGCGTCCAATTTCAATGAACTGAATGAAGCTGAGGACGGCAATATTCTGGGACATCTGCTCCCTTATTAAACCGACGAAAAGTTGTGCGATTCAATTTCCAGTTCTATGATTATCTTCACATCAACACATACGATAATGTTCCTGCTTCGTCGACTGCAGTGGAGAATATGTGCTGCTTGTTTTCTGGACAACATCCGACATCTGCATGTCATGGTCTCTAATACGCCCTAGGCGCGGGCTTCATTTTCTGGGCGTGTCATTTTCTCGCAGTGCTCATGAGACCTCTACTGCTCCAAGCCCTGCGTTGCAATTGCAATTCGTTTAAAGGAGACCGCATAGTTGATTTCGTAAACAACAAAATAGGAGGACACAGAATTCATCACACATTGACCAACTACAGGTTCAGCGTATTTATCGCTGGCACACCATACGTGCTACACAGCCCCGTGATAGTGTTACACATATGTCCGTGACGGCAGGCAAGAAGGTGGAGTTTGAAAAAGACATTCAACGCCTACAAGGGCTACGCACCGCGCCGAACACAGTGTGTGGTGCGTGGCGGGTGGACTAGGAAAAGGACGCTGCATCAAGCGAGGACAAAGAGGAGTATGTGCTGGTGGCTGGGTGGGAGAGCCGAAAGATGCACTTTGCGATTGCCGACACGGACATTGGCCCCAAGTTGACGGCGTTTACGAGCCTGCTCGAAGGCCGGGAGTCGCGCCACGACCGACGGCTGTTGTAGATGGTGGCCGGGATTCAAATAAGGTCAGAAATGTCAAATGTACCCCTCCTGGCCCAAGCCAACTTCTTGACTTTGATGTCGTCCGTGCTGTGCTGTTCGTTTTGGCTGTTATCGACATCGTCGGTGATCACTGGCTGCATATGCCAGGCGCATTGAAAAGTCAACAGGGACAATTGCATTGGAAGTAATGAATCTCTTTTCCCTTAATTTTGAAAAATCAATAAAAAAACGCCATCGCGATGCTGGAAGTCAATGACCGGCCAGCAGGTGATCCTTAGATTCCCATTCCCTTTTCGTTGTGCTTCGCTGTTTCGCTTCGCTATATCGGAGACGGAGGCCAACAATGGCTGTTTTGAAATTTTTTGAATTCCTTTTCGTGTTCTTCTGGTTGTTCTAGTACAACATGTGATTGTGTATACTGTCCCCCAAGTTGCCCTATTCTCGCGCGCGCCGTGCGGGACACCTATTTATGCCGTCTTCTTGTTCTTCTTGCTGACCTCGGTGCAGGTCAGGTCTATGCGGTTAGCAGTTGTTCGTGCCGAGTCACGATTTTGGTCCTTGTCGAGGCGGACATACTAGGGGGCAGGCTCTGCTTCAGCTTGTCGGCCTTGTCAGAGTCCTTGAGAACCAGGGTGTACAGGTTGCGCCGGCACCGGACCTTGAACTTGGTCAGGCTGGTCTTCTTGGACTTCTTGATCCGGGCGTCTGCAGTTGGTGTTAGATACGCTTCTATCCTCGTCGTTTGTCCGTTGTTCGTCGTTTGGTCGCTCTCTTAGCGGATATTGCCATAGGCTACTCACCGGATGCATCCTCACGCCGGCAGATCTCGATGAACTGGTAAAGAAACAATGTCAGCATTTGGACTGCACTTTCGTCGCATTCGCCCCAATTGAGTCTCCTGGCTGGGGCTCGCTCCAGAGCTACACACCTGCTTGATGTCTCCAACTTCGCGCGGCATTTTGGCTGATTTTTTGGGGCGTTGGTGGTGGATTGAAAAGGGGTTGTTGAAGCGTAGAAGAGTGATTTGGTGATGTTCAAACTTGGGTCGATGCGTCGTGGGGCTGCGAAGCAAAATGGCACACTTTTTTTTGCCCTGGTCTCTTCGCTGGTCCCTCCGTCCTTAATTTTTTCACTCTTTTCGCGGGCTCCACCTGTATTTTTTTCAACGAATGTATTTTGTGTGGGCGAAGCACGTGAGTAACCGTGCACGGACTGTGATTATGTCATTCGTCCAAGCAACTCAGTCTCGGTGACGACTACTAACACGGAAGAGCTAACTATTAAGTGGCTGCCTCAAAGCGAAAACAGAGAGACGACGACATCAAACCAGGTGGCAAAAGACAAGTGCCACGTTTAGAACAGGTAGTGTCAGTCGCATATAAGTTGCTGTGAGTATACGTCGTATTGGTTTTAAACCAGGCAAGCATCTGCAGATTACACATTGCACTTGAGGTCCTCAATCTGAGCCTCAGCCGTCTCAAATCAACAAATCTCACTGGATTATAACAGATCAACCATGACTGCATTGGATAAGGCCATGCGGTCCAAGGTACGTCGTATTTGCAAAGGCATCTTATGAATACTGCGATTTCGCCCAGCTGACATAAAATAGAATGCTGTTTTGGGTAAGTTGCGATCCCCGTATCTTCGACCTTTTTTTTGATCGGCACTGACGTGAGAACAGCATTCTCTGGGCTCGTGACCGGTGTCGCGATCTGGGCCATCTGGGGCGGCGACATGTTCCCGGCAACAGAAGACCCCAAAGGCGCTCCAGAGACGTGGACGCGCGAGGAATTGCGCCGGTGGCTGGCGGCGGTAGGTGCTCAAGCACATGCCATGGTGCTCAGCTTTGTGCCAGCCAGCGAGAAGCACGCACACGCACAGTAGACGGGCTAACTTAACGCTCTTTTCTTGTACCAGAGAAACCTGCACCCGCAGCCAGGCGATACGGACCAACAGCTGCTGGAACGAGTCAATGCCAACATGCGCAGTCCGAGAAATTGACACTTATGCAAGGACACAATGGGAGGAGGCAGGACACCCGACGGGGATGCGTTTATGACTATCTTTTCCTCCTTGTATACATTATATAGCTTTCTCATAGTGCGTTCATCTTATTGCGAAACCACTTTATTTCAAAATGAACAAATCAAGCAAAATTGAGCAATACCCAATCCTTGTGGTGAGGTCAATTTCCGTCCAATGTCTAATATGTAATATGCATCTATCCAACTCGCAGGTACAGTGGTCGACGTGCTGTGTGCCATGCCAATTGCGCCCCTGTGTCACTAATGATCCCCGCAGTTCCGTTCCATATTATGCATATAACGAGGCACTCCACGCCATGCTCCACGGCGGAGCTCTGCGAATAAACGAAACGCGCTTCCAGAGCGCCTGAAGGCAGGAGGCCACTTTGCAAACGGAACAGGTCGCCCCTGCCTACTTTGTCGCCATTAAAGCCCGGCCCGCCGCCTTGCGTCCCCCATTCACTCGACTCTCCCTTTGAGACTCGCTCGCAGACGTCAGACGAGACCCCGAGGAGAAACACTGCGGCTCCTCCGAGACACCCCACGGTTTATGCTTTTCTTTTTCTGTTTCTGTTTTTGCTTCTGCGTCTGCTTCTACTTCTGTTCCTGTCTCTGCGTTCATCTGTCCCTCTTTTTGTCAGCATCATCGCCAGAGCTCCGGAAGCTCCAATCTCATCTTGCTTCCTCTCCCTCCCTCCTCTCCCATCGCCATCGTCAACACCGCCATCATGCTGGGTCTCCTCCAGGTACGTCGCCGTCGCTGTCGTCTTTGCCGCGGCCTCCGTCCCCGTACCCTCGCTAACTTGCCCTCCCTGTCTCACAGCGCCTCGCCCGGTTCCTCGACCGCCCGGCCTTCCCTTGGAAGCGCCTGATTATGGGCTTCTCCCTCGCGCAGTACTTCCTCGAAGGCTTCCTCTCGCTCCGCCAGTACCAGGTTCTCAAGGCCACCAAGGCGCCCAAGGTGCTGCAGCACGAGGTCTCGCAAGAGGTCTTTGACAAGAGCCAGGCGTACGGCCGCGCCAAGGCCAAGTTCGAGCTCGTCAACGGCATCTGGAACCAGCTGCAGAACTTTGCCTTCTTCCAGTTCGACCTGCTGCCCAAGCTGTGGGCGTGGTCGGGCCACCTGCTGCTCCAGTTTGCGCCCGCGCGCTTCTCCGGCGAAATCTCCCAATCCATCGTCTTTGTCCTCACCACGATTCTGCTCAACCAGCTGCTGTCGCTGCCCGGCTCCGTCTACCACACGTTTGTGCTCGAGGCCAAGTTCGGCTTCAACAAGCAGACGCCCAAGGTGTTTGTCACGGACATTCTCAAGACGCAGCTGCTCACGTTCACGCTCGTCCCGCCCATTCTGGCCGCCTTCTCGTCGATTATCCGCCGCACCGGCGACCAGTTCTTCTACTACGTCTGGCTGTTTGGCGCCGGCCTGCAGGTCTTTATGATTTCCATCTACCCGATTGCCATCCTGCCCCTGTTCAACAAGCTGTCGCCGCTCGAGGAGGGCCCGCTCAAGACGGACGTCGAGGACCTGGCCAAGAAGCTCAAGTTCCCGCTGCACGAGCTCTATGTGATTGACGGCAGCCGCCGCAGCGCCCACAGCAATGCCTACTTCTTCGGCCTGCCCTGGAAGAAGCACATTGTGATTTACGACACGCTGATTGAGAAGAGCGAGACCGAGGAGGTCGTGGCCGTGCTGGCGCACGAGCTCGGTCACTGGAGCCTGGGCCACACGACACGCCTGTTTGCCATCTCGCAGGCGCACTTTTTCTACATCTTTGCGCTCTTCTCCGTCTTTATCAACAACAAGAGCCTGTACGCCGACTTTGGCTTCACGCAGCGGCCCATCATCATTGGTTTCCTGCTGTTCTCGGACGCGCTCGCCCCCATGGACATGGTCATCAAGCTGCTGATGAATGTCCTGAGCCGCCGCTACGAGTTCCAGGCCGACAACTTTGCGCGCGGCCTCGGCTTCGAGGATGCCCTGGCCCGCTCGCTGATCCGGCTGCAGATCCAGAACCTCAGCACCATGGACGCGGACTGGCTGTTTGCTAACTACCACTTCTCGCATCCCATCCTGTCGGAGCGCCTCAAGGCCCTGGACTGGCAGCCGACCGAGAAGATTGAGGTCAAGGAGACAAAGGGGTCGAAGGAGGACGGGGCCGTCGCCACGGGCCGTGATGAGCTGTAGTTTCGTGAAAGGAAAGGTTCAGCCGATGGATATGGCCATTGTTTACATGAGGGTGTAATGGAGAACCAAGAATATGAGAAGACAAACCACACCGCACAAGAAAGTAGGTGAAGGAATTGTCTTGTAAGATAGAGAAAACAAAGATTGGTACAGAAAAGGTTTAGGAATGATTTACATCGTACGAAGCACGTCGCACAACAACATGATTCACATCTGCCCGTGCCTCGAACCAACTTACAGCGAGAATCACTAGTAAATGCCCTGAGTGCCCCTAAACAAAAGTCGACTACAGTTGATAGCTACGTACCCACTTTTTCTTGTCGTAGCCAATCACAGCGGCATAATGGCGACATCCCAGCGATGGTCTTGCTAGCGAAAAATCTTGAACCTCACGTTCCGCCATTGGAGAGCTCAGTCGATAACCGCCCACACGCGACCACAGCCACGACGACACCGGGATTCGCCAACCCATTCGGTCCCTCTCAATTCGGCGCCTTTTGTGACTCGACTCACACTCATCTCGACTCCCGGGCCTTCTCTCGTCTCACAACATGTTCGCCGCACGGCCAACAATCGGCGTCGCGGCTGCGCGCACCGTCGCCACGGCCGCCAAAGCCGCACCGGCTCAGACTCGGTACGAATTTTGTCTATAGCACCTAGTTTTCTATTTCTTCTTCTTGTTTTCGACCTGTCTTTCTAACAGCCCAGCTCCTTCTCTATTCTTCCTCGCCTGCGGCCAACGTCTTTGACCTCCACCTCTGCCGTCTCCTTCTTCCGCTCGCCCATTCTCTCCCAGATCACAGCCGCAGCCCCGGCGCCATCATTACCATCAGATGTGTCCGCCACGGCCGACCTCGTCAGTCCTTCATCCATCTCCCGCCACCCAGCCCTTGCCGGCTTCGCCAGCCAGATCCGCTGCGGCCCGCGCGCG
Organism: Sporothrix schenckii 1099-18; assembly: GCF_000961545.1. NCBI lineage: Eukaryota > Fungi > Ascomycota > Sordariomycetes > Ophiostomatales > Ophiostomataceae > Sporothrix > Sporothrix schenckii. The sequence continues at coordinate 2,811,264 of NW_015971150.1, forward strand.
ACGATGGCCTATGCTACGCGCCTGATTCAGAAGCGCCGCCACGGCTTCTTGAGCCGTGTACGCACCAAGGCCGGCCGCAAGACGCTGGCACGGCGGCGGACGAAGGGCCGTAAGCGGCTTGCATACTAGACGGGAGGAGTGGGACAATGACAATGACAGTGTATGACTACGAGACGGAGGAGACGAGAATGGCGAGGCATAAGTCGCATCACATATGAATGCAACGTCCAAAATTTTACTGTATAAAATATAAACGAATATACATCTCCATAATTCCGCCTTGGCCATGTCACATGTTTATGTGAGCTTTATTTGAACAAAAAACACATGCGGACGACGCCTGTTAAGGACACATGTCAAGGACACATGTCTACGGCCCTGTCAACCCACTCTCACAGGTTAGCGTGTCCGTGTAGCACGCCGTATGCAGCTGGTCGCTCGCTTCACCCAGCCAGATCGTGTAGCGTTCCGCGCTTGGCAGGCCGGGTAGCAGCCAGTTCTGCTGCACGACATCCCAGACACTCAGGTCCTTGCGCGTCAGCTGTAGGCTCACCGTGCCCGAGCCGCCGGGCGCCAGTGTGTCTGTCTTGGCAAAGTCGCGGAGCTGCACCACGGGTGTGTCGTATGAGCTGCTGTCCGGAAACTGGACATATGCTTGTACCACCGAGCGGCCCGAAGCACTTTTTCCCGTGTTCTCCACTGTCACAGACACCGTATATGCCACCTCAAACAAGGCCGGGTTGCCGCCTTGTGCGCCGCCAGCCGCGGGGCCGTTCTTCTGTGTCGTCGAGTAGCCGGCCGGGTAAGGGTACGTAGACGTGGCCGAGGCCGCAATGTCGGCTTGCGCGTCGGACAGACTCACCCACGAGTACAGGTAGCGCCAGATTGTAGAGAAGCCGGCTGGCATAGTTGCCTCCGATGCCGGCGGGATGGCGGATGAGTACGACGGCGTGGGAAGTTTGGACGGCCGTGCGGCAGGCAGCGTGGAGGTCAGGGCCGTGCCGACAGAAATGGCCGCGTTGCTCATCGAGAAGTTGGTGTAGCTGAGGCCGTGGCCAAAGGCAAAGCGGGGTGTAATGTTGTTTTTCATGAGATAGCGGTAGTCAATGTACAGACCCTCGGAGTATGTGTCCTGGATCTGACCAAGCGCAAAGCCCCGGATGCCCAAGCTGGACGGATAGTCGCTCTCTTGCTTCGGGATCGAGTAAGGCAGGTGGCCACTCGGCGTCACGGTACCGTACAGGACATCGGCTAGCGATTCACCCGCCTCTTGACCGGGGAGATGAGCCACGAGCACGGATTTGACGGACGGTAGGTCGATCCATGCGTCCATGACGATCGGCCCCACGGTATGCACAACGACAATCACATTGTCGTATGCCTTTGCCACAGACTGAACCAGCGCATCACCACCATGCCAGGCCGACAAACCCGCCGAGTCGCGGTCGCCGTGGTTGCCCTCGACAGTATACTGGTTCTCACCCGAATCAGATGAGATGAAAACTACGGCGACTTCGTCGCCGCTCTGCGAGGGTGGGAAAAACCAAGGCCAGCTGCCGTAGTTGTGGTATGTGACACCGCCAGTGTTCCGGTTCTTCAGTGCTGTGATCGGGTCGTCAAAGTACGGGTAGTTGGCTGTCCCGGAACCCCAGCCCATTCCCAGCGTGCCTGTATCGCATGAGCGGTCGCCGCATGCGTTGGGACCGGAAGGATTGACGGCAGCATCGGTGCCAAACACAACCAGTGGGCGTGACACACCCAACGGCAGAAGTGATCCCGTGTTTTGAAGCAGCGTGATGGCATCAGTGGCCACTTGCCGCGCAACGGTCGCATGGTCACCCTGGACGTCGACAAACTGGTTCACAATGCCGCTGGGCGAGAAGACAGCGCCGGGGTACAGGAGACCCGTGGCCGCATCGGTGTTGGAGGAGAAGTTTGGTGGCGGGTAGTCCTTGTCTTGGCCCATTTGATACCATGCCGCCACAACACGGGTTGCCATGTCGTTGATTCGGTCCATGGGTACCGACCCGTTCAGTGCGGCTCTCGTAAGGTCGTACATGAAGTAGCTCGTGCCAAGCAGAGGGATCATCTCATCGCCGGGCATGCCCATGTCAAGACCAGCCAATGCGGACGCCACGCCAGACATTTGACCGAGCCTACTTTGTTAGCTGGACTGCGACAACAAAATAAGAGCAGGCGAAGTGACTGACCAGTCTGACATGACGAATCCTTGGAACCCAAGTTCATCCTTCAAGAGGTTGTTGAGAAGGTAGCTGTTTTGCGAGCATGCCGAGCCATTGACGCCGTTGTAAGCTGCCATAATCGAGCCAGCACCAGCACGAACGGCCTCTGCAAAAGGCCACAGGTACAATTCATGAAGGGTTCGGTCGTCTACACAGGTATGTCAGTTTGTGCGCGATCCCCGGTCGCCCATTCGTGAAACATGGGGCACGACGTGGCTTCGGTCGAATACTCACCAACATTCGAGCTGTAGCCGGGCATGATGACATTATACATGCGATACATTTCCTGCTCATACGCGATCAAATGCTTGACCGTCGCAATGACGCCTTTCGACTGCACACCTTGGACGGTCAAGGCGCCTCCCACGGCTTGAAGCACGGGGTCGGCTCCGAAGGACTCCCAGTTGCGCCCTCCGCGTGGCTTGCGGCCGAGCGGCCCGATGGTCGGTCCAAGATAGACATTGACGCCCTTGCCACGGAACTCTTCGCCGATGGCCTGGGCGCGAGCCAAGATCAGATCCTTGTCCCACGTCGCGCCAGTCGTGATGCCGGCCGGGAAAGCCGTGACATGGTCTGTTGAACGAACGCCCAGAGCACTGTCCTGGAGACACAGCTGTGGGAAGCCGACGCGGAGAGCGCTTCCTGTGTTTCCGACGCAGGGGCTGCGGACATGATGTTAGCATCGATGAGCATCATGAAATGATTAGAATTCATGTAAAGCAGAGGCCCGTCACTCACCCTAGATGGCATGTTAGCGTTCAAATCCCAGCGAAGAAAGTACGAGAACATAAACAGAAAGTGGTTATGGGCTCAGTTCAAACCCACCCATAAAGAAACCCGTGCCGGCAGTGATATTTGTTTTCTCAGCCAGGATCATGGAGGACACAAGGGCCTCGGCCTTCTCGTACGCACTTGTCCAGTCGGACGTCCACCCGCCTTGTGGAGAAGGGTAGTAAGGTGCGGCAACATATTCGGCCGGCACGGAGTCGCGTCGGTGCACGGCAGCTCCAGACGCTGTTCGCGCCCAGGCCGCAGTGGCGGCGAGGGCAAGACAGGCGGAATTCACCATCTTGGTGCGGCGTAATCAAACTTTTGGCGTTCCGCAGCTGCGGTGTGGTCAAGACTGACATTCCCATATTTCAATTAGAAACAGCAAGCGAATCGGGCTGAAAATGAAATATATACGTACAACATATGTGCCAGGAAGTGGCACGCATCACTGGTATGCATTCAGCCACAGAGTCGCGCACCCGGATCCCAGGTTGTTTTTGAGGTGATCGCAATCGCAAGCGTTCAGTCCATGTTCAGAAAATAAACTGAACGTATACACCCGGTGCACACAGGGATTGCACACAGGGCGGTACCAAGCCTGTTTAAGCCTCTCATTCTATCTTTGGGTTTTTTCGCATATTGATATCTACCGTCATTTGCGCGGGAGGAGATGAAGATCCCCATCCAAAGAGGAAATGAGGACCGCATTGACACAAACATATGGCAGCCGACTATGCGACCTCAGCGGTGTCTAAGACATTGCCAACCATTGGCGCAATCTTCTCGGCTGCAAAGCACCGAATGTGCTCCATAACCAGGTACTGGGGAGATCAGAAGACACGAAAAGTCTGAAATGAAACGCCGACAGGCCGCTGCGATTGTAGGAGGCTCAAAGTTAATTACCCTCAAAGAAACTGCTCCGATCACATGGCGACACAAGCGACGTGCGACATGTTGTACTCAGTACGTAAAATGGAAAAGAAAGGCCAAGGCAACTCACGCATCGTAATGTTTCCCCAGCGCGGGAGGAAGACAGGGTAGCCGATCGAGAAAGGAGCTGAGGCTGGGCAGATCTGGGGTCCTGGTGACGCTTTTGCGCCGCGATTGACGTGCCAAAGTTGCATTGGCGTGTGCGATGTGCCTTTTCTATCTTTTCTGTTGGGCTGGCATCCTGTTATGGCGATACAACGGTATATCACAGGCGGTAAGGCGATCAGATAGGGCAATTAACCCGCGCCTAGCCCAACCGAACGACAACTAGCTTCAGCAGCATATCTGCCAGCTTTCCTCATTGCGACGTCTCCCGTCACTGTCTTGGCGGGGACGATGGTCGTTCCTTTACGTTGTTTGGTCTTCTGACTATGTGACGTTGTTTTCGAGGCTCGTTAGACGTTATCCAAAGCATGTGCCTTCCTTAGCTTTTCTTGCTAGACGTTCTGCACGTTTGTGAGAGACACAGTTTCGTAAATGACTTCGAATACACAGGCCAATTCTGTGACTGGCGAGAAGCAAAATCGTTGTTGATTAAGGCCTTCGTCACTTTTGGCGACCAATCTGATGTGACGCAACGGGTGTGGATCGACGGAGAAATCCGACATGGCATCGGCCGGATCTCCCTGAAAGGCGATCCGTAAGTTTCCAATGCGGGGTGCACGAGAAAAAGCCTCGGAAGCAGGTATCTGGTCCTGATCGTGGCTTGTGATATTTCGGTTGAGGACGAAGGAAGAAACAGACAGAAACAAGTTTGTTGGTTGAGAAAAAGGGGCAAGTAGGCTGGGATGACGGGCCGTAATCGAGGAAAGCACGACCCAAGAGTTGCCCATCGGAAAACGAGTGTAACTTCAAGAAGGTACACAACATGCCAAGTAAAGAAACTACGATAGAGGCAATATCAGTGTCCATATATGTAATTATGCAGCACCTAGAGCCGTTGTCTATGCTCACCGACCAGCAACTTATATTCTGTTGTCTTATGGGAGTACACATTACAAATTATATAAAATAAATAAATGTATATCAAATAAGTCCGACAGACAACAGTTAACAATTTTTGTTTTCGAGCATTCAAAGAATAAAACACGCCCTAATGAACGATACAACAATACTGATAAAAGACATTAATACGTGTACACAATCTTGGCATCGCTTCGCATCTATTTCTGACTTTCGAATGATTCGTGCATACATTTTTGTTTTGTTTTATATAACAAGCCATGCAGTTCCGCGCACACCAGGGACCATCGCCCATTCGTAAATGAACCAGCAAAAGACGCAAAATGAACCAAACGCTCATAGCCCGGTGCTTCTCCCAACAAGCGCACACTCCGCTATTGCCGCTCGATCTTTACGCATGTCACCTCCAACGTTTCCGTGTCGAGCAGAACGACCTCGTGAGTCTCAGAAAAGACGGGCACGGCAACGAGGCGCACCATCTGACCGTCCGTCCCGGTGATGATGCGGGTGCCAAACGCGGGCTGTGAGCCGGCAAAGTAGAGGTGGGGGCATGTGTCGAGGACAAACGGGTCGTCCTCCTGGTACGGGTAGCTCCAGAGTGTGTCTGGGGCGGTGGGTGCGGCGCAGCGCCAACGACAGGTGGCCTCCATCATGCTGAGGCGGTCGTTGCCCTGAACGTACTTGTGGATGTCGTCAATGGTCTGGCCACTGGTGCCGAGGACGCGCCAGCCCTCGACCTCGCCCTCCCAGGGGTTGGTGACGGTGTCGAACCAGCTGGTCTGGGATGCTGCGGAGGCAGGTGGTGTCTGTGCCTTGGGCGATGTGTATAAGCGGGCGTGCGGGAACATGGCCGGATGGATGGGCTGCTGCGGGATGCTAGAGTTGGCCGGGTCGTTCATGCCCGGCATCAGCGTCACGGGTATGGACGGCAGTAGTTCGGCCAGAAACTCATCGAGAAGCGCACTGGGCACAGGGTTGTAGCTGCTGCTGTCATAGCCGTATTTCTTTTGCTGTGCTTGACCGCCGGCCGCGTCGCCTGTTGTTGTCGTGGCTGCCGGGGCAGCCGCCTTCTGGTCCTCCGGGTCTTCCGCTGCGGCAATGGAGTTGCCTGCAATGATTAACCGGCTGATGTGTGAGACCTCCTGCTGCGAATCGGGCGCCAGCGCCTCGCCCAGGAGGTATTCGAGCAGGAGTGATGTCTCGACCGCGGACGCACTGTGGGGGCCCGAGAAGTTGAGGCCAGACACAATCGCAACCTTCTTCCCGCCGCCACGCCTGCTCCCTGCATTCTCAACTGTGCCGTCCATATCGACATCGTCAGGGGCGCCGTTCTTACCGGCGTTGCCTTCGACCTTGGGCCGTTTTGCCGGTGGACCCTCTCCCGTAGCGTCTGCAACTGGCGTCGACAGCTCCCAGCGCTCGGGCTGTGGCGGTAGGTCCGGGAACATAATGTCAATGACCTCGAGTTCGCCATCTTCGTTCTCGGTGCCCATGACGGCGATAATGCAGCCGGTCACGAGGAGCACAGAACGGAGCGGGCGGCCGACGAGGCGGATGCGGCCCGAGTCGTCCTCGAGCATGAGAGCGACGCTGCCGCGGCCCTCGGCCAGAACGTCGTCGTCGTCCTCGGGGACGTACTTTTTCACAGCGGACGGCTTCGACAGCAACTTGTCCTTGGACACATCTTCGAGGATGCTCGGCTTAAAGGGCATGTCCATGTAGACGGTACCTGAGACCCAGCAAAGCTCGCCCTGCCGAACGTCCAGCACACGTTCGACCTTCTTGGCGTGCGTGCCGCCGACGACGACGTCGCTAAAGGCCTCGGTGGCAACCTTGTCGACGGCCGGTTTGATCTTGGCGAGGCGCAAGAAGTACATGTCGGCAAACTGCTGCTGGTACTGGCGGCTGTTCTCGAGGTGGAAGCGGTGTAGTGGGTGGTATGCCGTCTGGGTGCGCTCGGGCAAGGGCGCATCACCACTGAGAGAGAAGAGAGAAGCAGGGTCAGTATATCAGTCGCAGACGAGACATGGAACAGCTCCTGACGTTTTGATTTGAGGTTTTTTTTTTCTTTTTTTTCTGGTGAATTGGTCGACGTACAGAGGCCCAGCTAGCAGGCTTTTGGCAGCATCAAGGGACACCATAGTGTACTCTCTGGCTAAAGTCGACTATAAGAAACGGAAGCTCGCTGCCGTGGTGGTGGCGATGTAACGGCGACGACTGTGAAGACGACTGACGATGATGCTGGAGGACGCGCTTTAGAGGGGCAATGAGACGCGCCTGAATTCGCGTTTTGGCGCACCCCTTAAGTGGCGGGAGTGTCCCGGGGCAGCCACTAAAACTGGCCGTTTTCAGGCCTTTCTAGGGGCTGCGCTTATTGGTTCCAGCATCGTTTGGGGCAAGGCTGGTGTTTGGGACGTTGATCGCTCTTTCCTGGCGGACCGCAAGGCTGAGCTACGCAAGAAATAGGGCGCCAAAAGACCAAAAAAAGTGCCCGATAAGATAAGAAAAAAAAGTTCCTGCCAAACAAGAGAAACGCAAAATTATCGTTCGTCAAACAACGCCCGGTTTCAGCATCACCGCCAGCGCCAACTCTGACCACGTCCAGTCACCGACCCAACCACGTCCTCTCCCGCCCAATTGACCACTCTTTACACACCTTCGTTTTCGTCCAAGCCGGCTTCACACCCACACCCCAAATGGCAGCCGCGTTCGACCGGGCCGACGAGGACGCCTCGGCGCAGGTCAAGGTCTTTTTTACGACCACCGAGCAGGATGCCGACCTACAGCTGCCCGAGTCCAAGCGCCCGCTGATTGTGCCCGCCGACATCCGCCGTTATGGCCTCTCGCGCATCCTCAACTCCGAGTCTATGCTGGCGACCGACCGGCCCGTCCCTTTTGACTTTCTCGTGGACGGCGCCTACCTCCGCACGACGCTCGAGGAATACCTGCGCGACAATGGAATCTCGTCCGAGACGACGGTGACTCTGCAGTATGTGCGCAGTCTGGTGCCGCCCGTGTTCGAGGCGAGCTTTGAGCACGACGACTGGGTCAGCTCTGTGGACGTTTCGCCGTCGGTCGCTGGCGCCTCTGGCCGGCTGCTGTCGGGCTCCTACGACGGCCTGCTGCGGCTGTGGAATGCCGCCGGCCAGGTAACAACGACGTCGACCGGTGCCGCACAGGGCGGCCACACGGCGGGTGTCAAGGCAGCACGCTTCGTCACGGCGACGCACATTGCCTCGGCGGGCCTAGATCGGACGGTTCGCATCTGGAAGTACAGCGCGGCGGACGACAACGAGGGCGGTGAGGATGCCGTGATGGCGGACGACGGCGGTGTCTCGTCTTCTGCAGCCCCTGCGCTGCTCAAGCCGCTTCTCGAGCTGTACGGTCACAAGGGCAGCGTCGATTCGCTCGCCGTCGACGCCGCATCCAAGCGCGTGCTTTCTGCGTCCGTGGACGGCGGCGTCGGTCTGTGGTCCATTTCCAAGTCGTCTGCCCCTGCGGCCCCCGAGTCGCTACTGCCCGGTGCCGGCAGCGCGGCGGCTGCCACCAACAAGAAGCGCAAGATCTCATCGGCGTCGGGTGCGACCTCGGACGTCCCTCGCCGCGGCGCCCTGACGCTGATCCAGGCGCATAAGAACGCCGCTGCCACGGCCGCCATCTTTGACCCGCGTGACCGCACTGTCGCCTACTCGGCCGGCCAGGACCATGCACTGTGCACGCTTGACTTAACGACGGGCCAGGTGGTCAGCACTGTGGCCACGTCGCACGCACTGCTGTCTCTGTGTGCCGTAGGCTCCAAGTCCTCGTCGGGCGGCAGCGGCAGCGGCCGCCTTCTGGCTGCTGGTAATGCGGCGCGCAACGTTGTGCTCGTGGACCCGCGCGCATCTGTGGCCACGACGGCTGTAATGACGCTGCGAGGGCACGTGAACAAGGTAGTGGCACTGGCAGCGGCACCGGACAACGAGTACTCACTGGTGTCCGCGTCGCACGACGGCACGTGCCGCGTCTGGGATCTGCGGAGCAGCCGCAAGGCTGTCGACGACGACGCGGCCGCAGCGCCGAGCAATGGCGAGAGCGCCGGCACATCCAATCTCACGTCCGTCAGCGAGGCTGTCTACGTCATCGATCGTGAGGGCCGCGAGGGCAAACGGCGGCCGCTGGCCGGCGAGGGTGTCAAGGTCTTTGACGTTGCCTGGGATAAGACCTGGGGCATTGTCAGCGGTGGCGAAGACAAGCGGGTGCAGGTCAACCGGGGACGCGACGTTGTGGCGTAGTAAGATGATATGGGGCAAAAGTTATTTGTTTTGTATCTGTGCATGGTTTCTTCATCTGCAAAATTGGGAGTTTTCATATTCATTGCTGTTTAGGAGTTTTGATCATAGATTTTTTTTGAAAATAAATATGCCTCTTATTTCTTATGCGACGTTTGCCATAAATTGGGTATATGTATCACATTTTTCGGAAGCCGGTCGAAGCTGAGGCGCTGGCGGGACTGGCTGTGTAACCGCTGGAGCGTGCAAGGCCCGAATACTTCTTCATCAGAAAGTCGCGCGGCATGTGTTCCAGTAGCTCATCCCGTAATCGTGTCTTGACGTACGGCAGCGACTCGAGCTGCACGGCGTCGAGGATATAGGAGACGACGGTATTGGTCTGCAACGGCGGGTCGCGCAGCAGGGCAGCCAGCGTCACGGGATCCAGTTCGTTGTTACCGTACCACAGATGGTAGGCACGCAGCGATGCCGGCCGCGCGCGCACAGTTCGCCCGTTGCTGCAGGCCGTGGCACGATAACGATCGATCCACTCTTCAGCTGCGACGATGCGCGCGTCCTTGGGCTTGGATGGCGTCGCCGGGCTTTTGGGCATCCCAGGAGCCTTGGGAGTCTTGAGGGTCTTTGGTGTATCCGACGACGAAGATGCACTTGCGGTCCGGGTCTTGCCTGGTGTGGCAGGACTTGCCGGCTTGTCTTCCTCGGCCTCGAACTCAATCGTCGTTTTGGCCTTGTCCAAATATTCGGGTGATAACTGTGCCGGCGATACGCCAACGTCGCCATCTACGGCCGGCTCTTCGGCCAGGTCGTCAGCCGCTTCTTCGCTTGTCTCTTCAGCCGCAGCCGGTGAGGCCACAACGCCACCGGCGAGCTTAATCGGCAGGTTCAGTTCAGCAAAGGCCGGCCGTGGTGGCTTCGGGTCGAGACTCTCTCTCTGCATTTCCAAGACGGAGAAAATTTGAACTGCTGCATATGCATCGGAAGCGGAGTCTAAATTGTTAGGATAGGAAACAACGGAATATAAGAAATGTGTGTGTTTTCGTCGACTTACAGATAATCTGGTCCATCTGCAGCGGTTTAGACCAGTCGCTGGCCCGCACGTCCTGGCCCTTAAACATGGGCAGGCGCAGATGCTGTTGCACTTGAAATGACAGCGAGACCAGTTTCTTGTTGATGAGACTGGTCTCCCCCGATTTCGAGTACGTAACGAGCTTATGCAGGTGGCTGAGCTCCATGACGCCGCGCATGTCAACATTCAAAAACTTGCGCATGCGTGTCGCGTCGCCCCGGATACAGACGCCTGCCTTGATGGAGCTTGCGTCCTCGAGGATGCGGCGCAGCGTAGGCGCCATTAGGTCGTCCTTGGCTGGGTACAGCGACAGGTGAAAAAGACCGATGCGACTGGGACTGGCGAGCTGCACGAGGCACACGTTACGGCGGGCGCTATCCCACCGCGTAGCGTTTGGCATCCACTCGAGATCGAAGCCCAGAAGGGGCTCGTCTAAAAAGTACTCTTGACACACACGCTCTGTTGTGAGCTTGCTCTTGCAATAATGCACCTTCACGGTTGTGGGACTTTTTTTGGCTGGGTTGGTGGCAGCATCGTCACTGTTGTCGTCTTTGTCGTCGGCCTTCTTATCGGTCTGAATATTTCGATACAGCGCGTACGACCAGTAGGACTCTGGACTGCCTTCTGGTGCATCGCGGGCAGCGCGAAACAGGTCGTCGGGGATCTTGTAGTCTAAATTTGTTTCCGGTGACGTTTCTGGTGCTGCATCTGCTTCTGTTGCTTCTGTTGCTTCTGCTGCCTCTGCTGCCTTTTCAGTCTCGGTCGTTACTGTCTCCCTTGCCCCCGTTTGTTCTTTTGTTTTGGTCCCGTTTTTTGTGTCGCCGATAGTCTCCCTACTAAGCTTATCCTCAAACACGTCTGCCCTTTGCGCCATGCTGTGTATCACCTGCTTGGGGCTAAACCGTATCGGCATGGTCGTATGTACAAAATGGGTCGTGGCCTGCTGCGCAAAAGCAACCGCTCGCCGTGGTGACTGCTGCGCAAGCGGTGATGCGGCCACTCGAGGTACAAGCTTACGAGGTGTTGTCGAAACCGAAGCTGTGGCTGCGGCGGACGACTTGGTCTGTGTCTGAGTTGTTGCCGACACAGGAGCGGTCGCAGTCACTGTTGCCGTTGCAGCTGCAGTTGTAGCCGTCCCCGAGGCCGTCACCACGGTCGATACGCCATTCGAAGCGCCGAAAACGATGCCGTTGTCGGGCCGCCATAAGCTCCAATTGGGCGGCATCGGCGCTGCGCCTTTATTGGGCGTACTTGGCGAGCCCATCGTCAGGGCCGGGGGCAACTGTCGCGTAGAGAGAGACAGAACGCGGCTCGAAGTTGGCGCAACTGTCTTGGGAACCGGCTTGTCGACGCGTCGCAAGATCACGGTGCCATGCTTGCCCATGGGGAGTGAGACGGAGATATGGGGAGAGAAACGAGACTGGGCGGATGGGAAGTGAGTCGACGAGAGTCCAGAGGGAGTGCGAGAGTAGATCTTATATCCCGCCGGAGGCAGCTCCACAGATGGCGGTGGGATTGAAGTACGGACAGCAAGTGACTAGCTGCTGCATGCTCGAGAGTACGACTGTTTTCCAGCAACCAGGGAGGACAATGCAGATCTAGGCAGTCGAGGTACCGAAATGGTGTGATGGAGTCTCGGAGTGTTGTGCGTTTCAGTGGAAGAGTTGCATGGCGGGAGATGTGTTGTTGCCAGGAGGCTGGTTGGCAATAAGTGTGTGTGGGGAAAGCTCACGCAGCCGACTTGACAGGGTAGGAGCGATCCGTTGTGAAGGCAGCCACGGATAATGGGCAAAGAACACCAGAAGGTACTTATATAGCAGCAAAATGGAAAATTGCACATGTTTCTAAACACGAAAGCAAATACGAAAGAAGTGTATTCAAAACAATGCACAGACATACACCAAACACAAGTGACAAGCGTGTGAGGTTGGCGCTGCAAGCAGCTCCTGCCTATTCTATTCTCGAAAGCCCCTAGATTGGCTGTTGGTGGCAATGCCCTAGCACCTGCCATTATAAAGTCCGATAGTAATCATGACCTCCAACAAAAATCATTTGTTCATGGACGTGTAGCTCAGTGGTAGAGCGAGGGATTGCAGATCCCTAGGTCAGGGTTTCGATCACCCTCAGGTCCTCTGAATATTTTATTTTTTGGCTCTTTTTTCCATTTTTGCCAACGGTCGGGAATGGCTGGCAACCGTCAAAGAATTTGTTTCATGTCATTCTCGAATTTTTTTTTTTGGCACTACAAGGACGACAATTTAGTTGTTTCGTGCATTCTGTCTCGTTTTCATGTTTTTGTGAAGCCCTTCGTCGCTGCCGCTTTGTGAGGCAAGCCCACGAGCCAGTTTGCGGCCCACTTTTTTGCGGTGAGTGAGCGGCGCGCGATTGGACAGAGGGGCAGTTTTGGCAGGCGCGACAGCGACATCGATCGTTGGAACCAGAGCTTCATCAAACCACAGCGCAAAACGGACGCCGACGACGATTCGTACACGCCCGCGTAATAATAAGTATCCTGCTTCTTCTTTTTGAGATACATATACTCGCAGCATCGCACGCTCTCCTTTACGAACACAGACTGCCGCAACCATGGCGTCGCAACTCCTCCCTCTCGGTCCGTCATCTCATCTCATCTCCCTCCCTTTTCTCAGGACAGCAACAACGCGAGCGCGGGTGTACGGCGCGCACTGATTCGTATAGACTGGCAGCTAACATATCACAGAACTCATCGACAAGTGCGTCGGCTCGCGGATATGGGTCGTCATGAAGGGCGAGCGCGGTAGGTTCTATTCTCATACAGATGCGACACGAAGCTATAGCAGACTGACACTTTCCTACAGAATTCAGCGGCACGCTTGTCGGTTTTGACGACTACGTCAGTAAGTATACTGTGCTATTCTTGCCAGGTGTGTTTGTGTCGAAGGCTGGCCCGTCAAGCTAACCACGCAACTCTAGACATGGTCCTCGAGGACGTAACAGAATTGTACGTCTATGACGGAAGAAGGCGCTGATTTGCTTCAATCGTTACTCACCTTCTGACACACCTTATTTAGTGACTACTCGGGCGAGCAGACGAAGCTGGCTAAGATCCTGCTAAACGGCAACAACATATGCATGGTACGTCGACCTTGGCAGCCGTTGAAGGCTCATGTTTTACAAGACATGGAGATGGCATCCAATCTAACTATGAATATAGCTGGTTCCCGGTGGCGAGGGCCCGGTATAAGGAAAATAGTATGGTTGAGTAGGCCATTTTCACGGAGGACTTGGCAAAAGTCATACCAATGTGCAAAACGGAGTTTGATATCAATATTTTAGACCAAAACGACACGAGAGTTACCAACAAAAGTAAGAAATACATCAATTTGCAAAAAAAAGCTTGCCCAATACAGCTTGTACATGTCAGTCAGTCCGTTGAATAGACGTTTTGTTGCCGATGGTACGCTTTTAATTGATGGATCTATCAAGGTACAAATATAGTGGAAAACAGAAAGAAAACAAAAAAGAGAGAGACAAGAACTAGAGATGCATGGTATCCGTCATGTTTGACATAAACCCCATTCGTGCCGTCTATTAAACATGCCACCTCGATTGTATCCCACACCTCTTCATACACAAAAACAGTAAATATAAACAAACGAATGCTGGCACAGTAGAAAATAGGACTCCGTACGCACAAGCACGAACGGCAAAACTTTAAAAGCAACGACAAACGTAAATATTGGGGTTATCTTCCGAGGAATATTGGCGAACTCTGCAGGCGGGGGCAAACGACCAGGTGTCATGGCTTTCTCTTGAACGTGAACGGTTTTGCTTTAGGATTAAGCTTTGAGGAAGAGTGTTTCGGGCGAAGCGGGAGAGTTGCGAAGCCAGAGGTGCTGGCATTTGTCGGAGGAAACGATCCCGACCTCGAGGCCGAGGCAGCGTGTTGCTGGGGATGCGGAGGTGTGTCGAAAGGCCAGGCCAGTAAAACTTCAGTGGGTACTCCCAGGGTGTAAGTGCGATAGGCGGCCACTTGTGCTTCGGATGCTGTGCCTTGCCTTTGTGAACGGTGGTAAGAGGCTACCGCACTCGTGGAGCTAGATTGGCCCAATGGTCGGGATTCCTGTTGATCCGCAGATGGTTGTGAGACCTGGAGGTTCACTGGCATGTTTCTTGGACGGCTTCGTGAATTCGCCTGGAGCGATTCTCTCCCAATGTTGTTTGGCCAGTTGCTGTAATGATATCTGTTTCGTAGGCCCTTCGCGTGTCGATCGTTCTTTTCTTGACCATGATGATGTTGACGTCTGGGTTGCTGAAAGGCTGACTAAGCCGATGGTTGGAAATGGTGGGCAGCTTGCTGAGGCATGGTGCCTCCTGGATGTAAAAATGTTGCTTGATGTTCTATATGGGTGGGACACGCCGGCTGTTGCATTCTGGGAAAAGTAGCGCTTTCCGCAAAGCTATTATTGTAATATGATGTAGGTGGAACAGAGCCGTGTCGGTTGTCATAGCCGTAAGATGGGTTAGGAAGTTGTGGGTGGCCATGGTGCAATAACGTTGTCAGAGTGTCCTGGCTAAATTGTAATACGCCGGCTTGTTGTTGTCGTATCTTTGGAAACAACCTAGCATTATGCACCTTGTAGCCCAGGGTTTTGGGGTCGAGTGCTGCTGTCAGATGAGGCAACGCAGTTGGGATGCCAATCATCGCCTTTTTATAATTTGAGAGGTCACTCTAATATCCCTCGTACCCGCCTTGCGCCGCAACAGCCGCAGGCTGGAACGCGCTGCGCCCTTGGCCCTGCAACGCGGCAGCCTGTTGAGCGGTGGCAGCGACCTGCTGCTGCTGCTGCTGCTGTACGGCGGCTTGCTGGCTGTGCTGGTGCTGCAGGATATCGTGGAACCAAGGGTGCTGGAGAGCGTCATGTGCGCTGATGCGGAGCTCGGGACGCAGCTGCAGCAGACGCTGCAGCAGATCGATACCCGTAGCATCAATCTGCGGGAGGATCTGGCGCAAGTCCTGCGTGGCATAGCGCGGCGCAGTGGCCTTGTACTCGGGGAACTGGCTGATGCCGGGCCAGTTGTGCTCGGTGGGTGTTCCCATGATTCGGAAGATGCGCAGCATCTGGTCTTCGTTGGTGGTACCCGGGAACAGTGGGCGGCCGGTATACATCTCGGCCATGATGCAGCCCACGGACCAAATGTCAATGCTCGTGTTGTACGTGCGGCTGCCCAGCAGGACATCGGGCGCGCGGTACCAGAGGGTGACGACCTCGTTCGAGAAGGTGTTGACAGGGATGCCAAAGGCGCGGGCGAGACCGAAGTCGCCAAGCTTCAGCTGGCCCTTGCCGTTGATGAGCAAGTTCTGGGGCTTCAGGTCGCGGTGGAGGACACGGTTCTGGTGGCAGAAGTCGATGCCCTTGAGTAGTTGGTACATGAAGGACTTGATAAGCATCGGCTTCAGGGCACCGCGCTCGCCGTTGGTGTCCATGTACTTTTTCAAGTCACCGTCCATGTACTCGAACACAAGCATCAGCTTGCTCTCGGTGTGAATGACATCGTGCAGCGCAACAATGTTCTCGTGCTTCAGCTCCTTCATGAGCGAAATCTCGCGGATAGCAGTCGACGGCGTTCCCTCCTCGGAGTCGAGATGTATTTCCTTGAGCGCGACAAACTCGCCGGTATGGCGGTTTCGACCTTTAAAGACCTGGAAGGCGAGGGGTTAGGTCGCAAGCCGATATAGCAATGAAAAACACAGCCAAGAGAGAACATACTGTAGCATAGGTACCTTCGCCCAGCTTCTCCAGCTGCTGGAACGAGTTCAGTTGGCGTTTGCCATCCATCTTGACGTAGTTTGCTTCGGCTGTGTATTCTTCCACTCCGGTGGCGGTCGGATATGTGCGAAAATGGGGCACTGCAGGGGGTTGGCTGGGAAGGCCAAAGGTGCTGGTCTGAGGGACGGCGGGTTTGCGGTATACGTTTGCAAGGTAGCTGCTAGTTGAGCCCACAATGTCGTCGTCGTCCGAGATGTCGTCGTCGTCGTCTTCGTCACGGTACCGGTCTGATCCGTACGTGGCAGCACCTCCAACAGGAGATGTGGTCGTCGATGAGGGGATGGATGTTACAATGGTGGTCGTTGTGCGGCTCGGATCAAAAAGAACGTCACCAGGCGAAACACTCTCGACGAGGGCGGCGAGGTGGGATTCGTCGGCGTCCGGCGTTGGTCGGGTTGGCGTCGCCAGCGTAAAGAGCGACGTTGAGACTACCGAGAGACGAGCGTTGGCCGATATCGACGATACGAGAGGCCTCGACCAGAACGAATGGTTGTAAAGTAGTGATGTTGGTGGGTGCGGTATGGAACGGAGAAGAAAGGAAGGGGGAAAGAGAAAGGAGAAGAAAGAGTCGAGGCGATGCAATGCTCTGCAATAAAGGCGAAATGGCAGGAGAAGCGACCTAATAGTCGAGTGGAAAGGAAAGAAGACGATGTGCTTTGGAGCTGTGGAGGAAGGCGTTGTAAAGTGGTGGCGGTTAAACTGGCACCAGTAATAGTCAGTTGAGGCGGGAAGGCACGACCGACCAAGGGAGGGATAAATCTGATTGGTATGCGCGCTGGTGAAGGGAGGGACAAGGGCCATCAAGGGCTTCTTGCCTCGTCTGGCCTCTGCCAGTGCTTTAGCGCGGACTATCGCTTGGGCGAATCGCAGCCCTTGCTGTGGTACAGGTGCTTGTGCATGGAGACAAGGGAAAGAGACAGGGCGGCAGGCGGCAAATCTCCACTTAACCTGGTGCTGCCTAGTGGGGTGGGAGTCAGTTAAAATACTCAGCATGGAATGCAGGGCGGGACAAGGCGTCGGATCGCGACTTCCCTATTCGGTTGTCGTTTGACTCATACTTGCGTCTGGGCCCACACACTGCACACCATCAAAATACACTACAAATACAGGCCGCAGGGAAGGAGCAAATGTGGCATCTGAAAGACTTGCTAGTCATAGTGACAAACAGCAAAAAGGCATCTTACACATAAGACGTTCAAAATACAAAAGAACTCAGCGGCCTGATCACTACCAACGTGGTACGGGGTTTAATCGTACTTGAAAACACCATCAGAGCTTACTCTCCCTCTGGCCGTTGTATTCTTGGTCGCCTCTATTTCTGCTCTTGCTTGTTCTCTCCTCTAAGCTAAACGATCGTAACGAGGAAAGAATATGGCAAAAAAAAAACAAGGAAGGTGCGGATGGACATAAAGTAGAAGGATATGAAAGCACAGCAGAAGATCAATGATGAAACAAGATAAAAATGCAAGAAACATGATATCTAGAATGGATTAAAACTGCCTTGATGACCGATAACCAATACCAATGACCACCTTATATTGACCTCGAATTCCCAGCGACAATCACTCCCCGACCATATTATATATAGAGAAATATATGACACAAAAAATAGCTAGGGAATAGAACAGAAAATGGATACAGGGTGAGACGACATCAACGGTGGTATTAGGAGAGTGCAGAGGCTGAAGCTCAACGCTTGGGCGGCGAGAAAATGGCACGCGTGTCGTCCATAATCATGCGCTCCGTCAGGCTGCGCGGTGTACCGGACAAGAGGTTGAGCTGCTCGCGGCCGCTCAGGCTCGAGAACTCGGCCATGTTAGCGGGTGCATGAGGCTCGTGGTCGTGGATGCTGCCGTAAATGGAGTTGAGGGCACCCATTTGGGCAGCCTGTTGCAGGACGCGGGGATCCTTGACGACATTGAAAAGGTCGATGGGCTTGCCGCGATACGATCCAACGGAGATGGGCGCAGGGCCTGGGGATGACGGCGGCTCTGGTCCCGATTCGCCGTCCAGCTGGCCATTCCGCCGGGCTGCCGACAGGGACGACGCGAGTGCGGACTCGCCATCCCCACCGTCGCGGTTAGCGATCGGCTTGGACCGGTTGAAGGCGAGATGGTTGGAGTCGAGGCCGTCGGTGCCGATGCCAAGCGCAGTTTTTTCTGCTTGGACGAGATCCTTGTCGTTAACAACGGGCGCATCGTCACCTTGGTGCTCCACGGTGCCATCATCGTTGGCCTCCTCGTCTTCCGCACGCTCGTCTTCCGCATCCTCGTCTTCCTCCTCCTCGCCAAAGCGGGTGTTGACGTCCGTCACGCGAGCCAGTGGATAGCCTACAGCACCGTCGTCGTCTTCGCCGTTCACGTCGTCCGGTTCGAAGCCAAAAAAGTCGTCGTCTTCTGCAGCAACCGCGTTTTTACGACTAGCACCGTTGGGAGCAGCGTACGTGACTTGAACGGCCTCGTTCGGCGACGTGCTATGCCTCGGACGAGTACTGTTGCCGCGACTACTCTCCGGTGCCGTGCCATTGGCTGTCGTAGTCGATGCTGGTGCTGTCGACGCGGCCGGAGCGAGCGGCCGCGCCGTCTTTCCGCGCGACGCGCGCATAGCGATAAATCCATCGTCGCCGTCGCTGCTGGACTCGCTGTTGTAGCCGTTGTAGCTGTTGTACCTGTTGTGGGCACCAGCGCCATTGCCATAGCTGGAGCTTGGGGCGTACTCGCGCTGTTCCACTGTCGGTGGTGACGGCGCTTGTTCGCGCTGTAATTCCGCCGGTCGGTACGCTAGAGTGCGGTTGGCTTCGGTGGCCGCAGAGAGTTCGGCGTCGGATGCGTGCGCACTGCTGCCCGCCGAGTTACTGCCGGCGGCAGCCGCGGCCGCGGCAGCCTCAGCCGCAGCGGCATCCGCCTGCGGATCAACGACGGTCCAGCTGGCCGGGTCTTCGAGGGACATTTTGGAGAGAGCGCGCAGGCGGTCAGAGGAAGACACCTTGCGCGACAGCGGCACAAACTCTTCTTCGTCGTCATCAAGGATCTGGCTGTGGCGGCGACGTGGTTGTGGCGGCGAAGTCGGTGGTTGGTGGGAAGTGGAAGAAGAGGAAAATGGGGACGAAACAGAAGAATAAGAAGAAGCGTTGTCACCTGGGTGTGACTCGTTTTCTGATTGCGCGCCAAATCCTTGGGAAGGTGGCGTTGTTTGGTCACCTGCTGACAGCGCTGAAGAGGATGCCGATTCAAAAGCTGGTCCAGCGGCTCCTGTCTCAGCCTCGTTTCCAGGTAGCGACGAATGAGACAGGGGCGTTGACAGGGCTGTCGCGCCCAACCCCAAACTCCCATGCGCAGAGCCCAGTCCACTTGAAAACGCGTTTGAACCGGCCGCTGCATTTTGGTAATGGCGACTGTAGTCATATACACTCATTGAATGCCCCGCGCCTTGGCCACTCCGGTCGTCGTGCATCAACCACGACAGATCCTGCTCGTGGTCCCTTGGTGGTGACGACGTCGGGAGCACCTCTTCGCCGTTGAACGAAAATCGCACGTGGCGAGTGTCCGACGGGCTGTCGGCGTTTGTGGGCATATTAAAAGTGGGTGTGTTTGAGCGCGTGGAAGAGCGCGACGACGAATAGCTCGAGGTTCTGCGCAGCGCACTCCTTAATTTCGGCTCCGACACTGGCGTAGACGGCTGGGGTGGTATTGCCGCAGCAGCAGCGCCCGTCGCAACGGTGCCGGCTGCTGTCGCCTCAGTAGCCTCGTCGTCTGCTTCCGCCTTGGCAGTTGCGGCCTCCGGAGTCGCGGAATCTTCGGCCACAGCAGTGCTGCCACGGGCAGTCTCGGTCTGATCACGTTGCGTGTTCGCATCGCTAGACCGACGGTCGTAGGACCAGCTGTCCAACAAGGGAAGGAAAGATGGCGTGAAGACGCCTCGGAAGTCGTCGTCATGCGCACGCAGCGAAGGCGAAGCCTCGGCGGGGCCTGTCGGTGGTCGTGTCGGGCCCTCCTTGGGCACGCCGGATGTGTGGTAGAGGACGGGGGGTGGTGATGCGGAGCGGCGCGGCAGAGAGCGGGCGAGGGGTGGAGGCGCCAGAATGGAGCGGTTGTGGTCGCCGGCATCGTCGCCGGCATTGTCAAGAAATCCAGCATAGAGCGCCGGGTAGGACTGTGCCACCTTGCCATCGGTCGCGCTTTTGAGGTCGCCATCGGGGCTGCCTTCAATGGCGTCAGCGACGGCCGCGACAACAGCCTCGTCAGCAACATGCGTTAGCAGGTCGATGGCGTAGCGGCGGAACTCGTCAGCACGCTCGCGGCGGTAGGCCACGACACGGGCATCAAGCTGGGTTAGTTTAAGCCGCAGCGCCGCGACAAGGCGGTCTCGTTCTCGTTCGTGGTCCATGGCCGTCGTGAAGGCGCCGTGGAAGAAGAAGAGGAGGTGGTGGTAGACGAGAAAAGCGTCATTGAGCCGGGATGGAAGCTGGGGCGGTCGGCGGTATCACAGCGCGCGAGAGAGGATGCAGGATGCAGGAAGCAAAAGAAAAGCAAAGAGACGGCCAAAACAAAAAGAGAGCAAGGAAAATATCGAAGCCGACTCAGGTCGAGTCGGAGGTTGCAAAAAGGCCAAAGCCCGGCGCAATAGAACGGCACGAGACGACAGCGGCGGTGACTGGAAACCGTTGGGTAGTTTGGGGAGCCGGGAGGGACGAAAAGAGACAGTGACCGAACGGACGTAGTGCGCCTGGGCGTTTGTTTCTGGGGTCCCACGATTGGGGTTGTCGTTGGCGCTGGTTTTGTCTTGGCTCTGGTCAGCCGGGATGACGAGGCAATACACCGTCCTACAGGGTATATGCAACAGAACGCCTGTGTGACGCTTCTGTGTGTGTCCCCAGAGGCTGGCACGCCGGGCACGAATTTGGGCACGAGAACGAAACCGGGTGGGGAGCTGGTGACACGAAAAACGATGGCGAGAAAAATACAGAGGGAAAAGCGTCGAGAGAAGTCTTTTTGAAAAAGAGGTCCAGGCCCTGCGGCGGTGTGTCCAGTCGGCTGGAAAGAGTAAAGGACAAGCGAGCCGTTGTGGAGCTAGTGTTGTTAGTCAGATGACCGCACGACAGAGGCGCCGGTGGCTCCTGCGGCCCCAAAAAGCAGACCGTAATTATGTCGTTATGTCGTAATACACCAGTTTAAGACAGGCCAGGCCCACGTTCATAGAGTGGCCTCCAGTCGCTCTTTCATTCTTGCATCTGCCCACGCCAGCCGTTCCTTCCTTTGAAGGCACAGGGATCCACAGGGGGTCCTTGTCTTGGACCACAATGGCGGGATGCAGGCAGTGACTTCGCTGTAATGGCCGGTCACAGGTGCGTCGGCAGGTGCGCCAGTCATTCGCGGTTGGGGAAGGGACTGTCCATGCTGGCAGCAATGTTGCATTTGCGAAATACAGAGTATAAATCACAACTAAATGCAAAGCGAATGGAAC
Organism: Sporothrix schenckii 1099-18; assembly: GCF_000961545.1. NCBI lineage: Eukaryota > Fungi > Ascomycota > Sordariomycetes > Ophiostomatales > Ophiostomataceae > Sporothrix > Sporothrix schenckii. The sequence goes on from NW_015971150.1 coordinate 2,832,841, forward strand.
AGCCTGAAGCCAGTCGAGGCTGGGAACGACAAGGCGCTTGACTGGTAGCAATGCCCCTTGCTAAAGTTCAGCATGCCCGGGCACAACCTCCGTTGCTGAAACAAAGACCCCGACGCTATGCAAATAGGCCGCGCCTGGGTATTCACTTCTTTGTTTTGCACGGAATCACAGGTTGAAGCCAAGGCGGGCCTGATTAAAGACAAGAGACTAATGGCAGTGCTAGGGCGACGAAGGACGCGGAGCACCCTCGGGGACCGTACGACTACCGCTTTCGGCGGGGAAAGACGAGGGGGATGCGAGTTTTGACGGTAATTCACATGGTAACATCAATATGATGATGCATCTAGTTGTTCGGGTGCCGTGTGAACCTAAGCTTGGTGGTTTGTCAAACGGTATGAAGAACATTTGGAAGTATTTTGTTAGTTTTTCTTTTTTTTTTCTTTCTTTCTTTTTTTTTTTTTAAGAAAAAAAAAAAACCCAGATCAAAAAACACACAGCTTACCTGGACAAATTTATCAAAAACGCTCGACATATTCCAAAATACCTATCTCATTCGATCCGCGGTTAAGAGCTCCCAATCCGGACCAAATCATCGAACTCGGTGCATACCAGAAGCTGGGGACCTGACGCCCATCCAGGCAAGTGATCGGCGGATGCCATGCTGGGCGATCCCCACAGATCCAGAGTTTACCGTGGAGAACTACGTCAACTGGTTGTCATCATCCAAAAAGGTTCATCCATAGGTAAAATGTACTTCATAGGTGTCTCATGGCAGAAATAAAATGCCGCATTTACGTCAATTATGTCAACGACCCACATATCATCAGTGTACTTTTTCGAGGGAAATAATAAGAAACAAATTATATCTGTTAAATGGCGAATCAATATCTACATCGGCATCGCAGCCTACGAGCCCGCATTTTCAGCAAGAAGGAAAATTCTTAACAATGCCCCAATGTCACATGTGGCCACCATCTCAATGGCAGCCAAGCTTCGTCAGCCGTCCTGAGGAGATCCAGAAGTGCCTTTTGTACAGGACACTCTTCAGCCGTGCATCCGGCGACCGCAAGAGCCGTCGCCCATGTGGTCACGGAAACCAAGACAAGCAGTACGTTCAGCAGACGTTTGCGGCCGCGCTGAAGAGAGACTGCTGCAGCCATCTCTTTGCGTATGGCAGCTTTGCGTGGCATGAGATCTCTTTTCTGCTGCTTGAGGAGCGTTACTCGGTCTGCGCAGCTTTGCAGAGCAGCGTGCAGGGCAGCGATGTCCTGGGTCAGGATGTCGTACTGGTCCACGTGCCGCCATAATTGTGCTCCTACCTGGACAGAATCTTCCTCGTGCTGGAGCGCCTCGTTTTTTGCCCCTCGTGCCTTATGTTTTTGCTGCAGCTTTGGTTGTTCCTTTGACCCAGCGTCTGATACACCGCGCATAAAACCCCAACACTTGGCTGCGACCGCATCGAGCTCGGTCTTTACTCTCAGAAACTTCCCTTGGGCCTCGTTGTATTGCTGGAGCAAGACTCCATGGCGTCGCTCGTGCTCTGCGCAGTCAATTTCAAGCTTGTGGCCGTGCATTGTTATGTTGTGCAGTATTAATTCGATTTTGATAACTTGGGCATCAATAGCTTGAGCCCATCCATATCCATTATATGTAACAAAGGCATCTGCCTCGGGGCACGGTGCTGTGTGGCACCAATTGCGGCTATTGTCCAAAAAGAGTTCGCGGACAAATCGGGCCCAATAGGAGGCCCCTTCCGCTTGCGTCTGGTCCGCCACATCTTGGAGACTCCGGGCCAAGCGTGTGAGCAGATCTCTGGAGATGTTAACTGCCGCGGTTACGGCAGAAGGCGACCCGGACGTGATGACTAGTTTGAGGTTTATCCAGTTGAGCTCAGGAGATGGTGCGGCTGGGCTGGTAGATTGTGAAGGGAAGGTGGCGTACTTTAATGGGGTTACAGGTACCACGGTCGGCTTGTTTGTGGACGCGGAGGACAAGTCCTAGCTGTCCCACTCGTATCTCTCCACGAACAGGCCGGCACTGTCGTTGTCGTCTGCACTTGCTGTGGCTGCCACCTCGTCGCATGTGAATTGTTCTTGCTGGATCGTCGGATGCGAACCAACTTCTCCCGATCTGTCTAGACTGAGGACGGACACATCGGTTTGATACATGGGCCATTGCTCATCTTCCGCCAGCTCTCGCTTGACCTCGGAGTCAGCGAGTATGGCCTCAACAGTGGACTGGCCGACCAGCAACCCCACATCGTCGTAATTGTTGTGGTTGTTTGTCACAGACCGTACGCCGACTTGTGACATTATATTGCGAATCGAGACTTGCAACGTGAAACATTGAGTTGGGGTGGAAATCGTTCGGAGAGGACAAAAGAAATGGCTCCGAAAAGTCTGCCAGATCGCAGGACCGTAGTTGTAGGAGGGACATGAGAATGAGCAAACTCGCATGAATGCAAACGAATTGACAACTGATACAAAGAGAGGGTTTCTTCATATGTCGGCCACTAGGCCAGTCTGAAGTAAGTTTGGGGTCCAGGAGCATTGTCCAATAACTGGTTGTAAGAAATTGGACTCGTTAGAAGGAGACTTTTCATATCAAAAAATTAAAAACCTGAGTGGTAACTGAGAGAGTTGTTACATCGATCCTGCGGCGCTGGCCAACAGAATACATATCAGAACCCGGATCTTGCAGAGAAAATGACGGCGAGGTGAGATGAAACAGTCTCAGGTCCGATTGACGGGACAAAGTACGACATAGAACGAGAATTATTAGATTTCCGCCAACAAGGGGTTCGAATCAGAAAACTGTTATGGTTCGCGCCGAGATGGATTTGCGACCATTGATCATTAAAGTCTACCACGAAGGCGAGGCGGTTGGAACAGTCTAGATAACACACGGAGCTTCGTGAATCCAAAATGCAACACACAAGATACGTCATAAGGCTTTTGACTGGTAATTGGCGAGTTCGAACGTCGATGAAGAGGATGTTGACGGTGATGTTGTTGAAATGGCCAGCCTCCTGGATGCTGATTGGCTGAAATGGCAACCTCTGCCAGGGAGCTCTCACCGCCTTCTGTTGCGGACAGCTTATTCTGCCAGGGCAGTTGTGTTTAGGCTTGGGGTTGCTGTGGGGGGAAGGAGCGACGAGACAAATCCACAGCGAATGTGTACGGATCCAGGAAAGTACGACCGACACCCATTGAGCCCTGCCACTTTACGCGCAAAAGAGACGAACCTTGCTGCACTCGTTGAACGCATCCGACGTATCGACTGCCAAGTTTACGCCACTCCCTTTTGCGATTGCGGTTTTCGAGACACCGACACAGACCGCACGTTCACAGACGGACGACTTCGTACAAGGGGAGCGGCATTGTCCCCGGTACGACGAAGTAGACGAGGGAGAGAATTAAAAGTAATAAAGGCCGATACGCAAAATCAACAAGAGAACGGCATCGATCAGCCCAGAGGCCTCATCATGTCGACGATTACCAAGAACGCCATTCAGTCGGGCAACCCGCCGATCCGGCCGCTGCCGTTTGACGCCAACCAGCCCGAGACGATCCGCCTGTACCCGCTCTCCAACTACACCTTTGGCGTCAAGGAGACGCAGCCAGAAGAAGACCCGTCCGTGGTGGCGCGCCTGCGCCGTCTCGAGGAGCACTACGCAGAACACGGTATGCGGCGCACGTGCGAGGGCATCCTGGTGTGCCACGAGCACAACCATCCGCACATTCTGATGCTGCAGATTGCCAATGCCTTCTTTAAACTGCCGGGCGACTACCTACGGCCGGAGGACGACGAGCTGAGCGGGTTCAAGACGCGGCTGGACGAGCGGCTGGCGCCGGTGGGCCGCCTGGGAGAGGGCGAGGAGGCTGGAGACTGGGAGGTGGGCGAGTGCCTGGCGCAGTGGTGGCGGCCCAACTTTGAGACGTTCATGTACCCATTTATCCCAGCGCATGTGACGCGGCCCAAGGAGTGCAAGAAACTGTACTTTATTCAGCTGCCCAAGTCGAGTAAGTGTGGGCGGGTCGTGGCGAGGGAAACGAGGCGTCACGAGAGAAACAAAAAAAATAGAAACGAGAGACTGACACATACTAGAAGTACTCAGTGTCCCAAAGAACATGAAACTGCTGGCAGTCCCCCTGTTCGAGCTCTACGACAACACCGCCCGCTACGGCCCGCAGCTCTCGGCCATCCCGCACCTGCTGAGTCGCTACAACTTTGAGTTTTACGACGAAGACGGTAATGTCGTTGCGGCGACCCCCGGCGGTGTGAACAGCGCCGGTGTCCCTCCAAAGACGCGCGTATTGGCGGGCAACGACGACGGCGACACGGATATGAAGGAGGAGAATGGAGGGAACTAGGTGACGGGACATAACATACAAAGCAGGCGGGGAAGGTATGTCCCACCCGGCGCTTAGTGGCAGCGAAATAATGGGATCTGGAGAATGGCGGACAGAGGGTGCTTGTTGTGTGGTCGACTTTCCGTACTTCAGTTTTGCGTGTTTTAAGCTCATATTGTCTGTCATGAATCGGCAATTTTATATTTTGATCTCTTTTGCGTCGCCCTGTCAAGCCATTTTCGTGGTGCGTGGAAAACACGTCCGTGTGTATCAGCCAAGCTTAATATGCAGAAAGACAAATACAGCTTCACAGCGCCGACCTTCATGCCTTCTCGCCTTGGATCGTCGCCACAATGTGCCGCGTTTGCTTGTGCGCCCGGAACTCCAGATACCAGATGCCCTGCCATGTACCGGTGGCCTGTTTGTTTTTGTGTTTCTTCGTTAGTTTACGTACAGCCCAGTCCCACGAACCGTTACAAAACGGAATGGCGGCACGGAAACGAGACCTACCAGCTGGCCGTTGGAAATCGGAATCGTCACGCTTGCGCCCACCAGCGCACTCTTGATGTGCGCTGGCATGTCGTCAAGGCCCTCGGCGTCGTGCCGGTACAGCGCCTCGCCCTTGGGCCCTTGCTCAGGTGCAATGCGGTCGAGCGCGTCACTCATGTCGGCCCGCACGTCCGAATCCCAGTTCTCGTTGAGGCTGAGAGCACAGCTGGTGTGCTGGATAAAGAGGTGCAGCAGGCCGACCTTGTAGTCTTTGATCGCGGGCAGTTCGCGTACGATGGTGTCCGTGATGAGGTAGGACCCGCGCGATTTTGCGGGCAGCGAAAAGTTCTTTTGGTACCAAGACATCACGGCGGTGGAAAGTTTTCGAGTGGAAAGTTTGTGAGTCGAATTGTACAACACAAATGTTTGTTGTCGAATAAAGGAAGTAGAAAAGGCTGTGCAGAATTGTCGTCGACATAATGAGGGGCTCTTTTAGGGCAAGGCTGTGATACCACCGACTGTAACAACAATACGGGCAGTAAATTTAAGTATCTTAGTACGGCAGCGGACGCCCAATTACAAGGCATTATTTCTCAGCCAATGATACATATTACCTCACTTACACTAACAACGGCGAGTTTGACATTGGTTTAGGTACTAGAGAGTAGACTCAACACCATGCAAAGTAGGATGCCAATGCTGTACAATTAAATTAAAATTTTGGTTATACTACGGCTCAAAATCAAAGGCTCCAAAGCAAAAAAAATGGAGAAAATAGAAAAACGCCAAAGGGAGGTATCCATTCGACTGGGAAAGACCTGTGCATAGGTTCTCATTTTCTCAGTGTCCCTCGCTGCTTTCCTCGTCCTTCTCACACCGGGTCGTCTCTTTCTTGCCTGATCAGGGAGCAACTGCCTGGACTACTTTTTGTTAAGCCCGACAATAGCGGCGAATCTATTGCTGCTGTTGATGCTTTTCGTCAGCGTCCCACTCCACCGGCGTTGGTGCCCCTTCCGCCTTAATCGGTGGCATGGCCGACACTGTGCTAGACATGGCCTTGGACACAGTCGTGGTTGTGCCACTACCGCCGCGTTTCAAGCTGTTGTGCGCCCACCCACGGATGGATTTGGGGCCCTGACTTGGTGGCGGTTCAATGGCGGCGTAGTCCTTGATCTTCTCGTAGTCATATGGCACCGTGCGGAACTCTTTGCCGACAGACGACGTTGCATAAGCGTTTGTAGGCTCCTCAGAGCCTCTCGCCAGTGGCCGCCCGTCGCTGGTATGGCCGTTGCTCGAGACGCTGTCCCGGTTGCCGTCACGATCACGGTCGCCGCCGGTAGACCACTCGTTGCTTTTGGACACGATCATGGGTGCCGGCTCCAACTTGCGGTACTTATTGTTGCCGTTGTTGCCGTTTGACTCGGGTCCCGGTGGATAGTCCCCATTGCTGGGGCCATTCTCCATACTGCTACCAAATTCGTGTTGGTGGTGGGGCTGGTACTCGCGACTACCACCTCGTGAGTACGACGTGGAAGAGAGTTGTCCTGCGTACATTTGCGGCGAAGGGGAGTTGGCGTGAGAAGGAGCAGGGGGCTGTTGCGCCATCAGAGGGGGGAGGCCCTGCGAACCATAGCTGCTTGCCGAAGGCGGCGGCAAAGGGCCTTCACTTTCCCCGCGAGGGGGCCCGTAGCGAGTGTCATAGGGCCGCATCATGGGCAGCGACTGCGATTGCGAAGACTGCTGCTGCAGTGGCAGCTGCTGGTGCTGGGGTGGGGGAGGTGACATGTAGTATTGGGTATTGCCGCGTGAGGGAGGCTGCCCATAAGCAGCACTCGGCGGCGGTGGCGGACCGTAGGGATCCGTCGATGGCCCAGGGGGAGGATAGGAGGAGCCGCCATGGTGGTGACTAGAATGTATATATCCAGCCGGCGGCGGAGGCGGGGGTTGGTAGTAAGGTCCACTTGAGTAGCCATTGTTGGCATCCCGGTTCGAGATAGGAGGCGGCAGCTGCTGCTGGGGCTGGGGTGCTTCACCAAAGAGGCGAGGATCAAGGAGATTCTGCGGTTGTTGAGGAGGTGTAGCGTGTTGGGGAGGCGGGCGTGGTGGCTGATGGTGGGAGTGATAGGGTTGTGGAGGGTCCATGGACATTCTCCGATATCCGTTGTTTGGGCCTGAATCCGTAGGAGGATAGTCGTATGGCGCGGAGCCCCGTGCTGGCGGGTACCGCATGGATGACGACGACGCGGGTGGTGGTGGCTGCTGCTGCTGATGGTAAGGTGATGCGAACTCTTGGTCCAGAGCCACGGTTGCCATGTAGAGCAAGTTGGAAGTGTCGACAAAAGCTTGGCTGGACCGTGCGCTGGAAGGCGGCAGGATGTAGTCGGTGCTGCCCTGACGGCGATCGGAAGCAGAGTCGTCGGCTGGCGCCGTCGCAGGCGTATCCATAAACACATCACGGACGGGGTCAAAGGGCCGCGAGGTAGCGCGCCGGGCCGCAAGGGGCGAGGCTTGGGAGACGTGGGAGACGACGTCGTCGCTGGAACGAGGCCGCGCAGTGTCCTCGGCAGCATCTGTGTCCATAGCAGCGGCAGCATCGAGGAGAGTGCCGAACATGGCCTTGGCCGCCATGGCATTGGCGGCAGACTGCTCCTCGTCTTCCACGGAGGCGACAGTGGTACCAGCTGCAATGTCCTCGGCAGCAAACTGGCCTGTCCGATCCGGCGTCCGCGGGGGCACGACAATCACCTTGCGGTCTTCGTCCTCCTCCATGGCGTAGTCACCTTCAACCATTTCTTCGATACGCTCTTCCAGCTCTTCGGTCTCATCACGTGTAACACGGCGAGGGCCTAGCCACAACTTGAGCTTCTCCTGGCGGAAGGTCTCGAGAACTTCGTCGGCCGGGTGGATGGCGGCGGGCGTGACACCTTCCTTCTCGGCAAACTGGTCGACGGCAGCCGCCATGGCAGGCCTCTTAGACGCAATCTCGGCGCCGTCTTCCAGTCGCGCAATTCTTATTGAGCGCGAGCTGTTCAGCGTTCGGCCGCGGGGCGTGTAAAAGACGACAGGGTTCATGCCGGACACGCGCGCCTTGGGCGGCTCTTCGTCGTTGACGGATGTGCGCAAGACCAGACCGTACTTCTGGTGCAGGTTGTGCTTCTTGATCAGCTCTTCGTCCAGCTCGCCTTCATCGTACGTAGTGGCGTCATACTGCCAGAGTGAACGATCAAAGTGCATCGTGTTGGAGTTGGGTGTGTCAAGGAAGCGGCCGCGCTTGATCTTGGTGGCACCGCGTGATTTGTCGTTGGTAGAGTCTCGGAAGCCGATCTCGTGGGGCTCAAAGTCAAATAAGGAGGGCACCAGGATGCGGTTGTAGACGTCAAAGTTGGCGGTTCGGCGCTTGTTAATGAGCCGTACGCCAAAGGCATCGGGCTCCGAAGCACCGTTGGGAAGCGGCGGTAACCGCTCGGACGGGCGCAAGTGCGTATTTGACTCATCGTCGTCGTCCAGGGGAGTGCCGTTTTCGTCTTCGTCCAGCATCTCGTCGTCCTCTTCGGCGAGAGCCGGGCTCGGCGACGGCATCTTGGAGCCAGCACGCGTATCGGCTTCGGCGTCGTCATCCTCGTCCTCATCGGTGGGCGCGACGACCGCAGAGAGCAGGCCACCAATGTGGCGTGGCGCGGCACCCAGCCGCTTTGGTGGCGGCAATATATCCGCTTCGTCGTCAGCCTTGCGCTTGGGCGAGGGCTTGAGACTATTATCGTCGCCAGCGCCGGCACCAGGGCCGGACGTGGTCGGGGTGCCAGCGAGTCGCCGGCCAGTCACCATCTTGGCGCAGGGCACTTCGACCTTGGCGCCATACGGCGTGGTGCGGTACTCCACATGGGCCTTGACATCACGGAAGCGCTCATCGCTGATTTCATGGAAGTTCCACGAGTCGTCGATGATCTGGGCAGCAAGGGAACGGGGCATTAACACGGGCGATCACATGACCGGGACATGGAGTGACCAGTGTGACAAAAGTGTCGAAAATGGACACGAAGAAGATGACGGATGAAGGGCATGAGAAATTGAGGCAAAGTGCAAAACTCACATCTATTGGAAGCTCGTTGTCGTGGAGCTTGTCCAGAATCTCGAGGCGTTGAAGCTGGGCATCGTAGAAGCGATCTTTGGTGTCTTCGACGTCCCGCTGTTTCAAGAGTGTTAGTGTTAATCGATTTTTTTTTGGTGTACTTTCTTCTCTCAGTTCCGACGGAGATGTGCCATACAATAAAAGCTTCTTCAGTAATGGTACGCGATTCGGCAAAGATGTAGTCATTGAGGCGCGTGTCCAGCAGCAGCTTGTTTCTGTGCATGGTCTGGACGTCGTGAATGCGGCGGTCGAGGAAATCCTTGACCTCCTGGAACTGGTCGAAGGCGCGATAGGCGTCCGGACGGCTTTTCAGCTGGTCGAGGCTGCGGTCGGCAAGGTCCTCAAGGGCCGGGCGCATGGCATTGGCAACGGCGGAAAATGCGGCCTTGAGCTCCTTGAGGCGCTCGGAGGCGGCCTGCGGCTTGGGGTGATCATAGAGTTTTTGACGACCACGACGGCCGTTGGCAGCCTTTCTTGCCTGGGCAAGACGAGCCACGTGTGCGCGAACGGCTTGTGAGCGGCCACGGCCACGGCCTCGGCCGCGAAAGGAGGGTGTATGGGCTGGCGGTGGCTCGCTCATGATGCCATGTGGGTGTGCGATACAATGAGTTGGGTGAATAAACCGTGTTGTGTACGATGTGTATGAGAAGTGGTGTAATACTCCCGGTATGAAAGAAGGGTGGACAAGGAGAGCGGAGCCCAAAAAAGTGGGTGGCGAGCTTAAAAGCGTGAAAAATAGGGACAACAGACACGAACGACACGAGGAAAAGGACCGCCGTGCAGCGACGTCCAACGCTGAGAATAGAGGTCAAAAAGGTCGTCAAAGTAGACGTGCCGATGATGGAAGACGGAAGAGATAAGAATTGACAAGGCCCGACAAAAGTAAGCGACAACAACCAGTGACACGGGACGTCAGGGGAGCAAGGGAATGAGAGAGTGAAAAAAGGGTGAAGCTGAAAGACGCTGCAGCGCAGCAGTGTCAGCGAAGGCGGAGAGGTCGGTATGATGGGAAAGAGGAGGAGACGAAGAAGAAGATGAGGAGAAGGAGGAGGAGGAAGAAGAGAAGGGAGAATGTTTGAAAAACGAAAAAGAACTGCTGAAGAAGAGAGGACTGGCAGAGATCAAACCATGCGCGGTGGACAACAAACAATGATGTGGCAGAAGGGCTGCGCAGCGTCCCCGAGACAGCGAAGCCGCAGGGTCCGTGGCGAAAGACAAAAGTATATCAAAACGACGGGGATATCAAGACGAAGAAGAACACCAAGAGGACCTGGAGATGTAGAATGGTGGAAGGGGGAAAGGGGGATGTGATGATGCGGTGTTTGGGTTGAAGCCTCCGTGTTTTTTTAGGCTCACTGCCTTTTTGGGGGGAGGAACGACCCGGGCACGCGTGTCGTGGCTTCCTTGGGGGGCACGTTTGAGTCCGAATAGGGAAGTCAAGCAAGAGACTGGAAACAATAATAGGAAGAAGGAAAGAGCGCAGGAAGAACGAAGAGACAAACAAAAGTCGAGTGTTGTCGCGAGCGTTTGCTTGGGTTTGCTTGCCAAAAAGAGACTGACACAAAAAACCAACTTGCAACACACACGACCCGAGCAAAATGGCACCAGGAGCCACGGAGTAATGACATTTTGGCACTTGGCCGGGACAATAAGATCTGCTGGGGTCCTGGCGCAGGCGCAACTGGGCTTGCGTCTGGCCTTGTTGGCTCCTTCCCTCACATCCTCACATTTTGCTGGCCTTCTCAATAACACCAGCGACGCTAAAAGTGGACCGGACCCATAATTACACACAGTTCGACCACCCCCCTTCTTTCCTTCTAGTTCTGCCAGTTGCATGTCGTACCAGTTCCTGCCTGTATTTGTCGTCTGTCCAGAAGCGTCCTGCGCTGCGAAACCAGCCGGATGCCGGGTTTTCTTTTTTGCCAACCAATCAGCGCTTGCGCCTGCTGTCCCAGGCTGTTGGCTAACAACATATTTGGGATGAAGTATTAGGTACATCTTGTGGCTCTATTGGTGTAAGAGTGCTTTTGTCTTTTCATTGTCTGTTTTCGTTTGCAAAGACGCATGATAAACGTGACGTGTTGGACACCTGGGTTGCATCTCCTCGTATGGAGTCCGTAATTACGTCGTAGACTCTACCAATATGCTCTACTTTACTATCGACAGCGTGGTGTTGGTCCTTTCTTTAGTTTTGTCGAGCTACATATAACACTCTTCATATGACGAGGTGTACAAGTGGCAGACGTTACGAGTCCTACAACCAACATAAATACGCTCGTACTCGGTCGCATCACTGCGTCCAGAGTCTCTTCGCGTCCATACACTGTTTGAAACGCGTAGATATCACAACGATGCCGGAAAACGTGGAGATGGACGATCAGTAAATACCTCGACGTTCTTCGCCTTTATACCAGAATAAAGGGGCCCAAATATCACTCATCATCTCAATTCCTTACGTCTCCCTTACAGCACCGTCCTTCGCCGTCCGTGTCGCATCTGTTCTGAATGTGTCGTGCTCCGTATGGTTGCCATCGCCCTGTCTTGCCGTTTGCTTGTAAAAGCATTTTTTTACTGTCTCCTCCCTGTGGCCAAGGTACACGGTACCTGTCACTAGCTTCCAGTCTCATCCGCTGTGATTTGCTACAAGACCCGCAATTTTATTGGCTGGGTCGTTCCTGCGCTTTGCTGCACAGGGCCAAAAGCGCATAAGTCGCCTGGCAGCCGGCGTCCCCGCCTGCCGCCTGCTTAGTTCTTGCAGTGCCGCGCGGGAAGCCGCGAGCAGCGAGGCACTTAGACGGCATTATATATGTTGTACATTTTTTTATGGAAGACTGCGACCTCGCGGCAACGAAACGATCACCGAGACGGACTACCGATCATCAATCAGTCAGACTGCGCTGCAACAAAGGCCGGCGCCGCGTCTCCAGGGCCAGTCGATTGCAGACCAGCACCTCTGCAGCTCCTGTTTGGTCATTCTGTCCATTCTGTCTTTTGTTCTTTTTCGTCTTTACTCTTCAGTTTTCGTCTTCGACTCGTTTTTTTTAATCTTCACCTTGATCCCCACACTTTCCTCCCTTGACGATGAGCAAGAAACGGAAGCTCGGCCACGCGGCGGGCAAGAAGCAGAGGCCCATGCCTCACGGCAGCAAGGGCACCGGGCCCGGCGGAAACCACAATGCACACAACCATGACAGAAGTAACAATAAGAACGGCCACAGCAGCAACCACAGAGATGCCTCGCAAAAGCAGAAAAATACTACATCTACATCCTCCTCGTCATCTCCACTGCCACCTCCGACCATCCCCTTCCATCCCGAAGACGACGCGATCCTCCTTGTCGGCGAGGGCGATCTCAGCTTTGCCGCCTCGCTCGCCGAGCACCACAACTGCCTGCGTCTGACGGCCACCGTGCTGGAGGAGAGCGCTGAGGCTCTGGCTGCCAAGTACCCTCAGGCTGCCGCCAATGCAGAGCGCATTGCCGCCGCGGACGGCAAGGTGCTCTACAATGTCGACGCCAAGACCATGGGCCCGTACACGTCCCGGTCGAAGAAGGACAAGGACGGCAAGGACGGCAAGGACAGCAAGGACGGGAGGGATGCCAAGAACAAGGACAAGGAGGGCATCTTTGATCGGATCCTGTTCAACTTCCCGCACATTGGCGGCAAGAGCACCGACGTCAACCGCCAGGTGCGCCACAACCAGGAGCTGCTCGTGGCTTTCTTCCGGCGCGCGCTGCTGTCGCTTGCGCCCGGCGGGTCCATTGTGGTGACGCTATTTGAGGGCGAGCCCTACACGCTGTGGAACATTCGCAATCTGGCGCGGCACGCGGGGCTGCAGGTCGAGCGCAGCTTCCGGTTCCAGTTTGGCGCATACCCGGGCTACCATCATGCGCGGACACTGGGCGTGGTACGGATGGGCGGCAGTGGCGATGCAGACGACAGCATCGGAAGCAACGACGTGTCGACGACTGCATGGAAGGGCGAGGACCGCGCGGCACGCAGCTACGTGTTTGTGCGCAAGGATGAGATCGCACAGCCGCCGCGGCCCAAGGTACCCTCCTCCCACAACAGCAGGGCCGCGAAGCGGAAACGGGGAGGCGACGACGCCAGCAGTGACAGTGACGCGTGAGGTGCATGGACACGGGCAAAGCAGGACAGATAACAAGGGCGTGCATTTTGGACACAGCATATAGCATTGGGATGATGAATGATACCACGCCGGCAACGGCAATGCTTTGATTTAATTTGCATGGGCAGGATGTGAGAGGCTCCGCCACAAATAGTTCAATAAGGTCCCCAGGTGTGATACCAGGAGAGAACGCCGGTGTTGAGATTTTCACACCAACTTGACCATGTACAAGGTCAGATGCAAGAACATGAATCCGAAATACGGACATTTGCAGCCTTATACTCACCGTTCAGACCAGTGCTCCGTAATCGGTTCTGTCACCAGTTCGTGATGGACGAGGGGCGTACGTCTTGAACCGGCCGACGAGCCACTTTCATACGAAAAAGGAGATACACGCCTCTACTGCATTGGGCTTGAATTGTGAGCAATCACAAGCTAGTGGGCGTGCGGTGTTGGGTTTCATGTGTCCTGCCCCACACACTCCATGTTTATACATTGCGTTTTGTAACAAAAGAGTGTGCCCACCTGACAGAGGCACAGTTTAATCTGCAGCCCATCATGGTCCATATACTCACAAAAGTAAACGTACATATCCTGGTGTCAGTCTGCTGACGCTATTTCCAATTCGGGCCGGTATGGTCACACTCTTTTCTCTCGGTGAGCCAAGGACGGCTCCGGTCTGCTCACCTTGAATCCTTGAATGCCAAAATAGAGGAGCGCAAGAAGACAACCGTAAGAAGACAACCGCCGACGCTCAGTCTTTTGTCATATTCCACCCGCAGAGCGAGCTTCATGTGGGTGACTACGCCTAGCAGCTTCAACAGTTCGTTTGGTGACAGTTCAGCCAACTGACACCAAATAATCTGTCGCCTTTTCTTAAGACTCTGGGTCTGGTACCCTACGAATACGAACTACTGTATTTATACCCTAAGTGTTGTCACATATCATTAACTAAACGACATGCCTGCTCAGTGCCAGCGGTAATTCGTATCGACTTTTGGTGAACAGGTAAAATACAGACAGGGGGCATCTAGATAAACACCCCCAACGTCAACAGACTAGCCAACCACGAAGCCTAGGAAGGAAATCACGGGGATGTAAGTAAGGGACAAGAAGGGGAAGAGGTTCAATAACCAGAAGGGTAATGGGAGCTGATGGACAGCGCAGAATCGCCAGTAGAAACAAGCAGGTAAAGTCGTGTAAATTATGTCTCAATAAGAAAGGTTCAACATAAGGACAGACGAGAGAAACGCTCTCCTGCCTAATGATACCGCTCGCAAGCCACTCTTCCAACAAAATTAAGAACTCCTTGATACCTATTCGTTCGTCATATTAACCAAAACAAGAGGCGCAGACTCATGCTACCGCCTGTCCAGCAACTCCCCTTTCAAATAATCTTGCTCACTCGCTTAACGCCCGCAGCATTTTCCTAGGTATGATCACTGCCGCAACGCGTACATGACTCTATGAAAAGTCCAAAACTTTGAAAGCCAAAAGATTGAGAGAGAAAAAAAAATTCACAAAAAAATAAAAAATCAAACGCCAATATGAGATGATATGAGGGCACCATGGAAAGAAGTGGGGAACAAATAAAAAAAAACGGTAATAAGGCTGCAATACAAAGACGCTGGAACCCGACAATGCCGTGCCCAAACGGACACGAACTTGCCCGCTTGAGTATATCATATATAGATGGGCAAGATGGAAAACAAAGTAGCAAATGGAAAGTAGCAAAATAAACAAAATAAAAAAGACGACAGCAAATTGAAAAAACCATCCGAGTACCGCATCGCACCGGCTAATGCAAAAGACCTCGATTCGGCGGTTCGGGCTTCAGATTATGTCCTGGCAAAGCACGCGAGTCCTGTGGTGCGAGCGGCATCGAATAGTTACCCTGTGGGTTAACAGCGCCGGGCGGAACGTTGCTTTGGCGGTAGATGGAGTCGTGGGAAGTCGTCTCGTACGTATTCCGTGGCAGCTGTTCAAATCCGTGGCTCATGTAACCGTGGCTTTGCGGAGGCATACCAACCGGGCCTTGAGGTACAAAGGACCCATGCTGGGCATGTTGAGCTTGCGTTTGGGGTTGGATCTGGGCCTGCTGTGGTGTAAAGGCATACAGTGGCGAAGCACTAGGCGCGTTCGAGCCTTGCTGCCATGTCTGGTACATACTCGTCGAAGTTGGCGTGTTGTTGTACTCAGTTGTTGGACTGAAAATGGACGACCGTCGGTTCGTCTCGTGTGGGTTTGTGACCATCTGCTGGAGGGCCACACCACCATGGCCTTCGGCTATGGCACTGTGGTGATGATGGCCGGGGCTGTTGCTCACGGCTAGACTGCCACCGTCAACGTAGGCTGCATGTTGGTCGTTTGCGCCCAAGTCTGGGTGCATCAGCTGCGAAGGAGGATACGTCGGATGGTTTCGGTGAGGCAGTTCGCCCATGAATGGATGTGAGGCCGAGGTCCCTGCACCGGTAGGCATGCCAGTTCCAGGACTGTGGTCGCCGTTGTGGCTTGGAGTCGATGTATTGGCAGACATGGGCACTCCAGCAGAGGTTGTCGCTCGCGCAGGAGCAATTAAGGCGCCGGGCATTGGCCGTCGGGGCGAGATGGTCACCGGCCCACGCAGGACTTCCTGGTCCTCATCCTCCTTGATCGCCGCAGACTCGTCGTTCTCAGATGTGTAGTTGTCCGGGATCTTGTCTTCGCTCATGATGTACACATTGGTGGTAGCATCTACAACGGGTTAGCAAGGATTATTATGGAAATGTACTTATGCAAGGACAAGTCAATAAAGTTACTCACCAATTTCACCGTTTCTAAAACGCTCCTCGTATTTCGCCAAAAGGAAAATTTCCTTCAAGTATGGCTTCTTCTTTATGTTGTTTGGTGAGTCTTTGTCAGTGAAGAAGCTAGACAGAACTTCCATCGTAGCTTCCTCTAGCTTTGCAACGTTGAGATTGAGCTTCTGGATATCTGGGTGTTGCTCCGAGTTGGGTAAGACGATCATGCGAAGGATGTGCTTTAAAAGGTGCACCCGCTCTATGGGGTTGTTAGATAAGAGTCTGCTGATATACTCCAACAGATGGAGAGGTGGCCGGAATGGTACAGCTTACCCTTCTTGTACAAGTGGTCTGGCTCCTTATGGCGGACCTTCTCGTCACGGGTTGTGCCCCACGGCTTCGGCCACCAGTCAGGGGCCTTTTCATCACTGCCAGTGTAAGGATGAGTTGACTGCTTCTTGGGCTCAACAAGCTTGACCCAGGCTTTAGCAATGAGCTTGCAGGCGGTTTGCTGCAGACCACGAAAGCGCTGGTCGTAGATGTTCCAGATGGCCTGCTCCTCGCTGATCCGGATGGGGATCTTTGTCGGCTGTGTTACGCGGACGGGCCGCTCTTCCGCCATCTCGGCGATGCGGCGAGATGCCGTACCTCTGGCCCGTTTCCTGTTGCGATAAATGTCCTCGTCAAATTCGTCCATGCCCTGGATGCGGCGGCGATCATACCCGGAACGACGTCCTTCGTACTCAAGTCCCTGCTGTCCAAGCACCTGGCTGGAACCTTGACTTTGCGGCTGGCGAGAGCGGGAGCGCGAGTGCCCGAGATGGTCTTCATACACAGAGTCTGGGGCAGGTAGTAAGTCGCCTACTATTATCGAAAACATGGCGAATTCAAACGCTGTTAGACACATCACCTTACGTCTTGCCACCGTAAGACTTGGCTGACGCGAGTCTGCTTCCTATCGAGACGGATATTAACTTTACCTGAAGGCGACTGCCCAGTTGCACAACGCATCCAGCGGTTCATGTCGAAAAAAGTGGGAATCTTTTCCTTGTACTCCGTAGGCCCCGAGAAAGTGACACTCTCTCCATTATCAAGAATTGCCGAAACAAAGTAGCACTGGGCTGGGATGCGGCACTGGTCGCGAAGTGCTCGCTCGATGCTCTAAAAGCAATTGCACGACCTGTCAGCCCAGGAAAAATAGCAGAGGATCGCTGCAATCCACAACATTGTCTCCTATGTTGTCATTTGTTTATGAAAAACAGGATACAAGAAGCGAGGGGACTCACCATCGGCCGTGACATGTCACTGGACGAGTCGTGATGCTGATATCTGTTGTTGCTGCCATTGCTACTGCTGTTGCTGCTGCCGTTGTCCATAACACGTTCGCCGCCCGAAGCAAGTCGGTCAGACGACTGCCATTGGGGGTGTGGAAGAAAATAATCCCGACCCATGGTTGTCTGCCCAACAAGAAACGAAAAGAAGAATCCAGGCAGTAGAGCAAACTATCAGGATTTGTTGATGCGCCAGCATTCGCCGGTGACAGATGTCGGATTTGATTTTGAAGAAAAGAGAAAGAAGGTAGAACTGACGACGCCGTTCGGCACCTGTCAGTCTTATATCGCCAAAAAACCTTGGTGACGTGGCTATCCCCGGGTTCTTTTTTACATTCGCCAGCGTGTTTACCCAAAGCAAAAGAGAGAGATTCTGTCGTCTCGCTGAGTGTTGCAGCGAAGCTGGTTGCCGTAATTATCCTCCTAGAGAAACCCTGGTCTCAAATATATATGCGTTCATATGAGGAAATAAAAAGATGCTTGTTGACAAGTCGTGGTAGGGTCAAGAAAATTGAGAGCTTGGGATCAATGGGGCGTGTCGTCACGTAAAGGATAAGTCATAAGCTCGTAAGAGAGGCGGAGGGACAAGTTTCGGCGATCCTCTTTCTTTGTCGGTCAGGTTCGCCTAGAGTTTCTGTTCACTTCAGCTTGTTGTTGGGAGATAGGAAGCGAGTCAGGCGAGGAAGAAATATCTGACATATGATGGTCGTCGAAACAGACTGGAATATATCGGATCTCGCCGTGACGAATTGAGAGTGATAATGTCCCGGTAATTTGGCAGCAGACAAGAACGGAAACGAGGAACAAAGAAAGTGAAGGCGAGAGAAATATAACGACGACGCAGACCAGGGTGGCGAGCCCAAAAATAAAGCACCAACAGGTCTAGTCTGGGGCGCTGTCCGGAGGCACAGGACGGATCTTAATCTTCTGCTGTCGAGTAAGAAGGGAAGCACAGAGTGTCAGCAGATGGAATGGCACGGCCAGAAAGAGGGCAAGGCGAATCCGTTTGCAAGCCAAGAAGAAAAGAAGAGTAATGGGCAATGTCTCTGAAGACGTAACGCAAGGGTAACGGGAGCAGCGATGCAGTGTCCCGTAGACGATGTCGAAAAGCAAGCGTACAACGAATCAAGCCGCAGGCAGATGCGCTGTAAATGGTCGAATCTTGTTGCCCTTCCTCCCAGAGAGAACAGTAACAAAAGGTAGCCAAGTATGAACATGTACGGACCGCCCTCGTACAGCAAATAGACAAACGAAGTGGGCGCCGGTGGTTGCCGGGGGGGAAATGGACGGGAGGCGGTTGTTCGTTTTCTTGTGGCGAGATTGTGTACGACGGGCAATCTATCTGGACCAGACGAGGGGTACAAGAGGATAGCAATTCGTCTTCAGAGAGACTAGTTCCATGCCCTGGACGCAATAGCGAGGTGTGCGATGCTCTGTGGGAAGAGTATGATGTGGAAATGGAAGTGGTCGTAAGTCCCTGAACGCAGTCAAAGACCAGACGGCCGGATAGCAAAAATCTTGTGCGTAGGGCGAAAAGGTCTGTAGTAGGTATATGATCAGTCTCTGTAGGTCAACGGTATCAGAGTGGATGACATCTACGATGTACACCGTACAAAACACGTCGTACTCATAGGTCGTTGCTTCGAGGGGGGTCGAAAGAGAGCGGATAGTACTGATGGGGAGGGTGTGTATATATGACGGTGCTAGGGTTGCCGCCTTTTAAGACTCAATTCTGACGGAGTAGCCCTGCAATAAAAGCCAAATGATGGTGAAATAAAAGGAACTGAAACAATCAAATGCAGTGTGTTTTGTGTCCTCGTAGGATACATGCCGTGAGACATAAGGGAGGCGATGGCGAGGCAGGTTAGAGGGGTAGCGCTGTTTGCACAACTACTCCGTGCTGGTACATTACGCTGCGAGTTCTTCTCACTGAGATAGATTATCACAGCCGTGTCTCTCGCAGTCTGGGGACTATGAGTTTTGTTTGTCTTGGAAGAGGATATGGGGGTGAGAAGGGGTGAGGGCTTCTTGTTTGAATAAAAAGTGGATTCGTGGGCTGAACCGACAGTTTATATTTATTTTGGGTGTGGAAGGATAATTGGCCGAGCCGATAAGTCAACTTTTCAGACCTTGCCTTCCATGTCCTTTCAACTCATCAGAGACTCAGAGAGTCAGAAGGGTAGGGGTAGTAGAGCCGGCAGTCGGTGGTGACGGTGAGAGGAAAGAGAGAAACTAGTTTCGACTCCTTTGCACACAGGTGTGACAGCCAACCAGGTGAAGTCCGCTGGGTGGTGGATAATAGTATTGCACCAAACAAATAAACCAACATATCAAAAACAAGACAAATGCAAGATAACGCAAGTGGTCGCAAGAGGACGCAAGAGGACGACGCCAAACGAATGCAGTGCGAGATACACAGACCGTACCTGTACATGTGTACCGTGTACGCAACAAGCCACTCAGGTGTAATGTGGTGGACGGAGGTCTAATTGCACACACGCTGCAGCACAACAGAGGACAGGGAAAATGTGGGCGGGCAACGTCAAGAAGATAGCACGAGGTGGGAGGCAGATATCCAGAGGAAGGCAAATGCAGCCATACGGTGCATGGCATGAGCGGTAGATGGCTTTTTGTGTGGAGGATGGTGGGCGGGATGATACATGGGAGACGGAGTACAAAAATAAGGCGAAAATGAGATGTGACAACTGACCTCGCTGCTTGAAGAGATGAAAGATGGAAGTCCTATATATTGACGGGAGTGCGAGTTGGACAGACTGAGACGGGGCCAAGCGGACCAGAAGGGGCAAAGCTGGCTGCCGCGGAATTGGTGTGGTGAGGAGCTGGCAAGCTTCTCGCGATGCTGGCCGTGATGATCAAAATAGTCGTTGCGTATGTTTGGCTTGTATGACTTGTCTGGTTTCGTAAACTGCAGTCGTCTAGGTTGCCAGAACACGGAAACGGATAGGCCCACGAGTCGTATTATGCTTGTCGTTAGTATTGCTACCGACAGCTCCGTACCGTTTTGTCGTCGAGTTGTGTCGTCGCTGAAATTTGCGCTATGAGATGATGAGACCCTGGATGACGAATTCTTTTCGAGGGCTCTCGGAGCACTTCGCAGGTTCGCGCCGCCAGATTACGCGGGATGTGGGATCCAAGCCGTTTGCTGGGAAGCAAGCCAGATTTCTGTGCACAAGCGGGAGTGCCGAGGAAGGCACAAAAGCGCAAGACGCTCGGTGAAGATGTTGTCGTCGACAGCGGCGAGGAGCGCTGCGAGCAGTTGTTTGTTCCAGAAAGAAAGGGACAAAAGAGAGGAGACAGGACGCAACCTTGGCAACATCAAATGGCCCGGCGCCTGGTACAAGCAGATGGCGTGTGGTTGAATTGTGCTGCTTGGTCGCCGATGAGATAAGAATGAGGGACCTGAACTCCGGTGGCAGAGGCGGTCCTTGGAAGCAGGCATGGAGGGAATGGGGAAGATGAGCTGTCGCTTGGGGCGGTGGGCAAGGAGCATGCAGAGCGTTGGCAGGCCCCTGGGCTGCTCGACGAACGAGATGCAAGACGACCACGGCAAAGAGTGGGTGCACGCGGACAAAGCCTAGCAACAAGACAAACGTCGAACACTCTAGCTAGACGATGCGCCGGAGAAGGAGGGGTGAACAAACGGAGGAGGCACCAGGCCTGCAAAGAGCAGCTGAAAACGATAGCCAAGAGGCTAGCTATGAGACGGGGGGGGGAGGCAGATGCCCCTTGTCTCTATCGTTTCCGTGACTGGTGTCGCTTTTCGATGCATGTCGCGCAAGCGGGCAGGGAATACCAGCAAAAGAAAGAGGGAGATGGGGGAGGTCTCGACGTTTCCCCTTGGCCAAACTTGCTCGGCTTCCACCTCCTCCCACCTCACCCCCTTCAGCAGCATCCCCCTACCCTATTGGGTGGATGTCCACCCACACCCCTCCACCCCTCTGCAGCGCGTCCGTCTTGTGAGCTCCACAAAGACTCACGAGAAGCTGAGAAAAAATTAGACTGTGCAGGACCACCCAAAAGTAGAACTGCGTTCTGAGAACCCTGCCTTGTTGTTGACGGGACTGTTTTGTGCAGATTGTTCGCGTCAAAATGGCTTTGCAACGGTGACTTGAGCTTTCTTCCGGCTTGTACGGAATCGCCCTCTTCGACGCCCTGACGCAGCGGCTTGGGGCTCCGTGGAAGAAGACAGAGGCCGCCGGTGCATTTCCCCTTACGTCCGTCGGCCGGCGGTGATCGTCCGTCTTGCGTGCCGACTTTTGTGAGTTGTGCTAGCTAGTGGACCGTCTTACAGCCTTTTCCCACTAGGTCGCAACTTGCTTGGCGCTGCCCTGCCGGCTCTTTGGGAGAGAGATTGCAGTCGGGAACAGGAGAGAAGACTTTAAAGATGTCGCCGTGAACGTTTCTACTGAGTTCGCAAAACAAACACGAAGGATCCAAGACGCCCTGCGAATCGTGCGGATGGATGTCCGAGAGGAAGGCGCGACCATACTGCTTTCTGCCTGGCTTGAATTGTGCCTTCCATGGCTGGGCTGAACATTGCAGAAGGCGCGATGCTCGGCAGCTTGCTGTCCCCATACACTTTCTCATCTCGTAAGCCATCGCTGCATTACCTGTGCAGCGTTAGCGACAGTCGCTCCTTCCTGTTCGCAAGGAGATGCAGAGGCTGTCCGTTTGACGCGCTCTTCAGTAATTACTGGTTAGTACTTCTGTACAGTTTGCTTGGCCGGTATTGTTGGCCGAAGCCAAGCCTGGCCACAACTGAGCCGGATGCCCATTCTGCACTAGAGCGAGCAAACTCTGACCTGTCAATTGGCACGGACAACGGGCGCAACAAAACGGGCGCTGCGGGCGGGAACGAATGGAGCGATGGTCGGGTTCCAGGTTCCAACGCTATTTCCAGGCACTGTGAGTATCGTTCCGTCAAAACAGCGCTAACGGAAGGCACAACGCGAGTGGGCAAGAGCGGGAGCCAATAAGTGGGGTATTGCCTGTGTGTCAATCAGATGCGCTAGCTCGATACGTTTGGTCTAATAATCAGCAAGCCAGCCGGTATTGGGCGCGAAAACCGCTGGAGAGGATACCGCTAAAACGGCCGAAATAGTATGTAATCTGATATGGGAAAGAGGAAGGCACAAACGACCCAAAACGATACGAAATAACAACAAACGCATGTCAACTGCCACAATAGGTGCCGCAGGGTACGTCGGCAAGAAAGAACGAATGGGAAGGAAAACAAAATGAGCAAGAGGGAATAAAGAATTACAGAAAGGCCAGGGAAGGAACAAATGGCCAGTGTCCAAAGAGGAAATGCTTGCAACATACGTGTCTGTGCACGAGCACGAATGGAAGGAGCACCCTGGGCGATGGAGACACAGGGTTCTGCAATGGCGTGGACATTCTCCAGCAGAAGTACATCGTATGTCGTCCTGCAGCCTGGATGGCCAGCAGTGGTGCTTGCTCCGAAGACGCTGCGATCTTTTACACTCAGCTCTTTCGCTCTGGACAGCAGTACATGTACGATGTCGCATTCGAGCGGGTCAACACATACTGAGTACACCGTAGCTCTTTCCTCAAACTCGCCGACCACCCACATTCTTTCTTTTTCTGGTTCGACGTCGTTTGCTCTTTCGCAGGTTGCAGCGAGTGGCCTGGATCTTTGGCGAGCCACCCCCTGCACAATCCAGGCCCCTGCACCACCCTTCATCCTGAGCCTTCTCTCCACTCCTCCGCAAGACAGCCAAGGTGTTCCATCCCAACCCCAAATGCTCTGCAGCGATTTGCCCCTTTGCAATCGACGAGGGCCTATCATCCTCCTGGAAATGCTATTATCCGCCCTTTTTGCACTTCCTGTCTCGCGCGGATGGCCTTCCGTCGTAAGCGAATGAGGGCTGCATGGTGTCCAGCGGTCCAGTGCCGTTAGCAGCATCCTGAACACAGGCGAAAGGTCGACACCAACGAGAGACTTGCAGAGTTCCTGGCCAAGCAGACGACGACGTCGATTCGGAAAAGTCCCGAGCAATACCACCATCGCGCCTCCCAGGGAGGTCAACAAGAAACGATCGAGAGTAAGTTGCGTTGCCAAAAATTGAAACTGTGAGATATGACGAACGACAGGAACAGCAACGTGCTTGAGCGTGCCCAGAGCATTACCCCAATACACTATTGCGATGTCGCCCAAAAACGCGGGAACATCCTCCGTTTGAGTGCGTCAAACTTGGTGGGGGGGGGGGGTACTTCAGACACCGCTCGCCTTGGGGGATGCAGAGTCCGGTGAGAAACGGACCTACGTGGGACACTAATAATGTTTCTTAGCATTTAATGTGAGCTCGCAGGGAGCAGACCTGAAGGGGCAAACACAAGGCGACCCCGGCATCCATTCCCCTTGACCCCCTGGCCCTGGTTTCACTGGCTCTCTTTCTGCTTGGAACACCTCCCCTGGTCCAGTTTGGCTGTGTCTGCTCGCCGGTTGAAAATCTCACGCAGGCGCTTCCAGTCAAGTGTCACTCGGGCCTTCGCCAACTCTGGCATAGCGGCGGCGTCGCATCCCCCTGCAATACGAAGTAATACTCCGTACAAAGTACAGAGTAGAGGCAGGAAAGACGAAATGGTCATTCATGAGCTGTTCGACAGTGGCACAACCAGTGACAGTCTGTCGACAAATGCATTGGGAATCGTTTGTATGAGCTAAGCCGGCGTTCCGAGAAGACATTGGAGCAGAGCGCTGGAGTAGGAGAGCAGCGTGTTTGCAAGTCCTGCATTTACCTGCTTTTCCGAGATTTATTTACCTGATTGCCGCCAGTGTCACCAAGAACAGCAATACGAGGCCGGAAAGGCCATCCCGTTTTGTTATGCGGTCATGAACAAACACAAAGGATTCATCAAACAGGTATGCTTCCCACAAATGTCTACAACCCAAAAGTCGTCAAATTACTGCGCTTCTATAATATACACGAATAAACGTGTTATAGCGTGGCGGGACCCAAAACCACGATAAGAGATGAGCTTACCCACGCTTCTGTCTCCAAGTTCGCTTCGAAAATGACAAGATGACCACCGTTCCCAGTCCTCACGCCGGCTTGGGTGGTCTGTGGGTGCAGCTCTCACTCTCCAGTGCAGCCAGGATACGCAAGGGGCTGGGAAACGCCCCACTTGAATGCCCATCCCTTCCCAGACAGCTGGTGCCCGGAACATTGGCGGTCAGACTCGTGTAGATTTCTGGTGTTGGATAGAAATCATTATCTGCTTCTGACGCATCCAGGCTAACCACATTTCCCCATGTGGTCCGCTCATTCGCGTTGAACAGGCACGGTGGCGCACTCTTCGGTATGTCGTAAGGACGCCATACGACCATACGTCGTCCACTGTACGGAAACACTTGACACCCATTCCCTTAATCCTTGCCCGCCATTTTCTCAGGTCCCTTCCACCCCCGTTGGCTAGCCGCCTCTTAAACGGAACGGTTCGGTGCGGAAAAAAGTGGACAGGCCAGGCGCGAAGATGCGACTGCAAGGGACGGGCGGAATGAGGCAACGCAGCTAGAGATTTGTGCGTTGTATTCTCACGACCAATCTTTATGTGCAGTGGTATGTATGGCTGTCCATCGGGGTTAGAGGTACGGACACAGAATGGTTGTGTTGCCCCTGCTGCCGTATTACGAGATAGTGCATGTACATGCGGTAGTCACACAGCAGAGATCCATCCACAGCACCAGCAACTCACAAGCTAACATACGAACTCCGACAGGAAAGAAAAGAGCGAACATGATGATCCAACACAACGAGAGTGAATCCGGTTGGATAACAAAAAGCACGATCAAGCAATCCACGATCGCTTAGGACGTGGCGAGGAAAAGGGAAGAAAACATAAACCACTTCCGATCATCACCGACCTTTCCTCAGCAAGAGCTGCAAAACGTCGACGAAACGACCATTTGCTTATTGTTCACAGCAGCGCCTATCAGTTCGTGGCAATTTAAAGAAAAGAAATGAGTTACAAGAAGAAAAGCACCTCGACGACCAATTGGCAAACGAAAGGCACGGATTGCGAGTTGAACGATTCCACTTATTTGTTGTTTCTTTCGTTGCTTTCTTTTCCACCTTGCATTTTTTTTTTTTAATCCAGCGCGTGTCGCGCGATTTGGTTTCCTTACCACGAGCCAGACTTCCAATTATTTGAAATTTATTACTCGCACACAGAGTATGTCAGGGGATCGACAAGGCATTTCGCTGGGGGTCATGCATACAACCCTTTTTCCGTTGCCTCCTGTTCGCCGTTCCCGTCCTGGCAGCGTCTTAACTCGTACGGAAATGAGGGAGCAAAACTGCCACGGAGAGTATCGGACGCTTTGCCTCGTTTCTTTTTCTTCACTGCGTCCTACACTGTCGTATCTGAGCCGGTGCCGTCGCGATTCAATTCGTTGCCTTCCCCTTTTGGCCTCTCTTCATTGTTAGTACTTTGCTCACAGTTGAGGTTTAGGAGCGTTTTGCTTTTCTGTCGATACCATCAGCAGGGCAGCAGCAAAGAAGTGAACCATTCAACAGAATGACCATCGCCGACCGCATTGTCGAGTCCGACTGCGTGCAGTTTTTTCGTCTCACCGTATCTTTGCAGCACACGACCCCGTACCCGAGGCAAATGGCTGCCGAAATAAACGACAATACAAGATGCTGAAGTCGGCGTAAAGTCGACTCCGCAATTCGACCTCTATCAACAAGCTATTCTCCCTTTCGAGGAGTTTAAACAGCTAACTCAATTACGAGACTCTGACGCTCGCAACGGGCGCATGGCTGTCATTTGATCAGCATGCACGTCGACTGCCGCCGCAATTTGGTGGTGCATCGGGACAATTGAAAATCAGAAAATGTCCCACAACGGATCGCCCACATCCCACCACATGCCCTTTACCTTTTTTTATGGCTCGAAGTTGTGCTCTCATATTGTTCAAGTTCAATCTTTTTGTCCCCTTGGTGTTCTTCCTTCACTAGACTGTCATTCGACGGTCATGGTTTTCAGCTCACCAGACCGCATCAATGTCTGGTTTTGTGTTTCTTCCAGCACCGCCCGAATTAGAACATGATATTTTCATGTTTCATTTATTCCTCCCCCACAATGCATGCTTTACGATCTGCTTTCTTGCGTACGCCGTACGACGTACAGCCAATCCCGAGACAGGCCCGGTGATCGACAGTTGAACACATGCTTGACAGAAAATATGGTAGTTTTATCATCCGTCCCTGTCAAGGTGTCTCCATTTAACGGTGGCTACGACATCCAAACCGGACTCAAAATACGACGTGGAGAGTACGTTTCTTCCGACATCCATCACGCCACCTGCGACGTGCTCGATACTGTCGACTTCCGTTCTATGCATCACGCCGTGTCGGTCGTCGTCTCCATTTGTCGTCTCCGTGTCCAATTACATCTGAACCAGACCTTGGCATTGTGTGGCTCCAACGGCATTTCTTGTTGTGGTCAGGCCTGGTGGTTCACCTTCCCCACCCAATCCCTCTACTCTCCTGACTGCTACCCTTCGTCCTTATCACCCAGTCACACCTTGCTCGGGAATTGTCCTGGCCGGCGTGATCATTTCCTCTCCCCAGACGCCCCGTCGAGATTTGATGATTCTGCACAGTCACCAACAACGGCCCCCGATCCAACAACCCCAAATGCCACCCTGTGCGGAGGAGTGGCCTCGAAATATGACCAATCCGGCCATTTGGTTCGCGGAGACCTACAGTTGCCGAGGAAGATGGCATGCGAGGCACGGAAACCGAGTCGTATTGCACCCCTACGAAATACACTCTTACGAGTTGCTCGCTTGGCCGCTTGATCGCTTGCTCGGCTGACCTGACGAAGGAGACTGACCCAGTGTCATTTCATTTTGACAAGGCTCCATCCGTACCACCCCTCTTGTCCATCTGGCCCGCCAACATACGACATACAACATACATACGCCGTAATATACAGAGTCCTTTGTCTCGTAACGGGATAGCCAACGGGCAGCACGTCGCCGTGTTTGGCGGTCGAATGCCGTGCTTCGTACGGCGTTCTTTGCAAGTCGTTCGATCCCCGATGCTCTCTACCGTGCCCGGCTGCCCGCGGACGAGGCCATTTCTGTGCGCCTTCTAAACTCATGTCGTCGGTCCCGTGGGTTGGGTTCTGACGACCGGAGCGAATTGAAATTGAACTTCCGAATCGAGGTATATTTTGCGTCTGTCCCAAAACTCCCCGTTCCCAAATCCCAAGCTCGCACGATCCCAGCTTGTTCACTCGACGTTTTACCTAAATTGGTAGCACCGAGCCCCATAAGAAAATAGAATAAAAAGACAATCGGCCAGATACTGAGGCAATACTGGGCCGATTGTTGCCCCTTCTGCTGGGGCCACAACTTCTGGAAACAGAGAAGCCTGAAAAAGGAAATAATAAATATATATATTTTTGTAAAGCGTGAATGTATGAATATACAAGATGTTAGAAACGGCCCAAGAAAGGAGGGGCATGCTCGGCACACGAAAAAGATCATATTGAAGCTGAGGAGAGGTATACAGGCAATGTGTGGACACGCCTGTAAGACGGTGCAAGAGTGGTCCGGCCTCTGGACAGCGTCGAGCATTGGGAGCTGACGGACGAGGACGAGCAACGGGTGCAGGTGGATATCCTATTGCCCCGACACACAAACAGGGTGACTTTTTTGCTGCGGTGCAACGACAGCAGAGTGTGCAGGGGATGAAGAGGGAAACTAAGAACACGTACATCGTAGTGGACAGGGCACGGCATAAGGGAAAAGGTGCAGACCAGAAACAAAGGCGGTGCAATGAACACGGGGATGCCTGCTGGATGGGCATGCGACGTGTGGGTAGAAGGACTTTATTTTATTTTATTCTATTATGTTCTTTTTAGAAAAAGGCATGCAGTTCGGAATCCTGCAGAAAAGACGGTTATACGCATGCAAAGGCGGGCATTGAGGGTATAAAAACACGCACTTGCACAAGAAAAGTGAAGGATTTTTTTACTGTACAGCGACAAGAGTGGATGGGAAGAGAAAAACAAAAACGTCGGGGAACGAATCCTCAAAAGATGACATATTTCGACCCGCAGATTGTACAACTCACCACATCAAACTGGAAGAAAAAAAAACATAAACAAGCCCTGCGAGGTGAGGATAAACCACAAGAAAAACGAGGGGCGTGCATCGATCAGAACATTAACGTATCAAGACGGCCTTTGGACCTCCCTGCTCGTATTCACTGCGAGGGAAAAGAAAAAGGAAAAGAAAAAGAAATTAAATAAATAGGAAGCCCACCCAAAAGAAGCAATACGAGTACTGGATCTTGGGCATGAACAAGAGGGGTTGTGGGTTGTTCGATGAACGAGTGCAGCGAAGGCTCTGATTTTAGCATACAAAGGAGTTCATGGCCATCTCTCTACGCCGTTGTATTAACCATCGTCTTCATCTCCTTGGCTCGCGTTTCCTCTTCCTCCCTATTTTACAAAAGAATCAGTAAAACTACTAGTTTATCTCGCTGCAGCAAACTCAACGAGCTCTGGTCTTTCTTTTCTTTTCCCATGTTCTTCTTCGCCCCCGCTTTCTCGCCATTTTTTCCCTGTTCTCTCTTATGCATGCACGTCGATAGTGCGTCAAAAGAGTACTGGAAAAAGAAACGAAAAATGCTACCGGAAGCCATCCGCAGCGTTTCTTCTTGTTTCTCGCTTTGACCAATTTTTTTGGTTTAAAAAAATGCATTTGTCCGGACCAATCTTCTCTGCGCAAACTAAAACAACAAACGAATTATTTATATCTTCCCACTCACATCGTAGGGACTGCCCCGAACTGGGCCCGGATCACGTATGGCAGACATTTTTCTACCAATAATGATCGTATGTTGAAATGCCTTTTAGGATGCCCTTTCTTCCTCTTCTCCTCCGATAATCTCTTTTTATCCCGAAGCACCGTAAGACCATTTTGTACGGTCAACTTGTGGTGTGACTGCGATTACCTCAACGCAGCATAGGCCCTCCTGTCCTGCGCATTTCGCTTGCTTGCAGGGGACAAAGGGACAACGTAGCGTCCTGCTCACCCAATTTGTTGTTCCAATACACACACACAGCGGGAGCTTGCACTAGCACGATTGCACCCGTTTGCAACTGTTTGAGTCTGTCGTAATACGTGTCTTCGTCATACGTGTCTCCGTAGTACGTGTCATTGTGGTCTACCGGAACACGGGAGGACAACAAGCCGTGCAAACAAACGGACCCGGCAGGGTCGACTGGGTAGGAAAAGAGACAGAAGAGGCAAAATGACGTAAAAAATACGGAGCACCTTTGAATAGGTTTTGCCATTCCGGGATCTGCGGCTGTGTCTGGACGGTTCTACATTGTGAGAGCGTTTGATATCGAGTGTCCTTCTTCCTTGCCCTGCTGGGTGGGCTGCAAACCCGACATTACTGGTAAACATGGGTGGGGGAAGGGGAGGGGGGAGGGGAGGGGAGGGTCTCTCTCTCTCTCNCNTCNNNNTCNCTCTCTCTCTCTCTCTCTCTCTTCTTCGTTCTTCGTTCGTTCGTTCGTTCGTTCGTTACGTTACGTTCGTTACGTTACGTTACGTTACGTTACGTTACGTTACGTTACGTTACGTTACGTTACGTTACGTTCGTTACGTTACGTTACGTACGTTCGTACGTTACGTACGGTTACCGTTACGTACGTACGTACGTACGTACGTACGTACGTACGTACGTACGTACGTACGTACGTCGTACGTACGTACGACGACGTACGACGAGACGACGACGACGACGACGACGACGACGACGACGACGACGAGACGAGAGTAGTAGTAGTAGTAGTAGTAGTAGTACGTACGTAGTACGTACGTACGTACGTACGTACGTACGTACGTACGTCGTCGTCGTCGTCGTCGTCGTCGTCGTCGTCGTCGTCGTCGTCGTCGTCGTCGTCGTCGTCGTCGTCGTCGTCGTCGTCGTCGTCGTCGTCGTCGTCGTCGTCGTCGTCGNGNGNGNGNGAGAGAGNGNGNGNGNGNGGGNGNGNGGGAGGGGAGGGTCGTCTCTCTCTCTCTCTCTCTCTCTCTCTCTCTCTTTCTTTTCTCCCTGTTTGGCTTTAGTGGTCATGGTATATTGCTTTTGCCGGAAACAGTACCTTGCCATGTACTGGTCTTGGGTAGCACTTCCTGATGCAACGCCGTAAGAGAAGGGAACAGAGGTTGGCAAAAAGAAAGGAGAGGGAGACGGGAAGAAAAGGGACTAAGCAAATGCAAACAATGGGCACAACGAGATGCACCCAACAAAACGACCAACAAGCCAGAAGACAAAGAGAAGCGCCCAGAAGCAGCCAAAACGAAACGAGACAAAACACACGAGGCAAGAGGCAGAAGCAAAAGACAGCGAGCTATGTAGGGCAGGCAGCTGGACACGACTGGGAAGGCAACGCATAAAAAGAAGCATGTCCAGGGGAGGCAAAGTAGAAGTAGTTCAGGACCAGCCCCTTTCAGAGATAGTAGACCAGGTCTGGCTTTAAACATCTTTGTGTGTGTGTATCGCCATTTGCTTTTTCCTGGAAGGTTGCCTTTCGTTTTCTTTGCTTCGTTGTCATGGGGGAAGGGGTCGTTTAAAGAAACTTACAGGTTCGTAACGTTTTGCTCAATGTTCAAGAGTACGTGAGATCACAACTCAATAACACAGAAACCTTCAATGGTGATAAATGACTGTACAGTAAATACAAAACGCAATGGAAACAACCATGCAAATAATACACAAAAGAAAGACAAAAAGAAAGAAAAACAACCCCAATATCCATCCTATCTGGACTTTTGCTTTGCGCCAAATATGTCAAATATTTCCCGTCGTCTCCTCTAAGACACGAGACCGTTTTTTCTCGTATTGTTCTCACCACCGCCTCTCCCTCTTCAGTCCGCCAGGCCGGCCTGCTTCACGAGACCGTAGAATAAGCCGCGGCTCGAAATCAGCTCCTGTGGCGTGCCAAACTCGGCCACCTCGCCACGCTCGAGCACGACCACGCGGTCACTGTCCAGGATCGTGTTGATGCGGTGTGCCACCGTGATGATGGTGCGGTTGGCAAACAGCGGCGACCGCAGCGTCGCCTGCAGCATCCGGTCCGTCTCGACGTCCACCGCAGCCGTGGCTTCGTCAAGCACCAGGATGTTGGACGGCGTCAATAGCGCACGCGCCAGCGACACCAGCTGGCGCTGGCCCTGGGATAAGTTGGAGCCTAAAGTGTGGGTTAGCAAAGAAGGCCAAAGTAAAAGAGAAAAAGAAAAAGGAGCGCAACAACAAGATACAGGAACGCAACCGCAGGCACAACATCTGCGCTCGTAGATGCTCGCTGCACTGCCCGCCATTGTCGTATCACTTCAGAGTGTCACACAAAGTCACTGTCTCTTGCTCTGTACTCCCTTTGGTCTCCACCCACGTCCACTCCAGTTGTGTCGTGCACAATCTTGACACACACCCTGTTTTGGTATGTCCAATTTTTGTGCCGCATCCCCCCGTTCTTTTAGGCATGTCCGCTGGGGCGTAACGTGCAGAAAAGACGGTGACGCCATGCTCGCACAACAGGATGTCGCTGCATCCTTTATGAAGTCATATGCCCCGTAAGACCAACCCCCGTAGACAGACAGGACGGGTCGGGAAGAGAGGCAAGGGAGGCGTTGAGACGCTGGATCGTTGGGACGTTGGGGGCGACCAGATAGAAAGAACGACAAAAAATAGGCGAATGACAAAATAAAACAAAAATAAGCAACGGCAAAAGGCCAAAAACACCTCTACTTACCTCCTTCGTTAATCTTGGCCTCGAGGCCACCGGCCATGGAGGACACATGGTCCTTGAGCCGGGCGTGCTCGAGAACGGTCCAAAGTTCCGTGTCGTCATGCACATGGGCCGGGTCCAGGTTGTCACGGACTGTGCCCTCGAAGAGTGCTGCATCCTGAGGGATAATTGCCAGCCGACGCCGTAGGTCCAGCAGGCCGATTGTCGATGTGTTGAGATCATCAAGCCGGATGTGGCCCGTGTCCGGCTCAATGATGCGGAACAGCGCCAGCGTCAGAGACGACTTGCCGGCGCCCGTCCGGCCTACGACGCCAATCTTTTCATGCGGCTTGATGTCGAGGCTGATGTTCTTCAGGACAAGGTCCAAGCCCTCGCGGTAGCGTGCGCTGTAGTTGCGGAACTCCACCTCGCCGTGCGCCGGCCAACTGACTGGCGGGCGGTTGCGGTGGATAATCTCGGGCGCCTCGCTTGGCAGAGCCGCGTACTCGAGCACGCGCTCCACCGAGACAATGTTGGTCTCCACCTCGACCGACTGGCGCACGATCCAGTTCAGCGACGTCGTGATCTGCAGAGCGTACGACATGGCCAGACCAACCATACCTTCATCCAGGCCGCTGTGGTTGGCAACCGAGATGACCGCGAAGCCGGCGGCCGCCAGGATGACAATGGCGCCGATGAACTCGAGGCGCACCGCCAGCCAGCGGTTGGAGCTGACGGACGGGTAATAGGCACGCAGGTTGGCAT
The DNA here is from genome assembly GCF_000961545.1 of Sporothrix schenckii 1099-18. Classification (NCBI taxonomy): domain Eukaryota; kingdom Fungi; phylum Ascomycota; class Sordariomycetes; order Ophiostomatales; family Ophiostomataceae; genus Sporothrix; species Sporothrix schenckii. The sequence continues at coordinate 2,865,614 of NW_015971150.1, forward strand.
CCATGCGCCACTCGTTCTCCAGCTCGAAGCGCGGCTGCTGCCGGTACGCACGAATCGTCTGCACACCGCCCAGGGACTCCTGGAAATGCGCGTAGATGGGAGAGCGCGAGACGCTGTCGAGCCGCTTGAGTTCGCGGGACGTGTACAGGTAGTAGCGCTGGATGAAGACGTACATCAGGCCGAGCGGAACAATCAGGGCCACAAACGCCGGTGTCGTAACAGAGATCACAGCGAGCGTGAAGCCCGAGCGGGACAAGTTGACAAACAGCATATTGAACGTCCGCGCGAGAACCTCGTCAACACGGTAAATGTCGCTCGAGAAACGGTTCAGAATGCGGCCAGCGGGCGTGACGTCGAAAAAGGACATGGGCGAGCGGAAAATGGCCTTGGCCATGCGCTCGTGCAGCTTGCGTGACGCCTCAATCGAGCAGAAGATCCAGAGGATGAGCGTCTGCGCCACGGTCAGCAGTGCCGAACCGATGCCAAAGGCAAAGTAAATGCCAATGTACTTTCCGACCTGCGAGTTGGTGCCGTCCTTGAGGTTGTGGTCTGCCCACTTCTTCAGCCAGTAGTTGGCGCCCAGGCTGACGAGCTGGGACGAGACCAGGGCGGTAAGATAGACAATAACGGCGAACAAGTTGTTGGTCTTGGCGTATTCCAGGTACACCTGCCACTTGACCTTGCCCTGCTCACTGTGCTCTTTGGCCTGCTTGGTCTTGCTGCCAGCAGCCTCCTCGTCGGTAAGCTTGCCGCGCGGCCCGTGGAAGCTGGCCGCGCTGGCACGGCGCAGTGTAGCCATGCTTTCGGTGCGCGCCTTCTTAGGCGAGATAGACGTCGGACCGGGCTTGATGCTCTGAAGGGCAGCGAGGCCCTCCTGCGCCTCTTCAATTTCGTCGTCCTTGAGAGGGGTGCCGGGGTCAATGACAGTCGAGGTCTCGCTTTCCGAATCGGTGCTCGAGGACGAGCCGGTGGCACCGGCCGACGACGGGCCCGACTCAGATTGGTTGGCCGTCTTGATGAGGTCGTGAACGAGGCCCTTCATGGCAACGAGCTGGCGGTAGGTTCCATTCTCGACAATCTCGCCGTCGCGCAGCATGTAGATGGAGTCGGACTCGAGCAAGACGGGAATCGAGTTGGTAGCAAGAATTCGCGTCTTCGAGCGCAGGAGACCCTTGGGGCCCAAGACATTGTTGATCAGGTGGCGGCCGACATGCGAGTCGACAGCAGACAGCGAGTCATCGAGCAGGTACACGTCGGCGCGAGCGTAGACGGCACGGGCAAGCGAGACACGGGCCTTTTGGCCGCCAGACAGCGAGATACCGCGCTCCCCGACAACGGTCTCGTCACCGTCCGGCAGCTGGGTAAAGTCGTCGATCAGCGCACAGGCCCGGACGGTCTGGTCGTAGAATTCGGCATCGAAGCGGTAACCAAAGACGATGTTCTCCTTGACGGTGGCATTCATAATCCAACTCTGCTGCGCGACGTAGGCTACGGTGCCGGCGACCTGCACCTCGCCGTTGACCTTGTACAAGTCGCCCAGAATGCTCTGTAGAAGCGAGGACTTGCCGGCACCAACGCGGCCGATGACGCACGTGAGTGAACCCTTGTCGGCGGAGAAATTAATGTCGGTGAGCACGTTCTTGTCCTCGTGGCGGTTCCACGAGAAGTTGCCATTGCGGATCGAGACGGACTCCTCGCCGATTTCCTGAGCGGCGGGGCGGGTCACAACAGCGTCGGACTGGACCTCTTCGGCCAGAAAGAAATCCGTCAGACGAGCCACGGCAACACTGGCCTCAACAATGGAGGTGATGACCATGGGCAGCACAGCCAGCGGGAATGACAACAGGTTGAACAGGGCCAGTGCAGGGAAGATGATCCCCGTGGTGAGAGGCTCGTCGCGGGTCAGGACAAAGGACGTGAAAGTTATGCACGACACGAGGAAGGGCGTCGTGTTCCACATGAACGTGGCACCAGCCTGAGTGGCGCCGATGCGGCGCAGGTTCTTGAGCTCGAGATCGTTCCGGACGTAGTTGAGCTTGTTCATAAAGGCAGCGCCCCATGCGTAGAGCTTGATGCTCTTCATGTTGTTGATGATTTCGGCAATGAGACGGCTACGAGCGTCCTTGTTCTTCATCTGCTGTTTTTGCAGGGTCTTCATGGCACGGGCAATGAGACCGTTAAGCGGGATCATAACGATCATGATGGCAATACCCGCCAGCATGTTCCAGCCGACAAGCTGGTAGAGCGAGTACATGCAGATGCAAATCTGGAAGGGGGCAGACCATAGCTGGTGAGCAAACTGGGTCAAGTCCTGGAGACGCTGGACATCGACAGCCATGTAGTTGACAATGTCGCCGGTGGTCTTGGTAGAGCGGCCTTCGTTGGACAGCTTGAGGGCCTTGCGGTAGATGGAGGAGGTCAGGCCGCCCTTGATGCGCATGCCCGACACGAAGGTCAGCTGGAAGTACTGGTGGATCATGATGGTCTGGAAGGTAGCAACGCCAAACATGGCAAATGCGATGACAGCGCCCTGGATGGCAGGCTGCGGTTCGGGCGTCTTGTAGGACGCGACAAAGGCGATGAGGAAGCGCAGCAGCTGTGGCTGAGCAAAGGCCGAGAGATCATTGCCAATCTTGAAGAGAGCGGCCATGCTGTACGGCCCACCGTAGGCGCGGAAGGCGGCGATCCAGAGCGAAGGACGGGCCTTCTTCCCCACCTCGTGCTGCCATGCCTTCTCAAACGAGCTCCCCGTCTGCGAGGTGCGGTCCTGGGTCTCGAGGCCCCAGAGGTCTTCCTCCACCAGGTACTGGCTGTAGCCGTAGCGCATGAGTGGGGTCATCCAGCTGAACGTCAGGCGCGAGAAGATGGTGGCGTACTCGGCCGGGCACTCCTCGCCGTCCTCGAGAGCCTCGTAGGCGCTGGGCTTGTGGGGCGCGAGCCACTCAACGAGGAACTCGGCAATGGTCAGGCCAAAGCCGACGGAGTAGGTGACAAAGTAGGGCAGGTTGGTGCTGTAGATCTGCTGCGAGATGAGCGAGCGCAGCTTGACGGTCAGCGCCAGAACAAGCAGCAGCCAGTAGAAAAGCACGACACCGTTGGCATTGCGCAGGCGCGGGTGCTCAGCCCACTGGATGGCAAAGACAACGGCGAGCGAGAGGATGGTGACGACGGTGGTCCAAGGCCGGAAATCCTGGAACCAGACGTCTGGGAAGCTGAGGACCTGGATGATAAACTGAGCCACAAAGTCGGCAATGACGAGGCCGAAGAGCGACTGTTTAATCCAGAAGGTACCGTCCTTGGCCAGGCCGTTGGAGGGCTTCTTGGCCAGCAGCCACCATAGGGCCAGCGCACCAGCGACGATTCCAAAGACGGCAACGCTGGCGACGCCGACATCGAGGAAGCAAGGTGTGAAATCGTAGCGGAAGGGGCTCAGGGGACCCCAGCCCTCAACGTTTCGGCAAAAGGTTTGGTCGGCTTCGGCGGACGCGGACAAATAGTCGCTTCCAAGCTGCTTCTGGGGGCGGTAGCCGGAGAAGGAGCCGGACTGGGCCATGACCTTTTGGTCGTCGTCAAAGAAGATGGGGAACAAAGGCTGTTCCTCCATCGTGGCGGCTGTTGTGTTGCTCGTCTTATGTGTCGTCGTTGTCTTATCGTAGAATCGAAAAGTCGACCACGAATCTCCGGGTTCGGCAACCGGCAACGCCAACCCAGCCGACGGGGCGATAGGAAATACAGTCGTCGGGCGCACACCAAGGCTACACGAATTGTAGACGGCAATATGTAGACCCAGAGACGGCGTGCGTGCTGCTTGCCTATTGCCTCCTTTGCGGCAAAGTCAACCAGCTCGCGGAAGTCGGTCGGGTAAAGGATCGGCGGTCGGCACGGAGCTGCATGCGGGTGGGCAAAACGCAATTCTGTCTTACACTGCCGCTGAGACAGAGCACCGACGCAATTGGGCGGTGGTCCGGTGTTGGGGTTGTGTGAGGGAATGCCCAGGCCTGCGAGTGGGGGTTGGTGAAAACGGGAGACACAGAGGAACAAAAGGACGAGACAAGAGAACGAGAAAGGAGCAAAATAGACGAAAGAAAATAAAAATGGGGAACGTGCAAATAGAGCAGCTGCGAACGAGCTTCGGAGGTAAGAGCACAGCAAGGTACTTCGTACAGCGCAAACCGCAGGTACGACCGTGTTGAAATGAAAAGGCAGGCACCTCCGCTTTTCCTCTTTCACGCTGTAAGCTTTCTCACCTGCTTTTTTCTTGCCTTCTGCGAGGAAGTCGCACGGTGTTCGGCCTAGTTAGAGCCGCTAAGCCGAATGCGCCACGCGCTCCTCCAACAAGATTGCTGCTGCTGTAAAATATGGGGGCATTTCAATGCCGGCAGGTGCAGGTGGAGAGCGGATGACGACGTAAGCTTCTGTAATTACAGGAGGCATACTACTTACGGAGGGGCGCAAAAGCGTGGAAAACAGTGAAGTGGAAAGGGCCTAGAGGCGTAACTTACCTCACCGCCTTGCTTTATGTGGAGGGCGCGCATTATTAATCAACGCACGATGCCCACCCATCTCACCCATCTCACCCATCTCACCGCTGTTAGTGGTGTTAGCTGCTTTTTCTCCGATAAGACTCTGCAGAAGCAAGGCTGCAGCAGCCGACGTCAGTGGCTGCCTGCAGATGACCCTTAATGCAGCGAATGGCAAGCAACGAGTGACGAGTGACGATCGTATAATATGGAGTAAGTAGTGTAGTGGATGCAGGAACAGTGTGGGTAAGTTGTGAGTATTAGAAGGCCTGCTTCATAACGCAGACGGGAATTCTACAAAATCTTATATAAAAACAGTGCTCACGATGCGGCGTGCGAGGAAGGACATGGCTGTGAAAATGTGAATACAAAGAGCTGTGAAGAAGTGATAAAAGGAGGGGCTTTACAAGTGACTGTAAGCTGATGGTTGTGGCTGCGAAGTCGGAGGTGTGAGGCACGAACTGGACTACGACTTATGACTGGTTGAGTAAAGCCGGCGAAACAGTGAACGGCTTGCTATTTTTAGTAGAAATTAAAGGAAGTAGAACGCTGGGAAGGACGTTGCCACATAAGCGATTTCATGCGGCACAGGCGGTAAACTGAATCTATATTTTTATCAACATTTTTAAGTAATAAAAGGTTCAGGCCGACAAGTTACATTTATGGAGGCCGGGTTTGCAGTACGCCGCATGAAAAGCTGCACCAGGAATCAGACGGGGGAACTGCTCAGGTGACGGGAAACGGGATGGGGGTGGAGGGAGAGCGACGTCGTATGTATTTTGTGGCAAGACATTCAAGACCTTACTTGTATTAAGAATCTTGCTGTTGACGACACGATGGCTTTAAGAGAACGGTACATGAAGCAAGAATCCATTTCATTTGTTCTCACTTTTGTTAATTTACTTTTATTTGTGTCAAGGTGTACTTGGTAGATCCAATGGTTGCAATTATGGAGAATGACAAAGTCTGTCAATGTGAAGTGCCAAAAGATGGGCAAGCGCAAACTCTCAGTCTGATATCTTAGTCCGACAGAGTAAATTTGTACATCTTCCACGTTACTATGGGATCGACACGGTCTCGTATATGCCATGTTCCATAGATTTGTCTCTTTGTCGATATTTCCTGAGAAACCGCGTCGCTGTGCAGCGTTCGAGGAGTTTCGACTTCTGCTGCGTAAAACCATACCTTAACCGCATCTCATAAAGCTCCACGTTGAATTATCCTTGACTGGTCTCTCGATACCAGCCAGCATGCGAGTGGAACGTCTTCCATGAATTAGCTAGAGCTCCTACAGAAAGGGCCAAAGTCGGCCATCATCTGGTATGCCCATGCAGTAATGCCATGCCGGTCGTGCTTGTGACTGCCTATCTGTATCGCCTGGTGTCCAAACAATACTGAAAAAACAAAACCGGGGATGACCTCAACCTCGGCGATATTGATCGTCATGGTGATGATGGGCGACGGGCAAGGCGACAATAGTGAAAATTACGCCGCCGTGGACGGGGAGGTGGCGGCATCAGTTCGGACGAGGTTGGGTGCTGCATAGATCCGTCCTACTGGAGATTCTGAGCTGGTGTCTGTGCCTGTGCCTGTGCCTGTGCTAATTGCAGTGGCAGAGAAGGAGTCGCTACCGCTGCTGTTGGGCCAGAAGCAAGAGCCAGCTCGGCCGCCGGGTCGAGCACGACGCCGGTCGCCTCAGCCGCCGTCTCTGTTGCCGTCGACTTTGGTGCAGTGGACAGCTGCGCGTTGCCCAGGTCCATTTCCGGGTGCATCGCGTACACGGACGACTGCATGGTTGAGCCGTCAAACACCACCAGGTTTTGGATCGGCTGCTGTGTCTGCCCGATTGTGTTGATGACGTCCTGCGCAAGCTGGCCGCCCAGCACCGTCACGACAGGCGACGTCTCCCGCAACCCCGACACACTCTGCAAGAACTCGCGGATCTTGTCGGCGGTGACTGGCGGCGTGCCGAGTGCCTGCTGCTTTATGCTGACAAGCCCAATGTACTCGGAGCGGTCCTGGGCGTTGTTGGCGTCCGGCAAGCGGTAGTTCTCGACACTGTGGTTCTCCTGGAAGGCCCACAGAGCGCGCAGGCATGGCAGCAGGGGCGTGACATTGCGCAGGCGCCGTGCGACGCTCCGGATCGAAAACGGCAAAGGCGACGCGTCCGAGGCCAAGAGCCACGTCGAGTACACCTCTCGCTTTGTCACCGACTCCTTGGTCGCCGCCGCACCCTGCTCGCCCTCCACCTTGACGTCCACGATGGTCCGCGTGCGTGTCTCGTGGTCTCCGACCCTGGAGGCAATGTTGCCCCGCTCGCGCACAATCACAAAGTCGTGCTCGATGAGGTCGGCAAAGATGAAGCCAAACAGGCCGTACGAGCTGGCGGCGTAGAATGGGCGATTCTGGAGGCGCGTGGCCGTGTTGATGTAGTTGAGCACCTCTGGGTTGCGGTCTGTGACAATGACGAGGCTGAACTTGGCAAAGTAGTTGACTTGCTGAGCGCAGACATCGCGCTGCTCGGCCACCACGTTGACACGCGGGTTCATCGAGCTCAGCTGCTGGCTAGCGGCCACAGCGCGGTTCGTACCGACAACGGCCGCGGCCGCCGCCCGGTCAGCTGCCTGTCTCTGCTCCGATGTTGCGTCCGCTGGCACCACGTCGCCTGCCGATGGTGTTGCCAGCAAGAATTGCGAGCCCAGGTCCTCCTCTGTCACGTTTTCGTGGTCGGCGACCGTCAGCGAGCCGACACCGGCCAACACCAGGTTTTTGGCGATCTCGTTTCCCAGGCCGCGCATTGTGACAAGCAATACGTGGGCAGAGCGAAGCTTCTCTTGGGCCCGCATGCCCCAGAGGCGGATTTGACGGTCGTAGAGGGCGATTTCATCTGGCGGCATCCCGTTAGACAAATGCATCTACCGGTGCGTGCAGGCAATAGGCGCCACACTCGACTCACCTTCTGTCATGCCAGACCGGTTATCTAGGGCGGCAGCTGGCTGGCTGGGTCCAGTGGCGGCGGCGGCGGCTGAGTGCTGCCCTCCGTTCGCCCCAGCAGCTACTTCGCTATTGCCCACCATGATCGGTAAATGCGGTACGAATGTAGATGTGCGGCTGCGTATTATACCAATGATATGGTGAAGTTCGAGACGAGGTTGAATCAAAGTGAGGAAAATGCTGATGTGCTCGGCGATGAATCTGTTAAATGTTGGGACATCGAACCAATTGGAGCCAGGTAGCAGTCGTGGGGAATTGGGCAATTGTTGTAGGTTCGCTGGAGCGGTGTGTCGCGTGCACGCGTGAACGTCGTGTGAGGTTGAAGTGAGTTGTAGTTTTCCCTCTGGAAAAAGACGTGGAAGCTGTCTAGCCAAGCGCGATAGTGTTAGTCAGGTGCCCAGGGCGTGAATGGCTGCCGATGGTGCCTGCCCCGTGTAGACCATTTGTGTCGGGAACCGACTTCGACAGCCCATCCTTGATGTCAGGAAGGTGCGACGGCGACATATGCTCCCTTCAAGACATAGATTATGGACGTCAAGAAAGGCTCATATATGAACGTCGTATTATTTTAGCTCTTCAGGAACCCTCTTTCTGCCGGAATATTCTAATCATTGTTGGCCATGGTCCGCCTTTACCAGGTGACCCACGCTCGCTGCAGCTGCCCTGATAAATGGTTACCTTCATACTGTGCCTCCTCACATAAAATAGCAGTGCGCGCTTGTAGCCCATTACCAGCTCGAGCCTGCCTAGCAAGAAACAGACGGAAAGATGGTAAGAGCGCCTGGTCGGCTGGTTCAGTCCCAGGGTAGGCACACCACACCGTGGACCAGCACCCCCTCCTTCCGCAGCTGCCCATTCACTCACTGTGAAGAATACGCGGACTGACCCCCAAGCTGTGGCGTCTCGTCCATCTCGTACTCCACTTGGAAACAGCAGCACTGTCACTGTGCGCCTTGTCCAGTCCATGCAATGTTCGTTATTTGTGTTCCTTCCCTCATTTCGCCTTCGCCGCTCACAGCAACTCCTGCCCGACTCTGCATTGCCTCTTCCTTTTTCCTCCCTTGGCTGCTGCTATTACTAACTTTACCTCTCTTCAGCTTCTGTTTTCTCACTTCTTCTCTTCTCTCCTCGTTATTCTTTTTTCTGCCCCTACAACATAGACTCTTCTCTCACACGCGCCTTTTCCTCCGTCTAACAAACCCCTCTCACATGGCACCTACAGCTCGCTCGCAAACCTTCGACAACTCCGCACACTCTCCTCACCAGAGCAGCGTACATTTTCCGTTCAATCTTCGTGCTACCTGTACCCGCCCCGCAGAACATTGCCCTGCCTATTGACTTTCGATGGTAAGTTGTGGCCTGGGCAAACCCCCCTTGACTGACTTTGTTCTTCGGTTCTCATTTGTCCCACCGTTCTATGTGGCCCACGAGAAGGCACCAGTGCCCATTTACCGCACACCATTGCTTCTCCTCTCCTCTTGACCTCTCATCTTCCTTTTGTACTCTCACATCCACCTCTTATATCTAGACAACTGGGATCTTTGCAGCAGCTCTTGGCCGTGGACAGCCGTGCCTCGGATACTGCGAGATCGACTGGTTGCGCACCTACTGACTTTGCCGTCAACTATATTATAGTCTGCCAACCGCCCGCGCCGAAGCTCGAACAGGCAGCGTCCCGCATCTCCCAATGATTTCATGAGCCATCTTTTCCCTCACAACTCCTCGGCCTCCCCCCTCAATAACCGCAGCTCGTCGCAGGAGCCTGGTTTCCCACAGCCGGCACAGAACCATCCCAGAACACAGTTGACACAGAGCGGGCCGGCGTTGCCCCCATTGTTCGGTTTCCCAACGACGTCATCATCCCAACAGCTGCCTCCCCTCCGGGCACTCAATAGAAGTGCCCACGCACCGGCAGGTCCGCTGCCGCTTCCGCGCCGGTCACAGCAAACGCCTCTCTTTCCAAATCATCTACCCGCATCGCACGCCTTGAACAACAACGCCTTGCCGTTTGGTTTTCGCCTCGCCAACGACCGTCCACAGTCACCCCTGCACTCTGTCCTCGGCTCTCTCGACGAGATTGGCCACGACCTCGACTATGCAAATTCGCACTTACGGGCTCTTTTGGACATGCCAGCGCCTCCTGACCTACTAGATCAGCTACCACCCTCACTCTCGTCCACTTTTCCGCACACGATGGCATCACGCTCCAGCGGACCAGCCGGCAGCCGCCGTGAACCCTCGCGCTCCGAGGACAGCGGCCGCCTCAACAAACGGCGCAAACTCGACTCTGACAAGGCTGTTTCTTCACCGTTCAAGGGCTTCCGGTATGGTCGATACGGCCAAGTGGAGCCGGGTGCTCTCACGATGGAGATTGTTAGCTGCGACGGTGGCCTCTACTCCGACGGATCGTCGTATACCGCGGAAAATATACTCAAGAACGACAACTCGGTTTATTGCACAAAGGGAAACCGATGCAATATTGTGTTGCAGCACCAAGGCAGCACCACCTTCAGCCTCAAGGAGCTGATTATTAAAGCACCTGGAAGAAACTACTCATCACCGTATGTTTACTGATCCTCTTCTATTTCCGGCCCGCAGATATGCTTCCTTATTTCATTCAACTGACATGCCACCGCAACATAAGGGTCAAAGAAGGCATTGTGTTCCTTGCCATGACCAAGGACGAACTACTCAGGACCGATCAATACCAGTCGTTCGGGGTACCTACACCCACAACGTCTTTGTTTCACCATGTCAGCGGCTTTCGTTCGCGCGCTGGGCGGTCGACAAGGACAGGGTACTTGCATACCGGGACACAGCGCCGCGACGGAAATGACCATAACGGCGGCGTCAGTGATACTCCCATGGAGCAGATTTACGACCTGGCCCTGGACGGCTCTGACCATCGCATATCGTCGGCACATGCTGGATTTGAGTCATTGTCAAACCAGCGGACTTTCCATGTTCTCACCGAGTGCAGCGATGACGAAGACGACGACATGCCTGGTAGATCGGGACGCGATCGGGACGCCCGGGGTATGGGTTGGCGCGGAAATTCCGGCTGGAGTCCGACGCCGTTGCGCAACCGGGCTCGCAGACGACCACCCACCTATGACGATAGCACTCATCCAAGTGCTCATCTGACTTGGGATATAAACGCGAATTTGGCAGACGACGATGACGATGACGACTACACGGAACTCTACGACTTGGGCAACGCAACGATTTCATCCCCCGAGTCTCCACTAGACGAGGCTGACACGAGCCGGCCTCGCACGGACCACAGCCGCGACCGCGCCAACACTGATGACCGCAACGGCGAATCTTCCGAGTTTTACCCCAGCACCGCATTTTTCGAGGGCCGCAACAGAAATAACAATGACTCGAATAGTGCCGGTACTGATCTTACTTCGAGAAACGAACCGCCGTCTACTTTACAGCGCGCCGAGTTCCACATTGAGATGGATAAGAACAAGTGTACAATCCTGTTCGACCCCCCCGTGACCGCACGGTATATCCTGCTGAAGATGTGGAACCCACGCCAGGACTCGGCCGGTAACATCGACATTCAGGGTGTCGTGGCTAAAGGCTTCGCCGGGCCGCGCTACTTCCCTGCGATGGAGTTGCGTTAGAGTGGCTGGCGCGGTACTGTTGTGGTCCGGTATTATGGAATGCTTGTGCATCCTCCCTCACGTTTTACTTACTTCTTCTTCTTTTTCGCCTCTCCACATTTTCACGAAGGACATGAAGCACATGCATGGCACTGGGATAGCGTTTGCTTGGAATTGGGTATAATGCATGGGAATTTTCATAGGGATATGAGCGCGGTTCTCGAACCATGTGAGACGCAAGAGAACGGCGTATGCAACAAACGGTCCAATGAATGGCGTTTTGAATTCAAGTCCATATCGGAACATTGGCAGTCTTCAGGCCCATAACGTAACATATCTGTGACGAGAGCTAGCCTGCGACTCTTTGTGGATGCACCTACGGCCCGAGGTTCGTCTGAGCTTGTTCCTGGAGGTCCCGCTCAGCTGCAAAGTGTGCTGTTCGAGCGTATAGACGGTGAATTACTGTCGTAGATGTGTGTTTTACCTGCGAGGGGGGCCCGTATGCAGGTTTGGCTACCAAAGCCACCAATTTGCAGCCCAAACCTGGTGTGGAGCCAGCTCAGTCGCTTGCCGGTGGTAGTCATTATGAGTAGTAGTTGAGCCACGTACTGTGCCAGACCGCTAACTACGGCTCAGCCTCGTGTGAGTCACGAGGAAAGCACCATTTGCAGCAAAGACGCCAGCGATGAAGTCAAGAGGGAGTCACAAGCGGGCCTTCCCTACGTAAATGGGAGTTTAGGGTGGGCAGCAGCGGTGCTGCGGTGCTGTAGGGGCTTGGAGGAGGAGGGGTTAGCAGGTGGAGTGGTGGCGCTGTGTTTGTGTTTGTAAATACGCTAGTCCTAACTAGGTGAGGCGCAACTTCCTTTCCTGGCTTTTTTAACTTTTTTTGGGACCTGACAGGCTCGATAAGCAACATTTTGCTTTGTGTGAAAATTTCCCTTTGGTGTGTCGTGCCTTCCTGCTCTCGAAGCTGCCATGCCATTGGAAATCGAAACACAGACACCCTATCATTGCCACTTGCAAAATACATAACAGCGATTGATCCCACGAGCTTCCGACATCTGATCTTCCCTCTCTCGCTCGCTCTCTCTCATCTTTTATCCACAACAGCTTCGTCTCGTCTCCGGAACGCATAGTCGGCACGACCCCGCAAGAGAGATCCTACGGCTGAGCCTCCAACATCACAGCGCAAAGAGACTCGCAAAAGACCCCTCCTTTTGCACCACTTTTCCACCACTTTCCCACCCTCTACGACTTTCCCATAGCAAGCACACGAGCAGACCACAAGCATCATGGCGGTCCGCGCTCAGTTTGAAAACTCCAACGAGTAAGTGACGGCTGTATACTCTGGTCCCGTGCCGCCGGCCACTTGAAGTCCATGCTAATGCAGGTAGGGTTGGTGTGTTTTCCACCTTGACAAATGCCTATGCGCTCGTCGCCATCGGTGCGAGCGAGAACTTTTATAGCATCTTCGAGTCCGAGCTGCAGGACACGGTCCCCATCTGTCGCACAACAATTGCTGGCACCCGTATTGTCGGCCGGTTAACGGCGGGCAACCGCAACGGCCTACTCGTGCCCACCACCACGACGGACCAGGAGCTGCAGCACCTGCGCAACTCACTACCCGACTCCATCAAGATTCGCCGCGTCGAGGAGCGGCTCTCGGCCCTGGGAAATGTCATTGTTGCCAACGACCGCATTGCGCTGGTGCATCCCGACCTCGAGCGGGACACTGAAGAGATCATTGCCGACGTCCTCGGTGTCGAGGTCTTCCGGCAAACGGTGGCCGACAATGTGCTGGTCGGTTCCTACATGGCGCTGACCAACAACGGCGGCCTTGTGCACCCCAAGACGAGTGTGCAGGACCAGGACGAGCTGTCGAGTCTGCTGCAGGTACCACTTCTGGCTGGTTCCGTCAACCGCGGTAGCAGTGTGATCGGCGGCGGCATGGTTGTCAACGACTGGATGGCCGTGACGGGTCTGGATACGACGGCCACCGAGTTGAGTGTCATTGAGAGCGTGTTCCGGCTGGGCGAGGGCAATGGCCCGAGCAATGTCAACTCAACGCTCAAGGACACAATAGTAGAGTCTTTCTACTAGGCGGAGCGGTGTCCGAAGCGAGCAATGAAACAAACTGAAACTACGAAATACTATACAAAACAGGTGCAGACGTGTGTATCGAAGACATTGGGCTTTTACACGGTATTACGGGCAGTGGCGTCTCGGGCGTTTATTTTTTGCATCTTCATATCTACCTTTTCTAGAGCAATTATCTGTCATGTTGTGCCTGGCAAACCGAACTGAATTCGATTTTATAGCATTGCTTCCTGGCAAGGGCAGCACGCCACTCTCGCTTCTTCACGTCATCACACTGGAAGCAGGAGAGTGACTGAATGTTGACTGATTGTGTTCAAAACTGCAACAAAAACAAGGTGCTTTGAGGGTCATATTGTACCCACTCATCTGATATTACAAGATAGACACCTTTCTACGATGCCACGTTGTTGGCATATGACTGGAGAGACATGGTTGGCCTTGGCCCACTAAGAGAAACAACTGCGTAAGCAGCCGATATCACAAACGAGGTTCCGAGACACCCCGCGAGCTCGACAAATGATGGCCTTCCGTACCGCGGCTGTTCCGAACACGAGTGCTCGTCCGGGTGGATCCTCGTCGTGGCAGCATAGCATCCTCTAATGTACGTCGATGCCCTGTTCCCTGGAGGAACTATTGATCACATTAGGTCGACAAAGTACATTGGCAAAGCGTTCGTTGCAGGCACTACTTCCGGCCTACTACGCAAAGTATGAATAAAAGGTCAATATTTCATCACTTTCCCGGTTGGGCTGGAGTATACGTCTATCAACTCACCTCATCTCCTCTACTTGTCCGGCATACATCGTGGTCGCCGGCCCGTTTTGTTCTGTTTCATCTCTTTTGCCTTTGATAATCACGCAGCACCGGGATTTTTAAGGCCGCTATTTATTTTTCGTGTTATTTTACTCTCTTTTCTCCCTTTTTTATTCGTGTTCCTGACTTCTCCGACTTTGATTGATTCATTTCCTTCCATATCTACATGGTCGTCAGTCACAACACAAATGTCGACGATCCACGCCATCTGTTGTTGGCTGACAGGTGTCTGGATACGCTAAAACGAGTACGCTAAGAGCACGAAGTGCGCTACCTCCCGTAGGGCGCCGCTGCCTTCCGCCTTTGTTAGCGTGCTCCCCTGGGCAACCGATCCTCGCCCTTCTCGCCCAGTACTTTCGTTGGCTCTGTTGACATTGCGAACATGACCCTGGACGATTTTTGGCTCTATGTGGGAGTGCGACATACGTAATCCTGGAAGCGCGTCTCGTACAAAAAAAACCCTCTTTTGACTTTTGTCCTCGCATCCTGTTTTCTTCTTTGTGTTCATAGACAACTTTCTCGACCGCACCTTCCTCGCCCATCCTCTTTCCCCTCCCTTTCCTTGAGGCTGAGATCCGCCTCTTGCCGCTTTAGGAGCCGTGCGTTCATGCACTGACGCAGAGCCGTGCCGCACCTTTTCATACTTTGTAATTGTGTTTGGCCGTGTCCTGTCGCTTCTACCGCGATCTCTGTTCCGATTTGCTGCAGTCGCCCTCGTCAGCCAACCTTCGGGCCTGCAGTATCTGCTATCTTTCCTGGGCCATCCCACTCAGCCCTTATGCAAGATTGTTTACTACACTCGCTCAGAGCGACACCCAGCCTTTTCCTGGGAAAGCAACAACAAGCGGAGGCAAGAACGACCGCGTGGTTTCCCCGTCTTCACATCGCAAATCGACAACAAGAGAAAGAGCGACCACCTACCCTCCCCTGCCACTTCTCTTTTCTCTCGTCGGCCATATCTCTCTATATTACGCATCTTAAGACAGACTAGGAAGTCGCCTTATCCCATTTGTTTCAGCAAGCCAACGACCCCGGCCTCGGCCACACCTTCCTTGTTGTACCTGCCCTGCTCTACACCCGCCACGACAGACTTGACTTCTTCCATTCTTCCATCCCTCGTCGATCCACCGCCCCTATTTGTCGCCGCCTCACACTCTCGCTCTCGGTAGTAACTCTTTCACCCACGTCCTGCTGGCCAGCCGCTACGCATTAACTGGTCATGCTAAGCGGCCCACACCTCACCAGCAGACTCTCCAGCAGAATCACCGAACCGCAGCCTCTCCTCCGGCGTCGTCACCCATGTCGTCGACCATGAGTGTTTCGCCCTCCCCATCACCACGCATGCGACGCCCGCAGCAGCATGCTTCCCCGCTCGCAAACCGGTATAGGCAGATCGACGACGGCGACACGTACGACGACTACAACGGCTACGGAGCACAAGCAGCTCCGCCAACACCAACCGAGAACCGTGCGCGAGGCGGTGATCGTGGCGGCTTCTACCAAGGTTCACTCAACGACGGTCCAGGACCAGCAGCGCAGCAGACCTCGCTACGCCCTGCAGTCGATCCTTTGAGCCCTTCGTCTGTTTCTTCATCCCCGTACCAGCCTTATCAAGCACAAACACAGCATCATACCCCGTCACACATGCGTGCCCAGAGCTACAGCCAGGACTACAATCGCAGCAACAACTACGGCTACCGCCCCAGCTACGCCTCGACGAGCGGTGCCGGCTCGTCGTCCGCCACTCACACACGAAAGCTCAGCACCGGCAACCTCCGCCCGGTGCAGGAGTACCACAACGCCTTTGCCCATGAGGACACTGCCTACACGGCCTCTCCATCCGTCTCCGTATCACCCACCCTACCCCGGCCGCCGTCCACCTCGGCCTCGCCCGCGCACTCACCGACACCTTCTGCATCCTCATCTCACTTTGCCACTTTGTCTTCTGCCTCGCGCGCCTTCCTAGAGCATCGCCGTCAGCAGTCCATCCCGAATCTGCTGCCGTCGATCCAGTCCATCGGCAGGAACCTCGGCCGCGCGATCTCGCCTGACCGTTCTTTACGATCGTTCCAGTCACCCAGGCCGGCCATTCCCACCCACAAGGACGACGACTGTGCGAGCAGCGACGAGTACAGTAATAGTGACGGCGGCGGCGACGACGACGACGACTACAGTAGTGAAGACGAGGACGACAGCCGCCGTAACAGCGGGAACATGTCTTTTACGGGTGACAGGCGGCCAGCGAATAAAAGCGACAATTTGTATACAACCTACAAGGGCGGCAGCAGCAGCAACAGCAACAGCAATAACGTCAGCAAAAATCCGACTGACTCACCCTCCGCGGCGGGCGGGTTTTCAAATTGGCTATCGGGAGGTGCCAAGGCCACGAGCCCGGACCGGGCCGCATATCCCAAGTCGTCACGTACCACAACACCGGAGCCCAAAGTTTTAGATTTAATGCTACGAGGCGGACCGAGCAGTGGTGCCAGCCCGACGACTCGTAGAGCCATGTCCGTGGCCACCGATGCATCAGCAACACCAAGAAGCACCATAACGGCAGCAGCGTCGACTACCTCGCCCTCGCGCTTCTCTCAGCTCGCTACCTCCATGACAGCGACGCTTTCCCGCCTCACACAACAGCAGTCGCCTGCGAACCCACGTGCTCTCGCGACCGGTGCGTCGTTTGAGCAGGATGAGTTCTACACAATGGACCTGGACGCCGCCCTCTTTCCGTCTGGTCACCCTTCTGACCGGGACGCCTTTTCACCGTCCGCCTTTAAGAATCTGGAAACAAATGCTCTGGGTGCCCTGCGCCGGATGCAGGCCGCCTACCGGCAGCGTGCTGTTGCACACCACGACCTCGCTGCCGAAAAGAGCGTGCGCGACGAAGAGCTCGAAGAAGCGGAGACTCGTGCCCAGCACCTCAAAATGCAGCTGGAGGGCATGGCACGGCGGGCAGCCGATCAGCAAAAGGAGATGCAGGCTCTGATGGACGAGCTGGCGGCTGAGAAAAAGGCCCGCGCACAAGAACGCGCCATGCTCCTGTCCGGTCCGCCAACAACACCAACAGCCACGGCCACGGCGTCCATGGCATCCACCGTCTTGTCCGAAGACCTGGGCGTGGACGAAGCACAGCGTGATCAGAAGCAGCGTAACGCGTCGTGGCGCCGCCGCAGCCTCAAGTCCAACGGCAGCAGCTACGACGGCAACTGCAGCGAGGAAGAGGGCGAGATCAGCAGTGCCCTCGACGAGGACGAGAGGAGCAACAGTAGCAGTAGCGTGTTTTCGCGCTCGCGCAGTCCCACATTTACGCCGAGTATCAACCTCAGCCTCGACCACGCAGCAGGCGTCGATAACCAGCCACAGGTTGCCCACCCGCGTGTGGCGGCACTGGGCTCCGGTTCTGGCGGTTCCATGCGCGTGCCGAGCGGCAACCGTTCCGTGTCGTCCGCATCCACGGTGATGGTTGTCTCCCAGTTCCAGAAACTCATGAAAAATATGACGGCGGCTATTAAGGACGAGGAGCCCTCGGCCGATCGGCTGGGCAGCAGCAGCAACTGCCGCAACTGCCGCGGGGAAGACGTCAGCTTTGCCTGGAACACGGTCAGCGTTCTGCGAGACGAGAACAAGCATCTCAAGCAACGGGTCGGCCAGTTGGAGGTGGCTGTCGAGGGCGCCTTGGACATGGTTAACGGCGTCGGTCTTGACTAGGGTTGTGTTCCAGTTTTTCCTTCGCCTTCGTTTCAGCATCTCGCTTTATCATTGTTTTCTGAGCGCTTATAAATGGTTATTGTGTTTCCGGCTTAGGCTTATTTTCTCTACTTCATATTTTTCTTCTTTGTAGGTTTAGCCTGCCCCCAGGTCGGATGTACGACGGTATGAGACATAAGAAATAAATCACGGCCGATGAGTCCTTGCATATTCCTCATATAGGCTCTGGATGTATGCTTGTTATTTTAGAGGAAATAGCAGGATTTCGTTTGCAAGGTAGAGAAGCAAAAGATACGTGCAGTTATGCCGGAGCCAGGAAAACGAGATGCGGTCATATTATGCAGAGGCAAGGTACATCAACTACACGGTATATAAACCCTTAACCCAAGACACTCCTGCATGCCTGCTTCCCACAATACACTCGGCTCTATGAGTATTGCTCATTTTCTTTCATTCCGGCCACCGCCGCGTTCGTATGTACAATCGGTGTCGATGCTAATATGACAAACGGACTTTGCGTCCGGACTCTGTCGCCCTTCCTTGCCGCGCCCGTCGTATGCTGCTCTAGTGGTGCTCCTCGCCGTGGCCGTGGCCGTGGTCGTCTCCCTTAAGGAAGTAGTGCTCGTAGCCGCAGTACGCTGCAAACGCCACCGTCGCGATGCCCAGGCCGGGGAAGCCCGCCTTGAACCGGTTCCACCGCGAGAACTGGCCGCGGTACCGCCATGCCTCACTGTGCCTTGTTAGGACCAGGTGGACCCTTTTTTTTGCTTGATCGATACAGTTTCTTTGCTGCTCGGAATCACTTACTGCCGCTCCCACGGGTCGTACCGTGGCTGCCCGCTGGCCTTGCGAAAGGCGCGAATGTCGAAGCCTGTGATATTGGGCTCGGGACCGTGAGAGGCCCGTAGTAATCTAGTGATGGGAGAGCATCTGCGGTCAGCCAATTGGCCGTTCCAATCCCTTTTCTTCCCTGTTCCTCTCTTTGTCCACAGCTGTACCAGCGTATTGTCTCCCTTGTCGGCCTTTCTTTTCGTCGTCTGTCGTAGATCGAATGCGCGGGACTGTCGTTGGCTCACCTTGTTGGGTACATTGTGGTCAATTCGCTCGATCGACGAAGGAGCGTGTGTATGCCGAGTAATGAACGTGGATCTGTTGCAGCGGCAGGCGGGGGGATGGATGGGATCCGTCGTCCTTATGCCGTCGTGTGTGGTGATGCGATGGTCCGAAAACGAGTGCAGCACCAGACGCACGCAAAATAATCGACAGCCTCGGATTGGGTGGTTTCGTTTTTACCGCCCTCCCTTAAAGGTCGTTTTACCGCAACACGCACTGTCGTCCACTGAGCTACAGGCGGCCAAGCGCTACCACGTCGAGCCTTGTAACCCCACTTTATTTCCCATGGCAGCTCTCGGATTATTAGATACGCCGAGAGCGTTTGGCAGCGGTCGTCGCTTCCCTCCCACCCCATCGCTGCGAAAGGCTCAAAGGAAAGCGCCAATGACTGTGAGCCGTCTGCGCTGGCCATTGCTCCGTGCATTTTCTGGCACACCCCGTCTACACCTCAACTGCCCTTCCTCAACACAACAACCTCTCGTCATTCAAGACCTGCCCGGCTACAAACAGCGTTTCTCGTCTCGATTCCTTTGCTCGTTGCACCGATCACCCGACCGACGACACGACGGACGAGAATCCCTAGTTTTGCGTCGCTTCCTCAATTTTCGACGATATTTTGCTAGAAAGGTAAAGCGGCGTCGAATACACATCGTGTGTTTGCTAACGACCTTTTGCCCCAGACTTCTGGAGATGTGGCCGAGGAGGCGAGGTCTGTGCATGGTGGTGCTTGTCTTGGGAGATCCCAGTATCTAATGTGTGCTTGCGCGTATAGCATCGTTTAACCCGCCCTTGTTGATCGAAACGTCGAGGCACGCGACGAACAGTCTCCTCCCCCTCGATAACGACCGCAAATTCATAGAGATCATCTATATTTAAGAACTAGGAACGAAAGGGTTGTTATCGACGAAGCTCGCTACGAACGCGACAGGCGACACGCGACGCCATCACCGAATTGGACCTCTGGCCTTGACACGCACAAGAGGGACTCCTAAAGCCACTTGGAGGTCGGGATTGAGACTGCGAGATTGCGAGAGCGAGAGCGAGAGAGTATGCCTCCACCGGTGTCTCGGTTCCAGAGTGGACCGAACACCATCTACCACCAACAGTACAATGCCCACCCACAAGCCGGTCACCCTGGCGCGCAACACCTGTCCCTCGGCCAGCAGTCCTACCTGAACCCGGCAGCAGCGGCGGCCGCGGCGGCACAGCTGAATCCTTTTGGAGCCAATGGCGGACTGAATCTGGCAGCTGCATCCATGAACCCAGGTGCTGGCGGCTTTGGCGTGGGCGACAATTCCGGCCTGGCCAGCCAGGCGGCGCGGATGGGCTTTGCACACGGCGCGCAGCTGCAGCAACAGCAAGCACAACAGCAGGCGCAGCAGCAGTCGCAGCAATCACACCAGCAGCAGCTGCACCACCAGCAGGTGCAAGCACACGCGCAGCAACAACACCACAACCACCACAACCACCACCACCAGCTGCACGCCGCGTTGGGTGAGCCGCACCAGGGGCGGATGCCCGCCAAGGGCCGGATACGAGAGGTTTGGAAGCACAACCTGGCGGAAGAAATGGCAGCGATTCGTGACCTGGTGGACAAGTACCCGTATATTGCCATGGTAGGCTCCCTCTCACGTCCCATCATACACATACTCGACTTTTCCCCCCCTAACACCCTCTAGGATACAGAATTCCCCGGCGTTGTTGCACGGCCTATGGGCAGCTTCCGCGGCAAGAGCGACTACCACTACCAATGCCTACGGACAAATGTCGACTTGCTCCGCGTTATCCAGATCGGCATCACTCTGTTCAACGAGGACGGCGAAACGCCCCCTGCACGGCCTGTATCCACCGACTCTGGTGAGCTTGGCGGGCCTGTGGGCGGCCGCCGTGGCCACCAGGGCGGCTCGCTGCCGTATTCGTGGCAGTTCAACTTCAAGTTCTCGCTCAAGGACGACATGTACAACCAGACATCCATCGACTCGCTCGTGCAGGCCGGCATCGACTTCAACATCATGGACCGTGACGGTATCGACCCCGTCGACTTCGCGGCCCTGCTGATTCCGTCGGGCCTGGTTTGCTTCGACGAGGTGCACTGGATCTCCTTCCATGGCGGCTACGACTTTGGCTACCTGACCAAGCTTCTCTTCTGCAAGCCGCTGCCTAGTGACGAGATCGAGTTTGACCAGATCATGAAGCTGTACTTCCCATCGACTTTTGACGTCAAGCACCTGATGAAGCACGCCATCCGCATGCACAACACCGGCCAGCTGACACCTGGCGACCCGTCGTCGATTGAGGTTCTGCAAAAGTTTGAGCACAAGTCTGGCCTCGAGAACATTGCCGAGGCTCTCAAGGTGAAGCGGGTGGGTGCCGCCCACCAGGCCGGCTCCGACAGCCTTCTGACCGGCCGCGTCTTTTTCCAGATGCGCGAAAAAATCTTCCACGGCGAGATCCCCTCGGAGCAGGTCGGCAAGGTGTGGGGCCTCATGGTGCCTGACATTCCGCCTGTGCCGGGCGTGGGCCACCTCGGCGGCTTCACCAACCGGTACGGCGGCATGTTGATGGGGGCTACCGGCGGCGGTGCCGGTGCTAATGTCAGCGGTCTCGGCGGTGGCGACGGCGCAAGCGGTGTCGAGACTACCCCCGGCAGTAGCAATGGCGTAAACGGAGCCAGCAGCGGCGCAAACGGCACGACGACCAACGGCGGTACCCCGAGCACACCGCACACGTCAACTGCCGGCCTTGTTAACACGCCTGCGGCGGGCAGCCACAACACCAATAGTATGGGGATGGGCCCGATGACACCTGGCGGTGGCGGTGGTGTGTTTGGCAGCTTCGCCTACCCGAACCGGAGCTAGGATCCCAGCATCATAATGTCGTCACATGCGCCGGTTTCGCAATGGCCGATGCCTGTCTCCCCAATGGCTTTCGATTTCCCGCCCCGGCGATCAGTGTCTATGCAAGAGTGGGGACAGACCTGTTCACAAGGAGGGTATGCACAAGGAGGGCAGACACGAGGAAGCGGCCTTGGCGTTCATGATGGTATCTGTACAGGAGAACATCCCATGGCACTGCCGCTCCCTGGAGAGCTGCAGGCCCAGCAAGAGCTACTCCTGATGGGACAGGCACCATCCGTGGGAAACGAATTTCACGGACGACGCCGCTCGATGGGTAGCTAGCTGAGCCAACGTATGTATGGCTCCTTGAACATGCATCCTAACTGATAGCCGTATGCCGTGTTCTCTTTGCTCCAATCCCAACGGACCCTCCTACACTTCTTCGTTTGCATTCCCACCTGGCTTTTCCGCCTTGCCCATCCTCCGTCCCTTCATCTTCCCCGACATGTATAATCCTTTCCCTCTTTCTTACCTTTTCTCTTTTCTCTTTATCTCTTTTTCGTGACCTTTTTCTGGGTTGTTTTGGACTGGTTGTGCGTGTGTGCGTTTTTTTTTCTTTTCGCGCGAGCAGTCTTTTCAAAGGATTGTTCCTTTTTTTCCCCCTGTTGTGTTTTGGTCCGTCTTATTCTAGGGAGGAATAAAAAAGATTTAAAGGAAACATCACGGATGGTCCTGGAAGGGTAGGGATGGTGTTGTCGTTCATAACTCGGCTGCATATCTCCTTCGGCCATTGTATCTAGGTAGTCTTTTTTTTGTGCGTGGTGTACTTTTCATTTTGTCTTCTTTGCATGTATTTTTTAGGTCTTCGTTGGTGTACAGGAATCTCATTGTTCCGTGTTTACTATTTGATATGGATTCATTTTATTTGTCATTTACGGCCTCTTTACATCAGGTGAACCACGGACGCTGCGTAGCATTTGTGAAATAAATCGATATTGATACTGGTCGCCAGCCACAGTGCCTGACGAGAGTCATATGCAGTCGTTGGCGCCTTGGCTCTTGCTTTCCTATACGCTCCAGGCAGAGGATATACAAAACTCAATGAAACTTATGAAAATAAACCAGGCGAACACAAACAACAAATACAAAGTCCCCGAAGTGCGCCGCCCCATGCGGAGAAAAAGGTACGAAACAAACCAAAAAAAAAGCAGAAAAGTAACCCTACGACTCCTAGAAATGGAAAACTCCCACGACCTTAAAACTGAAAACGAATCCAGAAATGCAGAACCAGTGACCAGAATCTGAACAACTATGTGATAAAAACCTTCTTGGCATCGTTGATATGGAAAATCTCGTTTGTGCGGAGGTCCCGTATCCGGTCGGATGGTAGTCCCGTTTTTCTGGCATACTCAAGCAGCCGTTCCATGCCATAGGCGTGGCCGTTTGGCAGAAGCTTCAGGTCGTGCTCAACGTGGCTCTTGCTATGGTGAGCATACGGCACGTGGCGTGCCAGCTCGTTGAGCTCAATCGAGCAAATGGGACAAATAGACGTGCCCATTTGCTGGCCGTCTCGGATGCCCCGAGCAAACGGTGACCGCTTTGGCTTACTGTTGCTGCTGTTGGCGTTGCCGTTGGAGTTGCTGTGGTCCTCAGCCGCCGCATTTGACGCTGTCTGGCCGGTGGCCGTGTCGCTGACATGGCCGTTGCCATTCAGCTGACCGATCCCGTTATTGTGAGAACCGACTGCTATGCCGGTGATGGTTGGAATGGGCGCCGGCTCGGGCGCAGGGGCCGGGTGACACGCCGGCGTCTTAAGCGCCGAGAGGCCTGACGAGAGCGCCAGGTGCAGCAGTGGCACGGATGGCAGTGACAGGAGCTGGTTGTGCGTGCTAGTGAAGAGATCTGCCAACATCGCCCAGCGCTCGTCGT
The DNA here is from genome assembly GCF_000961545.1 of Sporothrix schenckii 1099-18. NCBI lineage: Eukaryota > Fungi > Ascomycota > Sordariomycetes > Ophiostomatales > Ophiostomataceae > Sporothrix > Sporothrix schenckii. Next base: position 2,889,239 of record NW_015971150.1, read on the forward strand.
TCCAGAGCTCTGAATACTCCTCAGGCGCCTCGCCAGCCGGGTAGCACATCAGAACAGCTGCCTGTTGGCACTCTTCCGGGTAAATGTTGTGGAACGGCGTCATGTAGCGGCGGGCGTGGGTGACGGCGTCGGCCAGGCGGCCCAGGTCCGGGTTGCGCACCATTTCAATAAACTGTTGGTAGCGCAGCATGAATTCGAGCTTGCTCTCCATCTTGCGTAGCTCCTTCTTGTTGTCGGTACACCAGGAAAGCGCCTCGGTGACGCTGTGGTCGTGCAGCAGCCGCTGCCGAATCTGGGACATGTAGGCAAAGGTGTCAATATCGACCAGGTCACGCAGAGCACCAGAGGCATCGTCGTCGACCAGAGCGGCCGCACTTGCGTTGTAGCCATGGCGCAGCAGGTAGTCGACTAGCAAACGGTCGAGACGGCGGCGGCTCCATGTCTCGTAGGCAACGTCGTCGAGAGAGTGCATGCTAGCAAGCTCGGCGAGATGGGCGGTGCGGGCGTCGACATGGCGGTATATTTTGGTCTCCTCGTCAGCGCAGGCCTCGAGCTTACGTTTCATGCCGCGCATGCGGGCGACCATGCCGTCGATGCTCTTGAGGACGTCGTCGGTCGACGTGGCCGAGCCAGCATTCTTAAGACCGTTGGTTGCAGCCTCTTTGAGGGCGTTCTTGACCGATGTGCTCTCCTTTTCGACGATAAAATGGGCCGAGCGGAAGTTCTTGCGGAGGAGCTCGTACGGCAACCGAAGGAGTGGCTGGTCCTAGAGGCGGAGGAGGTTGAACAAGGTCAGCTTCGCAGTCTTGACGGACTAAGAAGAAGAAGGGAAGAGAAGGAAGAACACTCACAAGAAGGAGATGGTTGGCCTTGTCGATCCGGGCGGCGTCGTGGTTAGCCATTGTGTCGCTGCTGTCTTGATCACTGGCTCGATCTCGGCCAACTGTGCAACTGTGCAGCCGCTTGCTTGGACGGGCGAGATTTGGAGCAGTCCCCAGGTGCGGTGGTACGCTCGCCAACGAAAGGAACCAGATCAATCAAGCCAAATCGTCCGAATGTCGCCCAGTTAGATACAGTTAACGAAGTAGAGTCGACGCGTGAGTGACGTCTAAAAATGGCGGCTCGCTCGGCTTTGCTGCACGGTCCAGTGATGACCTCAGTCTCAGTGCTGGGCCGCAATAACTGTAGGGGGCGGCTGAGCTGCAGCCGGAGGCGGTAGCTGCATGCGAAGGCGAGGCTGGGAAGACGACGAGTTGTATATATTAATTCGGGGCGCTCTGGCAATATTTGTTTTGGAAAATTACCGGGCCGCCTATTGTCGTTACTTGACGTCCTTCGTTCCTTCGTGCCTTCGTGCCTTCCTGATGGCGGGCAGAGGCAGGAGGTGAGAGGTGATTATGACGGAAGAGCACCTTCTCCGGTTCCGCTATAGGTTGTGTTTCATAGGCGATAATAGTGTTCGAAGAAGGTGTCAGCGGGCCGCCACTGGTCCAAGCTTTCAGCGGTACAACATTACCGCTTTCCCACCGAATCAAAATTCTACAGCGCACTCTCATTCCAGTTACAGTGGCAGAGTGGGCTCTGTGACCAGCCGCAGTGGCCTTTATGCCCCAAAACTGGTTGACTCTCAACGTCACGACCACAGTCACTCAAATTGTTGATGAGGAATGCAAAAAGGTATGTTCTCTCCAGAAATGGAGAGCAAAAGGAAATCCCGATCCAGGCAGGGATCGAACCTGCAATCTCTTGGTTCGTAGCCAAGCGCCTTGCCATTTGGCCACTGGACCTGTTTTCTGATGGGACGCCAGCAAGAAGCAGCCTCTTTGAATTCTCGACCAGAGGGAGGGGCAATCCCCGGCTCGTGTGAGACAGGCAGACCAATCAGATCGTAGTCATGGCAAGACCCACATTTGAGCTTGCCATTGGTCCCATGTTCGTACGAGAGAAGGCGCGATTGGCTCACATGGCACAGTTCGTGCAGCGACTGTGCTCTTTGCCTATCTTGCTGGACCTCTTTTACTTACTCCGTACCGCGCCTTCCGTTCATGACATGGCAACTGACACACTGCGCACGACTCACGTGTTTTTCTGTCTCTTCCTTCCGTCACGTTCTTTTATGCGCTGGCACAGAGCTGTGTCGATTAATCGTAGTTTTTGCAACGGTCTGCTGCTTCGTAGCTGCGGCTTTGCTCTGCCTGACGAGTCAGGTGCAGCAACATACGTATCGAGCGTGCACACCCTCTGTCTCTCTCTCGGGATCATTGGTATATTAGAGCAGGATTCTCCTAGTTATCGGAAGGGTTCGTTATCCAAAGGATTCGTGTTCGTGTCTTCTGTCTTGTTCGTTCCTACCTGTCCAGGCCTTTCGTCGACAGACAGACTCGCAGGCAGGCACGACTGAACGCCCCCACTTTTCTTACCTTTCCGTGCTCGCCCCGTACGAAGTACTCGCCCCGTGACTGGCCACTCACAGCAGCGAAGAGTGGATCCGCAGCCCCGCCTTTTCTCGCCCTTTGCCTCTGTGCAGTCCAGCGTTCCCTTATATCTCGCGAAACCCCGTGCTCTCCATCCACGTGAGTCTTCTTTGCTTCTCCCTCCTCCTCCTCTTCCCACCCAAACTCGTGAAGCATCACCTGACATTGCTTTTCTGCAGCCAAAAAGCGTGACCTTCTCCATCATCGGTCAACACGACAATCGCAGTTTGGCGATAACGCCCAGAGGTATGTTTCTTTTCAGTGTTTAATCATGCCCCCTTTGCCTCTCTGCCTCGTCCGCTGCCTTTCCACGCCGCGCCAACGGCAACGAGAAAGGGTCAATTCCCAACGCGTTCATCACGTTCGACGCCTTGGACTGTCTTCCCATGAAAACACCAAAGCCCACATTTAAAAGCGCGTCGACAGGTCCCTGGGGGCCTTCTTTGCCGTGTCGCCGTTGCATTGTTTCGCTTTTTAACCTCTTTCCTTTGTCGCGCTGTGTGCTTTTCTCTCTCGGTCGTGGATTTGTCTTTTTATCGTGATGTTTTCTGTTTTGGTGGAAAAAGCAAGAGCGACAGGCGACAGGCAACATGCCTGGGGAGAATGCGCGAGGGTACTGTTAAGATGACCAATATGTGCGACATTTCAACTGTCACTACGCGTCACAACAACATTTGCTCCGCACCTGTCACAGTGCCTCTCGCGCGACCATTTTGCAAGCGCAAAATGTGTGAGACGGACGGAAATTTAAAAATAATAATAATAATAGGCACGAAGCGCTTGTCAAGTGACGACGGAACAAGCGCCAAAGTGCTGCAAAGCGGGTATCGACGAGAAGCACTCTAACACTCCTGGCTTCTGGCTTCTGCTCATGATTGACTCTAACATTGGCCAGTAGCATCTCATTACCATCCACACGATAAACGCAATGACTGAAACGGCAGTCGAACCGTCGCCGCCAGGCAGCCCTTCCAAGCGTAAGCGCGGAGCCGAGTCGAGCTCGCCAGACGCACGTCGGTCAAAGCGCGGCGCGGCTGCACAGACCGTGCCTACCGCTTTCATGGAGGCTGCGGCCCAGCCGGACCAGGCAGGTGGCGCTGAGGCCACGACCGACTTCAGTGGTGTCCCTGCTGCGGACGCCGCCACCACCGCTGCGGACGGCGCTGCGGGCACTGAGGCTGCTGCTGGAACCGAATCGGACGCGGCCAACCAGCAGCGCACCAACGCGGCCAACGCGGCCAGCGCGGCCACGGCCGCCGCCGTGCTCGACTCCATGTTCCCGCAGCTTAACGTGCCCGTCTCCACAGAAGAGACGTTTGCCAACCAACATGTCGAGGGCGAGCACCACGGCGACGCGTCGGCCTACAGTGCGGGCGATGTGACGCAGGGCGATCTGTCTCTGGACGTGGCGGGCGGCTCCAACGGCGTCGGGAAGCGGCCCATGTCTGGCATTCAGTCCAAGCCCGCCGTGGGCTCTGAGGAATGGCACAAAATGCGGAAAGACAACCACAAAGAGGGTACGTGTCACACATGCCCACATTCCCACATATCCATATACCCACATGATCCATTCCCTCTTGCACAGGTTCATGCTGACCCATATCTCCAGTTGAGCGTCGTCGGCGAGAGACGATCAACGAGGGCATCAACGAGCTGGCCAAGATTGTTCCGGGCTGCGAGAAGAACAAGGGGTCCATCCTGCAACGCGCCGTTGTGTTTATCACGCAGCTGAAGGAGAACGAAACACAGAACATTGAGAAGTGGACGCTCGAGAAGCTGCTCACAGAACAAGCCATTGCCGAGCTGTCCGCCTCCAACGATAAGCTCAAGGCCGAGCTCGAGCGCCTCTACAGCGAGCTCGAGACCCTGCGCAACGAGAGAGGCAATGCCACGGCCGGCGAGGAGAAGGCAGAGGCGACGAGCTAGTATTCCCTTCGCGATCCTTGCTAGCCTCGCGGTTTCTTGTTCTTTTATTGTCGTTCCGGTTTCTGTTTTTCCGCGTTTGTCACCACCTCGTCTTTCTGTCGCTTCTTTCACCTCATTTACTTCTTCATGTATTTCTCTCCTTGTTCGTCGCTCCTCTCTTTATGTGCTAGGGGAGTCCTGCTGCTCCGAGGTTTTTTATGCTGTCGGAAATCCTTTTTTGCGTTGTCTTATTTTTCTTTCCCTTTTACATTGGCTTTTTTTTTGGCGCCCGTCCCCTGCGAACACGTCATACATCAGGCAGACGCAGGGACAGCTCCAAACAGGGTACGCACACGAGTCTCCTCAAATTTACCCCCGGGCGTCGCATGACAGGCTTTGCCAGCATACATCAAAAAGGAGGGCACAGGTTATGATCCCCCACGGCGTTTTCAGTCTTGCTTGTCCGATACATTGACACGACGGGAAAGCATTGTACGTTCTCGATGGATGTCAGAATGCATCGGACAGGGGCAAAGCTAGTGATGTGAGGGTGGGAGTTTCGCGTTTCGATGGCTCGGACGCCATGTCCATCTTGGTATTCTATTGTCTTTCTTCGGTATTATAGTCGATTCCTGTTTTTTCTTTCATTAGTTATCGCGTACCCCAGCGTCTGGTCTCCGGGTTTGCTTCTGGCCCTAATACGACATTGAAATCCTCTCTACCTCGTTGCACTTCTGGCCATGTTCCATATTCATGCTACTGTTATATAGAAACAGTCTGTAATATGAATGAGGTAGAACACGATCCAGGACGACTATGGGCACGGCGGCTTGTTTCGCATGACTTTCTCTGTTCGTTTACCTGTTTCAATTCCCTCACGTCCGATATGGAGCCCTCATTGTCGCGTGCACCTACCCAAATATGCTTAGCATCGTCTGGTGCCGCCCTGCTACAGGCCGCTTTCGAGATAGTGAATGCGGTGCTACTGTGGCGTGTGGGGATGACAACGGACACAAACAGCCACCCAGAAAACGATGGCATAGATCATGTAGCCGCAAAGGTATAAAGGAACGACAAATGCCGGTCAAGGGAAAGGCAAGAGTCCTGGCCCGAAAGCGGAGCCGGCGGGCAAGATGCAAAATGGGTAGGAGGCCCTGGTCTCGCGCTGGTCATCTCCAGATAACAGAGAAGGAGCAAGTCCGTCGTAGCAACTTCCACATGGTCAAAACCTCATGCGCTCTTCGGGGTCCCTTGGCGCAATTGGGGCATTATTGGCCGGCCACCTAGACGGCATATCAAGCGGCTGCCGTTGCCTTTTCTGATCTGGAGGTGTTGATGGCACAGTCTGCTGCCAAAGGTATCCTTCCTAATCAGGCAAGTCCAGGCGGAGCCCAGCACTTTTGGCACTTCGTTGCCCCCCATCGATAGCTCTTTCTTCCTCAACCTCCACTAGTACCCCACCTCGTCATCTTTTTGGCTCGCGTTGCCATCGCCGCTGTCGCTCTTGCCTTGCTTCTCTCTGTACTTCGTGCCATTTTATGGTAATTTTTGTTACTATTCTTTCGGCATGGCGCCTCCCTTCCCCAACTAACGGGCGTGCCACATGCACTAGGGGCTATCGGTTCCAACCCCAGTTCGGTCCCTGAGCTGCGCCTGCCTTACCTATGCCGTCAGTAACCCGCCGATGATAAGGCAAGACCCAGCTGGACCTGGTCGCTGGAGCTTCACTCTAGCGCAGCTTCTCGTGCGCTTTTTCTCCTGTGCCATTCCCTGTAGACAGCTCCATCCACAGAGTAGGACCAATACCAGACGATCGTCTCGTCACACTGCAGCCCACGTTGGATGCGCACCTCTCCAAGTTCTCCACTTGAGATTCCGGCAGAGGCGCGCCTTCCCCATCCATCGACGCTCTTTGTCAATGTACGGCAACTGCTCTATTTCTTCCCCTCCTGCCCTCCGCTCCCTTCGCTCCCTCCATATTTAGTTTCAATCTCTCTCTTTTTTTCCGTTTTGGAAACTGCTTTCCCGGATCTTCCTTCCCTTCTTTCTTTTTCGTCTTTGTCTCGTGGAGCGGCCAATTGGCTCAAGGACAACCCACAGTTTTACCTCTCACAACGTTCTCGCAGTGACGCCGACCTCCCATCCCACCTTGTTTTGCTCGCTTCGAATAGCTCGATTGAGCAACCCAACCCTCTTCTTTGCGTCTTTCTCTCTCTTCGTCCTTCTGTCCCACGCCTTGGTTTTCGTCCTCGTCACCCTTGACGCCTCCTCTTCAGCTCCTTCCTTGTGATCCTCTGCTCCTTCCCGTTTCTACATAAACAATGGTTGCTGTCACCGCTCTCCGGGGCGGCAGCCGCCACCTGGCTCGCTCTTTCCTCACGCCAACTGCCTCCTTTTCGTCCTCCGCCTCCTCTTATTCTTCTTCTGCGTCTTCTCTTCTCCGTCACTCGGCACGTCGCCTCCCTGCTTCATCCGTCTTCCGCACCATGGGCTCTGCTCCTTACTCCTCCGCGGCCAACCAGCTGTCGACCCTGCTGGCAGACGAGCCCAGCGGTCCCTCGATTCAGGTGGCCATCCCGGGCCCCAAGGCCAAGGCGGTGGCCGACGACCTCAATGCTGTTTTCGACACTCGCGCCTTGAACATGGTCGCCGACTACCGCAAGTCGCACGGCAACTACATCGTCGACCCTGATGGCAATGTGCTGCTGGACGTGTACGCCCAGATTGCCTCCATCCCGGTCGGCTACAACAACCCGGCTCTGCTGGCTGCTGCTCAGTCGGAGGAGATGGCCCAGGCCCTGATCAACCGCCCGGCTCTGGGCAACTTCCCTTCGGTCGACTGGGCCGACATTCTGCGCTCTGGCATCCTCAAAGTGGCCCCGCCCGGCTTGGACCAGGTGTTCACCGCACTCGCGGGTTCCGACGCCAACGAGACGGCCTACAAGGCCGCGTTCATGTGGCGCCGCCAGAAGGAGCGCGGTGGTCCCAGCGTCGAGTTCACTGAGGAAGAGATGAACAGCGCCATGGTCAACCACGGCCCCGGCGCGCCCGACCTGTCCATCTTGTCCTTCAAGTCGGCCTTCCACGGTCGGTTGTTCGGCTCGCTGTCGACCACCCGCTCCAAGCCGATCCACAAACTAGACATCCCTGCCTTTGACTGGCCCCGCGCTACCTTCCCCGAGATCAAGTACCCGCTTGAGGAGCACGCCGAGGAGAACGCCAAGGCCGAGGCCGCTGCCCTGGCCGAGGTCGAAGATCTGATCCTCAACTTCCACTCCCCGCCCGCCGCCGTCGTTGTCGAGCCGATTCAGTCCGAGGGCGGTGACAACCACGCATCGCCGGCCTTCTTCCGCGGCCTGCGCGAGGTGACCCGCAAGCACGGTGTGCTCATGATTGTCGACGAGGTGCAGACCGGTGTGGGCGCGACGGGCAAGTTCTGGGCCCATGAGCATTGGAACCTGCCCCACCCGCCCGACATGGTGACCTTCTCCAAAAAGGCCCAGACCGCCGGCTACTACTTTGGCAACCCCGAGCTGCGCCCCAACAAGCCGTACCGCCAGTTCAACACATGGATGGGCGACCCGGCCCGCGCCCTGCTCTTCCGCGCCATCATTGACTACATCCAGAAGAACGACCTTGTCGCCCAGACCGCTCGCGTCGGCGACTACCTGTTTGGCAAGCTCGAGAAGCTGGCCGCCCAGTACCCCGACCAGTTCGCCAACCTGCGCGGCAAGGGCCAGGGCACTTTTATTGCGTTTGACAACCCGAAGCGTGATGCGTTCCTGGCCAAGGCCAAGACCTTTGGCGTCAACATTGGCGGCTCTGGTGCCAACGCCGTGCGTTTGCGGCCAATGCTAATCTTCCAGGAGAAACACGCCGATATCCTGATCGATGCCCTCGAGAAGATCGTCAAGTCGCTGTAATGGAGCCGTGTCGCAAGTCGATGCAAGAACAAAATAAACAAAGGAAATGAAACAAACGACAGAAAATACGTGGTCACCGAGGTAGAACCATATCACGGGAAACGAAACAAAGAGTGGGCAGGACAAGTGGGATGATGTTTTACGGTTTTCATCATTAGTTGTTTTATCGTTGCAGTGCTTTCTGCCTCATAATAATTCAAGTCGATCGAAATTGTCACATGAATTACTCCATACTCTTGAAGGTGTATTTTATGAATTGCGCTGTGGTTTATTTTAATTTTGCTCTATTTTTTACTTAATAAAAAAATAAAGGTGCTCAAATCTTAACTGATCAGCCGACCGGTCTCGTTAGTAAGTGAGCTCATGCATTGTTGCCAATGCTGATATTCGAAAAATAAAAAAAAATCATACATGAATAGAGTACCCAGTATATGGAAGAGGTAGATATAATAAATAGAAATAACGCCAAAGGAGACGCAGGAAACCCAGAAGACATGCACAGTCACCCCGATGATACAAAACTGTTGAAACAGGGGAATTAAAAGAGAACATTGACCGCGAATACAGCTTTTTACTCCACCTAGAAACCATCCCACCTTTTTGAAAATGTTGAAAAAAGAAGCGTGGACAACGATACGAGAAGGAGAACGTATTAACCAAAGGAAAGAAAAGAGAGAATAAAAGTACTAAAACAATAAAACCCAGGCAAATAATGACATAAATACGATGAATTAGGGCCGAAAAGCCAAGGGGTGAAATATATGCTCGTCATCCCCGTTTTGTTGCTGCAGCACATGAACAGTTTCGCGGCTTTTACTGTCCGCCTGCGCCACTCACGGCAACCGGTGATACTTGTCCGGCAGGGCCGTTTTGTTTTGTCTGCTCTTCAAAGTCGCGCATGGCGTCCTCGTTCTCACGCCGCAGTGCCTCTTCTTCCTCTTCCCGCTGCCGCCGAGCTGCTGCAAGTTGCCCGTCATCCTCTTCGGCGGGTGGAGGTGGCGGCGGTGGCGGCGTGGGTGGTGTCAGGGTACCAGCGTTGGCCTCTTCGTCTTTGAGCCTCTTGATGGACGGCGTCTCGGATGGCGTGCCGTTGGGTGATGCTCCAATAGGAGCACCGTTTTCTCGTCTAGTGCCTGTATCACCAACAAAGCCGCTGTCGGCCCGTTTGCGTTTCCGGTCGGATGTCTCGGGAGAAAGCGTCGTCGTCGCATCATCTGTGGCTGGCTTGGCCCCGTCATCGTCGCTCAGCACCATATCGTCGAGAGCGGCGAGATCCTCGTCCTTGTTCTGGTTCTCGCTGCCAGCTGCCGCGGCAGAGGATGAGTCTGTCACAGCCGTCATCTCCGTGTTTTTGCTGCCCGTGGCTGCATCGCCAGACGCAGAAAACACAGCGGCCGCCGCTTGCTTTCCGCCGCCATCGTCTTGGCGGTCGGCCTTACCAGCCTTTTTCTTTTCGTGCTCCTCGTACTTTTTGACGGCCCGCTCAAAGTAATCGTGAACGTGCACCTTCATTTTTTTGGCCAGTGCCAGCGAAATGGTGTTGGGGTCATCCACACGATTGTTCTTGTAGTCCGAGGCAACAATCTTTTTGCTGATATCTTTGCCAAGCCTTTTGATCTCTTCTCTGGGTAGTCGGTTGCGGTACCGATCGGTGACAGATTTGATATGGGGATGAAGCTATGCAGACAAAATTAGCTCTGCACGACAATTCGTGTAGCAAAGAAATAAGAAATATGGCAAGGGGTAGCTGGGCGCATACAGTATTTTCGTAGATTTTCTGCTGCTTTTCAATGGGCAGTGACCGCCACCGTTCGCTTTTCGGCTCCTGGACGGGTGTTTTGGCCGCTTGCGGGGTGTGAGTGATGGATGGCCGTGGCGCTTGCTTTGTAAGGCGGTCGATAATATCCTGCACAGCGTCTATCTCCTGCTGAGCTTTAGTCAGGCCCTTTACAATTTCAGTAGGCGCCGTGGGCCGCTTCCATGTAGTTGCACCGCTCTTGTTGTAGTAGTACACGTTGCCCTTGGGGTCTGTCGCACTAAACCAGCCAGTCGGCAGGTTCTGTGTGGCAGTCTGGTTGTTGTTTATCGGCTTCCGCTGGTTCCGTGGCGTCCCGTTGTTGCTATGGCTGTTGCCGTTGATGAAAAAGTTGCTGTTCCGCTGCGGGATGTTGCTCCGTGGGCCCTTGGGGATGTTCATGCCGTGCAGTGGGGAGATGGGCCGCGGGCGGGGGGTGTTTGTGTCGTCTGCGCTTTCGTTGTTCTGCACATCACGGCCACGGCGGTCTTCGAACGCACTGACCGGCGCATTCGGGTCGAACTTCTTGCGCGGGATGCGGTAGGCAGTCTGCAGCTTGTCCCACTCCTCCAGGAGGCGCTTCGACTCGGCAGCCACGTCTTCATGATCCGACGTCGACAGGTCCCTGATGGCCAGCTCGATGTTGGAGTCGGAGATCTTGTTCTTGGTCAAGCGTGGGAACATGTACAGGATGTCGAGTACCTGCAGGACGACATTATTGTCGTCCTTGAACAGAGTCAGGATCGAACAGAGGATCTGGTAGCCGTGCATGCGGACCACACGGTGGAGGACACGCTCGTCGTCGCGAGCAGCCTGGATGCGCGCCAGAAGCTTGACAGCAATCCACTTCTCCTTGCACTGCATGAGCGCAGCCATGACTTTGGTGACGCCGTCCTCCGCCAGACCCGACTGCTGCAGGCTGCTGACGTACTCCTCGTCGTCCTCGTTGGGCTTCTTGCGTCGCTGCTTCTTGGCCACGGTCGTGTCCCAGCTATCCGGGTCGTCGATGCCGAGGGCCTCGATGGTCGCCAAGGAGAGCTTGGTCGCCCGCTCGGTCTGGGTCTTGCCGCCGATGAAGCCGGTACAGTTGGGCTCGCCACAGTAACATGGCTGGGGGTCGGCGCCGTAGCGGTCGACGTTGTAGTCGAACACGAGCTCCTCGCCCGCCCGGATCGATCGGCCAGCAAAAATGCCCATGCGCAGCTTGTTGCCGACCACCCACTTATCAACGTAGCAGTTGGGGTTGCACGAGTGGTTGCAGAAGCGACCCAGGTTGCCTTTGCGCGTGGCATCGACAAACTCGCTCTTTGTGAGGGACATAAAGTAAAAGTGCTTGATGCCTTCCTCGTCATATTGAATCATTCGCCGGCGAAAGGTGGGCTCGTTGATGACTTCGCCGATATACTCGAAGATGAACTCGTTTTGGTGCAGGTCCGCGTCGGTGCGGAGGCCAAAGCCCTTCTTTTCGGTCTTGATGACAGACACGCTTGCATATTGCCTCTGCTGGAATCTCTGGTTTTGGCAGTGGTCGCCGCAGTTGCAGCCACCTTCTACACACTCCATCTTGGTCGCGCGGTTGATGCAGTCGCTGTCCTCGCCGCAGGACATGTTGCGCCCATCGTCTACAAAAATCACGTTAGCAGCCAATCAACGGACAATAACTGGCTGTCGGAGAAGACACGTACGCAGTTCCTCGGCACAGTCGCAGTCAAAAGCATCGTTGTCTGAGGAGCCCATGTTCTTTGAGCCGTACAGGCAGTCCTCAATGACTTGAAACTTGCTGGTGGCCTCGGCTGTGGCGTCGGGAAGCTGGTCGAAGAGCAGCCGGTTCGGCCTTGAAGACGGCGTCGCAGACCGTGACGCCTTGGCCGACGACTTTCGGTTTGGCCGGGATGCGGCGGCGCTCGTGTCTGGAGTTGAGACGTCGCTAGGTGATGGCTTTACATCGTCGTCGGGCGACCGGCTGCGCGAGACCGATTCTCCTTTTGATCCGTTGGGCGTGGCGGATCCCTGGAAAGGGCTGGCCTCGCTCTTCACGGCCACTCGTACGCCATTCTGGGCTCGCGTGCCATTCGTCCTTGCGCCGGTGGTCGTCATGTTCGCAGCAGGTCCGCGTGAGGCGTGTGGTATCCGCACATCGTCGTCCATCTGCTTCGTTTGTGGTATCGGTGGCACCGCCGTCGCAGTCGCCAATGTCGGTGTTTGTCTTCAGGAGCCCGCCTCCGTGCGGTGTAGATTTGGGGCTACACTTCGATCTCAGACTGCTCTCACGCGCAACGCGGTTCTTTGTAGGTCGAAGCGACAGGCTAAGCCGACAGTGATGTCAGGGGTTCTTGTTACAGAACGGCGGCCTAGCATGGGATCAAGGACCGCCCGCTTGTCGAATGGCCCCGATTTGTCTTCGTCCAACGCCGTGCCAAGTGGCAATGGAGGCCAGACGGGCAACGGTTGGCGGGTTGGCCTCGAGGGTCGAGTTTCCTACTCGTGTCGTGTGGTGCCGTCGAGCGCGGTGGCGATTTGGACAAATGGCAGCGAAGCCGTGACAGAGGCCAGAGATGGTCGGTGGTCGGCAACGCAAAGGAAAAGACGACAAGTCTGGCTGACGCGGTGCAAAACCGGATGTGCAGGCGTGGATCTGGAGTGAAGGGGCCGCTTCGACGTTGCGTGCGGGCGAGGACAGGCGTGCTGCTCTAACGCGCGACGGCGTTAGTAAAATTTCACCCGGGAAAATGTCCTCTATTTTGCAGGGTGGAGAAGCCTATTGTATCTCCGTACGGGGTAGCCAATGCTGCAGAAGATGTTTTGTTATGCCTGAGGGAGAAGATAGAGAGGGAAAACGGTGATTGAAAGTGGCGGACACGAAGTAGCAACATCTCTACGCTCGAGTGTTCGTTGCTCCTTCCCCAGCTCTATTCCTTTTCTCTTCCTTTTTGTTATCTCACTCTGTCGCCCTTTCCATTTTTTTTTTTAGTTTGCATTCAGGGGCCCTTCGCGCTTTCCTCGCATGGCATCACCTATGTGCATGCCGCTCTTCTCCTAACTAAACGCGTGGGCGTAGGCCGTTGCGCATTTATCAACTGTCAGCAGGCGCGACCGCCCACTGTGGGCATTGTACTACCATAGGTTCTAGCGCACACTCTTTGTCGGATTAGCAGTAATTGCGACTGCCGGCAGGCGTGCCTTCCGCCCGTAGTTTCCTGTTGCCAGTGGGATTGTCTCTCTTTGGTCCCATCGTCCACCATGGAATCCACATGGCATATGCGGAAGGCGCGATTTGTAGCCGCAATGGTTCTTCCTGCTCGCTCTTGCTTGCAAAGTACTTCTGCCAATAAATGCATTCTTCGGTGGTGTCGATTTGACACAACTGTGACCCGGTGATGTGCTGCTTAAAACAATTCATTTGGTCCAGTGACACCATCGCGGTGATCTGCTATTTACCATTTTTTCTCATGGTATTTGTAACAAGGTCACTTTGCCATAGTTTATATTCGTCTTTGCTGGACTAAGAGCTGGGGCCTTGCCCCACTTTCGTCTGATCCAATATCTTGGGCGGTGCTGTCAAAGTGCGAACGATTTCATTGCGCCAGTCGTTTGCCTTGTCGACGATCTGTGACAGCCTTGTGAGTGACTTGTCAACCGGTTCGTCCAGCTAGAAAGTTCCCGGTGAATTCCACGTGGCGAGCCTGGTGTCTGCTCGAGCTTACAGACCTTAAGTTGGTGGGAGGCTTTTCCCCAAGCTTTTCCAAGTTTACCAGCAATCTGGTGCAGGATCCCATCCGGAGTTAGACGGTGCACTCGATGGCCAGACCGCCCTTTGCCCCACGGCCTGCCGTTTGGAAATCGCTCTCGAAACCACGTTCAGGTCGAGTCGAGTAAAATCTCACATAGCGGAGTATGACCAAGTCGTGCGTATAAATCGGGAAAGCCAGCCAAGCAGTCAAATTGGGTGTTGCATTGCACAATTCTTGACTCTCAAATCCGTGTTCGATCTCTTGTCTGGGCCGAGCATCCACAGTTTGGCAAGGAGAGGAACATTGTAATCTATTTGCAAGACGAGGCGTTGAAGCTTGATTCGACGGGTCGGACCCAATCGACGAGGACGCTGATGCAAGAGGCAGAAGATGGGCCCCGTCTCTAAGCACTCGCAGGGCAGACCGTGGGACAACGTAGACGTGGAAGCAATGGTGCACAGCCCGGGGAACCACAACGCATAACTGCATGCAAAACTGGGTAAATTGTGTCAGCTCTTGGGACAATAAAACAGGCAGCCGGTGAGTGGTGCGCCAGCCTGTCGGATCCTGCGATTTGTTAGCTGCTGCTGTTAGAACGAGGCAAGTGCCGTCTTGCCAACGCATCATGCAGATATTATGTGGAGAAGAGCCCAGACGAAGGCATGCGGGCAGGGCAATGATGTAAAGAGCAACGTAGCTCAAGGGGGAGAAGTAAGTAAAACGCAGGGTGGCATAAGAAGTATAAATCGACGAAGCCTTTTGATGTCGCCCACATTGGGACCAAAATCAAACGCCTTTCTTCACATCTCCGTTTTTCGAGTCCGTCCCGGGACGGCCCACCTGGCGATACTTCGAATCCGTTCAATGGACCGGCCTACTCGACCTCGATACGACTCTCACTTCGTCAAACTGAGCCACAGCAACACGGAAGAACTGTTGGCGTGTGCTTTTGTGTTCTTTTGTGTTCTTTTCATCCCTTACCCACGCCTAGGAGGTAATTACCGAGACGGTGACTGTTCGGAAGCTGCTTCTGACTTGTTATTGGCAGACGCCGTCCACCTAACGAGCCATTCACACCTCACAGATCATCTTACCCTGGGTCTCGGCCACCGACTTTGGCCTCCTGTCCCACTTTTTCGTGCGCTCGTTCAGCCCTTTCATCTTCTGTCATCCATGTTGCACGCCGAGTTAACGTTAGACTCCCGGGCAGTCCCGTAGTGGGAAAAATAAGAACAGGGCAGAAACGACATCTCGCCTTCTACCCTACGTCCGGGCATGGCGTCCAGTGAGGGAACACTAGATGCCCAGGGCGACAGCTGAGTCCGGAGTCTGGACGGTCGATGACGGTTGAATTGTCTTTGTGTCACGCAAGCGCTGACCATGACCAGGCCGGAAAGGCTGAGAGAAACAAGAAGAAAAAAGAAAACAGAAAAATGGGACAAGAAGGACCTTAACTGGAGGCCGCTCTGTTGTTTTTTCTGGAAAGACCAGCCACTGCTGGTGTATCGATTGCCCCGTGCCCAGTTGTCAGCGCAGTCGTTTTTCTTCTTCTGTTTCTTCTCATTTTTTTTTTTGCCTCTTCCTGCTTCGCACTTCCCTTTCTGTCACACGCTTGAAGGCCTCCGTCTGATGCCATCAACATCACAGCAGAAGAAGTGGCTGAGAAATTGGGGGGGGGGGGGGGTGGGGGGTGGGCAGTTGGCCGAAAGGGGATCCAGAAAAAGAAAGAATCCAAGACTTGTAGCCCACGAACGGCGCAAAACAATGACCAAACCGGACAGACACAAAAAGGTTGACTGGACTCGACAATGCTCTGCGAAGTGGACATTTATGGGGGTGTCAGGCGGTTTTAGTCGGACGGCCCCCATTGGCTGGCTGCAGCATCGTGCAGCATGCATACACCTGCTCCTGCATGCAGGTTGTATAAGAGGGTGCGTCCAGCAGACCACTTATTTTCAGCAGCAGCTGGCTGGGCTGCAAGCGACAGATTGCGGACAGGCGATGCAGAGATGCAAGTGCATGAGAGCGAAAACAGCACAAAAAGTACACTTTTGGGAGACTGCGACTTGGGAGACAGAGAGAGAAAGAGAGAAACAGAGAGACAATAGCAGTTGCAGGAAGAAAGAACAGGCCGACTGTGACGTTCTCCACAGTCACTGCCTTGCGCATGCGCCGAGCGCGCGCAGAAAGCAGGCAGATGAGCGGAAATCGACGATATGACAGGAAAAGAAGGGCCCACTGTTGTCGTCGTGCTAGATGTCGAGTGACGCCCGGCTGATCCCTTCTTGTTGGCTCCCGCATTTGTTAGGCTGGAGGAGTAAATATTGGCGCCCGCTCGGAAGGCGATCCAATTTGCTCAGAGCAGGATCAGGGCCCGCTTGTTGAAGACACAGGGGAGCAAGAAACAGACGTGCGAAAGATGAGGCAGCACACTTGATAAAAGAGAGGAAGAACAGGCCGCTGGAGAGAGACAAATCGGTCTCTTGATCTGAAGGGGTTCCGAGGATGAGACAACGCAAAAGGAAGTTGTCGGTGTAATCGCAATTCCGACAAGAGAGACAAAGAACAGAGGCAGAGGCACAGCAGCGCGACGTGTTGTCGCATATCGCCACCGCCAGTTCCTGTTCCCTGTTCCCGCCGCGGTTATCTCGCTCGCCAGCCAAAGGCGCAGAGGCCGCTGTTGTGTACACAGTAGGCCGTGGAAGACGACTGGTATCGCGGGTCGATGCGGTTGAAGGAGAAGAGTGGCTGTTGCAGAAGGAAGGATGGGGCCCTGAATGGAAAAGGGCCTAGCACGGCCAACCTCGTGTGGCCGCAGAAAGTGGTCGCAAAAACGGCAGGAGGGAGGGGTGCAAATGGCTCTTTCCTCGTTCCCTGACAGCAGACTGCACAGATGGAGCACAAATGTTGGATGGCAACCGCGCACTTGCCCTTTGCCTTGCGGAACATTTATGTTTGTTCTTTCCTTGTGGGGTAATCACATTGACCAGGGATTGGCTCCCGGCCAAAGGGGCTTCTTGATCTTTGCGTTTGTCTGCAGTCAGCCGTCCCTTCCTGTTTTGTGACCCCAGATCTGGACTCTCACACTCGCTGCCTTGCATGACTTGCGTCTTCTTGTTTCTACATATACTTGTTTCTGTCATATTTTATTTTCACTCTCCCTCTCTCTTCTTGATTCGTTGTCGCAAGTAATATCTTCTTTCCCCGTTGAAGGCCTGCGAGTTGCCATCCAACCGGTCACCTGTCGGTCACCTGCCAACATTCTGCCTCGCACCATCGCTCTTGCACAAAAACGTGCCTGCTTGCCCTGCGCTGGACTCCCAAAAGGGCAAGAGAAGGGAAGAGCAGAGAGAAGGAGCCACAGCCAGGCCACACTGCTAAACGATCGCCGGTTCTCTTCTTTCCTCTCCTGCCGCGACGGTGTCTTGCTCGCTCTTACCCTCTATCTGACCACTTCGCACATCTCGCTCCTGTCCCTTTACCCCTTGTTTATTTCGGGTTTTGCCATCATCAACCTCACTTCGCCTTCTCCTTCGACTTTGCAGCGTTCATCTGTCGCGCTTTCGCGTGTCTTATCTGGCCTCCTTCAGCCCCCCCAGATCTCATCATTTCTTCCCGGCTCGACACCCAGACCCCTGACTGGCACCGACACGATACTACCGACTGTTACGACCCTTTCTCCCCCATTCGGGGTACTTCACCTTGACTGGTCAGGCACTGCTGACCTTTTCTCCGTTTTGTTTCGTCGTTTGTTTCCTTGTCCTTGAGCCACCTACTTCGACTCGCCTCTTTGTGATTTGTTTTCTTGTAGCGTGTGCGTGCCCTCGCTTGCCTCCGTCACCATATTTTGTTTGGTGACCATTTCTGTCTCTCCTGTATTACTCCACCACTTTTGTGGTATCGCGTTGTTTCCACTCTTTCGTGTATTCTATTTCTCTTGCTCACACACTCGCTTCTGTCCCCTCCAACCTCTTCACTCTCTGCCCCCTCCAACCTCTTCACTCTCTGCCCCCTCCTTCCACGCACCAACCCTTGTCCTTGCTTGCCAGCTATATCCGCTGTCGATTTCAAACAGCGCTCCACCTCGTCTCCGTCTCTCATGTCTCTCACTGGCCTTGTCTGGACCCTCGCCAACAGCAGCTCTTCTTTATCGAGAGGACACACCCCCTGGTAACACCCAGTCAAGCAGGTGGGCTTCAAAATCGTCACCTCCCGGAAAAAAAGAGACATAATAAAAAACAGATCGAACACGGTCAGCCGCGAAGGAGATCTGTGTCCTGCTTCCTTTGTCCTACCTTACGGCATTTCTCGTTACCGTCTCCTTTCTCTATTCTCGTAGGGTCCCCTGGTCCACGCTGGTGTTTTCGTGTTGACTATACCCTTTCCGAAGCCAATCTAGTTCCCGCAAAAGACGCGCGCTTGCTCCAGTTTTGGTCTTTTGCGCGTCTTCCGTCGACCTCGGACACCAGGAATATCTTAACAACAGGCTGGCACCCCTCGTCTTGTCCTCCGTGGCCTTCTGCTGATTGATTCTTCCTCCGCCAACGTCAGGCAACGCCGCCCCCGCCGCGTTTTTTATATTATTACAACCCCCAGAGGAAGAAGTCACCAGAGTCACTCTACTCACTTTAACGATTGTCGCTTTCATTTCACTCTCACCTCCCACTTTTTTCAGCCGTTGCTTTTCCTGGCCTCAGAGCCGCTACAATATTCGGGACCGTTTCCCAAGTGCCTAACGTTATATTCGAAGGGAACTCTTTTTCGTCGCTCCTTTTTCATTGCAAATATAATTTCTGTTTTCAAAAGGCCTTCCCTGGTTTGGAAAATCTCCTTTCGCGTGTTGTTTGGAGACATACTGGGCCTCTTACCTCTACATAGGCTCATCGTGAGTCTTGCTCCCGGCAAGCTTTTCACTCTTTCACGATCTGTTTCTTTGCATGGTTGTAAAGATCTGTTTACTTCTTTTCATCGACGACCGAGCCACAGGAAACGTCGCATTATTGTGATTGCCTCCACAGCCGCATTTCAAATGCCGTTCCACTAACCTCCCTGCCCCGTTCCCTTCTCCCGTCTGACACGACTCCCCCATCCTGGTATGACGCCAGAGCCGGTGCCAGAAGGCCCTGCTTTTGAAAAATGGACACATCATTTGACGATCGGGAAAAGGTTAGCATAGATGACGCATTCGCAAACTTCGTGGTAAAACGCTTCGCTAACACGACCGACAGCGGTTCATTCTTGCAGAGATGGTCAAGGCCAGCCACCTTGATGTCAGTGCCGTGATCAGCTTCGTCAAGCACTTCAATATCTCGCCCGACTGGCATGAGATGCAGATACCGCATGGTGCGCAAGCATAGGCTTTCCACTTCATTACCTTCGCGTTCCATACCCGTGGGAGGGGAGAGGTTGGCAAAGCAGATAAAGGCCGTTACTTACACTTATTGTTGTCTAGGTCGCACTATAAACCAGTGTAGGCAAGCCGCAGCCTCCATGGGCATCGAAACGCCACCGATGTTTACACAACAGCACCATCAACAACAACTCCAGCAACCGGGGCCACAATACTCTCAACAACACCGCCAACAATCCGAGCAGCAAAACTCGACTGTAGCCCAGCAGCATCAACAGCATCGAGCTCCCCAGCAGCCGCAGCATCTCCAGAACCTCCAGCACCAGCAACAGCAGCAGCATCAACGACGCCAGCTCCAGCAACAGTCGCCTTTCCAGGTTCCAGCCCCGGTCGCGAAGCGCAAATCGTCCAGTGCCTCGAGCGAGAATGTCCCGAAGAGGCAGGCAGTTTCTCCTACCGATATAAATGGCCCGTCGCGTGCTCGCAGTATCCAGCCACGACCGCCACCAGCTAATGGCGCCTCCTCCGAGAGACAGACGCCTGGCGCGATTGCGCCCCCAACTCAAACCCTACGTAAGAAAAGGGGCAGACCATCAAGGGCAGATAAGATTGCCCAGGCTCAGGCTGCCGGGTTGACAAACAATCCCTTCCCATTCTTGGCACCCGCAGGCAAATCTCCATCGATAAACACACCGCCGGCAGGCCAGCCAGCCACGATGAACAATTATGGACAACCAGTCAACTTCCCCCCGCAAATACGGTCAGCTCGGATCCACAGTCCGGCCGTTGAAGTGACCGCGGAAGCAAGTGTAAGTACCACTTCCTGTTAATCTAGGGCGAGAAGCATGGTTTAACAGTGGTTTAGCCTATACCACCAAGCGGATACTTGAAGCCGGCAGAGGATCGGAAACTGGCGCCTCTGAAGCACGAAACTTCGCCCACCGGCCTGAAATCAGACGATGCGTTGCCCGACCGGCCGAAAACGCCGCCCCCTGAACAAGACTCGCAAGCTGCAGAAAACTTAGGGTCTCATTGAGACGGCAACCCCGGCCGTTGTAACAACGGGAGTGCGGCATTCCAGCAGAAGCTACGATACCCGATCATGACGCTCAACGGTCATGCTTCTCTGAACTTATTTACGACGCTAAAGATAAGCACGCCTGCACCCGTATACTTACTTACACTTATCGCGTGTTTTTTTCCCCTACAATGTTGATTTATGCATTTATATCCCGGACGGTTCTCGCCCTCATTTCTCCAACACGACATCTTGAGATATCCCATTCTAGATGGCTGCATGCCAGGTTACGCGACGATGTCGGCATCCATGGTTTCCTTTCTGGTTTATTGTTTTCTTAACTTACTTAATGTTGGCGTCATTGGTTTATGGTTGATTCTAGAACACAAGGCGGGGGGCCAAGTTTGAATATCTATGTTCTTGTAACGGAGGCTTATGTTTTTTGTTTCTCTTTCTTTCCTTTGTTATGGTCGACGTTGTGTGTCGAATGATGTCTGAACGGCATAGACTGTAAGATAGGGAAGGTCGAGGGATACTGATGATTTAATATTTTTTAATAAACATTACGGTACTCACACCATTGGCGGAGTCGGCACCGGATCTTATTTTGCGATAACTTCCCACACTCAGGTCTGTCTACGCGACTTTTTTGTCTTAATTAAAAAGAGTAGAGGGGCTTGGTAATATTATTTATTCTTCCAAGTGAAGACTTTGCAAGCCTTAACAAATTATATAGAAACCACATAGAAATCCCTTTAGGAAGAAAAGCCAAAACGTGGCATATAGGAAAATAAGACCGAAGACTTTTTGCGACTAAGAATATACCGATAGGAGAAGAAAGTGAAAGAAAACGCCGAAGGCCGTCTAAAAAAAGCAAAACAACGACGCGCAGCTCGGATGTGAGTGCGGTAGATATGTGGCCAGAAATGAGATGCAAAGAGTAAAGATAAATAAAAGATAAGGAGGGCTAGATAGGAGGAGAGAGAGAGATAGAGAGAAAACGAGGAAAGAGAAAAGTGAAAGTGAAAGAACGGGGACGAGAGACAGATAAGGTGAGGAAAGCAAGATAGCCAGATCAGTGGTTCTTGCTTAGGCTTTGGAGGTTGACGAGCTCGGCGTACCGACCGTTGCGGTGCATCAGCTCGGTGTGGGTGCCCTTCTCGACAATGCGGCCCTGATCGAACACGTAGATGATGTCGGCCTTCTGGATTGTAGACAGACGATGGGCGACGGCAATGGTCGTGCGGCCCTTGGCGGCCTTGTCCAGAGCAGCCTGCACCACCTTTTCACTCTCGCTGTCGAGTGCGGATGTGGCTTCGTCGAGGAGACTACAGAGGTGTCAGCAACTTGTTCAAGGAAGTATAGAAGATAAAATGGAGTAAGGAGGAGACGGACGCGTGTGGACATACAGGATCTTGGGATCACGGATCAGGGCACGCGCAATAGCGATGCGCTGCTTCTGACCACCACTCAACAGCGTACCCTTGCTACCGACCAGGGTGTTGAACCCGTCCGGCAAGCTCATGATAAAGTCATAAATGTTGGCTTCGCGGCACGCAAACTCGACGTCGGCATCCGACACTTGCTTATCGTCAATGGCACCGAGCAGGATGTTCTCCTTGATGGTACCCATGTACAGAGTCGGCTCCTGTGACACCAGCGCAATACCCTTGCGGTACTCGTTGACGTTCAGGGTGCTGATCTCCTTGCCGTCGAGGTAGATGCCGCCGGCAAGCGGGTCGTAGAAACGCTCTAGCAGTGCAATCGTGGTGGACTTTCCGCAACCAGAGGCACCGACCAGGGCAATGTATTGGCCAGGTTCTATGCTCAGGTCCAGGCCGCGCAGAACGGGCTGCTCCAGGCGAGTCGGATAGCGGAAATGGACGTCACGGAACTCAATGTGCTCATGGGACGTGACGGGTGCACCCGACTCAGACCACGAGTCAATGACAACCTTGTTGTCGAACAGTTTCAAAAGTTCGGCACTGGCATGCTTTGCCTTGCCCATGTCGGGGGCGAAGGAAAAGATCGTACCGGCAGACTGGGCGCCGAATATGACAGACTGGAAAACGAGGAAGAAGCTGAACATAGTGTACTCGCCTTCGGAGAGCAACTTGCCGCCATACCAGAAACCGAGGGCAAGAACCAGGAAAGTCAAAGACTGCGATGCCGCATACAGCGACGACGATTTGAGAATCGAGCGGGTCGACGACTTCAGCTGATCAGCCAGGGTCTCGCGGTAGTGGAAGAGGACATCCTCCTCGCGGGTCAGGGAGGCGACGGTGCGGATGGCCGTTATGGCCTCGGAGGCATAGCTGGCCGAGCCCTCGTAGGCCTTCTTGGCACGCTCGCGGTAGTGGGCAAGCATCCAGAAGCGGAAGAAACCGCATCCGAGCAGCAGGGGAATGGTGGCGGTACAGACGAGCGCAAGCTTCCATCCAATAATGATGGATACAGTCAGGGCGGCAACCAGCGTGGTCGTCACCGAAAGAATGGTGCCGAGTGTGGCGCCGCTGAGACCAGCAACGTGCGTGACCTCGGTAGACAGGAACGATGTCAAAGCACCCGAGGTGTTCTCGTCCTTGTCAAAGAAGGCAATGTCCTGGCGAAGCATGGTGCGGAAGGCACGGTCGCGGGCGCGGTGAACCAGTCTCTCGGAGCACCGGGCGAAGATGATACCTTGCACACTGTAGGCGATAAAGATGACAATGGCAAGCATCAGGAACATGAGACACCAGAAGCGGGCATCGTGGCCCACCTGGTCCCGGTTGGCGGGCGTGATGATGACAGAGAGCGTACTGATTTCCTTGGCGAAGAAGACGGCTTGGGTTGGATTGCCGCCACCGCAAATGATGGAGAATAACAGGGCAAGGAGCATGAGCTTCCACTCCTGTTTGTTAAACGAGGAAATCAGCTTGATGAGAGTACCGAGTCCATATTTGGTCTGCGCCTCCTCAGACTTGCGCGCCTGGGCGGCAATGCTGGAAACGGACTTGCGGGTGCTCGAGCGCTGTAACTTTTCCTTGATGTTGTCATCAGGGTCGGCCAGGTAGCCAGCCTCGACATCTTTGCCAGACGAAGCGTCAGCCGCGGCACCAGAAGCGGACGCAGAGGCATTGGCAGCACCGTCCTTGTTGGCAGACGAGATCGTGCGGATAAGGTGGGCATCCATCTCGGCGTCGATGGCTTCGTCCTCCTCAGACTTGACGTCGTTGACGACCTCAATGCTCTGCGCGCTGACTAGGTTGAAGTACGCACCGCGAGCTTCAATCAGCTCGTTGTGCGTACCCTGCTCGACGATGCGGCCTTGGGACATGACGACAATGTTGTGAGCATCCTTGATGGTGCTGAGACGATGGGCAATGGTGATGGTGGTACGGCCCTCGGAGGCGACGTCCAGGGCCGCCTGGACGACGCCTTCAGAGCGGGTATCGAGAGCAGAGGTGGCCTCATCCAGCAGCAAGATCTTGGGATCTGAGACGATAGCACGGGCAATGGCAATACGCTGTTTCTGGCCACCAGAGAGCAGGAAACCGCGCTCGCCGACGTTTGTCTCGTATCCCTCTGGCAGGGCTGTGACAAAGTCGTGGGCATTGGCCTTCTTGGCGGCGCCAATGATGAGCTCACGTTTCTCGTCGTCGCTGACGTGCTCATGCTTGCTGCCAATCAGACCGTGGGCGATGTTGTTGAAAATCGTGGTGCCGAACAGAACGGGTTCTTGCTGCACTAGAGCAATGTTCTGGCGCAGCCAGCGAAGGTTCAGTTTGCTGATGTCGTGGTCGTCGAGGTATACAGTACCCTGCACAGGGTTGTAGAAACGCTCAACCAGGCCAACAATGGTCGACTTGCCTGAGCCAGAAGCACCGACGAGGGCGGTGGTCTTGCCAGCAGGAATAACGAGCGAGATGTCCTCCATGACAACGACCTCGGGACGTGACGGATAAATGTGCTTGACGTGGTCCAAGCGAATTGTGCCCTGAAGGTTTTCAATCTTGTCGCCCTCGTCGGACGAGGGATCCAGGCACGAGATGCGGTCGATTGTGTTGTAGATCTTGGCGGCAGCAGCCAGGCCTGTGGTGAAAGCCTGCAGGTTGGGCGCGACGTTGCCAAGGTTGAAGGCACCGATCATAACAGCCATCATGATGATCAGGACCTTGGACAGGGGAATGGTGCCGTCGAGCAAGAAGTTGGAGCCGACGTAGAAGGCCAGGCCGTAGTTGAGGTACAGAACCAGCATCATGCCGGCAATGAGCATGCCCAAGCTGGCCTTGACACGGAAACCTGCCTTCTCGGCACGAGTCAGGTAGACGTCGTACTGCTTGGCAAGACGATCCTGGGTGCCAAAGGCGACACAATTGCGGATGGAGCTCAGGACTTCCTCGGCGACGCTGCCGCCCTCAGCATAGGCGTTAACGGACTCCTTGCCGTACTTGACAATGAAGCGCGAGCCACCGCCCATGACAAGAACAAGAGCCACGAGCGTAGACACGAGGATCAGCGTCATCTTCCAGTACTCCACGAAACCAATGACGAACGCTGTGACAAAGGTGGCCATGGCAGACAGTGTCAAGCCGACCTTTTCGGAGATACCCTCCTGGATCAAGTTGGTGTCGGCGGTGATGCGGGTGGTGACCTCACCAGCGCCGAGTTTGTCGAAGAAGCCAATGTTCTGGCGCATGCAGCTGTCGAGGTAGTGCTCGCGGATTTTGCCGCTGATGTGTTCGCCAGTATAGATGAAGCCGACGGTGGAGATGTAGGTGGTGACGAACTCGCCGATGGCCAGGTAGACGAAGTAGAGCACGAGATGGGACAGTTTGCTCATGAAGGCCTCCCGGCCGACCTGGCCGTTGAAGAAGCCCTGGAAGCTGCCCTGCAGGTTGCCAAAGATGACCGTCATGAGGGGCAGCGCCGCACCCGAGGCAATGGCGCAGATGGCAGACACGATCAGGATGGCAATGTCCACGCGGGTGGAGTAGCGGTAGAGAGTGCCGAAGCCGACCTTGACGGTGGCGGTGTCAACCTGGAGGCGGAGGATGGCGGCCTCGTCGGCGGGCAGATGGGCGTATAGGTCGACATTCTCGGCCGGATCCGGGACTTTGACGACGCGGGAGTCGGCTTTTTCGAGATCTAGAGGGCTTGCCTGGCCGGACGCCTTGGCGGGAGCGCGCTTCTCGTCAGACGAGTCGTCGGCATGGCTCGAGGCGGCCTTGGAAGCCGGTGCACCTGCGGGTGCAGGCGCATCGTTGGCCTTCTCGGAGGCGCTGCTGGCTGCAGCCTCGTGTGCCTTGTCAGACACGTCGTCGGCAGCCATTGCGGAGGGCCAAAATGAACGAAATTAGAAGTACAGAAAAAAGAAGTAAAAAGGTCAATAAAAGAGAGCCTGGCTTTCGTCAAAACACCCCCCTTGCTACTGCTCGATGCTCTCCTACGGAGAACAGCTGAGGCAGTGTAAGGTCTTTTGGGGGGGATTGAAGTTGGAGCGTGAGCTTGCTCGCGAGACCGTGGGGGACGGCGGTCGTAGTCCGGGGTCGAGTCAATTCCGCACAATAAACTGTTGATCCGATCTGTATGCGATGGTGAGGTTGTGTTGTCGAGGCGCTGAGTGAGAAAAGGGATGAAGAATGTGGAGGTGGAGAAGTGGGAAAGGAAAGACAAGAAAGTAAACAGAGCTGCCACAAACAAAACAAACAGCGAGGCAACGTAAATAGATGTGAAAGGAGCGAAGTGAAGAGCGAAGACAAGAGAGTCGAAGAGGAGCCGGCGACAGATAAGAACCGTCGGGGTTCGGGGATGAGGAATCACAACAAAAATAAAGGAAAAGGGGAAGAAGGGAGAGTAGAGGGAGGGCGAACAGGAAAGCAATCCACAAAGCAGCTAGAAAAACGGCACAAAAGGTTTGTGGTGCAGGATGCAGCCGATAGCTAAAAGGGAAGGCGTTGGGGGCGAATACTGGAAACGTAAAATGGCAAGAGGCAACGAACGGACAGAAGCTTCTTTCCTTGCCTGGAATCAAGACGGGACGGGGTTCCACAGGGAGGTGCCTGCCTGGGAGAATGGGTTTTGCGTTTTGGCTTGGTTTGACAAAGAGACAAAGAAGGTAGGCACGCCGTACATTGCTATTATGAACAATGAACAGCATTCGACGGCAGGACGGAAAGTTGCCGTGTCCGTCCACCGCTACGCCCAGGACATTCTACAGTCGACGTGGGCAAGACGGTCAAACCGTTCGCTCCTGCTGTTTGTTTGTTGGAACGGGCCAAGCAGCGCTCCAAAAAAGGAATGAACCAAGAAACACGACACATGGAACAGCACGCTTGAACTGATTGAACCAACGGCAGTTCCTTTTCATGCCTTGTCCGACTAGTACAGTCCTACTTGACGCTACTCTGCGATGCTGGCGAGGTGATATCGAGATGCGGGAACGATATACCTCGCAAGGCACAGCTTGTCACGAAGGACGGTTGAAAAGGTCGGAATCACGGTGTCAGCACTCTTGCGAATGCCCCGTCTATCTTTGTAAGGCACTCCATTCTATCTTTTGTTTTTGTTTTCCCTTGGCGGGTACGGACATTCCACGCTTCTCCGTCGCTGGGGACTTGCCTTCATCTTGATTCATATCTCGCCTCGCCCGGTGGTCGGCTGTCACAAGAGACTGGCGTTTTTGTCGGTCGATGAGCCATCCAAGCAAATCTTTACGCCCGCCAGTCGCTTACCTCTCTCTTCCTACTGGAACCGACCGAACACCCTATTGCAGGTTCTTTCGGAAGGAAATAAGTACCTTCCCGTCTTGGTACCCTTGTGATGCGAACACCAAGAAAAGGGTACTTGGCGTAGGACTGACTACGGCTGTACCTCTCTCTCCACATGCTGCTCGGGGACACGGACTCATGGGGAATCCGACTAATCGCAGTTTGGGCAGCCTGTTGGTGTACGATTTACTTTGTCGGGGTTTTTTTTCGCGACGTTTTGACACATCGGGCCAATGCCTCCCCCCGCCCATACGAAAAAACGATTGGTCGTACTAGTTATCCGCGAATTTTCGTTCTCGCTTTCGCAGTATCCACCCCGACTAGGAAGGAGGGAGTGGGCCCGGCCCACCGAACAGCGTCTTCCGCGTATTGTGTCGGCCGACAAAATCTTACTTATCAAGCAAGCCACTTTCCCACGCGTCGAGCTTGGACGCAAGTCGAAGTAGGAGGCCCTGCGGAACCAATCTCGGCTAGGCTGTGTCCCGCAGCTACAATGCCACACGCGAAGTTATTTGGGGGGCAACTGCAAGCGGGCGGTTGGGATTGTTGCAGCCTGTGCCTGCCCGTGTGTATTTCGTACGACATACTCCATAAGGGAGTACGTGTACGGATCCCAGCGCAGGAGGATCGTCTTACTTTGGAATTGACGATATATTGGCATGGGCAGATCCCGTAGCACGTCGTGTGGTTCCAAGTATTACTGCCCATCCTTTTTGGTGCCAGTGCAACTGATGCGACAAGGCTCCGAAGCACAGGCAGGAACGTTTGACAACCGTCAGCACGGTGCTTGAGTTCTTTCTCAATCCCGGTTCGCAATTGGGCGTAGATACCGAAACCCGGTCGCGGCTGCTGCATTGTAATACTGAGTATGGGTGCAATTAAACATGGGAAAGTAAGGCGCGGCCGAAACGGCTTGGCAAGGGAAGGCGCGGCTCGTTGTGACTGTTGCCTGGGAAAACGTGAAAGTACTGCCGTAGAGTCGAACGGAGTTCACAGCTGGGGATATTAAAAACAGGCTGCGTACGGAGGATTGCCCAGTACGTATGGCGTACTTTCCTGAAAACATTCCAGCGGTTCGCTGTGGCGTTTTAAACTGCCTGCCAGCTTCCTCTCGTTTGGGCCCCAAGCCGCAGACGCGATTTCGATGAAAGAAAATTGCCAACCAGCGGGCAGGGTCCAAAATGGCCGGCGTTAGCGCACCTGCAACTCGGGATGGCAAGCAGAAATGTACTCCGAATCTCGTCTACGCTCGGTGCGTTTGCACATTTGTTTTTCTCGGAATGTTCTCTCTTCACATACTCTTACAAGCATGGCCCTCCTGCCCTCCTTCGTCGGACATACGGGTGCACCGATAAGGTGAGGGCAAAATCGAAGTGAACAAAATCGAAGTGAAAAAGTATAACCCTCCCGCTCCGTCGTCGGACGCACGATTACTTCGATCGGCTCGCTGGGCTGATTCTACCTACTACAACCTGCTGCCGGGGATCAGAGGGAGATAACTAAGAGAATAAAACAGTTGACAAAAGATAGAAGTTAATAATAATTTTCGAAAGAAGGTGAGAATGCGGTCACGGTAAAGTTAAAGCTTGAAAGTTAAGATAAATCGGACCCACAAAATCATACCTATAAAAACCCCCTCCAACGAATCAAATCGATTTCACGTCAGAAACCAACAGAACAGTGGGGCAAAGCTATTCTGACGAATGAGAGGGCTCAAATGGTCGAAAAACTGGAGGCCGCTAGAGTGACGGACCAATCAGGCTGCAACAATCTGCGCACTCTCCAAACAGCCAATGAACGGAGCGTATTCTGAGAAAAGCGGGCCTAAAAGGACCAATAGGAGGCGGCTCTCAAAACTTCTTCAGGGTACCTTACGACGGAATGTTCTGTCTCTTCACATACTCTTATTTCGTTCCTTCTTTATCCGTAGAAAAGTGACATAATAGCTCCCATAGGATTGACCGTGAGATACCGAAAGGGGCCTGTTGTCACCGTAAACATGCCGCGGAAGGAGCAACTGACCAAAGCGGGAGAGAAAACGAAACGCGCAAAGAAGCCTGGCCTGGCCTGAGCGCTGATCCATCCGCGCAATGTATCCCAATTGGGAAGCCGTTCAGTCAAAGAAACAAGGTTCAAGCGAGTGATGAGAGTCGCTGACGAGAGTGGAAGAAAAATGTAGACAAAAGGCCTTCATTTTGCTGTGTACCAATGCCGAAAGACCAGTCGCAACTTGCACGGTGGAAGGCGTCAACCAGGTAGCCACTGCCATCCTACCGCCACCCAACTAAAACCTCCTTCGTTCTTGCCACGTTGGCCGATGTCCGAACAGTTCAGCTGCGTAGCCTCGTGGCGGAAAGAGCGCCTAGGCTGCTCTTACGTCACAGCCACAAGCCAGCCTGATCGAAGCCTGGCTCAAGCCAGGCTGTCCTCAGTGTTACTGAACGCATTGAAACTGTGGCTTAAGTACGGCCAATATCGTATACATCTGAGAACGAGGAAAAATAACAAAAGTCAATTTTCCATTGATAGTCAACTGACGTGTTGGCATTGACACCACGACTGTCGGTGGCGAATAGCAAATTACCTCTTCCTATCGCAAGGCTCCGACAATATCCACACCTCTGTCAGCCTCACTACAGACCACGACAACGAGGCTACGGAGTACAGGCTCGCCAATCGACCTAGTCAACATGCATCTGGCTGCGTGGACGCCATGGTGCGTGGCCCTTGCGGCCCTGGCTGCATTGCCGTCGTCGACGGCCGCTGCCTCGTCCAAGAACAGCAAGAATGCCATTCTCCTGTCCAAAGTGAGTACCGCCTCTCCACCAATCGATCGAGATGTATATGTATCTATGTGGTCGGACCATGGACCGTGCCCTGACACAGACACAGGTCCAATCGTTGACGCTGCGCGCCGGGAAAATGACCACCCACCGCCGCGTCGCCGCCGTGCCGCAGCTCAGCTGCACGGCCAACCCCCAGCGCCTCTGCGACCTCTTCACGGTCGATACCATGCGCTGCACCAACCAGGGCAGTGGTTACGATGCCGAGGACATCCAGTGGTCCTGCACGGCGTCGCTGCCGCCCGAGTTCAAGCTGGGCAGCACCGACGTCGTCTGCGAAGGCTACAGCTCGGCCGACGATCCGTACGTCTTAAAGGGCAGCTGCGCCGTCGAGTATCGCCTGGTGCTGACGGACTTTGGCGAGCGACAGTACCCGGACCTGGCCGGTGAGGCGCGCAAGACCAGCTGGGGCGCCGACAAAACGTTCAACTGGGTGTTTTGGTGCATCTTTGTGGCCATTGCGTTGTGGATCCTCTGGGCCATGTTCATGGGCGACGGCGCCCGGGATCGAGGAGATAGGAACAACCGGCCGGGTGGTGGATTCTGGGGCGGCGGCGGTGGTGGAGGAGGTGGAGACGGGCCTGGCTTCGGCCCGGACAACGATCCACCACCTCCGTATCCAGGAACAAAACAGTGGGGAGGCCAGCAGCAGCAACAGGGCTGGCGGCCAGGTTTTTGGACAGGTGCGGCGACCGGTGCGACAGCGGCCTACTTGGCCAGTACCAGGAACAACCGCAACAACAGGGACAACAGCAGTGGCTACTATGGGGACCAGTACGGCGGTGGGAGACGAGGTGGGAGTACTTGGGGTGGAAGCGGAGGTGCCGGACCATCGTCGTCGTCCTCATCAGTATCGTCGGCTCGACAGCCTAGTACAGGCTTCGGAGGGACGCAGCGCCGGTGAAACAGGCCATGGAAAGCAACGGAGCTCCGGGTCACAAAAGACAGAGAATCGCCTGTGTCGTACAGCAATCGCCGTTGTATTTTTGCATTATGTTTGGGATCGCCCCGGTTCGCCCTATTTTGCTATAAAAGTACATACAAGGGAATGATTCAAAAGATCCAAGACAAAGAAGACGGTAAGGGGGGAATGAGTCCCATACCGTGAACCAGACCAATTCAGCCCCTAGACGCCTGCCAAAACATGCAACATCGGAAACATAGACAGGAAGAGCGACTTGCAGGGACCGGGAAATGAATACAAAAGCCACCGTCCTTCCGTCACACTTCCTATCGTGACAAGAGCCTATCAAAACTGACATATATACGTTTGTCCAAGACAGAACCATGAAACGAGTGGTAGAGAGAGGGGGGGGGCAATGAGAAGGCGAACAAAAAGGGTACTCGGTTGAAATGGAAGAAGAGTAAAAAGTGTACAGTGAAATGAATACAAGGTTGTAATAATCATAGTAGTAGAAACAGTGGAAGTAGGGAGAGCATTTGCTGTGCGCACGAGTCCCTAAATATTCCCCAGGTCGTAAGCATCTCCATCCTGGGTCAAGGCCCATGATCCAAACACCAGGTTTCCAATTGTACTCGTTGCATCTGTCACAACGATCCTATGTTTGTACCCGTCGTGTAAACGACGCCCAAGGGAACATTGGCGATCGGCAAAGCTGTATGACACCCGATGGCTTGTGAATAACACCAAGTGGCGCGTAATTCGTTGGTTGCGTTCACGTCCAAAGGCCCGTAGAAGATTCGGGACCTCGATTGAAAGACATTGCCTAGAGCTCTCCGGGCCCATCCACGCTGGAGGGAGATGGGTGCGTGAGTTTGGCGCGTGAACAACAGGATTTCGAGCTGGAGAAAACAACAGCCGCAGCGACATCTGTATTACAGTGCGTTGAAACACTACAGGGCGCAGAGCACGAGAGCGGCGTGAAGAGCGAGGCATTGCCTGCGCAGGGAAGTGCGGCGCATGAGGCTCACCTGGCGCAGCGTTTGAGGCTCTCGAGATTGATCAGATCGTTTTTTGCGAAGGGCGCCATTTTCCAGTTGGTTGGCATTGCAGCTCGGGTCGGTTCCGTTCGAGTAGTCGACGACATCCGGGTCGTCGCTTTGGTCGGCTGTGTCTTGTTTGGTCGATTTATCTTTGATTCTGTGGACGGCATCTCCGCAAGGTCCTAAAAGTGAGCCGACATAACGTCCATCTTGTCAAAGGCCTTGTTGCACGACGGGCATTTGCGCATCCGGTTGCTCAACCGGGCATCAATGCATGTCTGGCAAAAGACGTGCCCGCATGTCTTGATGATGGCGTTCTTGAAGTTGTGACGGCAGACCGAGCACAATGCAAATTTCTAAGCTGTTAGTGACATGACCCATACTTGAAAATGAAAAGAGGACGAATCAGACGACTTACTCGGAGCATTTCCTCCTCTTCGGAAGAGTTGGCAAGGCACTTGGACTTCCAACTGTCTCGGTCCTTCTGCACATGGGTTAGGCGAACCTTGATCTTCTCGTGCTCAGTCTCCTGGTTGGCTCCCTGCTCGCGCATCGCTGCATTCGCCGCATCCTTCTGCTTGACCAGATTCGCCAGCTCGGCAATCTGAGCCTTGCTAGATTCCAACCGCCGCGCCACATCGGCATTTGTCGCCTTCAGCTGCCGGCTCTCCTCGGCAATGGTCGTGTTGGCCTGCCGGAAATCGGCCAGCTGCTTTTCAAAGTTGCTGAGCACCGAACGGCTCTGTGCCTCGGCATCCTTGAGAGATGCAATAATCTCGGAGCTCTTGCTGTTTTGGTGGCGGAGTGCGCGGATCTCGGCAATGCGGATGTCCATGTCCTTGCGCGCAGCAAAGTACTTTTGATCGGCCTTGGCCTTTTCGAGCGTTAACATGGTCACGCGCTCCTCCAACGCACTAAAGTCCATAACTTTCTTCTGCGCAAGACCGATCGCCTTCTTATACGCCTTCTCCACAGACGGCATCTCGCTCTGGATCAAGATGAAATCCTTTTCCAATTTGGCAAAGCGTTCGCGCAGCGCTTCAGGGGAGAGCGCCTCGAGCTCAGCGCTAGGTGTCGTCGTATCGGCGCCCTCGGTTGGGCGCAGCCGTCCCAGTTCGCTCTCGAGTGCTGCTATCCGGTCCTCCTTGGCGGCCACCAGCTCGTTTAGGTGCTCAAACGCGGTCCGTTCCTGGTCCTGGCAGGCCTTGCGGATCTGCACATCAGCGACCAGCTCGTCGCGAGCCGACCGGATCCGCGTAAGATCCTGGTCCTTCGCTTGGATCTGGTCCTCCAGGTCATTAGCCACGCTCTGGGCCTCGGCATCGAGCTTGGTGCGGAAGGCTGTCCGATCAGTCTGCAATTTTTCAATCTCCTCGCGCAGCTGCTTGTTCGCTGATTCGAGGTGATTTGTCCGCCTTATCATATCTTCGTTTTGACTCCGAACTTGCTTGAAGAGGTCCGTCCGGGCATAGTCTTCCTCGGTGGCGGCCTCCTTCTTCGAGCGGAACGTGGTGTTCTCGTCCTGCAAGGTCTTAATCTCGCCGAGGATTTTGTCCAGCTGCTCCTTTTGCTTGTTGATGACAGCGAGGGATTCGTCGTATTTTCCTTGCAGGGCGTCCAGGCTGGCTGAATTTGCTGCGGGTTGGTCGGCGTTTCCATTTTCAGCAGGTGCTGGTCGCGCCGTGACGTGCGCCAGAGCCTTCTCTTCCATCTTCTGCACCTGTGCACTTCGCATTCGATCTATCCGCTTCTCTGCCTTAATATATCGCAGTGTCGCGGTATCAAGTTGTTGTGATATATCGTCCTTGTCTGTTTCCAACCGCTCCAGCTTCAGCGCGTAGTCTTTTTGTGCAGCCAGCAGATGCTTGATCTGAGACTCCATTTGGACAACTTCGGGCTTAATGGCCTCACGGAACCCTGACAACCGGTTAAGTAAGGTCTCAAGTCGTGTCTTGACCAGCTTCGTCTTCTCGCCAATATGTTTTTGAAAGTCGCGGCTGTCTTTAAAGCTCAGCGCAGATGGATATGGAAATTCTAGGACAGATATGTTAGCAACAGTGCGTAAAGAGAGAAAGTAAGGAAGACAAGGTTGCGTTCAGTTCATAACAATCGGCCAAGGCCAGATTCTCACGCGAGTGTCGTAATTATTGGCTTACCTTTCGAGTTTGGGTGTGTGGAGACAGTGCCTTCGCAAAGGAGTTCGATCTCTTGTAATAACTAAAGGGCGAGTCAGGAATGTGTCCATGGAAGTCGTAAAACAGCACTGATGAGCCGCCTGTGTTTGTGGTGGTTTAGCGATGGCTTACCTGAAGCACCCATGCGTCGGCAATGCGGATATGGTCGTCATGGTACGTCGAGCGCTTTTGTATCTCTTCGATCCTGGCTTCCAACGTGGCGTTTTCTCTCTTGTATTCGTTCATTTGGCGGATGATGGCATCTTTTTGGAAGTCCTACAGGAGAGCAGTAAGTCAGCAGCCGTCCAGCAATTCATCGGGGAGGTTCGAGGCAGTGCGTTTGTGTGAAGGGGTGCGAGGCCGCAGCGCGTGCTCATTGCATCGATGGCGTAAAGGAAATAGAGGATGGTTGGATGAGCATGACGACAAGCCGACATTGACAGATCGAGGAGCGCTTCTTGAAAGCGAGGGGAAAGCGTCCAAAGCAGACGAACCAAGGCTGTCGAGGCATCCAGGGAGGACCATTCTGTTACGGAAAGAAGATGCGACTCATCGCGTGGTGTCGTGTGACAAGAAAAAAGACTTACCTCGAGCCATGCTTCATCGCGGTACTCGCCGTTGGGGTCCTCCTTGACCTTGCTGGCGCCGCCATTCACAGCCTGCCGCTTGCTGGGGGGCGCATATTCGTCGGTGTCGGCGATGGCCGGCCTCTTCCTGTCCTCCATCTTGGCGACGGCGGACGGACGAGTCGGCACGGCGGAGGGTGCAGTGGCAATCGGCATGAGAAGAAAGATGCGGTGGAATGGGGCGCGATAAAAAGGGTCAGGCAGGCGACAAGACGCCGGCCAAGGGGCCAAGTGAGAGGGGAAAATAAAAAGCGGGCTGGCAGGAGACAAAGTTGCGATGCTGAATGACGATGAAAAGGGGCCTTAGTGCGGCGTTGGGGAGGGCGAAAAGTGTTTGCAGCAAGACGAGGTGAACTTGGAAGAGGTAGCGGATCTCCAAATGCAAGATACTTGATGGCCAGCCTGAAATGCGGGAAAAGAAAGGGTACACGAGAATATATGGAGTCCTGGCGCATTCAACCAGGGGGCGACGTGGGCACACTCATAGGCAAGGCGAGTGAGTGTGCGAAATGAGCGTGGTAGAAGCATCCAGGAGGTGAGGTTGTTGAGGCAAAAGCCAACGAAAGAATGTACGTTGGCGATGGGGGGAAGGAGACTGAAATTTTGGCGAATTCAAGACAAGCCACAGGGAAGAAAGGAGCAAAAATCAAAAAGACCAGAGGCAAAACCAGAGGAATCAGAGCAGTAGTCCGTAAGAACAGGGAGAACGGCAAAAGTGGGTCGCGAGCCGGGATTGGTTGGAAATTGCACTAATCCGGAAAGGGCGAACGCGATTCTGGGGCGAGACAGGCAAGTGCGTCTTATCGGGGGTGGGGCCAGTGATTCTGCAAGGCAGGAGCGTGCTCTAGGGGGTACAGGGGCTTGCAGCTTGCAGGACATCGAGTCGACGGCATCGAAGTCAGGATGCTAGAAAAGAACAAAGCTGAAAGCAAATGCTACGGCTGTGGACGGCCAGAGACAGGCCGAGCCGATGCTGTGCTGCAGCGTATCAAGAAATGGTCATCGCTTCTGCACTCTGCCAGACTGACCGACCAACACGGTCACGTGTACGCCCGCTTTAGTGCATAAGCGAAAGTGGTAGACTTCCGAGCGTGACGAAAAAAGACAGGCCAAAAGCCAGGCCTCGTAGAAAGCAATTGGCCAAGCAGGAGGACTGACGCAGCGCAACAGATCGTGTCGCATCAACAAGACGGACAGAAGCAGAGTCAATCGCCCAAGCAAACGATCGGACGTGTCCAGTCTCCACATTAATGTTTTGTATCACAACGCCTTAGCCTCTCCAGGAGCCCTTGCAGCGGTCACCGCCTTCTGTATTTTCCCGGCAAAAAGAAAACTTGCTGGCAAGAGCACCCCGGCAAAACCGTTCCTTCCAACGCCCCGCCAGACCGCGCTGGACACAAACACGGAAGTGACAAAAACAAGGTCGCAAACGAAACGACAGTCAGAGGCTCTTCATTGCATGCCCTCGCGATCTCCGCCACCCTAAGCTCACCCGGGCCCGGCGACACATTCTGGTCGGTCACGATGAGTTCCATGTTCAAGAAAAAAGGTGGCTTGGCCTTCAAGCCGAAAGCACCGGTGCGGCGTCCTGGTGCCGGTGCGGCCGCCTCGACGCTGTCTGCTTCAACAACTTCTCAGGTCACTGCTCGGCCCTCCAAGACCCCGGCGCCATCACAGGACTCTGCTTCTGCCCCGGCGGCGTCGTCGGCTCCAGACAAGACACAGGAAGCGGCACGGGCCCCTACACCATCGCCATCCGCTCCCACAGAAACAGGAGCAGCCGCGTCGCGGAAAGACGCACGACCATCAGCACCATCTGCCGTATCAACACGAACTAGACGTCAGTCGACCCATGCCTCAGGTACGACAGCACGGGCAGCAGCAGCCCGTGCAGTGGTACAAGAATCTGCGGCGGTCCTACCCCCAACACCTCCATCCACGCAGGCAACAAAAGCACGAGCAACAAGAAGGACGACGGTGGCAGAACCCGCTCAAGATGACACACAACCGCAAGATGACGAGGAATCAGAAAGGGGCCGAATAACCATTAGCAACTTGTTGCAGGCCGGTGAGACGGCCGCTGCGACACCGACCACAACAAGCGAGCCCATGACCGATATTGCAGCAACCGCCACACGGACGCGCAGCATATCCTCAGCCCAGGGCCAGACGGGCCCGCATAAGGATGCAAGCATTGCGGACCCCAGTGCCACTTCAGCTACCGATGCTGCACCGACGTCCCCCCCAATAACAGCACCACGGAGTGGCCGGCCAAGAGCAGCCGATAAGGCGGCAGCAGCAGCGACGGCCGACCTGGGTGCCGCCTTGGCACAAGACGAATCTTCCTCGGCCTTAGAACCGCCGCCGAAGAAGCGAAAATACACGAGAAGAAAGCCGGTTGGGGACACCGCGGTCGAAGCTGTCGGCCAAGAAAGCGAAGCAGCGCCTCGACCGCGGGCTACTGCTGCGAGCAAGAAACGTGCGGCTCCGGCAGCTGCGGCTCCCGCTGCCGATGGCGGAGTTATCGCATCTGTAGAGACACCAGCAGAAGGCACCCCAGAGGCAATAACAGCCACGACGGCGCCCAAACGCATCCGCAGAGAGCGGTCACTAACACCTGAGGATGCCGAAACACGCACTGTCGACCACCGAGAGCTCAAGATGGAGGACCTTACCAAGGATCTGCGGATTGGCAAGAAATTTAGCCGGCACGACGAGCTCGTGGACCGCCTGCGCGAAAAGCGGCGGCTGTACCGTCGGGAGCGGCTGCTGAGCAAGAAAAATCAGGGCCAAGATGGCGGTCCGCTATCAACAAACAACAGCAGCCGCGAAGGCTCCATTCTCGGCGACGAGGCGAGCGGAAGCAACACGGCCGCCGCCGTCATCGCAGGTGCCCCGAATGGTAGCGAGGCCGCCGCCGCTGCAGCCTCAGTACTGGCGGCTGCAACGAAGTCTCTTGCCAACTCCAAGCTGAAGGCATCGCAAGCCGTCACGGGCCCGCAGTTTGAGATTATTGACGGTGCGATCGTCGTCAATCAGGCGTCGCTGGTGCACGATCGCCACGCCGCCGCTGCCGCCGAGGCAGGCGAGCTTGAAGAGGTGGAAGAGAACGATTTTACACGCCAGACAACGTCCAACACGTACCTCAAGCCCGGCAAGCTGCGTGGACCCAATGCGTGGACCGAGGCCGAGACGGAACTGTTTTACCGTGCGCTTAGCATGTTCGGCACCAGTTTCGACCTGATCTGCAAGTGGTTCCCGGGCAAGTCGCGCCGCCACATCAAGATGAAGTTCAACCGCGAGGACAAGTTGCACCCACAGCGCATCACAGAGGCGCTGGTAGGCCAAAACAAGGTCGCCATTGACGTCGACGAGTACATGGCGCGGACTGGCGTGACGCTGCACGCGACGGAGACAATTGACGCCGAGTATGCGCTACGCCAGGCCGAGCACGATGCAGAGCAACAGCGCATCATCGACGAGCAGGCCGAGGCGCTGCGCAAGAAACGAGAGGCACTCTTTGGCCCGCGCAATGGCGGCACGGCTGGCAGCAATGGTGCCAACAACGGTGGAAACAACGGCGCAAACTCTACAATAACCCATGCCAGTGGCGGTAGTGGAGGTGGCGCCGGTGGGGATGAATACGAGATTGATGCGACGGATATGATTGTCGGCGGCAAGGGCTGCCGGAACGGAAAGACAGGCCGTGGCCGCAGCAAGGCACCGCGGCAACCCGCAGCCGGAGGTTTTGGCATATAAGGCAATAGGTTTACTTGCGCATGAGCTGAAGACGGTCGTCACAACGCACAACCTGCAGCGTTGTCAGTCATTTGTACTTTTACTGTTTTGTATTACGTGTTAGCAGATGAACACCAGAGGCGGCAATGCTCTGATTGTTACAGATATTCGGAGTTCGATACCCGCATTCTAGTTATTTATTGTTTTCATCCTTTTTCGCGCAGGCTCAGAGGCATGCAGGTAGACAGTATGCAAGCCTATGCCTGGTGCGTATTTGTAGCCTTTTCAAGATCGAATTCAAAATCCATCATTTACTCAAGTTACAGGAGAAACATATGTGAAGCGTGAGGCTGACATATACGAAAGAAGAAGTGAACGTGTCATAATAGGGCTCGGGGATATAACTATAATCCAGAGCGGCCCGGACGTAACACCAAAGAAAGTGCAAAAGACATATCCATGCCTCCCTCCCATGATCCTCCTTTCTACCGGCCCGCATTGGTGGCAAGGAAGACGAAAGGCGAAGCAAACAACAGGCCCATCCAATATGGGACCAGCTTTCCTCTGTCCTCTCAACCGATTTGTGCTCGTGGTGCACGTCGTGTATTCTCGTTTCAATTTTTTTTTGTCTCGTTTTGGGGGTTGCTCATGCTGGCCCGACTGATGATTTCTCTCAATTCCTAATCCGAGCATGTGTTTATATTTCCATGTTCGATCGTCCAAATTGTTTCACCACCTCTGATTGACACTCTCTACTGGGTATTTCAACCGACTGCCATTATTTTTTTTGTACTTTCTGTCATCCGACAGCGGACATAGGTGAGCCGCATCGACTTTCGTTTACTGGTTGGCTGTCGGCTCGTCGTCATCGGGTTGGTCGAACAAAAAGTTGGCAGCCAGCTCCTCGTTCTTATCGCAAGCAAAGTAGGCCTGAATGGCCTGATCCCGGTCAAAACCAAGGCGGCAAAGCTGAATATGACCAAACGTCAGTACAAGGGGCATCATGAGAGAAGAAAAGGGAAACCAAAGGAAACATACGCGCTCGATAGCATCACGCTCCTCCTCGGTAACGGCAATAGCTTGGGCGCCAGGCGGCAGCGGTGCGTCATCGTCGTCGCCGTCTTCGCTCAGCAAGCTCAAGAACTGGTCCGGGTTTTGCGCGATAAGCTGGGCCAGTTGAGGGTTGCCAGCGCCGAGCTGCTGCAGGATGGGCTCAAGCATCTGCGGCTGCTGCTGGACAACCTGCCGGAGCTGCTGGAACTGAGCGTTGTGGCGGAGGAAGTCGAGGTTACCAAGTCCCTGGCCCGCACCTGCGCCACCCGCTGCAGCGGCAGCCGCTGCTGCGGTTGCCGCACTCGTGCCGCGACCGGCACCACCGGCACCACCGGCACCGCCACGACCTTGCTGAGCGGCCAGATCGAACAGGTTCACACCGTCGTCGTCCTCGTCGCCGCCCTCAGCAACCGCGGCGGCAATTGCAGCAGCAGTAGCTTCATCCGTCGAGGCATCGCCAGCGGGGGTAGCAGCAGCAGCAGGTGCTGCTTGTTGTGCCGCCGGCGCCTGTTGGGCCTGTTGTTGTTGTTGCAGGTTGTCGGGAATACCCTAACGTACGTCAGTACATGCGCTTGAAGCTTCGTGCCACAAGGCGCCAAGAAAATGGCGGTACTCACAGTCAGCAGGTATTCAACAGCGCGGTCCGGGTTGTTGTACGCAGCGCGCATGGCAGCGTTGATCTGGCTGCGCTCAAAGCCCATGGCTTCCATGTTGGCAATGGCCTCCTGCAGAGCCGGGCCAACGGAGAAGGAGTTGGGGTCCGTGTAGTTAGCATCGTTGGCGCGGGCGGCCGGGGTGGGCGTCGCAGCTGGCGCGCCGGATGGCGCAGCAGCTGCGGCGACAGGTGCAGCAGGTGTAGCGGCGGGACCGGCGCTGCGGGCTGGCGTGGCGGGGGCCGGTGCAGAGGCGCTCGAGGCAGCAGCGGCTGTTGATGACTGGGCGGCAGGGGCGGCGGCAGGCGGTGCCTTGGGCTTGTTCACAACACAGACAACAAAGCCCTTCTCTTCGATCTTGTACGACTCGACAGTTTCCTCATCCTTTAAGATTTTGCCTAGATGCGGAGGGAAAAGGGCACGAAAGGTTAGTCTTTTAGTCACATTGAGGCCATGCAGTGTCGAAGTTACGGGAGGAACATAGGAAACAAGCATTGGATGCGTACCAGAGTAGATGAGCTTTTGCGTTTTTGGTTCCCAGCCGCGCTCGTCGGAAATCTTTTGCTTGACAGCGGCAATCTACAGCAGCAACCAATAAGTTAGACGGGAGGAACATGGTAACAACTTCGGTTGCAAGATAGCTTGTCCATCACTGAGCAACATGCGGCGATGCCTGGCAGTGCGCCGGTGCCGGAACGGAATCTGCTTTCTGGTCATGGGTGACGTGGGGAGGTATCGGCGGAGAGCGCAGGGAGCAAAGGAAGCCTTGGCTCGGCGCCGTGGAAGAGCAAAAACGCACCGTCTCTGATGGATCGACCTCGATGACAAACTTCTGCTGCTTGAGATCCTGTTGGGAAGGAGAGAGCAAAATTAGTATGCTGTACAAGCTCGGAGAAGACAGGGTGCAAGACGAGTGCGGCAGTACCTTGAATGTGACTTTCATGGTGGGCAACTGGGAGAGGGCGGGACGGGGAAAGGTGGGTGAGGGGTGTTGATAGCTGTGAGGCAAAAAAGCCGACGAGGATGCGAGAAAAGCGAGGGATCGCGAGTTTGGCGAGAAAGATGGATGAGCGAGACCAAAGGGAAGTTGATGAAGGAAAGGAGGGAAGGAGGGACCCGGCACAAGATGGAAAAGCAGTCGTGGTCGTTGTTGCCAGACTGGAGAAGTGACTTGTCAGAGTCGGGTTTAGGAAAGCGAGTTTGTGAGGTAAAGATGAAGGAAGGGGCGCCCTATGACAGGCAGAAAAGGCAAGTGGAGAGCCCGCGGGCAAGCGACCAGAAATAGGCAGGCGCAACTCTACGGAGAAGAGGCAATGCTGATGGAGGGGAAGTAGTTGGAGGAAGGAAGGCGGCCAGCGCAGCTCCTGGGAAGCCTGGTGCAGTGGGCTGGGGCCGACGACTGCCCTACCTGCCGCCTTATTTGCTGGCTACGGGTCCCGGAGGCGAAAGCGTATTTTTTTTCCAATGGCGTAACAGATTAGCTGCCTGTTACCGCTCTGGCGCACTTTGCACGACGAAACCTACCCGCAGCCTAACCATGTTTGCAGAATATGTAGCCAAAAAGAGCTGGAGCGCAAAGGTTGAATACCCCACCTTTGAGGAGATACAACACGTCACTGCGTAATTACATACAGCTTTTCTCAAAGTATCATTCCTTTGGTCGCTTATCGCCTCTCCCAACGGCGACTACTGTTGATAGTCACCTTCGCGCCGACATACTTTGCACGACATATTGATATTTGCATTGGTTTTCAATGTTACTACAAACAAGGTCGCGTCGTACGGACAGGGCCAGAAAGAGGAGACGATATAAAAGAAAGTGGTATCTCCAATCAAAACAGTCATCCAATCAGCGGAATCATTCCCAAACAGACGAAAAAAGCATCCCCGAGTCTTTGAACCCAGCCTTGGACCCCAAAAGGTATACAGGATAAAAACGAAAAAACTCCCCAGCTCCTCGTAAATACATCCAATCAGAATTGGCCGGAACGTGTCTACAAACGAATGCGTTACAAGACGACCTGCAGCCAGAAACAGAGAAGGAAAAGAAATAGGCAAATGACAAAGAAAAATTAAGGCCCGTGAAGGTGGATCAAATGAGAGTCGTGAAAAAGTCGTGTGAAGGTCGTGTTTCGTTTCAGTGTTGTTCGTCGCAAGTGTATCTAGCAGGGCGCGCCATCTTGGACTCGCACCTTGCGGCTTTGGTAACCCGACAAGCTTGTGCGGGCACCAGCACTAAGAATCCACTCCGGAATGGGCGGCGTCATCTTGCGCTCAGTGTTGCTGTCGGCACGAGACCGACGGTCCGCGTCATCCTCATCATCGTTGTGGCCGGCGCCCACGCCCACGCTGTCGCCGTCCTCCTCCCGCAGCTCATGACCGTTGCCGATACCAGTGTGCGGCCGCTCAGAAAGCGCACCGCCGCGTCGCAGGCCAAAGTCGTCGAAGCTGCCCTGGCGGCTGAGAGGACTAGAGACGGCCGGGAGACTGCCGCTGCGCATGCGGTTCAACGTCCGCAGACTCTGTGCGTCGGTAACAGTCATCTGGCTGGCATTGGGCGGCGCGGCAGTCACAACAGTTCCGGCAGACACTGCTGGCGGAGGCGTCGGCGAGTCGGAACGGAAGAGGGGGTGGATGTGGGCCTCTCCAGGTGGCGGTGGCGGTGACTGGGAATGGGACTGGGACCGCAGGCGCGCTCCGCTGGCTGAGTGCATGGACGATGCAGACGGGCTGTAGCTGCGACTCCGGCGCTGACGGGACCGTGGTGGCTCCAGGTCCAGAGGCGTTCCAGGGCTCGGACTGCGGCTGGTTGTGGGGCTGGCAGGTATGGTCTCCAAGAAACGGCCGGCAATGGCCGCTGGTAACGTAGAGCTCTCGAGCACAGTCAGGCGGTTCTGCGGGTCCACCGCGGACGTGTCCCAAGAATCAAAGTCCTCAATGCTCGGGCGCACGTCACGCTCGCGAGATGCGCATGTGCTTGCAGGGGAAGCAGAGGAGCCGGCCAGAGAAATAGGTCGCCATGCTGACGACCGTTGACTGCTGGTACCACTGATGCTGGTGTCGCTGTGGCCCACCAGGCCGCTGCTGACGCTGTTCGGTGAAACCAAGCGGGTCTTAGATGTAATGGGGCGAATGACCTGTGAAAAGGACGTCCGAATGGAGGCCATGGTATCTGAGCCGCCGCCACTAGATCCGGGCGGCGTGCGGAGATCAGCCTCAACGTCTCTGGTGCTTCGACCGCGTGAGAGGATGGACGCGGCCTTTGTCTCCTTTCGGCCACTGGAAGGGCTGTTGGTCTGGCAATAGGGTACAGACTTGACCCGTGTTGATGAGGTGGATCGGGTGCTGGCGTTGATGTTATTGTTGCTGCCGCTGCTGTTGGACCGACTGCTGATGCCACTGACACCTCCGTTGGTGCGGCCCGTCTCGAGTGAAGCTGACCGAACCATATGGCCGTTAACAGCAGCTGAGCGAGCCACGGTCAGCGTAAAGATGAGGAAAAGGAGCTGGGCAGAAAAACCGATGCCCAATGTGACAGCAGCACCTGCGAGGAAGGGAACAGCGCTGGAACCGAAAATCGCCTCCTTCTGTTCATGCTGGACAGACTTGTGAAGGTTAGCCAGAGCAACTGCGGAGACAGTCGCGCCAACTGTGCAAAAGAAGATGCTCAAGCCAAACCAAACGCCTTGTTTTGTTGATGGTGACAGAATGGTTTGTTTTTCTGATGTTGAA
Source organism: Sporothrix schenckii 1099-18 (assembly GCF_000961545.1). Taxonomy (NCBI): domain Eukaryota; kingdom Fungi; phylum Ascomycota; class Sordariomycetes; order Ophiostomatales; family Ophiostomataceae; genus Sporothrix; species Sporothrix schenckii. The sequence goes on from NW_015971150.1 coordinate 2,932,947, forward strand.
ATAGTTGCTGTGCTCTGTTTGTTCCGCAAGTTTCGCAGGTGGACGAAGATATGTGCAGAAACAATGACAAAAATAACACCTTCAAGCGCAGCCGAGACGATTGCTAGTAATCTTGTGGATGATGACGCAGAGCTTGTCAGCTCGTGTGCAAGAATGGCATGTACGGCCACGAGAGCCGTCGTGGTGAGTGCGGCTAGTGCACCGAGCACAGTCGGAATACTTGACGGCACAGCCATTTGTGTGATTCGGGTGGGAGAGTGTGTGAAGAGAGTGATGGTTGTGAAAAGGATGCCAATTGGATACCAGGGCGTTTTAAGAGCTCCCAGGTTCCGATGGCCAGGCCGTCGAGGTCTCCAGTAGCTAGATGTGCAAAAAAATCCCGTTTTTGAAATAGAAAACCAAAAATAAATAAAACCAAAAATGTATGACAAAAAACGAGGCTGGGGGTAGGAGCGGGCCGATGGACCTAAAGAGACTTCGCGAGTGAGATCCAGGATCCAAAAAACAGAAAACAGGGCACGTCAGGAGAGAAGCAGGTTGGGCCAGGATGAGCAGGATGAGCCAGGCCGTGTCCGGCGTCTGTTATACAGCACCCACTCTGCTTCGCCTCTTTCCTCAGCACCAGGCTGTCTAAGGAAAATTTCGTCCAGGCAGGCCAATGCGGCGGGTCTCGTTGAGTAGATGATGCTCTGAGAGGCGACAGTACCGCGGGTATTTTCTTGTTTTGTTTGTCCGTTCGCAGGAAACTAAAGCGCAAGCCGTTTCCTAGAGGGCGAGTGGAGGCAAGCGATGGCCTGCAACTCAATCTGGGTGAGACGCAGAGACGGGTTCGCCAGGCCGTGTTCGTCGAGGAGGCAGTGTGTGCGTGCGTGCGAGAGAGGCGTGAGGTGCCGCTTTGGGCGGCAGGACGTCAGAAGCAGTAAAGAAGCCGCAGAGAAGGAAAAGAAAAAGGCCGATTCACCCGCCCGGTTCCGTCTCTATTTTGTTTCCGTTTCGTTTAATATCGAGAGGTTGCGGAAACCCGGGAAGCAGTTGGGTGGAGAGGGGAGGGGATGTTGACGGCAAACAAACGTCGATAATTGAGAGGGAAGGATATAATAACAAAAAAAAGCGAAGAAAAACAAAATGACTGACAAAAGAATGACCGAAAGCGTCAGAAAGTCAATAAACCAGAAAGCTCTCGCCAAATGGAGGGCAAAAATGGAACTAGAAAACTATGCAAAAAAGATGCAGGAAATTCCAGAGAAGAATGCCCAGCCCACTGAAAGTCATCAAAGGGCGGCCACTCTACGGAGTAATAGAGGAACGTAGGGGAAAGGTCTAGGCTTCGGCTGGCCCTTTTTCTTGGCCCTATGCCTATGTGTAGGGAGCACGAGGTGTAAATGAAGAGGGGAAAGCAAGAGCGAAGAAAAAGAATGGAATGTTGGGAGCACGTTTTGTGGTGCGCTATTGTTGTGATCAGTCGAAAAGAGAGGCGACTTGCACAAGAGAGGGCGACATCCGGCTGGCCATGTATGTAAGTGGCGACTCGACTCTATCGGGTGTACCGGCAACGTTGGAGTGATACCAAAACAGAGAAGAAAACGAGAAAACAAGAGGATCACAGGTTGGATGTGAAAGGGGGTGAAAAACCACAAGACGGGGAAGAGCAAAGGGAAGAAAAAAAAAAGTCGGAAGAAGGAGCATGCTAAGCTGAGCGGAAGGAGCGAGGCACCGAGTAGAAGAAGAAAACGACGGCCAGGAAGGAGGGAAACGGACGTTATTACAAGTCTTATGCGGGCATGCAGAATTCGACCAAAAGGCAGGAAGTAATGACCAGGACTGGGGTGTTCTTGCCTTTCCTGGTTGTGACCGTCTAAGTTAACGACGTAATACCATTGGCTGAGAACGCGTCGTTTCCTCATTTTGCTCCTTTTTATTTGGTGCTCCTTCACGAAGTCCATGCGACGGCTGGGTATTTCGACCAGGGTCGTAGTAGCGTGGGAGCAGGAGCGGGCGGTATCCGACCGTGCCTCTTTGCCAAAGTTTGAAGCGCAAACTACGGAGTACTCACGACTACAATTTAGAGAGATCCAGGATCCACCACTGATCTGTCGAGCACCCACAGCGCAACTGTCCCCCAGCCCTTCCAGCCCACCAGCGTCTTTCGTACTTTCCCAGTATCCCCGGAAGATGTGCCCAGTGTGTGTTTCCCTGTCTCGCACTGGAATGCACGTCTTTGCTTTGTTTGTACATTCTGGCTTTGTTTTTCTTTTCCTCTTTGGTCTTCACATGGCGATTTCTCTCCCATACCGGCTGTCCTATTCTCTCCGTTTCTCGTTTACTTAATAACTCTAGGTGACATCTTGTGACGCAATTGACGGGTGGTGTCGACAAAAGCTCTCCCAAAGAGGATAAACGTCAACAAAGCTGTTCTATATTTTGAGTTCCTATGTTTGTTGACTCTCGCATTGTTGACTTTCTCGTCAGCCGCCCAGTCAGCCGCTCATGTCAGTTGTGTTGCAGGTGTCCATCCTGCTGAAACAAACCGTGCCTCGATGCAGGTGAGCTGCAGAAGCAGAGCGGCAGAAATGCGCCGTGTCCAGGACCAGGGAAGGTGTAAGATCCGCTAGGATACGGCAATACGATTCGATAACAACCTCAAATCATGACCCTTCTGTTGCCGTCCTCTTGTCAGTCTTTCGGCCTCTTTTTGTTTCGTGCCTCGTCATTTGCTTCCGCCTTTCTTTCTTCAGTGTCTTGCTCGCGCTCTGACCAGCTCAAAAAAAGGAAAGGCGGAGCAAGACATCTGCTGACGAGTTGTTGATCGGGAAAACGAAAGTCGATAATAAAGACGTGCGGTCTCCGAAACGCCCGACCAGGGTCTGCTCTTTTTCTGGGTATGCTTGCGTAGTTAGTTGCTGAACTAGTCCACTGCAATGTCGCGTCATCTGGCTTTCTGTTTCCTTTTTCCGACTTGCTCCCACCTCTCTCGCCCCGAAAATATCCTAGCAGCGCCGGCAGACAGCGAGCCAGGATCGAGATGCGGAATCATACAAGGGAAAGATGCGGCGGTCAGAGGCTCGAGAGACGTCTCATCTTGTGCTGTCGTCCTGCCATTTCGTCTTTCCTGTATCCACTACGGAAAAAAAATTCTCATTTTCGGTTCTTCTTTCCTAATTGACATACCATTCTGGTTCAGGCAAAGACACATACGAGAGAACGAGCAAGCTGTGCTCGCCAGATGCTTTCAATAAAAACGCCAATGACAAGATGCTCCTGCCGCTCGTATCGTGCCACGCGTGAAAGGCTGACAGAGGGAAGGTGCCACTGAGGAGAAACAAATTCCAAGGAAAGTGCAACGGGGCTGCATCGTGTATCCAAGCGAAAAGCCACGGAAGTAGCGAAGATACAAACTGCTGGTCTGAAGCAAAGTACATTTTAGGAAAGTAACACGACGTTCGAGTAGGAGCTCTTGGGACGCGTCGATCGAGCTAAGCCTATTGTGGTAACAAGTCAATAATCTGCCGTCAACAAAAGGCGCGTTCTTGACGCGTTCTGCCCCTCCTCCCACAGCCCAAAAAAAGCTACCAGGCGGAAACCCACAATAGCTCCAACAAAGTCAACGACGGCAAAACACATAACCATCGCAACCGCACAATTACTCGCCATCTCGACGCTCAGTCCTTGGGGACAATATGCTGTACCATGGATTAGAAGGAAGTGGCGTTGGTAGGGCGGGGCAGGCAATCGTCTCGCACTGTGCTTGTTTCGTTACATACGTTTTTGTCGAAGAGTGGTTTTGTTTCCTTTTGCTTGGCTTATTGTCTGATGTTTTCTTTCGTTGACATTACCTCTTTGGACTGCTTTCGTTCGCTCCATTGAGCGCAATGTCTCGTCCTCCCTTGCGTTCGGACGTTGTCTGTGCAGACTGTATTTCGTACTTTCAACCTGTGTTTACTGCCGTCGTTCCGAGTCTGGACTCTGCGTCTTGACAATTATGTGATTTTGGCTTCCCATCGATACGATCAACACTTGCTAACCGTCTCCGACTTTAATACGGTCCTTTTGTCCTCACACGGCACTTGGCGTCCGATTGATCTACCGCATCGACTGCCGCATTCCGGCTAAACTGACATGCAAGCTAGGAAAGATTGCAACAAAATCGAGTCTGGGCCTTGCCTACCCATCTGCCAGCGGGTCTCTCTCGACATAGACTCTTTTGGCTTCCGACTTTCCTGGTTTTTGTTCTTGTGTTGGTCGCTTCAAAAAACATGCTTACAGGGAAGAAGTCTCGAAGCCCACCAGGGCCACATAAGACTGGGTCATCTGCAAGCAATCCGGTAGCGCTGATCGGTGAAGCCCTACCTCTCCATCGCCTCTCATCGTCCAATGCCCTGAGAGCACCAGGTCCTCACCTATCCAATCCAACGTTTCAAATAAGGGCTCTGAGTAGGCCCGCCTTTGTGGGCAAGGGTTGGGTGCGCACAAGTAAAGCACAGTCTCAATTTCGTCCTGTCCACACCAAATTGGGCTCTTCGTCCGTCATTGCGGAGCGCAGGGCCAGCAACGAAAGACAACCCCGCCTGTTGGAGACACCGCGAAACATTCAGATACTCAGCACTACAAGCAAGAACAGAGCCCTGCTGTCCACCTGTCTGCATATTTGTTGTATAGACGAGATGCATCTGCGGTTGCAGAAGCACGAGAACTTCTACCGAAAATTTCTTTGAACAGAAGCTGGCTCGGACGGGGTTTCGTGACTTCCTGCTTTGCACTATAGTCTAAGAGAACAACGGGACGGCCTTTGCCCGTCTTTATTTCTTTCTGGCGATGCACTTAGTCCCCATTCTGGATTCACGACGCTCGAAGCCTTTCCCCTCTGTCCACGGATTGGGTAGAATCAAGGATGATGCAGGCATCTAACGAATCTTTCGTCGCATTTACAACATGCACTTGCGTCGAACAGGCCAAAATACAAGGATCACTGCTGGTCAGTGGGCGCGCTACTGTTTCGGATGCTCAAGCCTCTGGGATCTTGTATTTCTTATTTCCATGGCGGCTCTGTCAAGGATACCGAAAAGAGCTCAGTGGCCGGTGACACTATGAAGTTACTTTATAATACGGGCGGGCACCTAAGAGTTGCGGCGTTATGTCACAGTCGCATCCTCTCCGCACGCGTCTCGACGCGTGAACACATCGGCACATGTTGCGATCGCCGGCGCTCAGCCGCTCGAATGGTTGCCCGAGACTCAGCCACTACAAAAATGCTGCTGAATATCAAATTGCTGCAGCTATACGATGTATGTCTGATTTCAAGATCAAATCTTGAGATAGCTTTAAGATGGAGTGTCGACCGCAGCTTCCACAGCTTCCAAACGGACGCTGTTTACAAGCTGCGCTACCCACCGCACAAACCCGCATACTTGATGGCTTTGGGACGCCTCTTGTCTAGGGCACAAAGCTGGCAGTGGCCGATCGCAAGGCTGAGAGCCAAAGCAAGGGTGGGGTCATATTTGGGATCGTTACGGGGCTTGCACAAACGTGTCTTGCCTCGTGAGAAGCAATTGTCTCACCAATTCCACGAGAACCACAAGGGCAATCATGACACAGATTAGCCACAAATCGGAGACAGGGCACACGCCTCTTGGACAGAAAGGCAACGCTTTTCCGCTGTCAAACAGCCAAAGTAGGTACGACAATCAACGTCGGTTCAACGCGGCCCATACCCGTCTTTTCAATATGGCTATACTCTTTTTTCCATGACAAGTACACATGCCTACCGTCTCTCTTTACGCAGCTCCGGCCTTGGGCACAAGGATGCGAAGGCGATGCACCACAAAAGAGTGCAGCTAGAGCCGAACATCGCCATCGGCGACGATGTAGAAATTTAGATCGACCTCATGTGAAGTCGAGCTACATCTGAAAATTATCCATATCGCATTGCCACATCGTTTTAACGATATACCGAAGCTATGATGCTGCCTGCCATCTGGCTGCTATTGGCCCTACTGAGCTGCAGCCGAGCTTTTCGTATCACGAAGGAGGCGACCCGGGTCTCTGCATACAACTATGAACCGTCTTCTACTGCTTCCCCAGGTATCGTCTCGTGGGACCGCTTCAGCCTCCGCATCAACGGCACTCGCGTGTTCTTACAATCGGCCGAGTTTCACTACCAACGTCTGCCTGTGCCAGAACTGTGGCCAGTAGGTACTCCAGGGTGTCGTGTCGGCTGTCTCATCATCTTGCTAACAATGCAGGATATATTCCAAAAATTCAGGGCCAACGGATTTAATGCCGTAAGGTAGTGTCTCTGTCTCTCGTCATGCAACATTTCACGTCGTCCACCACTGACGTTTTCCATTTGTTATCCACTGCTCTAACAACCCATCTGCAGCATCTACTTTTTCTGGTCGTACCATTCCGCCGCACCCGGCATCTTCGATTTTACCAGCCCTGCCAAAGACGTCCAGCGCCTGCTCGACGCCGCAAAGTCCGCCGGCCTCTGGGTCATCGCCCGTCCAGGGCCGTACTGCAACGCCGAAACGAATGCCGGCGGCCTTCCGCTCTGGGGCTCCGATGGCAGTCTCGGGACCGTGAGAACCGACGATGCGACCTATCACAAAGCGTGGCAACCATGGATGTAGGTCGACCCCGGCACTCGATCCAACACTCGTTGAGTAAGAGAGAAACTGACAGTACAGCGCGGCCATCGGCAAGATCATTGCCAAAAACCAGATCAGCAACGACGGTGTAAGTCTTCCCAGATGTGTGGATCATGCATCGTTTCTCTTCCTTCGCATACCCTAATAAACTCTTCCTTGATCACATCACCAGCCCATCATCTTGACACAGGTCGAGAATGAGCTCACTGAGACACACCATACCGCCAGCGACAGTCTCGTCATTTATATGCAGCAACTCGAAGCTGCTCTGCGGGCCGCCGGCATCAACACGCCGCTCACCAGCAACGAAAAGGGTATGCGCGGTGCAGCATCGTGGTCGTCCGATTACCAGGACGTTGGTGGTGCCGTAGACATCTATGGCATGGACAGCTATCCGGGTGGCATGTCGTGCACGAACCGTGCCTCGGGCTTCAACGTGGTCCGTACCTACGGTCAGTGGTTCAGCTCATACGCAGCCTTACAGCCGGTGTCACTGCCGGAGTTTGAGGGCGGGTGGTTCTCTGGCTGGGGTGGGACATTCTACGACGAGGTACGAGACAAAGTAGAGCGTCTGAACACCGCGATACCTGATGCTAACCAAACAGTGCGCCGCGGAACACTCGCCTGAGTTTGCCGATGTATATTATAAGGTGAGAAGACAGCGAGGCTGAATGGTGCTGTGGAAGATCAAAAGACAAAGAGGAAGAGACTCACATCCGCGAAAACAGAATAACATTGGTCAACGGACCACGTTCCAAAACATATACATGGCTTACGGCGGCACAAACTGGGGACACTGTACGCGCTGCTTTCTCGACTCGTTCCTCGTCTCCTGTCCCTTAACTGACCTTGTTAGCTGCCGCACCGGTCGTGTATACGAGCTACGATTACAGCGCGCCACTCCGTGAGACCCGGCAGCAAACGACCAAGCTCTCTCAGACGAAGCTCGTCAACATGTTTGCGACATCGTCACCCGATCTGCTCAAGACAGTAATGCTTGGTAATGGCACAGGCTTCCGGGCTTCGTCGCATGGTGTTTTCACTTGGGTGTTGCAGAATCCGGACACTGGCGCCTCATTCACCGTGCTGCAACAGGTCAATACACCGTCTATGTCGAATACATCGACTTCGGTCACTTTAACAACAAGTGCCGGCACGTTTACAGTGCCGGGTGTGGAATTGTACGGCCGGCAAAGCAAGATTCTTGTGACTGACTATGCATTGGACCAGCATAACAAAAGTGCTCTTTTGTATTCCTCGGTTGATATTGCCACGAGCGAAAACTTTGGGCACGAGACAGCGCTCGTACTATACCTCAAAGAAGGCCAAACGGGCGAGTTTGCCTTCCGGGGTGACAGCAACCTTACCTACACTGTGTTTGGCAGCTTAAAGGTGACAGCCATCACGAGACAGCCGAGGGGCTCTTCCTCGCCACAGCAGGCATTTACATACACCCAGAGTTCAGGCGCGAGTGCTGTCTTATTTTCCAATGATGTACTCGTCTACATTTTGGATCAAGCCACAGCCTGGCGGTTCTGGGCACCGCGTGATGGTGACAACAGCTTTGATGTGGCCGGCTCAAGCCGTGTGTTTATCCTCGGTCCCTATCTTGTCCGGTCGGCTCGCATTGACTGGACGGCCGGTGTGCTGTATGTCCTCGGCGACAACGACTCTGCAACGACGCTAGAAGCATTTGTAGGTAGCGGAAGTGGCAAGATAATTAACACCGTCAACTGGAACGGCAAGACACTGCCGGCTACACGGACTCCATATGGAAGTTATCGAGCCGCCATCTCTGGTGGGCAGTATCGCGTTTCCAACGGAAACGTTACACTCCCACAACTTACAGAGTGGCATGCTGCAGACTCTCTCCCCGAGACGCAGCCCGACTACGACGACAGCCGATGGACAGTCTGCAATCATACGACAACGCACGGTCCCGTGCCACCCGTCACGCTACCTGTTCTCTTTGCCTCTGACTACGGCTTCTACGTCGGAGCAAAGGTATACCGCGGACGCTTTCTGTCGACGGGGCCGATGCCAAGTGCGGTCAACATCACAGCTTCTGGTGGTCAAGGGTTCGGGTGGACAGCCTGGGTCAACGGTCACCTGCTTGGTGGCAGTCCGGGCGTGGCCGGCCAGGCCACAACGTCGGCCTTATTGAAGTTGCCGACGGATGTGATCAACATAGAGAAGGGACGAGACAACGTTCTTACAGTGCTGGTCGATTACCATGGCCACGATGAGACGTCGACACGCAATGGGCTGAACAATCCGCGTGGCCTGCTGGGCGCGAAGCTTTTGTTTGACAAATCAGACAAGGACAAAAAGTCCCGTGCCACTGCGGCCTCTTCTGGCTTTACAACCTGGAAGATAATGGGAAATGCAGGCGGCTCTGCCAACATCGACCCAGTACGCGGTCCGATGAACGAAGGCGGCCTCTACGGCGAACGCCTTGGCTGGCACCTACCTGGTTTCAGTGCGGCTGCTGATAGCAAGTTTAGCAAGAGCAGTCCCACAGATGGCATCAAGGATGCTGGAGTGCAGTTTTATGTCACCGAGTTCATGCTTTCTGTTCCCACCGATCTCGATGTGCCACTCGGCATAGAGCTCGCTGCGCCTGTCGGTACGATTGCCCGTGTTCAGCTATGGATCAACGGCTACCAGTACGGTAAATATGTGCCGCACATCGGCCCCCAGACGCGCTTCCCTGTGCCACCGGGCATCTTGAATATGCATGGCAACAATACGCTCGCGCTGAGCCTGTGGGCTATGACATCCGCCGGCGCGCGATTGGATAAGGTCGCTTTGGTGGGATACAGTGATGGTGGTGACGGCAAAAACGAGGGCAGAATGTCAGCATACGAGACATCGTTCTTTGCCAACATAGAGCAGTGGGCGGCGAGCAGCGCCAGTTTGCAATTGCCGTGGACCGACCGAAGCGAGTTTGCATAAGATTTACAGAGTGTCAGGTTGGGACAGAAAACAAGCCAACCCATCAAATTCTCGGCCGGCATAAATTCAGTCATCATTTCCGCATAATTTCTTCAAGAAAACGTTACACGCCTGTCTTCCGTCCACCACGGTGAGATTACACAGGCCGGATGCTGTGGGAGTACACGCCTGCAGCCATTTTGAAGCCCCCTTTCCATTGTATCTTCTTCTCTCCTCCCCTCTTCTAAGCCACTCGTGGACATGCAGGCGCCTACCGCCACCACTTGCCAAGCCACGTGGTGTAGATGTTTGTGAGACATGTGTGTTCAGTGTTGCTCTATATGAAGTCATTTACCGTATTACGAGTTGCCGTTTGTTGGTTGTGTATGGGCTCGTATTTTAGGTAATTAAATGAGATGAAAATGGGTGTTGTCATTCTACCCAACAGGTGGTATATCCCTTTTATTGTGTTGTTTAATCGGCCAAGCGGAAAGAGGTATCGTTGATGTCGCTAGATGTACCCTGTTGTCATATAGTGACCCGTTCGAAGTTCTGAGAGGGCCAGCAGATCCTTGGCAAATCAATATAACAAATGCCACATACCGTAATTCGGAGCCAAGATGTCACTATTGAAAACTTGTGAGATGATGGATGGTTGACCCAATAACAGCACCGCATTCGGCGTAGTGCTTTTTGTATATTTTACATTGCTTTCTTTCTTATCCTTATTCGGTTGTTGTGCTGTTCGAACCATTTAATTATCTATGAACTTTTTATTTTATTTCATTTTTTATTTTGTTTTATAAGAAAAGAGAATCACAAATTCGGGGCTCTTGAAAACTAATGTAAAAAACATTGCCAAAAAGATACTTTCCCCATTAGATATTATTATCAAATATATCGAACGCCGGCATGCTTGTTCTGTGTTTTTATCTCTCTATCTCACAATGCAATACCACTTTTCTATTTTTGTTTTTGTGGTTTTTTTCTGTTCATATTCAACATCGTTCCTTCGTTGGGTACGCGCCCATTGGCTCGATTTTTTATTTAATATGGCCCGCTTTCGTGGAAGGTGCGTGTGGAGTCTTTCATCCGAACACTACGTTGTCCACATCTGTGTTCCAGCTCCTTTCCTCACACAACGTGCCTGCCAAATAGAGAGAAAGAGCAGTACGACATACTATGTACAGTAGCATTTGCACCTTCTGCATGCGCTACTCACTCACGCCTTCCCTTTGGGATTGCGAGACCTACGATTGAGATGGAAGGAACGCGTCTCAAGCAGTCGAAAGGCAAACAAACAAAAATTGCAACGGAGGGAAGAAGCAAACTACGTACTTTTCATTTCCTCCCGTTGCTTCAACATCTCCAGAGTCGGTGACGATGACCAGCGGTCCCGAACGGTCACACCACAGTCGTCAATTCTTTTGCATCGTCTTTACTCTACCCACCCGCAGGTCAGCTTAGCGCAAAGCGTACCTGCGTATCCGCTTCGCGCATCCGAAAGTGGAGGATCCAATTTCTCCAATCATCCATTTTGGGAAGCCAATCTGATGCTCGACCGCGCTCCAGAAAAATACTCCAGAATGCGTGCGTGGCCCTATTTGCTCTGGGCTCTCTTGTATGGTTACGTCGTACGACGTTTGCCCCTGGCTCAGGAACGGCCAGGAACGGTCGGGAGCAGTCACAACGGGTAGGGACAGCCAAGCTTGCCCGCTGCACTCTACGAAGTAATACAGGCACAGACATGCCTACCACCCACGTTTCCAGCGCCGATCCTTTCTCTCTTCGCTGGCGTGAGAAGAGTTGAGAGGGACACTTCCAGAGCCTCAGCCCACCTCCCGCCTTTGACTCTGGCGACGGCTCTTTTGTCCGGCAGCAAACGCTGAGAGCAAGTATGTGCGCCAGCGATAGCGAGCAGCTTTGTATCACATAATTTGTGAGTTGGAGAGCGTATTTTTTTTTTTGTCAAAATAAAATATGCACGGTACTTTCACAGAATGACGTGCAAAATAGGTGTCTGCCCTACGGCGTGCAGATGCAAAACTTGGAGACAAATATGGCCCTCACTGACTAGACATGGGGTTGGATTTGTCAATAGTTTGTCCATGATTTTAATGGCCTTTGCTCATTCAAGGCCATCGGAATGTGGCTCTGTGTGCGAATGAGTAACCCAAGTTGGCCCACCAGCAGGCTTTGCCTTATCACCAACTGTCCCCGATTGCGCCACAGAAAAGACGAATGTGATGCGGACGGACGGGAAGAGAAGAAGGCCCACCGAGCACTGTATATACGCGTACTGCACCAACCTCCCAGCTACGCTGGTCATCGAGTGAGCGGCCAAGCCTGGCCAGACCAGGGCCAAGACTGCCAATAATCCAGGCTCATCCCGTGGTGTTCCATCCAATATGCCTTGGAAATACAACATACTCCGTATCTTACCATGGAGAGCTGGGCGACAATTTGCCAGAAGAAAAACGATGCTGAGAAAGCTGCGACGAAAACAGAAGCAAGACGCAGGACGACACAATCAGCGACAAGAGAAAGAAGAAATGGAACACGGAGAAAGGCGCAGCAAAGGCCGGCCCAGAAAAACGGGAATCACAACAGCAGCACGTCGTATTGATTTTTCGACATCACCAACACTCACTCTGCAACGATGTCACGGAGACTTCCATCTGCATTTGATTTCTAAACTGGCACCCCATGCTCCTCCACATGCCACCTGGCCAGGCCAAGCCCGATTTCTATTTACGACAACGGAGTCTAGGGAGGATACGTGCCCAAAATGTGCCATGAAAGACGCTAACTACAACGGTCTGAAAAATGTGTTGCGCCCGGGGCTAGAACTGGGGGCGACGGCCGCTGAGGTGGACGGGAATGAGATGTGATTCCAGCGTTCTTTGACGTGTTGGTCTTCTTTCTGTTTTATTTCTTCCCGTTGTCCAAGTACCACCAATCACTTACACCTCTCACAGCCTCGACTCACAGATTCTGTACGGACTAATACTCCGTACGCGCTGCTGGCCCAAGATGCTCATCTCCAGTTGATGACAAGTTATGCAGCAGTGGTCTGGCCCCTTTTCGAGCCACACTGCAATGAACCCCTGCTCAGGTACCACTTCCATCCTGGGCTCAAATACACGGGTACGACGTACGGTGCCGCCAAGCCGTTACTGTGCACCTGCGCGAACGCACCCTGGTCATCCTCCACCATCGTATTGGCACCTCGCTCACCCCAACTTTACCTTTTTCGTCCGCCGTCACCATCCAGAACGCTCCAAAACTTCAATGGTTGCAGTTCTGCCCCTGGCCAAAGGTCCCACCTATTGGTTCCAAGAGGACTGAGTACGACAGTACTTCCGTTAACAGCGTTTTTGCATGGGCGAGTATTTTTCTTTTGTTGACGAAGGGTCTGTTGCTCTTCTGCCCGCCAATACTTTTCTGGCATTTTCGGGCTTGGTCCCTTTTTGCCAGGTCCCCGCGGACAGCAGTCGTGTTTTCTGTGCCGTTCTTCATTCTTCGTTCGACTTTCCTCTCACATCTCCATTTCCATTTTTATTCCGTTTAATGAGCCGCCTTGCCGAATGAAGAATTTGGATCCAATATCTTGAGCAATACCGCCCCATACGAGCCCACGCATTTGTTGTCCTATCCGCCCCGAGCACCCATCCTGTTTTCCATCCCAACTTTGTCAACCTGCTTTTTCAACATCTCTTCTGAGGACCAAACGCTCTTTTCAGATTACTCTGCTATTTCTGGGCCTCGCTGGCCGGTTTCCCTTGACCACAGATCCTACAAATGCGCGTCTGCCCTCCTCCTTGCTCCTCCCAGAGTGTGGCTTCTGTCAACCCGTCGTCTGATCCCTTGTCTGCTGCCCTACAAGTCCCCCCCATGCACACAGTCCCTTGACGTTTTGGTGAACCGTGCTTTTTTCCTCTCGTTTTTATCGCTTCTTCCCTTTGGTGCCCTGCCTTGCAAGCCTGCCGCGGCATTATCATTTAAATCAATCTTCGCCCATTTACCCAGATTGACACTTTCACTCCACCACCCATCGCAAGCAAATCGACAAAATCGATCCACGTCAACAAGAATAAACCGGAATCCGACCGACCTTTTTTACTCTCGCTTTCCATCTTTGCTATATTCAGCTCATAATAAGACAGTCGGGTATAAGAAACAAAAGGGCTTGGCCTCGCGTCCATCGAAACAAAACGAACACACGACCAAACAGACCAACGAAGAAACGTTACCTTGATCACAACAAAGCACGAAAACAGACAGCTCAGAAAAGGCGACAACAGATTTCTTGCGATCCTTAAGCTCGTCTTTTGCTTTGGTTCCCCGGCGTTTTGTTGCCGCCGACACAATCACAGACGCAGAAGGTGATCGACCCTGGCGCTTGCTCGATTCGCTTCAACGGACTGAATCGAGTTTGCTGGCAAGACGCAGCGAAGCGATTCTTCGACGCCGACAGACACAACAAAAATACAGATCCAATCAAGTTTTTCGCAACTTGATTTTGCATCTCATCGCCTCTGGCTGTGCTTTGTCGAAACCGAGTGATGCACCATCTACCCCCGGCCGTCTAATTCTGCAGCTTCCGCAAAGTCTTTGGGGATCGACGGCGCCTCCCGCCGCTACACAAACGTTGCGAATGTCGATCGCTCTGCACACCATGACTTCTGTATCACAACACCACAAACCCCGGATACTTTCCTGGCGGTGCACAACAACAGCCTTTCTTTTTCTCGCCATAAACACAATTTTCATTTCCGCCGTCGCTGCTGCGGTAGCAGAACCAGACCGCATGATCGCGGACTCTGTTCTCGTATTCCCAAAGTCGACCACCACCGTCCCTGCCGCACTCGCTGCCGAGACACTCCTTCGAGATGACCGTATGCCGGTGAAAGTGAACGGCCAATGGATGTTTTTATCACAGGACGAGATGGTTGAGCTGCGGAAACGGAACGACATTGGCACAGCCGTGACCACCGCTCCTGGGACGGCGGGCGAAACAAAGGGCGACGCCACCGCCGTGACGCCGACCACAAAGACAACTAGGACGGCATCATCCTCGCCGCTCCCGAGCTTCTTCGATAGCAGCCTTGCATCCAACTTCTCAAACGACTCGGCGTGCCCAGCATTTATCAACTCCTTTCTCACGAACCCCACATTCAAGCAATGCTACCCATTCTCTCTTCTTCTCCAGGTAAGCAACCCCATTTGACATGTTTCCACCTCTTCTCTCACACGTCCATTTACTCACCGACAAACCACAAACAAAGGGTTCGCGGTCATTTTTCCAAGCCGAAAAGTCACTTGTGTCCATCACGCAGGTCCTGGACGCGACGTGTGCGGCCAACGCCACGTTCTGCACCTCCTACCTCAACCGCCTCGCAACCAACCTCACCGACGCCGCCAACTGCGGCGCAGACTATAAGCTGGGCAACTCCATTGTAGTTCAGGCATACGACGGCATGATCGGGTACCAGCCGCTGTACGCGGCGTCTTGTCTGACCGATCCGGACACAGGAGCCTACTGCTTCGCCAATGCCATCACCAACTTGACCACCACGGCCAACGTGTACTTTTACTACCTGCCGCTCAACAGCTCGCTGCCGACAAGCGGCTCCGAACCGTCCTGCAACTGGTGTCTCAAGCAGACCATGGCTGTGTATCGGTCAGCGGCTGCCGACCGCAAAAAGCCCATTGCCAGTACGTATCTGTCGGCCGCACAGCAGGTCGACACAATCTGCGGGCCGGCGTTTGTCAACGACACGTTACCAGCAGCCATTGTGTCCAACACCGCGTCTTTGGCGAAGGGGCCGTCATTGCACTGGCTGGCACCCGCTCTATTATTCAGCGTTGTCGCATACCTGATATGAGTCGACTTTCTTCCGAGGAGACGCTCTCTTTTATTTCATACGTCATTTACACGATCGTTTACGGTAACGCAGGAGCTGGACTGTAATTTACTTTTTTCCTTTTCTGGTACATATTTTTTTTTTACCTTTGTCTTTTCTTTTGTCTTTCATTACTGCATTGGGATTTGTCCGCTGGCGGCGCGGACAAAGGATTTCAGGACCGCTTTTTTGATATGCACCACACAGCACACACGGCGCTTAGTTACGATACCCACGCTTTTCTTTGCCTCTTTTGCCCTTTTTTCTTCTCCAACTTCCCACCTTATTTTAATCGACGGTTGGTTTTCCTATTGGAATGGGCGTGTACAATAAAAAACAGACGATTCAGCATTTGGCTCACTGGTCTTTTGGCTAGTTGACAGGAAATGGTTTATACTTCTTGGACATTCTTGTATATATATATGTAAATGTATATTACATGACGATACAGTCTGCACTCCGGTGATAGGATAGTAAAACGGTCGCTTGAGACGATCAATCACGCAAAAGTACAATTCATCATTTGATCCGTGTAAAATTCAAGTTGGTCTAAATGCACAATGTCGCTGCCTGTCAGATATAATATGGAACATAACCAAAACGTTTCCACCACACCATGCGCCACCGTACTCGCCACGCTGATCTCAGTGGCCTCACCGCCGCAGGAAACCGGCGTTAACTGGCTTGCCGACCCGGTGCCGTACCTGCAGGCTCTGCTTCATGTTGCGTGCCGCTTTGCCCATCTTGGGTGCCAGCGTCTTGGGACCGGTCTCGGCCAGCAGCCGGTACACGGTCGTGCCCAGCTGGCGGTCGCGGGGGTGTGCCTTGGGCTTGCGTGGGCGCGTGGCCTGGAGGCCCTTGGACAGTGCTTTGGCAGGAGTGCCCGTGGATGTTGACGTGGTCGTTTTCGTCGTGGCCTTGTCTTGGACCTCGTCCTCGCCCTCGCTGTCGGAATCCAAAAACTCCAGTGGCAGCAGCTTGGACACCGACTTTCGTGGCTGCTGTGCCTCCTCTGCCCTCTGAGCCTCTGCTGCTGCTGCTTCTTCTTCTTTTTCTGCTGCTACTGCTGCGGCGGCCTCGGCCGCGGCTTCTTCTCGTGCCTTGCGTGCCCCGGCCTGCGCCTTGAGGCGGGCGTCTTTTTCCTGGCGCTTGCGTTTCTCGTCGGCGGCGCGTCTGTAGGGTATTGAGTTAGCGAAAAAAAAATCGTACCATAAAAAAAAGCAACGGCAAAATAACAAGTTTTCGTTGGCATACTTGTCTGCTGCTTTCGACGCTTTCTGGGCCGAGTGGCGGGTTGCGGCGGCGGCCTGCACCGTCGAAATGGCCTCGGGAGCCTCGTCGTCGCTGTCCGCAGCGTCTTCTTCTTCTTCGTCGACATCCTCTTCGTCCTCTGCTATCTTCTCTTTCTTTTCCTCCGTCGCCGCTTTGCCCTCTTTAAACCGCACCGGCAGCTTCCGGCGCTTCGTCGCGGGCGACTCGTCCTCCTGCATCGGCGCGGCATCGGTCATGGGCGCATCACTGCCGAGGGTAGCGTCGTCCTCGCCGCCTCCGCTCTTGCGCTTGGCCCGCAGTTTGGCCGCGGCGCTCCGCGTCATCGGGGAGCTCTGTGCAGACGGCATTTGCGAGGATGCGGTTGGCTTTGTTTTGTCTCGTGTCAATTGCCGATGGACAATCGGAGCCTCGTCAATGTATAAACCCGTAAATCGTAAATCGTAAAAATGCTATGGCTCGGCTGCTGTATTGTAAGAATAGTTCGCAGAGATAGATGCTGGGCCGTTAAAGTGGTGATGTAGAGTCGGCTAGCAGCAAAAAAAAGTTGCATTCTGCCTTTTCATTCCGATAAGATTTTTTTGGGCAGCCTTATCGCAATAGGCCCAAGAACGACCTGTTGGCTGAGCTTGACGCCTGAGCCTGTGATTGGCTGGTTTCAGCAGTAGCCCCACTAAAACGGAATTACTCCCTACACTCAGTTCAGGGACAGCTGTCAATACTCTCATAATCTTGTCATTTCTCATCTTCATTATCTAACAGTACGCAATTGAGCATAGGACGTTATACAGAGTCAGTTAAAGTCAGGCTGCAGCTACATTGTTTTCGCCGACAAAGATGACCCCGTACTAAGTGGCCCACTTTTATCTTTTGCCTAGGGATTCCATTGGTCCAGCGCCTCCCACTTGCTCCATTTCAAGCTTCAGCGCCCTTTATTGTTTCGACTTCACTGAACGACGCTCAGTCGAAGCCGTTTCTGCAGCAAGAGCCACAGCATCGCCATGAATCCAATAGCTCGATCGGCGACCACAATGCACCTGTCAAGCCGTTCAGCAGTGCGATGCTATAGCCAAGTCGTCGGTACCGCGTCTGCTGCCATTGGAATCGGAGCTGGTGGCAGGGCTGTGGGCCAAACGCCGTCTCGCGTCACTGTGCCGTCCGCATGCTCGTGCGGTGGTGCTTTCTCCTCACAGATACTACCGCTTCAGATTCGCCGTGGCGCGGCACGGTCTGCGGGCAAGCGGTCGCCCACAGTCCGCCGAGCACAGAATGCCGCCAGCAGGACCAGTAGGGGGAGTGTTGGTGGTGGTGCGAGCTCCGGCCCGACCACGGCTGGTGCTTCCGGTATGTTCCCCAAGGATTCGACGAGTCTCATAGCGGCACTGAAAGTTGGACTGGATTCCGTGGAGACGGATTTGACGGAGGACGAGTGCGCCCAGGTCATTCTGAATGCGCAGCGGCTCGAGCACAACAGGGCGGCCGTCAACGAAGCTGCTCTTTTGAGGGGTGAGTAGTGCCTCGCATATCTTTGGCGTTGTGGCTTTGTCATATTGTCGTGTTTTCTTGGGCGTGCGCCCGACGATTGCCGTCTGCTGACTCGCTAGACTATAACCTTACCCCGTACAAGCTGCACACCGTCGGCGTGCTCCTGCTCATTGGCAACGCCAGTGTCCAGGAATCCACGCAGTGCTTTATGCTGGCGACGTCGATGATGCACATGGCGGCTTCGTTGGGCAGCACCGGCTACATGCCGTCGGTGCTAACCATCATCAATCTTTTTGGTGTCGACATGACCAAGGCGGGCCAGGCGCAGGTCGCCCTCGCCGCGCGATTTCGCGGTTCGCACATTTTCCAGTCCGCGGAGGAAAAATTTCTGGCGTACCTGGCCAAGGCCAATGCGGGCGACGACAGCCTAGACCTCGTCACCAAGGCCAACGCGTTCACGCTGTCTGGCCTGCTGGCAGAGGCGTCGGGTAATCTGCCACGGGCGCTGCGGTGGTTCCAGGCAGCGCGGTTGGTCGGACACGGCATTGGTAGTGGCTCTGATGTTGGCTCTGGCTCGTCTGTTCCAGCGGGCAATGGAGACGTCCTGCCCCGGGATCCAAAGTGGGACTGGGAGCGCAAGTGTCTCGAGGCCATTGGTCGGCTGCAGATGGATGAGGCCGACGTGGTGACGGCCCAAGAGGCCCGTGAAGCATTACGCACGGCCGCGCTGGCTCTCAACAGCGGCAAGGCGTGCATGCTGCTAGCGGCCGCGTATGCTCGCGATCCCGCCGATCGGACTGAGGCGCAAGACGCGGAGCTAGACACAATCTTACAGCGTGCGGCAGTTGCTGGCGAATTCGGTGCAATCAAGGAGCTGGTCGAGCGTGAGGCGACAAAGGCGAATGATTCGGGCATGGCAAAGGACGAGGCAGCCTTTCATTTCCAAATGGCAGATGAATGGCGGCGGCTAGCAGAGGCCTATGCAGCGACTGAATCGGAACAGACCGACTGACGGCTGTAGTATATGACGATGCGACGTATAAACGCAAGCCAAATAAAGGCATTCGATACCACTGGAAGACATGGAGAACGCATGATAATAAATATGTAGATAGGCAGTGTCTAAATTGATACGCAAAAGCAAATTCCTTTTCACGGAAGCCTTTTGTCTGGCCTCCTTGGTCGTCCGAATAATCCGGCCCAGACAAACTCCGCTATGAATCAAACACCAAAAGAAATAGTGACCAAAAAACAAATATCATTTCCATGTCATGATTCCATGGCCACCCCAAAGGATTAAAGTGACCGGACGAATGCGCCACCCAGTTCTGTTGATGTCCTGGGCTGCTCGTAGGAAGGGGAATAAATAAGAGGCAAGACCAGAAAAAAATAATATAAAAATACCAAAATATAACCCAAAAAATGTACTCTTGAAGGGGTATGACCGGTTGAAGAAAGAGGAGATTAAAACAAATCAAAGTCCAGAGGGTTGGCCCTTACGATCTCTTCGCACGCTTCCGGCCTTTGCCTGCAGTCGCGCCATCGCCGGCCTCGTCGTCTTCTTCGCTTTCCTCGCGACCATGGGCAGCGCTGGTCTTGTCGTTGCCCTTCTTGATCGATATAAGGCAACCTTGCTCCTTGAGACGCTTGGTCAGGGCCGTGCTGGCTTGCATTCCAGGGAAGTCCTTGGCATTATAGACGGTGAAGACATCGCTCATAGCCGTGGCCATGATAGGCGATGAGCCGCCAGCACGCATACCCAGGGGATCTAGGACCACAAGCGCAAACTTAAGGCGGAATGAGCCTGGTGTGCGGCAGGACAGGTCCGGGAAGCAGAAAAAACAGCCCTCCTCGCCATTTTCATCCTGGCCCACAAAAGGCGATGAGACCAACGTGCCCATGAGTCGGCGCTGTTGGCGGTAGTCTTCTGGCATGGCTGAGTTGTCCTGCTCTCCCGTCTCATTCCAGATGGAGCAGTGCAGCACCGTAAACTGGAAGCGAAGGCGCATACTGATCTCTTCTGGTGTTGCATCCGGGTCGTCAATGGTGAGCTGCACAATGGGAGGCGGATCGATGACACGACGATCACGTTCGCCAAACCCGCATGATCGTGCTGCTATTGGCTGCTGCCGAACATTGATGCGGTACTCCGAGTTGACGACCGACTGGGCCGGGCTCAGCATTGGCGTCTTGGACGCCGTGCTGTCATTGCTTGCCGGATGGTGGTATGGCGTCTGCGGTGGCCGTGGTACTGCAGCTTTGGCTGCGGACTCCTCGCTCAGCAGGCTGGTTATGGAAATTTGCTTGGCCTCGGACCGTGGCGAGGTGGATGCTGCAGGAAGGCGGCCTGGTCCTGATGTTGGACTTGTCGGGTGCATGGGAGGATAAATGGAGCGGCTATTCGGCGTTGGATACGCTGTCGCTGCTGCTACCACCGCCTTTGAATAATGCAC
This sequence comes from Sporothrix schenckii 1099-18, assembly GCF_000961545.1. Lineage (NCBI taxonomy): Eukaryota > Fungi > Ascomycota > Sordariomycetes > Ophiostomatales > Ophiostomataceae > Sporothrix > Sporothrix schenckii. Next base: position 2,953,638 of record NW_015971150.1, read on the forward strand.
GCCGACATTTGGAGGCGAGGAGGTGGGTGCTGGCGGCTGGTGATGGTATGAAGGTGGATCCCGGCTGCGATAGCGAGGCGTGGTAGGGAGATGGGAGAGCGCCTGCTGCTGGTACCGGGGACCCAAGTCAAAGTCGTCCGAACGGACGCTGGACGCGGGAGACTGTGTCGGCGAGAAACGGGAATCCGGGCCGCGAATGGTCGTACGGAGAGCAAGTGGTCCCGGAAGACCATGGGCATCCACATTGGGTGCGGGGAGTTGGGGTGGTGTCTGGCCCACGGGAGACGGCGTTGCGTAGTCACCACCATAATAGGACGGGGGGCGACCCGACGAGGAATACGGGGGAGAGTCACGTCCAGCAGACGAATGCAGAGGCGGCTGATGGCTACTCATATGCGGTGATGACATGGATGCGGGCGAGGAAGTAGCGGCAGCGGCAGCAGCAGCGGCGGAGAAGAGACTGGAAGGTCCGGGGAGCTGCACACGCTCTCGACCGGCGTCCTGCGTAATGAAAGCCCTGTGATCGCTGCCCTGACGAAGAGCATAGGGATCATGGCTCCATCCATGGTGAGGTCTCGCCATAGTGTCACCCATGGGGTGGCCAAAGCTGTGTGGAGCGTATTCAACGGCAGTAGACATGGGTGACGTAGAGATGATGGTCGGAGCGGTTGACGCTGCAATCAAGAAAGCGAGATGCGAGGTTCAAACAGTACAGTCGTAGGATGGTCGATTTGCCGGTTTTGTCGACCTGTTCTATTCCGCTCTGGTGATTTTGTGCTTTTTCTGCTCGTCTTGGGATGTACCGGCTCGCCTAGGGAAGACAACTCAGTATTTCGTGTCGCTGCAGGGAGCCGAACCGGGTTGACAGGCTATATTTCTTTTGTGCTTTCAAGGTATCTGAGGGGCGATGCTACTCACTCGTTTGTGTACACCAGTGATTGGTAGAGTGACAAGAGAGAGAGAAACTCGCAACTAGGCCACAGAGGGGGGACACCTTTGGGAACACAGTGTCAGGCGACACAAAGCCAACGGTACTTGGGCTGGTAGTTTGCTCGTTTTTAGGAATCGCCGTGCTGTGTGATTTGACATGCGAGGTATGCAGGATTCTAGTTGGTGATAATTCTCGGCTGGAAGCGACGGTTGCACAGCAGAAACGACTCGTGTTGAGAATGAAATTTGGTGTCAAGGTGAAGATGAACTTTTCCTTGTCGTTTTCCCGCTTCTTTGAGTTTTGTCGATAGAGGGATAGAAGAAGCAAAAGGGATGATGAGCGTGGATGTGTCGTGATAGTAATTGTCGAGAGTGGTAAAGAGGTACTTGGGTAAGGATAAATGAAAGACTAAGGGTAAAGATTTTGGCCAGAGGTGAGGAGAAACGAGAGAAAGAAGGACTGGCTTGTTTGCGTGCTCTTCTCGAAAGACGAAGCGGACGAGGCAGAGATATATCTATGAAAGCCAGATGTGTTGACGACAGTAGCGTTTTAGATCATCTGCCTCGCAGTGTACAACCGGCATATAAGCAAAAGAATCAAAGGGTGCCAAGGTAGACGACAGGTAAGGGGTGAAGAGGAGGGGAGGGGTGTGTTTTGGGTGTTGCTATAGGGAGGGTGGGCAAAGAAGGCCGCCACGGGTGTGTCCTGGGGAGGGGTGTGTGTGTTTGTATGAATATTTACCAAGAGCCGGTATAAGTAAGAGGCGATTTTGCCAGCATCAGAAGAAGGGAAGGGGGCAAGAATGGGGAGAGAGAAGAGAGAGGAACAAAACGATTCAGAAAATATTAAAACAAAGGCAGAAACACACCAAGACGGAAATGGCAGTTATATTGCTGTAAAAGCCGCTGTCCGATACTTGGCTGGTAGCTCTTGGGCATCCTTCCTGGCTTTCCTGCAAGATGCAGTCTAGAAAGACAAGGCGAGTAAGGTGTCTTGACGACAGAGACAGGAAGAGCTGGAAGATGGTTTGATGGTAGAAGACTCGAAGAGGTAGCGTGATAGATGAGCCAGATGCTCGAGAATGAAATATGCTCTCCATGGTGACAAATGTTTCTGCAGGATGGGGGTGCACTGGCGATTGTGCAGCGCTGCTGCCGTCTCCTCATCTTCGTAAATCAAAGAAAAAGACATGGGCCAGCACGGAGAGCGGGTAGACCGTGGAGAGCGGTGGATAGGACAGAGCGTAAGAAGTCGATTGGCAAAGGCTGAGGCTGAGAAGTCCAGATACCGGTTGGTGGACGGATCGAAAGACACAAAGTGCGGAAACGCGCTGTTCCTTAAGCAGGATGAAGGAACCGGGTGGCCAGACGTCTATGCCAAGCACCAGGACAAGGGGAGGAACAGACGCGCTGAACGGAGAGGGAGAAAGCGGTATGAAAAGGCAAAAGGAAGACGAGACACAGCCTGTAAGGTTAGGAGGGCCCGAGAGGTGCCAGCGGATGCTGTGTTTTGGTTAGTGGTTAGAGAAGTGTGGAGGATGTTGGAGAGGGATGTGCTGGTTGAGCGTCGACGGCGGTCACAGTGGTGTCTGCGAAGGAGGCGAATGTACCTGAGGGTCTTGACGGTTGACGGAAGATGAGGCCAAAACGAGGACAAAGCAAGCCGTCTGAGTTAGCGGGTTGATGGTATGATACGCTACGGAGGGTCTGTTGTCTGTTTGCGGGCGGGCTAATTAGGTGGAAGGTGCGAAGTGCAAGGCGGAAAGAAGGAAGGGGGTGTGAGGAGGGAGGAGACCTGCGCCGTACAAAGTGATGTAAACGCAGGGGCGTGGAGAAGGAGGGAGAAGGGAAGGAGCACGGTTGGGACTTTGGTTGTACAACGGCCGTGGAAGACTGCCCTTAGGAAAGAGCAACCAACGACGTACACCGAGTCTTGCGAGATAGGGATTGTTTAGCACTGGATGTATTTTTTGATACTAAGAAGAAGGAGCGAGGCAATCACAAAATCGAGTTTGAAGAAGACACAGATACGCAGTGGGATGCAAAAACATTAAGGGAAAGCGACAAAAAGAGTAGGAGCAGGGCGGATTAGGTCTTGCGACAGCAGACAGCGTGCTCCAAGTGGGCGAGGATGAGACCAAAGGGTAATAGGCGTGTGGTAAAAAGCAGACTTGGAGAAGGAACGAGTGAACAGGCGAACCATAAAAGTGGAAAGAACGACTTGAAGAAGGAACGCAGCGAGAGACGATCAAGAGACGGTAGAGGGAAGGAGCACGGAAGGTCAAAAACAACCGCATAGGCGGAGAAGACGCATGGGCGGAAAGCGACCCCAGGAGAACCAAAAAGACCGACTTTGGGGTACGGGCAAACTCTACTTACGCCATCGCTTGCCAGAAAGTCCGCAATGCGTTAAACAACATCTGAAGGTGAAAATGACAGACCAGCCAAGACAAGCCACTGGTTGGAATTTTACTATGATCCCTGAGCAGGTCCGCGGCACGGCAACATACGGCAAGCCGACGACGAACGGAAGGCGCGTAGGCATCCGTCAGGAGCCGGAGACAGAGAAAGAGCAGCCCACTACCGAATGATCGCCGAGCATGGAAGTTGAATAGAAGGAAGGAACGATTCGGACGGGCACTTGTGTTGGAAAGGAAGGGGGGCGGTTTCTACAGGGGCTGGGGGATGTGGCGGGTTTTGAAATGGAAGTCGCGATGGGAGTTTGAAAGGGAAGGGCAACTGGAATTCGAGGGGGGAAAGAGAAGCGGAGAAAACAATCCTCACCGTCAAAGTTACGGTCTATTTAGCAACGTCTGCCATCCATGTCCGAACTACTCCAACAAAGAACAAAAACAAAAAACAAGTGTAAGTGGTCACTATGGGCGCCCATTGGACGGATTCACGTCGCCTTTACTCGAAAGGGAAGTTAACCACAACGAAAGCGGTGCACAACAGAGCAAAAACTGGACCAAGATGGTTGACGAGATGCCAAAACGAACGATTCAAGCCTTTCCTTTACAAACATTTTCTTATCTCACTCTGCGCCCTAGGCTTTCTCCCTTTTCGTTCCCTCCCCGGCCGGAAGCATGTTTTGCTTCGCGAGCTGTCGTCATACCGTAAGTAATAGCCGTACCGCAGGTGGCGGCAGGGCTGATCTGGCTTTTGTTGTCCTGCTGTTCATCATCCCGTTTTACTCCATACAAGGCAAACCTTGCTCCAGACCGGCCTGACCTTCCATGAACGGGCTATTTTCACTCGCCCGTCCCGCACTGGCACTGTCCCGTCCGGCTTTGTTGAGTAGGATGATGTGCAATTCTGACGAGCACATCAATCGGCCCCACGAAAATCCTGGGGAGACGAGACGAACAAAAGAAGCCGCGGGAGAATAGGAACGGAGAGGTAAGAGGGAAGAGAAGCAGAACGACAAGAAAGCGGCATGGAAAAGCGGGAAACGGCCTGGAAGTCAGGTCGTTTGGCTTTCCGACGCCGTTTTGGCTGCCAAATTTTTCCATTGCTTGACTTCTGTGATCCATTCTCTGTCACGTCTTCGTTCCGTGCCGAGTCAAGGCCTGCCACAGACGAAGAGAAGGAAAAGAGGCTGAAGAGAACATGAAAAGCCGCCGAACAAGCAGGGAGGCCGAATATGTTTTCTGACCAACTCTGAGATTTCTCCTTGTTATTTTTTTCTCGTGCCTCCTCCACCGTCTACGACACCAACATGTGCAGCGCTCGGACGGATTGTACCAGGGCTAGAAGCTTACGGCGCATTTTTCTCGCCATTCATCACTGTGCACTTTTATTTTAGGTTGTACGTTCCCCTCTCGCTGCAACTCCTCAACATCTCAAACCGGACCACTGCAGGGTTGTCCATCTTGCGTGACCGCAATGGCGCTCGACCCGTTTTGATTGCCCTTGGTTTACTGGCGGTGCCTGTGCGTTTGGATAATTTTTGTGCTTGCCCCCTCTAATTTCTCCTGTTTGCCTTTGTGCTTCGACGCTGCGCAGCATGCCCACAACTTCTATGTCTTGTCTATTTTGTCTTGTGGTGCATAGAGACAAGGCTCACAACTATTTCCAAGACTCACATGACCTTTGTTGTATTTTATTTTCCCGTAGCTTCCTCTTCTCTTTGTCTTTCCAGATCTCTCCATAGAGCACACAGACCTCCTCTAACTTTTGTTTTAATATAGGATACAAATTCTACAATCCACCGAAGACTGCGTGAGTGTTGCATTCACCACATGCCAAGACAATGGAGAACTTTAATTCAACACACCATGTCGCGACGCTTTTGTTTTTCTACAAAACAAATAGTTAGGCGGAAAGACAGGGAAACGTGGATTGACCATGTCAAGACGCATATGATTTGGGTTTGAGGTGAGCAAGTATTCTCTAAACTATGTCGTAGAAACAACCAACATTTGACAAGGACGGTCGACGAAGGATTCAGTGCGCCTTAGTGACTGTGCGTCGACTATTTCGATGGTTCGAACACGTTCTTTACCTGCTTGCCATCTACGGCGGCATTGTCCACGGCAGTTTCTGCCGTCCAGACAAAAATGGAGGCGGCACAACTGGACGGCCACGCCGACATCATAAGCCAAGAGACACCGATAAAGCAAGGGCAAAAAGAGGATAGAAAGGGGATCCTGGTCGAGAAAGACTGAATAGACGGAAAAGCAGCCCGGCAAGGCCTGGCTGCTTCACCTTTGACAGAATTTCGTCTCGGAGCTAGAGATAATGTGAGGCCATAGCCTGGCTGGCTATTGTGCGTATACGTCCACATCCAGTATTTACCCTCGTTTGCTGACTGAGTTTTTACTCGCGATCTTGATAGGCCATTGGGCCTGAACCATGTCAATTTCCATGCACTAACTGGTCGGGGACGGAGCGATCAGCTTGGTTCGACACGGCACACGACCAAAACAACCGTGAGTGAACAGGGTATTTTGGCAGGCTACGTTCTTCCCTTCTTTTTGTCACTGCTCCCGCCCTTCACATCTTGTCTGGTCGCAGAAGACGGTTCAATGCTACCCTGATTCCGGGTTTTCTGAATTTGTCCTCCTCAATTCCCCTCCCTCCCTCCCAACCTTGTTCTTTTCTTAATATGAAGAATGGGGCCGAGCACTCAAACACATCCTAATTAACAACTACCAAAGGCTGGTTCGATAGTAACTGCCCCCCTTCGCCGTCTGCGACTACTGTGTCTCGGAAGAATCAAAGTCACCGAACGATACAAATCTGCGGTTCTGGCAGGCTCCGGTAGGGCCTAACGTATTGGTGAGTCGAATAACGGCGATTATGCCTTTCGGCGACCTCACTGTTTTGCGATGTTTCTAATAAGCCAACCTTCCGCTTTCTGCTGAGCCCTTGGCCGAGGAATGCTATACCGGGCTCACATATCCGCCCTTTTTTTGAACACCGTAAATGAAAACCAAAGAAAAGAATTCTCCGTGAGCGAACAAGCCATTTCACGGAGCCGACGATCGACTGCTCGAGTCCGGACACCTCGCCCGCTTCTGGTTCTCCCATCCCTTTATAGGACCAGTTCCTAGAGATATAACCGCTTTGCTGGTCTTGTGAAGGTCACCTAAGAACTTAAATCGTAGACGCGTCCACGCCATCCACTGCTACCCGGAAAAATAGAGGCTCTGTGCCGGCCACAAACGTGTTCTCATGTCCTCTCCCCTCTTGTTCGTGACTCTTGACCGTCGGCCTGCGTGAAAACAAAACTTGCCGTTGTCGTACTGGCAGGCCCGAGCTTTTCTCTGTTTACTCTTTTCTTCTGCCGTTCCTACCCTCTGCCTCCCACTGCAGATGGCGACGAACCGGTCGTCCTTGCGCGTCTTTCTGCACGGTTCATTGCAACCCTACGCATGCTGCAACACGACCATCGACCACCCATTGGCTCTGTATTGGCCTGGTAGTGCCTTGACTCGTGTTTTCTGGGTCTCGTTTTGCAGGCCTGCCCATCCTGTGGACGGACTGTTATTTTTGTAGTCAAGTCAAGCACCAGGCGGAGGAAAACGAAAGTCGAAATAAGAAACCCGGGATATGATGCTGGACTGAAAGCTCGGTCCGCCTGGCCGCAGGGTCTAATTACTAACGCGCCATCAACTGACGACATTTGTACGGAGCTGTGTCTCCACAGGCTCGCTGGCAAACAGTCCCCCACGTAACGGCACTCGTTGAACAGCTGTCTCCAGAGGATGGCTTTTGCCAGGGACCCTGATTTCTAGTTTTATTGGACATGAAACGGGGGACATGCGCCTTGCATGTCCAACAGTTCGCCCCGTTCTCACGTGTGTCTCTTGCCTGGGTCTTTATTTATGCTATGTTATTTTCTTGTATATATTTTCTCTTCTTCTTCTCGGTCTTGTTGGCGAGTATCACAACAAGTCCACCACCGTAGAAGGCTCGTCCTTGTCGACCCATCACCTTTTACACTAGGCGTTCAACTTTTTATGCCACCGCCGGCCCCATTTGATTTCGGCCCTACGGAAGCCTGAAAAAAAAAGCACATCACAGGGAGCGTCGAGGCCTCGCGATGGGCTTCGAAAGGACCATAAGTCGGCCAAGGACGGTACTAGAGGTAGCACACGGCTCGCTGAGTACACAGTGGCTCTGTGTGATTGAGCTCTGCCAGAAACGCAGTTTTTGGGACGCTTCGTTCGATGGAATGCTGACCAGCAACGGGCATGGGACCGAAGCTGTCTGCCCCTAGACCCAGGCATAAACACTCACGGTCCCGAAACGAGTCCGCTCAGCTCCGCATATTAGGGTCTGGGCCTTGCAGTGGCCCGCCGTGCCTGCAATCAACCAAAGAGGGTGTGTGCTATATATGTAAGCCACGCTTTTCAGGCCCACCCGCCCGTCTTTGGGGGCTTTGAAGGAGATGCGGGGGCCAAATAGTGGCTGGCACACTCGTATCGTACTCCCGTACTCCCATTTAGAAAAACAGAGCAATGGCCACGCCGCCGGCAGTCCCGGGCGCTGGTCTTTGGTGGAATATTTGAGCTCTTCAAATTATGTAGGCCAACGCTGTTTATTTTTATTTTGGCCATTCTGGGTTATACGCCACAGGGAGAATGCGACTGATTATGCCAAGCTATTGGGCAGGAACAGTACCGAAGCGCACTAGAGCCACAGCCGCTACACCCTCTTACATGAACGTCACTCGATCCTTCCCAGAATTTTTAAATCCTCAAAACTGCAAGACAGAGGATGTTCTCGGCCTTGTGTGCAGCCTTGTGCTGAAGCTGGCGCATAGATGTGCCCCTGTAAGAAGACTTTGTCAATAGGGAAAGAGCAACTTCCTGAAAGTGCGGTTAAGATTTGCCTGGCAAGCACAGGACTTTGGGTGCCTCCTTCTCCTTTCTGTCTTCTGCTGACTCGTGCCTTCCTTAACAAATGTGATCGCACGATACGGCTGTATAAACAAGCATTCATATCCACATTTGGAAAGCGCAGTCGTGGAGTAGGACTTTACCTCTACAGGAAAAGCAAACAACTGCGCCAGCTTATTTGGCATTCTCCAGGCGAGCAAAAATAACTTCCCTCCTCCTATCCATCACTTGCCCGAGACGGTGTCTACGAAATATCGTGAGCGAAGTCAGCACTGGCCAACGAGCTTCTATCCTGGTCCCCCTCTTTACGCCCTACGCTATAGTCCAACGGGTCTTGAATACCTGGCTGTGTCACATATCAAACGGGAAACAAGTCCCATGCGGCGCAGGAGCAAAAATGCATCTCGCCAGCAGACAGTTGTCCGCAAGCGAGAGCAGGACGCAATAACCCATCAGCTCCGCCCGACCGCAACAGCCCACGAGAAACGGCATTAGCTGATTGACACCCAGAACCTGGGCGAAACTTCTTTTCCGTCACCCATACGGGCACGAGAGAAGCCGACGGACGACATGGATAAGAGCATTGGACAGAATGGAGGGGGCGTGTCCTCTCGTTTCCAAAATCAGAGGTAAGAACGACTTCGCTCTTAAGCCGGTTAAAACTGTTTCTCTGTCAAAAACAAAAGTTCTGGTATGTCAGCCAAGAGGTATACTATGTTAATGGCAAGACACAGGGAAATGACAAAAGAGAGAGAGAACAAAAAGGAGCGATATCTCCACACGCACAACGGCAACATGGAACGTGATAACACACGAGGCTGCAAAATTTGCCAGCGGAATATATTGTTTCATGTGCATCAGATGCCAAAGGTACTGTTGGCAAGCTGTCGTGTATGTCCCGGGAAAATGACCTATTCACACACCACGAATATCGGACAAGATGTGCTCTGTTTGGTGTTGACCACTCTCCCTTCCTCTGCGTCTCGGTTACCACTCATCCTATGCTTGGTCAATGTATCCTGCACAGGTAAAGTCACTACCTAGACCTTCTTGCCTCTTGCAGACGTCTTAGCCTGCGATTTCAGTTCACAGTCTAATATATGGAAAATAGCTAACCAGAAAAAAAAAACAGCTTGCCAGAGAGTCTTTGGAACGCAAAATTCTTACCGTATCCCCCTGCGGCCCGTTGCCCGTCCGCAAGACAAGAAAGCAATAACCTCTGGCTCAGGTTCAGGTTCAGACGCCAATACGGGCACAGAAACAAAGGCTAAACTCCCCACCAAGTTGACGATATTGCTGGATGTCACCTCATCGTCACGCTGCCCCGGATCGCCCGCCATCCGACATTGTCAATACGAGATCAGACGAGCTTTCCAAGGCTGCAATCGACATTTTTTCGTCTTCTCCGCCACTCACCTTATTTTACAACGACCTTCCCCATACTGTCTCCTTCTAGAAAACGCAGAGCTTCTCTTTCAACCATGGGTGGTTGTGCAAGAGAACAAGAGACGATGCCGCTATCCAGATCTCTGCATCTTTGGTCTCGGTCCACAGCTATTGCCCTTCTCATCTGGTAATCGGCAAGGGACCGGCGAGATCTTCAAGAACCTAGCAGTGGCAACCAAGAGATGAGCCTTCTGTATAAAAAGTAGCCGACTCAAGAGAACTGGACCAAATGACGAGCAAATTTGGTGAAGCACAACTCCTCAATACTGCCAAGAAGCCAATATTCAGTACGATGTAGGTGCCGGGTTCTTGGCGTGGCCGATCTATTTTTGCCAAGTCGCAGGCACTGCGTCAAAACACAATGCTGAACCCGGGGTTCTCGCGCGGGGGAGGGAAGCGATAACAACGGATGTAGAAGATGAAACGGCGGCTAATGTCACCCAAAACGACATGTTCACTGCGTGACGGCCAACATCCCGCCATTATATCCACCGAATTCCCCTTTTGCTTTCGCTTTCTTAACTCTCTTTTACCCTTTTTGGCAGTCGTTCTTCCGGTTTCTCTTTTTATTACCCTTTGTCTCTCTCATCATCCAACTCAGCCAATATCTGCAGCCGCGGCTAATTTAGATGAAGGACCTTCTCGAAGCTTTCTTCTCCCAGTATCATCAATCTTCTTTGGTAGGCATGTCCAATTAGCCAATCCATCGACCCAAAACTGCCAAAACTACCACGCCCATTCCGTCTTCAATACGACCCATGGAATTAGTGACCTCACCACCAGCCCGATCTTCAGATCCATCCTACATAGAAGATGGGACGAGATTCGATGCGACTTGTGAGCTCCTCTCATCTGAACCCGCCGCTTTCCATTCTAATCCTGCCCTTCCACTTCCACGTCCCTTCCATGAGCAACAGTGGTTGATGATATTCTGCCTTAAAGTTCATTTCTGACCTTCAAACATAGGCACTTATATTCTAGACTTGAGAAAAGCAGCCGTTCCGCTCGCCGTGCGTTCTTATTTTCAGGATGGCAACTCCATGCCTCTCATTCTATTCCACTTAAAGTATCTCAAGTTTAGGCTGCTGACACTCTGGTTACTATCGCTACTCCCAAGTGACGTCCGGACGAAGGGTTCCCGCTTCAAGAAACACGGCCACCGGGACCATTGCTTCATGAACCATGGCCAGTGTGCTTCTTTTCTTCTTCGACCTAGTTTAAGCTGCAATCTCCTTTCGTCTGGTGATTCGGCTCATCTAGGCTTTGGTGTCGCAGTCGTACTCAACCATTTGTTTGGTTGATGTCACTGTCTCTGACTGAGTCAAGGCACCGGCCAACTCCGGCGAAGGTCGGAATTTGCTTATTTGTTGTCGCGATGCAGTCACGGAAGCGGCTACGGCCCACAATACACTTTTTTGACCTCTGGAAAGCACGCTGCCACCTACCCCAACATGGCAAATTTCTCGAACAGTTCCGACACCCTTCATCGGCCGCGAACCTGGGCACTTTTCTTGCGAGGCACAAAACCCGGGTAACTTTTGACACCTCGGTCCCTTGACTGTCCCTGTGCACTTGTTTTTCATTATACAGCCCGTCTTTCCCCGCCATACGGCCTTGTGTTAGCCATGCTAAGAATAGTTGATCTAGCAAGTGCAATTTCGGCATCATATCGAGGGTCTGCAGTGTCCCTCCTCTTTTCTACATTATTCTACGCTTATATTCGCCGCCATTATACCTCATCATTACGGGAAACGGGCAGGTCTTCAGTCTGAGGCTATACGGGCAATATATGCTGCCATCCAGTTTCCTGGAAAGAGTTGCAGCCTTTCATCTATTTAGTGATGCAGTTCGCTGCTAGCATGCACTTCATACTTATTCATAATGCTGCTGCCAACACAACAGTGTAGTTGGTTATAACTCATTCGCGACAAGCCTTGGCCAAAGCCTCCAGGCGAGTGCCTAAACGGACTGCTTTATTAGTTTTGATTGTTTCAATCTAGTTGTCAAACTCTCATTCGCCTGCATTTTGCATTTTGCCTTACCGTCTACTACCGTTGCCGCCGAGCTAGCCTTCCTTCCGTCTATTTCCAGCCCGTTTGTTCCATTCTGCCAATTCGCCGTGATTTCGCTGTCCTCTTGCTTTTGCTTTCTCATGCATATATATTCCGCGATTTTCTTCCTTCTTTCCTTTGGCCAACCCGGAAACGACCAACTTGGTGAGTCCAGCCGCCTGGAATAATATAAAAAAATATGGGTTTTATTTTTTTTCACAGCTGGACTTAGCATAGGGTAATTTTACCCTTGGCCTTGGAAGATTCTTGAGATATACTTATACTAACCTTGATTGCCTATTATTCCGGTTGCACAGTTTTGTCGATTTGCAACGTTACCACGCAGCTGCTTGTCGATGCGGCTGCCCTAGCACCGTCGCCGACAATACGACGACTCTTTTATACAGCTCAGCAAACTGTTACATTGCCAAAAGTGTTTGTTTTCGGACTCCTTTATCGATATCAAAACTCACGTTTTCACGATCTGTGTTTCCTTATTCTCATTGGCTCCCCAGTCCCTTATTGTTGGCAGTCTACTTATGGTGGCGAATATCCCTCTGGGTTGATCTTGGAATGGCCCTCTCTCCCCTGATCATTTATCAACCCGTCACATTCGTTTACAAACAGATCTTGCCCCTGCCCGCCAGCAAAAAGAAAACGAGACCCGCACTTTTAACCTTTGTTATTATTTTAATGGAATTCTGTTTGATTCAACTGGTCTGAGACATGTTTTGTTTTGTTGTCAGTGCAAGGCACAACTTCAGAAAACCCAAGGCTATGTTGACGACTCAAGCGAGATAGATCAACTTGGCCTGTACTAGGATGCTTCTGCTTACAGCGTACTAGTACTGAGACTGCTAAAGTTGTTATCTTTGTGCCCAGGAGTATCGATTGAACCGGCCATCCGCTACCGGCTCAAGTCAAGATAAAACACGCAGCTTGTCTTTCCCGAATTTCCAGCTCGGCGGCCCCTTCCCAACTTAGGAGGAGAAAGACGAGAGCGCAAAAATGAAGGAGTGCCTTCGGTCCCGTCCTGCTATTGTCTCATGTGCTCGTTATATGTTTTGTAATATCCGCCCGTGGATTTCGGCAATCTCACGAACATGCCAGGATATGTGCGTCATTATTTAGGAGCCATAGGTGGTGGTACGGTGTCCAAGTGGAAGCATGCCGAATCCTCCTCTCGGAGTCATCGAGCATCTGTGCCCTTCTTCTGACTCTAGAACATCATCTCGTTTCATATCATCTTTTGCGCTCTGGATGTTTCCCGGTCTTTAATACGAGTCCTAGCCCGAAGGCAGCGCTCGATCTGTTGAAGCCCGGGAGACTAATGGCCGTTCCCCCTTATCGGTTGCCTTCAACTTCGTTACAGATCTAGTGATACAGCCTGGAGTGATGATTTTTTAACAAGACCTTTTATTTTGGCAGTTCGACTTCCCACTTTTTCATTTGTCTATATCTCTTGATTCGCAGAAACCGTAGTAACAGATGTCAGTGAGTTACTAGACACCGACTTTACTCCTTTTGAGAAAAAAAAACGAAAGAGGTGTCTGATAACTAGACTCTTGAGCTATATGAATCATATTTTGCCTATATATGTGGCGTTTTCTCGGACAAGGTGGCAAAAGGCCAACTTGTCCTGGTGACTGATTGTTGTCAACCAGCACATCGAGAGTCCGTCAGTCCATATCCTGGGCTGTTCGATTTTACTGTCTGTTTTGATATATCCTGGCATTGGCCTCAAGGTGGCTCTTGCGAAGCAGCATTGGCCGCTTTCCGTCCACTGGTCCAGCATTCTGTATACAAAACGCCCAAGGACAATACGACCAAAAACATTAATGGTCAAAATCAGGCCATGAAGGGCTTACCATGCACCATGAGGCAGTTTCCTTCCTCTTCGTCAAGCATGGACCTGTTTTCAGCCAAAAGGCTCGGCATAAACAGGATAGATTCTGGCCAGTATTCGAGCTTTTCGCCTCTTCGTTGGTGGTTTTTGTATCTGCTACTTTGTTAAGATACGTTTAATATTATATTATATCGACAAAAGGTGGCGAGACGTGCCTCAACCAGTTTTTGTCAGGTCATATATGGATTCCGCTTGCCTTTCCCCGCGCCCGGCTTTAGCCTTGCCAAACCGAGATGGCTCTTTAGAGAAAGTAGAGAAAGCTGCCGAAAGAAAACAGGAAATGGGGACCTGAACCCGCGACGAACTGTCTCGAGTGGCGTCCATCCAGATGTATGCCTCACATACGCACACTCTTTCTTTCCCACTTTCCCGTTTCTCACGTTCTTGTTTGACATTGTGTCTCGTGTTGCCTCGCTCCGGGCGGCCCAGTGGGCGGAAATGTGTTTAGGACCAGGAGAAGACGCCAGAAATGGACAGTGTTTTATTCCAACATCCGGGAAAGGATCCAGTTGTAAGACTAGACAGAAAAGAGGCTGAATTCGGGCAGTGAGAAGTAAGCGTCTGCATATTCCCCAAGACCGAGAACAACGTATAGCTTCTCTTCGTGCGTTATGGCTTCTCGGAATCTGGCACAACAGCTTTGCCTTCAGGTGAATTACAAATTGACAGTGTATGGCACCGGGTCATGACCAGTCTCCGCTCTCTGTCTCGTTTTCTTCTCTCGCACGCCTCTATCACTTCCCCCCTAGTTGTCTTGTCTCTGCCACGCGCCTTGTTTCTGAACATTTAGCCTCTTCTCCAGATCACAGTGACGTTATTATGGTCTAGGAAAACAGTGCATTGTCAAAGAGCAAAAGCGGGACGGGCAATTGATGTTCAACGTCCTGGTGACCGTGGACGGGTAAGGTGTTAAACGATGGCGAACCAGGCACCAGCAGTGGCAATGGCACTTTTTGGAGGCCAATATAAGGGGGCGTAAACAACGGCAGCAAAGCAAGGGCAGAAGGACGGATCTGATATTCGGTGCTGAAGCAGCCACTCTGCATTGTAAAGCGTCGAGCATAAACAATATGGCTTCTAGCTTCTATTGTAACTATCGACTGTCTTATGTCTCGGTCATCACACTCTATTTTACCCGTTTTGGTTCTGGTATATGTCTTTGAGCATTTCAAAGAAGAAAATTCAATGCATATTGTCCACTATCGTGGAATATAGAAGGAGGCCATGCATATAAACAGCCGTCTTCCTTCCATTCTTCTAGTCTTTCTGAAACAAGCCTGGGTATAGCAGAAGGGCTCTGCGCTGGATTGCTATAGTATCTGGTGTAAAGAAAGTACGGGCCTCAAACTGGCAGTGTCGACAGCACTTCCAGGAAGTGGAGGTGATAAATGGGAGTGGATAATGGGGGCGTGCAGCAATATTATTGCTTCTGGCATTGCCTATGCTTCCAATTATGGCCATTCTCTGTGTCACCATCCTGGCCTCTTTCCTTCCGGTGCATGAATTAAGCAAAAACGATAGTCAGTATACGTTAAAAAAAAAAGAACCCAGGCTTACAGAGGAAAAGAATAAGGCCGAGAAAAGGATCGAATGGTAACAATGGAAAATCGATGTAAAGAAAATTAACAGCAGATAAATTGTGAAAAAATTCTGACGAGAAGCAACGCACGAGACAGAGAAGATATTCCACTACAGTCTTCGATAGGTCCTCGAGAGTACGTTCCAATGCAGCTTGGGCTAATCATACTCGGATGTGCAACTGAAAAACAATGTAGATTCTGCAAAAGTAGATATAGACGGAGACAACAATTAGATAAGTCTCAAAACAAACGCCGTTTCCAATGCAAAAAGCAGCACAAAGATGCGCCATTTGTTAAACAGCAACGAGAGCGTCAAGGCTACTCCGTGCGCGATCCAACATAAATGTCCCATGTCTATCGGATGCAATGCCCACTCGACTGCTATTGTCGCATGCCGTGTAAGAGCAAAATAAGTAAAACTGAGAAGGAGAATACGTGCTGGGCGGTGAGGGGTATCTATCGTAACTAAATAACATCATGTCGTTCGTCGTAGGGTCGTCTTTAAATCTGCACCCAGACAATGTTTTCGCACTGCAGATCAAGTCTCATCTGCGTCCGACAAGAGCGTGGCTCTCTCACCGGCGGCGGTGTCCACACCGTACGGATTCGCGGCGGTGTTGGACGACGACGACGACGCCTCGGCACGGTCGGCATGGTCGTCGTGCAGGCTCCGGCGGCTTAAGAGTCCTTCGGCGTCATATGTGTTGTTGTCATCATCGTCACTATCGACGACCGCATGGTCGTCATAACTATAAGTGGCCGGCGACGTGGGGATGGTGTCGAAGCGCAGGTCTGTCATCATCAGTGCCAAGATCAGAACAGGCACGCAAAAGGCAACGGCGACAGTCAGCAGGGATGTCATGGACTCTTGGTAGGCGCGGGTGATGGCCATGCGTTCGGGGCTGCCCCAGGGGTAGGACGTAGCGACGACGACACTGGAGTAGATGGCAGAGGCATTTTGGCGGGCAGGCTCAGGCAGGTACAACTCGAGCTTGGCGGGCACGAGGCGGGCCCAGAGTGCGCCAGAAATGGCGGCGCCGACGGCAATGCCGGCCTCTCCCATAGTCAGATAGACGGCAGTAGCGGCCGCAACGAGACGTGGGGTACTCGATACGCTGGCCTGGATGCCAATCTGGGTGGGAACACTCATAAGACCGGCACCAGCACCGACAGCAACTTGGGTGGCGACGAGGCGGAAGGTACCGGCGTCCGCAGTGCGGTACACAAGCATAAGACTGATGCCAGTCAGGTAGACGCAGGCGCCGGTGACGACAAAGACCTTGTAGTGACGAAGATGGCGGATGGCAACGGAGGCACTGACGGCGGCGATGGTCGAGGTGAACGAAAAGATCTGCGTAATGCGACCGGCGGCAGCGACGCTCTGGTTATGGGCGACGAGGAGGTAGGAGTAAAAGTACGGCTGCACAGACAAGTAAAAGACGGCGAAGAAGAAGAATGCCACGCCGCAGCCGGCGCAAAAGGTGACGGAGCGCAGGAGCGTTGGTGGGATCAGTGGGTGCGGGGCCCAGTCCGGACGGGCCTCCCAAGCGGGGAAGACAAAGATGAGAAGGAGCAAGCCGACGACAATGGACGAGACAATAGCCGGGTTGCTCCAGCCGCCCGTCGCTTTTTCGGCGAGAGTCAGCGGCAAGAGAACCAGGGAGAGCGATGCACTCAGAACGAGGATACCGACAATATCGAGGTCGACAAGAAGCTGGCGGAACGTGGAGTATGCCTTCGACCCCTTGATGCTAGCACGGCTGCTCTTACGGGCCAGGCGACTGCGGCTGCCACTGCCGCCAGGAGTGTGACGGGAGCTGGTGCGGCTGAGGACGGGGAGGCCGCCGGGATCCTCGCCGCCAGCATCACCACCAATGCCGCCACCGCCGCTCTCGCTGGACGAGCTCTTCGGTCGGGGCCCACCAATGCAGCTGCTCCGGCGACGCTGGCGATAGCGATGGTTGCGCGACTGGTAGGCACTGACGGCGAGCGAACCACCGAGAGGGAGGAATGCGATGGGGAGAAGGATGGCCCACATGGCGTAGCCCCAGCGCCAAGAGGTGGCGTTGATAATGGCGGAGGCAATGGAGGGACCAACCCAGACGGTGATGAGAAACGGCGTGTCGGGTAGGCTCGATAGGAGAGCGCGGTGGCGCAGATCGGTCGTGTCGGCAACGAAGATCTGGTTCAAGACTTGGAGTCCGGTGATACCGGCCGAGTACATAATCTGCGCGGCGGCGAACGTCTGGACATTGTGGGAGCACGCCATCTGAACGTAGCCAGCGACGCACAGCAAGACGGCGCCGAGGAAAGCCTCAAAACGGCCAAAGACGTCGGCCAACTTGGCCATGGGTGGTTTGATGACGGCTGAGGAAAGAGTGGGAAGAGACGAGTCAGCGAAGGCGAAACGACGGGAGGGCAAATTGAGAGCGGCCGGGGAGGAAGGGAGGGGACGAAAGCTCACCATTGACGACACCTTGGACAACGACGACAGTTGAGAGCAGGGAGTGGTTCTCAAACGAAGAAACGGCAAAAGCAGCCAGCGGCGCCGTAACTTGCGCCTCGAGAGAGGTTGTAAAGGCGACAAGTAGCAGGCCGCAGTAGGCAATGACTAGGCGGCGCTGGGAGCTGGTCAGAAAGGCGGTTTGGGGAGGCATGTTCGCGACGGAGATGAAGTCGGAGTCGGTGCACGAGGACGAGGACGAAGACGAGGCCGAGCCATCTATGTCGGCATTCAAGACCGGGTAGCAGTCGAGACTGGTTTCAAGATCGTTTTCGAGATTGGTGACGGAGCCGTCGCCAGAGGAGACGTTTATCGCGGTTATCCAGTCGTGGGTCTGGTGGCGCTTGCTCCCGCTGACAGATGTGGTTCGTGCAGTGTCGTTAGCGCGGGCAGCTGCCACAGTGTGAGCACCTAGCTGGTGCAGGTTGGCGGCGCTAGTGGCACGGCCAAGATGGCTGGGCTGGTCAGGCGTGGAAATGGCGCCGTACGAAAAATTCCGAGGCCGGCTGGACAGTATTGGCCGTGTTGACGGCGTTGTCGGTGGCAGGAGGCTGGTTTGTTCGCTACTTGTGACACCGTGGACGGCAATGGTCTTGTCGGTCTTGTCGCTGGTTGTGTCACTCGCGTGGACAATATCCTTAGACAGGTCCGACATAATGCTGGAGTCGGAACCGACTCTCGGCAGTGGGTGACTGCTGAAGTCGTGCTTCGGAGGAGGGAGAGTCGGAAATGAGAAAGCTGTCAAAGCTTTCGGGAGACAGAAAAGATGCCAGACAGTTTTGTCACGCACTTAACCTCACAGGAACATCTGTTGAGCTTGGTTTGTGTGGCTCTACCCGCGAAGAGTGAGGTTATCCAAGGACCAGCCTTGGGACACAGATCCAGATGACGACGATGCCATCGATCTGGACACGGCTAGGAGGCGGCCAAGTGAGTGCCCGCGTAAGTGAGGAGGAGACTAGGGGGTGAAAGAGGCAGAGAGGGACAAGTGGTAGAGAGGAGAAGAAAGATGACGACAATGTGAACGTCGAGGTACATCAAGTTCCCGTGCGCCTCAGCGTCGCTGCATCCTGAGCTGAGCAACAAAAGACAAAATCGGCAGAAGAAAAGAAAACAAAAAAGGAGGAAACGATGGCACCACTGACCCTGCAGACTGCTATTAATTTGTCCAGGCAGCCACGGTGTATGGGGCCATTTTTGACGAGGATGGTGTGGGGGGAATCGACATAGATTGGGGGTCTCCGAGTAAATGATCACAGTGGGAATAGAGGATGTATGGATTACAATGAAGTCAAAAGATGAGGAGAGAGAAGAAAGAGAAGAGAGAATGCCAAGATCCGAGAAAAAGGGGGCGGATATGCAGCTCTGCAAGAATGAAGAAAGAGCAGTTGTTGTGGGCAGCACTGCTCTTTCCTTCTTTCCATCATCCATCCTCATGAACTATTGACGTGCTGTCTGGGAAAGAGCGACGCACGCGCGACACTCAGCGTTGATACGACCGCTGCTCGCACCTGCCCGTTCTGTCCACATCCTCCGTATTCTACGTTCGCTGCATCAGGAAGTCAGTATGTGTGTGGCGCGCTATTTCCGTTTCTCGCCGCTCTCCAGTCGCCTTTCGCCCTTCATCCGCACGTCCAGCGGAGTATCATGTGTTGTTGCGAAAGATGATGCGGTAGCTTACACTACTTTCCTGCGCGTTGCCGTCGCCTGACCCCCCCGGTTGACTCATGCTTTTCTCCCAGTAAAGCACCGACGGTGTACGAAAATGCTGAGCCGCAGTGCTGCAAGCAAAGATATCTGATCGCCGCAGTCTGGAAGAACAGGGGATCTGTTGATTGATAGACTTAGTGCGACCCTACACTGTGCAACACGAGCAGGGACCCTCTTCATCCCGAGGTTTACTCAGTACGTCGCAATACAGTTCCAGGGCAACAAGGTGATGAGGGCCTTGGGGCTTCCCAGGGCACTTTCCGTTTCCGCTCCCACTGACCCCACTGTAAATATAAACGTGGGCTACCCTACCTTTCTTCCCGCAACCGCCCGAGCCGATCCCCGCCATCGCCTGCAGGAAAAGGGCCACTGAAAAGCAACTCCCAGGAAAGACGGGATGGGGAGGAAACAGACTTTTGCGCGCGAACTGGAGCAGCTCATCAATGTTTCGTGTTTTCATCAAGTACAAGCCCAAGCCGTTGCACTCGCTCAAAAGTCTTCAAGTCAAAATACAAATAGAGCCACAAAAGAGTGAGGGGAACGGAAGGGGAAATGGAAGACAGCCTCCACAACAAGGCAAGGGATGGTCGCATGCTAAATTCGCTCGTATCGCCCACCTGTCTGCTGATTGGCGGGAGATGATCTGATAAAAATGATAATTTTTTCCGTACCGATCTTTGTTCCGCCGGAATACCGGGCACGAGCACGTTTCTTGCCAAATATGCTCGTGGACGTCATACTCTGTAAGGGCACCTTGTTTTGTCCTTTATTCCTTTCTTCCTCAATAACAACGCCACCTTCTTATCCATCATCACCCTTTCCCCTCACTTGGGCCATTTACCGCCGTCAAATTGAGTGTCCGGCCGATCCCGATGCCTCTGGCTCTGCCTTCGCCGGCAATGACGTGCTATACGGAAATACGTTTCGTATCGTGACGACCCCAAAGACACTTGGATGGCACCCTCGGGAAATTAAACAAATATGTCTCGTAATTTCCAAAGACAACAAGGAAAAGAAAAATTTTGCACAGCTAGTGAAAGTAGGTATCTTCTCGCATGTACAGAAAACAACATGGGCGGGTCATTTTTATCCATCCTCCGCGTGAAGAGCAAAAGAAGAAAGGAATGTCGAACCAATAAAATACACAAAACGAACAGCTGAAAGCAATGAAGCAGCACTGGCTTTTCTTCTGCTTCCACATACAAAAACTGAGTATACATGGGACCGTATTGCACGACGTATTTACTTCGTAAAATGAAACTGAAGGAAAAAAAAAATAAACCAAACGGGCAAGACGGAATGAGACAAGCAAAGTCATTGTCTGAAGTCCGACAATGTGTATAAATGGGGCAAACATAAAGGGGCATTTCGTCGTGCGCAAGTCGCCTTCTAAAAAGCAAAGGCAAACCTTAATGCCAGTGCATTGCGTCGCTTATTCGTCAGCGACATCATGCGGCGTTGATGTCGCTCAACTGGTTGTTCCGTTTCATTTCGGTATAGAAACAACGATCATGACTCCTGGGGTATCTTATGCCTCTTCCATGATGCCGCCTTCGCCACCACCTTCCTCGCGCCATTCGCGGCTTTTCTCTGTCAGCCGCTTGACGCCTGTGACGCGGTTGGCCCAGAGGCCCTCGATCGGCGTGCGGAAAGTGAACGCACGCTGCGAGCTAATCACACCAATGGCCTGGAGCACCGCCTTTCGGCTATCACGGCCAAAGACCGCCGGATGGTTGATCCACTCGAGACTGGCCTCGAGCTCGGCGTCGAGAGCAGCCACAGTTTTGGCATCAATGCCGGCGGTCGTGCCCATGGCGCCGCCAAGCGCATCGTTGGACCGCGTGCGCGGAAGCATTGTGTTCGACAGAGGGAAACCGGACGCCGTCGCAGAAGTCGACGAGGCAGTAGGCGATGGTGTGTGTTTTCGATCGGGCGTGCCAATCTGCATAATGGGCGATCCATCACTACCCGGGTGTGGCGTTGTAGGCACCGAAGCGCCACCGATCTTACCAATACCAGGCAGAGGAGGGACAGGCGGCAAACCGCCTTTGCCCAGGCCCTTCAGGATCAACCGCGTCTCGTTCAGGAGCGTGTGGGCACGTTCATGCTGCCCGCGGCTAACCAGTGTCAGTGCCCGGGTTAGCATATCGGACGTAAGAAGCTCCATCCGACGCTGCACAATGCTCGGGTGAGGGGGGGATGGGCGGCGTATTTTGCCACGACCGCGACTTGTGCTGGCTGGTGGGCGGGAGCATGGTGATGGCCAAGAGCGATGGCCGTGGCATCTGGACCACAGTGCCATCACGCAGAATATCACCCCAGCTAAGGTCGGCCTGAATGAGAGGGACCTCCTCAACAGACACGGGTCGCGGCTCGTCCTGATCAACGGGACCGCCCAGAGCCTCCAGACCAGAAACGATGGTCTCCCATGCATCCTGCGGCAACTGCTCCTGTGACGAGTTGTCGGGCAAGATGACAAGCTGCACAAGAATGTCGCGCTTGTCGCCGAAGCGCAGGTCACCCATCAGCGCCTCCGCATCGCGACCCGTCGCTCGCTTCGTAATCTGCAGCGCACCACTGATCTTGTGGAATTTGGCGGGTGAGCCCTCGGGCAGTTTGAGCTTGAGCTTCACGTTCTGGTGCGACAGAGTCTGCATAGACCCGAGACAACCAGCCAGGCATTCCCGTAGCATCATCCAGTCCTTGACGTACGTGTACGAGGCCTTGGTCCGAGTCGACAGCTCAATCATCGTGTCCGGCTTGTGCGTCATGCCCAGGCCAAAAGAGTGAATCGTAATCTTGGCTGCCTCGGCACGGGAAACAACAAAGTCCACGCTGTCCGCATCCGAGGTCGACGCGTCGCTAATTAGCATGATTGTTGCGATAGGGTTGTTGTACTTGCGCTGCATGAGTAGATCCATGGCGACATTGGCACCCTCGACTACATCCGCACGGTGGCTCTTCTGGCCAACCGGTTTGATCGAAGACAGGACGCCGCTCCATCCGGCCCACGACTTGGTCGTCATGCCCACAAGAGGAACCCCGCCACCGCCAGAACCGAATGTCACAAGACCCATGCGGTCACGCTCGCCAAGCGTGTGTACCATGAAGCGCAGAGCATCCCGTACCAGGTTGATCTTGACGCCCTGCATGGACGAAGAGATAGGAACAACCACAACAACATCGATCGGAACATGGACCGATGCTGATGGTGCTGATATGAGAGGGCTCTTTGTATAGCTTGTGTACTCCGTTGCCGCCGTGGTGATGGATTTGTTTCCGCCCCACGATGATGCAAGTGACGCCACACGTTCCACACGGCCACTACCAGGTGTACGCTGCTGCCAATCTTCCTCTTCTGTCTCCGAAAATTCGCCACGGTCATACGCAGGGCTGCGAATAGGTGACGACTCTATGGCATTCAAGTCAAGCAACGCCTGCTGCCAAAGCTTGAGTTGGTTGCGGTTGTCGAAACGGAGGTGGAACTGCGGGAGCTCTGCCACCGACAAACTCAGCGTCAAGACATTTTCGTCAATTGTGCCCGTCTCTGTGACCTCATTCAGGTGCTTCTTGATCAGGATGGAGCCCTTCAGTGTGCATCGAGTCGTCTTGCGAATAGGAGAGCCATTCGTCCCCTCCCACTGCTGCTGTTGCGAGGCAGGCGTGGCGTTCCCAGAGTTCTTCTTCTCCTTGACGCAAATAAGCATCTCAGCGAAGAGGAAGCACTCAAGCTCCTGCCATGATACCTTGTCCTTACCGACACGCAGAGTGCCGTAAAGGCGCAGCTTGCCAAATCGGCTGAAGTCAAGGCCGTGCCAGTTATCCACACGGTTGCGCAGATTTTCTGTCATTTCCTCGAGGACCTCGGGCGATTCGTACGGATAGAAACGAGGTGCTGGCTGTCGCTCGGGTGACGTTTGGCGGCCAAAGTTTTCCTCGCCATTTGTACCGCGAGATGTGGTAGGCGGAGGCAGTTGGGGTGTCGCGGTATTGCTCGGTTGTAAGTCTTCTGGGTCGGCACGCCATTTGCTATCTGGCACTTCGATCGTAACAAGGCATGTGAGAGTTTGTTGTTGGCGTGATCGGGTAATGGTCGGGAATTCGGACCGAACGGTGACCGTAGGCGCTGGGATCGGGTTGCGTGTGATTGAGCGCGGGCTAGTCAATGTTGTCTCCATGGCCTGCACGTCATAATCATGTGCACGCCGGGGACCGCTTTGGGCAGTCTCGGGATACCCCCCTGAGGAAGCAACACCTGTTGCCTCGCTGTCACTGCGGCCGTGCCGTGAGTTCGCACCGGTCGCATACCGGTCACCAGACGGTTCTCGTTCTCGTTCTCGATCTCGTTCCCGTTCACGCTCCCGATCCCGATCCCGATCGCGGTAGCTGCCTCTCGCAGAGCTATCGCGGCCACTTTCACGAGTATTGTCGCGCGTGCTGTCTCGCGAGCCGGAGCCGTTGTGGTTCGGGTGCACGGTGCTCATTCCCGCACTGCTCGTGCTCATGACAGCTGGGCGTTGGTTCGAGCCCCGACTCGGCGGCCGGGTTGTCTGGTCCTCCCATGCTGGCGTCGGTGTGCCAGTAATAGAGCGTGTGTCGTTGACCGATACCGACCGTACCAGGTTGGTGATTTTCTCTGTGCAAAAGTATCAGTCACTAGCGTTCCTCGCGGTTTGTATCAGAATACGGCAGAACCTACCGATGTCAAGCACATTACCACCACGACTTGTGTCGAGATGCAGAGGGGCATTGCATGTCGGGCAGTATTGCGATTCAAACTCGCGAATGAACTCGTAGAAGCATGCCTCGTGCGAGACGTGCGTGCAGGAAAACTGTAATATACGCTCACCACGGAGAGTGTGTTCCAGTGGTTCTTCGCAGACAGCACATTCGCTGCCTACAAATGTGCGTTCCCGCCGAGTACGACTTCGGTCGGAAGTCATTGTCGTCAAGTGTCGCCCCGAATGACCGTCACGCAATGTACCAGACCCAATTGATGCCGAAGAGCGGAATGATGGCGCACCGAAGTTACCACCTATTATGGACGGGTCTGTGATGTCGCTTAACGTTAGTAAAAGCGCGGAGAAAATTAGATCAAAAATAACGATGCAAACAGGCTACGAGTCGCATCAGAAAACGCGGCAGAGCAGGTGGTGTTAAAAGCAACAGATGGGAAGCAAAGCAGCAGCGTGGGTATAGTCGTAGAAAATGCGGCGAGAGTTATGAAAGCAGGCATATGCAAGCGCAGATGCTCAATGAAGAAGTCGTCTTACTCTTCTCGGGGTATAACGACGAGCCTGTGAAGGACGCGTTTGACCGCCCGGCACTCGAGTAGGTTTGGCGGTCGTAGTCGTCCCTCCAGTTAGGGCTCTGTGGCTGGAGCTTGGTCGGAGAGAGAAGACCAAGATCGCGAAGGGCGGTCGTTGAAATCTCTCCTTCTTTCAGGCGTTTCTCCTTGCTGAAGCCGTTTGATGACTTGTTCGATCGAAAGAACATGTGGAAGAAGTTGCTCGATAGTTGGTGTCAAAAGTTGCTCAACGTGGCGTCTCGGTTTCTTTCCTCCAAACAGGGTGGCGAGGAGGCGACAATAAAACGACGGAAGCGGAGAAAGGGCAAAGGTCAGGCGATGGTAACGTCTAGATGTTTCGAGCAATGGTCATTACAGTGTTTGGTGACGGCGAGTACAGAGGAAAACAGGTGCAAGTGTGTATGTCGTCGGCATCTGAGTGTTTAATCGACGGTATTTCAGCATCAGCCTGTTGTTGCTTTGATCTCTGCGTTGTTGCGATTGCGGTTGTTGCTGCTGCTGCTTGCTTCGTCCGTTGTGGATGGGTGGTGGTAGAAATGGGGGGTGAGAGTAAAATGAGAATAAGGGATTTAGAGAGAGGGTCTCACCCTGGGATATTCTGGGGGATCAACAGTGAAAGAGGAAAATAAGACTGGGAGGTATTCTTTCCTAGGAGTGGCACGGGAGCGCGCCTGGGAAGTAGTTTTCCAACCTTTTGTGATAGTCTTATGTCGCCTGCCCCCAAAAGCCATTCAATGCGAGTGTATGTGCGTATGCGTGTGTGTGTTCGTGCGCACGTCCAACCGGCACAAGAAGACAGGGGGAAAGCAACCAAAGTACGACTCTGGTTGTATTATGCAGACAATGGTAATCCTATCGGGCTTCCCTGAGCTCAATGCTATTTTCTTAACTGTGGTACACTATTATTCCTGTGGCGAGGGGAGAAGCAGGAAAAAAAATAGTAGATTCGAAGCAGGTGGGGATCGTAGACGGTTTGATCAAATCAGAGGTGTGGTAGGAGGAAGACTGTACAGGTCCAGTCAAAGCACGGACAAGACGGCACAAATGCAGGTTGGTCTGTTCTTATTCGTCTTCAGAGGAGGGCTGAGAACCGCAGCTTCAAGAGTGGAGGTTGAACAAGAGAACTCTAAGAGACCCGTGGGAGATGGGCGAGCGGTGTCGTGTTTGTTGGTGGTGCTGGCAGTGTTGGCGGTGGTTAGGCCTGTTTCAGAGCTGTTGTATCGACAATGCTGGGCCGAGTACAGAGGAAACAAGAGTAGTGTTCATGGCAGTTCTTCGGACCGTTGCAGGAACAGAGATGGCAAAAGAGAGGGCGTCGATCATGGAGAGGGAAAACGCTGGATGGTCAGAGCGTTCAGTTGCGGCCGGGGGTCGATCAATGGTCGATTGAACAAGACAGACGTCGTGATAGTGAAGGTACGCCGGAGTAGGTCTACACTCTGTGCGACGCAAGTAAGAAAAACAGTGTGTGTGCCACGGCTAGGTGTGCGCGGACGTGGCGGCTTTTTGGTCGATTACTGCAAAAGGGGGAGGAGTGCGGAGGCATGTGATGTAAGTCAAGGGCCAAAGAGAACGAGAAAATGCGTCAAGCACGCAGCACACATGAGAAAGAAGAGTGTTGATTTTGTAGATGCAGTTGGTCGAAGTGTTCGTGCGGTCAAGCCGTCCGAGCCGTTCAATTTCGTATGAACAGCGCTTGACATGCAGCGCATTCAACAACAGCTCGTTGACGTAAAGATCAACAAAACGAGAGGATGGCGGCAGGGGAAAGAAATCAAACGAGGTGGGAGAGGGCTTCGGCAGGCACTTTTACATACCTATGAAGAGAGTGGAAGACAGAGAAAGAGGCGGGAGCAAAGGCGGCCCCGTGTCTCCGATTTGTGCTGCCGAATGAGGGGGACGTGACAGTTTTGCAAGTGCGGCGCTCGTGGGAGGATATGTGCGAGTTGCAAGGTTGGCGATAATTGGAAAGGGAGAAACAAAAACAAAAGCCAAAGGAAAGAAAGAAAACACGTTTCAGGGAAAAGAGAAACTGCGAAGGCGGAACAAGGTCAGGAGAAAGAGGAAAAAGAAAGGAGTAGTAAGTAAAGTGAGGGCAAGGACAGAGCAGCTGCAAGAATGCGACAATATGTTGTACAGGAAGGAGCGACAAAGAGGGAAAGAAGCAAGGAGCACACTAGGGAGGAAAGCCCAGGTCCCAGAAGGAAAGCGCAGAATAAACGGGCGGAAAAGATTGGTCAATGGGATGCGGAAAGAGCCCTGCTACTGCCGTCGGAACATGGGTCCCTTCCCGACTAAACTCTTATGACACAGCGAAAAAGAAACAAAATAAAGAGAGGGACCTAAAAAAAAAAAAAAAAAACAGGGGGGTTTGTTCTTCAGCTGCCTTCGCTAGTCGGATGTTAACAGCAGGCGGCCGTTGGAAAAGGGGGGCTCGAAGGGGTATTGCTTGATGGCTGGTAGTTTGGCGCCGGTGCTGAGTCCGGCGAGTTGCGGCCTGCCCCTGATTTTGGAAGGACGAGGAAAGACCGATCGCAGCGATCTCATCCTAGTCGCTCATAACTCCCACGGCACAAAGTACCAGTACTTAGCACGTTTCCTTTAGTGCAATACATGCTATTTCAATAACATGTAGACTGTCGAAGACCAGGGAAGGAGCGATGCCGAGTCAAATAGTGACGATAGATGAAATGAAAGAAAGAGGCCGGGATGCTCTTTCCCAGGTTGATGGGAACCTTGGACGAGGAACTGAGCAAGCGGGACGAGGAAGGGAGAGGCATGCCGACGTCTGCAAGGGAAGGATGCTGCACGGGCTGTAAATATTAAATGCAAATAAGGCTTGCCGAAAAGCGAAGTGTTGTCCCTATACTCACCGGATCGTAAGAAAGAATGAATTAATCAAAAGGTGTGATATATCCGTTGAAGGTGCTTGATCACTTGACGTACAGATAAATATATGTACTGGCGTATTTCGTACGTATCTGGATGTGACTTGTACGTCGTTTTAGGATCGCGATTTTTATAAAACGCGCCATATTTGATGACAAGTGAACCTCAAAGGCTTCAAATTGCCCTTTTTATTTACGTCCCATAACACACACAGCATTACAGTCACGACAAAAAGAAAGCAAGTAGAGTGCGGGCGAAAATGACAAGGTAAAAAGTACCTGTACTTTTTGACAGCTGTCTGGCTCAACTAGCACAAATGTGGCTTTTACGATTGGCCTGTTGTCGGGAGACAGAGAAAAGAAAAGAAAGAAGAAAAGGAACAAAAGAAAAAGAAAAGAAAGAGGGAAAAGAGGAAAATAGCAGGCCCGAACAAAAAGTAAACCGAGAGGAAAGAAGCAAAAGTATCTTAAAACAGAAGCTAAAGGAGGAGGAGGGGAAAATAACGTTTGGAGGGAGCACAATGTATGTTGTACTCTGTATCTTACATGTACTCCTTACAAGATCCATCAACAAGGGTTGGCGATGGGCCCTTGGACCTGGAGACACTAGCAGCCCCTGTTTTCTCTTTCTCTCGCCATCCCCACTCTGCATCCTACCCATACCCCTGTAAGGCACGCCAGACCAAACTAACATGAACAGAGTAAAGGCTGCTTTGCTTTTCTGTGGTATTTGTCGCGAAAGAGCGCAATGGTAAAAAGCAAGGATGTCTCTGGAAAAGATTTTGCAACACGCGAATTTCTCTGTTGTTCGTGCCAGGCACCCGGCCCCCTCAGCAAGATCCTCCTCACCATGCATGTTGAGTGATTGGGCCCGAGCGCCCTCACCGTTCCCCTGGTCGACAACGTTGCTTTTATGCTCCCCTTGTTCCCAAGCATACTTCATGTGCGTTGCAGCGCCGTACTCTTGGGGAGGTAGTCATCCTCCGTAATTCCGTGCCTGTTGTCGCTTTTCGTGGGAAGCAAAGAAGAAGAGAACTGCAAATCTGTTTGCTCCATGTCGCCGTGTCTTCTTGCTTTCGTGTTCCGCAGACCATCGGGGAATTGGAGCCTGTACTCTAAAATGCGAGTATATCGTAGAGGCTGCAGAGGGCGAGGGAAGGCCATACCAAAGATAAGAAAAGAGTGAAAGCAAATTTGTGGCTTCCATTTCCAGCTTCATCCGAACACAGTGGCGCCAACGTCCGGCGCCAACTTTTTTTTTTTCGCATGCACAGCTCCACGCTTCCAGCTGCGTGCAGCTCTGGGCGCAAACTATCTTGCGAAGCACATGCACGCGGCGCAGTCTGTTTCCCAGTGTGGCTAAGGTGTAACTGGACATCCCATGGCTTTCGCAAACGTCCTCCGTCAACCTGGCACCTGGTGATGCCATAATTTCAAGATCTGACATTTTCTGGGGTGAAAAGACATGTCTTGCTTTGCACCGTCTCCGAGCGTTGCACAACAGAAGCGGTTGCAACGCCCATGCCGTCGGGCCGTTACCTTGTCTTACCATTGGACTCCAGCCAACCGTTCTTCAACCAACAGACAAAACGGTCTGGCGCAGGCGGTGGGTTGCCACTTCGACGCCCGAGCCTGGCCACTATGGTTACTTTGGCATTCACCGTCCTGCCGGTATTATTATCGGTGCCGATGCCAATGCCGGCCTTTTTGCTACCTTGTTCCGTTTCTGATAATACTCTGTAGGCATTTCTTCTGTCGTGCCATGTATTGCACCCGTACTGAAGATACAGTTGCCCCATGCGTCTGCAATCGATGGAAGGCAAGAAAGAAGTTCTTTACGGAGTAGTCTGCAAAATAACGGCCGTGCCACATGTGGTGTGCGACCTGTCATTGGGCAACAGGAGTGGCCGATAAAATTAGCTGCGTTGTGCTAGTTTGGTTTTCTACAGCTGCGCGTCCAATACTCAACTGTCTGATGCAAGGGGCAGAGGTGATGTACCGTAAGGGCTTCCTACCCAGCGCAAGCCGATGGTTTTGCAACTGACTATTGAGTACTCCTTACTGAATACACAGTCTTGCCGTACCTACAAAGTAGGCAGAAAGTCACTAAAACCGGGGCATCTTGACACCTGCCAGAAGATGATATGACATCCCCGAACCATTCCTAGGAAGTAGGGGAAGAAGGACAGCATGACACCTGCGCCGTGGTTAGGGCACCCACCTGCCACGAGGCTTCTCGGGAAGGAATTGCCAATCACGTTATCATATGGCGCTCGCGTGTCCGGTCCGTTTTGTTTGATTTGGGGTGTTCATGTCGCTAGAAAAACGTGGTCTTGGCGGAGCACGACAGACGGTCGACAGGCCATTACCCCAGCAGGATGTTTTTAAATTGGTCTCTCTTCTTTTGGCGTCGTGTTTTGCTGGGACACGCGTCATTGCGAAAAGCACCATTTCCTCATATTGCCAAACAGCCGGCCCAGCCATCCCCTCGGAGTAGTGTTGGGGTATGCGATTAATGTGAGAAGTCTGCATGGACCACATACGTCGTACTGTAGCGATTAGCACAGAGGAGGCCTGTTTTGCTAGCAGGCCATGTGGCATTCACTTTTTAAAGACGTTGTCCTCGGAGAGATACAACCTGCGGTCCGAATGCAACTACCGGAATCGCATCCGAGGAACGCGTTGTTGCCCGTTGCTTGGGTCCGCCGAGAGCGTAGGAAATGAAGCTGAGATATGACAGGCGATTGGATGACGAGGAAGACACACAGCGAAAATGGCATGGGGGACAAGAGTATGCAAGACGGAGCGCGCCATTACAGCTCCTGAACATTTCTCCAGGCAGGTGCGCGTGGCGAGGCAGGAGGAGGAAGCGGGGCATTCAAACTGTGAGCCCAATTCAGAAGGCGAAAGGGACAAGCTATCGTGGGCCCCTTCTAAATATGCGTTGAACCACGCATCGTTCGCCCGACTAGGAAACGACAATGGGAGTGAAGCCTGTCATGCGCGTAGCGTGGAGCAACTCCTGCACCAGGACCAGAGAAGAAAGGGGGAACAAGGTTGCTGACATCGTGCAGAATCGCCCGAAATGATCCCGGTTTCCCGTATTCTGGATGCGCACTTCCTGATGAGCCATGAAGCATGAACCCTACAACAAAACTCCGTTCGAAGCAATCGCGGGCCTATCTCGCACTTGCCAAGTTCCTGCCCTTGTATGGTGCCTTCTTGTTCTGAGCAATTACGATGTACATACGGACGTGTCACAGAAACGGAAAGAGTGATCCTTCGTGCTAGTGTGCTAGTGTCAGCTGTGTCATCTGCTACGTCCGTGTATCAACGCCGCCCAGTACAGATGCCTATTTCGGCACACTGCATGGGCAGGAGCGACTTGAAAACTCCACACCTTTGTTGACAACGACAAGCAAGCCAGATCGAGAAGGAACGAGCAAAGCAGCCCACTCTTCCGCCATCTTCCCTTGCGTCTAGAAAACATCCTTTTCTAAAACGTTCTAGCCTCCGAGTCTGCATCATATCGAGCCATTGTTTACGGAGCACGCCGAACTTCCACACCCCTTTCCACCCGACCACCTTGGGATATCGACGGGGTCTGTATGGCGTCTGTTGGCTGCCCGCAAAATATGCGGTTGTTTGCTCCTCTCCGCAAGGAGAGCTCGCCTATCAAATGGTTGATTCTCCAGATTCCGAATCTCAGGAATGCGAATATTGGCGGTGTCGAAAACACTGTGGTCACCACTCGATGGAATCGGTTGTATGGCCTTGTCAGCTTGCGTATAGCAACGCTGTCGTCAACGTGTCAATATGCTGCTAGCGAGCATCACCGTTCACAGGTTAATGTCGGTGACATGTCCGAGACGACACTACGGTGTGGGGGGAGAAAAGAGGCATTGGTCTGGATTTTTTTCGTGGTGGCAGTCGTACACAACCACGCTAGACGACGCATTGTCCGAGCATGCTTGGTCTGCCTCGTCGTCTCCTCGGCCAATCACCACCTAACCGGCCCTTGGAATCGCATTCGAAGATTCGCCAAAGATGTAGAGGTGTTTCGCCACACACTTTTGGCATATTGTCAAGCGACCGTTGGACCACACCGCTTTGAAGCACGAGAAGCTCGGGCACACTACCTTGAATTTATCCAGGCGTCGGACAACCCCTCACATTGCCCATCCAGTCTACCCACAACACACACATGACGCACCATCCCGAACAAGAAGAGATCAGCCGCGCATCAGAGCTCTGAGCTGTCCCCTAGCCACTTTGGGTGGAAAGCCCCTTACGACATACGGGGCTTGCGCAGAGGCCAAGCTCTGGCCGTTTGTGGTTTGCATGTCCCCTTTCTTTCCCACCCAAAAAAGTCACAAAACCCCACGGTCGAAAAGGCTTGACTGATGGGTCAAAGAGAAAGACCCTGGCCGCATGCGGCCCGCTGAAAGAGAAGCCGTCTATGACAAGTGGAAGAAGTAAAAGAGGACCGAATGAACACAAAATGGTAACCGCAGTTTTGGGGAACATGAAGAAAACCTGAAAGCCATAAGAAGAAGAAGAAGAAGAAGAAGAAGAAGAAGAAGAAGAAGAAGAAGAAGACGAACCATCAACTCAGAAAGAGGATGCTTGGTACAGTTGCTCGCTGATGCGATGTACACCGGAGTCTGATTCACTATCAGCGTCTTTGGCGGATGACGCTGGTCGCTTTCGCCTTGACAGTGCGATGCAGATTGGGCAGGTCGATATTGTCATCACAATCAACAACCGCCAGGCCATTCGTCCAACTACATCTGTTAAAGGAGGGAATATAGCGCTAACCATGTGTTATTTCCTACAAAGTTCCAGGCACCGAAGCATCCCAAGAGAAAAAGGTATCTATCTGGACAAGGGGGGAAAGAATACGGCGTCACTATTGACATCATCTCCCTTGCCACCAAAAAGGCTTTCACACCCGTATTCATGCGTGCCGAACATCATCCTACGGAACACGGAGTAAAAAGTTCGAGGTCAAGTCACGCGCACCTGCTACTTCGCCCGCGAAACGAGAAATCAAAACGAGAACGAAAGGCCATCGACAACAAAAATGTATTCAATGCCTGGTGATTTGTTGACTTCCCGAATGAACGCTTATATTACAGAGCAAAAGCGTCCTGATCCAAAGCACAAACCCAGTGTCCGTCACAAACAGCCAAGAAAGCCGAGCATGAAACGCATGACCAGACCAAGACACCCAAAGCCTACCTGCTCACAAGTACCGTCCAGCTCCAGGGGCCAACTGCGCATTCAAACAAATTCAACTGTTCTTCCTTTTCGAGTTGCCCCTGAACGGCCTGGTAATACTTCGGTGGGTTTTCGAGACAGCGGTGCTAGCGCAATTTTATTGAATTTTTTTTTAAAGAAATTGACAAGTGTGTTATTCAGTATGTTGTACAGCCACTGTCTGCAAGGCTAGGGATCCCGGCCCAAAATACCTGGTTTGCCCTCTACGGGGTAGTCTGTGCTGAACTGACATTTTTTCTGCGAAGAACCGCTCTCAGACGGGAAGCTCCCCTCAAGTCTCCCCTTCCATTGCGACACTTAAGTGGCACTGGGGCATTTCTGCCGGGTTCCCGACTTTCCATGTTTGCTAGAGGCAACATCTTATCATGGCCCTGGACGGCGCTCGCCTGGAAGAAATTCGGAACCCTGACAGTTCTGAGTCATGTGCGGAGAAAGATTGAGAAACAACAACATTTTCAAACATAAGGAGTATAATTACGTTCGACATATATGTTAATGTTCTTCGGCAAGCTTCACATTCAGCAAACGAATCCTTTAAGAGACCATCTCTCTTTCATCACAGCCACCCTTTGACATGGAGGAAATGGGACGGAACGCAACCCGAGCATAGGCAAGATACACGAATTACGAATTAGCTGGCAACCGGACACTGCACGGCGAGAGATGCAGATGCAAAACACAAATGCAAATAAAGAGCGATCCAGCCTGCCAGCCTCGATCACTCAACCCCGAAGGGGGCTCTGATCGGCAATATGCATCTCAGTGGTCAAACGTGCGGGCGACGTTCTCTCTGGCCCTTGGTCTTCAAGCCACTCCTCGGAACGCGCGCCGTTTATCGGCTTGGCTGTTGGCTGTTCTTCATAGAACACTGCAGCACATCGACCGCCGCTGTCGATCTTCGCCTATTCTGCTTGGTTTATAACGGCCTACCTCATCCACATGCACTTGGCTTTCAACGGCGCGGCTGTGCCATTTGCCTTTGGCAGCCTTCTCTTGCCAGGCTGCTGTTTCCATAATCCCCATCACCTTTTAAGGTTTCCAGCGCCATTTAAGAGTTTTTTGCGAGGCACTACTGGCCGGAGTTGTGAGTGCAAAAAAAGACACGAAAAGAAGAAGAAGAAAATAAAACGAAATGTCTCAATCGTTTTTGTCTCTGGGATTCTTTGTGGGAGAAACAGGAGAGAAATGCCTTCCCAGAGATCACAGACGCCTTCTCCACCGTTGTTCAAACGTTCTGCATATTTTTGTGTGCGGTCTTTAATGAACCACCATTCGAAATGCTATTCCAAGACGACGGGGACAAGGGCAACCCAAAGTTGTGCAGCCTTATGCCCCTGCCTGCTGGCCTCGACCTAACTGGAGAAGGAGGAGAGAAAGGGGGAAAACAAGAGCGAGACGCCGTCGACATAAAATGAGACCCTAGAATGGTGAAAAAAATGCTTGAGGATGTACGCAGTCTGGCAGTCATCCCCGGCAGAACCAGCAGGACCAGGTTCCTGTTGCAATGCAGCGTTACATTATTGCTGGGATCTCGAGCTCGGCCCATGAAAAGGAGAAGGGAAAGAAACGCAAAACATGAACAGCCTACGGCGAAACCTCCTTGGCATGACCAAATGAACAACAACAAAAGCTAATTGACGAGCAAATACTTCTGGGCGAGATTCCTGTTTCTTTTGGCCCCCACCAGAGAAACACTGAAGATCTGGAGTCCAACACACATACGAATCGCTTGAAATTCTTCCCTACCGCGCTTCGTGTAAGAATGACGCTGTCCAAGTCGCTGTTCAGCGAATGTTATGTCGTCTTGGAAGAAAAAGAAATCTTTCGCCGGGGCCATAAATCAATATCTGCTGGTTGGATGCATTTCTTTTGTGGTGGAGCTTGCTGTGCTACGACATATAACTCGTGCCGCATATTGACGGAGTTTCTACAGGGGTGGAACAGACTGAGAAGATACCCGAACTGCGATGCCCTTCATACCGACAAGGTGTGACAAGAGGCACAAGGTAAGCCGGAAGAACCATACTAGAGGCCCCATGTAATATTCCGTGCGTCGGAAGGTTCTGCTCGAGACTGGTCCAAAGCAACGCCTGGCCAGGCCACAAAACCGACCCAAGCCCAAACCAACCCGGAGACCTAGCAGTCGTACCCGCGTCGATGTTGTTCCTCTCGAAAGCATCTAGTTCTTTAGTCATGGTTTCGACGGGAGGCTTCTAAATTTGCGTCGTAAGAACAGAACGCAAAAAAGCACCAGTATCGGAATGTGGTCAGACCGCCAACGGCGCCACGCAACTTCACAAGGAGCAGTAAGGACAACCCTACAGATACCAGACAAAGGTGTTATACGCCGGTCAATAGCCAGGTTTGCCGAGCACGGTGCAGTTGTCCACAATCTAAGTTCTCTGTGCTTTTTCAACTCACCGTCCTGGCATAGTCGTCCGCGTCTTTGTTTGTTCTGTTATCTTCTACGTCGCCCTTCACTCAACTCAAAACGACGTGTGGTTTCTTGATCGGGACTGAGGCATTCTTGTTCTGCAGCCCAAAGTCTGTGCCCATCTGTGCTCTGTCTGTGCCAAAGCTGGTGACTTGCGGGAAGAGTGTGGAGGCGCTCCCGGCGGGAGTCGACGACTAATGTCGTCGGCCAAAGTGGCGAAAATGAAGAGATCCGAAGAGAAAAAAGAATAAAAAACGAAGGAATAAAAAACGAAGAAAGAACTAGATGTCGAACAGCTCTGTGTGGGTGTGTTTTGGTCACTAGAAACTGCCAGCTCTACGCCGTATTTCCAAGACGTAATGGCGCACCTCTCGTGCAACATCCCCCCTACTCTCGCATCAAATCCCTGTGCCTCTTTTCCTTTCTGTCGTGTCCATCGAATTATGATGGGCGACAAGAAGTTGTCGAAGATGTAGAGACAGGACAGAAAACGAGAAAAAGAAAGCACAAACGACCATCCGACGGCCATCCAGTGGACATCCACAAGCTCGGACGCCTCCGGAGTTTTATCTGGTCAACTTCGTCTTCACTTTTGTCATATTTTCAAACGCATTAAGTCTGGTAAACAGGAAGCTGAAATCAAGGGCTACTGACGTCTCGACATAGTTACGAATATCCCGTTACGGCCTGTGTCTGGCCCTTGCTGGTCAAGGTTTTCGCCCGTCTGCTTTCTTTTTCTTCATTCTTCTTTCTTCTTTACTTTCGTTTCGGGTGAGAACTGACATGCTTCTCTTCGGGTAGAACGTGAGACACCAATATACGGCGTGCTTGTACTTGAAAATGCTGAAATGACTCCAGGATTGCATGACTTGTCGAGCTTCCTTGTTTCTGCTTTCTTTTTTCTTATCCCATGCAGGCTGGCTGTGCCCTGTCTTCCTCCGTCGACTGCCGCCTCACCAAGTCGAGCCGGGGCCCCGAAAAAGGAAAAAAAAATATCGCTCGACAAAAAGAATGGTTACTAGGATGATCCGCTCTACATACAATGTCGGCACCTCACCGTATTTATTTTTTGTGCCAAATATTTCGAGCCCCCCACGCAGGGCGGCAAATACGACGGGCATTCTTTACAGAAAGCTTCATATTTCCTCATTTCACCTAACCGACCGAACCAGCTTCAACATGGTGATTCTGGCGCCCCTGGCGCTCCCGATGCCCTCGGGGCCGAAATCCGCTGCGCATTTTCTGCGTCGACGAGGGGGCGGTGGAAGTCCCAACAACCTGGCGTTGGGATTTGCTCTACGAGATCATATCAAGTCGACGAAGCCGATACAAGATGCGTACGACAAGTCTCCATATATTCCATTCCCAGAATAGAAAAAGAAAGGGGGCAAGCAATAAAAGAGATGCCCGTGGTGACCAACGGGGGCGCCATCGGCATGCGTTACGGAGTATTTACAAGTCATTTCTCGTGAGAAACGAGTTCAGAAACGCGAAGGGCACGCCTTACGAAGCACTCAATACTGACACATGGGGTCTCCCCTCGAGAGACATCATGATAGACATCTGTCGGTGTCGTAGTCAGCTGCTGGGACTCGCTCAGTCGTTTCGGCGGAGCCAGCCTCTGATGAAACAGGTCGTCCTCGCCACAAAATCAGATATCATATCCAGTACGACGCACTCATCAATCAATACTTGGAGCCGCAGTCCTCTTCCGTACGCCGTAAGCGGCGAGATATTGGCATGTCGTACTCTGATGGGCGACTAGTGATGTGTGATATCCAGCTTCCAACGAGACTGTCTTCTGTCTCCTTGCGAATTTGTGAGTTTCTGCGTCATTTTTCATCCTCGCGCTCTTTCGCTGCTTTGTCTTCTCAATTTTCTAGCTCGTTTTTGTTTCTTTTTCCTTCTCGCATTCTCTCTTCCCTTTGTCTTGTGTTTCGCCAGTCCCCTCTTTACTGCAACTTTATGTCGTAAAGCCCCTGTCCGCCACTGCAACGGGACGCAATGGCAATGAAACGGTGACATTCTCGGGGGCGAAGGATGCGCGAGCCAGAAAGCAACGGGAAAGATACAAGGTACATTCTCACACACCCGCGGAAGAGGGACGGGAGGTGGAGAAGAAAAGACGGTGCAAAAGCGCCGGGCAAGAAAACAGAAGAAAGTGAAAGAACCAAAAAAAATAAGGAAAAGAAAATATGTAGGACTCCTTACAACGTACTTCTCACACCAGATTCTGACAACCGTGGCATGAAAGGACTCTTCCTTCTGCTTTGGGAAATCACATCACCCAGAAGCACTGCGACAGCAAGAGCGACGGCGAGTTGGGCGGAGTGTCCCGTCGATGTGAAATAGCACGTCGCGTCGACTGAAACGGAAGGACAGAAGGGGGAGGGCGGGGGGGGGGGGGGGGGGGGCAGGGCAATAGCTCGTTTTGCCACAGCATGGAAGATACATGAAGGCGAATTGACGACAGCAAACTACAGGATAGTGTAT
This sequence comes from Sporothrix schenckii 1099-18, assembly GCF_000961545.1. Taxonomy (NCBI): domain Eukaryota; kingdom Fungi; phylum Ascomycota; class Sordariomycetes; order Ophiostomatales; family Ophiostomataceae; genus Sporothrix; species Sporothrix schenckii. Next base: position 2,991,513 of record NW_015971150.1, read on the forward strand.
TCATCCAAACAATTTTCAATGGTAATATGAGAGCAACCTGGCTACGGGTGCTGGCTGAGATTGTGTCTCTTCAATATGGTTCGCTTGGGTGTGTTCGCTCTTTTTCTTTTCTGATTTTCCTTTTTTTCTTAATTTTAAATGAAAAAAAAAAATTTCGATCACACGAATTTTCCAATGCGTTCTTGCTTTCCGCCTAGTTCCGCCTCCTGGTTGCCTTGTTTTGTTTCAAAACATCGGCTGAGGTCGCTGGATATTCAAGCCCTGCTCCTGCGGAGGCGATATGGATCGGCCTTCGATATGGATCGACAGCCTCAGCAAAGCGGAGCAGCGACCAACAGCCTGAAGTACGATGTAATTCCCTATGGGTATCATATGGTATTCGCTTCAGGGTCTGTCCACGGTTCGATAGACATCAAAGGAGAGAAGGACATACTCCCTAAAAGGTTGTTTGCGTACTCTGTGAGGAGTGCATTAAATAAAATTATACATAACAGCAAAATAAAGGAGAGCAAACAATCGTATTTTGGCTGTATTTTCGTTCGTCTCATATTTCAATCGTATACCGTGGTGACAGAATCTTGGTCAGTCCTTGACCCAGCTTATCCCGTCCCAAGGACATGCTTTAAAGTTCGCGGACGGGCACAACATGGATTGCCCTAACTGCAATGGTTAGAAAACTGGTACAAATTCATAGCCTGCCATAAAAAGTGGTCGTGCTCATGAAGATGTGACCAAAAAGAGAAAGGGAAACATAATGGCAAGTGAAACAACGGCTATTAAGTTTTGATACGTGTACGCAAAGCAGTGGTGATTTGAGTAGAGTGCAAAACCCTCGAGCTTGACTTTCTACATAAAGAAATGATTAAGGCGTGGTCGAGCATCATGTAACGTAACGAAACTCTTAAGTGAGATAAAAAAATTCAGTAATTGCAACAAAAGATATATATAAAAAATCAAAATCCTTCTACATATCGAGGCTACAAAATTCTCAATCAGTATTCATAGTTGAAGGCAACCGAGGCAAAATATCCCACGAAACAGAACACGATATGATTCCTACAGCCAGCACGTAATTTTGACAAGCGAAATAAGGACGGCTGATGGCCGTCCAGGCATACGAAGCATCGTGTTGCCTGCAGAGCAACGAATGACAAATAGCTACAAACCGTCTGGTCTCGACGCAGCGGTTGATATTGCCGTCAATCTCGTGAGACGTTCACGTCGGGATGATCCCTTGTCTATCTTCTTAGCCTTCAGACGAAGTATGATCAGCTTCGTTTCACCAACAGACAACAACCAGTGACCGGCCACCCGTTTCAACTATACCTGTGGCTGAATAGGAGCACGATCGACGTGGCAAAGGGATGAAAGTCGCGCGGAAGATCATATTTTGCCCCTAACATTGACATCGACATCGTCTCACAACCGCGACAACTCAGCGCCTGGACCTTGACTTCGACGTGATGTCGTTTTCCAGCTTGTTTGTATACATGTACACATGTGTCTCCATTACCCCCTTGTATCGAAGTTGTAAATCTTTTGTTTTATTTTTGCCTATGCGGTGAAATTGGTGGAATCTATAGCGTTTTGATATTTGAAACATTCACCCCAAACTGCGCCGTGAAAGTGAACAGACTCAAGAATAAACACGAAATAGACGAGGACTCCAAAGGGTGAACAGGTGACGGTAAATGCCGTACAGCGAGACAAACCTTCCTCACACCTCCTCACACCTCTCCACACCCTCCTCACAACGATGTCGTTCCAACGTAGCGCCTCACGCTTAGTCCTCGTCCCAGTTCGGGTTAGGACCGGGCGGCTTCGGGCCGCCGGCTTGCCGGGCCACAATGATCTGGTCCACCGACAGCACAGTCCGCGCCGCTTCCGTCGCCAGCTTGATCGCCCAGCTCTTGCTCGCCAGAAGGTCCAGGATGCCCTCGTCCTTGGCATCCAGCGTGCCCGTGCCGTCGTCGTTCTCCACGTCCACGCCGTACGTCCACTCGTCCTTCTTGTGCGCCGACGCGTACAGGTGGCTCAGCACCTCCGTCGCGTCCAGACCGGCGCTCTCCGCCAGCGTCCGTGGCACAACCTCAAACGCCTCGCCGTACTTCTTGATTGCGTACTGCGCTAGGCCCGGTGTCTTCTCGCCAAACGCCTGCAGGCGCTCCACCAGCTGGGTCTCGGTCGAGCCCGCGCCCGGCACCAGCCGGGCGTCCTTGGTAATCGCCTTGACCACGTTGACGCCATCGTCGACCGCACGCTCCACGTCGTCCAGATGGTTCTGCGTCGCGCCCCGCAGCACCAGCGTCGCGGTGCGCGTCACGCCGTCGCTCTCCTGGCGGAACACCGTCACGCGGTCGCCGCCCACCTCGAGCGTCTCCACCACGTCGATGGAGCCCATCTCGTCCGGCATTGGCGCGCCTAGGCGCGCCAGCGGCGTCGCGCCGACCACCCGGCATATCCGACGCAGCTCAAACTTGCTGAGAATCTTAATCACCAGGATGCCGTAGCGGTTGAGGTAGTGCAGCGCCAGCTCGCCCACCGTCGACCCGGCCACCACCACGCGCAGCCCGACGTCGTGCAGCTGCTTGATCACGGCCTCCAGCTGCGCCTCCTCGCCCTTGGTGAAGTCCACCATCTCCTTGGCGTTGTGCAGCAGCACCGTGCCCTTGGTCTCCGTCTGGCTGATGTCGATCGGGCACGAGAACACGCCCACCTTGGCCTTGCTCGCCTTCTTCACCGTGCCGTCCGGCGCCTTGGGGAACACCATGCCGCGCACCACCCGGCTCTGCTCCAGGCTGCCGCCCATGATCTTGACCACGCGGATGTTGTCCACGTTGAACAGCGCCGGGTTCTTGGGCAGCACCGCCAGCACCGCCTCGGCCACCAGGTCCGCCAAGAAATCCTCGCTGCCGCTCTGCTTGCTGGCCACCACCGTGCGGATCGCCTTGCTGAGCTCCTCCTGCGACCGCACGTCCCCGACCTTGTCCACCACGAGCTCCTCGAGCGTCTCCAGCGCAAACTTCTGGGCCCGCTCGTAGCCCGTCACAATGTCGGCCGTCTTGAGGCCCATCCGCAGCAGATCCTCGGCCTTGCGCAGCAGCTCGCCCGCCAGCACAATCACCAGGTTGGTCGCGTCGCCCATCTCCGCCTCCTGCTGCTGGCTGGCCATCACCAACAGCTTGGCCGCCGGGTGCACCACATCGAGCTCGCGCAAGATCGTCGCCGCGTCCGACGTCAGGATCATCTTCTGCAGGTGGTTGATCACCACCTTGTTGCGGCCGAACGGCCCGAGGGACGTTTGCACCGTCGACGAGATTGCCCGGCACGCGTCGATGTTGCGGAGCACGGCGCCATCTTCCGAGTCGTAGCTGAAAAAAAAAGGAGGATATTAGCACTGGGGAGCACGCACTTCCAAGGCAGCGCCTGACTTTGTAGACTGCAGAGATTTGGACACGTTTGTCGACCGAAAAAGGGGCACCGTAAACTAAACGTACTTGTTGTAGCCCGACTTGAAGAGGTTCGCATTGGGCGCGTTGGGAATATTGAGAGACATGGCTGCTAGTTTTCGACTGATAAGAACGCCCACAGAGGAAAAAAAAAGACCGTGTCGAGGGTTCTGGGGAGGTGTCGTCCTTATGATGATGAAAGCAACAAAAACGATGCAATTAGTATGCGGTGGGAGGGGAGCTTCTCTGCTACAATTCGCCTGTTGGTGGGGTGGGCAGTTGGACGGCGGCCAAAAAAAAATAGTTCTGGAGCTTTCCTCCGCTGTGGAATAGGCAGGCGTAATCAGGGGCAGGAGCGAATGCTGAAGCCTTGGGTAAGAGCGGTGGGAGCATGGAAAAGGTGGAGCAGGCACGACCGCCCTCTCAAAGGAGACAGGGAAAGAGGCGACTTGAACAATGTTAATCCGCCGCCCGGCGCCGACCAACAGGCCAGGGATGGTAGTAGGCCAGTCGCCACTGCCAATTGCTGCCAAACGCTACCAATCGCCTACTGTCTGGCGTCTGGCGTCTGGCGCGTCGCTCTGGGGGAAGCTCAGCTAAATCGGCAGGAACGACGCAAAAGTTTCCTGTCGTGTAAATTGCTTGACATACCACGACCTTTCCCTCAATTCAATGCAATCGCCCCATCGCGATTTATTACCACGATCTTGACAGCATACCGACTCCGACAAACCTGTCCCGACCTCTCCATCTATCCTCTGTTTGGCGCCGACTTGACTGCCACTTGATACATTCGAGCGAAGCGTGCCGCTCTCTCCACAATGGCGCCCTGTAAGAGATACCAGTACTCCCAGACGCTCAAAGCATCGCTCGATTGCCATGGCTGCGCCTTGCCGCGTGGATACGACTCTACTCGTGCGGATAATACATGCCCGTGTCTTGCCTGCCGTCCTAACATTGTCTAGCCACATCTCCCGGTGTCCCCACGCTGCCGCCGTCCGTCGAGGAGGCCTACCGCCGGAAATGCGTCTTTCTCAAGCAGCGCATGGCCGATGTCGAGGAGGCAAACGATGCCGTCCGCGTACGTCTGGCACGCCTGAAGCGCCAGGTCGAGAAACAGCGCCTCGAGCGCGCATTCCTCCTCGAGCAGCTGGCCAAGCGCACCAGCACCAACGTCGAAGACTCTGACGGCAGCCCGAGCCCACCAGCCACTGTTCGTCCTCTCTGACCCTCTGCTTGATTTTGCTTTCGTCTTTCGTCACATACGCGGCGACTAACTCGCAAACAGCCCAAGGACAAGCCGCTGCGTACCAAGCGTGGCCACAGGAAGTCGTCTGTGGCCGACGGCAGTGGCGCCCCCGGCTCGACGTTTATCAGCCAAAACCTCGACCCCTTGTCACCCAGCTCCGACGTGTTTGGCAAGGGCGACAGCCAGACCCAGCCGACACAAAGCACGCCGGGCGCCTCGCAGCGGCGCGGCGGCCGCAGACCCAAGGCCACCAAGGAGGCCGACGATGGCGCGAGCGTCAGCGGCAAGGGCAAGGGCGGCGACGACAAGGAGGACAGGGCAGCAGGCAGCGGCTCTGCAGCAGGCCTGAAGCGCCCGGGCAACGCCTTTGAGCTCTACTGCGACGAGATGCGGCCGACGCTCGTTGAGAAGCGCAAGACCAACAAGCAAAACAAAAAGAAGTCTGGCGAGGATGGCGACGACGTGGACATGGAGGACGCCGATGCCGAAGAGGAGGAGGAGGAGGAAGACGAGGCGGCCGCTGAGTCCGCCATTGACGCCGAGCTGGCGCGCGGCTGGACCGAGATGGAGCAGGCGGAGAAGGACGAGTTCGAGACCCGCGCCGCCGAGGAGCAGGCCAAGTACAAGAAGGCCAAGGAGGAGGCACGGCAGCTGAAAGAGAAGACCAAGGAGGACAAGGACGAGAAAGATGGCAAAGAAGCCGGAGACGAGGTGGACGTGGGAGACAAGGACGGTGGCAAGGAGGCTGCCGAGAAGGCGACGGCCAATGACGACAAGGTTGATCAGGAGGTTGGCGACGACACCGGCGACAAGGCAGAGGACAAGGACACCAAATCGGCCGCCAAGGAGGGTGAGGATACAGAGATGGCCGACCCAGACAGCGTCGCGGTCGCTACATCGAGTGCTGACAAAGACGAGTAAGGGAAGCTGGAGGCAGTTTTGTGCATATGGGGGAATATGGGTGGGTATAGCCGACGCGCCCGCTCGTGAATGGTTTGCATTTGGGGTTCATTGATAGGTTGTTTTGTGCTTTTGCTGCTTTTTTTTGCCTTGGGACAAAGGGAAGGGAACTTTATCTGCCTTTTCGTTTGGCGTGTGCGGAGACTACCTGCTTTCTGGTTTCTTGACTTGCTTTTGATTTCCTTTTATACTAATGTTTACAAGGCTCATTCGATGTCTTTCTGTTTGTTTTCTGTTCCGTCTGATAATTAGAGGCCAAGGCAAAGTGCAATGCGACTTGGCGTTTTGACTCCATTCTACGATAGAGCATTATATCGTCGTTAAGTCGACGCTGGCAAAATAATGTACGTTGACTACCCGATCGTGCCTTCCGTGATGGGAAGGCTGTGTCCTCGTGAGCTCCTGCCTCTTTTACATTGAGGCACTTCCATGCGCTCTGTTCTGATTCTGTCTCCTTTCACTTTCCAGTGACTCGTCTATCTCGTTCTTGAACTTCGCAACACATACGACCACCATCTACCAACATCTGCCAACATTGCGTCCTGCCTTCTGCGACGCCACCTCGGTCCAAAATGGGCTGCAAGACCGTGCCTCTAGCCCGGTTCTGGAGAGAACTGGTCACAATCCTGCCGGAGATTGCAAAGTCTGAGTATGTGGCCATCGACTTTGAAATGACCGGCATCGAACCTCGTCGCGCGTCAAAGCTTCACAAGCCGACAAAGGACGAGATCTACCAGCGGGCCAAGCAGGCAACCGAGACGTTCAACGTGGTGCAGTTTGGCATCACCTGCATTGTTTTTGACGACGAAGAGAAAGACACAGTTCATCTCAAGTCGTACAACTTCAACGTGTCGCCCATGTTTGACACCGCCTTCAGTGGTGTGGACACCATCGCACGCACGCTGGACCGCACACTGACGCTCTCGTACAAGACGCTGATGTTTCTGAGGCGCAGCCGCATCCGCATCGAAGATGCCTATGACGGTGGAATCTATTACCTCAGTCGGGCGGAGGAGGCGGAGCTGCTGCCCGAGCTGTTTGCCACGTCAACGCATGGTCGGAGCGACGACATTCTGCTGGATGAACAGAAGCCGGAGACAATGCAATTCTACCACGATACGGTGGACCAAATTCGGAGCTGGGCGGAAAAGGAGGAAGAACCGGATCGAGTATGCTACCGGAACAAGCTTGACCAAGCACGAACTTGACAAAGCCAGTTATCTACTAACAAAGAGATAGCTGTCCTACCTCAACATAGTCAACCCGCACCAAGGCCCGTTGACGCGTTTCCAGCGTCGTCTGGTCTACCAGATGCTCGATACCGAGTTTGGTGGCAGGTACAGGGCGACTGTCAACGGTAACTTCTTTATGCAAATCACGGAAAAGGATACTGAAAACGAGACCAAGGTAGGTGCGCGTGCGCGCTGGGCTGTCTTTCTCATTGTTCTTCTGTTTCTTTTACAAAACGTTTGATCACCGAGTATCGATGACCTAACTGCGACGGTATGCACCCTTTCAAGGAACAACTTGAAAAGACTAGCAATTTAAAGAGGGCTGTTGCTTTTCAGCGCGGTCTTCGGTACATTGCCGAAGCCGTAAGTATTTTTCATCCAAGATGGAGTTGGCTGCTCGTCGACCGTGTTAGTCTCGCTGACGTTGTCTTCTGCAGCTTGTTGGCGGCGATTTTGCGAACGACGTCTGGAGCATGTACAAGCAGGACAGCGCAATGGTCGAGCCTGGCTGTGAGGCACGTCTCCGAGAAAGTGAGACCAAATTAAAGGAAAAGAGGCCTGTTCTCGTCGGTCACAACATGTTTCACGACCTGTGCTTTTTGCATGCCACATTTTTCAGTCCGTTGCCCGACACACTCGACGAGTTTGACCGCATCGTGCATGAATTGTTCCCGCGTATCATAGACACGAAGCACATACTCAAGCGCGACGACAACGAAATGATGCCGTCGAAAAGCCTCGAGGAGGCGTTTGTTGACATTGAGGGGGTTAGTTCGCCTTTCAAAATTGCCGGCGAGAGAGCCGGCCACACAGACAGGCTGCATCATGTGAACGAGCACCAGGCCGGCCATGACAGCTATAAAACGTCAATGGTCTTTCTCAAAGAGATGTGGAGACGGGTCGACTCGACGAAGAAAGGCACCTATGCACACAAGTTGCTGCTGTGGGAGAACAGCCTCGTCAAAGGGTTTGCGAACAAGGTGCGGCTGGGCAACGCCGGGCTCTGGCCTGTTGGGCAAATGGGAGAGTGTGACACAATGGCGAAATAGAGGCCTTGTTCCCAGCAGCAGGTTTTTCACCATGGCAATAGCAAGGACAGACAGCGGGGGTTTTCAGAAAAGTAAGGATATCGCTTGATTTTACATCGTACATGCACTTGTATACAAGAAGGAGGGCGGGCCTAGCTTGCCCTCATTTCTCCCATGCCTTTTACCCCAGGTTCCCTTTATAGGTCGTTTTGTGTTTGTGTTACGTTTCTGCTTGCATTACCGCTGCGGAATGGCATTCTTCACGCCGGCGTAGTAATATTTGGGCAGATGCGAAGCCAGCTCCTCCTTTGTCAGCCATTGGAACGCGTCGACACCAAGTGTGTTATTCTCCAGGTTGGCCTGGCCCGCCAAGATGCGGCCCTTGATCAGGAAGGTCTTCTCGCTGGTAAAGGCCGCCTCGGCAGTTGTGGTCGTTTCCCGCACAATGTGTGCCACTGGCACGCGGCCAACTATCCACGTGTTCATATCGACACCCGCCGCCGACTCGAGCGCGCGCGCCGCAGTCTATACAATACGGTTAGCCTTCTGCAGTCACCCAAGCGGGCACATTGGTACGAAGCAGAGCAAAAAGACTCACTTCATGAAGGTTTTCGTTCGTCTGCACGTCGGCCGTGGGGAAGCTCCACGTGCCGTCCGCCGCCTTCACCACCAAGTACAACGTGCGGTCCAGCTTGCGGTCGAGCCGCTGTGTGTCGTTGGTCTCGTCGGCCGCCGTGGTCCGCTTCTGCGGCCGCTCCACGCGGATACGATCCGCGTCGGCCAGGCGCTCACCGTCGTCGCTGACGCGCAAGTCGGCGTCCGACACAATCCGCTCGCGCAGACTGTCCGGGTTCGTCAGCATGTTGGCCTCTGGGTCGTTTAGCGTGTACTCGTCGTCCCAAGCCGTGGCGCCGCCGAAGCCGTTGCCGCCCTTGCCACCCCGGTAGTGGCCAATGTCGCGAGCAGGCGTGCCCTTGCGGTCGCGCATCTGCAGGCGCCAGTCGAGCGCCAGCGTCGTGTCGGGCTTGAAGTAGACATTGCGACGGAACGAGGTTGTCAGGCGCTCATTGAGGCGCTTTTGGTAGAGATAGAAGGCGGCTTCAAAGGGGGTGGGGTCGCGCATTAGGAGTGGCGGCCGGCTGAGCAACAATCCAGCTCGGATGCGGTAGTCGGGCGCCGTGGCGGGTGGCGGTGCTGCTGCCGGTGTAGAGGATTTTTGTTGTGGTGACGATGCCGTGGCCTCGGCAGAGTATGTGCGGTGTTGTGGGGGTAGGATCGCTGCCGGCAGGAACGGGGTGCGTGTCTTGGCACACTGCGTGCAGGCCACTGTGGTTTGCACTGGAAAGGAGGAGGGCCCGGTTCAGCAAGTGCATCGCCCTCTCATGATTGCATTCAAACGCCATCACGAGATCACCATAGAGAATGGGGAAACAAACCTTTGAACAAGGACGACATCGCCTGGCCGCCCCGTCTGGAGGCCGCCATGGTGCAACAAATTCAATTGGTGAGCCAGCCAGCCGGACGTGATATGCCGGACAACAAAAACGGTCGCGAAAACAGTAGGGCGTCGCTGGTGGTCGTCTGTCTCGTCGTCGAATTGATGTTGCACGAGAGCTTTTGGTTGGAAACTTTTTTTAGGCCTGTCGGGCATGTCTAGCGAGTTGTGGGTCCACGACCAATGGGAAGCTCGGGTCACCTAGTTTCTTCTCTTCTGGTCAAACGGAGCACGAGTCGGTCGTTCCTGGTGTCCTTGCCAAAATCCCCGGCGCCGGATCATCTTTAGTGCCGAAATGCGGGAGAATGAAGCAGTGGGCGACTTTTAAAATTTCAGACCACCGCCTTCTCACTTGTCTCTTCTTCTTCTTCTTCCTCATCCAAGGCATTTATCCTTATCAGGAAGACTCGCACTCCTATGAATTGTTTTCTACGTTTCGCCCCAAGTGTGTCCTCCCCATTTACAAGGTGCCGAGAATAAACACCAGAGCGTCCGATTTCGCTAGCGGCTCCTCATGGCGAAGAAATGTTTTATTTCTTCGATAAAATCCCCACCTGGAAGCTGTTAGATAGAAGACATTCACATCCCTTGAGACCGCATGCCGGTTTCTGCTCCTTTTTGCTGCTGGTCGCTCTTTATAGACGGTGATGATGGACGGTGGGTATGGTATTCGATGCCCACCAGTTTCATGCTGCTCATTTAGGGTTCTCCGCCTCGCGACCTACGAACGGTCTATTCGATCGGCCAAGCCCCGACGCGGACGAGACATCAACATGGTGACAACAGACGAGGTAAATGTGTCGCTGGAACGTATCTTATTCAAAACACTGCGGCCGAAACGAGCTGGACAGCTGCCGAGTGGGGTAAATTGCGCCTATATAATAAGAACAAACGTTCGCATCCCGACATATGAGAAGAGATGTCTCTGCAACGAAAGCTACCAAGCGGAAGTTAAACAAAAAGGCAAGGAAAGAAAACAAACGCATACGTCGTACAAAATGCAACAGAGACATGTCCTGTGTCCCACCCATATGTCATCGAGTCGTCATCCGTGCATGAAAAACAAACGCAGGAACAAGAAAACATAACAAAACCAGATAAATGCGCACAAAATGAAGGCTTGAACTCAGAAAGAACAGAAAAAGCACAAGGAAAGCGAGAGAACAACCAAAAGAAGATTGGTAAAGAGATCATGGCCACATTGGCGTTTGGCACACACAAAAATCGCTTTCCCAGGGTATCTATACCGCTATTTCCCGATGCTCTCACTTGGACAAAAGAAACAAAACGCCATTTGAAGAGAACCCAAACGAAAAAGGCAGGGAAAGCCAATGACACCAAGGCCGAGTAATACTGATCAAGGCAAACGGCATGGTGGTGGTTGCGAGAATAATGTGTATCTTGGACCCAGTCGGTGTGAGTCGTGTGTGCCTTGTTCGAAACGTTTGCATGGTTGGTTGTTTCCTTCCCTGTCCTTCTGTTGTCACACCATGCTTGCATGGATTCTCTCACGCCTGCAGGTCAGCTACTGCGCGAGCGACTTCTCTGTTCGCCTTGTGCTCCCACAGCTTCCGTGCCTCGCCATCGACAACGGCAGGATCGGTGACTTCTTCATAGAGCTTGCGAGAGACGTCGCGGTTGATGGCTGCATACTGATCGGCTGTCAGGTGGCTCGATTTCCAGTGCGGCTTCAACGCCGACCGGACGATGCTGCTGATGCTTTCCTTCATCTCCAGTGGAAGCGCATGGCGTGTTGGAGAGGAGTCCAACGACCGTGAAATCGCTGCAGCGGACGACATGCGGCGCGGCCGGGGTTGTCGGATTTCGACAGCTTCAGCAGCAGGCGGCGACCGATGTTGATGGCTACCGCCGTTTGTGCTTGTATTTATGTTTGGACTGGCGGCATTGCTGTGTCCGCTTCCATTTCGGGTTACACGTGGACGCGTTGTGTGGATGTGCCCACTACCTTCTGAGTCGCTGTTGTCGCCGCCGCTGCCAACACCTGCACTTGCCGAGCTCGCGGTCGGCCGCGTGGGCGAGTAGTTCGCGGGCGGGTAGACTGGCAAGATGTGTGAGCTCAGCAATGTCGGAGAGCTAGGCCGCAAAGTTCGCTGTGGTGGTGGGGTGGTCGACATGGCCCGCGGGCTGTTGTGCGCCGATCCAGCCGGCGACGAGGCGACCGGCGAGGCAGGGTCGACAGCGTGCGACGGAGGGTCGCCGAACAAACTGCGGATATTGTCGTCGTCGGATGACGTGCTCATCTCGACCTCTTTAAGGAGCGACGAAAGAAACGAGGGGGGTTCATCATTCGTGTTCGTCGACGTTCCGGCGGGGGACTGGGCTGCCAAGGCTGGCGACGCCGAGGAGTGGCCCGCTCTTGCCGCCACAGGTGCTTGCAGAGACAGACCCAGTCGGGAAGCGGGCCGAGACGGAGGTCTCGGTGTGGAAGAAAGTAGAGATGCGGAGGGCCGACTAGGCAGGCTCCGCTCGGTAGGTGTTCTCGGCGTTGCAGTCGAGGTGGGTTGTTTGGACGAGGATGCGGCGCCTTCGCTAGGTGCTCCTATCCGGCGTGTGCGTGGCCGTTTCAACTTGCGCTCCTGCTCCTGAGGCTGTTGGACAGGCGACGCAGTGTGCGAACGTGACTTGCGCTTCCGAGGGTTCGTTGTGTTCGTCCCCGCCGCTGCTTCGCACTCAAGTGCACGATCGAAGTCACCCCACGCACGCCGCTCTTGCTGCGATTGTTGGACAGCGGCGACAATGGCACGGGGGTTTGATGAAGCTGGCTGCGAGGAGCCCCCATGGCGTGCAGCGTGGTTCAAAATGGCGTCCGGAATGTTGCGCTCGAAAACGTCTTGCGCACCGAGCCGGCGTGCAATGTCCAAACGCTCTTGCCACCGTTCGAATTCGCGGCGCTCCTGGTCGCGCAACCGCTCGACCCGACGGAACTCTTCCAGCGCCTCGTCTTCGTCGTGGTCCAGGTCGATGCGAATGGCGTCCCAGACATGGCCCGTGATCTGACTCCAGGCACCCTGCCACTCGTCGGACCGTGCACGGCGCCGGGCACGGCGCATGGTATGTCTGGTCCGGGGAAAGAAGTTGCGATTGCGGCCAGCGCCCGATCTCCGGCCAGCGGTCTGGCGGACCGAATCGCTGCCTCCAAGAGACGCGCTTTGCATAGGCGCCGCGATGGCATCGCCCAATGAATCCACACATTCCATGCAAAACCAGGCGCCCTCAGGAACACCCTCCAGACCGATGCAGTGTGTGTGGTAAGGTGTGTCGCAACCGTCGCAAAGCAGGAGAACCTCCTCATGATCGGCAAGGTTGCAAACGGGGCAGGGCGTAGACACCTCGTCATCCAAAACCTCGGTCTCTTCGAGCCATGGCTGAGGGTCGAACTCGGCGACTTGCTTCTTGTCTTCGACGGTGTACGTAGAGATCAGTTTGCCTATTGAAAGGAGAGTGTCGGTCAGCAAGGATTCACACGAGCACCATGACTCGGTTGAGACAGGACCGTAAAAATCAAAGGCAAACTGGACTGCACGGCCAGGTAAATCTGACACGAAAGAGCCAAGCCGCCAGAGGAAAATAAAGACAAAAGCAGTGCAAAGCAGAACGAAGTCAGAGCTAAATCAGAGCCACATACCTCCTATTTGGTCGTATACATGGACGAGATGGAATGATTGCCGGCAGATAGGACAGCTGTTGGCCTTGGTGGTCCATTCTCGCAGACATGTGTCATGCAGCGTATGCTTGCAGATTTGGATGACGGCGACCAGATCGTCCTCGAGAGGCTCTACTTTGCCGACCTGTTCACTGCCGTGGCCGTTGCTAAGGGCCTTGGAATTTCCAGTATCGCTGCCTTGAGCATCGCGAGCAGATTCGTCGGACTCATCGCTGCCGCGGTTTTGGCCATTTGGGCCGGACAAGGCTGGCCCTGCGGCGGTGAACGGTTCGCTGGTGTCATTGTTTTTGGGGGCGGTGACGGCGTCTGTTGGGTCGGGATGCGTGCTAGTGCTGGCGTTGGGGGTAGGGGCACGGCCACTGTCATCATCGCCTGGTAGTGGCTTTGGTAGTGGTGGCAGTGGTGGGGGGGTCTACAGCGCGGAGCTGCTCCAGGCAGACAATGCACTGTTCTGCCATGGCTAGCGGAGGGTTGGTGGCCACAGCGCCCTTTTTCTTCGCATAGACACCGACTTGGAAGTTGGTGGAAGGAAAGACGTTGTGAAGGAGAAAATGCGGGAAAAAGAATGATGGAAGATTAAATAAGGAAGATGCAGCAATGGGGTGGGGGAAAATGAGAAGAAATGACAACTGTAAAAGTTTCGAGATGCAACGGGGTGGAAAAGGAAAGAGGTGATGTGAAGCGAAAAGGTAAAAGAGAGAAGGTGCTCGCTGCTGGGAGGCGAAAAGGAAGTCACAGGAAAGAGCAATGGTAGCTGTGCCTCAGCCTGTCGTTGCAGTTGGTCGCTGCTGCTCCCTAATTCTGGGGCGATGAAATTTGGCGTGTTTGGCGTGGTTTGCCACTTAACAGGCAGGGGGGAAGACAAGGAGTAAGATGGGTGGAAGGCAAAGGGGAAAAGTAGCAAAGGAGGGAAGTTACAAGAGGCACAGGGCAGGAGACTATGACCTGAGAAAGCCAGTTCGGCGAGGGGAAAAATGTAAAGGCGAGCCAGCGAGCCTTTTGGTTTTGTTACGGCGAAGAACGGGCCTGGCAGGCGCGGCCAACGGGTGAGGACGAGAAGAGAAAGAGCGACAGGGCTGCAGGCGAATCAGCGTCGAGGGCCATACACAAGCAGGCACGTTTGGCTGCCACAGTCACCACCACAAGGGAGGAGCGGGGCGGCACCATGAACAGATGAAAGGAACACGAGTGGCCCGTGCGGCAGGAACCTCTCGAGTCCCTTCGTCTCCATCGTTCATCGTCTCGATTCTCCTCGCTCAACCAGCGTCTGTTGTTCTGCGAAATGAGGTCTTGTTTCCACACGCTCGCTCTGTCCCTTACTATATGGTCTTGGGTAAAATGTAATGTGACGCACGAATACAGAGAAGCCAGAGGGAGTGTGGCTGCACGTCGAACCTTCCCGCATATGCGGCAAGTGTGCTGCCCTTTTGTCTCCACTCGTGAAGCCAGGTGGAAGGAACGACGTGCATGTGCTGGCTGTCCAGTGTGGCCTAGTACCCACCATGATTGTTGGTCCTTCCCTTCTTGGAGGTGAACATCTTCACACGGGTCGCCATGTCAGACCAGCACACGCTTTAGTATGGCTCATCTCCTGATTCTCTCATCGGTATTTTTGCTGCGGGCGGTGAGCCTATCCGATGTAGCCAAGCGTACACACCATTCCACGCCTATACACACATGAATACATGTACTTTGGAAAGCAGGCAGGCAGGCTACCTGTAACTCTTTCCCTCTACTTTTTGCCCCTAGAAACGCGGACATGGCCGCGCTTTCCCCGATAAACCAGAGCCACCGCCGAAGTCATTTCCTTGACCGCTGAAAGTAGTAGTGACGTTAACACGCTTTCCCAGTTGGGCAATCGTATCAAACAACGAGAAAGAGCTGGACACATCGTCTGGGCTTATTAAGCATTTGAGTCAAAGTGGTGATTGCGAAAGCCGATTCTCTGTCCTCCTTCTGTGAACATATTACGACCGTGATACGAAGGTCATGGACAAGATACAGCACTTGTAAATGCACCTCTGCAATGTAAAATCGTGTTGTTCACAACATACAGATCGGTGACGTGCCTCACGTTTGGAAGTCACGTGAGATTCAAGTGTAAATTTCACATCATCAATAGTTCCTTCCAAGACGGGCCTTTTCAGGGGATGATACCGACGACGAATTTTGGCGTTTATTTGTGCTTCATCTTGCGTCTCTCATATTTATCTGGAAGTTTTCCCGAACATTTCTCTTTAAAATACCTCCAGTGGCTCGACGCTACGCACCTCAAAGCAAAATCGCGTCAAACTTTGAACCCAGCGACGAGAATGCCCAACTTTGTCTATGAACTCGGATGTGAAGGACGGTGCAGAGTCGGGGTGGGCGGAGCGGAGGGCTCTATCCTCTGTCGTTGACCCCCCGGTGCGGCCAGACTACCGGCCTACATTTGATCCGCACGTCTCTAGTTCCTCGACAACGTCACTTACTGCCAAGGCCGATGCCGATGTGCTCGCCGCAGTCTACGCCAAATCCGCTGCGGCTATTGCACCGCGCATAGCTGCTTCAGAGGTCCGCACGTCTCGTGCTTCGTCCCCAGCTTCGCCTGCCCCAGTCAGCTCTGCTGTCTCGTCTGCAACAGCTGCCAGTTCTGACGTACACACCGCTACCTTTCATCACGAACATGTTCTTCCGGTGCCCTTGGAACAATCAGTAAACCCACCTCATTACAAAGCTCGAAAGCATCGAAAGCAGAACCCGACTGAAGCAAACCGGCACGGCGTTTTATTTCCGCATGAAACCGAGCATGAGGTATCTAGGAAAAATGACTCTTCCTTCCTCAGTAGGGCTGTTGCTGACTTTTCTTGCACATGCCAGATCCGCACGCAGAGCCTGTTCAATTTGCCCGCTGGTTGAAAGATACTCTCAAGGACCTACTTGCAAGGGATCACCCAGTGGTCACGGGGCATATCCGTCATCTATTTTCTATCATGGATTTTGACCAGTACGCCAACTTTGCGTTGCGGCCAACCATGACTTACGTCAACTTGAAGCGAGCGTGCAATATCGAGGCTGTGATGATTACGATTTGCGGCAAGGAGGCCGAACTCCCGTGTTCGTCGTGCCGTTCAAAGTGCGGTCCGTTTACAAAGTGCATGGTTATTTCCATTATAGGCAACGGAAACTGCTCAAATTGCCGCTATAACGGCCAGGGCAGCCGCTGCAGCCTGTACGAAATGCGCCTCTAAATCTCCAACCTGTATTTAACAACACGCATGCATGGCTAAATATTGTATCTGTTTGGGCAGGTTTGGGCGGTATACTTCTTTTGAAAACCAGCGTCAAGCAAATCCCAAGTAGCCGCCAAAGCCACCACGTGTTGATGGCTGGCCTATAGTCCTTTGAAAAGCTATATATATATTTTACAGTATGGAACGTTTCTCGCACATACAATTCGCACCTCCGTTGCAAGATACGTTGGGGGAGTACTAAACAAAGAACAAAGGCGGCTAGGGTGAAATATATTAAAGATACGCGTGTCGTTCTGCTGCGTATGTCGTGTAAGGTAAAACAGCATTGCTGGCCATACGCATCTTTTTGGAACGTTCATGAATGCTGCTGCGATACGAAGGCGGGGAAAACATCTGCCCACAAATTACACTTTTGTAGTAAGTCACACACAGCTCACGTTTGGTTTTCTTTTTTAAATTTATTGTGATTTTTTTCATGTCTTTTGTTCTTTTTTGTGGTGCCTTCGTCAGCGCTCTGTCCGAGTGTCGTTATGATTCAGACAGCCGGATATAGCAGAGAGAGGCCAGAATAAACCAGGTACACCATTTTTGCGTGAGATTTGTTTAGTACCAAAAACGTTGGACGAAATGCGCGCTTCAGCCCGACCTGTCCCTTGCTCCCCTTTAAGACGTCATCCCAAAGAAAATCACATAGTCTACCGCATCCTCTGAACCACGTCGAACTCTTCACCACTCTATACCTCGGCGATCTCGCGCAATCTCCGGAGGGTCGACCGGGTGGCAGCAGCAGCGGGGGTCCTGGAAGGCGTTAGCAAAACGAATCTGCATGCGGTAGGTAGAGCTGCGAGCAGCTTTCGCCCCGCTCGGGAAGTCGACAAAATACGTACGAGACAAGGTAGGCACCGCCAGCAATGGTCTTCTTGCAGGCCTTGCACTGCCAGATACCGACGTTGGTGCGCTTGACGGTGTTCTTGGCGCAGAATGTGCAGGTGTACTTGGCGTGCTGGGTGATTTCGGCCTTCTTGATCTGCTTGCTTTGTGGTTGTTAGACAAAACTATGTCCGTCGAGGGCGAATCAAGAAAGAGTCGGGGGAAAGGGGGAAAGGCCCTAGGGCCAATTTCGCTGGCGGGATTGAGCGTGGCGTCAAACCAGCCCGACGTCGATTGTAAACGAAGTCTGTTCCTCCGCGTGACTGTCAAAACTTACCGCAGAGAAGCACCGTATCTGTAAAGAGTTAGAGTTAGCAAGCTGTTGCCTTGGCTGAAGTTGCCCGAGCCACTATCGCCACGGTCGACGCTTGGATTGAGATATGCTGCGGATAAGAAGTCGTCGTGCCAGTCGTCGCCGCTGGTCCAGTTGCGCTGACTTTGAAGTAGTACTTTGGGATATATAGATGTCTTCCCAGCGTTGTCTTCTCCTCCGTCCATCTCCATCTCGGACTGGTCAACTTCGTGTTGGGTTGTCCATACGCATCCCATCGTCCGCTGTACATGTTCTTCCCATCGTTTGTCGGCAGCATCGTCTCATTCCAAGCGTCGTGTACTGTATGGCTGTCGGTCGGGAGCTCTGAGGGTTCGCGTGTTCTTACCTAGTACCGTAGCGACCGGTGACGCCGACCTTCTTGGTGCTGTAGGAAAAAAGGAAATGGTCAGCATTTCATTGTCCATCCAAGAACAACAGATCCATGCCACGCCACACGGCGGCTCCTCGCAATCGACGAGAAAAACAGGAAGCCCGGGTTCCGAGATGCTGTCCTCCGGCACCATGTCGTCTTCTGTCGTTCGTTGGTCGGTCTTCCTGTCTTTGTCGTCGAGAGCGAGTCGGGCTGCCGTGCGTTGCGGCAATGGGAAATAATCAATCAGTCGGACAACATGAGCGCGCGTACTGCTTCGTCATTATGAATGTTGTCGAGAAATATTGTTGCTGTCTATAAACAGATTTTCTCTTCGTGAAGCGGGATGGTGTTCGTGGTGGGTTTGCGTTTCGCTCTTACGATTTTCGTTAGTAGAAAGGGAGCGCCCAAAGATTTTTTCCGTCTAATCTGGCACTGAGGGCGGCCCACGAATTTTCCGCCCTAAAGCATTTAGCTGGCGGGCAACAAATGCGCAAATGGCCGCACAAAAGGAGAAAATCCGTGTTGAGCCGGATTAACTTGTGCTCCGAGATCATGTGACAGTACAAACCTAATGCTCTCGCTCTGGATTAGTCATCCCTACTTGGCATATTTCGGCCGCATCCGTGTAAGTACTGCCACGCAGGAACATCTTGAAGGATGTCAAAATGTGCAATGATTCTTTCTACTTTGCCCATGCAGACTGGTCAAGTTTGTGCTGTGTACGGAGTATTTCTGAGAGCAATTGAATAGACGGGAATGATGTATTAAGACCAAATACCGTCCAGCACAAACCATACTTGGAGAGCCATATCTTGACGACATTGCCTAGGAAAGGCAGCTGTTGCATCTGCTTGGATATGTTTGTCTCGTCCTCTGGCAGAGAAGGGCCTCTGCCTTGTTTCGACATCTACGAATAGGTCCCTCTCATTTTCACGCCTACTCTGTCTGTCCATACTGGTCCACTTCTATTTCCTTAAATTGAACCGACGCCGACGGAGCATCACGTGTCTGTCTAACTCTATTTGGACATTGTATTTTCGACCTCGGTCTGGCTGTGGCGATCAACTGTCCATTGGCAAGCTAACGCCATTCTAGACCACTAGCAACAGGGCCAACTTTCGATCCGATTTCTTGCTTCAGCTAGATTAGATGGAGTACCTCGAGTCGCCCTTACTTCGCTCTTATTGATGACGAATTCCATCTCTTTGCTAAGGTTGGAGGTTTTGAAATCTAACGTGCGAGGTGATAGTGGCAAGACGGGGGGAGGACGATGCAAGTCGTAGTGTATTTTGTAAAAGTAGGCGTTGGCAGCTGAGCTCAGGGAGAAGCTCGATAGCGGTCAACCCTCGAGCCTAAGTATATGATGTCGTGGCTTCCTTCACCCTGTTCGCGTTCCCCTTTTGGTTGTCTTTTGTACCAAGTCGAAGCTCCCTTATTACTGATCAAACTTTGGGTAAAGAGCGAACCTCCTTTTCCTCGTACAAGATAGAGCGCGCGCCCAGTTGATCTCCATCAGCGATCCAGCCCCTCATCTCTCATTCCTCATTTTCTACTTCGTACTTGTTCTAAATGCCGCCTTTTTCGACGCTCGGATAACGACAAGCCAACAAAATGCCTTTCAAGAAGCACGGGCGCACCTACGACCTGGTGTTGTTTGGCGCTACGGGTGAGCATACCTTTTACAGTGTTTTGATGCTTCCGGCGGCTGTTTCCACGTGTTGCTTGCTGACATCTGGTGCTTAGGTTACACTGGTGCTTACACCGCCGAGTATGTTTCCAAGAACCTGCCAACGGACCTAAAATGGGCCATTGCTGGCCGTTCGCCGGAGAAGCTGGCCAAGCTCGCCGCCGATCTCAAGGAACTGAACCCCGACCGCCTGCAGCCCGGCCTCGAGATCTGCAGCGTCAACGACGATGAGCTCGCCCAGTTGGCCAAGAAAACGGCTGTGCTCATCTCGACGGTCGGACCGTATGGTGCCCATGGCGAGCCGGCCTTCAAGGCCTGCGCCGAGAACGGCACGCACTACGTTGATGTCACGGGCGAGGTGCCATTTGTGGCCCGGATGATTCGCAAGTACGATGCGGCTGCCAAGGCGTCTGGTGCGCTCATGTTTCCGCAGAGCGGCATCGAGTCGGCACCGGCCGACATTGCTGCCGCCGAGGTCGCCCGCGTAATCCGCACCGAACTGGGTGCCAAGACCGCCGACGTGACCGCGTCCCTCCGCCTCAAGGCCCTGCCGTCCGGGGGCACACTCGATACAGTGCTATCTGCGGTTGACAACTTTTCGATACGCGAGCTGCGTTCGACCATGGCACCCTATGCGCTATCGCCTGTGCCGCGGCCCGACGGCCATCGTGGCAACCCATCGTTGCTGTCGTATCTCACCGGCGTCGTTAGTGTCCGTCACCTGGGCACACTTACGACGTCCTTGTTCGGGTCTACCAATGCGGCGCAGGTGGAACGCACGTGGGGTCTGCTGTCGAGCCTGCCGGGCCGCGGCGCCGAGGCCTACGGCCCCAATTTTTCCTTTGCCGAGTACGCGCGCGCGCGCAACTGGCTCAAGGCCGTACAGATGCACTGGTCCCTGGCCATTGGCGGCTTCTTGCTGGTCACGTTCCCTCCCTTCCGTTGGCTGGCCAAGCGCTATGTATTTGCGCCCGGTACCGGTCCGACCCGTGAAAATGCCCGCAAAGACGTGACCGAGTACCGTGCCGTCGGCAAGCCTGACACGGAGAACCCGACCCAAGTCGCCTTCACCACCGCTACGTTCCGCGGTAGCATGTACGATCGTAAGTCCAGTCTTATGTCGCCCCACGGTTTCCTTTTCTCTTCTAACGATACAGTGACTGGTATTCTCGCGTCGGAGGCTGCCCTGGCCATTCTTTTGGACGATCTCAAGCTGGAGGGCGGCGTCTATACTCCGTCGCTCCTGGGCCCCAAGTACATCGAGCGTCTTGGCGAGGCCGGGTTCAAGTACGAGACGAAGCTCATCGATGCATGATTTTGTGGTTTTTCTTCTCGTAGTGACGAGTCTTGCGCTTCTGTTGTTGCATATTTAAATTTGTATGGACTCTTCATTTGTACTTAGACGAGCTCATGAGGGCCAGCTGCACCGAAAACCCGGGAAAGAAACGGTTACCGGATTGCATGCCGTCACACAGCGGCGGCACAGACTTGTTAATTGACTGGCTTTTCTCCTCGATCGGCATTCGTTCCAGCAGATCTCCCAATGCTCGGCATGACATATTCCGGAATTTCGTTGTCCAATTGAGGATGCTCATCATCCACTTTTTGATAGCGCTGCATTACAGGCACTTAAACGCAGCGAGCTCACCAACCTGTGCGCTGAATTCGTGCTGCCCATTCGCTGAGCAAAAGCGGAGACTGGCCCATGTGGCTAGTCAAATGGATCTGGAGTTGGGGAAATTTGGCGCTGCATCAAGTCAAGTGCGGCAGGTCATCACTGGTCTCGTCGCTGCTCTGTCAGCTGTCGGGTCCTTGCGCCTGCTGTGGGGAATGTCAAAACGTCATGCACCTTCCTTCCTGCTAAAAAAACCCACAAGTCATGCACTACAGGAGCGAACTGCTGCAGCTTCCCATTGTTGCTAACGAAACCACCTAACAAAGAATAAAGTTCGTACACACCAGACAAAAGTCTGCTCTACCCATTCCACATCAAAATCCGACTGAGTCGACCTCTGCGAGTGTGCTTGTTGCTGCTTTGCAAACCTGATTGAGTTGCATAGCCATTGCGACACCTGCCAGCAGACTATTTTTTTCGACTTCAGTCTGTCTTGTAGTATCTCTCTTTCTGGGGTCGATCTCGACGGCTTGTTTTTTGCCACTTGGTTGACGGCGAGCTGTTTTCCTCTCTTCTGATCAATTTTCATTGTTGACGATCTTGACGGCAATAAAACGACATCGAAATACGGATAGACGGAGTGTAGAGATTGAAACACAGAGGTACGATTACACCTACGCACCTGGCGCCATAATCTGCCACCGGCGCCATCTCCAGTGTTACACGGCTCTCACCGTCTTGTCCGACAATGGAGTCACCAGCGGCCCAGGACGCGGCTGAGAGCTCGCCCTTGTTGCAGCCTGCGTCGTCTACTCCCTCGCCGTCCTCGTTATCGAACGCATCACTCTCCCAGCCGCCACCGCCGCCTCACCCTGCACATGCCTTGCCTGCGCTTTCGACACCGACGAAGCAGCAGCTACGAGAAACGGTGCCGGTGCCTGTATCGCCGTCTGCTCTGGCGCGGCCCAGTTCTGCCGGGCGACCCAAGACTGCGCGCACTGTCACCTTCGATCCCAACCCCGTTACGCGCACGATCGAGCCTCCCCCATCGACGTCGCCGCCCGTCCATGCCATCGCCCCGTTATCGTCCCGCCTCCGCGGCAGTGCTCCGCCTGCTACAGTCACAACACCGGCCCTCAGTGCGACAGCACCCTTGTCTTATGGCACAACATCGTCCGCATCGAGTACACGGCCAGGAACAGCCGGCAGTGGTGGCCCGCCGGTTCTCTCCGCGATCAACAACCGGCTCCGGCGACGGAATAGCTATGGCTCAGGACCGCTGGGAATGACGCAGCCGCCCATGCAGCTGCCCAAGATTGGCCCGCAGCGGAGCACAAAAAATGCGCAGAAGCTCAAGCTGCTTCCCAACCCTGAATTTGGCGATGAGGGCCCGGACGAGGAGAGTGGACGCGATGTATACAGCCAGTACACCCGCATCAAGGACCCTACAGCGAGGCGTGACGCGGCCCTGCTCGGCAAGGCAGACCGCGCACGTCTTCCACGTGTCACGGCCTACTGCACGGCCAACCGTTACGACATGGACGGCCTGGTGCGCTTCCTCAAGGGCCGCGGAAAGACGCGAGGTGGCAATCCCAAACTGATCGACGAGTGTATTTACACGCCGTACGACTATGATTTCAGCAAGAACGGGGGTGGATCTGATGGCTTTGGCGGTGGTGGCAGCAACCGGAGAAACCGTATCAGCCACCACAGCTACATTGGCGGCGGCAGCGGACACGTTCGCCACAGAGGGGTGGACGAGGATGCAGAACGTCACGAGCAGCAACGCCAGCAGCAGCAGCAGCAGCAGCAGCAGGAACGGGACGAGCTTCAACGTCAACAACAAGAGCAGCAACAGGACCAGCCGTACCGAGACATGGATAGACAGCACGACTCGCAACTACTGCCGTCTGCGTCTTATTATCAAGAGCGGCGGCACTCAGCAGGCGAGGCTGATGCTGGCCATACGATACAGCGGCGTGACGACCTGATCGACTTGGACGGAGGAAGCCAGGATGAGAGAAACCGACAGAGCGAGCAAGCAATTGCGGACGACGACGAAATCATGCCTCGCTCTTCGCAGCAGACGGACGACGGAGGCTACAACAACGGCCACGAAGACGGCAGCTACTTTGACGACAATCTCCACGAGCAACACGGTGACCGGCACAACCAGAGTCAGCGGGGTCAGCTAGACCAAGAGCAGCACCACCACATGATCCACCGGCATCAGCGCCAAGCGGAAGAGGCTGTTTTGGACCTGTTGAGCGGCGACGAATTGGACCGGCAAGCCGCTGGTAACGACCACAACCAGCTGCGAGACGAATTCGAGCAGCAGCTGCGCGGCGAGCGGCCGGTCGACTTTGACATCCACGTGCACACGCCGGAGCTGTTCCTCTTCGACTACGGCGTGGTGGTGATCTGGGGCATGTCGGAGGCGCAGGAGCAGCGGTTCTTGAAGGAGCTGGCCAAGTTTGAGCTGGAGAAACTGGCCGCCGACGACATGGAGGTTGAGTTCTTCAACTTTTACTACACGCGCGAGTACCAGGCGCGCATTTACAACGACTTTATCGCGCTGCGCGACAAGAACAATTACATGACGAAGCTGGCCATTTCGCACGCGCTTGCACAGAGCGTCAAGACGTCGCTGTTTGAAGAGCTCATTGCGTCGACTATCGACACGTGCAAGGACATACCAACGCAGATTGCGCTGACCGGCACGATCGCGCTGAACCGCACCGAAATCAACATGCAGATTGGCGAGCTGTTTATTCTTCGCATCAACATCCACCTCAACGGATCCGTGCTCGACACGCCGGAGCTCTTCTGGGTGGAACCGCAGTTGGAGCCCGTGTACCAGGCCGTACGCAGCTACCTGGAGATGGACCAGCGCGTCGGCCTGCTGACACAGCGACTCGACGTGATTGCTGACCTGTTGGCCGTGCTCAAAGAGCAGCTGAGCCACGGCCACGGCGAGAAGCTAGAGTGGATTGGTGCGTTCCCCATCTCCTATACGCTATACGTCTGTGGTTTTTCTTTGAAATTGTAAAGTACGTATATGCTAACTGTTCTAGTCATTATTCTTATTGCAGCCGAGATCCTGGTGGCGGCCATCAACATTGTGGTCGACCTGTACGCGGGAGTGTAGAGCGGTCCCCAGATGATGCATGCTGGCGCTGGAGCTTTGTCCGTTTTTACTATATACAACAGCGATGTACATTCCCTTTGTCTCATAGAATTTCAGTTCGACATTTACTTTGTCTACTTGTTATTTTTTCTTCTTGCGCGTCCTTACTTTTGGTCTTTGTTTGGTTTATTCACGTTGGTTTATTGCGACCAGCATGTTCTCTAGAGAAAACTATGGATTGCTTCACAGCATGAGACAATGACGATACCAATGCTCTTGGGTGCAGCACTCGTCACTTCGTTTAACTATCTTGCTTTCGTATCCATTCAGAAGTGCCCTTGTATGCAAAGTTCGTGATTTCATTTCCAGGTATGCCGCCATACAATACACTGCTCTGTCTATATACTCATACAGCAATATGTGCACCCGCACCCGCCTCCCTCTGCCGCCTACACCTTCATGCCGTGGCCGTGGTATGGCGACCAGACGCCACGCACACTCTCGTTGATACTGCTCACAGGCTTGCTAAACTTCTTGTTCTTCTCGCCAGTCGCGTCGCGCAGCATCTCGGCTTTCTTCAGGATCTGGTTCGCGTCCAGGTTGCGCACGCAAATCGCGCGCTCCTGGCCGGTGATGTAGGTACCGACAATGACGGGATGGCGCGACGGTCGCGGCGACACGGTAAACTCGATCTGGGGGTTCTGGGCGGCGAACTTCTGGAGCTTCTGCTTGATAAAGAGGCTGGGCACTGTTAGCGGGAGTCTCCTTCGTCGTACACATTGGGTGTCCCGTGTCTGGGTACGACCTACTTCATTCCCCGGGAGCTGCCGGCCCAGTCGCAGTAGTGAAAGTCCAGCTTGCGGCACTGGAGGATGAATGCACCGAGGCCGTTCTGGAGACAAGAAAGACATAGGGTTAGCAAGGCTGCTCGTGGGCAATGGCGGTAAGATATTGCGTATCAGGAGAGAACAACGCAGACGTACCCGGCCGACGGAGACCTGTGGTATTGCTCGTATTGTCATGCTGTGCGTGTGTGGCCCGGCAACAAGAGCATCGTCGAAGTGCAGTGAACGTCGGATGCCAGCGAAATTTCGGCCGTCGTCAGTTCACTGGTAGTTCTTGGTAGCTCGGAATTTTCTGGTCACGTGCGCTGCGTTCCATCTCTTTTGTGAGAGGACCCACTTTTTGAATGCCCCTAGTCCGTTCTGGGTCACAACACGCTTTTCTCCATCGCTCCTGCCCTGGCCGTGTCTCCTTCATCTCTAGGCTGGCAAAACTGTTTTTGAGCTTCTCGGACTCGTCGCCTGTTTGCGTCGGTTCCTTCAGCTTCACCTCGTCCACTTCGAAGCGGCCATCGACGGCCCAACCGACAGAGCGCCGCAGCCGATCGCCAACTTCCCTCTCAGATGCACGAATCACTTTTCGCACGCCACCGACGATGACCGACAAACTCCCCCATCAGCTGCTCGCGCTCTTCGCGCCACGGCCGCCTCTGCGCTGGGTGCCGCCTGTCGACCACGCGCCTGAAGAGCGTCGCACGGCTCCCGTGTCTGGCCTGGCCCAGTTCCTCCCGGCACTGAAGGAATACAAGGACAACGATGGCTTTGTGCCGACAGAGAGCTGGCTGCAGCGGCGCGACCGCAAGGTGGCCGATCACAAGGCAGAGGTGGAAAAGCGCCTGATCGAAGGTCCTAAAGCTTGTGAGTGTTTCCTCCCCCCCCGTTTACCCAAACACATTGTGTTTGTGCATCTTGTGCATCGACTAACACACGTTTAGTCAAACCGTCTGAAGACCCCAACATTCGTGGCGACGCGTTCAAGACGTTGATCGTTGCACGGCTGAGCTACGAGGCCGACGAGCAGGACCTGGAGCGCGAGTTTTCCCGCTATGGACCCATTGAACGGGTGAGCACTTCCAACCACACTTGTCCACTTCTTGCACATGAATGGCAACTGACAGCTCTCTAGATTCGCATTGTAAAGGATACCCATGCCGACGAAAAGGGCAACAAGAAGCGTAAACCCCACCGTGGTTACGCATTCGTCGTATTCGAGCGCGAAAAAGACATGAGAGGTAACAACCATCCCTGAATGCTCTCCTAACCGTTGGTAGAAGCTTTTCCCTTCTTCTTTCCCGTTTCCCCTTCCTTCCCCGAGAAAGGTACGTTCCATGGTAAGGCAGGACTGACATGGCGCGTTCTTCCTACGCGCACGCAACACAACAGGAGCCCTCGACGCCTGTGACGGTATTCGCATTAAAGACCGCCGCATCAAGGTTGACGTCGAGCGTGGCCGCACCATGAAGGAGTGGAAACCACGGCGTCTCGGCGGCGGCTTGGGCGGGCGTGGCTACACAAAGGCAGCTGCCTCAGGCCCGCCCACCGGCCGTGGAGGATTCCCAGGCCGTGACGGCGGCGGTGGGTTCCGTGGTGGCGGATTCCGCGGCGGTGGAGGATTTGGTGGTGGCCGGGACCGTGATCGCAACGGTGGCGGGTTCAGAGGTGGTGACGGGGGCCGAAGCGGCCGTGGCTTTGACCGTGGGTTTGGCGGCTCTCGTGGTGGTGACCGTGCCTTTGGTGATGGCCCAGGCGGCGGCCGGCCCGAGCGCCGCGGCCTCGGAGCCAACGGTGGTGGGTATGATTCGCGGGACGGCGGAAGCCGCTCTTCCTTCGACGACCGGCCCAGCGGCTACCGCGAGCGCGACTACGACCGAGGCGACCGAGAACGCGATCGGGATCGTGACCGGCGTGGCGGCGACCGCGATCGCGATGGAGGACGGCGCACTGGCAGCAACATGGAGCCGGTACGACCTAGGGACCGGGATCGGGATCGGGATCGGGACCGTGGTGATCGTGCCGATCGGAGCGATCGAGACCGTGACCGTGGCGACCGGGATCGTGAGTCTGGTGGGTATCGTGACCACGGCAGCCGCGACTACGACCGGCAACCGCGCGGCGACGACGACTCGCGGAAACGCGGCTTCGACGGACCCTCACACGAAGAAACAAGGAAACTGCGCCGGTACCAGTAATCGGCACGTGCGACAAAAATCATGCAAACAGAAAGGTAGCCAACAGGTTGTGTCTTTCCTTTTGTCTCTGCTCTGCGCATTTCATTGTTGTATTATGATTATTCCTTTTTTCGCCAAAGGGTAAGACTCTACGACGGGGTGTTCGACAAACAATGTCGCGCCTTCTACATGGCCAAAACGACATCACGAAAGGTGAAGGTTTGAAAATCAAAAGGGGGTATCACACTGCCTTTGACTTTGCTACCACAGTCTACGTCTTGTACCACTTTGGACAGTCACGACCCGTGTCATCCATGTCGGCCGGCACTAGAAGCCACTCTGGGTCATTCGCCGGCATGCTCGTCCTGAACACGCAAAATTTGCGTTATTGAGCTCTCATCCGGCACGCGACCATGCGGACCTTCATCTACGACTACGTCCTCTCGACGCAGCATTCCATTCCTCGTCTCTCCCTGTCTTATTTCGTCAACGGTGGCCTTGCCTCCAGCTTTTTTGCTACGTCATCTTCTCGGATTCGCGATCATTTCATTTTTCATTTTCATTTTTTTTTTCGATCATTTCCGTTTTCCTTCATTTCTCACTTGTTTTATTCATCCAATTGACGACAATAGGTAGACAGAGGTAAGGAACTGTCGTGCCAGTGTCGATTTCAGAATGAGGCTGTTGCCTCATATTATCTCTGCCAAAAAAATAGGTAATCCGACATAAAGCCCAAGTCAACGGCGGCAGCCGTAAGCGCAAGGGAGCGTTCAGCGTTATTTATACTATAAGATTGTATTTGCACTATGCGCATTGTGAATTTGCATTGCCAATGTTTTGCTACTAGTACTCTGAGATCATGATAACTTGCATTGCCCTGTAACTTTTGATCCTGTAACCAGAACGCCCATAAAACAATGAGGGAAATTGAAACAACAGAGAATTGAACCGGTCGAAACAAAAAAAATCAAAATCAAAATCAAATGTGAGGAAAATGCCATCTGGAAATTAGCAGCCAACGTCATGTCCTTTACGCCTCCACAGCGTCTTCTATCGCCACGTCCTCGTCGTCCTCGGTCTCGGGGGCACTGCTAGTGGCAGCGCCGGCGCCGTTTCCGCTGGCGCCCTTGACGGACACCGGCAGCGGCGGCTGCAGCTCCGTGACCTCACCCGTCGCAGCACTCCAGTACGCGAGCGTCTCGATACGGAACTCGCTGAGGCAGATGCCAAACAGGCGCAGCAGGCGCGTCTGCCGGCTGTCCAGCGTCTGGCCCTCACGGCACACAACGTAGCCCTCGGCAGCATCGTCGGCGTGGCCCTCCTCGCTCTCGGGGGCCTCCTCTAGCACAACCTTGCCGCGCAGCAGACGCACGGGCATGCCGAGACGGCGCAGCTCGGGCTCGAGGGCAATGGCCATGGGCACGTCGTCGGCCTCGGCGACAACGCCGCCAGTGCTGTAGAGCATGCCGCGGGGAATGACAACGTCACGGGTGGCGACGGTGCCGGCGCGGGCGAAATCGACGGGGCTGAGGCTCTCGAGGTAGGACGTGACGTCGTCGGGCTTGCGGTTGGAGAAGATCAGGCCAACGGCGCCGCGGAGGTAGCGGGAGGCCAGGCGGTCGATGCCGGGGGCCATGGCGTCCTCGGGACTGGTTCCGAGGGCGCGGGCCATGAGTTTTGTCTTGCCAAGGAAGATGCTGCAGAAACCAGAGACGACAGAATTGTTAGTGGAAGGCCATGACGGCGAAGCAAATGGCAGGCCGGGGCCACATACCGTCCATCGGTCATCTCCTGGCGCACGTCCTTGACGTACTGATTGCGCATGTTGTCGACGCGCACGACGAAGCAGTGCTCAAACTCGGGGACGGCATCGCGGATGTTGTTGAAAAGACGGTCCTTGTGCTCACGGGTCTTCTTGGCGACCTGCGACATGTGCAGCACCTTTTCGCGCTTGGACTTGGGCATTGTGGTGGTATGAAGGTTAAGAATAGAGGGTGTTGTCTTTCGTGAAGTTGAAGTCGTGGATATCTCGAACTATTGTAATTTTGTATTTTGTATTTTGTATTTGTATTTTCGTTATTTTTTTGTTTTCTCATTCGTTCTTGCTTTTCGCGGGCTCCTTCCCATACTAATTGTTCCGCCGCTTTTTTGGCTGGTCAACTTTTTTTTTCTTATCTTATCGGGAGGTACACTGATGAACGCTAAATTTCTCGTCACTCCGCATGCATCAATCCAGTTAGTGTGAAATCGTTTATATGAATGACATAAACCTCGTTAAGTACATAGTACAAATGCGAAATGTACCAGAGGAACACATCACCTCTGCTTCTCTGCGACACGCAAGATCTAGATGCTGACATGTATACCACGTATGGCCCCTCCTCTGATATATAATTTACGCGAGGTACACATAATTGCCGCCTTCCCGCTCCAGGTAGTCCTTTTCAATGAGTCTTGCGGTTGTTAGCAGACAGATCAGATAGTGTTTTGGAAAATACATCATATGCCAGAGGCAAACACGGGTGGACTCACTTCTCAATGTTCTGCTTGATGTCGGCTGGGTCGAGGGAGCCCCGGCTCTTTGTCTGGCTGATCACCTCGGCCACCAGCTGCGCGTGCGGCAGTGACTTGCGGCTCTTCATGATGCGCACAATGGCGGCCTGCGTTTCAAACTGGCGGTCGGCCGACACGCGCTCGTACGTGGCCTTGTTCTCCTCCTTGGTCTCCTTGAGCTGAATCTGGTTGATCTTGATGCGGAACTTGGGGTCCGTAAACGCCTTGTTCACGGTAAACGTGTCTGTCTCGCCGACGTCGCGGCCCTTGGGGTGCTTCGTCAGCACGCGCACCTTGCCGCACGCCAGCGACTGCAGCGTGCGCTTGAGGTCGGGGCCTTCGAGCGCCGTGGCCTCGCCGATCTGTGCATAGCTGAGCACGCCGCCACCGCCGTCCTCGTCGGCCTCAGCTTGGTTGAACAGCAGCAGCACGGCCGCCTGGAAGCTGCTAACGAGCAGCTCCTTGGTGCCGCGGTTGAAGCGGGCTTTGACGAGGCAGTGGCCGAGGGTGTGCGTCCATGTCAGTTGGCGGCCCGTGTGCTTGTTCTTGTAGTACTTGTCAAACTGGTTGACCTGCTCGAGCACTTCGGGCGGCAGGTTAAGCGCAACCTCCTTGTACGACGGCCAAGCCGCCGCCGAAAGCACGCTGACCTGCAAATCGACACCTTTGCTGGAGGCTGTGGTGGGGGGCGCCGATGTTGTGTCGTCCGTCCGACCCGTGCCGGCCAGCCACTGCTTGTACGCGGCCATCTCGTCGCGCGACAGCTCCTGGTCGCGGAACATTTGCTCGAGGTTGTGCGTCAGCGATGAGCCGCACTCGGTCTTGAGCTTGCTCAGCATGTTGCGCTCGGCGTCCTGCGACGCGCTGCGGCCCATCAGCAGGCGGCGCGCAAGGTCCTTCTTGTAGAACGCCTCAAAGACGTCCTTGCCCTGGATGAAGCGGAACAGCTCCAGGGCCTGGTCCAGCTGCCGGTCCAGCTCGGCGTCCTCGTCGCCCGTGCTCGCCTGCCCGCTGCGCTCGGCGTCGATGCGGTCCTTGTTGTCCGACAGCAGCGTGGGCGGCAGCGTCTTGAGGCCGCCGCGCAGCAGCATGTCAATGTGCTTCGCGACCATCTCGCCCACCTTGGACGCGCCCGAAGCCCACGCCTTTGTCACGGCGCGGTCGTTGATGAAGCGGCCAAAGGCGTCGCGCAGGCCGTGCGTGAAGTAGTCGTCGCGCGTAAACGCATCGCGGATCATCACGTCCAAGTTGCGCCGCAGCAGCAGCAGGCGCACCACCATCTCGTCGCCCCGCGCCACGTCCGTGACGATGGTCGTGCCTGTGGCCTCGATGTACGCCTCCCAAGGCGTGCGCAGCCGTCGCTGCAGGCCGGGCAGCTGCAGCAGCAAATACAGAGAGCGCATCGTGTCGACGTCGTTGGCGTCGAGCAGCTTGGCCACACTCTCCTGGTCAAGCAGCTTGGCGTCGCGGTCGACAATCAGCAGCCGCTCGACCGTATTGAGGAGCTGCTTCTTCGTGGAGCTGTCAAAGTTGAAGGCGTTGCAGCGGTCGGACTCGCGCACCAGCAGCGCCGCACATGCCTTGATGTACTGCCGCAGGTCGGCGGCCGTCTCGCGCTCTTGGACAAAGTCGCGCACAAATGCCTCGGACTCCTTAAAGAACAGCGGCTCAAAGAGCGTACCGTAGATGTTGAAAATGTGCAGCATGCTGACGGCGTTGCGCAGGAGGGCTGCATCAAAAGCTGCGTCGCTGCGTCGGTCCTGCTCGACCAGTTGGCACATGCCCGCCAGCACCTTGTTGCCAGGGCCCTCTGGGGCAGCGCAGCCGGCTGTTGCATTGGCGTCGCTGCTCTTCTTGGCGCTGTCAAAGACCATGCGGCGGAACCGCGCAATCAGCATGTCGTTGATCTGCGGCAACGACCGCTCGTTGACCAGAAACGCCCGGTCGAGGTAGCTGAACACGGACCGAATCACAGACGACTGCTTCACCCACACGAGCCACTGCGTATGCACCGCCCGCAGCGTGGTAATGTCGGACGCGCCGAGCGTCTCGGCCCGGATGTCAGCCAGCACGGCCCCCGTCAAGTGTGCGTCGCACTGCGCTCGTAGCCGCTTGTAGAGGTGCTCGGCCTGGCCGTGCGTGCAGAGATCCTCGACGCCGCGGTACAGCCGCTCCAGCGGCACACGTGGTGTCTCGTTGGCGAAGATGGATGCCAGCGCCGCGTCAATGTCGGCGCCTGTGCGGTCGTAGTAGCTCTGCACCTGCTCCACCCGTGCTGGCGCCGACACCCGCAGGTTCTTAATCACCAGCTTCCGCGCACCCGTGTGTGGCTGGAACGCCGTCGGTGCTGTTGCCGAGGCCATGGACTTGCGAGCCGCCGCAGCCGTGTTGGTCGTGCCCCACTGCGCTCCAGGCCCTGTCAAGTCCACCACCTCGGGCCGCTTGCCCTGTGTCTTGGCATTCATCGTCTCTGTGTTGGACTCCGCACCCGATTGTGTCTTATACCGCTTCGTGTTGAGTGCCGATGCCGAAAAGGCCAGCGGTAGTGAGGGGATCGAGTCGACACGCTTCCTACGGCGGGACGCAGATCCAGTCAGCAAGGTATCGGGTGTCGGACAAGCACTGGCACTGGCACCGGCACTGGCACTGCCCGAGTACGGAGGGGGAGATGCTCCGGGACGCGTCGGATGCATCGACTGCTGGAGAACTGCGGTCGCGCCCAGCAGATCGCTCTGACCGAACCGCTGACTATGTGGCTATTTGGCGTTCGATTTATCGCAGGATGATCTGTGTACTATGCGTGTGGACGTGTGAGTCTGACGATTGTTGTGTCGGGAAACGGTCGAGTTCAAATGGCGAAGCCAGGAAGAAGCCAACTGCTAGGCGAACTGTTGGTTCTAGCAAGGATGTCACGGTACACCGTAGACCGATAACGGAACACTCGTCCAAAACGATTCGTAGGCCGGTATTAGGTGGCGGGTGAGGACGACACAGTACGGGAGGAAAGCGAGAATTGACAGTGCTTCAAACGTCGTTTGTGTGGAGGAGTTTCGGAGCTGTGATGTGATGCGTCCGAGCCGTGTAATCAGCTATCATGATGGGGCCAGAGCGGGTAGGAGCGATTAACTCCGGGCGGCGACTTTAATAGCCCCGCTATAGACAAGCTGCGATAGATGCAATCAGTCTTATACCCGTGCTTTATTCCTTTAAGCGTGCCGAACCGCCATGTTTACACCCCTTGAAATCCATTCATTGTTTAATTTTTTTTATTTTTTATTTTTATTCTTCTTCTGTTTCTTCTGTTTCACGTTCCCATGTCTTGAATTTTGATTTGCTCCTCTTCTGTATTTTGTACGCTTACTAGCATTTCCAAGCTTGATTATCCAACATGGCCATATCCCAAAATACACCACCCACTATGCATATGCCGCCCAGCCTATTTCTCAGTTAGAATCACATAGTCATAATCAAGACAGGAAAGGATGCGCAGCTTACCCGAATACAAAACGGCTAAATTCCGCTCGTCCGTGGCCTGATTAATCAGGTCGTTGACGGTCGCCGCCACGCTCAGCGTCTTCGACAGCTTCTTGCGCACAACCTCCAGCGCCCGGTCGGCCTCCGACGGCTCGTTGAGGACAGCTCGGTTGCGAGTGTCGGTGTCGGGGTCGTCTGCACCGCCGCCTCCACCTTCAGCCGCTGCCGCCGCTGCCGCTGCCGCTGCCGCTGCCTCATCCGTCCGCGAGCGCGCATCCTGCAGCTTGGCCAGACGCACCGGCGAGATCGACCACGAGTACAGTGGATCGTACCGAAGCACGTCGAGGATCGTCATGATCGAGTACGTCTCTTCGCGCATCGCGTCCAGCGTAAATTCACAGCACCGTCGGAACACGCCCTCGGTCCCTGTGATGCCCATGCCGTCCACAATGTCACGCGTCAGCCGGAATGGCACCAGCTCCGGCACCGGCAGCACGCGGCCCATCTCAAACGCCACACCCAAGTCGATGTGCACCACCTCCCCCGTTTTCGAGTCCAGCAAAATGTTGTGTCCGTGCCGGTCGCCGAGGCCGAGCACGTGGCCGAGCATCGAGATGGCTGCCGTCGCGCGTGTATAGGCGAGGCGGCGCACAAACCACTCGTCCGGGTCGGGGAAGTACTCGAGGAAGAAGTACCGCATCACCGGATGGAAACGCTCCGTCACCTTGCGGTATGTGCTGATGCGTGTTTCGACCGGCCGCGTCTGCACATTCGAAATCTCCTTGCGGCACTGCGAGCCCTTGAGGTCGCGCGGGTAGTAGCGCTCGTGTGCTGGCATCAGGTATTCGTGCAGCGGGATCGTGTTAGGCACAAACTCAATCAACCCCGACGACGCCGTCAGCGGCAGTACCTTGTACGTGCGGATGCCCAGATTGCGCTGCCGACTCGTCCGATGCAGCTTGAGGAGCGCCGACACCGCCGCAAACACCTGCTCCATGATGGCGTCCTGCCGCAAGTCATCATTGCCGCCCTTGACCAGCTGCTTGTAACGCACACCATTGCTGCCGACAACCGTTAGGATCTTGGGTGCGCTCACGCCCAGCGCAATCGACATCGTCGGTTCCAGACGCACAATCGTAGGCACCCTGCCGACGTACACCTTGTCCGCTTCTAGCGGGATCTCCATGGTCGGTGGCGGGATCGTGTACCGTGCCAGCCCTTGCACGAGGCCGTTGCCCGCCTGTGAATCCTTGAGCGCCAGGCGGTGCCCGGCCTTGAAGTTGC
Organism: Sporothrix schenckii 1099-18; assembly: GCF_000961545.1. Classification (NCBI taxonomy): domain Eukaryota; kingdom Fungi; phylum Ascomycota; class Sordariomycetes; order Ophiostomatales; family Ophiostomataceae; genus Sporothrix; species Sporothrix schenckii. The sequence continues at coordinate 3,026,210 of NW_015971150.1, forward strand.
TGTCCCGCTCCACCGCCAGCATGTGGTAGCATTTGCTGGTACGGTCAATTGCCTGCCAGATGGCCGCCACGTTGGACTCGGGCAACATGAGCCGCTTGGCCACCCGCTCTGTCGCTTTTTGCCGCAGCACGGCCACGCCGTCCTTTTGGTTTGGTCGCGTCCGCACGCCCGACCATATCTGGTACATGCCGTGGTAAGGGTGGTCGCTGCAGATGCGGTACACGAGATCGAACAGCAGCTTCTGGAACAGCCCCGTCTGGCCCTGCAGCCGCGACGTGAGCTGGTTCATCAGCGGCGCAAACTTGCGCGTCGGCACTTTGCGCAAGTACTTCTCCACCGCCTCATTGGTGCTGTCCTCGCTCGATCTCTCTAGCCAGAGTGCCGTAAATCGCAGCGCGTCGTTGTTGTGCTCGTCGGACGCGGCGAGGGACAGCAGGTAGTTCTCTAGACACAGCTTCACAAATTCGTTGCGCGTCTGCTCTACCCGGTGAAGCTCCTGCTCATCGAGGTCTAGCCACAGTTTCGCCTTGTTAAGGTGGCTTGTGTATCTGTGCCGCACCTGCGAGTCCTTGGCATCGCCGATCAACTCCCGTAGCTGCTTGACTTCGTTGCTCTTGCCCTCTCGCAGGCTCTGCAGACGGGCCAAGTCTTCAAGGCTGTCTGGGTTTTGCAGCTGCTGGTCACAGAACATGGCAAACTGGTGGAACACGCGCCCGGCTTCCTTGCCCTCGTTACGCCCCTTGAGCTCGCGGAGCGCCGGCTCAAGGTATTTTTTCTGGATCGAGTCGGCGCTCTCAAGGCGTGCCACCGACACTTGGTAGCCGATCTTAGACAAGAGATCCGAACGGCTGACGGGCACCATCTGCTTCTTGAGGGACGAGTCTCGATCAATGCTTTGCAGCACGCGGATCGAAGCCAGCATTTCGCCGTGGTCCCAGAGCGAGCTGGACGTCTCCACCTTAATGGCGGCGTCCACATTGAGGCCCAGTGCCTCGCTCGGGTCAATGAGGTCTGAGAGGGCCGTCGTCACATTGAGCGACTCTTGCATGGCGTGGTGGAAGCGGTAAATGCTGGACGAGAGAAGGAGCCCCTTGATCTCAACTAGGCGCGCCTCTGCCGGCGACACTTTCATACTTCCTCTAACATAACTCTGCTCGCTGATTGTACTCAGAGTTGTTTCGCGGTAAGACAACAGCTGGCTGACGTCGTCATATCTAAAATATTGTTAGAACACACCAGTGGGATAACAAACCCGGAGAGGAAAAAAAAAGGAGAAAAAAAAAAAGAAGGAGCAGGAGAAAAACCGACGTACTGTTTGCTCATCATCCACTTAGAACGGTCCTCAAACTTATCTAGCATGTTCTGGAGCTCTGTTGCATCTCTCACGTTCAAAATGTCGTCAAGCTCAGTCAAGGCGGCCAGTGCGCCTAGCTGATGTCGGAGACTGGACACTGTCAGGCTTTGGCTGGTCACTTGCTTCATCGTGTTGCCGAGGCCCTCATAGACGGCCTGCTGTGCTGCCGTGAGGTCGGTCGCCTGGTGCACGGCCTGAAACGCCTTGTAGACAGTGACAGATGGGTTATCGGTGACTGCAGGAACCGGCAGATTCCACATGCCCAGTCGCCGTGCCGTGGTAAAAGTGCTGTCCAGGGACGCCGAGGTGCCATCCACACTGTGCTGCGTCTGGAGAAGGGAGTGAGACAGCCCAGACAGACCAATGTTGCTGAGCGCCTGTACGAGCGCCTGTCCATCTTTGGCTGCGACGGCGTTGTGCCGGCGTAGGTGGCTGTCGTATTGCGCACCACGGAAGGCAAGGGTCTTGCTGCCGTCCTTTTCGTATTCGAGACGGGCCAGAACACTAGAGAGACTGGGGCTTTGGGGTAGCCCATAATAAGCGTCGGGGTCGTCGATGTTTTCGTAAATGTCCAGCAAGAGGTCTGTGTGTTCGGTTGCTTCCAGATCCTTTAAGTTGACAACGCCCGAAGACCTCCGTGATGGCTTGGCAACCTCTGTGAGCGCGAGCTCGGCAAGGAGAAGCGCAATTTTGAACATGCCACATCGGGATGCCGCTTCTGCTGCCACGGACAGGTCAATATCCAGCCATTTGTGTCGCTCAGCTATGGAGTTCTCGTTGGGCATAGCCTGAGTCCGCAGGTAGACGATCGTGTTGATGAGAAGCTTAACGTTTTCCTGTGCGGTCGGTGAGGTGCAGGCCAGCCACACTTTAGCGGCCTCGGAGAGGCTGCGCTTGGCGGTTTGCTGCTTCTCGAGCTGGAACAGTAGGACCAGATGCACGATAAAGGGGAACACCTGCTCTGCAAAACCCTTGGCGTTAGTCAGGATGGGAGGGAGCACGCGAAGCACGACGTCGTCCGGTATGCAATGGGCCAGGTAGACGGCCAGGTCTTGTGCCCAATTGACGTGTTCAATGTTGCTCATTTTAAAAGGTTCGAATGCAGCGCCTTCTGGGGCCGAAAGAGTATCGTCAAAGTCAGAGGGAGGTGTCCGGTACTGTCCCCACGACGAGGAAATCAACAAAGGCTCTGACAGGCTGTCCTGGCACGCCAGTTGTAGAGTATTGTCGCCCAAGATGGCGGCCCGTGACACAATTGTCCGCAGCGCTGATTCAGCAAGACCTGCCGTCGTCGACTCCGCATTCATAGTCAGGGTCTCAAGAAGCCGAAGAAGACCCTGTTCGGAGCTCGTAGTAGTTGCGGCACCTCCTTGGTACTGGTCGAGGCGGGACTCGCGGAGGAGGTCGTCATGGATGGTCCCGGATGCGGCAAACGACCGTCCAACGACGCGGCCAGCCCATATGAGATACTCTCTACTCAAGGCCGTTGCACCACAGCTCTTCCAAACGACTGCGCCGTGATCTCGTGCGTCTTGGTCTGTCTCGATAATGTCGGCGCGAATGGACGCTGGGACGTGGAAATCGCTGCAAAGCATCCCCAGGACCAGATCACGGGACGAGTCGTTGAGCAGACGGGCTTCTTGCTCTCCGTCTTTGAAAATTTCGAGCAAAAGGGTGCTTTCCGGCGTGCCCCTTTCGGCGTTTCCAGATGCCCGGATCTGTGTAGCGGACTGCGTAATGGACTTGAATGCTGTACGCTGGACATCGTCTTGGAAGGCAGGCGAGTCATACTCACGCAAGTGTTTGGCAAACCAGCCATGGAAATGCTGCGCCTTGCTCATGGTTGCTTTGAACTGGCTCTCTTGCGTTGTGCTAGCCTGGCTAGACTCCAGGAACATGCGCAAGGAGGCTAGCATGGACACTGCGTAGCCGGCGTAAAAGGAGGGGAACTGGGTAAGATGGCCCGTGCCGCGAGTAATGAGATACTTTGTGATGCCGAGCGCGTCGTCTGCACATTCTGCATCCTGCACATACGGCCGGACCGAATGCAAAAGCATCTCCAGCGGATACGAGCTGGTCGCCTGCTCTCCAGCCAGACAAATGAGTACGCGAACCTTTCGGATCACGGAACAGGCATGTAGTGATCCTAGCGCTGGCCGGATGGTGTTAAAGAGTTTACGGGCCACAGACACAACCAGTGCCGGGGTCCAGAGGGTGCTCAAGTCATACTCCGTGCGGCTGCAGATGTATGCCAGTTCGCGGGTCAAGAATTTGGCCTTGAACATGGGTTGCTGGTTGGGCGGGAGAATCACGGGCGAGTGGTTGAAGGCCTTGATCTCGGCCATGATATCGGCCGCGTACTGGAGGATTGGATCCTTGCTGAAGTATTTTTCGATGGGATCTTCTTGGTCAATAATGTCGAACAGAGTGGCGATAATGTCTGCGAGGTGGTAGTACATGGCGTCGACAAAGCGGTCCCGGCCCAGTACTTTCCGTATGCGGCTCTCGGAGGTTGGCTGTGTCTTGTCCTTGGTCATCGCTACGTCGTGGGCCACGCTGTAGGCCATGGCCTTGGCAAACGTCTGCTGAATGAGGTCCGCATTGCTCAAGTCGAGCCGTTTTGCAATCGCAAACGCTTCAGTCTCCTGGCCGCGCATCAACATGAGCGCGGTGGCCTCGGTCTTAGCCTGGCCGATCATGTCGTCGAGACTGCTGAAACCAAAGATGCTATAGGGAATCTCCTCGATCAGGTCATGCTCTAGCCAGGTGTACAGAAGCTGCGGGGCGAAGAGCTTGAAGAGGTCCCGCGGCGAGTCGAGTGCGAGCGCCGTTGCGACTTTGGCAAGGCATCGAGTGGCAAAGTCAGAGCACTGCTTCAAGCGGCCAGGTGTCTCGAAGATGTGGTAGATACAGCGGCGGAGAAGCGTCGGCCAAGAGCGCGCAAGCTCAGCCAGAGCAAGCAGGCGGAGCGAGATGCCTTCGGGCCAGGTTGGGTCCGAAGGGAGGCTCTCCAGGATGTCGACAAAGAGATCATCGTGCACCTTGAGCACATATAAGGCGAAGATCTTCGGGAGGTTCATGCCAACAAAGTATTTTACGGGGATGACACTCGTTTGTAAGATGGACAGCAGGGTAGACCGGCACGAAGGCAGGCCGAGGTCGCTGCCGTAGGCCGAGTTCACCTCGAGCAAGCGGTAGAGAAGTTTGGCGAGGCCCATTTGTGCATTTGCAGATAGGGAGTTCTTTGGCAACGACTGTTGCACCAGGTATGCGTACAAGTCGCCAATACGCGCAGATACTTCAAGCTTCTCGTCAGGCCAGACAGAAACAAAGCCCTGCATAACATCCATACAAGTTGTCAGCGCGATCTCGCAGCAAGAGTACTCCCCTTGGCCGATAATGTCGCCAATCACTTCGACGACCTTGAGCGCGTCTTCGGGAACGACAACCAGGTCGGAGCCGAACAAGTCGCGCATGAAGTCGCTGCACAGGAGCAGGTCTTCGTTGGACAAGGCAAGGAACTGGTCCAGGAAGACCTCTGGCAATACGCCGACGTTGTTTGCATTTTCGTTGACGAAATACAAGAGATGCAGCCGTTGCGTAGTATTGAGGTAGAAGGCTGTAGAACTGGTCGACAAGGAGGAGGCCCGTCGGGGAAGTGTAATGGTCTTTGTGGTAACACTGCCCTGGCTAATCGCTGACTCAAAGCCGTCGTCGATTTCCATGAAAGCGTCGTTTGAGAGGGAGGACTGCTTGGCGTTTTCTTCGTCAATGGCTTGCGAGAGCTGGGCCACGAGTTTTAACAAGACGGGGTGCTCTTTGGCAAACCGCTCCGTGTCAGCAGCCGAGATTCGCGGCAGGTGCGCGTAGACGGCCGACAGCCAAACCTCAAAGAATGCCTGGTTCTGCTCGGCCTCGTGTAGAGCCTTGAAGGTCGCGTCAACCAGATTGAGCAGTCCTGGCTCCAAGTCTCTCGCAAGACTGGAATTGACAGAACTCAGTTGCGGGGCGAGTGCGGCACAAACGACACAAAAGTCTGCCAGGCTCTGCATTCGCTGCGCAGAGATCTGAGAGATGTTCTCGCCACCTTTCCGGGTCCACGCCTCGGCCATTTGGACGAATTCATCCAAGTTGGGCTGCAGCAACTCGAGAACAGCCTTTCTGGCGGTGTTGGAGCTGGCTGGGTCACGGAACTGGGACGTGGCGTTGGTCGTCGTGCCGGACGAATACTGGCAGGTAGCATGCTTGGAGCGCTTGAACGGTTTTGGCGGAAGCAGCAATAGATACCTCATCATGTCGTCGCTCTCCTCCTGGTCCTGCCAGGTCTGCTTGACGGGGCCGCCGAATATCTCAACGGGGCGCTGGATTTCTTGGACAGGTGAGCCTATGCAGATGTTGATCAGGTTGATAATGTCGTAGGACGGGGTGAGGGCGGAATATAGAGACGCAAAGCCATGCTCAGCTAGACGCAAAGATGAAATTAGACAAAACGATCACAAGGGATTTCCCGGGTCGTCACAACATATCAAAGGGCACCAATGTCGACTTACCGGGCTTCCATCGCGAAAAGAGCCACCTGGTGATGTTATTCGACGTTGTCTCGCTGGCACTGGGAAGCGTCGTATTGCGGACATGAAATAAGTGCATCATCAAGACCAGGGACGAGTCGACAAGAAGAGCCGGTCCACTAACTTCGGCGGCCGTAACCAGATTGTTGACGTCGTCCCCGATCGCATGGTACGGGATCAACTCCGTTTCCAGAATGGTGTGGACTAGGGCGCAGGCAGCACGACAGGTCGCCGTGAGACTGACAGAGCGCACAGCAATCTGCCAGACCTGGCCCCAGAGCCCAGCAAGCGCCGCGTCTCTTGCGTGGGTCTGGAAGGCACAGCTAGGGGTTGTGAGACACAGCACATAACACAAATTGTGTCGATATACGGCCTGGTGCGGACTTACCTCGAACAGGCGGTCATGGCCCATGAGCAAACAACCGCTTGTTTGTCGCTTATATACTGGCCAAGGCGTTGGAGAATATCCGCCAGATCGTCCACTGGTAGTTCGGTCATTTGGAAGTAGAAAGGCAGGACTTGGAGTGCAGCCAATTTTGTTCCCGGATCTGGAGAGGCCAGATGACTCCGGATGCGGCTCGGCGGTTCGTGCACGCGCCGTCGTTTTCGGGGCTGGTCGTCTGCACCGCCGTCACCATGATCGGCTGGCTGCCTTGTATGGCGAGCATAGATGGCCTCCAGAAGGGCAATGACCTCCACGACGGCCCAGCGTCGTTCTGCGGACACGTCGTGTGTGCCGAGTCCAAAGACACGAGCGTCAAAACAGCTTGTCGGTGTGTACGAAAACGCAATTTCAACAACTTGTAGCCGCGTGCGATCGTCACGCTTCGAATACTCCATCCAGAGGCTGTCCAAGACGTCCTTGATATGGTCAAGAATGCCGCTGGTTGGCGACTGGATGGCCAGAGCTTCGATATGTAGCTGCAACGTGTATATCGTCCGCAGAATTTCCTCGCGGATGGAGTTGACAGACTCGCTCTGGTTGGCCGACGAGCGCGGATGCCACCAATGGCCCAAAAGAGGCATGATGTCACGGACGATGCCCTGCACCAAAGCAACGTCGTCGCCCTGGAGGTGCTGTACAATGCACCGAACGGACGCACAGGCTGTCTGCTGCAGCGTTCCAACGCCCAGTTGCCGCATTTGCAGAACACGGAGGGCCATATTGGCGAGCTGCGAAGCTCTGGACTTGAGCGGAGCGTTCGAGGCACTGACAAGGTGGTACATACCCTGGACGAGCGTCTCCAGAATTTTGCTAGACGCCTGGGACGAGGGCCGCGCTTTGGATAGAGTGCCAGAACGGCCCTGACCCGCCGAAAGCGGAAGTGTGCCCGGCGCCGGCGAGGCACGAGACAGCACAACGTAGGCCACGGCATCACGATCGGGCACCTCGGCAAAGCGGTCAATGGCGTCCACGAAGAAATCCGCACACGCCAGCCAGCCCTCGCCATCGATGGCACCGAGCTGCTCCACATTGGCCGGGTGGCTCAGGAGAGACACCAATGCCTTGGTGTAGTCCTGCAGGATCGGCTCGACAAACTCGTGGTCACGGCCGGGGAGCGTCTGTGTAATGTGGTCCACGATGGCCCGGGCGACCTTCCGCTTCAGACCAGAAGCACCATAGTTGACGGCCAGCCGCAGAGCCTCGGCACTTGCTACGAGGCGAGACTCAGCCGTGCTCTTTGTCGTCCTCTTGTTGCTCAGGTAGCTCTTCTTTTCAGAGAGCGAACACTGGAACAGGGCCTCGACCAGGCTGTGATATGCTTTGGCATCGAGCGGCAGCCTGTTGGTCAGCAGTTTTCGGAACGGGCCAGGCCAGAATGCCAGAATAGGACAGTGTAATAGTATGAATGCACCTACTGTGTCGAGCCTTGAAGCTTTCTCGTGAACAGAGAAATCAAATCTGAGTTGACGTCAGTCAATACAGCCGAAGATGGACGAAGGCATCACACATCACACTCGTTACTCACCCTGCAACGCTTTCAATCGCTCTGTGGAGTTTCCTCCAACAATCGAAACTGTAGAAACAGTGTTAGTCTCTGTATCACATCATGAAATACTCGATTTCAAGCTTGGTCTTACCTCGGATGGTCTCAGCATCGTCGCTTGCGGGAGCTTTGGAGCGCGACCGCGCCATGGTGCTGCACAGCTCGAAGACGGGACGAAAACAAACACAAATCACCTAGCCGGAGATCGAGTGTGGATTCATGACCTATGCCGCCAAAGGTAGCTGTCGAGAGCTCACTGTTCGAGCTAAGCTGGCTGTCCCGATGTCGTCCCTTTTGTTTATGTGCGAGAGCGTGCACCTGTATAGAGAGGCTCTGGGCTGGTTTCAGGGCAAGCTGATACGTATTCGCACCACCAAAAGTGAGACAGTACGTCGCTATGGTAAAAGAGACCGCTCGCGCTGTGGAATGGCGTCAAAATACGGAAAAATGCAGTCGAATAAAAGTGTATATACAGGACCAAAAAGAGGCTTCAGCTTGCGATGCTGTGAAAACAAGCATGAAAGTGTCTGTGGTGCAGGCGCAGTGGACGAGGCTCCATCGCGCCTGCTCCCATTGCCTGGCTGAAGCGCGTTAGGCAGTCTAGCTGGCTAGCTGGTTTACCAGGCTGGTCGTTCCTGCCGATTCATTGCAAACAAAACAGGCACAGCGGCAGAATGCTTCACCGCCCTGACACACGCAGCTTGTGATTGGCGTCCGAAGGCAGGAACGGTCCACCAAGGGAGCTTGGGGTGCAGGAAGAAAGCTGCCATTAAAAAAACGACCATCAACACTAACATCGAAAGCTACGCGCGATCCGCACCACACAAAAAAGCGACCTTCACATTCTCGGCGCCCAACCACCCCCGGTACATTGAACATTATACGACTCACCCACGCATGCACGCGTCGACACGAATTCGGACATTGTCGTTGTCTAATTGAGACGCCGAAGCACACAACCACAGGCCATCTTCCTCTCTCTCGCGACAAATCGACTTTGATCTTGACGTCGACCTCCATCTCGACCGTCTGCCGCTGGGACCACTATGGTCGCGTCTGCGTCCGTGCCCTCGCCTTGAGTTGCCCCCGAGTTGCCCGCGATGGCCGACGTCAGCACGCTGGAGGCACTCCAGGCCCTGCACCGGGAGTTGGTGGCCGTCTCCGAGCACAGATACGAGGGCCTCGAAGCCCTGGACGCGGGTCTGCAAGACCACGCTGGCCAGTTCAAGAAACTCATCGACAAAAAGCCACGAAGCGCCGAGAGCCGCAAGGCCGTCGAGTCGGGCAAGATCAGCATTGGCGGCGAGGAATACAGCATCAACCGCGAGTTCCAGGAGAACGCCCTGCAGCTCGCCGACGAGCTCGACCTCGACGAGATCGAAACGGCAGGCATCCTGCTCGAGGCCGAGGACGACACAGTGACGCTCGGCCGCCCATTGCTGGCGTGTGGCCTCATTCGCTTCCACCAGCGGCGCAAATTCTTGCTGGACTGTGCACGGCTGTGCATCCGCCTCGCCGACGACCAGGAACTCGAGCCAGCGCTGCAGGCCGTGCTGGCCGACTATGTTTCCGAAAACATCTTCTGCGTGCCCGGCCCGGGCGTTCCCAAGGGCAGTGATGCGAGCAGGATTGTGCCGCGGTGCATGGCCGCCATGCAAGGGATCCGCACGTGGCTACAGCGGCTGGGCGACCGCGCCACCGCGGCGTCTGTGCTGCAAGAATCGCTGTCGCCCGAGATCAAAGAGATGTTTGATTTCTCGCGCCTCAGTCTGGTGCAGCAGCACGAGGGCGTGGCCATGATTCTGTACGGCGCGGCCGAGAAGCGGCACGTCGAGGCCAAGGACTTTACCGAGTTTTTGTCGTTTCTGCAGCGCTGGGACCGCTACGACACGCTGCTTGTCCACCTCTTCCCGACACTGGCGCTCTACATCCGCCTCTTCGGCTCCCCCGACGGCGTCAGCGACCTGAAACAGGCACGGCAGTTGAACGAGGTCGTCAGCAAGCGTGAGGACGACGGCGTCTGGCAGATCCCGTCCCTGCGGGCCGCCATTATCGCATGGTGGGTCGCCGAGTACAGCGGCTGGTACATGGACGACCTGGACATTCCACTCGACGACATCGACCTCGACAAGGAAGACGGCGAGCGGTCGGACGCCTTTTCCGCGTGCTTGAAGGAGGGCGCCCTCGATTTCATCCTGTCCGTGTCCTCGGACGTCGAGGTGCGCCACTGGCAGGACCCCACGCCGAGCGGTGTCCAGCTGTGGATCCAGCGCAGCTGTCCGCCGCTGGCCGCCGATTCCGTCGGCTTCTCCGACTTCTTCCGCGTCTGCGTGCTCGAGCAGCTCGAGAACTTTGTCGATGCCTTCATCTCCAACCTGCCCGACGTCATCCGCCAGCTGCGCGTCGACGAGGACGAGCAGCGTCAGCTGAGCCAGGCGCACGAGCAGAGCCTCGAGCTCGAGCGCTTCCTGCTCATCATCTCACACGCCTACGAAGGACGGCCCGACGCTGGCGAGGCCTTCTGGGCCGACCCCGAGAGCAACCTGGCCGGATTCATGCAGTGGGCCAGTCACCGCGCGTCGACGCCGCTGGTCAGCGCCTTTTGCGAGATGCTGCGCTCCATCTCGAGCAACGAGGTATCCGCCAACGCCGCGCACAACTTCCTCCTCGACGAGATCAACAGCACCACGAGCATCGGCCGGATGCGTAGGTCGCAGGCCCTGACGTGGATCCAGATCGTCAAGGAGCTCGAGTTCTTTACGGGGCGCATCCGCGCGCACACCAACCCTGTGCCTGCCCTCACCTACCGGAACGGCAAGCCCAACGACGACCAGGAAGAGGCCGAGCCCGAGTCGGCCATCATGTTGCAGTGCTACCTGCGCCTCATTGCGCGCATCTCCGTCAACAGCCCGGCTGCGCGCGTGTGGCTGCTCAGCAACAAAGAGTTCTCACTCTCCGGTATCCTTTTCCAGCTCGCCAGCCTCCCCGTGCCGGCACCCCTGCGCGCCTGCATCTTCACGGCTCTGCGGGCCCTTTTGTCAGACAAGACACTGGAAATCAGCTACATAATGTGGGTTTGTCTGGACGAGTACATGACGGGTGTTTATGCGGTGCCCGACAACATGTCTCTGTCTGTAACGAATCCTGCCAGCTACATGGAGGGCCTCCTGGCCGAAGTCGGCCAGGGCTTTGAGCAGCCCTACGCCCTTGTTCAGTTCCTCTTGGCGCTCGTCGGGCCCTCCATCGACCAGTCCGCCCTCAACGACGCGCTCCCCTTTCCCGAGGCCATCGGCAGCGCCACCCGCATGCCCGGCATCGAGCCCTACGTTGACTTTGCCCTCGAGACCGTCCTCGGCAAGCTGTCCAAGGACAGCAGCAATAAGCAGCAGCAGTACACGCTGCGCCTCAGCGCGCTCGACTTTGCCCTGACCTGCCTCGACGCCTTCAACGAGGACCTCATCCTGATTGCCAACGAGACCGCCATTCCCGTCGACAGCATCATCGCCACCACCGACCTCGCCGCCTACGTCAAGCTGCACCCCTTTGCCCGCGTCATGGAGTGGGTATACAATCACAGTGTCGTGGAGGCCATCTTCAGTGCCATCCACGAGGATCCGGGCGAGATCGGCAATGCGGCGCCCGACTCGCCGTTGATTCTCGGTGTCATCCGCGCCGTCGAGCTCATCTCCAAGATTTTGGAGCTGCAGGACACCTACCTCGATCTCGTGCGCCAAGTCATCCGGCTGAAGCTCGGCGAGCGCCGGAAACCCGTCAGCGCCACCTACAGCTTCTTCGAGGAGGCCATTGCGAACCACCTCGACCTGATTGTCGACCTGGGCAACTGCTGTGGCCTCGGCCACCCGTCCCTGACGCTGGCGTGCTTAAAACTGCTCGAAAAGATATCCGTGTCGCCCAAGGTCATCTCCGCATGGAACCCTGGTCCCGGGCACCACGCGCACCGCAACAAGGCCATTGTCGCGCTGGAAAAGGACGACGAGGCCGGTGTCATTTCGGGCGTGTTCGTCTCGGAGATGATCACGCCACTGGACCTCGGACTGGAGGCCGATTCGCCAAACTACAGCATCAAGACGTACATTCTCGACTTCCTGTACTCGTGCCTACAGGCCTCGCCAGACCGGCCCACCATTGCCCACCTGCTGCTGGGCTTCAAGTGCGGCGTCGACAGCCTGAGCGTCGAGTCCGGCGGCGCCTTTGACAGCCGCACCTCGCTGTTTCACAACCTCCTGCGCGTCCTCCTCGAGGCCCCCTTTGGTGACGACAACCTCGGCATGCGCCAGTGGCTAATCCTGCTCAAGCACAAGGTCATGCGCATCTTCCAGGTCCTCTGGCACTCGTCGCTGTCGTCCGCCATTGTTCTGGCCGATCTGCGCGAGAACGACTTCGCCTTCCACCTCCTCATCCGCGAGGTCGTGCTGAACCAGGAGATGCCCTGGGATGGCATAGCCTCTATGGCGCCCGAGTTCCCCACAACACAGGCGTCCGTCGGGTTTATCGAGTTCTGGGCACTGCGCGCTATGACGCTGGAGTACGTTGGCATCGAGCTCTGCAGCGTATCGCAGAATCGGCTGCCGAGCCTGAAGCGGCGCATCTTTGACGCCCTCAACGGCAAGGTCGTTGACGACAACAATGAGCCCATTGACATTCCTACCGTCTTTGACTTGTATGACTTCTTGTCCAGCAACAGCGGCATCTCCCACTGGGACGTCTCGGCGCCGCAGTTCAAGCGACTGCACGAGCTCGATCTCCGCGCATCCATGGACGAGACAGCGACGGGCGAGACGCTCTACGACCTCGACAAGGCTCGCGAGATTGCCCTGCTCAAAGAATCCGAGATCATCAAGGCATCGGGCTTGACCGAGAAGGCGCTTGGGGCTCTGCGCGAGGAGCTGCAGTTTGAAGAGGCCGTGCTGCTCGAGTACCTGGCCTTCCTCAACCGCCAAAAGCAGCTGGGTGACAACCTGCAGGTGGTTCTGCACGCCTGGGCCAAGCTGCTGCTCGTCATGTTTGAGGCCAACGAGTTTACCGGCGCCGCACAAGTATCGTTCCTGCTGCAAGCCCTGCAGGCCATCCTACCGGGTCTTGAGGCGTCGAGTGCCGACAACCCGGTGCAGGCGCTCGAGCTGGCGCGGCTGGCCGAGGTCCTCTTGTTCAAACTCTACGCCGACAAGATCCTCGCCAACGGCAACAACAAGAGCAGCACCAGCGAAAACGGCGACGACAAGGAGGGCCGCCAGATGAGCAGCCTGGTCAGTGACAAGCTGTTCCAGCTGTTCCAGATCTGCCTCTTTGCCACGTCCAAATGGGTGGGCAAGGCCGAGCTGCGGTCCGTCTACTACAACATCTGCTACCGGTACATTGCCGGCATCCTCGACGCAGACAACCGTGGCTTCCAGCCGACTGGCTGGCAAAAGGCCAACAAGACCGTCAGCGTCTGCGGCGAGCGCGTCCTCAACGTGGTCTGCGACGACACCTATGGAAGCGACTCGTCCACATGCCAGACGTCGGCGCTGGTGCTGCTGGGTGCCCTCGTGCGCCTCGGTGAACATGAGCACGATACGCACGTCGTCGAGTCGCTAAACCGCCTCAACTTTATCGGCGTGCTCGTCGACTCCCTCAAGTCGGTGCTGCTGGACGGCCTTGCCGTGATCCAGTCTGGGCGCGCCGACCAGCGCCTGGCCCTCGACGCCAAGCTGGCGCTGCTGCTGCAGCTGTGCCAAACGCGCGACGGCGCCAAGTTCACGCTGCATGCCAACCTGTTCCGCGCCATTGAGCTGTCCAGTCTCTTCTCGGCCGACCCCGAACTGCAGGTCGATCCCACCGACACGGCTGCGCTGACGCAGCACTACGGCCTGCTGGTGCAGGTGGCCCGCATCATCGGCGCCGCCGTCGTCAGCCGCGGCTCGCACAACATCCTACAGGGCCGGCGGTTCCTGTCCGAGCACCGGATGTTGGTCATGCACGTGTTCAAACGGTCAGCCGGCATCGGTCCGGCATCGTCACGGGCACTCGACGAACGGGTAGAGGACTTGGCTGAGGCGTTTATGGTGCTGATCGTGGCGACTGACTTCCTCGAGGTAAGCTTTTGTGTGTGGTCAGGATGCAAGTCGAAAGCTGTGTATAACTCCTACTAACATACCTTCCATGTAGTTTGAGGACGAGGCGCCGGTACAGCCACAAAGTAACCCAACACGGATATTGTTTCACTAGGGGCAAAATAGAAGAGGACCCTGCGAGACGTGGATGATGTCATTGAAGCGTTTGGTTGCTTTTTACCTGTTTTCTTTCCTTGTTTTTAGTTTTGGTTTTCATCTCACTGTTTGTTTTGCACGCTACCTGTACGTCTGGAAGGCGAGGCGAGCGTCAGGGGAAAATATCGGATGACGGTTGCAACTGTTTTGATCTCTGTTTCTTGATAGTCGTGGATGTTTGTTTTATTTTAATTTACTTTTTTTTTTTTTTACTTTTTCTTATATGTATAAGGGCGTGATAATCAAATGCTTTGTTCTCTACTAACACAAAATAATAGTAAAAGCAAAACACCCGACTTGTCTCGCTCAGACATACACGATAATGCATTATTAGAAAAAGTTGGATGGTTACAAATATTCTGTCTACTCTATAGACACAAACCAGCGCAATAGGCAATACACAAAAGACTAATGTACTTAATGCAAGAAACAAGGCAGCCGCCCTCGAACCAAGAGCCAGATTAAAACATACAACCGTATTCGCCGTGGCCATGCAGATTAACCAATCCGTTAGAACATGCTCCCGAGAAACGCAACAATATGGAACACAGTACACAGATAAATCCCGACAATTCGCACCCCAACACCATCCCCAATTGAACGAGCCATCGAAGGGACGTTACGCCGGTTTTCGCGGCCGCAACTTCAGCTGGAGTGGATAATACGTGCGCGCCATCTTAGCGGTCGACATGTGTGGTGCCCGCATCTCAATTTTCGAGCGGCAGATGGGACATATGCGCTGCTCGGTTGAATGAAGAGAGGAGAAGAGACACTCGCCGCAGAAGAGGTGCCCTGGACTATGTTAGAGACAGGCTGGCAAACGAAGGAATGCAGGAAACCACCACACTAGGAATGAAAAAAGAAAAAGAAAAAACGTACCACAGTGTGTGACCGTCATGTCGGTCATGTCGTCCATGCAGATGACGCACTGCAGACCCGACAGCTTTATGAGGTTCTTCTTCTCCGGCTGGGCCTCGCCCAAGCGCCCTGCGGCCCCCTCGGTCTCCTGCCCTTCCGTTGCCTCCACAATTTCGTCTTTTACGCCGACCGTTTGTGGCCGGTCGATATCGACTAGGTTGACCATCTCCACACCACCGTTGTCGTCGTCGTCAGAGCCAAATAGGTCATCGTCGAGTATGATCGGTTCGTTGACTCGTGGCCGTTTGGGCGAAATGCGTGACCGGGTGGACTGGCCGGTGGTGTTGTTACCGGTACTGCTGCTACTGCTGCTGGCTTGACTGTCGCCGTTTGCACTGCCACTGCTGGTCCCAACCGACGCCAGGATCATGGCCATTGGGGGCAAACCGGTGCTGGACGACCCTACCCCGGGGTCATTGCTTCGTCGTCTCTTCGCTGACGAGCGGGGCGCGGACGATGTTGTCGTAACGGCGGTAGGCGAGGGCAGGGCGTTAAATCCGGCCCTAGTTCGTGACCACGAGGGCGTGGGCGTCGCTGTTGAGGGTACAATCGGGTCCCCTGGTAACGGCAGAGGGAACGGGGCCGCTGCAGCAACAGCCTGTGACGCGGCCCGGCTTCTTGTCTGTGGCATGGTGTCGTCGTCGGGGCTGAGATTTATTCGTTCGGATACGCGCAAAGGTGTTCCTTGTAGCGGTGTGTCATTGAGGATGGACGGAGAAGAGAAGTCGCCTTGTCCTAAGAGGTGGAGGTCGTCGTCGTCGTCGTCTTCAATGTGAATGGCTGAGTCAGCGTGATTGAACGACTGAGGAGTCAGATGTGGCAAAGCGGCCGCAGATGTGCCGATATTTCGTCGTCGATCGAGGACGTGTTTGTCGCCTCTTGGCTGATTCCTTTGGCTGCTGAAGGAGAGCTGAGGCCTGCTCGCTCTGGGTACTGGTTGCGAGGCAGGCTGTGCTAGCTGCCCACTGCTCACCGGTTGGCGACGGGCGGGAGGATGCCGTGAGAGGATATCTTCGTCGTCGTCCTCGTCGCCAAGGACGTCGTTACTGTAAGCGTTGGCGGTCTCTATGTTGGCAACACGGTCGACGTCAAAGAAGTCGGAGAAGTAGTCGCTGTTGACGGAGTCGTCAACGGGGAGGAGGTCGTCGGACTGGTCATTCGTAGGCACCGTGTCTTGGTCGATTGAGCGGCTGCGGTCGAGTGCGAAGATGTCTGGGTGGTGAGGCGATGTTAACAACTCGGTCAAAATGGACGGCATAGAGATATCGGGCGCCGGTGGGCACGCGCGACGAGCGGGGAAAGAACAAAGGACAAAGCAAAGACAACGGGCAAGAAAACAGGGGCCAGGACGCGAGGCAGGAGCGTGAGGCAACGGGGGACTGAATAGGACCCGCCGTGAAACACGCCGTGAATTTGCAAGATGTTCCTGCGAGGGTGATCACAGGGAAGTCACGGCTCGTGTGCGCCCCGCCGACTTGGCAGCCTTTTGCACCAGTAAATTCGGTTCAAACGTACCTTCGGTCGAATCAGCGGCAAGAACACGTCTCGCCATATCCAGCGGACACCGTAGGACGCATGGGAATGACGAGGAAAGAGCAAAGGGCTTGCGAAGCACGAAATGAGTGCGATGGCGGAAGGAGGCAGAGTAGCGAAAGCCAGGAGAGAGGAAGAGCGATGCCGCGCGACAAAATAGGCGACTGCGTCTCCGGAGCCTCTTATTGCCCTTGTTTTTGCCCCAGAAGTCGTCGGAAGTGGCGACTGGCCCTCGACCGCTAAACAATATGTGATAGCGCGCGCTTCGCGTGTTCCAGCGCCAATTGGCGCCGGGGTTAGGGTTCTGAATCCGGTGGCCAACACTACCACTCAACCATCGGATTTGTAATGTATTTAACGGGGCTTGTCACGACAGAGGCGACTGCGAGCTTTGGCAAAGCCACGGTAAGATGGAGAAGAGAATGTTGGTCTTGACACCAACGTGTGAATACAATGCGTGACTGAACCTACATATGACAACCTTGCTTTAAGGCAGGCCGGAATACAGAGTTCAAGTTGTCACTCATATTTGCCTTACAATGGAAATCTACCAGCTGTCACTACCCCCAGCCGATTACAATGATTTGTGAATACTAAGGCCAGTGTATTTTGATTTCCCGGACAAGATTGCTTTGTAGTTATGAGACGAAACGGTTTTTCGCGTCGCTGTCATAACGTTGTGATTAGAGGTATGCTAATTTGCAGTATACCTGTATATGTATATGAATATGCATATAAGCGATTTCTCGTGCATATACGAAAATGGTCAGGACGATCAATGTATTTTGGTCAAGAAACTCGGGTTTTTTTGATTTTTTTTAAAATAAATGGAAGTGATTCTATCTCCAAGTCTTGACCAAGATATGAGTCCCGTCCCCGTGCCATCGGGACGTGCTTCTTTTGTCTATCATACTAACAAGGGCGTGCGGGCCGCGGACTCTCCAGATTCTTCCTCTACAGACGGCAGTTCACAATGTCGACGACTAGTACGGCGCGTTAGTAGAGAACAATGGGGTAAAGATGGACCAGGACGAAATCCATGGGGACAAAACGGATGGGGATGAACATACAGGCAGGCTTCAGGCTGGCACCGCCAACCAGGAAACCGTCAATGTCGGCCTGCTTGGCCAGGTCCTTGCAGTTCTTCTCGTTGACACTGCCGCCGTACAGAATCCGGGTGGCCTCGGCGACGGCGGGACTGACGTTGTCCTTCAGCCAGCCGCGGATGGCAGCGTGCACGTCCTGGGCCTGTTCGGTGGTGGCCACCTTGCCAGTGCCAATGGCCCAGATAGGCTCGTAGGCAACGACGATCTTGGCCCAGGCCGCAGCGTCAGTGCCAAGGGCCTCCTTGAGGGCGGCCAGCTGGCCCGTGACGACAGAGACGGTCTGGTTGGACTCGCGCTGCTCAAGCGACTCGCCACAGCACCAGATGACACCCAGGCCGTTGTCAATGGCGTACTTGGTCTTGGACGACACAAGGGCGTCCGACTCGCCGAGCAGGGTGCGGCGCTCCGAGTGACCGAGGATGGTCCACGTAATGTTGCTGTCGCTCAGCTGGTGGGCCGAGATCTCACCAGTAAAGGCGCCGTCCGGCTTGTCGAAGACGTTCTGGGCAGCGACCTCGATCTGAGCCTTGAGGTGGTCGCGGACTAGCAGCAGGTACAGGGAAGGCGGGGCAACGACGACCTCTACAAGAGAAGAAGCAGTGTCAGAGTAATGGGTCGAGACGCAAGTACCAGGACGAAGCCTACCAGACACTAAAAAAAAAGCCCGACTACGTACCGACATTCTGGTCCAGGTTCGACTGGTTCAGGTTGTCAACGATGGCCTTGATGGACTTGATCGTCCCGTTCCTAGAGTACACAAAAGACAATCGTCAGTGCTGGCCTAGCTCTAGGTGCCATAGAGCAACACATGGCGCTGTGTCGAGCAGCTGTCCTGTCGAAGGGTGAAGCTTTTCGGACATGCGGGGTTTCTTTTCCGTGCTGGCAGACAGCCATGACAGGTTGGACAAGCTTAAACCCCGGGGCAGAAGCATGGGCGGCACGTACATCTTGAAGTTACCACCGACAAAGAACTTGCGAGGAGACATGATGGGCAATTGGGTTTGGTAGTGCTTTGGGTTTCAAAATGGTGAGTGCCTGGAAAGGTCAAAGGTTGGTGATGAGGCAGGAAAGAAAAAGAATGGGTCGGCGTATTAAGACGAAAAGAAAGCTGGTGAGCTTTTTTCGGTAGGAACGAGCCAAAACGACCGACGCTAACAACCGCCTCTTCCCGACTGAGCAACACAGCACTAGTGGTCTTCCAGCTCAGGCCATGTCTGTAAACAGTAATTGCCAACCATGTGAAATTCAGAACGGGCAGCCACGATCGGACAACCGATGTGTTTGGTGCTTGGCGGTTGTATCGCCTTCTACGGAGGACAATTGCACCCAGTAACATGTCTTACAAGGCGGGGTAGCTTTCGTAGGTTCATGCTGTGAATGGGCGATATTACCATGAGAGTATCTGTCCCGCGCCGAGCGGTGAGGAATCGCGAGTGCTGCAACCAGAGTATTACAGAGCTCAAGAGACGCTGGAATTTCCTTTGCGTTATGTAGTCTCATTGTGCGCTTTATTGGGAAAGGGCGAGGGGCTTGATTCGCCGCGATAACACATGCAAGGAAAGGACGATGCATCACGCGTCCAGGCTTACACGGCAGGTGCTATTTGGGTCATCCGTATCTTACTCTGTCGTACTTTAGTCACTGCGCTGTGAATTGCGACTGCCTCCAATTTGCGCCCTGCGCGCTAAAATGCGCCACGGTTTTTAGGCTGTTTTTACGCGTTCTTTGATGCAAGGGCGACTGGTTCGCTCCTCCTTGCAGTCTACATGGTCCGTGCGGCAGGCGCAAAAGACGTTGGCAAAACCACATCCAAAGCACAAAGACATCCCATCACCACCATAAGTTTGCCACAATACACAGCGACAACACAACGGCACCGACAGCGATTCCCATTGACACCGGCTAGGCTTCTGGTATTTCTCTATCATAAGCACGTACTTTCAAACCCCACGTTACCCAGAACTGCTGTGACGAGGTGTTTCTGATCTTTGCCATTGCATCGACCCCGGAAGGGTCCTCGTGATGCCAATTGGCGGGCTTTTGACGCACAAACCGGCCTCGTCGGCAGCGGCCTCACCATGATGCGCCCTCTGGGCGGAAACTCCGCTCGAGGCAGCTGGACGGTGGCATCTTTTGTGCGGCTAGCGAAGCACCGTGCGCGCGACCCGCAGCGGACGGTTCCGATATTCGTCCGATGGCAGTCGACACAAACCGAAGAGCGCAAGACGCTCGCATGTAAGCAGACGACGGGGCGCCGATCTTGCTGATGGAAAACACGGACAGACCACTAACGGCGAGCAGTACCTTCACAGGCGCGGCACAACGAGATTGGGATCCAGCATGTCAGCGACCACATCTTTCGCCAAGTCTTTCCCCAGGGCAGCAAACCTCCTTCGCCTGAACTGGTCGAGCTGGCAAGGGACCATTTGCGACGCCAAGACCTGCTGGGCAAAAACACCGACAACACCGAACCCATTGCCTTTGACGTTCCCCCGCTGCATGGCCAGACGCTCGACGAGCATTTTTTCAAGTTGGGCACCGACGCCGCCGAGCCCTTTTTGGGATATGCGAAACAGTTTGCCTGTGTCAACACACAACCGAAGCCCCGGAAATGGATACGGCGCAGCGGATGGACCAAGTACTACCCAGACGGGCGGACCGAGGCGGTCGATGCACCAGACGAGGCGATGCTCGTGTTCGACACAGAAGTTATGTGGAAGGAAAGCCCATTTGCTGTCATGGCATGTGCCGCTAGCCCGACGGCATGGTACGCCTGGCTGTCGCCGTGGCTGCTCGGCGAGACGGAGAACGACTGCAATTTGATCCCGCTGGGCGACCCGACAAAGGACCGCATCGTGGTCGGCCACAATGTCGGCTACGACCGTGCGCGTGTACTTGAGGAATACGATCTGAAGCAGTCTCGAAACGCCTTCTTGGACACCATGTCGCTGCACGTGGCCGTCAACGGCATGTGTTCGCAGCAGCGGCCGACGTGGATGAAGCACAAGAAGAACCGGGAGCTGCGCGACCGCATTGCCAAGGAGACGGACAATTTCGAGCTGTCGCAGTTGCTGCAAAACAATGCATTGCACGCGGAGGAAGAGGAGCTGTGGGTCGACCGCAGCTCGGTGAATTCGCTGCGCGACGTAGCCAAGTTCCACCTTCACATTGCCATGGACAAGACTGCGCGCGACGAGTTTGGTGAGCAGGACCGCGAGGGCGTGCTTAGCAAGCTGGACGAGCTGCTCGACTACTGTGCGGCCGACGTGGCCGTCACGCACCGCGTCTTCCAGATTGTGTTTCCCAACTTTCTCGAGGTGTGCCCGCACCCTGTCAGCTTTGCCGCGTTGCGTCACCTCGCGTCCGTCATCCTTCCCGTGAACAAGTCGTGGGAGTCGTACATTGCCAACGCCGAAGCGACATACCGCCGCCTCTCCGATGCCGTCCAGGAGCGGCTCGTGACGCTGGCTGAGAAGGCGCTGGAGATCCGTGGCGACAGCGACAAATGGAGCCAGGACCCGTGGATGCAGCAGCTGGACTGGTCTGGCCAAGAGATCCGCATGGTCAAGGGCAAGAAGAAGAACGACCCGCCACGGCCAGCAGCACGCCAAAAGAAGCCCGGCATGCCGCAATGGTACAAGGATCTCTTTGCCAAAAACGACTCGCCCATCAACATTTCGGTTCGGACGCGCATTGCTCCACTGCTCCTCCGCCTGGCCTGGGACGGCCACCCGCTCTTTTGGTCAGACAAGTACGGGTGGACGTTTCGTGTGACGCGAGAGGAGGCCGCTGAGTACGACGAGAAGCAGATGCTACGATGCGACATGGCCGACGAGCCCGTGGAGCTTCTCAGGAACGACCGGCGCTATGTGTACTTTAAGCTGCCGCACAAGGACGGCCCCACAGCGCGCTGCGCCAGCCCCATGGCCAAGAGTTACTTGGCGTACTTTGAAAAGGGCACGCTGTCGTCCGAGTATGCGTATGCAAAAGAAGCGCTCGAGATGAACGCGTCGTGCTCGTACTGGATCAGCGCACGCGACCGCATCATGTCGCAGCTTGTCGTGTACAACGAACAGCTGCCCGCCAGCGCAGCATCGCCACCCGATGATGGATCTGGGTTCATCTTGCCCCAGGTCATCCCCATGGGCACCATTACGCGGCGTGCCGTCGAAAACACATGGTTGACGGCCAGCAACGCCAAGAAGAACCGTGTCGGGTCGGAACTGAAGGCCATGGTGCAAGCACCGGACGGCTACTCGTTTGTGGGTGCCGATGTCGACTCGGAGGAGCTGTGGATTGCGAGCGTGGTGGGCGACGCGACGTTTGGCCTGCATGGCGGCAACGCGATTGGATTCATGACGCTCGAGGGGACCAAGGCGGCTGGCACGGACCTGCACTCGCGAACGGCGGACATTTTGGGCATTACACGCAACGACGCCAAGGTGTTCAACTACGGGCGCATTTATGGCGCAGGACTCCGGTTTGCGGCACAGCTGCTCCGGCAATTCAACCCGTCGCTGTCCGAGGCCGAGACGATTGCGATCGCGACGAAGCTGTACTCGGCAACCAAGGGCACACGCACGACCCGCCGCGCCCTGTACAAGCGGTCGTTCTGGCGCGGCGGCACGGAGTCGTTTGTGTTCAACCGCCTGGAAGAGTTTGCCGAGCAGGAACGCCCACGCACGCCGGTGCTGGGTGCAGGCATCACAGAGGCCCTCATGGGCCGGTTTATCAGCAAGGGTGGCTACCTGACGTCGCGCATCAACTGGGCGATCCAGTCGTCTGGGCAGGACTACCTGCACCTGCTGATTGTGTCTATGGACTACCTGATTCGGCGGTTCAACATCCAGGCACGTCTGGCGATTACGGTGCACGACGAGATCCGGTATCTTGTGCGCAACGAAGACAAGTACCGCGCGGCCATGGCGCTGCAGGTGGCCAACCTGTGGACACGGGCCATGTTTGCGGAGCAGGTGGGGATCCGTGACCTGCCGCAGGCCTGTGCGTTCTTCTCGGCCGTGGACATTGACCACGTGCTGCGCAAGGAGGTGGACATGGACTGCGTGACGCCGAGCCACCAGACTGCCATTCCGCCGGGCGAGAGCTTGGACATGCAGACATTGCTGGACCGCGGTGCCGAAGCGTTCTTGGACCCGGCCATAGTGCCAGACGCGCAGCACGCGCCGCAGCTCGAGGGCATTGTGTACACGCCGCGCAAGCCGGTGATGGAGACGCTGCGAGAGCAAGACAACAGCACGACGGACGTGGCGTTCATCCGGGCTCAGATCACGGCCGACGAAAAGGAGTTGAAGGACATTCTGGTCGCGAAGCGCAAAGAACTCGCACCGCCGTCTACGAGCAAGTCGTCGAAATCCAAGACGACGGCGGCGGCGGGGACGGCGGCAACGACGAAACGGTCTTACTCGAAGCGGTCTGTGCTCCCGTACTATGCCAGCCCACAGCTTATGCCGATGGAAGAACCCATCTCGGTGACCGAGGCGCTGTCCTATGGCGGCAGCAGCGGCGGTGGCCACGACGGCAACAGCAGCCGGTTCGCACAGGTGGTCGACAGCAGCTACGACGACTTTAATCTCGGCGCTCGCAACAGCTCGCCCAGCAACGGCAGCGGCAACAGGTGGGCGTGGACAGCCAACAGCGCCGGTGGCGGCCATGGCAACGCCCACGGCAAGTACGGCAAGGTGTCGACACGCGGCTCGCGCATCTAATGGTCTCCTTCTTCTTTGCTTGTGTATATCATCTACCTGTGTACATTGTAATTGTGTATGATTACGAGTGTTACGTTTCTCTGTTGTCGATTTCCTGATACCTGTATGTTGTATAATTCTAATCATTGTCATTGGGTCTGCTGCTGGGGTCTGTGTTGTATGCAGGGGGTATTGAGGGTCTTCTTTGCTAGTGTTGTTGGTGTTGGAATATACCCCGTGTTTCGCAGCTTGCATTGTCCCATCTTGGCCATGTGCGCTTCGTGGACCCAAATTTGTGTACTCAGAAAACAATAAAGAACAATGACGTGAAGAAAGTTCATGGCAAAGTCGGCAACACGGCAGGGACGGTATGTCAACGCAGCACGGACCGTATTTAAGGTGTATATCGTACAAAGAGTAAGGAAACATATCGAATTAAAAAAATCATATGTACAAAAAAAAATAAAAATAAATAAAAATAAATCCTTGATACCAGAGGATGGCCATAGCGCACTAAAGCACGTTATGGCGGATGTCGATGCGTCAAAATGTCAAAGAGTGAAGGAATCTAGAGCTACCTGCTCGTCTACACTGAAATAAGCTGTTGTAAATGCGCTACGAGATGATTGTCCTCTGGGGTGGACCTCGAAGTGAGTTACCTTGTTGCTTTCCTTCGCTCTTTTTAGCTATGATATACACAATTTGGAGATATATGCTATGACAGCGCAAATCCGAACCGTGTGTCTGTGCGTAAAACCTGGGGTTGATTTCCTTATGTATGGAGTCCGTCGTAGTTTGCATCTCGTGATCCATAACTTCTGTATCTTTTTGTATTTGCCTTTTTTTTCTCTCTTTTTTTGGTCCGTGTCTGCAGCACTTACGCTATGACCAGCGAATCAATGCGGAGTTCTCGGCATTTACCTAGAGTGGAAGACAGTACGACGTTGGAGTTATGTAACACGGCGTCCTCGGTATGTCCTCTTTATTTGAGTTGTTGCCAACAGGAAAATTAAACTATTCCCATCAGCAGCTGAATACGAGATACTTTTAGAAATATAATGGAAAATAAAGAAGAATGACAGAACGGAATGCAACCGAAGAGATGTGAATAGACAAGAAGATGTATGGCAGACCACGAGCAGGGCCAAGACCGTTATGCAAAGGTGAACCGAAGACGAGCAACTGCCAATATATGTCGCCATCTGGGTTGTCCTCCAGGATTGTGACAGCTTGTCGTCCGTTGTTTTGTCTGGGCATAGCCTCGAGCCAGTGTCATAGCACATGGCAAGTTCGTGCATCTGCTCCTTGCGCTTTGACGAGCTTCGTTTCTCTAAGCGGTCTAAATGGCTCCGGATATCAATTGCGTTGTCTTTGCGTAGCCAATGCAAGGCTCTAGTTCTGCACGCTGCCAATATTCGAGCCTGTCATCCTCTTTCTCCTCGAAGACCAGAATTTGCCAAATCTCTCACTGGCTTTATTCTGTATTTGCGATTATTTCCTGCGACTCCAACGTCCTCAGACTGATCAGCAAACCAGACAGGTCTAGACCCCATGCCGACCACCGACTGCAAGGATAGCGTAGCATTTTAGTCGCACTTCGACCAGCACAGGCACCCTGCCAAGCAGT
The DNA here is from genome assembly GCF_000961545.1 of Sporothrix schenckii 1099-18. Classification (NCBI taxonomy): domain Eukaryota; kingdom Fungi; phylum Ascomycota; class Sordariomycetes; order Ophiostomatales; family Ophiostomataceae; genus Sporothrix; species Sporothrix schenckii. The sequence continues at coordinate 3,051,278 of NW_015971150.1, forward strand.
CGGTTTCGATGCCCCATGCCCTGTGAACCTAGTTTGCTTGCTCCGGCGATGCTTGTCTTGAGCGGCCTCTCAAGTTGAATTCCTTTTGCATTGACTGCGAATTCATATCTCGCCGTCCGTTCCTTCCTCAATTCGCGGGTGCACCTGCCCGCTGTCGGACTTTGTTCTTGCCTCTTGCGCCGGATCTGCCAGTGCTTTCCCGTTTGAGACATGCAGCGCACCAAAAAGAGGAAACACCGGCCCAGTCCGATCTGTGGCCCTGCCAAGACTGGTCGATGTGCAAGCTGCCTCCCACACGCAAAAGAGGGTCAGGGCACGGGTGTCTCCAAGTGCTTCTGGGTTTATACATTTGCGCGGCGCCCACCTTGACAGACTACGACTTTCATGGCAGAGCGTGCAGTGTTTCGAAACGCTCGGGTCGCGTTCCGCTATGGGGCGCCGCCCAGGCACAGGAACGGAAACTGCAACCCTTTCACGGCAATACGGTTGGACTTGCTGCGGGACGGTTTAGAGTAAAAGGCAAAACTGCAATAGGGAAAGAGCGCACGTTTCGTCAAAACGTGGCCGCCACATATTTGATTCACACAGAGTAGGAGCGACCCCCAGTACGACACTGTTCCTGGCATCGATCGCTCCTTCTTACCCTTTCCCTCCCGTCTGGAGCACTCCGTAATTACTCTTTCCTCGGTCGACATGGGGAAGCCACACATCCCAACATGCCTCACAGAACTAAATGTTATTTCTTCCAAACCCAACCCTCTTGTAGTTTCGACGCGATGGTTTTGTCCATTGTCATAGCCCTCAAGCTAGTGCAGTCAGCGCACAGAGTACTCGTCAGGGTCCAAGTCAGGTCGTTGCCTCCGCGGAGGCAAAATCTCTTGCTTTCGAATATTAATTCCACGGGTGCCGCCGACCATCAACTCTCCGGCAAGCTGGATAAAGCAGACTGGACCACATACGGTTATATTGGATGTTTGAGGTCCAGCTATGATCAACCGCTTGCGTTTGGCGTCTTCCACTCGTCTCATCGTCTCGTCTTCTTCCTAGTCGCTTTGCTAGCCTTTCTTCTCACAGTTGCTTCCATCCCCTTGTCGGACCTTGTTCTCTTTCTTTTCTCTTTTCTCTGATATTTACTTCCTTTTCTGGTTCCCTGACGATTGTCTCTTTGCCTTTTACAACGTCCTTTTTCCCTCCCTCTCCATCCACTCAAACTGCCTCATTACGTGCCGTGTTTATATGGGCTAAACGAAACGGCCCCCCGGTAAGGGGATTTTCAATCTCGTCTGTTGGCCTCGCGATATCCATCAAGCCGCGATTCCGCTCTCCTTGCGTGGTTGTGTTATCTCCCTCCCGTCATTGTTTATTTTAAGCGGTACAGCGACGCTGTGCGTCCATTTATTTTTTGTCATTTCTACAATACCCAGGCGAGCGTGAGACGGACGGGACGTGACAGGACAGGGAGAGAAGAAGAACAAAGGTAGCGGCTGGGCCCTGTATTCGTTGGACCACTTGGAAATTCATATAAAACACCTCAATGGACAGCAGAATGGCAGCAGCGTCGTCGCCGCCTGCATCGTCGGGGGCATCGACAGATTCAGGTGAAAAAGCAGCAGAACTGACGGCGGCAACCCCATCTCGGCTCTCCCGTTATTTCGCGACAAGGCGGAAAAGAAAAATGACGGCCCTCGCTTTTGTCATTCTCGGCATCGTCGCCATTGCCGTCGCTGTGCCGGTGACCGAGCACGCCAAGGTGTCGCACAGAGCGCAGAATACTGTCATCTCTGCAGCATCTGGTGTGACGCTACTCGTTGACAACGACCTTTCTGGTAAGCAATCGTCAACCGGTGTTGGAAAACGTGTCCTGCGCAAACTGCACCCTCTCCCCTCCCCCCCACCGACAACGAGATGCAAACGCCGTGTGACTGACATCGTGATGTTGTAGGCAGTGCATCAACTAGGCCTGCCCTACTGTTGCTGAGCCCACGCAACTATTCCAGCGCCGAAGCGGACTGCAAGGCACTTGGGGAAGAGCTCTGGGGTGCCGGAGACAGCTCAACTGCCGCCGTCAAGAGCATCCAGCCCTTGCTGGACTACCTCGTGTACTTGAGCCAAGCCGGCCCGACCTCCCGCTTTTGGATCAGCGCCACCCAGGATGCTACCGGCAATAGCAGCTCTGCTGCGCCGGCCTCGTGGCGCACCGTCGACGCCAGCGGCAACATTGCCGCCTTTAATGGCAGCGAGGTCGTCGACAGGACCAACGTGACACTCTCAGCGCTGTGCACGCAGTCGGCACCCTATTCGAACCGCTCATCTGTGAACACCGACCCGGCGTGGACCGTCTCTGTTCGGGCCTCGGTCGACCGTCCTGACAATGGCGCCAACGGCGTCGCACAGGTCGTGGGCCTCCGTGATCACAACTCCTTCCGCTTCCTTGGCCTCCGCTATGCGCCCCAGCCAGTGCGGTTCACCTACTCCACGCCATACTGGAACCGCACCACCAGCGCCGCGTTCAACAGCACCTCAACCACAAACAACACTGTGCTGCCCATCGTCAACGCTACGAAGTCCGGTTCGGCGTGCGCGCAGGCGGGTGGCGTGGGTTCTGAGGACTGCTTGTACCTGAATGTGTTCACTCCCTACCTGCCGGCCCCTCAGCATGGATCCCTTTCGTCGCCGGCTGCGTCTGCATCCACACCGGGAGTAGCCCCAGCGTTGCGCCCCGTCATGTTCTGGATGCACGGTGGCGGTCTGACGGGCGGCACTGGCTCGGATCCGACCAACGATGGCGGCAACCTCGCCTCGCGCGGTGACGTCGTCGTTGTGACCATCAACTACCGCCTCTCGACGCTCGGTTACCTGGCTCTGGATAGCGAGCACGGTGGACTCAACGGCAACTACGGCCTCTCGGACCAGATCCTCGCACTCGACTGGGTCCGTGACAACATTGCAGCCTTTGGTGGCGATCCGGAACGCATCACCATCCTCGGCCAGTCCGCTGGGGCCGGCTCCGTGCGCGCCATGTTGGCCTCGCCGCTGGCCCTCGGCAAATTTGCGGCTGCGCTGCTCATGAGCAACCTGGGCGGTCTCAACTATGGCACTTCGTACTCCGAGTACTACACCATTGACAACGTCATGAACGCCTCGAGCAACGCCGTCCTCAAGGCCGCAAACTGCACAACCGGCGGGGCCAACAGCACCACAGCCAACTCCACAGCAGAGGCAATTGTCGATTGTCTGCGCGCCATACCTGCGAAAAAGCTCGTTGGCCTCAGGGCGGTCGCGCGCTTCATTGTCGTTGACGGCACGTATATCCTGTCGGACCAACTGCAGCTCGGCTCAGTCAACACGACCGACAACAACACAACGGCGCCGTACAAGCTCATGATGGGCACCATGCGCGACGACGGCGCCCCTTTTATTGACTTTCCTTCCCAGCAGGCGTCCCTCGCCGATGCCACGAGCGCTGAATCGACGTACCTATCGTCCCAAGGCTACAAGAACATCTCATCCGACCTGTTCCCCATTCCCACGACCAATGTCAACGCCACGCTCGACCTGTATAACATGAGCTCGCGTCTGTCGACCGACGCCGTTTTCCGCTGCGTCGACGAGGCCACTGTCTATGCAGGTCTCCAGAGCGGCATCTTTGACGCAGCCTACTACTACGAGTTTGACCGCTCGTACCAGACCACAGGTTGGCCGGGCACCAACGTCTGCGCACCCGACGCCACCGATGCCCGCCCATTCGGTGATCCCAGCCTGCCGTACTTTCGCTGCCACTCGGGCGAGCTGTACTATGTATTTGGAAACGTTGCGCGCATGGGCCTGCCCTTCCGCGACGACGGCGACCAGCCCTTTTCGCAGTACGTCCTCGATAGCTTTGCCGCCTTCGCCCGCACCTACTCGCCCAATCCGGACGCCGACTTTCTCACGGCCCGCGGCTTCACCAACACGACCGCCATGGTCAAGGCAAGCGGTGCCTGGACCGCCTCGACCCTGGCCAAGGGCGTGTCGGTGCGTCTGCTCGATTGGCCCGCCAGCAGCCAGGCCAAGTTCCGCGAACAGCCGCAGTGCGAGTCGCTGGGTCTTGGTCTGGATTACTACCTATGATGATGATATGATAATGACGGGCAAACGGTCTCGCTCTTTGTACGGGCGAGTTGGAGTTGATTTTTCTGTACTTATAGTTCACACAAGGATTCACAATCGGAGACAAGATATTACAAACCGAAGCGAATCAACGTAAAAGACGGTTGCTATATTTTGAAGTGAGAAGAAGTTGTCTCATCGACACGAGTCACCGTCTCTTGAGGAAGGAGCGAATATGTAGAGGGGTCCTTCCCTCCCTACAAGCAAAACCATTGAAGAGTTTCTTCAGTCGTTCATTTTATGCTCCTTCCGTTAATGTGAATGGTTTCGTCTGGCTGTCTCGTTCCTTCCCTCTGGGGTTATTCCCTCTTTGCGCTCCCTTTTTGTCTTCCTTGTCTTTCTCGTCTTCCCCATCTTTTGCGTCTGTCTGGTTTTCATCTCTTCTCAAGCCCGGCTGTCTGGACATTCACCGTCATCCACCGCCGTTTACATCCGATCGTCGCGGATTTTTGGGCAATACCTGCCATGGACGAGTACAGGATAGGCCGACTCTGTTTGTCCTTGCAGAGCGACATGGAAAGATTTGGCGAGTCTTACACATTGGACTATCGTCCGCCACCACCCACGAGTCCGCCGTATTCCACGCAATAACTGCCTCCCAGATGCTACCGTTGCGAAAGACTGGCTCGACGGCCCCAGCCGTTGTGAGACCACTTGGGAGAGACATGATCTGGAAAAAGGGTTGTTCTTTTCCGGTTTGTTCACAACGAATATGCACAGGCGGCGGAACAGAGGCAAGTTGGCTGCAGAAGATGGTCTGGCAGCGAAACCTTGCTAACCGAGATGGCTTTGTTCTAGGTATCGAGACATTGTGGGGGAACACAAGGAACACGAAGATCCACCACATACCCGTGGGACTCGTCGGCTCGTTTCCCACTGGTCTACTGCACAGGGTACTGTGAAACGGGTCTGCTTTGTTCTGGGAAACCAAAGCCAACACACAAGGAAATGCATGACGGTGCTTGAATACGCGGATAAGCGTGTCTTATCCCATCTTGCCTTTCGCATCTGCCATGATACTGCTGTCGTCTGTCGCTCCTGGCAAATCGCCTGCCAAGGGAGATTCTCAAAAGCTGATAGCGAAACGAAACGCCATTCGCTTCGTCGCTGCCCACATACAATGTATTTTAGCCCAAGACGGCAGCTTACCAACCCGTTCCCTCATTCTCGCAGTGTGCCAATCTTGGTGGAGGGCGCCGCCCGTTGGAATCTCGCATTGCATCCACCCCTGTCGAGCTGAAATGAAACTTTGCACGATGCAGCCAGACTTATGTGCAGCTTCTCATTTCCCCCCACACGGCGAGGGGAATTTTGTCAACCGTTTTTTTCGAGGTCTGCCCTTCGCCGAGACCACATCGCTTTGACTTTTGGAACCATGGGCTGAACATACTGGGGTCCAGGTACAAATTCTGTTTTGTTAGGTCTCCATCACTAGAACTCGCAGTTCTCAGACCCTTGCTTACTGACATCAAAAGTGGTTCAATATGAGATCGAGTTCCTGTGTCTACGCACATCTCGCTGTGCAGGTGGTGAAAGAGAAGACTTTCCGCAAGAAGGGGCTCTCATCGTGTGGAGCCATTGCCTAGTCCCTCTTGTCCTTCTTTCTGCGGCTCGACATACGAAATACTGTAAGATACAACATGCAGGCCTGGGCAGCACACCATGAGCTTTCGGGAGACGAAGCCGGTCCTGACGTTGCGTTCAGTGAGACGAGATGTGTCGCTAGCCCGGATCTAGCCTCCATCCTCTCCACCTTTCTGCAACGGCTATGCCACGCCATCGTCTTTCGAATCATCGCGTCGGCGGACACTCGCCCCTCGTTACGCCGCAGGAACAGTGGAGAGTGCCAATGAGCGTTCCTTGAGGGGCATCGAGCACCGCTAAAGGCAACCTAGCGAAATGCACTGCAGATAATCCATTGCTCTGATTTCCACGACGAGAACTCCTGCTGTACCCACTCGTCTGCACTTCGGACCATGCACATCATCGACGAATGGCAATTGAAAGTGATTCCCAAGTGCAAGCAACGGATGAAGCTAGAATCATGGAGAATATTTTCGAGAGAACGGAGTAAAGAGGACATAAAACAACAACAGCCAAACCACATCGCAGACTGGTTTCATCATGCAGGCCAATATGGTATCCAAGATGCAGTCGACCAGCCGACACTAAAAAGTGCTTTCGAGGAAAAATGCCTAATTGGCCATACAGGGTGGGGGGACAAGAACAGGAGCGTGCATGTGGTAGTGGAAGTTGGGCAACACGACTCCTCCGTATATGCACGGGCCATGGCGACATGGCAGTCTGACATTGGCGTGGAAAGCGCATTTGAACCGGAATCAGTGCGTTGATCGTCTTGTTGATTGCAGTAGGTAAGTTGGTGCCAATATCTTGCCAGCGGCCAACAGCAAATTGCAGACATTGATTATCAACCAGTGTGCACTAGCCGACTCTGAATGGCAGTCGAGTGTTACACCGCCAAACGGGCATTGGACACGAGCAAAAGAAACGCAGCGAATGTTAACAGCAACATGTTTCAACAACTTGTTGTGTGAGCTTCTCGAAAACATCTCGACGCTTGTTCGACATGTCGATAGATTTGACATTCAGGCAATTCGAACCAGCATTCTTGTCCCACCTCCCTTATTTCCCCCGGTTACGACGTATTACACTTTACGGTGCGCTTTGCAAGTTTGTTCTGCAATACCCTAGCTTGCACATAGGCACAAGTAGCTAGCAATGTGGCTCCGAGACACGCGGTGCCCCGATTCGTGTCTGCCACTAGCTTGTGCCATCATCCGTGAGGCAGGGATCCCCAACATCGCAGAAGAGCTCTTTGCTGACGAAAACATATGATAATCAAGAAATCGCCAGACACATCAGTCCCTACCAGTGTCGCAATTTCCACTCCCATCTCGGTTCTCTGAAATAGCGAATAGCCACTGGTTGTCCGCCCCTGCCTCTGATCGACACGATTGACGGGTGGCTTCCGTTAATCCATGGCAAATAATACTCCATACAAAATGAGATCGGTGTAGCACGCCGTCAAGTAATCGCCACACCAACATCCGCCATTCCCTAGTCCAAAAAGCCTCCCACAAAGAGCCAAAGTCTAACAAGATGCGCCAGCCTGTACGTCGTTTGTCGTATGTGGTACGAGACAGTCAAGAGTCGCTGCATAGGAAAACTCTGCCTTTCATGCTGGGTAGCTATCGTTCACCGTGCAATCACTGCGTCGCACATCCTTGTCACTGGCGACCACATCTTTCCCCAACAAGTCCGTGTGGTTGCATCCCCTCCCCGGCACGCCCACTGTTGTGTGCTGCGAAAACGACGGAAATTGTTCGCCAAATGCCCAAGTCCATGGATGGCGTAAGGGACTGAGCACAAGCGCTGCAATGAGACCACTGCACCGTAGTTGTGAGCTTCTGTGTGCTTTCGCCATCGACGGAAACCAGAGACCATTGCTTTCGCACTCTTTTGGACTAAATTCTACTTTGGGCTACTTGCGCTTGTCGTTTTGTTCTCTTGTCTTCCTTCTTCCTTCTTTTTTTTGTGTCATCTGGCTCTCTTTTCTTTTTTGCAAAACAAAAAAATAACACCAAACTTCCCTCTCGGTATTTGCTACGCCTTGCCATCGCTATCGACTGGAGTTTTGCAGCAAGGGAGACATGGAGCGGCGACCTGATTAGATCACCAATGCAGACTGCTTCCCTTCACAAACTCACGACGACGCACATGTGTTTCCGCTGCCCACTTCTCGATCTTCGCCTTACGCCCTGTTATCTCACACATTTCTCCCACTTTGATTCGCCAAAGGTCCTAGGCCACGTCCCGCAGAAATCGCTTGAAGGGATTGCTCTCCGCAATTGGACACCAGCTCATTGATGGAGACACACTGGACAACTGCCGACGACAACAACGCCGTCGCAATCAGCACTGCCACAAGCTCCGCGATGGACTCCCATCCGTATGACGCATCGGTCATGATGGCATCTGGCGCACCTCTGATGAACGGACTGCTGACCAGTGTACCACCTGGTGCTCCTGGCACGCTCAGCGTCCCAGGCGGTCTCACGCAGCCGCATCATCTTCCAAACCAGCCACCGCAACAACATCAACAACACCAACAGCACCAGTCGCTCTCTCAACCTCTCCCGGTGTCGCAAGGGCACCAGATGCAATCCCATCCGGCCCAGCCTCTCCATTCGCAGCCGCTTCAAGCGCAGGCCCTTCAGGCGCCACCGCCCATCCAGACACAGACGCTTTCGGCGCAACCGTTCCAGCAGCAAGCGTTCCAGAGCCAGCAGCAACCTCCGCCACCGCCGACATCCTTGGCCAGTTCCGGGACTACCACCAATACGACAACGCTGACACTCTCCGCCTACGACGATGGCAACGCCAATGCTTCTAACACGAGCCCGAGCGACACGTCGCAGAACACGAGCCAGGAGAACCGCTCGCCCATCGGGCAGCCTTTCACAGCCGTGCCGACAGCCTGTTTAGGATGCGTAAGTTGTTCTACAAAAAAGGAAGATGCAAAGGAGATAGGGACGATGAAACAAGGGCCAACGTTTTTCGCCAGCTAACATTCAATTCTGTACTGTAGCGCAGCAAGCACCTGAAGTGCGACGGACAGGTCCCTTGCTCCCGCTGCAAGATGGCCGAGATGGAGTGTGTCTACATTGCCTCGCGCCGAGGCTACAAAGGGCCACGGAAGTCCAACAAGCGGATGAGGTCGTCATCGCCGCCACCGGGCTCACTGCTGGGTACAAGCATGGCTTCGTCTGCCCCGGACAGCTGCCCCATGCTTCTCGGTGCAGCACCACACACAGCCGCACCCCAGGACTTGGCCACTGTGTCAGCCGCATTTGCACAATCCACTGGAATCGGACCTGCCACGTCAGGATACACCACCGCCAATGCCATCGGTACGCTCCCCCCCGGCACAGTCACGTATTCCGGGACGGTAGCCGGAACATCTGCATCTCTGTCTTCTACGCCGGCAGGGTCTGTGTCCCAACAGCTGAGTCTTTACGGGAACGGATACGGCGCCAACGGCAACGTGGTCCTTACCGGAGGTCACTTGGCACCTGTCGCGCCAATTGAGGACCGCTGCTTCGACGCCTTTTACCACTACTTTTACGGCGGCCACCCGTTTGCGCTGCCCAAGGATGTTATGTTATCGCTTGCCAGGGACAGCTCGTCCAACATCGGCCACCTCATCGCCGCCATGCGGTACATCGGCTCCCTGTACATCAACGCCGGTCCGGCGCGGGCCATGTTCTTTGACGAAGCCAAGCAATTAATCTACCTTCCGTCGTGTCCCAAGGACGGCTTCTTGGTGCAGGCGATGATCATGTTGGTGGTCGGGCTGGATGGTAGCTGCGAACAGGAGCAGGCGCGTGAGATCCTCAGCGACGTCGAGCGGATTGCGCTGGACATTGGCCTGCATGAGCGTGGATTTGCCGTGGCCAACGGACGCGGCAACCCCATTTTCGAAGAGAGCTGGCGGCGCACGTGGTGGGATCTTTTTGTCGTCGACGGCATGGTGGCCGGTGTGCATCGGGTGACCAATTTCGCGCTGTTTGACGTTCCCGCGCAAGTCGCGCTTCCGTGCGAGGAACAGCAGTACCTGTCTGGCAACATTCCGACGCCACTGGCCTACATTGAAGACTTTGATGATCGCTTGTTCAGCGGCGAAGACCGCGAGTTCTCGTCGTTTACGTACCGCATTGCTGCGGCGCGGATCCTCGGTCGCATGATGCGGTGCCCGCCGATCCTGTTCCCTATGGACGAGAATCTCGAGAAGATCGAGGCGATGCTGTCCAACTGGCGGATGCACCTGCCTGCCAGCAAGCGGGACGACCTCAACAAGCACTGTCAACTGGACGAGATGATGTTCCAGGCCCACTTCATCACCCATGCGTAAGTTGGATGGATTTTTGCTTCTGCTTCTGCTTCTGATTCCCTCGTCGTCGTATTGTGCACATTGCTGATCTGACGTGTTGCTTTTCCCAGTTGCTCAATCATGTTGCACCAGCCGCATTCGCAGCTGGACTCGTCGCCCACGCGCAGCGTTACGTCGTGCGCACCGCACAGCCACGTGCCCAGCGGCGATGCCTTCAACACGCACACGCGCCACACCATCACGGCTGCCTGTGAGATTAGCAAGATGGTTACGCAGGCCGTACCGCTGCTGTCGCACACGCATTTCTTTACGTGTGTCATCACGTTGTCGTCGATTGTCCACCTCAGCAAGTGGGCGCTGTACTACATCCAGGACGAGGAGGACCTGCGGGACCAAATCCGTCTGAACATTGGCGCGCTTAACAAGCTCAGCGACGTCTGGAAGGCGGCGAATACGGCAAGTGGGCAGGTCAAGGGTGTTGCTCAGGAGATCTACCGAGCCAAGAAGGCGCAGCAGATCAACCCGGCCTTCTGGGTCGGTTTCACGCAGGAGGAGATGATCAACAGCCTCAACACCGACGAAGGCATCATGAGCGAGTTTGAGACGCTGCTGCCCGTGGCAACGCAATGAGTGGAGCGAGATGGAGATGGGTTCGGTTGGGCTTAACGTTTGCTTTCGGCGTGCGCCGTATTATGTGTCATCATATCTGGGATATGATTCGGAGCGTTTCGTGCGTCGATGTATGTCGATTTCTTGTTCTCGTCGTTACATTTTTCTGCGCTGAGGGCTTCTTGACCCACTTCATGGAGTACCGGGTACACTCTCCTTTACATGTATCACATGTCGTTTTGGGACATCCATATAAAATGAAGTGAACCGACTTCTGCGTCTGTGTGCTGTCTCATCGGGTCGCGAAAAAGAAGAGAGGATTGCCGGGTTGGGCCTTTCCGTCGTGTATATGACACCCTCCTGTCAGTCTGGCGTGTGAAGATGGAAGGACAGCTGGATATATATACTCCGTTCGTGTGCGTGGAGAAACTGTTGTGGTGGGCGAAGAGGAGAGTATCGGCAGGCAATTTACACAAAGCTGCACCGGACTAATCCCGATCTGCCCTCCCCCTGTCTCCAATGCGAAGTTACGAAGCAATACAGAGAACACGCATAAGGACATGTGCTAGGTGCTGTACCTACGAAGTATACGAAGTACAAAGCCGGCCCGTTTGAAGTATCTGCTGCGCAGCATCGGGCTTCCTCTGCTCCTTGCTTTGCAGAACCGGCCAAAATGGTATCATTCTAGCGCCATACAGGGGCTGCTAATGCTGGTTTCTTCTTTTGATAAGAGGCAATTAACGATACAAATGGTGCATAAACGACGACAAAAACCATGCGATGCCGGAATCTCGCTGGCGTTTTTGCTTTTGCCGAGTTGTGCGGAGTAAGACGTTCGTATTGGGGCCCTCACAAGTCAATGTTCGGCGACCTCCCAACTCAGGTGCATGAGGTGGACTGTGGAGTTCCTTGGATAATAGGTTTTGAATTTCGGGCTCCATTCTTTTTAGGGCCCTGAACCGTTACGTCGAAACAAACCCTCGAATCGCACCAGGGAGCATAGAGCATACTCTTACATATTTCCCTACCCTAGCTGCATCAAACGTCGGCGACCATGCAATCATCCATTGTTGGGACGTTTCATCCTGTCTGCAGCAGACTCCATCGGAAAATATCCGCCTTTACAAACGGCCCTTTGCAAACCACCAGTGCAATACCCCGGAGAACTGAATGGACGGCGAACGGGGCATCGGGGATCTGACATGCGCATATGCACTGCCGTATGTCTTGCAAATCTACGCGATGAAATGCACCTTCTAGCTTGCAAGACGGCAAACAAATGGTAAAGCAATGGCATGGTAAATTACCTAGTCTGTACTAGACTGTAAACTGTCCATAGTTTGCAACTGCCCTGAACACCACTCAGCCCTTGCATTTTGTCACGTCCCTCCTCTCAAAACACCTTGTACTTCTTCAAGAAGTTGTCAATTGCCTCGGCGGCGACCGGCTCATTCGTCTCAAGAGCAAAGTGGCCCGTCTTGAGCCACTGCAGCTCGAACCGCTTCACGTCGCGGCGAAACGCCTCGGCACCTGGCGCAATGAAGCACGGGTCGTTCTGGCCCCAGAGCGCTAACACGGGCGTATCCGCCACCCGCAGCAATTCCTGGATCTTCGGATACAAGGCCACGTTGGTCTGGTAGTCGTAGAACAGGTCCAGCTGGTGGTCCTTGATGCCCGGCCGCTCCAGCAGCGCCTGGTCGAGGTGGTACGTCTCGGGCGGCACGTCGCGGCCGCCGTTGGGCGCGCCCTCGACGTACTGGAAGCGCGTAAACGGCAGCGCGAGCGCAGCCTCGCCGAGGGCGGCGCGCGTCGCAGGGTCCGCGTCCTTGGTCGGGCCGGACTGCCAGTAGGCCTTGATCGGCGCCCAGAAGTCACTGCCCAACCCTTCGGTGTAGGCGTTGCCGTTCTGCGTGATGACGGCGCCAATGGCCTTTTTCCGGCCCGCGGCCTTCTCGTTCAGCGCGAAGCGGAACAGCGTCGGCGCGCCGTAGTCAAATATGTAGGCGGCAAACTGGCGATTGTCGGCCGCCAGCTGCAGCGCCTCGACAAACGCGCCAAACGTGGTGGCCAGGCTCGCAAACGTGTACTCGTAGTTGCGCGCGGCCGGCACCTCGGTGAAGCCAAAGGACGGCAGGTCGGGGGCGATGACGCGGTAGCCGCGCTGGGCAAGCAGCGGGATCAGGTGGCGGAACATGAAGGACGACGAGGGAAAGCCGTGGAGCAGCACAATGGTCGGTGCATCCTGGCCGGCCGCCACGTCGTCTGCGGCCACGCCCGCCGGGTTGGCAAAGCGGTAGAAGACCTTGACGCCGTCGGCCTCAACAAACGCCTGGTGGGTGGAGGGGATGGACATGGTGGATATGGTGGGCGTGGATAGCAATTGGATGGTTCCAATGGGGCGGGGCGTGCTGTTTTTGTGTGCTCTGAAAGCCAATGTAGGAGCGGGTGATGGATGGAGATGGAGACGGATGTCCAACAGAGAGTGCTTCGTCGAGAGAGGGCGTCGTTACCTTTATACTTTTGCACTTGAGAGCTTCACCTGGTCACACCAGGCATCGCCTCTGGTTCATGCCGTCATCTGCTTTGTAACAACAGATGGCAACGGAACCGCCTCCTCACACACTATGCCTCTTCTGTGTGGATTGATTTGGCATCGTTGGCCGTGACGTCGGATGGAGAGAAGCAAGGACAAACCAAAGGACGTCGGTTTGGTGGAACGCAATAGGGAAATAGGGAGGCCCTTGCAGCGTTTGGTCATATTAGCAAGTACGAAGAGGATATGTTGTGCGCGGGAAGGTGCGCGATGCGATGTGTTGCGGCTCGACCAAACTTTCCTAATTGGGTAAGGGCTAGCCATTTAGCGGGTTTCCACCAACGACTCGCCGATTCACCTGATTCTCAGCTAATTTTCCTCCTCATATTCCTTAATAATCCACGATTGAATAATCCACGATTGCCTGGACACACATGCTGCACTCTCCGTATATGTCTGCGATGGCCGGACAACACAAGATATGATCAAATTTGCGTTCATGCCTCGGGCAGATGCCGAAATACCAGATGTGGTGTGCCGTTGACAAAGACACGAACAAGGCGTTGATCTCGCCGGATAGATGAATGGGTATTTGCATTTGCTATCTTACATTATGTGTACACCATGTGCGGCCGAGCTGGCAAGAGGCGGCGGAACAGGATGTAACAGATTTGACGACCGTCCAGTGCCTGTTGGTGGCTGCATGTCCTCCATCTCCTGCCCTGCGAGTTGCAGCCGATGTTTGTTCCTTGTCCGCTTGTGACGCTTTTCTGTTGGTCCTCGCCTGGTCCCGTTTCGGTCGCCTCCTTATGATACAACGCACAGAACCTGGCCGCCGACCTTTTTTTCGAGCGCCTCGCGCACCTCCAGGATGCCCCGGTCTGTGCTCACAAACAAACACTCGCCCAACGAGAGGCCCTTGACCATGCCCTTGGGGAACCCGCGCGTCACCGTTTCCAGGTCCTCCAGCGACATCCACACCAGCCGCGATGGCTTTGAGTACAGCTTGAGCTTCTGCAGCACCGGCTCGTTGTTCCAGTACTTGAGCCCCAGCCACAGCCGCCGCGACGCAACGTTGGCCGACGTCACCACCTCTTCCACGTGTGTGCCGGTCAGGATCGCGGCCGGGTCTGGCGGCGTGGGCCCTGCGCGTGTGACGGACGACAGGAATCCTGCGCGGTGCAGTGCCAGCACGAACCGCAGGTTGTACTTGTTGTTGGCAATGGACGTCAGGCCGAGCCGGGCGCGGGACGCGTTCTGCAGATGCGAGCAGGTGTGGGCGATGTGGAGGATACCCATTGTGGCGGTGGGATATGAACGTTGTACGGGAGAAAAGGTGTCGACCAGCAGTGGTCAGGGCGCCGTAGCTGTCGTCGCTGCCGGCGTTTTCGTCGTCGATCGGATCAACTGATTCAATGATCACGAGACAATCTGCCGCGGTTAGTGAGGGCCAGACGATGGGTGGAGGGCGGTCGCATGCGTACAGTAGAGTAAGCGGCCAGTTCACTCGTCGTGGCGCGGGGCGTGGTGTGCGCCGGGTCGTGTCGTGTCGTCGTTTCGTCGTGCCGTCGTGGGTTGACCGTCAACGGAATATTCCACACATCAGGACTTTTTGCTGCTATGAAGTTTTTGACCTGGAACTGTCCGACTAGCAATTAAGCGGGTCCATCACCTGATTGGCCAGTATTTGGTAAGCACGCTTAAAGTGGGTCGTTCTTTTTAGCTCGCTCTTCCCGCCAAACGATCGGCCAGGCACAGAACCGCAATGTGATCAGAATGGCGTCAGGTACGAACTCTGAATCCGGCGTCACGATCGAAATGTTCTCATCTTGCCTTTTTACTTTCTTTCAATTTTTTGCATACTATTTTTTTTTTGTATTTGACGATCTGGAGGAACTTGCGCTTTAACGTTCTTTCGGCCGTCACGTCTTGCAATACAATGGAGATTTGCGAACGAGGTCATGTCTTTGTCGAGACAACCCAGGATCCCATATTCTACTTCTCCCCGCGACCTGTTATGTCATTATCGATTTCGATTCCGATTCCTGCAAGCCGGAGGGTGAGAAGCTGGGTCCCAAAGGAGGAAGTGATGGATGGGCATTCGAGGGAGACTATGCAAGGCGGGTGAACGATTTGTATAGCATCGAGCAGATACGACACATACTGCTAGGTAGGTGATGAACAGATATGGCTAAGCGTTCGTGTCGCGTATGACGGAGCGTTGAAAGAGGATACTTTATGTATAAACATCAAAGATTGTGTAGTATTCACTACTGTATAGAGATTGGTTCATACACCTTGTCGATTGGATGCCTAGCTTTGTTGTGGATGCCATATATAGGGCACATTCTCGTATTTCTCAGTATGAACGTCGACAATGAACAGCGCGTTGCATCTTAGGAAGAGCCCAGGCCAGATGTCGTACAATTCATTCCTTAACACTCCTTCGTCGATGGAGCTCCGCCCCAGCAGGAGCTCCTACCTTTGATCTTCACTCGGACTTCATACCCACTTTTCCCCTCAAGCACTGCTCACCATTGGCCCGTCCCGTGTCTTGTAAGCGCCGAGTTGCCCATTCGGGACAGGACTGCACTCAATTGTCACTGGCCGCCCTGACAGTCCAGCAAATCACATCTCATCACAGCGTTGAAAAGCAGGTGACGGCTGTTCCCAGTGTTGGCCATTCCATGGTGTGATCGGCAGCGTTGTAAACAGCCCAAGGTGGCCTGCGCCAAGTGCCGCGCCAGATTTGCTGTTGGCTGTGACGTGAGTTCACGGTCGTTTCTCCTTAGTCGGCCGTTGGCAAGCGAACTGTACAGAAGTATGCACTGCGGTTATCTCGTCTGTGGGCCGCGACCAGGGGTGGTACAAGAACGGAAGAGAAGGAAGAGGAGACACAGAGATTGGAGGAAGAGGGGAACAGGTCCCGTCATATCGTCACACTTTTTTTTGTTCTTCCGTCTCGCCGCTCTCTTCTTCCTCTCCTTTAAACCTTCCTTTGTCTGCTCATTCTTCTTCCACCAATTACCCTTCTATATACCTCATTTCCTGTCTGCTTTCGCCCTCGCCCACGACCGCAACAATGGCGACGCGACCGGGTGAAGAGAACGTCGCGACGCTGTAAGTTTCTCCCATTTCCCTTCCCGCTCCTCATCCGCCCCCCGCTCTTAACCCGCTCGAAGGTCGCTCACGCATGCAGCTTTGGAGACATACACTACTTTTACGGCCCCGAGACCGACGACCCGCCGCACCACCGCTTTAACAAGGGCTCGTACGTCTATCTCTTTGAGAACGCGCAGGAGGGCCGCGCGCGCATCGAGATTGCCAACCACCCAGGCACTGAGCGACAGGATGCGTTTGACGGCTTCCTCGACGCCACCGCCGTCACCTACTCGTACAAACACAGCTGCATGGTGTCACTCGTCGTCATCGCTGCACCGCCCAACCAAGACGAGTGGCACCTGCCCACGTACGACCCCTCCAACCAGAACATCTACCACTACCAACTGCACGCCGTGGACATTTACTTTTGGACGCACCTCGACGCTCTCAAATTTGTCAATGGCGTTCGCCGGCTGCTGCCGACAAACCAAGTCGACATTCGGGACGAGCCGGCCGTCCCGGCGCCCCCACCCCCGCCGCAGCCGAAGCACTACCCAGCGCCGACGAGCGACACCAACGGCAACAACAGTGCCGGCCCCGTCAGTGGACCGGGCGGCAACAATGGCCTTGCCCATGTCGTGCAGAAGCTCGAGACCGTAGCCATTAATGGTGGCCCCGCAGGTAGTACACCCGCCCCACGGAGCGGGCCGGTCCCGGCTGCCGAGCTCTCGTTTGCGGGACCGCCCACATCTGCTGCGTCGGACGAAAGAGGAGGCTCAACATCGCCTCCGCAGCGGCAGCAGCAGCAGCCGGCGCCCGCTGCCTTTGCCTACAATCCGGCGGCACCCGCCGCCCCAGAGACCATTCGGCCACGCGAGAAGACGCCGCCGCCTGATGACGTCGTGGCCCAAAACCCCCTGCAGCAGAGACTCTACCAAGACGCCGCCACGCCGTTTAGCCCTGGCCTGGTAGTTCCCGCTGGCCTGGGTCCTCTGAGCCCCGGAATCCCCCCGCCGTCGCTGCACGCGTCGCCTGGTGCGCCGTCATTCCCTGCCCCGCCTGCCTACACCAGCACAGCCCCTACGCCCGCAGGCGTTCCACAGCAGCAGCAGCAGCCGCAGCAACAGCAGGCACAGCATCCCGGTCTCGTGCGCGCGGCCACTCTGCCAGTCACCTCGCCCTCGCCCTTCAACCCGGCCGCCAGCTTCCCTGCCTTTTCACCGCCGCCCACGACGGCTACCGCTCCACCGCCCTCGACCACCACTGCTGGTGTGGGTGGTGGTGCTGCCAGTGCAGGCACCCCGGCGGCTCTCTACCAGGCACCGTCCGAGGCCGGTTTCAGCAACTACAATTACGGCAAGGCGGGTGGTAGCGCCGCCGGCACAACCGACTTTTCCATTCACCAACAAATGTACCGGCCGACGCACGGCGAGGCCGTGTCGCATACGCCCAAACAGGATCCACGGGGCAAGCTGGAGGAGACGGCGGGCCGGATAGAAAAGGGCATGACGGGGATGCTCAAGAAGTTTGAGAAGCGGTTTGGGTGAGGTGAGGTGAGCCGGTGGGGAAACGTGAATGTTGTGTTTGGTTGGCCATTATGTTAGTGTCTTGGTTCTTTCCGTGTTTTGTACGTTTCTGTCGCTGTGATCTTTATTTTGAGACTGGAAGCAAAGACGCAAGAGTTCAAGCATGCATTCGGACCCATACAGATGACGTGTCGAGGTCTGTGAGACGAAATCGTCTAACCGGGGAGTTCTCACAGTTTTGCTTTTTGTCTTCTTTGGAGGTCCTCTCACAAAAAGCGTTTGGGGTACATCTTTCAGTTCTCTCTACAGCGAGGTAACGGTGGCAACAAAGTATGCCTCTGAATCTCGAGGAACATCGCAGCCCGACAGCCAGATTTGCCTAGCTCACTCTTTTCTGTTTTCTGGCCGCCATCATTGGTTGCATTCGGTATGGCTCTGGCTCCTAGTGCTGACCGGTTGGTAACTGCTCAAAGTCCGTAATCCTGCCAGCATTGCGCGCAGAGTCGCAGAGACGTTGCCAGTCTGCGCAGGTCTGACGAAAAGTTCCACCGCTGACGGCTGGTTGACCGTGAGACGCCCTTGCCCCAGTGCTCGTTTCCTTTTTCGTCCTTCTCCTCGCCAATTTACTTCTTGTTGTCTTATCGAGTTTGGCTGCCAGTCTCGCCTGGCTGCCGCTCAGATCTGCACCGTCATACGAATTACTGCGTGTGCTCTCGTAATAAGGCGCAGACACGAATATCGCCCCCTGCGACCCCAGGCTGAGTTAAGACCGGTGCCGCGAAAGATCGTTTGCCATGTATCAGAGACTCAGGAGAAGTACACGGGAACAGAACTGCGTAGCAAAATCTCGAATTGTCAACTGTTGACCTCGCAAGCGTTTTCGCCGGTACTTTGATTTTACCGCTGCCACTCTGTAAAGATACTTGTCGCTCCTTCTGCAGGTTCACATACATCGTACATAAGGACAAAGCCCCCGCGCGTGGAAACTCTGCCGTACGTAGTTCGTTTCCTCCCCCATTGTCGCGGTCCTGTGGCGGTGGCTGCCAGAAAATCGCTGCACAGCCTTTGCCCAGCCCCATTGCTCTCTGCCTCCGTCAGTGGTTGCAACTTCACGGAGTAGTTACCAGTTTAGTGGTCACGTCACAATTACAGTACAACATATGGAGCCTTTCGAGGCTGGCTGCCAGGGGTTGCTTTTTTGCGCTTTTTGCCGGCACTGGCAGAGCGCCACGGTGTAGCAATCAACAGCACTTTCGAGGCCGTTGTTTTCACCTTCGTCCCTTCCGTTTTCCTGACCGATGCTCTTCCTATACGACCTTTATTTGAGGACCTCGGAAGGCACGACTGTACCGCATGTATTGCCAAGCTGTCAGGCGCCCGAAACAATTAAATGCAGGTGTGACCTGCGACCAACAACCAACTGCAAAAGTCAAGCACCAGCTAATTACCGCGCTTGCCCTGGCCTGGCCCGCCCGACCGGCCACCGCTTGAATGGCCGCCCTACTGTAGCGCCAGCAATCAGAGACAATTGAAGCCGTTGAGGGAAGGAACGCCCGCCAACTCTCCACCGTTGAACACGCAATAATCGCCAATGAGATTCCCAAAGCGGCCTAGTTTACCGTAAAACAGCCCTAGTAGCTCCCGCCCTGCCCCAGTTCTTCCATCGTACATCGTAGCCTACTCTGGTGTACTTTGCGTCTGAACGGTCCTGGTCAATGGTCCATTTCGCGTGCTTTTTGTTTCCGTCGTTCGAGCATGTTACCAGCACGCGCCTACGCGCAGGGAAATGGTGAAAGTCGGCTGAGAAACGGACCTTTGCATCGTCAGAGACGTGGTGTTCTGTCTCCATTTGGCAGGAAGTCCCTGGTCTTCAGCCGCTCGCACTTGCCAGACTTGTTCTGCATCTCACCTCGACCCGTCACTCTTTCCAGCCCAGGCCCAGTTTGGTCCAGGCCGACGAGTAGGCCCCGCTGTACCTGCCTTCTCTGTCGCAACTCTCCTTCCTCCTGGCCCCCTGTCGGACAACACCCATTCCTTCCCTTCGTCGACTTCGTGTCTGGATCTCACCTGCCGTCGCTTTATTTTCCTCTTTCCTTCCGCCTGCGTTTTATGCCTTCCTCCTTTTGCTGTTTCCATCCCTCTCCCTTTCTCTCCAGCATCTTCGGTTTGTCGTTCGTGACAGCTCCCATCTCGGATTTCTTTCCCTCGCACACGCTCCGCACCACCACCTTTCCCGTCCCTCCTCCCAGCCCCTTCGTTTCGCCTCATCAATCCGGTTTGCGGTGCTGATCCTTACACCCCAGCAACCTGCTCTCGTTTGCCCACGCTGCACTCGCCGCTCGCTTCCGAGGAATTCCCAACGGCTCACTGCTGACGACGACAAACATCTCTCGAAAGATTCTTCTCACCCATTTTGTCTCGCTCTCGTCCAATTTACGTTCTTTTGCATCCTCGATTTCACTTGGCAGTTGTAGCGACATCGAATCGTCAATAGTAGCGTCACAGGAGAGCAACCAAACAGCAAAGTTTCAGGCGACCAAAGAGGGACGAAACAAGCGGATTTCAATCTTGACGCAACCCACAGCGACAGCACGAGGAACGAGACTGCGTTGTCGATTTCGACCACCTCGGCCTCGTTGCGCCATGCATTAACCGCTCTCGAGCGGCACCCAACACCGTTGTCGACTTTTACTTGTATCCTCTCTCGTGTCCCACGGATTCGACTTGTTCAATCAGTCCGACTGTCGTGACCAGCGTGTCCAACTCACCGCGCTGCCCCAACTTCCCAATTTTCTCCCACGATGCGCATACGACACGACGTTCGCGTTGGGGCAACGCTCCACTTTCGAGATGATTCAAATCATACCCCAAATCGCAAACCTGCGATTGTAAGTAGAAACGTTTTGGGGAGAGTTGTGGTGGCGGCGGCGGCGGCTCGAGAGCAACGCGAACAATTTCAAACGCTCGCAATACGTGATCTGTATCATTATAGTGGCTAACACAAAAGCTAGATCATTGCCGGCATTGTCGGTGCTTTGGTCGTCGCAGGCTTTTCCTGGCTTCTCTTTTCTCGGTGGCGCAAACGACGAACGGCAAAGTACTCGCGATCAGGGCGCGACGACAATGACCACAGCGAAGCAGCAGATGGCCCCGCGACCTCCGAAACGACAAATGCCGCCTCGGCGACTAGCAACAATGCCTCCACAGTTGACCGAAATACAAGTGTACGCTCTGTGATGACGTTGCCGCCGTACCGCCCGAAGCCGCTGGAGAACGAGTCGGTGCTCGGCCGCGAAGGCGAGCGGGACGGCATCGATGTCGTGATTGAGATGCCCACAATCGAGGATGAGGAGGTATTGCGGGAAAATGAGATGGACGCCCTGTACCAGATCCGCGTCGCCCGTCGACGCCAGATTGACGAACGCGAAGCTCGCCGGGTTGCCCGGCGCGAGGCTCGTGCACAAAACGACCAGGCCGCGCTGCAGGAGATCCGAGAGCAGGCGCGTGCGGCATCGTTGAACAACACGCAAGAGATTGAGAACCTGCGGGAGGACCACACGCGGGCAAAGGAGACCCGAGTGCGTGCCGTTAGTAGTGTCAGCTACGCCGACCTGGGTGTGGCCCGTCATGACGGTACACGCATTCGGGCGAACAGCTCGGAGAGCGAACGCGTTGGCTTGCTTAGTGACATGGCCAGTGTAGGCACCACGTCGGCCCAGTCCCCGTCTGCCGCGGCAGAGAACTTCCCTCGGGCCTCCATGCACGAGCGCGGCCGCAGCGGCAGCTCGCTGTTGACCCTTGTCACGACGCGCAGCAGCGATGAGCAACCATCCGCGCTGCACCTGCAGCAGACGCTGACAACAGGGACGACGCGGTCGAGAGCGAGCTCGACCGGCCCGCGTGACCGGGCAGGATCGAGCCCCGAGCTGATTGATGCGTCCGAAGCGGCCGGCCTTGCCGATGCAAACGACAGCAGTCAGCAACCCACCGGCGCGCCGCCACAGTCGCCACCGAGCTACGACGAGGTGTCGCTCAACGACCTGACGCCGGCGCAGTCCCGCGCCGAGAGCCCGTACCCAGAGCCGCCGCCCGACTACCCCGGTCCGGGTCCGGGTCCCACAGAGATGAGGAACCGGCGGGTGTCTGCACACGCGGCGGATCTGGCCGCCGAGTCGTCTGCAGCGGACCGTGGTCAGGCGTCGTCGACAGTGGTTCCGTCGCCCGAGAGCACGGCCCGCAGCAGCAGCCATGGCAGCGACGACAGCGCCAACCGCCGCGTGTCCCGCAACAGCAGCGTCCTCCCACAGCTGCCCAGCCTGCGCCTGCGGCAACTGCCGCAGATTGTCATCGAGCCATCGAGTGCGGCGCCACAAGAGCCGCATCCGTAATCTCGGAGACTGTTGTGGCATTCGACATGAATTCTCTGCTCTGTATCGTCTGCGACGGTTGTGACGGACGTGACAGACGTGACGGACGGGCCATGCGACTACGCGACATGATGATTGGGACAAATATACGGCAATGTACCAATGAAGTACATATTTCGGTATTCATTTAGATATTCTGCTTTGGAACGAGCGGTTCCTTGGGCT
Organism: Sporothrix schenckii 1099-18; assembly: GCF_000961545.1. Classification (NCBI taxonomy): domain Eukaryota; kingdom Fungi; phylum Ascomycota; class Sordariomycetes; order Ophiostomatales; family Ophiostomataceae; genus Sporothrix; species Sporothrix schenckii. The sequence continues at coordinate 3,073,700 of NW_015971150.1, forward strand.
AGTATGGCGTTTTCCATTGGAGCATCTTGTTCTGGTTTGTTTCAAGTTTGTTGTCTTCTGTTTTATCCCCCCTTCCTTTATGCATTTGCGTCTATTGCTTCATACACATTCTGGCTCCCTCCCACCAAGCCTTGTACACGGCGTCAGGAGTCGATCGACAGAGAAATCGGTCCGTGGTCGTGCTCGTTATTCCCCCCTTTCTTTGTTGCACGACGGGAACGACAGAAAACCTTCCCACGATTAATACAACATCCATGAATATATCACCATCCTAAATAAACTCTCGGTGCAGATCCAGATACGTGACCATATAAAATTCAAAAGCCTGTTCATAGTGTCGAGGTCTTTAAGATATTTCATAAGCTTAGTGGAGACCGTCGAACGGATGCTGCGGGCAGGCCCGCACTGCCAGTTCAGAGAGTCCTGGCCAAGACTCCATGGATATTTTAGTGGGCAAGGTTAGGCGGGGTCAGGCTGCTGATGAGTGCGTTGGTGAGTTGCTTATGCGCTGTTGGCGGGGCGCTAACGAAAAATTACAAACGTCATAAAGACTTTGCAGGGACGAGAGTGTCGCGATACAGACTCTACGCCAACGCTCAACTGCACCCATTCCGTCTTTTACGTTGGCATTGTATGCTTCCTTTTCCTACGGAATCTTTCCCACAATGCATCAACGGCCTCTGGCGGACCCCAACAGCAAGGACGACCTCCTCGTGCCGGCCGACGTTTCCTTTGCGACAATGATGACGAACCGCACCGGTTCTCCTGCGGCCGATGTCAGCGCGTTTGTCGCACCGGATCCGGTGGACGCGGGTGCTGTCTACCACGGCGATGCTTTTGGCAGTGGTGAGAACCATGGCGCCAATGAAAGTGGAGGCCGTATCGAGACGACGGCGGAGGGTCGCAGTGCCGTCGAGTTTTTTGACGATGTCTTTGGCTCATCGCCAGACGATCACCATCGCGGGCCCCGACCACCGTCCGGTGCGGCCACCGCGTCGTTGCCGACCATTCCTGCGCCCATTGTGCCCACTGTCTACCAAGACAGCCACCGCCACCCATCCGACATGAACCGCCTCGAGCAGGAGCACAGCACGTCCGGCTACCGCGACGGCCTCAGCGCGGGCAAGAACGCCACGCTCCAAGCCGGCTTCGACGAGGGCTACTCGCTGGGTGCGGCGATCGGCGGCGTCGTAGGTGAGCTCCTGGGCCTGCTGGAAGCGTTGGTCGTGTCGGGTGGCGAGGACGACGAGGAGACAACATCCACCGCCTCCACAGCCCCCACAACCACAGAGGATGCAACTGGTGCACATGACACAGATCCTTTGCCGGTCCTCCTCGGCCGCGCCCGTCGTGACTTGACGGCGCCGTCCATCTTCTCGCCCTGCTACTTTGCAGCCGACGGCACGTGGATATACGATGTGGAGGCCAGTGAGCCTGCTGGGGCAGACACAGCCGAGGCCGGTGCGGCCGTCCACACGACCATCTTTGACGTTGCCAACGCGCATCCGCTCGTCAAGACGTGGCGCGGCATCGTGGACCGGCAGCTCGAGCGTCGGCGCATCCGCTGGGGCAAGGCCGGGGACGAGGCAGCCTTGGCCACGGCACTGGGCCTCAAGGACGAGGACGAGAGCCATGGCGGTGCTGGCGGTGCTGGCGGTGCTGGCGAGACGTCGGCGACCGACGCAGCGCCTACAGCCACACCACGGGCCCCGGCCAACGACGCCTCGGCCCTGGATTGGTGAAAGGCACCCTTGCGGATACAGAGACCTACAAATACAACGACTGCTGCGTCAGGCACAACGCTACGACGCGACGGGCCAGGCATGCTGCTGGACCTCTCAGACGAAGGCCCTTCTTCCTGCTCTGTCCTCCGAGACGAGCGGGCCGAGATGCACCGCCGGCCAGTCGTCATCACCCGCAGAGCCAGTCATTCCGTCATTCGGCTGCTGGTAACTGGCCTAGAGGGTTCGGCGAGGCCAGACAGCCCTCGAGGGCCATGCATTCCTCGGTTGGCCATCGTGGCAGGCTCTGTTTGTTCGGTGGTCTGATTTGCAGACACAATGCCACTGATGAACAAGAGGCAAAGGCGCGCACGCGACCTCGATGGCCCATCGTTGCGACCCGTCGACTCCGGACACGCTCGCATTTTAATGCCAGCTTGACGTTTGGGCCGAGGCTAGGGACAGATGCGCACACTCAGCCCACGGGCTTAGTCCAGTTCTCGCCGGCCTGGGAGGAGGACTGCGTTGAGATATTACAGCGTAGAATTGCTCTAGTCGCAACTAAGATTTAGTGTCTCGCACTTTCCTTTCGCAAAGCACGAGCTTCGCATGGCCCAACTGGTGCTTGGCAATTGGGGGTTCTGCAGGGGTAACAGCTCCACTGGGGCCTAGAACCATTTACGACGGCAGGTCCTAAGCTCTGTGTTTAGAGTTTTGAAGGGAAGGAACAAGGAAAGGGGAAGGACTAGGGGGAATGGAATAAAGGGAAAGAGGAAAGAGGGAAGAGGAACGAGGAAAGAGGAACAAGGAAAGAGGTAACGAGGAAAGATCAACAAGGGAAGAGAGCAACAAGGGAAAGAGCAACAAGGGAAAGTGCACGGCAAGGCTTATTGCACAATTCAGGAAATGCTTGTTTAACACAGCCGGCAAATGAAATCAGGCACCAATTGATTGGGCTTCCAGTAGGATATATGAAGGTACGCCATGTAACAAAAACACGACTCTTGTCCTTTCGACGACGTAAGATGCTCTGCCGCGTTTTGTGTTTTCTCCAAATTGTCTCGTTGCATACGCGCATTGACGTCATACGTACAACGGGCGAGGCAGGCGCAATCCATCAACCTTCCAAACCGTATAAAGGAGCAAGTGTCTCATTACAATGCAACTGGCAACCAATTGGGCAGGAAGGTGCATTCAAGACAATGCATTATTGACGCACGCGACGCTCGGAAAGAAGAAGCATTTCAGTCTGTTCTTGCCGTTTACAAAACGAAGCGAAGGAAGCAACGATCGAGCTTTAGCACACAAATCAGGCTACGTCGCAGACAAGTCTAGACCAAGGAAGCTCCGCACCTTCCGCCACACAACTAAAAACATCGAGCCTGATATCGCCTAGTGCTTCGCGGTTTCGGCAGGTGCAGGTGCAACTCAACCTTTGCGGGCCTCTTGGTCTGTCCACTACTTTCCTTACTTTTCCTCCTCTGCGATGTTCTCCATTTCTCCCCTGTCACGTCGCCCATTTCTTCCATTTGCCTTTTCGCTTTGCAGAATCTCATCAGCGCCACCACACATTTAGTTGATTAGTCCACTTCTTCCGCACTGGCGCTCGTCATCAGCTGCCGAGGGAACAGCACTTGGAGTGGCCGTAACGCTCGAAAAACCTGGCAAGCCGAAAAAAGAGGAAAAAAGATAACGAAAACGAAACGAAACGAAAACGAAAGCAATCCACTCAAAACGCTCGCTCCAACACAAACATTTGAGACACCTTCATTCCAGTCCTCCCCTCAACCACCACCAGGACCAGACTGCCAAACTCCAGAATCCCCAGCTCCCCGGCTGCGGTGGCAAAGTCTTAGCTCTACTTGATCGGCGGTTCGAAAAGTACTCGCAAAGCGCCAAGACACAAAGGAGCAAGAAGAGAGAAGAGGGCCGATGGGAACGATCCTCCCATTCCCGGCACCATTTTCTTCGTTTAGACAATGGCCGATCTGTACAAGAACGGCGGCGTCGCGCGGGGGCAAGCTGATGGCTCACGTCCACTAAGCGGCCACATCCCAAATACCTCGCCAGATAAATCAGCGGCGGCAGAAGCAGGAGCAACAACAACGACAAAACGAGGAAACACAGACACAGAAACATTGTCACGACCTTCGCTGGCACCCATTGACCAACGACGGCCTCACTCGCTGCTCCCGCCGGACCAGCGTCGCCTACACCGTCCGAGCCACGAACGTCTCTTCAGCAAGATGCACGAGGACGACTCCCTTCACTATGATCCTGTCAACCGCGAAGGCCGTTCGGCCAGCGTCGTGCGCAATGACGACGGCTTCATCGCCTACCCGTCGCTGATCCCGCCCCCTGTTGAGTCACCAGGCGCCTCTGTCAGCAACATCAACAACAATGTCGGGCCCCGCAACGACTACCTAGAGGCCTATCCGCGGCCATCAGGCACGTTTGAAGGCCGGCCGAAAGCCATCTCCGACCCGCCGAACCCCGAGACCGTGGCCGCGGCCGGTGACAGCGGTGGCGCACCGCTGGCTACCGCAAGCACCGCCATTGCCTCCTCCGCCGTCACACCCGGCGCCAGGAAGACAAAGAGCCATGGCTCCAGCGGAACGCGGCCGTCCAGGCAGCGCTCATCCACTCTCCCCATGCCACCCACACGCCGCAATTCCAATGTCGCGCTCGTCCAGGAACTGCGGAGGACGTCCTTGCTGCATTGGGGTGATCTCCTAGAGGCCCCGGCCTACGCGGACGAGCCTACGGCTGGCGCAGCATCACAAAATGCATATGAAGGGGGTCCCAACCTCGAAGCGCAGCATCAGTCCTCGTTGGCTGCATCGAGCCAGGCATCAGGGCCCAAATCATCCGCGTTTTGGAGACGAGGGAAGAAGAGCAAGCTGGCCCCCTTTCGTCCCGCCTCGCTCACCTTCCTCAACTCCCAATCCGCCAAGCGCGATGGCCGCCTGCCCATCTCCGTCAAGGACACAAGCCACACTGGCGTCCTCGCCAAGGCTGTCGGCGCTGCCGTGCGTCGCATCACACCGGGCGACAGCAGTGGCAGCGAAGAGCAAAAGAGCGAATCGGAGATTGACGAAATCGATGAGCCCGACGACGCGGCCTACACTGCCGCTCAGACCAGGGCCGGCATGTCATTGGCGGCCGCCGAGTTCAGCCGTGTCTCCCGCAGCCTCGCTCACAAAAAAGCCCCCAGGCTCAATGTTGTCATCATGGTTATTGGCTCCCGTGGCGACATTCAGCCCTTCCTCAAGATCGGCAAGGTCCTCAAGGAAAAGTATGGCCATCGCGTCCGCGTTGCCACCCATCCAGCCTTCCGCGAGTTTATCGAAAAGGGTGCTGGCCTCGAGTTCTTCTCCGCGGGCGGCGACCCGGCTGAGCTCATGGCCTTTATGGTCAAGAACCCCGGCATGATCCCCAGCCTGGCGACCGTCCGGTCCGGTGACATTGGCCGCCGTCGTGACGCCATGGCCGAGATGTTCGAGGGCTTCTGGCGTGCCTGTGTCGATTCGACCGACGACCCCAACGATGTGCGCAACCTCAAGCTCGTTGGCGACAAGGAGCCCTTCGTTGCCGACGCCATCATTGCCAACCCACCGAGCTACGCTCACATCCACTGTGCCGAAGCCCTCGGCGTCCCCCTCCACCTCATGTTCACCTTCCCCTACACGCCCACTCAGGCCTTCCCGCACCCCCTGGCCAATATCAAAAAGTCCGCCGTCGACCCAGGCTACACCAACTTCATCTCGTATCCCCTCGTCGACATGATGGTGTGGCAGGGGCTGGGTGACCTCATCAACAACTTCCGCGTCAAGACCCTCGACCTCGAGCCCATCTCCACAATCTGGGCCCCCGGCGCCGTGTACCGTATGCACGTGCCCTTCACCTACCTCTGGAGCCCCGGCCTTGTTCCTAAGCCCGCCGACTGGGGCCCGGAGATTGACATTGGTGGTTTTGTCTTCCTGGAGCTCGCGTCGTCGTTCAAACCACCCGCCAGCCTCGAAGCTTTCTTGGCCGCCAGCGAGGAGCCCCCCATTTACATTGGTTTCGGCTCGATTGTCGTCGACAATGCCGACAAGTTTACCGAGATGATCTTTGAGGCCGTGCGCATGTCTGGTGTGCGCGCGCTCGTCTCCAAAGGCTGGGGTGGCTTCGGAGGCAAGGGCGACAACATCCCCGACAACATCTACATGCTCGAAAACACGCCGCACGACTGGTTGTTCCCCAAGGTCCGTGCTTGCGTCATCCACGGCGGTGCTGGCACCACTGCCATTGCCCTCAAGTGCGGCCTGCCCACTATGGTGGTGCCCTTCTTTGGCGACCAGTTCTTCTGGGGCTCCATGATTGAAAAGTCCAACGTCGGCCCCAAACCCGTCCCCTACAAGCGCCTGACCGCCGAGAGCCTGGCCGACGGCATCAAGTACCTACTCTGCCAAGAAGCCCGCGACGCCGCGCAGGCCATTGCCGAGTCCATTGAATTAGAGGGCGACGGCGCCGACAATGCCTGCACGTCCTTCTTGCGCACCCTCGAGCTCGAAGGCCACGGCTCCATACGCTGTGCCATCTTCCCCGACAAAGTCGCCGTTTGGCAGCGCAAAGGTTCCAACATCAAGCTTAGTGCGCTGGCTGCTGAGGCCCTGGTCGAAAAGGGCTACATGTCCTACAAAAACCTGCGTCTGTTGCGCCACACCGAATGGAACGACTTTGAAGGCCCCGGTGAGCCCATCACCGCCATGTTCGGCTCCCTGGCCCGCTCCTCCCGCGCCATCATCAGCGGCCCTTTCTCAGCTGCCAGCCAGATCATCCGTGGTGGTAAGAAGAAAAGGAAGGACGCCAAGGAAAAAACGGCCCAAAAGAAAGCCCAAAAGGAGGTTGCCAAGCAGGAACAGGTCCATGATGCCGACAGCGATACACTCGCCGACGACGACTCAAGCTCGTTTCAGGGTACGGGAAAAGCCGAGGAGGGCTCTTTTGAAGTCGTATTTGCTGCCGTTGGACAGAACATCGGCCGATCTGCCAAGGCTCTTGTCATGGCGCCCATCGACGTGTACTTTTCGCTCTGCCAGGGCTTCCACAATGCGCCTCGTCTGTACGGCGACGACACAGTGCGGCGGCCCGCCCATGTCACAGGCATCAAGAGCGGCCTCAAGGCGGCTGGCAACGAGTTCATCTTTGGCATATACGATGGCGTCACCGGCATCGTGCGTCTTCCTATCCGCTTTGCGCGCAAAGGCGGCGGGATCCACGGCTTCGTGCGGGGTGTCGGCATGGGAATCATGGGGTTTGTCCTCAAGGACATTTCTGCCATCATCAGCCCTTTTGGCTACGCCCTCAAAGGTCTAGCCAGACAGGCCGAGCGTGGCAAACAGCCCTTGCTGTACCTGCGCCGCAACCGCATAATGGAGGCCCAGCGGGATGTGCGTTCCATGGATGCGCAAGAGTGGAAAATGCACTTGCAGAGGGCTTCGGCCGGCTGGGAAGCGATGCACGAGCTGTACAGGACGGTGCAGCAGGGTGGCAGCAGCGAGCTCGCCAAGCGGCACGCCCAGAAGGGCCCGAATGCCAACAGTGCCGCCGACGGTGCTAATGGCGCCAGCTCCCACGGCGCCGTGGCCATCCACACGCTCGCGCCCAGGCGCGGCAGCGCCGACAGCGTGTTCCAGCACCATCACTACCACCCTGTCGGCAGCAGCGCGCGCCAGAGCCTCGAGGACTTGGATTCGGCACTCGAAAGCGCCGATCTTGCTGCCATCGTGCTGGCGGCCATGCGCCGTGGCGAGACGCTGGAGAGTGTCGTGCGTGGTCGCTACGTCGGTCCTCGACCGTATAAGAAGCGGCCCTGTCACCGGGACTGCCGGCCGAAAGGCGGTCTCAAGGCGGCCTGCCGCGGTCAGCTAGCCGGGCAGGACAAGAAGGGGCGTGATGAGGAGCTTGAGTGCAAACCTGCCGCTATCGGTTCATGTGATGACGATGACAACAGTTCCGCAGGGGAGGAGGACCCCGAGGAGTACGCATCAAGAGCCCGAGCGGTGGACATTGTGCTGGCGCAGTTGGGTCCGGACGCAGGGACGGCGCGCGGCCGTGTCGACAAAGAGTCGCACAAGATGGAGAGGCTCAGAATTCTACAAAAGGTGCGCGACGAAATGGGCGACCCGGGCAAGATAAAAGCGCCCGCGGCGTCGACGACGACCACATCTACAGCAATCTAAGGAAGCAGATTGCCCAAAGATGCCGAAAAAGAGAGAAAAGAAAAAAAGAAGAAAAAAAATCAAATAAAGCCTGAAAACAATAGAAAGAAAGATACCCAACCTGGCAACAGAAAAGAAAAACTACACGTTACATGTTTTGGATTTTCTCGGCACATCCTCGGAGGCTTGCGTCGCTTCATTTTGTTTTGGCCGCGTTGGGATGTTGCTACATCACCTTTGTATTATCTCATTTGTTTTGCTTGTATTGTTTGCATGGAGTTATTTACAGCTATTTTCTAGAATTTGCCATGGTCATATTTAATATCCCAGCAATTGTAATTTTCGTTCATCTCGGGCTTCTTTATTTCAATTATCATATTCACAAGAATAGTCAAAAGAAGACTTGCATTTTCTATGTCGAAAACAAAGAACAAAAACGAGAACAATAGGGGTAAAACTCTACAAAGCAGACGACAAAAAACGAGAATATAAAATAAAAGAAAATCTGACATCCAACACAAAGTCTCACCGTCGCCCTCTCAGCCTCCGTCCCCTCTCTATCTCTGCCCTGGTAACGGCCTCGGGCCGACAATCTGGCGCCGCCCTGCACCGATCCCCTGGCTGCCGCGGTTCTGGCCGTCTCCGCCCGTATAGCCGCTCCATTGGTTGACGTCCCAGTGGCCATCGATGCCGTCGACGTTGTTCGCCTGGCGCGGTGCCGCCGCCGTCACCTTTTGGGCTTCTTCCCACTCGCGCTGGCGCTGGCGCTCCAGTTCCATCTCACGCTCCAGCAGCGACTTGCCCGCTCCAGGGCGACCGCCACCACCCGAACCCGAGGCAGGGCTGCTGCTGCTGTTATTGTTGTTCGCAGGAGGCGCGTTCCTAAACGGCTGCCTCTGCTTCATGAGCGGCTGCTGCTGCTGCAACGGGTTGTACGCCTGCTGGCGGCGGCGACGGTCTTCGGCATCGTGCTCGGCCACACCTCCACCGAGCAGCTCGCGCGCATACGTCGGCTGCGGCGGTTGTTGCTGGAGGGGCTGTTGTCGTTGTTGCTGCTGTTGCTGCTGACGGGGCGGCAGGGTAGGCTGCTGGGGTGCAGACGCGTAGGATGACGGGTCGGGCAGCGGGCGGCCGTGGCTCTTAGTCAGTTTGTTGGGCCCTTCGCCGGTCCGCTGGGCACGCAGCGGGCTGCTGGCGCCCGAATTGTTTATGTTCTCGTTCGACGGCGGGTTCTTCTCGCCGGTACGGTGGGTCCGGATCTTTTGGAAGAAGCCGGTGGGACCCGACTGCTGTTGCTGTTGCTGCTGCTGAGGCGGCGGCGGTTGCTGGTACTGTTGCTGGCGCTCCCCTGTCCTTTGGTTCTGGAGGCGAGGCGGCAGCTGCGGCTGCGGTTGTTGCTGCTGCTGTTGCTGCTGCTGTTGCTGCTGCTGTTGATGCTGCTGTTGCTGCTGGTAGTGTGACCGCGGATCGGGCAGTGGCCGAGGCGACTTGGATGGTGGTGGTGCGTGTGGGTTGCTCTGCTGGTGGTAGGATTGCGGTCCAGAGCGAGGCATAATGTCGTCGTCGCCGTCGCCATGGTGCTGCGGTGGACTCAAGTCAGATTCTGGCTGCTGTTGCGGCTCTGCATCGGCAAACCGGTGTCGACTCTGGCTGCGTGGTGTCCGCAGAACTTCCTTGTCGTTCTTCGACCACGACTCTTGGCGAACGGGGGGGCTGACCTGGAGGTTTGGGTTGGCAGCCCGTGGCCGGCTGCGTGAACGAGCCCCGCGCGACTTGGAGCGGGCACGGTCGTCGTCGTATCCGCCTGCGGCCGGCCGGCCGGAGGAGCGTCCCTGGCGCTCCTGCTCGTAGGCTTGCTCGCGCTGGCGTGCCAGCTCCAGCTCCTTTTCGAGTTCGCGTACGCGGTTGCTGTAGGCGTCGGGGGCGGTGTCCTGTGCCTGGTCGGCTTGGTACTGGCTGAGGAACTGGCCGTGCAGGCGCGGGTCGCCGGCGCCGCCAGGCCTGCCGCCGCTTGCGCTCTTGTTGCTGTTGCTGTTGCGCAGACGCTGCTCCCGCTCCTCGGCCAGGCGTGCCTCAGCCTCTTCCTCTTCACGCAGGCGTGCCTCTTCGGTCAGCTTCCACTGACGCTCCTCCTCTTCCCACTTGCGCTTTTCCTCCTCGGCCTTGCGCTTCTTCTCCTGGCGCTGGCGGCGCGTCTCCTCTTCCCAGCGCAGCTGCTCTTCTTGGCGCGCGCGCTCCTCCTCGGCCTCCTGCTCGGCGCGCTGGCGCTCTTCCTCCTCTTCCTTCAGGCGCACCTCTTCGGCCTCCTTCTCTCGACGCAAGCGTTCCTTTTCGGCCGCGTTGGGCACAGACGGACCGGCGCTCGTAATCTGGCGGCGGCCGCCAAAGGAGATGCCCAAATTGCCCTGGCTAGCGCCGCCCATGTAGCCATACTGAGCAATGTTCCAGGCGGGCGCGGTCGATCCCTCGAGTTCCCGCTTGCTCCAGCTGCTCGTGTTCGTCGGGCTCTTGCCGGGACTGGTGCTGCGTTCACGGTTCGACGAGTCGTTGGACTTGGTAGGGCTCCAGCGGCCGGCCACCGAGCCCTCGCCGGTGCGGGTGGGCGCAAGCGGAGTGCGACCCGTGTAGATGGAGGACATGGGGCGGCCGCTCGTGGGTGTCGTGCCGCGCCCGGGCGGGCTGGCGGGTGTCGTTCCCGAGGCGCCGTAGCCTGTGTTCTGCGGGCTCGAGACACTGTTGCGGTTGGCGGCGTTGCCTGAGCGAGGGCCGATGGCGGTCGGGAAGGCGGAGGGGTTGACGCGGTTGGCGGCGCGGCTAAAGGCACCGAGACACTGCAGCACCTGGGCGGGATCCTTGGCCTCGTACAGGTCGACGGTCAGGAAGCAGTCGTGCTGTTGTAGATTGAGCGGCGGCGCCTGGCAGGCGCGTAGGAAATGGGAGATGTTCTCCATCTGCACAAAAGGCATAGCGGACTGCTTAAAGCGGATGCCGGGCGGCGGGATGGCCAGGTTGGCGAGGCGGCAGAGGGCGGTGCCGTCTTTGAGCGCATCGAGCAGGTCCCCGGCGGCCAGCTGCTCGCCGAGAACACCCTCGATCCAAGAACGAGCCTCACGCGCGGCGCCTGGCGTGTATTTGTCGAGGCGCATTTTGCGCAGGTCGCCGTCCAGGGACGTGACAGACGCCATTGTGAGAGGACGGGGTGTCGGGGGGTGGTCGATAAGTTCGGGCTCGTCTGCTGTTGTTTGATACCACGCGTTGGTGTCGCGGGCAATTGAGAGGCTCAAGAGTGTGCTGTGTTCGTCTTTGCAATTGTCTCGTCTGAAATTGAAATGGAACCTTGGATCTCGCCGTATATTGGTGGAAAGCTGGTGCCTACGGGGCAAGGCGATGAAAGGGGCGCGGTTCTCGTAGCTCGCCCTAGTTCGGAACGCCGGTGCGGCGTCGTGGAGTCTTGGGATCGCTCACTCGATTGAGGGGGGGATTGGGTTGGGCGCCGTATTGGTTGTAGAGTTGAGGTTTTGTTTCGGAGGACTTCAGTGGTGGCGATGTTTAGAAGTGGGTTTGGGAGTAGGGACAGAGAGAGGAAGGAGCGGAGGAGCAGAAGGAAAAAGAAAAGAAAGCAGTCGTCGCCGGCAGGAGTGTCCGCCGTTGCGCCTTCCCTCGTTTCTTGGTTCTGCGCACGAGGAAGGCGAGCTTGGACTGCACCGCTAGGAATGGGTCGTCAGGCAAGAGCCTGCAAAGCGAACAGGAAGCAGCGTTGGGTTGCGCGCCGAGGGACCGCCCGCAGAGCCCACCCCAGACGCTGTCGCTCTTTCCCCGCTCTGCTGGAAGCCACACCCGAGTGACGTGGTTGGCGGCCACAGTGGGGGTGATGGGAGTACATGCAAAAGCAAGGAAAATGGCGGGGATCAAGGTACCCGTTAGCGCCGGTTGTCCCAGCCACATCAGGCAAAAGTAAACAAATAATAAAAAAGGGAGAAATAAAACGTAGAAACCATACATCAGACAAAGATGGTCGCGACATTTTGGTTGCATTTTTGAGACTCCTGTGGGATTCTGCCCTCCCTAGTCGAGCCTTATGTTGACGACAACCGTGGAAACCGCCCGCCTGGATGGCATTGTGAGGCCGATCTGTTGTCGAGGTGTGTAAACAAAATAAGAAATGGAGATTCACGAACAAGTTATAAGTCAAAGACGATATTGTTTGTCTTGTTTTTCTTCACTTTCACTCTCCTTTGCTTCGTTGCTTCTTACATGCACTCTGCAATGAAATGCCTCTGTGTGAGTCCCTATATCTCGCGAGCAACCTTATTCTTCGGTGCAGAAGTCAAATCTTGTGGAAGATAAGATACATTATGTTCCATAGAAAACACTTGGTAAATTATGTGCAGCTATTCAACCGGATAAGCACTAGGTACGGTGGAATCGAATAGGTGCGAGAGTGTTGAATTTGCAAAGTGTGTGTTTCTTTACAATTGAACGAAAACGATAGAAACACAGCTTGGAAATACACGGTGTTTTTGTTTGACTTCAATAAAATAAGATCAACAATCGCACAGAGACAGTGACATAATGCACAGATAGATAATAAACGAGGGACGTGACGGAACCTTGTTCGAGTGAAGGAAAATTAATGCAAGAATGAGCAGAGACAAAGTGATGGAGGCTGCGTATTGGAAGCATCTTACGGCAAGGTGAAGGAAACACAGTATGCCACCAACCGTTAGCTCTACCCGTCTTACTATGAGGCCCCATCGCGACGCACAATATTATAATATTTTATAAAAAACAGATTCGTGGTGGGTGAGCTATGAGAAAGTGATATAAACTGGTGGGAGAGGCTGAATGAAATGCGTAAATCTCACTCAAGTGCACGGAGTTCACTTACAGCGCTTTTACAGCATAGTCTAGGCACTGCATGCCTGGAACAAACACTAGGATGAAGACACTTGCAGGCCATTCCGCTGCTGCAATGGACGATAGGTCCCCTGGCGCACGTTCTGTGGCGGATTTTTAGAGGAAATGCCACGTGCGCTAGTCCCACCTAGGCAATCGTGTTGCTGCATCGAAACGCTTTTTTCAACATCAAGTGATTTGTCGTCACAGTCTTCCCCGTCGTTTGGTCCCCTTGACCGTCTCCATCCTCCACCTCACACAACACACTCTGCCAAATGTCTGGCAAATTCTCTCCGTTCTGGAACACATGGTACCATTGGAAGGCCCTGCGCCTACCATGGCGGAAGCAATTCATGGCCGGTACGTCGTTTTGTTTTGTCGTCGTCTTTGTCGTCTATCTCGACCGTGCGCTAACAACTGCAGGCCGCGACCTGGAGGGCAACACGTACTGGGAGTTCAACGACGTGCGGCACAGCCAGTCGGCAGCCATGGCCAATGCGCGCCCGGGCGACGGCATCCGCATGCGGCGGATCGTCAAGTACCCGCGGGGCACGCACCCAGGATCGGTGCAGGTGTCGCCGCAGTGGCACCAGTGGCTGCGGCATGTGCGGGACGACGCGCCATCGCTGCTTGAGCAGCAGCGGGAGGTGGCGCGCCAGGAGCAGATGAAGGTGCTGGCCGCGCGGGCGGATGCGCGGTGGGCGGGTGCCCAGCGCGTGGATGGGCCGGTCGAGGCGGACGCGCTCGGCGCAGCGGCGGCGGCGGCCACGCAGGAACTCGGCGCGTCCGCGCCAGCAGCAACGACCACGTTGCCGGCCGCCGACCAGCCGGCGGCACCGTCGTCGACCGATGCAAAAGCAGATGCAAAAGCACAAGCCGAACCGGCCCACGCGCATGCCACACAGACACAACAGACACAAGAGACACCGCGACGGCCGCAGCAGCAAGTAGCGCCGGCAGACGACCCGTGGAAGCGGGAACAGCTGGCGCACGGCGCCCTAGGCGAGTCGTGGCAGCCAGCTCCATGGTCCCCACCATTGAAGAAGCGGTGAGAGAGGGTGGTTTGCTGTATGATTGTACCATAATAGTTTCTTATTCATTATCTATCTCATAAATTCATAGGCTGCGTTTGCTGTGATACCCCTTCGGAACAGTACAACGCCCAGCGTTTTCGTTCTCTTCACACCTACAAGTCCCCCGTCACTATTTCGGGTTCACCGGCGTCCATGCGGGCCAGCTGGACCATGGCCAGCAGACGGCGACCGGAGCGCTGCAGCAGGTCGCGGCCGTAGGCCTCGACAGCGAGGGCCGATTTTCGTTTTGTCGAGGTGGCCGAGGACGACGTCGTGGCGCTGCGGACCCGGTTCTCGCGCGCCCGCACACCGGTCTCGGCGGCCACTTGTAGAGCAGGAGACCAGAGATCGTCTCTGCTGCATGCATTGTAGGAATCGGCGGCCTGTGGGAGCGGCAACGACGGCTGCTGCTGCCACACGAGCCGAAACAGACTCTCGAGAGCCAGGGCCATGCGCACATTCGCACTCAGCAGCACCGTGTTGGCGGCAAACGGTAGGAAGCAGCGCTCAAGGACGCACGGGGAGACGGCAGCCACGGCCGACGCCGCTTGAGAGGCGACGGGGTCGACAATGTGCGGCTTGGGCACCGAGGCGGGGAGGTACGTGAAGAGAATGTGGCGCAGGAGGCCGACAAAGACGTCGTCGGGGGAGGGCGACGGCACGGTGCCGGTCGACGGGGCGACGGACGAGGCTGGCGGGGCAGGCGGCGGCGAGGCGACAAAGGCGGCAAAGACGGAGATCTCGGTCTCGCGCAGGACCTCGGCAAACGAGCGGTAGACGGCGTCGGCGGTGGCAAAGGCAGAGGAGAAATGGACAGACCCGAGGGCCATGAGATAGAAGAGCCGGCGACGCAGCGGCAGCGACTCGAGGAAGCCAGGATGCGAGCCGATGGCATCGGCGCTGGCCTCGAGCGTTTCGGAGGACACGCCGCGTTTTCTCGTCTTTCCGGAAGCCGGCTTGGCCTTGTTCCTGTTGAAGGGAGACGGTGAGGGCGAAGGCGAGGGCGAAGGCGAAGGCGCGGCAGACGACTCGGGCGTCGAGGGCGCAGACTCCTCATCGTCGCTGTAGTCTCCAAACTTGTCATTGTCGAGATCGAGAACACGTTTGGGCCGGGTGTAGGTCGAAGTCGAGGCGGACGCTGCGGTTGTATTCGCTGTCGCAGTGGAAGCCGCGCCGGTCAGGACGGTCTCCTTGTCAAAGACTTCGCGGGCCAGTGCCGGCGGCGACCCGTCAGCCAATATGGCCGCGGCGATGCGGCGCAGGTGTGACGTGCTGTGTCCCCCGGCCCCCCCGCCGGCCCCGTCTTCGCTCAGATACTGGAACAAAAGCGAGTCGTACAGGTCGCCGTCGTCGTCGTCATCGTCGCCGCCGTCGTCGGCCAGGCGCTCGGCCAGGTCGGCCTCGATGACGTCGACCATGAACGTCAGCCAGGGCCGCCACGTGCGCCAGCGAGCGGGTTCGCGGACGCTGCAGCCCAGCGCCCAGGCGGTGACGCGCCAAAAGCTTTCGCCACGCATCCAGATGCCATCGCGCGTCGCCATGCGGCCACTGACGGCGTCTTCGTCGTTGTCTTGGGCGTCATAGTCGTCATGGTCGTCATAGTGGTCCTCCTCGGCGTTGTGTGCGTCAGCGTTGTTGTTTTTGTCGCCACCGCCACTGCCACGCCCCCTTTGGTCGCCCATGTCCATGTCGTCGTTGCCACGGACTCGATCGCCGCCGCCGCCAGCGCCACGTCGCCGACTGCCGCTTTTGCTTTTCCGCTTCTTTTTGCCGGCCCCTGCACCCCAGCCGCCATTGCCGTCATCGTCGTCGCTCCACGACATGGTCTGGCTGTCGACGTACTCGCCCTTGTTCAGCGAGGCCCGTCCTACCGAGGCACGCAGCTGTCGTCGTGGCCGGCCAGTCCTGCCGCGGCTGTCACCCGCAGCTCGTGCTCCGGCCCTTGCTCGAGCGGCTGCCGTAGCCGCTGTCGACGTCGGTTGTCCCTGAGCATCCCGATACGCAAAGGCCGTCGCCATCTCGGCGCCCACTGGCCCGGCCACGCGCAAGACATGGTGCAAATACTGCATCGCATGGCCGGCCACGCGCAAGTCCGTGCCGTCCTGTGGGCGGGTTGTGTAGGCTGGATGGACGGCAAGCGAGGCCAGGACGGCCAAATGGCTGGGTGGGGGAAGCCAGATAGGTGTGGGAGTGGCCTGGGCGGCGGTCGCCTTTGTCATTGTCGTCGTCATTGTCGTCGTCGTCGTCGTCGTTGCTGGCAACAGACTCTGGCCATCAGAGCCCCCAGCGGCCGCGAGGCTCGTCAGGAGCTGGATTGCCTCGCCGTCTCGGCTGTTAGTGGGCGAGCAACGCCGAAAGCACAAGGGATACAAGAGACACAAACATACACATCTTCTCTTCTAAAAACACGCGGATGTGGTCCCGCAGCTGGTACGGAATGTCTCGCACCGGGCGGTAGGGCGAGGACGATTTCGACGCATCATCGGGCGTGCGGTCCTTGTCATTGTTTGGATCGGGCGGTTCCTTTGCCTTTTCGTGTGGGCTGCCTTGTTGTGCTGTGCGAAACGACGCCGTCGAGTCTGTCGGAGAGGCCATGCTGTGGGCTGGGATGCTGGTCTGTTGCTCATGCTGGCGTCCAACTAGGAGCTGAATGCAGCTGAAGGTAACTGTAGATGCCTGCGACAGCAGACGCGGGGCTGACGCTTCGCGTAGCTCTTGACGCGTTCCAATGGGACGTGGTCAGGTGACTCTAATTAGTGTGGCAGCCACTGGAAGACAAGGCGTTAGCGCTTTACATGCAGTGTCGGCCCCTGTAAGTGGAATGCCATGTCAAGAATTGCATCTTCGCAGCAAGAATCCCATCTCCGTCTCCCTGCCTACCAACTTTGGGAGGCGCGCCTTCTCGTTTCCGCGTTCCTTCCGATCCGGTACTTTGTCCTCGTTACCGACGTTCCTTCTTTTTCCTGCTTTGTCGTTCTGCGCCTTCCTCGCTTCCACTTGTTCCGTCCCCATTTCCGTCAGCCCTATCAAAGCGGCACGAACCTGCCTTGTAGCAGGCAGACTATTGGTAGACAGCATCGTCAATTTCTATGGGAACTGCAACATCCACCTGCTGTGATGTACGGCCACGATTTCGTCGACGCAATTGTGTCACGCCAGCCAAAATCAAACGGACACTCACTACTCTACGGATTACGCCGTACATCGTTCCTTTTATTTGGCGGAGTACTCCCTGACTTGTGCCCTCCTTGGCGCCAATTACACGACAGATGCCAAGATCTGCAGTGACGATGACCAGAGTACAAAGTGAAACATAGGCCGGGCCCAGGCTGGGGACGTGTGAGGCGGCGACAAGAGTAATGCGACTATCAAGCTTCAGTCAATCTACAGACCATCTACGACGCCCCCCGTACAGAAGCTTTCTCAAGATGGCTGCATCCGGGTCACGCCCTAACAATGCTTGTGTACATTTCTGGAACCTGTAATTACGCGGCAACGTGCCAAGAAAGGGGGGAGCCAAGCCGTCGTACATACATCTTGTATGCTGACTTTGTGCAGAGACGGTGAGTCGGATGAAAGAGAGAAACGGAATCAAGACGAGCGAATTTGCGTGCGGGATGAACATCGTCGCCCAGTGAAGGTCTGGGTCATCGCCCCTTTGTCCTACCAAGTAGAGACGATCTATGCTTGGCATGTGGCCTTGGCGGAAAAGAAAAAACTACATGGAGGTAAGGAGGCACATCGACGGTGACGCAGGAGAAACAAGCCTCGTGAGGAAGGACGACAGGGGACGAGGAAACCAGTCGCAGCCCACTGGCTGCGTGAGACAGGCGTCGTACTCGGTCACTGCGGCAGCTCGTGCTTCGGCTTCCGCGGCGTTTCCTTTATTATCAATAGTTTTCCCTTGGATTCTTCCGCGCGACGGAAGGGGGGGCAAGATGCCCGAGTCAGAAGCATGATGCGTCCGCGTGAAGAAAGTGTTGGCCCACAGCGCGTGGGGAGACAATAGTAAAGCGAGAGCCAACATGAGAGGACAGTCAACCGGATTTGAAATTTGTATTACGGAGGTAATGCTGGGTAGACGATGGTGGTGAATAATAGGAGAGAACGGGTGGGAGTAAGGGTGAGAGAGACCAAAAAAAAAGAAAGAAATGTGACCCCCATGGATTTTGGCCCAAATTGTCCGAGTGTTGTCCCGTGCTTCTTTTCCTTTCAGTCTCATCGCCCCGCCATAGCGGTTTTGTATTTCTGCAGTTTGCTCAGGGTCGGCGCATTAACCGCGATGTTGCATTTATATGCCCAATGTGTTAACTTGGTCGAATGCGTCGTCTGCGCCGGTGAATCCGAAACGGAGCAAACAACATAACGGTGAGCGGTGGGTGAATGGGGATAATAAAGGTGCAAGCGCAAAATCGTCTACGCGCGTCATGTCGGACTGTTCTTGAACTGCCGCTCGTTGCCTTGTGTCTCTCTTGATCATCGGCCCTTTCTTATCTGTTATCCGTTTTCTCGCCCGCCAAGAGGAAGTACCCCTTTGACTGTATGAAAAGAGTAAGAAGGCGCCGCACATCCATATCACAGACATGTCGGATAAGGAAGAGAGTAGCGTAAGACGAGAAGGCCTCCAGGGCATATATTTCAGATGCGAGCGAAGTGCCAGACCCTGTCGCGACAAGAGACTCGCGGCCATGCCTTGCTCGGGCAATGTTGTATTGTGTAATGTGTAATACGAATGTGAAATGTGAAATTTGCAAACTGCCAATGTGTATCAGTCTCTCTTCTTGTCCACCGGAACCCTTCACGGCGATAATTATGATCATGAACTCGTTAATCGGGAAAAATATGTCACGCAAACGCAACCATAGAGAAGAGCAATGCAGTTGATGCCAACAGAATAGAAAAGCAATGAAAAGCAAATGAGAGCAAAGGCAAAGCAAACGCAAGGTCAAAGCAACACAACAATGCCAAAACAACAAAAACGCGCCTCTGGGGGACAATGGTGTCTGGTCCTCCCGACCCTTTTCTTCCCTAAATCCCAAACTTCCCAAAGAAAACACTTTTTTCTTGCAATACTCCAATTCTTTTATTTTTATTTTTTTGACCTTACGTACTTTCGGGTTGGTCGGTGTTTGTGTTATCCTTGAACAGCTTACTCAAAGACAACCTCGTGCCAGTCGTGCTTGCTCTCGTCGAGATGCTCGCCCCAGTGAACAGGACCCAGCTTGAGGATCCGAACGCCCGTCGATGTCGAGTTGCTGCCCGAGCTGCTCAGGCTCGAGCTGCGGCGCTGCTTAGCATCGACCACGGCAGACGCAGACTCCGTGGGTGCAGCGACTGTGGCAGCAACCGGGGCAGCATCCGTCTCGGGGACCGACGCCTTGCGCTGCGGGTACGAGCTGGACGTGGCAGGGGCAAGCGAGAGGAAGAACGACGGCTGGCGGTCGCCAGCGGGCGCAACGGTCTTGGCCTGGCCGGCCAGGACCGTGATATCTTCGGGCGACGAAGACATTGAATTTGTGTGAGAGTGTGAGAGTGTGTGAGTTTGTTGTGGTGTTGTGTTGTGTTGTTCTAAGAGGAACAAGACGGACAGCGGTGAGGAGTTCACAGGTCAAAGCTGAAAGATGAAATTGGAAGTTGAGTGAACAATGTTGTTTGGCTGTAAAGAAGAAAGAAGTAAAGACAAAGAGGAATATATAAAAGTGCGGCGGCGGACAAAAGGGACGGACAGCAGTTATAAACAAAACGTGTGGGCACAGGCCGTCAGACGATCGTTTGTATCCTCAGCCCTGGTTATAGCGTCAGCCTAGTCTGGCAGTGCTTTGGGGTCGTGAAAAGGGCCTTGGTCTGGGAAAGAAAAAAGGCAAGTGATGTGCAAAAGAAAAAAGGAAAATAATATCCTGCACAAGAACGGAGTGACGAGAGACAAAGACGGTCGGCCACTGATGAGCACTCAATAACTAGTGCTTCCGCAATTCAGCCCTTTATTCTTAGACACCTCTCACCCTTGTCACATTTTATCTCCTTTCGTCGTTCTCTTTCTGTCTTTTCGTCATTATTTTCCACGGTAGTGACGGGGAGGACCTTCTGTCTCACTGCACTTGACAGAGAACGAGAGACGGAGAGGGAATGACGAGCAAAGTGACGGATGGGTTGCTGACAGAACCCGCGAACCCCTAGCCGTCCGGTCTAACGGTGCCAAAACGGGCCAAACTATTCTGTAGGTCAGACAGCATCCAGTAACCGAGCAAACAAAATGGCTGGTCAGGGGACGATGGAGCTCCGTTCCTTTTTGCTGTGCTATCAAAAAGGACGGGCAAAGCTGCTGAGTTTTGCCGACCTCGTCTTTGTGTGGAACGTGGTACATTCCACCGCACTCTGTTTCTCGCCCTCAACACCCTGTAAAAGACTCTGTTGAGAGAGGACACTTTGCAACCACGAAAATGATGTACCTCAACCGACGTTCGCTTTCACATGCAGGTGGGTTGCCGAGACAGATTGCAATGGCGACGTTAAGAGGCCGTGTGTGCGGAGCCACAATCCTCTCGCCCATCACTTGACATTCCGTTCGTTTTGGTACACCACCAAGGCAGCTGTCCGTTTGCAAAATCGAAACGGGCTGGCCTAATAAGTTCGACGCAGACAAGACACGACAGCCCTGGACAGGAGGGATACGATGGATAGCCACGCAGCTCAGGGCTAGGGAGACACGAGAGCTCCAGCGGCCGAACAAAATCACACGTGCGGCTGCCATTGGCAGGAGCCACTTGGCCACCCACCGAAAGTGACAAACGAAACCTGATAGCGCCAGCAACATTACGCAGATTGACGAGCCTGTACACTAGTTTTGTAAAATTAGAACAGAAAATTGACAACCGACACAGAAGAGGCCATCGAAGCAAGAGGCCATCGAAGCAACAAGTTGAATGCCATCGTTAGCCGCGTTCACCGCTCGCTGTTTGGTGACCCCCGCGAGGGAGGTAGATGGAGTGATGGAGCCAGACGATTAAGCAAATGCAACGAAGTGAATCAAAGTGAACGTGAGAAAAATGAAAATAAAATTAAACGATAAAATGAAGACTCTGCAGGCAAGCAAATAGGCTGTGCATAAGCAAGGGCAGAACAAGAGGGGCAAAGAACGCGAATGTTTGGAACTTCCTTACCTCAATGAGCGAGTCCAGTCTCCTTGTGGAGGTATCTTACGTTGTTACCTGCAAACCTCCGTTCTTACACGCCGCAAACATGGGTATGCATGTTGTATCTCGTGTCCCTGATGCGCTTCGCAAAACTCGTTGTTTTCGTAAATTGCCAGATATGTCGTCCTTGTGGAGAAGGGGCACACAGCACCAGTGCAAAGCCTTGGTTTAGTCCATCTGCCTGCGATTTTCAACACCTCGGTTCTATCCATCTCATCAACAAGATGCTTGATTGGGCATCTCGGTACAAGAAGAAGATTTCCCGGGAGCAATGGGAAGGTACAGGTCTCGAAGCTCCTGCGCGTGCATTGTAGCTGTAAGTTGGCGGTTTGGGACAGAAAACTACCCGGCCTGCCAGCAATACCAGTCTGCACAGGTTTCCAGCAGCCACCTTTTGCGGGGTATTACCAGGGGAGCCAGGTGTCCTGGGCGTCGTCTGGACCTGGAGGAATGACGAGCTACGGCCAAAACGAGCCTTAGGTAGACCACCGCATGATCTTTGCTGTCATGGGGGCACTTTCTCAGATGGGGACCACAGGGATGTGTCGTCTGGGGTGTCTGGGCCTAAGGCGATGGTTTTGATTTTCCTGTTCGGCCGTCTTGCTCTATATTTATTGTTTCCTTTCGGATCCGTCTTTCTTCGACTCATTCGTTTTCGTTGTCGGCGCATACTGACGCCTGAAACACTCTGAAGAGGCGTTGACAAGAGAAAGTTCCGAGGCTAGCCGGTAAACTAGGACATAGATGGCAGGAATAAGCACCGTGAAATCCAGGGCTGTCATTAACCGTGAAATGTCGCGGAGAAAACAACACCGGCCTATGATGAGGGTTTGTCGAGTCCACCGAAAAGAAAAGAGGACTGGCAGAAGTCGCCGACATTGTGTACTCAAGATACGAAACCCGGGGGTAGAACGTTAGGAAAGGCTGAAGGCCAAATAGGAGGAGCGTAATCTTAATTTTCTTTGTCAGTTGACCGAAACCGAACCTCCGGGTTTTGGATTCATTCCCTCTATCTCGCGGCGTTTAGTGCGAGGGTTTGGTAGGTCTGCAGCGGGCGGACTGTCTTATTTTGGATGCGTACCGAGTTCTCTGGCGCATTCGTTTCTAAAAGTTCACACCAGGTGTCAGCTCACACATACTTTTCTTTCTCGTTCACTTTGAATCATAGCCAACCATAGCTTTAGCAACAATCAGACGTGTTGGCGTTTTGGAAGACCTCGGAGATGACCGGCTTAATGAATGGTGTGATTGACTCTCAAATGCCAACTGGGTTGAAAACTTGTTGCTTCAGGTAGACGCCAACGAAAAGATCATGATGGCAGCGGACTGTCCTCCAACAACAACCTATCTACTCAGAATGAGCAAAAGAAACGTGTGTGACGATGAACGACCAGACAACACACACACACACAAGAGGCAAACAAAATGCCAAAGAGGGTGTGCAGACTGTTAAGCAAACACCCCTGCTGAATGGAGACTGTGGCACGATGGCGTGGTGGCACGATGGGCATCGGCTCGCATCGAATGTCCTGATTGGGAGAGCTGCGATAAGAGCTGCAAAGAGGGTGTGTTATCGTAGCTGCACATGCCGGTTAGGCCGGGCTTGGTGTCGCTGTAAGAAACGTTGTCGAAGGATGCAGGTTGCATTTGTTGATTTGGAGAAGAGGTGACGGAGGAAGCTGCTGGAAAAGACGGCCATGGCGACAACTCATCGACGTTGGGATTGTGGACAGAAGAGGAAAGAGTGCCCGAGTAACGAGCTGTGTTCCTTCTGTATTTAACTTCATCTTCGTTCACCATTCCACAGACGTTTACGAGAAGGTGCGAACCGGGCGAATCAACCTCCGGGTCATTTTCAAGGCAAGTGCATCCGGGCGTGCACAGCAGTCTACGGCATCTGCGAGCATCACGGTCACAATTGATACAGTGTTGGAAAGAGCCACAAGTCTTTTATTTAAATTTCTCGTCTCTCAAGGTACAACAGGCAAGAGCGTAATGGTGCAATTGAAAAGAGCACACAGCAGCAGAAACAAAAGCCAAATAACAGCAGACGCATAAACAGATAGACGGCATGAGCTTGCCGGCAGTCAGCAGTATAAGCAGGGAAAGAAAGAAAAGAAGCAAAATAAAACAACCAAAAAACACACGTGGCAATCTGTAGAACCGAAACAAACACATCAAAATCCTCACGCATCGGATGCTCCTTCCCGCTTTGGTGATACCCGGCCCCCTTGGCTTTTGTTATCGTCTTGGGGCAGTCGCGGGCCATCGTTCGGTGCAGTCGCTCCTTCTTTTTGTTCATTTTTTTTTTAAAAATCGGTTTCTTTTGTTTTGTTTTTCGTTCGGCCCTTCCGTCGTCGGCCTTGCAGGGGCGGTTCGATCAATCTGGTCTGGGGTTTGCTCCTTCCCGCAGCGGTCCTGCCTCCCCGTTCCGCCCCCTATGTTGTCTAAGTACATGAAAAAAGAAACATCTTCTTTCCCTTCTGTTATCCGTACACGCAATGGATCTTCCAGCGGTCCCGCCTTCCCGTTTCCTGCTTCCCGTTTTGTCGAGAGCGAATATAATACAAAAAAATGACAGATCAAAAGAAACGTCAGATAATGGCGATACGTCACCATGTCCCTGGCTTTTCTTCTGCTTCCACGCTCCTTTTTGATATTTTTTGATGGAAATGAAATAACAAGAAAAGAGCAAGCAGCACAAAAGCAAAAGAAAAAAAAATTGCAGAAAAACAAATCGATATCTCGTCCCCGTCGCTGTCAAATTTTTTGAGGATAAAATGTATCCCGAACTTTGGAACTAAAGAGTAAGATAGTTGGAAGAAAGTACAGAACAAGGAAGAAGGCAAAGCTCTTTCTCTATGGGGTGGTGTATTTGGTGACAATGAAATTTGTAAGAGAGAAAAGTAAAAAAGGCAGCGAAGAGCTGCAAGCAAAACAAGAGCGTGTAAATGCACAAAAAAATAAACCCAACCGGACAAAACCCTGTTTGTCGAAATAAAGTAAACGAGATGTGAAAATGTGAGGGGCACGACACGCAGCAAAGCCAGACGAAGTAAGAGCAGTATCGCAAAACAAGGCAGAAAAATTGAACAGCAAAAAGGGCACACGAAAGAAACTGAAAATGCAAGGCTAGGAACTAAAAACACATTAATTGTTGTTTGACGGGGACGTGGGGGAGTACGAGTTCTGTCCCGGCGGCGCACGGCCAGGTGTTCTCGGAGAGAACGTGGGCGACGTCGGCGAGTAGCTGGGGCTCGTCGGGGACGTCTGCTGGTTGGGCGACCGCTGGAACGTCGGGCTCGTAGGGGAGTACGCCTCCGGCGACGTCGGCGACCACGTCGGCGAGGCCGGCGAGTACGACGGGCTCGTGGCATGGATGTTGGGCGACGCCGGGCTGTAGTTGGGGCTGGCCGGCGAGTACGACGGCGACGTCGGCGAGTTGAACTGCGCAGGCGACGTCGGGGAGTAGTGGCGCGCAGCCGAGGGCGACGCAGGCGAGTAGCTGGGCGACGTCGGGCTGTAGTTGGGGCTTGTCGGCCGCATCATGGGCGACGTGGGCGAGAACGACGGCGACGACGGGCTGAACTGCGGCGACGACGCGAACCGGCCGCCCATGTCCATCATCGGCGACGTGGGCGAGTAGCCCTGCGCCGGCGACGACGGCGAGTAGCTGCCGTAGCCGCTGCTGAAGGGCGATGTGGGCGACGTGCTGAAGGGACTCGTCGGTCGCGGGCTGGCGCCCGAGTAGCCGCCAATGCCGCCAAAGCCGCCGCCGCCGTACTCGGTGCCCAGACCACCAGCGGGCGTCTCTGAGCCGGCACCCATAATGGGCGAGAAGTTGCCCATCGCGGGAGAGCTGATGCTCAGATAGCCCGAGTCGGCCAGCGGCGAGCCCGTGTCGTACGGCGTGGCCGCACCCTCGAGCTGGCTGCCCTTGACCGTCAGGCCGGGCATCAGACCCATGCGCGAGTTGTCCGAGATGACGGTC
Source organism: Sporothrix schenckii 1099-18 (assembly GCF_000961545.1). Taxonomy (NCBI): domain Eukaryota; kingdom Fungi; phylum Ascomycota; class Sordariomycetes; order Ophiostomatales; family Ophiostomataceae; genus Sporothrix; species Sporothrix schenckii. The sequence continues at coordinate 3,098,780 of NW_015971150.1, forward strand.
TCGAGCATCTTGGGGTCCAGGAGCACCTCAAAGTGGCCCGTGCCCATCGGCGCCAGCTGGCCCAGCATGACGTTCTCCGAGATGCCGCGACAGTCGTCGAGCTCGCCGACGGCCGCAGCCTCGAGCAGGATCTCGACCGTCTCTTCAAACGAACAGCGCATGAGCGCACCCGTGTCGGCGCGGTTGATGCCGTGGCGCGTGACCGCCGCGATGCTACCGCGGTAGGTCATGACGTCGACGAGCAGCGCCAGATGGCGGTGGTTGACGTACGAACCGTCAAAGGACAGCACGGCCGTCAGCTCGCGCAGCAGCGTCGACCGCGCCGCCTCGATGCCAAAGACGTCCACAACCTGGTGCAGGTCGTTGGTATACGTGCGCTTGGGGTCGACGCCGTCCACGGCCAGCACAGCACGCAGGGCCGAACCCTCCGTGTCCAGGTACCACGCCGTACAGCGCGGGTCGTCCTTGGCGGCCAGCAGAGCACCGTCCTCGGTGGTAACCAGCATCGTGTCCTTGTTCAGGAACGCACGTTCGATGCCGGGTACACCACGCAAGGTCAGGGTGTCGAGCAGGTGCGTCTCCAGGCGCTTGAGCATGACGTCGTCCTCCAGCTGGCCTTCCTCGTCCTTCTCGTCCGACTGGCGCACCGTGCGGATGCGAATCACCTGGTCGTCGGCGTTGTTATCGCTGAACACGACGCCCAGGTCGCTAGGGTACTCCTCCTTGATGCGGTTGGCCACGTCCTCGATGGACAGGCCCTTGTCGAGCATCTTCTGACGATCAAGCGTAATACGCAGCATCCACCGCGACTGCTGGTCCAGGTTGGTCGCAACATCCTCGGGAATGAGAAAGTACGATTCCAGCATGTTCTCGTCCTCAACAATGTTCGTCCACCGCACGTCGGGGTCGTAGTAGATCTCCGTCACGGCCGTCACCGACCGCAGGTTGGTGTGCTCCACAATGCTGCGGAGTTCCTTGGCGCGGTCCTGCGTCGGGTGGCGGCCGTCCTCGTCGTCCAGGTAGACCAGCATGGACGGGGTCTTGATGTTGCTGGCCACGTTGAGAATTTCCTTGAGACGCGGCACACCGAGAGTGACGTTCTTGGACGACACACCGGCAAAATGGAAGGTGTTGAGCGTCATCTGGGTTGCGGGCTCACCAATGGACTGTGCAGCCAGCACACCGACCATCTCACCGGGGTTCACCATGGCGCGCGCCCAGCGGCTGCTGAGCTCGCCCATGATGTGGTCAAAGGCCAGACGCGTGAGGCGCATGTCGACAGCGAGACGCTTAAAAGACAAACGCGAGCGCAGCTGCGCCTTGATCAGGATGGTCGAGTTCTTGTCGGCCTCGAGCGAGATGGGGTCGCTGCCGCGGACCACCACCATGTTGTCCAACGCCTTCTTGACGGCCGGGATGACGTCCTGCGGACGCAGATCACTGCGCTGGGCATCGTCCAGCTTAAACAGTTTCTGCGCCGAGTTGATGATGCGCACAATGTTGAGAGGCAGCTGCATCATCTCCTCGTCCTTCTTGCCCAGGATGTTCGTCAGACGCCTCCTGCTGACAGACCGGATAAGCTCGCGGTCCGCGACCAGCGCCTCGTACTCGGCGTCGAGCAGCTCTTGCGCCTCGGGGTCGCCCGCAATCTCGTTGGCATACTCAAGCGCATCGAGCGCCGACGAGCGCGTTGGGCTCATGACATCCAGGCGGAAGCGCTTCTCGTAGGCAGGCAGCGACATGTTCAAAAAGTCCACGCGCTGCTCCTCGATCTTCGCACCGTCGAGACCATCCTCGCCGTAGACGAACTGGATGATGTCACCTAGGGAGTTGCGCACAGTACCGTCGTACTTGGCGCTGACGTCTTCCAGGGCCTTGACCAGACGACGCTGGATGTAACCCGTTTCGGCGGTCTTGACCGCCGTGTCAATGAGACCCTCACGGCCCGCCATGGCGTGGAAGAAGAACTCGGACGGCGTCAGACCACGGAGGTACGAGTTCTCGACGAAGCCACGGGCCTCGGGCGAGTAGTCGTCCTTGGTGAAATGGGGCAGGGTGCGGTACTTGAAGCCGAAGGGAATGCGGCGGCCCTCGACAATCTGCTGGCCGACCAGAGCCGTCATCTGCGAAATGTTGATGGAGGAACCCTTGGAGCCGGAACGGGCCATGGTGACAGCGTTGTTCAAGTCCTTCAAACTCTCCTGCGTCGTCGTACCGGCCTTGTCACGGGCCGTGTTGAGGGCCTTGGAGACCTTGTTCTCAAACGTCTCACGGATGTTCATACCGGGCAGAGCCTCCAGCTCGTTGGCAGTCGCCTGGGCCGTGAGCTGACGCACCTCTTCCTTCTGCTCATCGATTTGCGCCTGGACCATCTCGATGGTCTTCTTGTCGGGAATGGTGTCGCCGATACCAATGCTGTGGCCGTTGTGCAGCAGCCAGTAGTTGACGACGCGCTGGCAGCCATTCAGGAACGCCATGGCAGCCTCGGGGCCCAACTCGTTGTAGCAAATATGGACAATACCGCCACCAGTGGCGCCGACAATCTTCTTCGTCATCAGACCGTACATAAGCTCACCGGTCTGGATCAGAATACCATCGTCCTTGAGAGCCATGTCGTCGTTGCCGGCCTTGAGGCTGACCGTCTTGGGGATGACAAGACTGATAATCTGCTTGCCGGTCCACCGCGGGCGCGGCTTGATAATGGCCGGGCTGGGGATCACACCATCCCACTCGGGCACCCAGAGCATGATGTCCATGACCTGCTCCTTGGTGAGGAACACGTCACGGCGACAGAGCTTATAGGCGCCTGCCAGCGTATCTTGCACAATGCCCATCAGCGGGCCGTTGCGCTGGGGCGAGACAATGTTGAGCGGCACCATGCAGAGCTCCTTGACTTCGGCACGGGTCTCCTCCGTCTGCGGCACGTGCAAGTTCATCTCATCACCGTCGAAATCGGCGTTGTACGGAGACGTCACCGACAGGTTCAGACGGAAGGTGGAGTACGGCATAACACGGACACGATGACCCATCATGGACTCCTTGTGCAGCGAAGGCTGACGGTTGAAGATGATGTAGTCGCCGTCAATCAGATGCCGCTCCACCTTCCAGCCGTACTCGAGCGAGATCTGGCCCGCACGACGGTGATGGCGCAGATCAATGCGCGTGCCGTCGGAGCGGATCACGTACTTGGCACCGGGGTGCTCGTTGGGACCATTCTGCACCAGCTGGTGCAGGCGGCTGATGTTGTAAGGTGTAACAGTCTCCGGGTACGTGAGTGTGCGCGCAATGCTGCGCGGCACACCGACCTCGTCGAGCGAGATGTTGGCGTCGCCCGTGATGACAGTACGTGCCGAGAAATCGACACGCTTACCCATCAAGTTGCCACGGAGGCGACCCTCCTTGCCCTTGAGACGGGCGCGGATGGCCTTGACGGGACGGCCACTCTTTTGCAGGGCGCGCGGAATGGCAGCGATGTCGTTGTCCATGTAGGTGGCGACGTGGTACTGCAGCAGCTGTTCGAAATCGGACGAGATGTGCGCGGGCGAGCCCTCGTTGATGGCCTGCTTGACGTTGGCGTTGGCACGAATAATATCACCCAGCTTGAAAGTCAAGTCATCTTCGTTTCGCATGCCGGTACCGGTGCCGTCCATGGAGATACTCGGACGCACCGGCGGGGGTGGCACGGGCAGGACCGTGACCACCATCCACTCGGGACGGGCGTAGTCGACATTGAGACCCATGTCACGGATGTCGGACGTGCTGATGCGGCGCATGATATTGAGGGCCATCTCGGCCGTCAGCATCTTCTTCTCCTTGACCTTGCCGCCCTCGTCGCGTTCCACCTCATAGTGAGACCACAGCTGCAGGCCGGTCTGGCGCACAGCGGGCTGGGTGTTGCCGCAGCCGCCATGGTTGTGCGGCGCCTGCTTGCCCAGCTTGCTGCCTGGGTTGGGGTCAAATTCGTCGTCGTTCTCCGACTTGGCCTCGTTCTCGCAACGCTTCTTCTTCTTGCAGCACTCCCAAACGCGCTGGAACCGAGCCTTGGGGTCGCGTGTGTTCACAGCAGCCAAAAACTCAGGATCCGTCTGTAGTAAGGGGAGGGACAGGCGAAGAAAAGAAGTTTCAGATTAGCACAAATTTCACCCAGAAAGAAAGAAACCCAAAAACAAACCCGGGACGTGGCAAGGCAGGCTTGCAAAATGAAACCATATCAGAAACACGTTCCAGGGAAATTTGCTCTCAAGTACTAACCCGATCGGCGAGAACCATGCTGCAGTTGTGGCAGACGATCTCGAGGACCTTCTTGGTCTTCTTGATGAAGCCCGGGTGGTAGACGGGCTTGGCCAACTCGATGTGGCCAAAGTGGCCGGGACACTCGGACATGTTCTCGGTACACGTCTTGCACTTGAAACCGCGGTCGACGGAACCGAGCAGGGGATCGTTGACACCGCCATCACGCGGCTTGGTCTTGGTTTCGTCCATAGCCTCCGGATAGATGATGTGCGCGACACTCATATTCTTGATCTCTTCGGGAGACATCATGCCAAACTGAATCTCCTCAATGGTCTTGAGGGGCGCACTCGAGTGCGCAAAGTAAAGGTTGGCCATGGTTGCGGTGGTCGGGGCGCAACGCGCGTCGATCGATGCGGTCGCAGAACGGGGAGGAGTGGACGGGGCTTGTCGTCGAGACGGATGCGCGCAGCGATGACGAAATGGCGCGAGAGATCACAAAAGGAGAGTGTATGTCGAGACGCGTTGGAAGAAAACGAGCAGGAAGAACGGAGATCGACGTCAAAGTGAAGCGTGAAGAAGCCGAGAAAGACCGGTGAAGTAGACGAGGACGAAAAGGACAGAAGAGAGGTCGGAAAAAAGGGAACACAAGGACCAGAGAGAGAAAGAAATCAACCCTGGATTCGTAATGTCGTGATGCGCGCGAACGCGAAAAACACGGTCGTCAAGGAAACAACAAAAAAGAACGGCAAGGATACAAACGGACAACCGTTGCGATGCGAGCGCGATACGCGAGAAGGCCAGAGACGAGCTGGGTCCTCGATCACGATGCACGCGTCGATGGTGTTGATCCTGGATGAACGATGGCAGCCGAGTGCGCGTACCGTCAAAACACCTCACACAAAACAACGTCCTCAAGCCCGAACGACTTCACAGACAACCCCCCGGGGCCCCAACAGGGAGCGAGCGTGCCTCAACGGCGACGAGGAGCTGAAATCGGCGCCAATGTGTCGATAAAACCGTGCGAGGCGGCGATGACTTGTCGAAGAGATGGTTTCGTGGTGTTTTGATGCTTTTTGCTCTGTCGCTCAAAGACGAATAGCGAGACAAAAAGCCGTCAGCGCTGGTCGTGGCAGGCTGAAACAACGGTAAAAAAATAGAGAAATCGATCGCGGAGAGATGAACGACGCGGTTTTCGATGGCGAAGACGCGCGGGCGACGGTGGTGGTGGAGGGGAGGGATGGCGATGCGGATAACGAGGATGTTGCGAGAAGGAGAAAGTGAGGCCAAAAAAGAAGCGCCACGCACGGCGAGAGGGCAGGGAAAAACTTCGCTCCCTTCCTTCCTCCTGGGAGGCGTTGAGCGTGTTCCAAAAAGTCGCCTAGCCGAATGAGGCTTAGCCTTTCTCCTTTTTGGAGTCTGCGAAAGGAGATCACGTGAGGTAGATGATACTTTAAAGGTACATGGACTGATTGGTTCTCAAGTCCTCTGCCTATTGTGGTGCCTTGTGGGCTGCGGCTCCCTGCCCTGGCCTTGCCCTCTATTTGCGCTGAATGCAAGTACCCAGCAAGTACCTCGGTCCTGGAAAATAAGCTCTTCGCAGCTGCCCCCAGAAGAGACCCACACGCCACCCAAAGCAGGGCGGTTGCCTATTCGTACCGTGCACAGTGAGTCAAGCGGCAGGAGCGCAATAAGGGGCGGTGGTTGCCACCTAAAGTGGGAGGCGCGATTGGATGTCAGGTGTTGCCCCCTATTCAGGCCAAAACGACACTAATGGGGCATTTTCAACGCGCCTTTGTCGATGCTTTTCCACAGTTCGCGCACGCCATCGCGACCGGAAACAGCTTGCGCGAGCCCGAGTTGCTTTGTTTATACGAACCAACAGACGGAGGCTCCGCTTTCAGAGTTCCTCGACATACAGCGCAAACCGAAATGTTGGACAGGTACATTCAACAAGCCGAACAAAGCCAATAAACAATAATTGTTTGCAAAGACGTTGAATCATTCCAGATGGTCCCTTCCCGGCGCATGCCCCAAACCCGATGCGCCAAACGCCTCGCAACCATGCCGGTGTGAGATAAGACAAAAACAAACGACAGTAATAAATAAGCACCGGCACCACCCCTCACCTCCTCCTTGTCCGCCCGCCTTTGGCGGCCTTCTTTGTGCTCGCGGAGATGCGGTCCTCGGCCGTCGCGCCGTCCGCCTCGAGGTCGACGCTTTGGCTGTCGCCGGGGCTGCGGCGGCGCATCGTGCCGGTGGAGACGGCGATGAACTCTTCTTCGCTGTCGGACTCGCCGAGGTCGTAGAGAATGGGCATGCGGAAGGCAGGGCGGGTCGTGAGGCCGTTGGTGGAGGCGGGTGTGGGAGTCGTCGTCGACGTCGACGTCGACGTCGCGTCCTCTGGGGGTGCGCCTGGCAGCGCGGCTGCCGACAGGTACTCGGCCGCGGCCGCCGGCAGGTCCTCGTCGGACTGCTGCTCGACCGTCAGGACGTCCACGTCCTCGTCCTCGAGGTCGAGACGGCGCTTGGTGATTTCCTCTTGCGGGTGCACGTCAAACTCGTCCTCGCGCTCGACGTAGATCTCGTTCTCCTCGACCTCGGCAAAGTCCGGGGCGAGGGCGGACCACTTCTGCGGGCTGGTGACGGACCAGATGTTAATGCGTCCCGTCTCGAGCCCGCAGGCGGCCAGCAGTGCGCGGTGGGGGTGCCACTCGATGACGCCCTGCTCCTCCTTGGGGCCCTCGAGCATGCGCACGAGCGAGCCGTGGTTGCGCTCCCAGATGTAGAGCTCGTGGTTGTTGTACGTGGACGCCGACACGTACTCGGCGGTGGGGCTGAGGGCGATGTGGTTCCACGACAGGCGGTTGACGACGTCCTGGAACTTGTGCTCCTCGGGCAGCTGGATGGTGTCGGGGTCGAGGTCCGGGCTGGCGAGGTTGGGCATGTGGAGGGAGCGGATGATGCGGTCCTGGGAGTTGGCCAGCAGGATCTTGCCGGAGCTGTTGAGGCGCAGCGTGGTGACGACGCTGCCGCAGGCCTTTTTGGAGAAGATGACGTCGCGTGTTGTGGCGTCGATGATGTTGATCCAGCCCTTGCTGGTGGCACTCAGGATGTGGCCGCCCGAGGCGGCGTAGATGGTGACGGTGGTCATCTGCTTGGCGTCCTCCTTGGCCCACTTGTCGCGCTGGGCGGTGTCGTCGGTGTCGGGGCGCTTCGGGCGCGAGGGGAGCACGTACTTGACGTCAACAGGGTCGGTGATGTCGACAAGGAGGGCCTGGTCTTCGTAGATGGAGGCGACAAAGTGTGTTCTGGTAGGAAACGGTGTCAGTTCCACTCTTTTTCTCCCCCCCTCTCCCCCCTTCCCCTCTCTGTTCTCTCTCTCCTCCCAAATGCATTCCACTCACGTTTTCCATGGATGCAGTTCGGCAATATAGACGGGCGCTTTGAAGCGCACCTCGCGATGCTTGCGGCCGTCTTGGAGATCCCACAGAACCGCCTTCCAGCCCTGGCAGGCCGACAGCAGGTAGCGGCCGCAGCGCGACCAGCTCAGCGACGAGATGCTGCGTGAGTGGCCCCGCAGCTTCCGCGCAACACCCATGGTGTCGAGGTCCCAGACGACAACGGTGCCATCGACACGGCCGGAGGCGAGATAGTCGCCTTTGCGGTTGAAGCGCAGGCAGGTGGCATGGCCGGAGCGGATGGTGTTGGTGATGTGTTCGGGGTAGTCCTGCAGCAGGTAGTCCTCGGAGAGGAGGAAATTCATCGTGGGAGGGCGTGGGGGCGGCCGACGGCGACAAACAAACTGGGAGAAGGTCGTCGTCGTCCGAAAAACAAAAACAAAAAAAGAGAGCCAAAACCAATCGCAGATTTAGCGGTCGCGGGGTGGGACAGGACAGTTCAGTAATGCGCGATACAGGGGCCAGCTGCGTCCTGTAGCGTACCTACGTTCGTCCAATCAGAGGCGGCAGTGGCGCGCAGTCTCTAGTGGTTAGTGCCGGCCCCGAGTGACGCTGCAGGGGTGTGTCCCCCCCAAGCGGCCGGGCCGCCTAGCGCTGTAACAAAGGCCGAAGCGCCGGCAGCCACTCATCGCCCCTCCTTTCACACCTCCTCGCATCCGACCTGGTCTGTTCAATGACGTGTGACACCGACAATCTGCTTCTCGCTCCTCTACATGCCACTTTTCTCGGACCTCTGTTCGTGGGGCTTCATTGATCTGGACATCCAGCACAACTTTGGACGGACACACGACACTCGCGGCGACAGAAAATGGCCAATTCAAAGTAGGTCGTCAGAGAAGAGGCGGCTCGAGAGGACGAAAACCACAAAGACACAGAGACTCAGACGACTGACCCTCTCCTCTCCCCAGGTACGAGTACGTTCGCCTCTTTGAGCAGCCCGACACGCTGCTGCCGAACACGTGGATCGTGGTGCGCATCGACGGCCGCGGGTTCACCAAGCTCTGCAACACGTACGGCTTCGCAAAGCCCAACGACAAGAGGGCGCTCGATCTGATGAATGCCGCCGCCAAGGCCGTCATGGCGGACCTGCCGGACATTGTGCTGGCATACGGCGTCAGCGACGAGTACAGCTTCGTGTTCCACAAGACGTGCCAGCTGTTTGAGCGGCGCGCCAGCAAGCTGGTGTCGACGGTGGTGTCGACGTTTACGGCCTTTTACCTGCATCTGTGGCCGACCGTGTTCTCTGGTGGGCTGGTCGACGACGTGCCGCTGGTGGCACCGCTGCTGCCGACGTTTGACGGTCGGGCCGTCTGCTACCCGAGCGTGCAGAACCTGCGGGACTACCTCAGCTGGCGGCAAGTGGACTGTAAGTTGGGAGAGATTGGGGGGGGATTTTATTCTTGCGCCCACGTCCTTTTACTAACACTCTACCCCACACTCTACCTCCCAGGTCACATCAACAACCTCTACAACACAACCTTCTGGGCTTTGGTCCAAAAAGGCGGCATGGACAGCGTCGAGGCAACAGAGCTTCTCAAGGTAGGTGGCTACAGAGATGGAAATGTTTGTTGGACTATCCCCATTTTGCTGACCTTCTAGGGCACATTCGCGGCCGATAAGAACGAGATCCTCTTCTCGCGATTTCAGATCAACTACAACAACGAGCCCGAGATGTACAAAAAGGGCAGCGTCGTCTTTCGTGATGTAAGTGGAGAGCGGACGAGTGGCGATGAATCATATACCGCTGCTACCTATAGAGCTAACACAGAGAGTACGAGCTGGTCGACCCTGCGAACACCAATGCCGCGCAAACCGCCGCGGCTGCCGACAACCAGGCCGAGCCGCCAACACTGTCCAAGTCCAAGGCGGAGACCGACAAGAAGCGGCGGGCCAAGGCGCGCATTACGGTCGAGCACATGGACATTATCAAGGACGAGTTCTGGGACCGCCGGCCGTGGCTGCTGACAGGCCAGCCGGGCACGCTGCCCAAGCAATTGTAGGGTGGTTAACAGACGGTCGGTGTTGTGGCTGCCTCCAACTCCGTCGGTGTGCTACCTTTCTGTTTTTTTTTCGCATTTTCACCTTGTCAAGCTTCCGTACTAGACACACAATACCCAATATTCGTTGTATAAAACTCCAGACCGCTTTTGTTGGTCCTATGCCATGCTCGCTGTGATACCCAAGAAAAACATGTACGAAACAAGACAGGGCGAGGAGAAAGGACAGAGGCACCCCAGAGTCCACTGTCACAATGCCTATGCGCTGGCCTTTGCCACTTTCTGTGCCTTTGGCGCCTTCTCGGCCGCCTTCCTCAGCGCCTTCGCCTCTTTCTTCGCGGCCTTTTTGGCAGCCATCTTGGCCTCCTTTTCTTTTGCCTTTTCGGCCGCTCTCGCTTCCCTCTTAACCGTCTTTTTGGCTGTCTTTTTGGCCGCCTTTTTGGCCGCCTTTTCTGCTGCCTTTTCTATTCTCCTCTGCGCCCTCTTCTCTTCTTTCTTTCTCCGCTTCGCCTCGTCTTTTTGTGCCCGCCGCTCCTCCTTGCTGTCAGACCCTTGTTTCCTCCGCTTCTTTTCCGTTTTCTCTTCTTTTCTCGTCTCGTCGTCGTCGTCTTCACGTCGTTTCCGCTTCCCCGTCGTCGTCTTGCCGGGCTTTGTCGTGTCATCCCGCTCGGGCGTCGTCTCGGCGGTGTTCGCCTCGCTGGCGCTCGTGGCACTCGTGGCACTCGTGGCACTCGTCGAACTCGTCGAACTCGTCTCCGCGACCTCCGCATCCATCGTGCCCTCAATCGTGCCGCCCCGCACAAAGTTGGCGTACAGCCCGTAGGCTCCGCGGTATTTGCTATAGCCCTTGTTGCCGCTCAGCATCTCGAGCCGTGTCGGCCCGGCCGGCGTCGGCGTGGCCGTGCCATTTGTGCTCGAGCCCGTCCCCGGCGTGCCCAGGTTCTTCAGTTGCTGGTCGAAGGCGTCGAGCCACCACTGGTCGGTCGCGGCCGCCTTTCTGTGAACGGAATCGGTGCCGAGGCCCTGCTTGTCGTCTTTGCGCGAGAGCAGCAGCGGACGCGCCAGGCCGGACGAGTCGTCGGAGGGGTGCAGCGTGTGTCCGAGGCCGCGCCAGCCCTGCTTCTTGAGGTAGACGCTGGCGTCCATTGAACGGACGAGAAGCGAGAAGAAAGATACGTGAAAAAGCGAGAATGGACTGTGGCGTTCTGGTGGCTAGGTATATAATCGATCAAAATGCCATCCTGAAGAATCTATAGTGTAAAGCAATGTATCTGTATTCTAATTCGCGCTTCAAGAAGCGCCGTGCGTGGTCGTGGAGGTGGTCGTGCAGACAGAACGTATGGGAGAAAGCGCCCAAGAAAATCCTCCCTGAAAATCCCCAGACGTGCGACCTTATTTTTCTGCCGGATTTTTTCTCCTCAACTTTTATGTGGGTCCACTCCCCGCCTTATCAGGCCTTCTGTGTCGTTATCAAAATCCCACTCACATTTTCTAAGCTACACAATACGACGATTTAGAGCATAAACAAACGACGCTCCCTCCATCTCATCAACCTCCGTCATCTCAATTCCAACGCAGAATCTGCGACGGCCACCGCAAAAACGGATCTGCTGCAGTTGTTGCCCAATCCAGAGTTTTGGTATACATCTTGCGAATGCTCACAATGGCCTCAGTGCGCTCCAAGTCGACACCAATCGCTCTCGACATCGACTCGAGAAAAGAAATGCCAGCGACCCAGGCCAAGATGCAGACGACAATCCACGCCAAAGCCAGGCGACGCATCGACCGGAGCGTGCGTGCCCGGCGGCGTGCCGTGCGCACAATCTCCACGTACTCGAACAGTTCCGGCCAAGCTTCGTCGTCCGCCGCGTTGTCCGCCGCGTCATGAGAATCAAGTGGGCCGCGTTCCGACACTGCTGCATCGGCCTCATCGTCGTCATCGTCGTGGCCGCCGTTGCCGCCACTTCCATTCCTGCCACCACTGCCGCCGCCGCCTTTCAGTTGCGCACCGTAATAGTACGCGTTGTGGCTCTTGGTGAGAATGGTCTGTGTGGCACTGCGAACGTCTGTGCGTCGGCTGTTCCAGAACGGCCTGAGGCGCGCGATACGGGGCCAGAGGACGATCTTGATCTTGGCTGCGTGGATGTACGTCGCCCGCTTGTCGCTGTCGCTGTAGCGCGCGTCGCCCACCTGTCCGCCTCCGGCCGCTGCGGCCTCGGCGGCCTCGGCGGCCAGCGCCTTCGCCTCGGACCGGGCGTACACGTAGTCGTCGGCCTCCCGCTCCTGGTCGACCTCCCATGGCGCACCCGGCAACGGGAACTCGACCTGGAAGATGCTCGGCGACCAGGCCATGCACAGCGATGCGTAGCCCGCGAGGGCCACGACGTCGTGCAGCCGCTGGTAGAACACGGGCAGGCTGGGCGCCTGTGATGCGTTCTCAGAGAGCGCCCGCTGCAGGTTGAGCAGCGGCAGCAGCAGCTGGGCGGTGTGCGCCGTCACGCGTGCGACCTCGGCCCAGAAAAACGGCGTCAGCACGCGGCCGCCGGCCTCGGCACCCAGGTAGTACTGCACCTCCTCGCAGCGCTTGAACTTGCGCAGGTAGCCCTCGTCCTTGAGCATGATGCGGTCCCACTGCCCGAGCGCGTCCTGCTGCTCTGCCGTGCCGCCAAACAGCAGCGCCGAAAACACGTGCTCGTCGAGCGTTTTCGCCAACACGCCCTGCGCCACGAACGCGCGCTGCCGCGCGTCCTCGAGCAGTGCATCCCAGCTGCTGCCGCGCGTCCCGTCGAGAGGGTCCGGGCAGGCAATCTCCCCGGCATAATAGATAAACGCCGGCGAGAGATCCGCGGCGGCCCAGGGACTCTGTGCCGGTGCGGTGGCGCCCGGCTGCAGGACGAGACGGTCGACGCCAAACGTGGACGCGCACAAGTCTTCGGACAGCTCATAGAGCGTGCTGAACAGCACCTCGAACCATGCGTCGTCCTTCTTGCGGCCGGCCGTGTGCGGCATGCCGAACCACAGTCGCAGCGGCCGGTAGCCAAGAAGATCGTGCGGCAGCGCGACGGGGCGGCGCTTGTTTCTGTCCTCCGCATCGCGTGGCTCCCACCAGCGCTCGCCAAGGCCCAGGATCTCAGTGGTCTCGCGGGTAAACGTCGGGTAGAGTCGCTCTTGAAACCGTGTCGGGTCCGGGTTGACGTCAGACTCGGCGGCCATGCCGGGCATGGCGGCTGCATGCGTCTCGGCGACTGTTGTCATCGTAGAAAGCTGCTCGTAGGGTTGCTGTGGCGTGTTGTAGATTGCTGGAGAGTGGTGTTTTGACGATCTGTTTTAAAGTAAAAGATGCATATTGTGCGTTGTAAATAAAGGGCTTTAAAACAAGCTGGCACAGAACGGTCTTTTTCCGCCGCTCCCAGTCGTATCCACGCTGTTCCCAAAACAGCTGCATAGATGAGTCTTGTCGAATCAGGACAGCATTCTCGTTCGGTGCTGTCCCTTGCAGACAATACCATGAAAGAAGTGTTGGCTCTGTTGGACAACAAAGAAAGCCGCTTTGGGCATTTGCATCCCTTCACAGTCTGTTGGCATCGAGAGACAGTGTCAGTGAATGGTGAGATAGAAGAATAGCGATTTGTTAAAAATAAAATGAATAGAAAGAAACTTTCTTGTAAAGCAGAAGAAATATGTTGTAAGAGGTCACTTTATTTTATGTGTGATTTCCGGGTAGTAGTGAGCCTTTATGACCTATAATCATAGAGGGTTTCTTGGTTTTTATTTCTTTTTGAAAAAGGACTGGAAATGATTAAGTAAACTAATGAAGATCAGTAGATATACTGTCATGAGACGTCCGTCTCTTGTCTGGAGTCTATCCAAAGAATGAAGCCCTTCACTTCACACCAACTTTCCTACACAAAATCTACAGTGTCCCTCCACATTTCGACCAAGAGTCACACAAACCCAAAAGCAGTCTTATAAAATCCACAAAATCCAGAACAACTACGAATATTATTATCAGAAATTGATCATCCCGCGAAATGTCAAAAGGTGACCTATTCATATGCCGTACCTCTTATAACCAGTGACAAGCTGTCCATTCTTGCCTAATATTCCAGGCATCAATTGTCGCAGCTGCGATGTAGAGCCTAGCTTCCGTACGCGCCCCACTATACAGCGCTAAATTGCCCCCTGTCACCACGCGCAAAGAACATTAAAAATTAAATATATCTTTTTTTTTCTTCGGCGCCACCACCACAAAACCACGAAACCACCGCCAGGCAATCCAGCCAACCACAGACCATCATCTGCAACATCGTCCAGTCCGAAACTTTTCTCGCTTCCTTTTGACTCCTCTGTCATCTCCACACGATAGCATCGCATCACGCACCACCGCCCAACGCACCCGCTTTGACTCTTTGCCCGGTGCAAACAGTCATTCGCACTTGCTGTCTCCTCTCGCCCCTCTCCGCTATTCTCTCCGGCCGCGCCTTCCCTCCGCGACCGCCTTGTACTGCGTGCAAGAGCCAACCGCCTTCCCGCAGCTCGCGCGACACTTCCTTCCCTGGCAACCAGCGCACTCCTGCCTGCTGTCTTTGTTGTCTTTGTTGTCTTTTGACGTTACCCAGTCATCTCGCGTCACGACTGTTTCTCACCTTTACCCGTCTCTCCTCTTCCCTCAACGTCACTTTTCGATCATCTCGACTTGCATCACGCGCCTCCCACGCCCAACTCTTCAAACCACACAAATTACACAACCTACAAATCCGACATCATGGCACAAGTCGACCTCACCACCATCCCCATCTCGCCCGAAGGAGGCAACGTCGCCGCCGATGCTGCCGACTCCAAGATCGACGACATCACCGTCTTCCACGACAAGGAGAACTTTACCGTCAAGCACCCGCTCATGCACAGATGGACCCTTTGGTTCACCAAGCCCGCAAGCGGGAAGGTGGGTCTACGGCCTTTGGAAGGCAGCGCCTGCTTATCCTCACGAGATCACCTGCTGACACACAGGATAGGGCGACAACTGGAACGACCTGCTGAAAGAAGTTATTACCTTCAACTCGGTTGAGGAGTTCTGGGGTATCTATGTACGTCTACTGCCACCGTCTTTGGCTTCTTTGGTTTCTCTCACGTTTGTCTCGGCTTCAACACTGACCTCCCCCCCCCCGCCTGTACAGAACAATATTGCCTCGGTCTCGGAGCTGGCCCTCAAGTCCGACTACCACCTGTTCAAGGAGAACGTCCGCCCCGAGTGGGAGGATGCCCAGAACAAGCACGGCGGCAAGTGGTCCTACTCCTTCCGCGACAAGCGCAACGTCGACATTGACGAGATGTGGCTGCACACCATGCTCGCCGCCATTGGCGAGACCCTCGAGGGCGAGGACGACGACGAGGTCATGGGTGTCGTCGTCAACGTCCGCAAGGCCTTCTTCCGCATCGGCGTCTGGACCCGCACCATTGGCAAATCGATCCCCGGCCGTGGTGACGGCGACACCGCCGGCGGCAAGGGTCGCTCCCCCGAGAAGGCCCGCGACATCCTCATGGCGATCGGTCACCGCTTCAAAGATGTCCTCAAGCTGCCTGCCAACGAGCAGCTCGAGTTCTCTGGCCACCTCGACGCACAACACAGCGGCAGCACACGAGCCAAAGCCAAGATGGTGGTTTAAGGAAAGGGTTGGTGCGGTGGGATGAGAAGCATGGAGATATACGGATGGTAATGGGAGGAGTGTGGGGATGTTGTCTTACACATCAAGGTGACGAACCCATTCCGTACAATGGGATGGTTGGCAGTGCAAGACAGGCGTACAGCGAGACTCCCTGGGTCTGGCCCACACCCTGTCTTGTCGTCTTTGTCTCTCGACTACGTCACGGTCCGATGTTCGATCCATTTGTGCATCGCGCACGCTATATATTTTACGGGATTTTGAGGACCAGAACGGAAATACGGACAAGAACCGAGAAACGGGAAACGGAAAGAAGGAAACGGAAAAGAAAATTAAAATCCTCTGCCAAAAAAAAGAAGAAAATCGACCTTTCTTCGCGCTGCAACACCTTTGATTCCCGGACTGCCTTTGGACTGCCTTTGTACCTTGCCTTTGCTTTTTTGTCAAGTATATGGGGTGCCTGATTTGGTCTTTGATTTCGGGAATGGGTTTTCGTTTTATGCTGGCTGTTGCTGGCTGTCTATTTCCTATTTTTCTGTTGCGTCGCGAGGGCAGAGGCACAAAAGCATTACTGTGATATGATGCCACCAGAGATTGTTGGTGTTAGCAGGCGGACGTTCTGCCAAAGCACAGTTGAACAAACAAAATGAGAAACGGGGAACTTGGTATGAACGCTGTGCTCTGCATTGTTGAATGTGAATGATCCATTGGCCTTGTGTGCATGTCGGTGACTTCCACGACACACAGTTATCAGTTGCCCTCTACAAGCTACAAACTCACGAACAATTCCATTGAGTTCTCTGGCCGTCTCTCAAACCGTAATATCTATGTGCCATCGTTTCTCTCTCTCCGCCAAACGAGACAATAAGAAAGCGTCTGCAATCCTAGCTGCCCCTTCGCTTGATTTGCTGGGGGGTTGTCTTCATGGCATGGCCTGTTTGTTGTAGACCCCTGGCATCTTTCTCTTAACACCGATTCCGGCATACGACGGAATGCGGAATATACGCTCTCCTTGTTACCCCAGAATTACCACCCCGGAATCCCCCACTCTCTGAGATGTTATTTAGGGAAGGAGATAGCGACAGATCGGCAAGTGACGTACAGAAGGTAGCTGGGAAGGGACGCGAGCAGGTGCAACTACGGCAGGAACTACGTATTGGTCTCTTACGGTTCCCTACACATATGGTGTTCTCTTGATCCAGCACGTGTAATTCTTCATCCTCACCTGCCGACCTAAGCTCCCGAAGCTCTCTGGCCCCTTCTTAATTCAGCGGCATCGCTAGTGTGGGATACACGCGACCTCGTCTTGCGGGGAAGGGGCGGAGAGTACGTATGTTCTTTCCTGTCCGAGCTAAACTTCCTTCTTGCCTCTGATGATCGACGCCGATAAGCGGTGTTTATGGCAACTTCCTTGTGCATGGCGCCCCATAGCGCTATGCACCTTTGTATCACGTCTCTATGTAGTTCCTTGACCTCGACGTTTGACCCAAACCAACGAACCTCCCTTTCCATCCCGCTCCTCTTCTTTGCCCATCGCTATCCACCACTACCCATCGGCGATACCACGATGTTGACAAATGGGGAGACGACGTGGAAACGAGACGACTATCAACGACAGGGCTGTTTGCAGTTACACACAGTTGTATACATCGGGTACGATGGCCGGCATCTATCTATCTACGTCGACCTATCAGCATAATGGAGACGACGGACCTGCCACCAACCTCTCGGGGTTTTGAATCTTTTAATATTTAACACTTGTGTTCCACTCAACATTCTCCTCCAGCGTCAAACAGGACTACGTCACCTCTGGGCAACCCTTGTGCTCTCGTTTTATTCCCATATTTGCTTGTAACTATTCCAACTATCCACCATCAACTTTCTTGCCTTTCCTCCACTTCTGTCTCTAGACACCTTGACGATGGCGGACCTCGAAAAGACGGCGTCGGCCCCGGCGCTCGCAGTCGAAAACAACGCAAAAATCGGCAGCGTCGCGACCAACCCGCCCAAGGGCAGCCATTCGGGCCTCAAGCACGCAGACACGAACAATGCCGACGCGGCCCTCCTCTTCTCCCAGGCACACGCCGCCGACGCGGTCGCGTTGACACCGGAACAGGAACGACGGCTGCTGCGCAAGATTGACTGGAACCTGATGCCGCTGCTGTGTATAGTCTACGGCCTCAACTTCCTGGACAAGACAACCGTGTCGTACGCTTCGGTGATGGGGTTCAAGGCGCACAGGGGATACCCCCCCCTCCTGCCCCCCCCCTCCTCTCCCCCCGACTTACCCCCAGTACTAACAAACCAGGACGACGTCCATCTCATCAACCAGGATTACTCCTGGGTGGCCAGCATGTTCTACTTTGGCTACCTCGTCTGGGAGTGGCCAACAAACTACCTCCTGCAGCGGCTGCCGCTGGCCAAATGGTCGGCGGCCAACGTCATCGCGTGGGGCATCGTGTTGTGCTGCATGGCCGCCGTCAACAGCTTTGCGAGTGCCATGGCCGTGCGGTTCCTTTTGGGCGTGTTTGAGGCCGCTGTCAGCCCCGGGTTTGCCCTCTTCACGTCGCAGTGGTACACAGTGAACGAGCAGGGCTCCCGCGTCGGCATCTGGTTCGCCTTCAACGGCATCGGGCAGATTGTCGGCGGCTTCGTCGCGTACGGCATTGCCGTCGGCACGAAAAGCCACCCTCTGGCGGGCGGCAACCTGCACTCGTGGCAACTGCTGTTCTTGGTCATTGGCCTTTTCACGGCCGCGGTCGGCGTTGTCTTTCTGTGGATCATGCCCGACAACCAAATGAATGCGCGGTTCCTGACCGAGGAGGAGCGCATGCAGGCGATTGAGCGCATCCGGGTCAACCAACAGGGCATTGGCAACAAAAACTTCAAGATGTACCAGCTCAAGGAGGCGCTGACGGACCCGGTGGTGTGGGCGCTCGTGTTTTATGGTCTTGTGGCCGACATCCCAAACGGCGGCATCACCAACTTTTTTTCGCAGCTCATTGTGTCGTTTGGCTTTACAAACGAGCAGTCCCTGCTGCTGGGCGCCCCCGCCGGCCTGATCGAGGCGGCTGCACTGGCTGGCTGTGGCATTCTGGGCGACCGCCTTCACAACCGGCTGCTGGTCAGCATTGCGGGTGTGGCGGCGTCGTTTATCGGCATGCTGCTGGTGGCCGTGCTCAACAACTCGCCGGGGCAGCGCATCGGCCGCCTGATAGGATGCCTTTTGATGCAGATGAGCCCGACGTCGTTTGTGGCGCTGCTGTCCCTGATTGCGACCAACATTGCGGGCTGGACAAAGAAGACGACGGTGGCGGCCATGTACCTGATTGCGTACTGCGTGGGCAACATCATCGGTCCGCAGGTGTTCCGGGCCAAGGACGCGCCCGACTATCGGCCGGCTGAGATTACAATCCTGGTGTGCTACGCGCTGTGTATTGTGGACGTCTTGTTTATCTACTTTTGGTGGCGGCGGCAGAACGCGCTCAAGGTGCAGGCGCGAGCCGCGCCGGGTTACCGCAAGGTGATGGGGCAGGAGTTTTACGACCTGACCGACCGTGAGAACCCAGAGTTCAACTATGCTCTGTAGCTGTAGAGGGGTCGGGTACATTCGAAAGACATGTTGCACGTTGCTTTAACGTTGGTCGCGTGCTGTTTGATATTGGACGTTGAAGAAACCTACCTAGAGTGACGCCACTAGCAACCGCCGGCTCCACCGAAGATCAGTGGTCGCGACGACAATCGTTGGCGTCTTCTTCAAACTTGTGTTTCCTCTTACTTCCTCTGGCTTGTGAAATAGACGAGAACGTAGGAGAAAGACAACGGCAATGTGGTCGGTAGCAAACTTTCGCAACCGAAGTCGATGGAGTCGTCGCGAACACGTATATCATGACAAGCAAAAGAACATGCATATCAGCATACACTGTTTGACAAGGCGAAAGGTAAAGGAATGGATATGCCCAAGTACAAAAAAAAAATGAAATAAAAACGCTGTATCCAATTAAGAAGAGACAACCCGCAGGCGCACACAATATCGGTGCGCTTCATCGGCACCCATCACTTGGAAGGTGGCAAATGCGACTAGGTCACTGATATTTTCGTAGTCGACATTCAGCACTATGGAAAATATTGCTTGTAAGTGTGCTTGTAAGTGTGCTTGGGCCATGCTGAGCGCGATGCGGATCGTCTAAGGCGGCGACGATGGCTTTATCAGATCATGTTGTTGTCCATCCAATTCCAACCAGGCTGGAATCGTCGAAGAGTGAGCATAAACCTTTTCAAAATAAATATTAGTTTTATTCAAATCTTGTTGGGAGGCAAACACCGAAAAATGAAACGAAGACAACCACTGGAAACGGAGAGAGCCCACCAAACAGGACTCAAATCCACACAATCTCATAACCGCTGACAACGTTCGTTCATCGCTGTATTCGCCGGCACCTCTTCTGGCCCCGTCGCTGGTACGGGGTTGCTCAGCTCATTCAGTGTCGATCTCCCGTCACTCAACTGGGTTTTCGTCATTGGAGTGTTTTTTGCGCCTCGAGATCTCGTGATACCTTTGTCACCGTCCCTCCCTGCCCTTCATTGCTATTGTCGCTCGTCGACGCTGATGCCGTTCTCGGGCCCGGGATAAAAATAATGACAAAAAGAGGCGGTTGTTTCCTTCCCACTCAACAGGTTTGTCATTGCCAAAAGAGGTGCATTGCATATGCTCGATGCGGAGTGCATGTGCTGAAATATGCCGGCCGCTGCATTCTGTTGGAGATGCAACGGCCTGCAGAGAAGGGGGCGTGAGCAATGCAAAATGGACAAAAAGAGGAGAAAATTTCCGGTAAAAGTTTGGTAGTGTGAGCGAGGACGTTAACAAGTGAGGCAATGGTTGCGTTGCGTGGCATTGCACGACCAATAGCCAGTGATTGCAACGGTCGCAGCATGGGTGGTGGGTGTACTGCGGCTCGTTGTGATTGACCAACGTGCAGCTAAACCATGGGCATTCGGCCATCTGCCACCGGAAGAGTGCTCCGTCCCGCACCGGCACTGAGAAGAAAGCGACGGCCAAGAGGACGAAATATGGGATATCTCCGCCTCGCTCTGGACCATTCTGTTTTGAGTGCTTTAGATACCTTATTGTCTCGTCAAATTTGCGAAGGCGATCGAGGAAGGAATAAAATACATCACCCGTCGTTGAGAGTGGGAGGCATATTGCATGACATAAAGAAGTCGCAAGGACAACTCAGCTCCTCGGCTTTTGCCAGGTCGTATTGTTGAGAAGTGGATGCTGCATTTCCGTATTAGTTGCCTGCAGCTCGTTCGTCGGCTTACTACGTCACGGCATCGTACAGAGGCGAACGTGTTCCGCCGACGGCTCCAGACCTGCAGAAATTTTCAAGAACGTCTTAATTTTCTCTGTAGCTGGATCAGAGAGCACGCGGCCAATGAAGACCCTCTCTTGCCCCTATTGTCCTCCTCAAGGAGCCGTAAATTATCAGTATTCGGGGCCTCAGGACCTGTTGGGCAAGTCGAGACCTTTTGGTATCCAGATTCCACGAACAGGAGGAACGCTAAAACGACTGGGGAGCGGAAACTGGGGCTTGGAGAAGCTGGAGAAACTTTGATGGTCGACTAATACCACGGATCTGCATCTGGTCTGGTTGGCGGATTACCCAAAACGGCAATCCGCAGTTAAAAGGAAGCTGCACCAGCACAAGAGCGGCGAGAGATACTACTCCGTACCTCGTAGATGCAATACGTCGTAGACGTAAAATGCGAGAAACACCAAGGGAGGGGTCCGGTTGACTAGTTGTTCGCGACAGACTATTGTGTCCAGTCCGTCACGTCTGCACCAAGTACGCACAACGAACTGGCTCGGAAGAATAAAGGACGAAGCCACTGCCCTCGTGTCGTAGTCCGCAATGTCGGCGCAGCTAATTTTTTATGTTTTGAGCTGCCATGATGCTAGCTGTCTGGGCTCTGCTCCGCCATGCATTTCGGGTTGCCGGGATTTTGCACCTGTCTCTTTTGTTAGTCTCGGTCCTTCTATTTTGACTTTTCTTTGCGTCATTTCCGGTGCGTGCACTCAATAAGGGTCCGGTATGTGAAATACAGTCTGTTTGATGCTGAGCAACAAGCTCGATGTGGAGCGGCACGCGGCCTTTGCATCTGTACATCGTACTCTGCATGCTGTGCCATCGCATTGCAGCGTGCATGTACACATTGTGTGCGGTGAGCGTCTGGACTTTGTATGACCACAATAGGCAATGGACACCTGCACCACCACCCAACCATCCAACTGCGTTATGTGGGAGCCGGGTTTTTGATACGCCCAGGCTTGAAGCCACAACCACAACCACAGCCCATGTTTCAATTGACGCGGTCGTGTCTTCCGCTCAGGACGACATCCTTTGGAACCTGCTCGTCCTGCCGCCGGATGGTTTCTGCACGACATTGGGCCACGATGAGGCCAGAGGATGATCACAGAAGCCGTGAGTCTCGCATCCTGCTGCATCATCGGATGCACTGCGCAAAGGCCAGAGCCGGCATAGTCGACTTTGTTGTTATTTCTGGTCTTTTTTCCGGCTGTCGTGCCTCCTGCTTGTGGCGCCAAGATTCAAGAGAGAGGACGGGAGGGGGAGGCGATATGGATGGAAATAGTAGCCCGTAGGCCGTAGGCTGGTGACTAGCGCACGCTGTGGGTGTGAAGTGAGATGAGCAGACCCAGACTCCAAAGATGCAGAGAAGAAGTGAAGCTAATTGGGACGAAGGGGTGAGAAACAGGGAGTAGGGGAGGGGGGGTGTAAGGTGCGGAGAAAAGTGTGGAGGTGGTGAGGAGCAGCTTCGCTTCCCATCCTGTCCATGACATCCATCGTGCCTTCCTTCTTTGAGATACTCCGGTTGTGCTTGCCACGCCTGTCGCGCGCCGCGTTCACTGCCCTAAGCATTTGGCATTCCCGACCATTGTTCTTTCCGTTGATGCAATTATTTTAACTAATATTTTTTCTTGCCCTTTGTAGAAGGAGCTTGCGTGTCTCAGCACACCAGCCCAGACCCGCCTTCCCTTTTGGTGCATCCCTCGTCAACTCTTCCCCCGAGACCTCTGTCACTCCTGCCGTACTTACATCGCACTTCCTTTTCCAGGGCTGCTGCTTGTGTTCTTTCCGAAAGGAAACTATAAAGCCATCTTTGTGCCCTTTCCCCTTTCCTTTGCTTCGTTCCTTCCCTCTCTCCTTCTTAAGCGTGTTTCTCAGCATCCCCAACATCCCAAACAGAAACTACCCGTCTTCAGCAACCTTCACGAGACATACTACTCGACAGCTGCCCTCCATCCACACTCACCTGGTCACACTCTTATACTCTCACATTTTCACAAAATGGCCTCTCCAGTAAGACATCTTCTTTGCGTCGCAACACGCACTCCCTTCTCGGCAATGCGTCCGATGGCTGCTTCGGCTTTGGGCGCGGCCCCTGGCCGGCTTTTCCGACGGCAGTCTCAGCCGACGTTTGCGACCCTGACTAACAAACAGGTGTTGCCCGAGTTCAGCCTCAAGGACAAGGTGGTCGTGGTGTCGGGTGCTGCCCGTGGTCTGGGTCTGGTGCAGGCCGAGGCGATCCTGGAAGCCGGTGCACATGGTACGTCTCGCGTTCGCGCTTGGTTGTGATTTGCGATCGACGCCGTCTTTAAACGTTTTCTTTTTTTTGTGGTCTAACTTCCATCTAGTCCATGCCCTCGACCGCCTGCCCGAGCCGTCACCCGACTTTGCGCGCGTGGCCGAGAAGGCCAAGAGCCTTGGCTCATCGCTGACCTACCACCGTGTGGACGTGCGCGAGGAGGAGAAGCTCAACGACCTGATCAAGGGCATTGCCGACCAGCACGGCCACCTGGACGGTCTGGTGGCGGCGGCAGGCATCCAGCAGGAGACACCGGCGCTGGAGTACACCGGCGCAGACGTGGACAAGATGATGGCAACCAACGTGACGGGCGTGTTCCTGACGGCACAGGCGGTGGCGCGGCAGATGGTGCGGCTGGGCCAGAAGAAGGGCAGCCTCGCGCTGATTGCAAGCATGAGCGGCACGGTGGCGAACCGGGGCCTGATCTGCCCGGCGTACAACGCGTCCAAGGCGGCGGTGATCCAGCTAGGCCGCAACCTGGCATCGGAGTGGGGCGAGTACGGCATCCGGGTGAACACCATCTCGCCGGGCTACATTGTGACGGCCATGACGGAGGCGCTGTTTGACAAGTACCCGGAGCGGCGGTCGGACTGGGCCAACGGCAACATGCTAGGGCGTCTCAGCACGCCGGACGAGTACCGGGGTGCGGCAGTTTTCCTGCTGAGCGATGCCAGCAGCTTCATGACGGGCAGCGATCTGCGCATCGATGGTGGCCACTGTGCGTGGTAAGTGATGGTTCAGTGGAATGCGGTAGATGGCGATTCGAGGGGCTTGAGGGACTGACTGGGCTGGCACATTTGATTTGCATGTTTACGACTGCGTTGCTTTTCGTTGCCTTTCTGTAGAAAATACGGCGGTAATAATGAGACTCTATTCGAAACAGAGCGAAATACGTATGAACGGGGAACTTCCAAAAAGAGACTGCCGCAATGGAGTAAACCGCAAAAATAAACTCGAATCCAGTATGCCCGATACCTATGCCAACAATAAATGGGGAAAAAAGAAGAATGTGGTAAGAGAAACAACTTTTGTATAGCCGCGCCGTGAAATTACTCGTCTTCCTCTTCGTCATCGTCGCTTTCGATGTCCTCGTCATCACTCTCCAACTCGATTTCCTCCTCATCCTCATCCTCCTCCTCCTCCTCTTCCTCCTCTTCCTCCTCTTCCTCCTCTTCCTCCTCTTCCTCCTCTTCCTCCTCCTCGCCGTTGTCCTCGTCCAGCCGCGCCGCTTGCAGCTGCTTCTTCTCCTCCTGCCGCCGGGCGTCCTCCTGCTTGCGCGTCTCCTCCAGCACACGCTGCCGCTCGGCGCTCGCCTTGCGCTGGGCAACGACAAAGGCGCCGACGGGGGTCTTTTGCCAGTCAAAGTCCTTGAGGAAGGCGTCGACCTGGGTGCGGTCGCGCGGGGCAAAGGTGACGTGGGCGCGCTTGGCCTCGATGAAGGCGGCGTTGGCTTCGAGCTTCTGGACGACGAGCACGAGGCCGCTGACGACCTTGTTGTTGAGCTGACGGCCGTTCTTGCCGCCGCGCTTGCGGGCGTCCTTGATCCAGCGCTTGAGCATGATGACGACGGGCAGGGCGAACTCGGGGAAGGCGATGCTGGTGGCCCAGAGCGCAAAGTACTCGGACAGCAGCTCGACGACCTGCTCGCCGACGGCGGTCTGGTAGACGGTGGTGTGCAGCAGCGACTTGGGGGCCTTGTAGGCGACGGCAAAGTCGAGCTGCTTCTCGGTGCTGATCTTGGCGGCCTTCTTCATGTCGGCCGAGTTGAGGACCTCGAGCAGGACGGGGGCGAGCGGGATGTAGGTGCCGGTGGCGCGCGAGACGCGCAGCAGCGACCGGAATAGCTGGAAGCGCAGCGGGAAGTAGGCGGCGGTCGGGATGAGGCGCATGGCGCCCAGGGTGACCTGGACAAGCGGGTACACGAGCAGCTTCAGCTGGCTGTCGTCGCCGCCGCCGCTGCCGGCAGCGGCTGTGGCCGTGGGGCTGCAGTGCTCGGCCAGGACGCACGACCAAAAGTCGAGCGAGTGGACGTACTGCCAGTTGTAGACGTTGCGGAACGCGTTGTTCTGGTTGTGGACGATGCTGTTGCGCAGGTGGATGGCCAGCTGGCGGATGGAGGCGAAGGCGGTGGTGTAGCCGATGGCTGGGTCGAGGCCCCACAGCTCGGCGGCGGAGTTCTTCATCAAGTTGATGCCGGCAATGGTGTTGGAGTTGGTGGCGCGGCTGCCCTGGACGAGGCCCTGGTAGGTGGCCTTGAGCACGGACTCGCGCACGCCCTTGTCGCCAATGACCACGAGGCGGCGCAGCACCAGGAAGGCAGTGATGCGCGTGGTCTGGCTGCTGGCGGGCTGGGCCCAGAAGCCGACGACGGACTTGACGAGCTGCTTGAGCACCTTGCGGAAGGACAGCAGGTACGGCAGCAGCGGCGTCAGCGCGGACAGGGTCAGCTTGAGGGTGCCGTCGTCGGACAGGGTCGAGAGCAGGTGCAGAACCGACGAGGCAAAGCTGCGGATGAGGGCAGACAGGGCCTTGAACTTTTTGCTCTCGGTCTGGACGTAGACGCGGTGGGTGGAGGACTCCTTGACGGGGATGTGGTGCTGCAGGACGAGCGGGACGTGCTTGAGGGCGACGACCAGAATGTCGTGGAAGACGTTGGGGCTCTTGATGGCGAAGCGCTGCGAGAGCGAGGCGGCCTCGTCGGCATCCTCGTTGAGGTGGGCGGCGCAGCGGAACGCAAGGACGGCCTGGCGGGCCGCACGCAGCGAGAAGGATTCCGCCATGGACGCCTCCCACTTGGCGATCATGGGTCGCGTGAGCTCGTTGTCGCGAGGTGCCGCGGCCTTGGCCGCCTTCTGCTTCTTTCTGGGCCGTTTGGCGTCCTCGTCGTCCTCATCGTCCTCGTCGTCTTCGTCTTCGTCGTCACCACCACCCAGGCCGCTCAGATCGGCGTCCTCGTCAAAGTCGAGCGCCTCCGGGTCGTTTTCCTTCAAGAACTTGTAAAACTCGGGATCCTTCTCGGCCAGGGCTTCCATGGCCTCCTTTGTCATGCCAATGTCGGCCGCGTCCAGGTCCAAGTTGTCGTCCTCGTCGCTGTCGTCGCTCGGGGCCACGGCGTCGTACTCGGGCTCGTTCTCAGAGTCGGAGCCGCCGCTGGCTGACGCACTGTCATCCTCGCCTGCGGCTGCCGCACCGTTGCGTTTCCGCTTGCCGAGCTGTGCCTTCGTGTCCGCCTTTTCCGCCTTGTCCTTGCCCTTGGCCTTCCCCTTGCCCTTGCCGCCCTCCTCCTTGTCGAGGATCTGGAAGCCGCCCTGGAAAAAGTCGTCCACGCTCATCTCGCTGACCTTGGCGTCCGGCCGCTTCGAGCGCGGGCCCGAGCCCACGGTTTCGCCGTTGGCACCCGTGGCGGACGCGGCGCCCTTGTAGAAGGCAGCATCTTGGCTGCGCTTGGCTTTCTTCTTCTCCTGGAGTATGTTCCGCTGCTTGATCTTGGCCGAGGCCTTGCGCTTCTCGAGAACGCCCTTGAGGTGCTTCTTCTCGAACTTGCGGGTCGCCTTTGCGTTTTTCTTGGCGACGGCCATCGTGGCGGGCGAGTGTTGTTGGAAATTGGCTGTCGGACACTCGGCGACGATGGTTGGTGATTGTTGTGTAAGGGGGAGGGGAGGGTGGATGTTTGGTGTTGGTTGCAGTTTCCCAGAAACGGCTTCTAAAAACCTCTCTTGCCCAAATGGTCGCTATGCTCAAAAAAAAAAAAGTTGTTATCGGACATCTTATCGGGAAGGCGCTACCGCGTACGATAGTCTGGTTGGGAAAGGCGGTGAGGCGGCGGTCAATTCTGCCGCCAGTCAGGTGGTCTTGGTGGGGTCGGCGAATGCACTGAAGAGACGGTGCTGCGAGTGCTCTAGGGAAGCTACGGCCCACTGTACTGCAATTACGTAGACAGAGACAACAGCCGTGCCTTCATGCCTACTGCTTGTCGACCTCTATATCCAACACTCAAGTCGAATCAACGGCGCTCTCTCCCACGCTCCCCCATCCTCCCACACGGCCATCGACGGGCCATGCCGACCTTACCAAGTTTGCCCGCAGACGATCGCCGACCATGATTCCGCGGCAGTCGTACGCACCGCTGCCGCCGAGCTACGTGCCGAACACGACGCCGTCGGCGACGATCAACCTCGACGATGAGGTCAAGCTGGCGGAGACGCGGGCGGAGCGCGACATGCAAGAGTCGCTGGCGGAGATTTTCAGCATTATCGTGACCATTGACGAGCTGGAAAAGGCGTTTCTCAAGGACGCGGTGCCCGAGGCGGACTACACGGAGATCTGCGAGCGCTCGCTCAAGCAGTACAACTCGATCCTCAAGGACGAGGCGGTGGCGGCGGCCTATGGCAGCCTCGACGAATTCAAACAAGAGTGGGATGTACGTGGCAGCCTCGTCTCCATCTCCATTTTCACACCACATCCACAGACACTGACCTGCGCAGCTCGAAGTCCCCCGCGCTACCGAGCGGATACGCGCCGGCATGCCGTCGACGGCGCTGATTGCCGGTAGCGGCGGCGGCGGTGGAGGCGGTGGAGGTGGCAACGGAAACGGCCACGGCAACGGCGACGGCGGCACCGGGCTTGGTGGCGGTGGGCTCTCAAGTGGTGGTTTGGGAGGCGGCGGCGGCGGCGGCGGCGGCGGTGGTAATGCTCCCGGCGGCGCACTGATTCTAGAAGCGACACAGGACTTTATCACGTTTCTGGACGCGCTGCGGCTGGGCCTGCTCGCCAAAGACCAGCTACACCCCCTGCTGACCGACGTGATCCATGCCGTCAACAAGGTGACGGACCGCGACTTTGAGAACCGCGGCAAGATTGTGCAATGGCTGATCACGCTGAACCAGATGAAGGCGACGGACGTGCTGGACGAGGGCCAGGCGCGCGAGCTGGAGCTGGACATAAACTCGGCGTACCAAGGGTTCAAGAGCACGTTGACGTAGTGATGGAGGGGTGGTGATGAGCGTCTCTTTTAATGTACAATTATGTTTCCTTGTTTTTATTTTATTATATTTTTTTACAATAACGAAACCTGCCCTCAAACAAGAAATGTCCAGAAACTGGGATACACAAACTCCTCTTCAAAGATGCGCCGCACCTGCTCCAGCACGAAGCGCTCGACCTTGCCGACGTTTTTAAGGCTCTGCTTGCCGCTCTCGCGCTGCCCAATCTCGCTCTCGACGCGCACTTCTTGCAACAGGCCGCCCAGTTTCGTGCGCGGCAGGCCGTGGGACGGCGCCGGCGATGCTGCAGCTGCGGCGGCGGTCGTCGGTCGTCGGCCCGGCGTAGCGGGCGCAGGCCGCTCAACGTCGCCCTCGTCTCTCCCTTCGTGGCCGTCGTCCTTGTCTCCGTCCTCATCGCCCTCCTCGGCCTCGTCGTCGCCGACAGCCGCCAGCGCGTCCTCGGGGCTCAGGAAGCAAAAGTGCACGCGCTTGCGGATGTTGGCGAGCACGCCGACGCCGTCAAAGGTCAGACCGGTGATGCTGAGCCGCACGGGGATGCCCACAAAGCTCGGCATCGGGTAGTCGAGCAGGATGTCGGCCGTCAGCAACAGCTTGACATCGCCCGCGTAGCGGATGCGGAACACGGCCTGCATGTCCTCGGCACGAGGCTCTCGCCGAAACCGTGGCGACGGAGACGGTCCTGGAGCCCCGCCGACACCAGGACCACCCGTCGCCTGTCCCAGCAGCAGCGTCCTGTCCATCTCGTTGTCGCCTTCGCTGCTGTCATCGTGGTCGTCAATCGCCGAGCCGCCTAGCATCTGCAGCACATGTGGTGCCTGCTGCTGCTGCTGCGTCTGCTGCATGCCATCGCGTGTCGCAGGCCGTGATGCACCGCCGGCCGACGTCGGCGCCAGCGTCGAGACGCTGTGCTTCTCGCGCAGCGCCGGATGCTGCATCAGCGACGGCAGATTGGACGGCGGCGACGAGGCCATGCCGCCGCCGCCGCTAGGCGTGAGTCGCAGGTTGTCGCGGTAGTAGTCGCCCACCGAGATGGAGCTGCTGTGCGACGGGTTGCGGCTGTGGCTCGGTGGTGGTGTCGCGTCGTCTTGACGAATGCTGCTGTCGGTGTAGGCGTAGTGGTGGTCCTGGTAAAAGTAGCCGCTGCCGCCCGGGCCGCCCTGCGGCCCGCTGCTGCCCAGATGCGCGCCTGCCATGGCGGCCAGCGGCGTTTGCGTCCCCGACCACCCGGCCGGGGTCAGGTGACTATGAAAGTGGTGCAGCAGGTTGGATGTGCCGCCGGGCACGCCACCGCGCGTGCCGGTCGCTCCCGCCGTCGCCGGTGTGGCTGCGCCGCCCAGTCCCGTGATCGTCTGGTGCGAGCTGCCGCTCAATTCGTGGCGATGCTGATGATGACGGTGGCCATGGTGGTGCCGCATGCCTTTGCCACGGCCGTCGTCGGCGCGTCGCGGCTGCCGGCTGTCTGGGCCGTTGTCGCGCCGCCGTCGCCGTCGCCGCCGTTCGTCGTCGCTAAACTGTGGCCCATAGTCGTCGCTCTCGTCGCTCTCGTCGCTGTTTCCGTCGCCATCCTCGTCGTCGCTGCAGTCCTCCCCGTCCTCCTCGTAAAAGTCAGGCAGTGGGTCCGTAATGTCCTTGAGCTCAAGCTCCGGCCCGATGGACCCAAACTCAAAGTCGTGCACCGTCACAGACTTGATGAAGCGCGGCAGCGGCACTGTCTGGAACTTGCTGTGGATGAAGTCGCGTATCCGGTGCGCCAGCTCCTGCCCGTCCGGCCCCGTCGTGAGCGTTTCCCAGTTGAGGTCGATGGACATGGTGGGACGTGGGGAGTGTGGGAGCAAGTAACTGGGGAGCAAGGTTGAGCATCAACATATGGTTTAAAGCTGTTGTAAAATAAGTGGGTCCATATCTCGCTGGAAGATCCGGTGTAGCAAGCACCTGTAAGAAGCCGTGATGACTAGCGTGATCCCTCTACCACGTGCAGCCTCGTCTTCATCATGACCACCTCGATTTCGTGAGCCGGCAATCCCACACATCACAATGCACACAAGGCAAAGGATCGTCTCATCATTATTCATAAGTCGCTGTGCGCTAATCAGTCTCGTCTATAGTATTCTTCCCGGTAGGCGAATTCCACAACGCCAGTACGTCTACCTCCTCTTCGTCGTCCTCCTCGTCGTCTTCCTCGTCTCCTTGTCCTCCTTTGCCCCCCAATTGTCTCTTTCCACCGTCTCTCTCCCCTACTCATCTTCAAAGCGAGCGCGCTGCCCCTGGGACGGATGCGAGTAGCCCATGTTGCCAAACAGGTGCCAGCAGTTGGGCGCTTGCAGAATGTAGCGGTCCATGGCCTCGCGGAACCGCGACTTGTACTCCTTGGGACTCGTCACCGTCGGCCGGTTGCGCCCGCCGCCCGCAAAGCCGCGGTCCTTGATCCAGCTCTCCAGCTTCTTGTCCCACGTGTACGTGCGGATGCAGTCGATGATGCCCACCACCAGCTCCTTGCGCGACTCGTCCACCGCCACCATCAGCGAGTAGTCCATCACGTTCTGCCGCGCCAGGAACAGCGTGTCGTTCCACACCGACGCCCACAGCAGCTTCTTGGCGTGCTCGCGCGCAAACAGCGGCGACTCGTAGATGTACTCGACCATGTTCTCGTCCAGCAGCACCTCGTTCTGCTCGCCCGTCGACTGGATCTTGCGGTTGCGCATCGACCCCTTGAGGTCGAACTTGCGCGTCTCCTGCCGGTCGTAAAAGAGGTTCTCCATGATCAGCAGGTCCAGCTTGATCTCCGTGCCCGTCGCTGCGTTCTTGACAATCACCTGGAAGAACCCCAGCATCTTGGCAATCACCGACGGCAGGTCGTGGAACAGCGCCTCCGCCATGATCCGGAAGTACGACGGCGCGAACCGCAGAAACGCCGCCGTCTCCACCGGCGACAGCGACTTCATCACCAGCCGGTCGTCCAGCGTCTTGAGGAACACCGACTTCGTCTTGCCGCCCTTGGAGTCCCACTTGAGGCACCGCGACAGCGACTCGATGATCCGGTCCGCCACCCCGCATTTGCGCCGCAGCGCGTCGAACTGCTCCGCGTAAAAGATCTTGCACATCATCCGCGCCGAGCCCTCCGTGAATTGGTACTTGAGGTGCGTCCCCGTCGGCCGCAGCAGACTGCGCTCCAGCTCCTCTTCGTCGATGGTCATGGGCGGTGCCGCGAGCGCGTGCGCCACCGGGTTCGCAAAGGGTTCTTCGCCCTGCGGGACGGGTGTCGGTGTCGGCGTCTCGGACGCGTCGACGGGCGCGGCTAGGAGCTGCTGCTGCTCGCTCTGGCTCTTGCCGGCATCCACTGCGACGGTTGCTTCGATGTGCGCCGCGTTGGCGGCCAAGTCCTTGGCCGTGGTGGCTGCTGCTTCTTCTGCTGGCACAGTCGCCTCGCCGGCCACCGCTCTGCCCTTGGCGGCCTTCATCATGAGGCCGCCCCCCTCGTTGTCGTCGCTGCTGTCGCATTCGTGCGGATTGTCGCCGTCGTGCTTCGCGTCTCCAGCATCGCTGCCGCCGGCGCTGCCTCCTTCTCTCTCGTCGTCGGAGTCGTCGTTCTCGTCGGAGTCACTTTCACCTTCGTCCTCTGCGTCGTCCCCTTCTTCGTCGTCGCCTTGGCCATCGCCGTGACGAACAGCCCCGCTGCCCTTGCGGCGCTCTTTCCGTGCCGCGCGCCGTCCCTGGCGCCGGATGTCCTCGAGCTTCGCAATGTAGTCCTCCGAGCTCAGCGCAAACGCAATCAGCGAGCTCGGCTCGTCCTCGCGCACAATGACGTCCGAGTCGATAAAGATGTGGTCCGTCGGTCGCAGCGGGTACTCGAGTTCCGGCCACCCACTCGCCGACCGCTCCGCCCAAAAGTTGCTCAGCATCTTCATCAGGTTCGACTTCTTGTCCTGTTGTAGCTCGGCGGGCACCGTCCCGCTCGGCTCCAGGTGTTCGGCAATCGTCTCAACGTCGGGCAGGATGTCTTCCAGCGACTGGTCCGCGTAGCTGCCGCCCTCTTCGTCATCCGAGCCGGCTGCACTCTTGTCTTTGTGCTCTCGGTCGTCCGTCTCGCCTTCGGTGGCTCCATCGGCCGTTTCATCGGATGGCTGCTGTGAAGGCGGTGCACTCTCGTCGGTCGTCGGAGACGCTTCTTGGTCGGCGCCATTGCTGTCCTTGCCCTTGGAATCTGCCCCGACGGCAGCATCATCAGTATGCGGCTGTGGTTGTTTGGTTGCTGTGCCCCCCTTATCAGTTGCGGGTCCTGCTGGGGAAGGCGAAGCAGCTGTAGCCTGTGCATCCGTCGCTGCTGTTGCTGCTGTCGTGGGGTTCGAATCGGCCGACCGCGCCTCGCTGTGTTGCGACGCAAACAGGTGCTCGTCGTCTGTAGGGCCGGGTTCTTGCACCGCCTGGTCCACGCTATCGTACACCTCGACCGTGGCACGCGCCGACGACTTGGGCACGTACGCCCGCGGGTGTTGCATGTTGGCTGCTTGCTGCCTCCGCTCGCGGTTGCGCTCCTTCTCAAACTCGCGACTCAGCTGCTCAAAATGCTGCGTCAGGCTTGTCACCTTCTTGGCATCGCGCTTCTGCACGAACCGCGGGATCGCCGACGACCCCGTCTTGCGATTCTTCAGCGCCGTGAGGCCGATGCGGTCCGAGAACTTCTTTTCGACCTTGGCCGGTGCGACACTGGTATCTGTGCCGCTCCCTGCTCCGTCGACCCCGGCAATCGCTTTGTTGCTGCTGTGCTTGGCCCGGGGCACAACACCCACCGGCTGTGTACTGGCCCGCATCATAGGCGGCGACACGAGCGGGCCAGCTTTACGGGACTGCCCAGCACCACGCGGCTCGGGCACTAGCCGACCTTGCGACTTGGTCGGGGATTGCAGTTGTGGCGGGTATTGTG
Organism: Sporothrix schenckii 1099-18; assembly: GCF_000961545.1. Lineage (NCBI taxonomy): Eukaryota > Fungi > Ascomycota > Sordariomycetes > Ophiostomatales > Ophiostomataceae > Sporothrix > Sporothrix schenckii. The sequence continues at coordinate 3,131,720 of NW_015971150.1, forward strand.
GACCATCCTGGGTGGCATTGTTGCTGCCGCTGTTGCTACTACTGTTGCTGCCGCCATTGTTGGCAAAGGTTTGCGCAGCCTCGTTGATTTCTGCGGATTGTGCTTGAAACTCGCGGCGTAGCTGCTCCACCTTTTCCGTGAGCGACTGCTGCGACATGAGCGGCGGCGGCGCTGCCGACCGGGTGGGCTTGGATGGACTGGCCGACCCGCTAGTCGCCGAAGGAACTGGCAAGCTCGACACCGAATCGGCAGCGGCGATCGTCGTGGTCTCAGCCTTGCTCTCTGGGGTTGGTGCCACAGTCGAAGCTGCGTTTCCTGCCGAAACTGGAGCAGGCGGTCCAGCCAGGCCTGCCTTTGTCGTACTCGGGGAGATGGGTGTCGCCAAATCAAGAGACACGACCTGGTCCGAAGGAACAACTGGTTCGCCCTTTGGCTGTCCTTCGGAAGTCTTGGTGCTGGAATCGGTGCATTCAGTAGCTCCGCCCGTGGTTGTTGCGGCATCCAGAGTGCCAATCGCAGGGGGCTCGCTGTCCGTCGGCTGGGATGTCGGGGGGCTCGATTTCTCGTCCGACTCAGTAAAGGAGTTTTGCGTCGTGGCCGCAGCCGTCGAGGGCGTCTTGGCCTCGCTGCCCGTGACACTAGCACTGGCACTCGCGCTGCCGCCGTCGGTCGATTCCTTCGCCTCGGTGTCCGTAAACATCTTCCTAAGCTGGATCACAGTCAATTGCCGCACATCCTTGTCGGAGAGGTAGTCCGCCTCAAATTTAGCAAACGCCGCATCCCATTCGGCAATCTTTTCGGCCATGGTGCGGATCGTCGCATTGAGAGGAATGACCTCGTAGTGCTTGGATTGCATGTATGCCCGCTCCAGGCCCCGGAGCACCTTGATGTGCTCCTCGTGCGCCTTTTTGGCCAGCCGCTCTACCTCCGCGCGGCAGTCTTTTTCCTTTTCGGGCAGCACGCTATCGATGCGGATGCTCTTGATGCGCGTCTTGACGGACATGATGAACCGTAGCCAGCGTTCCTGCGTCTTGGTAAAGATTTCATTCTTCAGCTTGAGGTCGTGGTCGACCTTCCACGTGATACGGGCGCGTGGGACGACCAGTTCCAGCAGGTCAATGGGGTCGTAGTGGATGCGCACCGACGAGCCGCGGTAGTGGAAGTAACGGATGTGGTCCTTTTGGCAGTCGTGCGAGCAGCCCGTGTCGTCCACCAGGCGCAGGCCCCTGCTCCAGAAGAGCAGCTCCAAGTATTTGCCAAACGAGTACTTCCAGGCGCTAGGCGACAGCGGCTTTACCGTGAGGTCGCGTTTGCAGATCTTGCAGTAGCTCCACATGTATATGGTATCCTCATCGTCCTCGCTGATGGGGTCGTGCCCTTCAGGTAGCTCGGGTGGTGACGGTAGTTTCGCCTCGGTTTCAACAAAAAATGTGACGCGGGCCTCGCCATGGACATAGGTGCGGTGGTGCTGCCACATGTGCCGGTCGCAGCCGTTGGCGTGGCAGAGCTCCTCAGCGCCGTCACACAAGTCTTGCACATACTGGCCGAGCGTGCAATCGGCGTCCATAGGCCCGTTCGGGTCCGGAAGTTCTTCGTAGAAGGCGATCCCGATGAGGCCAGGCTCCAGGCAAGGGATCTTGGTCTCTGTGCATGTAAGGGAGTAGAGAACGACAATGTTTTGGTGTGCGTACGGGTCGAAGAGGTCGAGGTTGCCCTGGATGTAGTTCTCCCACTGGCGCGTCATTGTTTGGTAAGCGTAGAATGCCTTGTCGTATTCGGCGTCATGGACGGCATGCAGGACCTCCATGATCTGCCGGGGCGCCTTGCGCCCAATCTCGTGCACCATCTCGGGGTTGATCAACTGGAACTGCCTCTGCGGGCCCTTTTCGTCGGCCGTCGCCTGATCGTCGTCCTGCTCCTCCTCAACAATGTCCTGATCACGCAGTTTCTTGAGGTACAGGAGGCGCGTCTCTTGCTCACGTGCCTTGACAAGAAGGTATGGCTGGGTGAACTTGACGAATGGCGACGCAGAGAGGATCTTGGTTTTGTACTTCTCTACCATGTCGCTGTAAAATGTCGGCGCCGGCACGTTTTCGTGCGCCGTGCGCAAATGCAGCACCTGTGCGTCTTGGAGGGAGAGTATGGAGGGCGTGGACGTTTCGAGCGGGGCCGCCTCAGACTGCGTTTCCTTGTCCTCGGCTGCAGGTTCGGGAGCTGCATCGGTAGCCGTCTCGGCGGGCGGTCCTGCGGTCGGTCCTGCGGTCAGTGCGGGTGCTGCTGCGTTATCCGATTGACTCGGTATCGAAAGACTGCCCGCGTCGGGTTGTGACGTGTGCAGGCTCTCGCCGTCTGTCAAGAGCATCGTCGAGGCAGCAGGGCTGCGGTCGGCCTGACTCTCGCCTCCGGTGCTCGCTGAGGCCGCTTGGGTGTCATTTGTCGATTGTCCTGCGGTGGCCGGTTTAGCGGAAGCCGTAGCGTCAGGCTGAAGAGGCATCTGCACAACAGCGTCGCTGAGGAGACACGACTCGAGTTTCAGGCTGTACACAACGTATACCATGAACTCGGTGATCTGCTTCATCCGAGACAGCTGCGCCGTGGATGCGCCACGGAGAGCAATCGTGCAGCCCAGGAATTTCTCACAGCCGGAAAAGAAGATATACGTCTTTTTGCGGCCAGGGATGTCATTGTTGACAAACGTCTTGACTTCGAACTCGGCGCAGCGCCCGACAACAATCGGCAGCGACAGCATGTCCATGGAGGAGATGATGGGCGTGCCGACACAGCGTGACACGGCGCCAATGACAGACGCCTTGACGTTGTATGCCACGGCGATGCCAGCCTCGGCGAGTGACTGCAGTGCCAACCCGGCGACATTACGCTGGGCCAAGACGACTTCGGGCTGGTGCTTGCGGATGCGGGCAACGACCATCTTGAGAAACTCCTTTTCCTGCGACATGACGGGTTCAAGGCTCATAAACTGGTGCTGCTGCTGGCGCTGGTACTCGATGGGGAACGAAACAATGAGGATGCGCGGGTGAGCAATGCGCCTCGGCATGCTCTTAAGTGCAAGGTTTTTGGTGAAGATAACGCCCGACACATAGCTGCTGTCGCTGGGCTTGCCGCCGGGGATTTTCTTGAGCTTCACATAGTGGCGGATATCCATACGGTCGCCCTCGCGCGTATTGGGGTCAACATCGTCCGCACAGCGCCGCAGAAGCGGGATAAGCGTCTTTTCCCAGGCGGCTGGGTTTGGAATGGAGGCGTCCTCCAGCAACTGCCGAAACATGCGTTTTACGTGCTTGAGACTTGGGGCGCTCAACTTTGTCGGCTTGGTCTGCGGTCCCGCGCCCTGTGGCCGCGCAGGCGGGCCGCTGTCAAAGCTGCTGGGGTTGTCAAACAGGCCCAGCCCCTCGCTTGAGAGTGACGGACCCTTAAACATCGTGCCGGGTTTGGACCGTGGTGATCGCATATTGTGCTGGCCGGCCGTGGCACTGGCGGTGCTCATGTTGCGGTGACGGCCCTGCACGCGGGAGTGGTTCGACATGGCCAGTACGCCGTCGTCCTTTTCCTGGCCACGGCTGGTGAAGCTGAGGCCGCTGATGCTCTTTTCGCCGCGGGCGCGATGCTTCCGGCCGGCGCTCATAAAGGGGCCGAAGTTGGGCTTGTCTGGGTCCAAGCTGGACGACGTGGTTTCGTTTCCGGCCATAGTTGCAAAGATGCTCATCTGCTCATCGCCACTGGACTCGTCCGACATGTACGGCGCCAGCTCTGGGTCGATGATGTTGTCGTCGTGGAAGGCGGGCAGTTTGGATTTGCGGCCCATCTCATCGGCGACGTCCTTGCGAAACGGAACGCGGTCTTCGGCGGGCGTCTTGTGCGTCCAGTGGAAGTTGGCTTTCGAGTGATGGCGAATGTGGCCAGAGGAGGGTGGCCGGCCCGTGTTGAGGGATATGAGTGACCGCGACGAGCCAGGGCGGCTCAGCTGCGGCGCATCGATCTCCAGAATCGCCGAGTTCCGGTTGGACGGGTCACCTTTGCGCCGTGTCGCAGGGATGGCCATCATAGGTGCCGTCATCGACCTCGAGTCGTCCTCGGCGTCGTCAATGCGCTCGAGGATGCTGTTGTCGCCATCGCCTTTTACCCGCGACGCCGAGGGCGGTGGCCTCGACGATGCAGTATTCGTCCGGAGGAGGGTCGTCAGACGCGGGTCGTCGGAGTCGTCGGAGCCGCTATCATAGCGACGGTTGATAATGTCCAGGCAATTTTTACACACGCGCAAATTGCCGGGCACGCCAAACTTCTGCCCCGATATGGTCGATGTGCACTTGCCGTCGAAGATCCAGCCGCAGGTCCGGCAGTGGTGCTTGCGGCGGAAGGCCGAGAATGGGTCGCCGCAGCGAAAGCACTCCTTGCACGTCTCGTCGGCCATCCAGAACTCCTTGCTCTGGATCTGCTTGCGCATGTTTTCTAAGCGGGCGTTGACCATCTCCGGCGCGCCCTCGTTCGTCGTCGTGCCGGGTATGCGCATCTGGCCGGACTGCAGCTGCTGGGGCCGCTCGTCGTGGGCAAAGGACTCATGGTAGACCGAGTTGTGCGCGGAGGTGCTGATGGAATTGGTCTCGGCCGTGCCGGCGTCTGTCGCGACCGAGGGCGAGCGCTTTCCGCCCAGGACGCCGGACGTACTCAGGCGGTCGATGACGGCGGGAATCTTGACGTCATCGCGGGCCTGCCGTGAGCTGGTAGAAGGACCGGCAGCTGACGTTGGGACGACTTCTGACGTATGCATGTGTGAGCCAAGCCCGGCCGCACCGGTGGAAACCGCATCTGCATACGCGCTGGTCGGTTTGCCGTTGTCTCGCGTCATGTCAAAGACGCCGGTGCCGCCAGACGTATCGACAACGGCAGCAGACGCTTCTGCTCGGCCGAAGTTGGGAAGACCCTGGGTGGTGGAAGGAGGTTTTTGAGAAGACTTTTGCGTGGACATGGTCGTCAAGGACGAGGCCTTGGAATAAACGGGCGGCTGCGACTGGCCATCGGAGGTGATGCCGCCCGATGAAGAGGTGACCGTCGTTGGGAGGTCGGACGAGAGGTTGGAACTGAAAGCGGAGTTCACGTTGGAGGCAGAGTGGGAAACACCGCCGCCACTGTGCTCGCCACGAGGGAGGCTCGAGACGGACGACTTTGAACGTGTGTGTGCTGGCGTGTGCGAGTGCGAGTGCGACGCAGTGCCAGCTTTTGCAGATGATTCTGCCTCCAGGCTGTCGGCACTGACGTCGCCCGCCGGATCCGAAGTCGCTGGCGAAGCTGCCTTGCCACCAACAACAGCCTCCTTCAATCGCGAGTAGAAGCCGCTCAGGCCCTGCTGCACCAAGTCGCCGGCCGAGCCCTTGGCCTCGGCGACAGGTGCGGCGGTGGGCGGCGAGCCAAAGTCGTTGAACGTCGTGAGCACGTCGGATTGGCTGGCAGATGTGTGGATCTTGTCGAGTGCCTGAGCAAGCTGCTCTTTGTCGACGTAGGACGACACGGACATGCTGCCAACCGAGCCACGGCGCGAACGGCGGTCGAAGGCAATGGAGAGCACGGACGGCGATGCCGGGGGGTTCTTGGAGGACGACATGACACGTGCGGTTCGTCGGGGGAAAGGTTTGGTGTTGTGGCGATGTGGTGTCGATCTCGAGAGGACGGATTATCGACGGGACGCACTACCAAAGTGCGTCCACGCCTGCCATGCCCTAGGAACGCACGCAGGACAGGTGAGACGCTCAGACGGCCAAACGGCGTCTCGGTGCTGCTGCTGTTCGTGTCGGCAAGTTGGCGATGGTTGGCTTTTGGCTTTTGGTGGTGCAAGAAAGAGAAAACAAACGATGTCGACGAGGATGTGCCCCGAGGACCGCAGGGACCATTACGACATTGTTCTGCTGTGAAGCTGGGGAGGCGGTACGAGATCGAGATGGGGTGGCAAAAACGGTGTTGATGGCTGGGATGAAAAGGTACAGCAGGCGAGATCCCGTGCCAGCTGTGTTGGGGTGCTTTGGAAGGATGCTGTGATGCTAGGTTGAGGCCTGTGTTTTGAAAGCTTTGCGTCAGCAGGCAGGTATCATCACAGCACCATCCGTCGCCTGCTTAGCATGCCCTTGGCGCCTTCCCGACGTAAATCGACGTGGGGTGGCGCCGGTAGCCTGGGAGGCAGGAGCCAGCTCTGGGGAACGGTACCTGGAGCGACCAGTATTTTTTGCGGTAAAGGTATGTCACTGTCGGGAAGTACATTGGGATACCTCCGTGCGGAAGGTTTGTGCTGCAGTTTCGCTGCTTACTTGGAGCTTTGCATTGTCGCTTGCAAGTACCCATGGAACCATTTAGTTCCTTTTTCCAAAAAGGAGCACTTTCCAAACGCGGCCAGACGCGTCAAACGGCAGACGCAGCATCCAGTGACATTGTTCTCAATCTCTGCATCTCAGACAAGCCTTTCCCAATGCCGTCCGGTACGGCATCCGTTTGCTCACTGCCGTGACACGAAGAAGTTCGACCTCAGGCGCCATGCGCTCTGCAAGTTCATATAGGCAGTATACACACTCGGCGAAAAAGACCTTCCCGAAAAACGCGACGGTTTAGGATCGCGAGTGTCAAATCAACAACATCCGACAGCCCAACACCACTGCACAACATAGACACAATAACAATGACGGAAAGCGTGCAAACGGGGGCTGGGGCCGCGACAGACTCGAATCTGCCCGGGCTTTGGCCGCCGCTGACAAAGACCGGCGTTCTAAAGAGGCTGTCAGTCAACATCTCCCAGCGCCAACGACAACTCCTCGACGACGACAGTTCCTGGATCGGCAGTGACGGCAGGCCGGGTCCAAATCACAAACTTGTGCCGGACAAGGTGCTGGAGTATCTACAGAAGCAGGTTGCCGAAAACAAGCAACTACAAGCCCCGTCCCAGCCAGAAGAGGTCGACCCACGCGAGCAACAACCCGGCGATACTGCATCCGAGGCAGTTGCTGCAACAGTGACTCAAGGATATGACCAAGAAGCAGTGGTGCCGGACCAGGCGGCTGCATTGCCTCCAGGTTCCCCAGCACCACCACCCACGCCTCAGTTGCGGAGGAGCATGGCCGGCAACGCGTCAGGACCAAGGACAGATGACGCACCGGAAAGAGATTTGCCAGCATCAATTTCTGACGGTGAAGAGGTACTGGCTCCTGCTCCGGCGGCTGTTGCTCTGCCGGTATCTGTCTCTCCAGTAGCCCTAGCACAGGTTGCTGTTGCGACAGTTCCGAGGGAAGAGCCAAATGGCGTGGTGGTGGTGGCCGGAAACCAGGAACAGAACTTGACGGAGCAGCAGCCGCTATTATCACTAGCAGAGCCAGACAGTGCGGTAGGACCGGTGCCGGCTTCAGAGCCCCAGCCTGAGGCTGAGCCAGACATAAAGCGCGAGCCAGAGGCAGAGGAGGGGCCAGAAAGGTTCGTGGCAGTAGAGAATCGCAGCTCTCCCCCAATATCTCACCGGGAGTATTCGCCGGATTGGGGCAGCAAACTTGCCAGCGACGACGATAACGACGACGGCAATGACGACGGCCATGTCAATCGAGAACATGACCAGCCTGCCCAAGAAGAGCCCACCGAACAAGATGAGGTCGAGCAGCAGTTCCTGCAGAAGCAACAGCAGCCGGAGAAGCAGCAAACGCCTCGTCCCGCCCCAGCTCGGCTTCCCGTGACAACGGCTTGGGCGCAGGGCCAGGCGCCTTACCACAGCCGTTCACCCGACCTTGGCAGCAGCTCGCCAGTGCCCCTCGACGTCGAGCTCCCCGACATGCTCAATGGAGAGAATGCGCCGATGCTGCGGGCACCCAGTCGCGGCACTTTCTCAGAGTCAGTTGGCGATCAGCCCAGCAGCAGCCCGACGCTGAGGCTACCACGGTCAAGCCTACGACGCCCGGTGCCGCAGGAGCTGTGTTGGCCACATGAGCCGCATGTTTCGCACGAGCACCAATCTGCAGGCGGCACGGCCGTGGCATCTTCAACGTTGCAGGAAGTTAGTTTCAACGTCAACAACAATGAGCGCCATACAGACGTGTCTGAAACGACGAGCATAAGCAAGGCCGCAGCCAAGCCACGGCCGACGCATAGGCGCATGAAACCACCCATCTTTCCTCGAAAAGCTCCTCAGCAGACAAAGCCACCGGCGCCGGCACCCGGCGAAACGATCACCAGAAACCCCAGCCGACAGCCGTCTTTAAGCCGTCCGCCCATTGCCAACATCGATCGTCCCAGGTTCAGCACGAGCGAGCTGTCCACAAGCCCCATCGGAACGCCGAATGCCGTCCAGAGGACCGAAGCCTTCTCTCGTACTTCTACAACACACAGAGCGGTGGATGTTGTGGAGTCACCAGCTCTGGCCGCGCGTGTTCCCACCACAGTCCAAGACGCCGTCGTTGCATCTTCTCCTCCGCCACCTGTGTCTGCTTGCAATTCGCCGGCATCACATACTATGTCCAGTAAAGCAGCCTCGCCCACCCCGTCGCGGACGTGGATGATGCCGTACGAGTCGTTTACGGCGACATACCCGGACTACAAGGGCGACCTAGAGGACTTTTTGCGGGCCTGCTACTCACTCCAGCACATCAGCCCCGAGGCGCTGCCTGGCTATGTATTTGACGACGTCGTGCATGCTTTCCTGGACTACATCGAATACGTGCAGACGATCGCCGCGGGCGCGCCACAAAACCTGGCGCAGTGGTACAATCTGCACTCGACTGCGCTGGTCCACGACAAAAACGTCGTCACTCGAGCCAATGTGGCTGCCATCCTCAAGGCATACCCAGAAGAAGTCAAGGCCTTTCAGACAAACGCGCAACATTCAAGCGTGCAGACCAACGCCTCCAGCGCCCGCGCCGAAAAGGAGGTGGACGTTGTGGGTGCTACGGCAGCACCCCCTCCGGACACGGCTGACGAGCCCGAGCCCCATGAGAGTATCCTGCCAGGCCGACCCTTCCCCTTTGAGGCTGCGCAACACCGCAGCCCTCTTGGGTCGAGTTGGCCAAGCAACTCGATTCTTGACAATTTGAATGGCATCGACAACTCCAACAGTACCGACAGTCACAAGTCACTACGCGACCATTTCGGCCCAAACCAGAGCCAGAGCCAAAGCCAAAGCCAAAGCCAGAGCCGGAGCCAGAGCCAGAGCCAGAGCCAGAGCCAGAGCCAGCAACATGATGTAGATCGGCCGCACCGTTCTGTTATCCTGGGTGCAACGCAGTCGTCCTGGGCCGGCTCGTTTGACGACCAGTTGCCCTTCCCAGGCTCACTGCCCCAAACCGTAGATGTTCCGGAAGGGATGGGCACACGGGAGTTTTTGTTACGGTCGCCTGATCCCGTACAGTACACGCAACTGCGTAGTCCGACGACACAAGAGTTCGCCGGCCATGGCCCTGAAAACTTGATTCTCGAAACGCCGGCGAGACCGGCATCAAGCCGCAAGGGAGGCCGCCAAGAGTCCCGAGCAGACACGCCCCAAGAGTCTGCGACCTCCGGTCGTCAGATACCATTAACCAAAACAAGAGGCGTCTCTTCTGCCAAAAAGGCGCTGCGGCCGGCAGACAAGCCAGAGCAGGTTATCACCATAGACAAAGCCGCTCAGGGCGTCATCGCTGGCGCCATGAACTTTGTCAACGATGAAAACGACGACGACGACGACTACTTTGAGACATCCCTCCTGAGTGTGAAGTCGGCTGCCGAAGCAAGACGCCCACCGGTCCAGCCAGTAAACGCGTCAAGTCGTGCCAACAAGGAGGCACGCCGTACTACCATTGCGGCATCCGACGTTGGTATCGTGTCGCGGATAGCAGCGGCCGAAGAGCGGGAAGCCGTTGCAGCAAAGAGAGTGCTGCCGGCCTCGATGGTGCGGGCTGCGGCCGACGCGCAACCGCCCAAGAAAAAGAAGAAGACCGCAGAAGCTGCCAAGAAACGGCCCTCTTGGCTCAGTTTCTTGAAAAAGGAAAGGCCGCGACCGGCCTAACAAGCCTTTGTATAAATTGTTATGAATGCATTCTAGGAATTACAGGGAGATGTATTTGTATAGGCGCATTGCATTTGCACGCCACATGTCGTTGGCAGCTATGGCCCGTTGCCATTATTATGGTCTTACGACATCGTTACTTTCAGGTCCCATTTATATGACGGAACCGTGTTTTTGTGTGATTTATATTTGACTCTCATCGTATGCGTCGTGACGTAAATCGTATCGTACAATACGCATAAGCAACCCTACCGCCAGTATTCCCCCTTTCCTTCCTATGCCTGGTCCTTGCCGCAGCCCACGGCGTCTGCTCCTGTCTTGGCCTTGGCCGCCTCTTTCGCCGCCTCCTCCGCAGGTGTCATGGTGCGCAACTGCAGTGCGTGTATGCCGCCGTCCCGCTTCATCTCGTCGTCCAGGAGCGCATACACCATCCGGTGACGTGCAGGCTGGCGCTTGTCCTCGAACGCGGCCGTCGTGATGACCAGCCGGAAATGCGTCTCGCCCGTCTGTTCCTTGCCCTGCATGGGAGCATGGTGGGCGTGCAGTTGCGAGTCGTTGAAGATGTCAAGGCGTGTCGGGTTCAACGGGGCGAGCTGTGGCGGGTAATAGTTAGCAAGTGGGCGACATGAAGCACATGCACGCCTCGGTCCACGTACTCTTTCTCGGATCAAGTCCTCCACCGGCGTGGATCGAGGCTGGGCCATGGTGGCCTGTGTGCGGAGGCCGAGCAGGCGGCGGGGTGCCAGGCGGCGGGTCAGCATAAGACGGTCGGGTGCAAATTGTATGCCGGCAATGTCGCGAGAGCAGATAGCGGCGGTGGTGGTTGCACTGCGTGGTCACTTGTCGTCGAGTTGCTGTCGTGCAGTGAGAGCCAGAGAGCCAAAGTGGCATGACGGGTAAACTTTTCTTAGCGGCGGCGAAGGCCGCGGTGCACTAACATGTGGCGCATATTACCAATGGCTTACAGCGAAAGCAGAAATGCACCGCAGGAGCCAAAGCGGTTCCCCGTCCTCCTCGGGGTCCTTCCGGATTCATCATGTTCCTTCCAGTACATCAATCTCCCACGATTTCGCTCTTGCCTCGCCTTTCGTTTTCCATCGATACCACTACCATCCTCTCGTCTGCGCCTGCCGGAAGCAGCTCGCGTGCCAATGCCGCACATAAGCAGTTCAGTAAGCTGGCCCCAAATGGCAATGACGGCACTTCCCCACTTGGCACTAACTCGCCTGAAAGGTCCCCAGACCGCGCGCCATCCTTCCGATCTCCGGTTAAGACTCCCCCAACCCAAACGTCAAGTGCCGCCCAATCACAGCGACCAATTGCGACTCTTTCGTCGCATTTTATCATTTTGCACCTCGATGACTTGCCGTACCTGGTCACACCCTCATTGCCGTCTTTTCGCTCCATTGCAACCCACTCTGTCATTGTGAGCACCACAAACGGCTGACCACTGCACCCCAATCGCTCTTGCCTGAACGCACATCGCTCCTGCTGATTCTGTACGGTCAGTTTGTCCTGCCATCTCTGCACTTTCCCAAAAGAGCCGTCCCCAAACCGGCTGCCCCTGCCCGTCTCACGCTCTGTTCCTGCCTTGCCTCGTCCCAGTGTGACAGCCGCGCCTTCCTCGCTGTATTGCCATTTCTGCGCTGTTACTTCCTGTATTTCCCAATACAGCGTTGACCCACACGCAGTACTCCTAGCACATCGCATCGAGAAGAGCTTTGCCCACTCTCCACGCCCCGGACAACCCCTTCTGAGATCCTCGGTCTCTCCGCACGCCCCCCTCTCTCCTCACTCACACCCCCCTGTCGCAGCGGGTAGCCTTTCGAGCCAGTATTCTTGATTGGCTTGGCCCCCTATTTTATCGTTTATCTTGTACTTCTTTACCCTGTCGTCTTTTTTCCCCCGTCTTTGCATTTGTTATGGTTATGCGGCGTTATATGAGTCGACGGCTTGGCCACTCTTCAGTGTTTTCTGCCATTCAGCGTCTTGCCTCGTCCTCGCCGTCTGCTTGTTTCCTGCCTGCATCGTGTACATCGCTCCTCTTGTCTGCGTCCCCTCCACTCAAGACGGCATCCCTACCTTGGTCCGCCCCCACCACATCGGCGCCCTTCTCCATTTTCGCTCGCTCCTTTGCTGCCATGGCGCCGACGCTGCCTCGGCTGCCCGTCTTTGAGGCGATTGCCAAGCACGACCCTGCGTCGACCGTGGTCGTCCACTCACATTCTGGCCGTCGTTTCCGCTATGGCGAGCTGCTCGGTGACGTTCGCAGGGCCCGGGACCAGATGATCGAGGCCGCCGGCCAGACGGACGACCTCAACGGCGAGCGCGTGGCCTTTATGGTCGAGAACAGCTACGACTATGTTGGTGAGTAGCCGCACACACATACTCTCTCTCTTCGTTCTATTCGCTGACTGTCAGTCACCCTTCTCGCTGTTCTGGCCGCACGGGCCATTGCCGTCCCGCTGTCGCCCTCCTTTCCTATCCCCGAACTGCAATATATCGTGGACCACAGCGAGGCGCTGCTTGTCGTGTCGTCGGCAAAGTTCGATGCCAAGGCCAAGGAGTTGCTGGCCTCCGAGCTCCTGTCCAAGCCAACCCACGTGGCATTGGCCAAGCACCTCGGTGGCGGTGCGTACGAGAAGGTTGAGCTCGACGAGCATGTGGATGCCGGCGATGCCGGCCTGATGCTGTACACCTCGGGCACGACCAACCGGCCGGTAAGTCAAGTATACGCCTCATTGAACCACTGCGCGGCGCTAACAACCTCCCAGAAAGGTGTATCTCTCCCTGAACGTGTCATAACGGCTCAGGCCCAGTCGCTCAACAAAGCATGGGAGTACTCGCCAACGGATCATCTGCTGCATGTGCTGCCGCTGCATCACATCCACGGTACCATTAACGCCCTCTACGCCCCGCTGTTCTCCGGAAGCTCCGTCGAGTTTCTCTTCCCATTCAATGCCGATGCCGTATGGAAGCGGTTTGCCGCGCCGTTTCTGCCAGAGACGGAGGAGCAGAAGCAGAAGAAGGGCACCACGATGCCCCAGAAGGAGATTGTCACGTTCTTTACCGTTGTTCCCACTGTCTATAGCCGCCTGCTTGCCACGCACAAGGAGCTGAGCCCCGAGATGCAAGCGGCCACGCGCGAGGCCATCTCGCCGGCCAACTTGCGCCTCAACATATCCGGCTCAGCCGCCCTGCCGACACCCGTCAAGAAGGCGTGGTCCGACCTGTCGCATGGCAACGTGCTACTGGAACGGTTCGGCATGACCGAAGTCGGCATGGCCCTCTCGTGCGGCCTGAACATGGCCCACCGCGTCGACGGAAGCGTCGGTTGGCCGCTGCCGTCGGTCGAGGCGCGTCTTGTCGACGTGGACAGTGGCGCAGTCATTGCACCTGGCGAGACGGTCGACAGCGAGGGCCGGGAGCGTGCCGGCGAGATCCAGCTGCGCGGCCCCACCATCTTTGCCGAGTACTGGCGCAATCCGACGGCAACGGCCAGCGAGTTTGCGCCGGCCGCCGAGGGGGACGCCAACACGACACCGTGGTTCAAGACGGGCGACGTGGCTGTGCGGCGTATGGTCGACGGTGTAGACACTGCCGCCGCCGCCGCCGCCACGCCATCCCAAGACTGGACGGGCGACCGCAGCATGTACTTTATCCTTGGCCGCAAGAGCGCCGACATTATCAAGTCGGGTGGCGAGAAGGTGTCGGCGCTCGAGATTGAGCGCGAGCTGCTGTCGCTGCCAGTCGTGGCCGAGGCAGCCGTCGTGGCGGTGCCGTCGGGCAAGTGGGGCCAGAAGGTCGGCGCCGTGGTTGTGCTGCAGGCCAAGGGCGAGCACGCGACAACCAAGTGGTCTGTTATGGACATGCGGCGCGCGCTCAAGAGCCGGCTGGTCAACTACAAGATCCCGCAGCTGCTGCGCGTGGTGGAGTCCATCCCGCGCAACGCCATGGGCAAAATCAACAAGAAGCAGCTCGTGGCGCAGGTATTTGTGGACGACTTTAGCGGAGACGAAGCGATGACACCGGCACCCGCAGCCAAGGTGAAGACGGCCCTCAAAAGGGATCCAACTGCTGCCACAGAAGCAGCACTGTCCACGGAAGAGGAGTCGCCGTCTAAGCGGCAGAAGGTGTAGGGTCGTCGTATCCGTCCCACGAGCGGTAAGGTGAGGTTGTACATATCATAAAAAATGTGTTCATGAAGGGAGAACTACAAAGGTCATCCAATATGACGTACATAGATGGTAATTTGGCTATATAGAAGACGCACATATTTCAAATCCTACAATTTCAGCTCTACTGTATCTGTGTTTTCTATTGAAAAACAACGGCATTATGATGGCATGCCTCCACTCTGTTTTCATTTCAACGTTTTCATTAATTTTCCTTATTTTTTCTTTGTTTTATTTGGTATTTTGACAGCTGTTTAAAACACAACGAAGAAATCCATGCTCCATTTTCCTGTACTTTCCATCTCTGGACACACTGAGTCGACAAAGTAGGAAGGAGCGGATTGTTCAGTGAATTTAGATGGAAAGAGCAACATGCAAGAACTGTTATATGTTTCCAGGCAGGAACGTAATTTCACAAAAGAAGAAATCCCACACCTTCGTTTGGAAGGAGCAACGCGGATTTGGGAAGGAACAAAGTTTTCTACGAAGGAGCGAAGTAAATACAAAAACATAACTGGCCAATCAGACCCATTCCCCGCGGCATATCCAAAGAAGCATCGTCACCCCGTCTCTTCTGACATAACGCCGCCTCTGCATCACTCCATTTCTGGCTCATCACGATCATCTGCTTCTTCCTCGGCTGCGTCCGCTTGCTCTGCTGCAATCGCGTCCATACGCGCGCGAACTAACGCCATCCAGTCAATACTCTGCGGGTAGCCCGTGACCGCAGGCAGCTCTGTCCTTTCAAAATCGATGGTCTCAGTCCGTTGCCCGTCGTCGTCTTCCTCGCCCTCGTCATTATCGTCGTCGTCCGCCTCGTTTCTCTTCCGCTTTCGCCCAAACGGCAACTTCGACCCCAGCCACCCAAAGAACCCCCTTGCTCGGTTCTCCTCCTCCTCCCTCTCGGCGTCTAGATCCATGCCAATTGCCGCAGCCACCCGCCTCGTCAAGTCCCGCGCAATTACCTGTCTTTTCAGCTCCGTGTCTCCTAGGTGGTATTCCCGCACGACCCTCTTCATCCTATGGTACCCGTAGCTCGGTCCCGACCACAGCCACAGGTACTGCGGCGATGCCGGGTCTTCGCTCGCCGGATCCCACAGCAGTTCCGGGTCCAGCGCGATGCGCGCCTCGTCCACCACTCGCGCCGCCGTTTCCGTTGTCTGCAGGTGCAGCGGCCACCGGTCCCTGTGGAAGAATTGCGGCGCTTCGCCGACAATGGACGGGTGTGCCCAGTCCCAGAGGGCAGCGCTTGCGTTGGAAGTCGCAGTGGCCGGCCACCCGGCGAGCGGCGTCGCTTGACCCGAGGCAGCCTCATCGATCAAACGACTCCGTACAACAGCACGCGCCTGCGTCTCAGTCACCCCGCCGTGGGCAGCCTCAAGTTCCGCAAAGTTGGCTGGGTCCGCCAGCCGAAGGACGTCGGCGAAGCTGGTGGGGATGCCATCGGCCTGGGCTTCGAACAGAGCGCCGCTCTGGTGCAGCAGCGAGTGGTACGTGTTCTGCCATGTGCGGATCGACGCTTGCATGGCGTTTGCCCTGCCATCCCGCCTGTGGCGCAAGTACGGCTCCCATCGCGGACGCTCCACCAGCTCCAGCTCGCGCAATGTCCTGCCGAATCGGTATGCCAAGGCACTGAAAAACTGGCGCACGTTGGGCGGCAGAGCCGTGCTGTCAGTTGCATGGCCGCTGCTCAGCGTCTCGGCCCAACTGACGTCAACATCGATCGAGCGGTTGGGCGCGCCAATGGCCTCGTCCGCACTGGCCGGTGTGGCCTGTGATCTCGTGACCCATGTCGAGTGAATACGGTGCTCGGGATGCACATCCAACAGCGGCCGCTGCACGAACCCGTGCGTCTCTTCGAATGGGTAGTGGACAAACCGGCATCGACCGGCACGGCTGAGGCGCGCTAAAAAGTGCAGCACGTCATAGAGACAGAACTGCGTCTTCTCCGTCGCTTCTGATCGGCCATCGGGGTCACTCGGCACGCCGTTGATGGCCAGCATCAAAACGGTCACGGGAACAGCCGTGTCGGCAGTGCGGAACACTGTCCGGCCAGGGTCATCCAGCAGTGCCTGAAAACGGTGGGCAAATACATGGTACAGTGCACGGCTGCCCTCGTCGAGCGTCTTGTCGTGGACTTCCTCGGCGTTAACGGGATCGACGCTCGTGTCTTCGTCGAGGTGCGGGCCCCGAGGGAGTGCCGCCGACAGTGCTTCGTTGGTCGAGTCGGACAACAGAAACTGCAACCACTGGGCCTCGGTCTCATTGATTCGCCGGACAGGTCGAGGGGTCGAGAATGTGGACTGCGGCTCGAAATCAAAACGTCCCCGCAAGCGGAGCGAGGCGTCCGGGGCATCGCCACGCAACCCTAACTCCACGTATCGGTGAACCTCGGTGAGAAACGGCCGCGGCGCAATATCCAAACGGCGAAGCAGCAGACGGCCGAGTCCGCGGAGAAGCACAAGAAGGCGTCGGTCGCGCTCCATGGGCACGGGTAACGGCAAACGGGTGAACAGGGAGCTATCCTCGTCCTCGTCCTCGTTCTCGTCTTCGTTGC
Source organism: Sporothrix schenckii 1099-18 (assembly GCF_000961545.1). Taxonomy (NCBI): domain Eukaryota; kingdom Fungi; phylum Ascomycota; class Sordariomycetes; order Ophiostomatales; family Ophiostomataceae; genus Sporothrix; species Sporothrix schenckii. The sequence continues at coordinate 3,148,470 of NW_015971150.1, forward strand.
TGTCGGTGGCATCGCCAATGCGTCCCAGACTGTAGGCGCCTTCAAAAGGTGGCAGCGTCGCCCAACCACGTCTATTGCTGTTTGCCGCCTCGGTCGTTTGGCGTGCCTGCTGCATCCAGTGCTGTCGGAACCGGCGATAGCGTCCCATATGGACGGTGAAAGGATGCGTCTCCAGCTGTGCAGCGGGAGCTTGGTCGAGACTTCCGGTTGCTGCAACGTCCACATGTGTACCTTGCATGTCTTCCGACCGGACAATGCGCTCTGCCTCGGCGTGGCATGCTAATTGGCCTGCGAATCGCCGCCCCGTTGTCTGCAGCAGGTCTTGCAGCGGTGGGGACTGAACCTGGCTCTGCAAGTCGTCGGCACTTTCCAGGAGACGGGCAGGGGTCGGAGGTTCCATGTCGCGTCCGTTGAACCCTCGAATCGCCCTCAGAAGCGAGTCGACGCCGCCAAGAAGCAGCTGCGAGGGGTGGTCCACGGTAGCCTGTTGGCGTACATGCTGTCGTCCGTCGAGAGTCTCAGCTGAGCCACCTTCCGCTGCCAGTGCCGCCTCTGCCGCAGCGAGGGCATTTGCCAGTCCCTCATCGACACCGGCGTAGCGATTGCTATTGCTCTCAGCGTCGTCTTCGCTCGCTCCCAGGAGAGTGTTGATAAACTTCTCAATCTTTGCAAAATTTGTGTGCCACTGCGGATCGCTCGTTGCGTCTTTTTGTGCCAGGTATAGAAAGGCCTGCTTGATAGCCCGATGCTGGCGGGTATTATCGTCGCCGTACGGGTCTTCATCAAGGTCGTTCAGGTCACTGAAGACCTCCCCGTCGTCAAGAAGCTTGCCGATATCCATGTTGAGCTGATCATCGTCTTCGCTGCCATGTTGTCCAATTTCGCTACCACCTTCACTTTGATCTCTGATCTCCAACTGAGACAAGTCAAACGAGCTGACCTCGACAAACGCCGATGCATCGTCCCGTGGCCGGTCTGTGGCGGCAGCTGAAGCTGGAGGAGCAGCAGCTGGAATACCGGGGACAACAACGGGGACGAAAACAGCACTGGATGTAGGGCCTTGCGACTCTTCTTCGAGAATAGGCAACTGGTGGGGTGCCACGCTGTCGTGGAGAGGCGGCGGAGACTGAACGGGTGCCCTGCCGTCCCGCTTGCCCTTGCCAGTTTCTGGCTCTTCTGCCGCCTCCTCGGGCTCGGCAGTTGCTACCGGGTAGGTGCCGTCGTCGTTGTTGTCGGCACCACCCCGTCCACGCGCTGAATGCCCGCTTCCCGTCCGTCTAGAAGCAGCACCACCACTTCCCCGGCGGCTGCCGCGAGCCGTCCCCCGAGCAGATGCACTGCTGCTGTCACGGAGTGTGCTACTTGCCCTACCACTGGCTGGCATGGATGCAGACGGGCCACGCGAGCGCAGGTGGTACGGGATATCGTCCGGGTCAGTTCTGGAGATAGAGCCGCGGACGGCAATGGTACTGCTGTCGCTCTTGTTCCTGGCACTGTTGCTCCTCGTAACGCGGTCGGAACCGCGCCCCAGAAGACGCCCAAACCCTCGAATTTTGCTGCCGCCGTTGTCACCGCCATCGTCACCACTGTTGTTGTCGCCTGTCTCGGTGTAGCTGATATGGGTGTCCGTCGGCAGCCACTCGGAGCCGTTCTGGCGGATGGCGCGTGTGAGCTGGCGAATGGAGTCCTCCATGGAGGCATTGCCGCCTCTGTTTCCCTGAAGATCGCTCAGGGTGATGATGCGCGGGCTACTGGAACGGGGCGCCATGTTGTCGGTAAAGTGAGTCAGTGGTGTGGTCTTGAGTTGTAGACGATACACCTCAGGATGCAGTGATATGGCTGTCTCTTGCGTTTCTTGGTTCAGAGGAGACGAGGTTATATTTGGCAATGTTGTTCTGGATTTGTTTCTTTCTTTCGTTTTTTTCTTCCTATTCTTCCTATCTGCTCTCGTCTACACGACATATTGTACGTTCTCATTTATTGGGACCAAAGTGGTGTATACAAGCCTCAAAGGGACAGCTTCACATCCTGTTGGCCCAACAAATCCGGCGTTCAGACGAAATGGTGGCATTGAGGCATCACCAAAACCGGAGAGCAAGGGATGCATCGGCCGCCGAAAACAGAACAAAGAAGCAAGGCACACAGCACAACAGCCTTTCCGGAACAAGATTGACTCTATTCGAGTTGAAAGAAAAATATCTATGTCAGATTTCTAAGTTCCATATGACTGCATCGACGCCTTTCTAAGTTTACTTGTGAGATGTAAGTCATAATCCCCAACCTTTCTGACCTTTTTTATACAAAATTATAATCCAATTGAGATCAAATAAATACAATATATTTTCGTGTCCAACGACAATTCGTCTCAACGAAACGAAAAGAAAGATACATCGTAGGGTTTTGACCACGCCGTCATTCCCATTCCACGACATAACAACCCGCGCTGTGCCGTTTATGGTTCCGCGTTCGCGTAAAGTGGTTTTTACCAACGGCATCTTTCCCTTTCCTCCTCGCCTGTCTCCCATTTGCGTAAATATATTTTATCTACCTTTTCCATCACTGGCCGTGCTCTTTATCCACGTCTATATCGGTCTTTCGTCTTGTCCAGCCTTCTCTTCTTCATCCGTTATGCCCTGTCCTATTTGTTCCATTTGTCTTGTCTGCCTTGCATTCTCTTTCACCGGTCAGTCTGTGCGGCTCCCTGGAAACAACCGGCCGCCCACTGCCAATCCTGTTTCCTGCTTTTCTTGTCCCTCTGTGTCCCATACACTGCAGAACCGTATTTGAGGTGTCCATGGGCCTCTGGCCTGTCTCTAACCTGGTCATAGTAGAGGAGCTTCTGAGCTTCTGTCCTCCGCCAGCCAATCCTTTAGCCTCTTTGTACAATGTATGGCCACTCACCAATTAACCCTTGTCCTCCAAATGCAGTCCAATCCCCATTCATCCATCGTGCCGGCGAACAGACCCTTACAACCCCGTCTATTTCTGTGCATCTTTCCCATTTCGTGCTTGCTCGTGCGCCTTGCCTCTTGTTCTCGTTCGTGTCATTTTTTCTTCTTCTACTTCGTAGAAGTAACACGCGCGTCGATGCACCGTCATAAATGATGGCGATGAGCGTCGTATTCCGTACGTGTACATGTACTGCAGAGATGGGCCCTCAGACGCCCCCTTTCTTTCCATTCCACGTACCGTTGCATTCCGTCCCGTGTGCAGCATGTCCCCAAGACAATTAAAATACTCCGTACGACACGACTCTGGCAGAACCAGAAAAGGCCATTCTGCGGCGTGTCTTCCGTGCATCGCCTCTCTGCGAATTGCTCCTGCCAACTCAGGAAGGCCTGTCTTGGCAAACAAAGGGAAGGCACTCGTGGTCGCAGTTGCCCAGTTCTCTTGCCTTCCTGCTGTGTTGTCCAGCTGTCCGGAAATGTCGAATGCGGACCATCGACGGCTCTCTCTCTTTCCATTTTGGTCCACCCCTACCCGTCCACGGGGCAGGCACTACGTCCTCGACGGCAGAGGTTTTTGCAGGGTCCACAAGCGTGATGAGCGACATAAGGGGATTTTGGCTGGCCTCTACAGCAAGGCCAGCTTCGCCAGAGGTGGATGAGGTCCCCGTCTTTGACGTGCAGGCGCCAGCAGAACCTACCTGCAGCGTTGTGCGTCTCTCTGCATCCTTCTGCAACCTTCTGCATGGTCCTGCAGGCCAGCCTTCACCCTCCAACACGCGCCATTTACTGGTCACGTTTCGACGCGATGCCAGTGGTGTCTGTCGTCTTATGATTTGCTCTCGTGTTGGGTGTTTGTTTGCGCGTGAGCGAGCGCGCGAGGCTGACCGTTTCAGACGCGAACGCGAGTCATTTACCAGCTACGGCGGCCCAGAGTACGACGTGCTTTTTACCTTTGCACTCTCCACTCCACGCTCGGTCCTCCCATGCGTTTCTGTGTGTACATTTTGGCATATTATTTTCTATGCTACGAGGTCTTTCTATTCAGGTTGTCCATGAGCTGTTTGTCCTCTCCGCACAGTGACACATGTCCGACGCCGTCCGAGGAAGTGCGGGACTACGGAGCCTAGGCTTGGCGGTGCTTTTTTTTTCACCTTCTGTGGAGCAATATCTTCTGTAGCCATTTGCTTGAGAGCGTCGCCGAGGGACACTAAGACTGCTGTGCCTCTGCACAGGCGTTTGCCGTGCTGAGCGTTCATATTGTGCAGGCTTGAGGATCCTATTTTCAAGGATCTCGCCCAGGATCAGGCTTGGCCAGAGCGGACTTTTCAGGGACGTTGTTAGTCTGTTGTCTTGTGTCGTATTGCGGAGGACCCGGTATGCTAACCCGGTTTCTACGGCGCATCTGACACGACATGCAACGCAACGACGGCAGAAATAGGGGGCAACAAGTATGGGAGGACATGGAGGACAAGGAGGGAAGACAAAAAACATGGAAACGGCAAGGCTCCACGACGTATGCCTGCAGTCTTTTTGTCTGGCCACAGATACCAGCAGCTTGCCATACTTTTCAATGACATCCATCGAACAGAGCACTGAAACACCGGCAGTGCAAAAGAGAGAGTCCATCGGCCGGGACGTTTGGAAAAAGAGACGTATTCTCCTCGTTGCCAAGGTCATCTCTCGGCCCTTCTCCAGGTCGAACAAGACTGTCGGCTCGCTGTTAACGGGACTGTCGGGCAAACAGCAAACAATCTGTCTACATCCAGACGCAGAAACGACAACGAAACTAGCAATACGAGCATTCTTTGGTTTGTGCCCCTGCTTCATTAAGTGCACACCTGCTCCAGACAAGACCGTCCCGTTGAATATGCAAATCTGTCTTGCCCCGGACCGAATTTTCTGAATAGAGGTCCGCACGGTTTAAGGTTGTTTTGGAATAAAACAAAAGACAGCAAACTGACAGATCCGTGTACGACATACCAATGTATTCAAATAAATGATTTGATTGCATGTCGTACTCCGTACGTCGTTATTATTCAATCACATATATTCTTATCGTGTCTGCTATGCTTCTCCTCTGGATTATTCAATATATCTGCCTTTTCTCTGCCTTTTGCTTTGGCCACCTGTTTTCCCGCCTCTTCTATCCCATACAGCGCAGGGCACGTTTCTGTTGCCATGATTGAATTGTCCGCTGTCCACAGCAGCCGCGCTCGTCGTAAATGTATATTCCAAAACGTATATGCTATATGTTCCCACGAGACTGCCGTCTCGCCTAGAATTACACCAGCCTCTTTTAACACACCTCATCACCGCGTCGACACCAAGACAACGGCTGTTTCAAAAGCACTTTCAAAAGCACCTTCAACAGCATGCTCTGTTGCAATGGATGCTGCATTTCCGCCGGAGAAGAACATTGCACCCGCGGTCCGTGGAGACTGCGCGATGCATGGTAGCTGTCCATCGTGTCCCGTGTTTATTCTTGGCAAGGATCTGTGCGGGCGCGCATCGAACGTGTCGACGGTCTCGAAGCTCGAGCTCTCGAGCTCTCGAGCTCATGAGCTCTTTTCTCTCATGCCACCCCAGCTTGTAACGGCGACCCATGCGAGATGAAGGCCTTCGTTGAAGAAAACCAAGGAAGAAGAAGAAAAAAAAACCTCCGGTGGGCACAGACCTTCTCGCAGCCGTGTGCTGGTTCGGTGCGTCTTTTTCTTCTGTTCTTCCCCTTTTGTCTTGCTGTTTCATTGCTCAAAGACCGCGACAATTGTCCTCTGTCGTTCGACAAACTCATGTGTAGGCACACATGTCCATCATCTTCGTTTCTTGTCGTCGTATGGAAACCGGAGAAGTCATTCCCCTCTTCGTGGCCCCCGAATACTTCGCGTTCTGGAACCACAAAACAGCCGGCTCCGGAGAAGGGGCCCGAGCAACGTGGAAGCAATAAGCGCGTTTTTATTTCTCCCCTCTCGTTTCCCATTCCAAATGGCCCGTATGGAGTGCGACGCCGTACGGCCTTGAGTGGCAGGGGTTGTCTGTAATTGCTCACTTTGCTCTCGTGTCATCGATACATCGTCGATATAGTCGATAGAGTCGTAAAGTAGTACTCCGAATTTCCTCCGTACAACACTTGTATTGCACGTACACAATACCGGACTAGACAAAATGGCTCTTTATTTAGCAAAGACGTGTTTCAAAACACCGGCAAACAAACAACGGCCGCATGCAAGCGAGTCCCTCGCTGTTCTTCTAGATCTCGGATCTTCTAGGGTTGTTCGATACTGCATGCATGCAGCATAGATTGCCGGCAGGGGGCGAGGGGGGCCGATAGAGTACAGTGTAGTTGTCGATGGCTGACGCAAAGATGGCTGGCCAGCAGTTTGATGCCCAGGTTCAATATGCTGTTTTCCGTTTGTGCATATTCCAAGTGTAATTTGCCCATTCCCTTTCGCCTCCCCTTCTGCCGTCCCGCAACGGCCCGGAACCTCAAAGACGAGAGAGTAGAAAACAAAAACATTCCTTCTTTGGCTCGGGGCGGTGTCCGCCGTTGCTGTGCCAGTTGGTTCTTGGGGCCACGGTGGTCCGTCAGACGAAAACACCGACCAGCGACTCATGCACCGCGCCGGTTTTGTCGACTGTAGTTTCCAGAACGGGCGACAAGACAAATCTTAAAAACCCGGATGCAAACACCGCTGGACCTGGTCTGATACACTTTGTTTGGTTTTGGCTGTGTGATGGGTTTTGAAAGGAAACCGTACCAATACCAGACCATCCCAACCAACGTTTCCGCGTCTGTCCCGTGTCTGCCCCGTGTCCCCGCACACTGTGCTTCCGTGTCCCGTGGTTTCGCCAGTGCCGGAACACGGGGTACGTTGCACTCCCGTATATTTCAGACCTGCAGCCGTTGGCGAAGTTCATTGTGGAGATTGTGTGGGTAGGCGCTCTGGCCTATTTAATTTACTCGTAGGCAGGGTGAGCACAAGCCAAGAAGGTGAGCAGGCAAGCAGAAGACATCCAATTTGGTAGTTGGCAGGAGGAGGAAAAACTCTTTCGTTGGGAAGCTTGTTTGTTTGTTTGTTTGTCTGTGCACACTGTTAATCACCCACGGTGCTTTCTTCTTGGGTGCTCGCAGGAGTGTTTAATGGAAACGCTTAGCTTGCCTGTCGCTCGTCTCGGTGTCTATCTCTCCGTGCAACAATATCTGTTGCACCCTGAGGTTGGACTAAATAGTTGCTCTGTTGTTTGTCCTCCAAAGGCAACGACACGCCGCCACCGACGGGAGGCTTTCTCACCGTCGGCCAACGTCGTATTCGACCGGGGTAAGCAATGTTGTAGGTCTTGGTCAGGTCGCCCCATTGTGTGATGTGGTTGTGAGAGCCTGCTCCTTGTATTCGAACGTGTCTGTCCACGTTCAGTTTGACTGCCATTACTTTGACTGCCATTATTTTATCATGCATTGTCCTTCGCATGACCGCGGTCTGGGCCAAGATGGGCCAAGATGCACCAGGTGTGGCCTTGTGTCGTCATTTGTGGCCAATCTTTTGATTGGTATTCGAACTGAAAGCTATGCAAATCCAATAATCTAGGTTCGCAATAAACACAAGCACACACGTTGATTGGATTTCCACACTCGTGGACACGGCACGGCTGTAGCGAGTTCGGTCTGGCAGTGGCAGACCGTCCTGCCGTGTCTTTGTTTGTCCTCTGCGTTTGTGCTTGTATTCGACCTTAACACGAGCCGTACGAGAGGCTGAGAACGCCGTTCAATGGCAAATTAGATAGGGTTTCGTGCGCTGGTAGTCCCTAGGGCCAATCGCTCGTACTTGCGTGACACTGTCTCCCGCACATGGCGGTTGTGGCCTGGCCCAAACCCGCTGGCCGCCCCCAGAGGTGGTCTGTGCCGGGGGCCTGGCAAAGGGGGCCCTCTCCTCTCGGACTCACCAGCAACCAACCAACGTGAAAGACGATTGCATCGTCGATTGGTAAAACCAGGTCGCTTGATCTGGCCATTTTTGTCTCAGCTGATTTGGTGTCTTGTGAGCCGGCTGAGCGAAACAGAAGCTGGCCTATTTTGTGTGATGCATAAATGCATCTTTGGAATGTGTTGCAGAACGAGGAACAGAGGCTGCAAATCGGAAGAATCTCGTCGGACAGGGGTGGTAAGCATTGTCGCCTGCCAGCAGACAGCTCGCGCACGATACGGTCCAGGAGGCCAAAGGCGTGGCTGGCCACGGCAGCATCTGTCGGCTCATTGGCTGGTGCCAGACAGCTTCGGGTTTCAACTTGAACAGGTGAATATGACGAGAGAGGAAGACCGACGGACGAGTTCGTTGCCAGCCCCTCTCGTCACGGCCCATATCGGCAATGTTCGTCCCACAGTGGCAATGCTGACGCCCCCTCTCCGGTCGATGATGTAGGAAGCGCAGACATGAATAGACTCGAACCAAGATCGTCAGCAGAAACGTACGCCGGTTTCCGCGTTCTGCAGCATCAGCGGACGCCCGTGGTTCGCCGAGACAGAAAAGGACGAAATGGGGGGAAGTTAGAAAACGAATAGGAGGCAACGATGCAAGGGAGAAATGCCTTCCGAAGGAGTACAAGGTCAGCAATGAACCCCAAAGACCGCGGTGTCTCCCTCTTCGCCTCAACCGTCCTTTTGTTCCTTTTCGTTCTCGTCGCCAATGCTGGGCTCTGCCCGGAGTACGTGTCAAAAGGTTTCGTTGCCTCTGCCTCGCCAAAGCAGGATAGGATGTTCTTGTCTTTGTCTTCTCTTTCTTCGTTTTGTTATTGTTTTTCACTCAATCGATCGCTTTCAGCTGGTCTGGGAGCCGGAGACACGTCCCTAAACCGTGTAAGCGGCAACTCGGTCGTGCATATTCTGCCGCATGTTTCCATGTTTTCCGCGCGTTCCATGCACCCGTCTTCTTGTTTCTGCATCTCGTCTGCGTCGGCCGTCCTTCGCTTTCTCCTTCTGGCTATTTTGTGGAGTTGTCTGCAGCAGCTTCATGCACGAAAAATACGAGCGTGGAAGAAGAACAGTATGGGAAGAAAAAAACGAGGGGGATCCGGAGGCTCTGCAGCACCAGGCTAGGCATTCTGATTATGTCCCGCCGTCGTCTCCGGCAATGATACCTCGATGGATACGCTGGGTCACTCTTTCGATCGGGTTTGTGTGATGCTTTCCCGGGTATTTTGGTTGTGTCGTGTGTTGTGTTCTGGTTACTTTACGAGCGGCGAGAAAGCTGCTTGTTGTTAGGTGCATATCTTCACGTCATGGACCACCCTGGGAAAGCACGTCAATTGCCTCAACAGGCAAGAGCTGCCCTCAGCTGCCCCTCGACGCGGTGCATCGCGCTTTCCTCCCAGCCTCCTTCCTTTGCTTCTTTTGTTCTTTTGCAATTTACGGCCTTTTCATTCGTTCCTTCTCACCCTGGCGCGGGTGCCCATTATCAGTGACAGCATAATGTACGCAGTCTGTCGTATGCAATCTTGCCAGCGCATCAAGGCGAATGTCGCAAGCACCAAACCCTTGCTCGCTCTCAAGTAGGGGGCGTGTAAAGGTGTAAGTGCGAGCTTGCGAATGAGAGGCGCAAGGCACGCGCATAAATCGCCTTTTGAAGTGACAGGCGCAAGCCATTGGTCGACACCAACTGGCCAGCATCTTCAAATCGCTTTTCCTTTTCTGGTCGCTTTTTCACCAGTCGTCGTTGCCCTGGCCCGACGTGCCGCTCCTTCCCTGTCTTCAACATCGTTTTTTTCTGAGAAGGGGAAGGTGTGTAACGCCCACTATGTACGCAAATTATTCCGTGTCCCCTGATGCAATAGTAAACACTTTTATTCTCATAGCACGCTGTGACGCAGCTAGACTCGAATTGACCATCCAACCACGCGTGGCTGCTCGGCGATCCCTGGAGCGAGCGCTCTCTGTTGCTGTTTCTCGCATCGATCGTCTTGCTTCTTCTGAGCCACTTTACCCGAACCGAGTCGCGTTGCAATGGAAACGCGTTTGATGCCGTCTTCCAACTATATCGGTTTATGCGTTTGAATTGCTTTCCTGGTGGCGCCCACACGCCATGCATATATCACTTCAACCGAACCTCTCACCGTTCAACTGCAAGCGCCCCCTCTGCAGGTTGAGCTTGCTCGTCTGCCTCCCCTGGTTAAGGTGTACCGCCAGGGAGTCTGTTAAGCCCTACTGTTCACTTTAACAATCCGCTCTTCCAGGGACAAAACCACTCAAGTCAATTCTTCCTAATTGCAGCGACCTGGAAAAGCTGCTCAGCCATGTGTGTTTGTTGGTGTTTTCCTGGTTGTCTTCGCCGTTGCCTGCTCATCAACGTGGCACCGGGTATATGCATTAGAGTACTATATCGCATATGAAGGAATGCATCGACACGAGAAAGACAAGAGGCAGAACGGCAAATGGCAACGACTGGAGGGGCCGCGCGCGAGCTTTCTCCTGTGGGTGAGAAAATAGTTTGGCAGGCATGCTAAGCATTCATACGAAACACTCAAAACGGGCAAAACGCAAGAAACGAAAAGAAAAAAAAGATGGCCGTCTTGGCTACAGTTCTTGTGCAGTTCTTGAGCAGTTATACACGGCAGTTTGCTGCCGGCTCCATGACCTGGTTTGGGACAAACGAGAGGACGACAGGTTCTTGAAAAACAGGATAAGGGCACTGCAAAAAAGGGGAACAAATAAGAGGAGGGTTGGAGATAACGCCTGCCTGACATGTGAATGGCTGGAGAGCAAGGGCCTGTCTCATTTTGTATGGGAGTCCGACAAGTCGGTGCCCGTTTGAGAAGTTCAGCTGTCTTGGAGCTGTGGTATCCTGAGAACAAGGCTATTTAGAACGAATGGCCTCCAATCACGACCACCTATTTCTGTATTTTTGGTTGACCGTCCTGCCATGGGGAGTGAATGCCAGCCAGCCAACTTCGAGTCTTGGTATCTTGCAGCGTTGCATTTTGGCGCTCGGGTTTATTGATATGAGATTGAATTGCTGGGATACAAATGACAATAGTCATCGAGGCGGTGAAGGCCCAGCTCAGCTGAAGATGCAGGTGCCATTTCAGCTACAATCTTCTTTGGACACTTCATGCAGAGACAAAGACATTGCCGAGCTTCGAAATGTGCAGTTGCTGTACTCCAGCGTGTCATTTACCGTGTCTTCTGTCGTGATGATGCCATCTGGCTGTTTGTTCCCCGCTGAAAAGCGACGAAATCCAGCTTCGACGCTCGTCCGGTAGTTACAATCCCTCATCGTACACCATCGAGGCTGTCCCGGTCGTTGATGGATCGCTGTCGCCAGTCGTACGCATCCGTCTGTTACTGCAGATGGTCATCCTTTTCTGCTCGTCTTGCACCAGAACATTGAATCGTATGCTCTTTTATCATGCAATCAAGCCCATCTCCCCCTATTTTTTCTCCGCCTTATTTGCATTTCCCTTTTGTTTTCTGTATCCCGCCTGTTTCTCGTTCTTTGTAGTATGTCTCAGACATGCACTGCGTCGGGATGCGAACAAGTATGACGGACATAATTGTTCCTGCTTCAGCTCAGCGTCGATGTTCTTCTCTCTCCCTCTTACTTTTTTTCTTCTTTTTTTATCTTCTTTCTTTTTGGTTCAGCACTTGCATAGATGCGCCAAGAACCTTGTAGCGGATTGTTCCCCGTCCCCAGTAAGGCCGAAACCCATCTCGCTCTCCCAGCCCGAAAGGGGCGCTCTAATAAAACGTGCAGATGGAAGTGAGGGTGATTGTGACGAAAATCTAGCTTACTGCGTTCTCAGAAGGCTCCCTGCTCCGTTGCACTGTTGTCGCGTGGGACAAAGCACGCAAAATCCTATGTCATATCCCAAATCCTAGCATATACAAATATATCCTAGCAGACACGCACAGTATTTTTTTTCGTCTTTTTTTTTTTTTTACCCATGCATCCAATTTCAAGAAGCCTTTAAAGGCCAATCAGATTGCCTGGACACGTCAAGAAGGCACCGCGTTTAAATAGATAGACGTGCAAGGTGCGTCTCCACCGTGATGGAACCCCATGCATGCAGGGCCAGGGTTTTTCGTGTCACTTTATTTTCCGTCCCTTTACTGGGTGCCCGAGATACCCTGAGCCCTCTAACCATACCGCTGGCAGTAGGCTTGCTTCTTGCAAGTCGCTCTGTGATCTTGGTCGGGCTCCGCAAATTTGACCATGGATTTTGTGAGCCATGTTCGAGTTCACTGGTCTTGCTTTCTTGATTCGTTGCGAATCCTGCGGCGAAGGAAATCTTGTTCGTCGTAGTGTCGTGTCGCGCCGTGTCGTGTCGTGTCGTATTGCTTTCGTACTTTGTAACAAACTCGGCAAGCATTCTCCCCGCCTTCTTTGTTTCTGGCATCTCGACACATGCCTTTTTGGCGTTGCATCGCGTCAGAACTGGTCAGGGGATGCCCAAAAAGCCGGAATGAATTTGCATGGGGTCGTCCTTTCTGTCGCCTATTACGTCCCTCACTGCGTGTCTCCGGCTTCGAGTGACATATATACATTTCATATTTGCTCTGGGCATTGCCCTTCCGTCCACCAGACACTTTTGCTGCAAGCAGATTGATAGGCGCGTGACACGCATTCGGTCCGCATGCCACCGGAAGCCGCCGCGTTGCCCGGCCCCTGCGATCGGACGGCGTGAGATGAGGGCTGTGTGATATTTAAAACAGGATCATCACTCTGCCAGGCCGACAAGCTCCAGCACGAACTCAAGCGAGGTGAGGCTACACCCGGATGGGAAAGAGACGCAAGAGCTTCCCGCGCTCCCGGTGAGCCCGTTTGTGCACTGTGGTGCCTGTGCATTTCGGACCTTTGGAAATTTCGTAAATTGGTATTGAGGAGTAGAGGCAAAGTCTCGCATAGCTTTGGGAAGGGATCGCCGCATTTGGTCTGCGAGCAACATCTGGATTTCGGTGCTTTTAGTGCTGGGGCTCAGAATGTCGTACGGAGCAGAGCGAGTGTTGACAGGGCACAGTCTGGCTGGTCCCTATCCCTTTCCTGGCGTAGATTCGGGAACGCATCGAGATTGTGGCGGAGAGAAGTTGACATCTAGGGGGCATTGGGCCGAGGTTTTTGCCTCGAGTGCTTCCTGCGAAGTACGAAGTACTGCTAGCAGGGGGTAGGTGAAGGGGACATTACGTCGTGCGAGAGTTTGCTCCTTCCCACATTGGCAATACGTGATCTTACCTGCTGCAAGGCTCTAGCGCCATCGTTCATTGGCAGGGCAGCTCGGGCAGGTGCGAACGAAACGGGAAGCGCGTTTTTGGAAAGATGCGCGTTTGCGGGAAGCGGTATCCACACGTGGAGAAGGCACGTTCATTGGTTCTAGACAGGAAACGGCTCCAGAACGAATTGAGCACACCCGTTGCTTTGTCCCTTTTGGGACAAAAGCGTGGGTTACCATTGGCTAGCGACCAGGGGTAAAGGTGCCGCAGGACTGGGGCGGGGGGGAAGGAGGGACCTGTTTAATGGAGTGGGGGTGGTCTGGACCAATGAGAAGGGTAGGAACTGACGGGGAATGAGGAAGGAGCAAGAGGAAGCCGAAAAACACCACCAAAACGGAGCCAAACCCAGCAAAGAAGCGGGAAAAGACCTTGCCTCCGAAACCTTTCGCTCGTGACAAACAGAGTGGACAGTGACGGACTACAAAGAAGGGTTGCAACAGAACAACGTCAGAAGAAACAGTGACCCGCGGCCAGCGGTTGGAGACAGAAGCAGTGAAGACAAAAGCCGTACGACGTATCTGCAAGAGGGAAGGAGCGAGCGGACGGATGATAGAACATGGCACCTTCCAACAGAGGGACACGGGAGCTGTTGAGCAAACGCAGGGAAAGAGGTGGAAGGCAGTGGAGAAATCGTCCCATCTCGGCGAGCCAGCCGAGGGAAGGTGAGATGCAGTGTTCTGCTTACAGAGGATGTCGTACGACGTGTTTCGTACAGTTCCCTGTTTATCTTAATTGACTCCTCACTCACTGGTGATGGCTGCTCACGTATTTTCAGCCTTAAGGTCAGCAGCTCTTGACCCAAAACAGCCTAGGACGCTCCCGTGCCTGTTTCTGGTTCTTTATGATTTTACACATTACGTTGTGCTTCATACGATGTAGGGACTCCCCAGCTCCCATACACTGTCGGGTGCTCAAGCCCTGGCTAGTCAGCATCCTGTTCAACGCACTACTGCGGTCCATTTTTCGATTGGGCCTTCCATTTGGCTATTGTCTGCTGGGTCATTTACGAAGGCCTGCTTCTGTGCAGCTCAGATGAGTGGGAACGTAACCACCAAGAGAGAGTCCACACACACGCTGCCACCCTACCTCCTACGAAGGGCCACTCAAGGGCTTTTAAGCCTCATAATCCTCCGGAATGGGCAAGACAGAAAGTCAATGTGTACATACAAAGTACGTTGTACGACATGGGTTGTACGTCGTCGGAGGAGACGAGTGGAGGACGTGTCGTAGTAGGCGGCAAGGGGAGAACAAAGAAGATGCTGGACTACTGGACTCTCCACCCCCGATGTTGTTGGCTAAACGTATCGCAAAATTAACAGAGGGGAAGAAGAGGGGACCGTAGGCATGAGATGGCATACGGAATATTTCACCCAGATGCATGTGTTGGTGCAACGCAAGACAAGAAACAATGGTCAATGTATCTTTCTTCTCCAAAAGGTCTTGTAAGAACCATCAGCCACCAAACAGAACAATAGATTGAACACTTGCTGATGCCGCCGGACCTGCAGAGACACGGCTGGGAACCAATCACAGGGCAAAGACGCGAGAACTGCACGTCGTTTCCCGTCCCTCGGGCGTGCCAAAGCACGCGAACTTGATGTCGTAAGATATCGTCGTAACTAGCGCTTCATTGCACTGCTTAAATTCCCTCCCAGCACGCCACAAAGCCCACCTACGGCAATTCCGGTTCGAGCTACGCTACAACGAGTCACGCAGTGGGATTTTTTTTTCTTTCTTTTTTTTTCTATTGTTTCGGCTGAGTGAGCTTCCCAATTTGTCGTTGCCAAATTTGCAGCGCATAATTTGCAGCGCATCCCTTGCGTTGGTCTAGCTGGGACCGACCGATGCTCTCTGCCTTTTGCTGCCACAAAGGCTCTCCTTTGTACAATACATGAAACCTTTTACCATATAGTAGGGTCAAGTTGTCGTCAACGGACAATGAAGAAAACGGCAGCAGTTGGGGAGGGAGACTAATGGGAGCAGCGACCTTGAACCGTAAATACGTTGCTCGTTTTGCTGGCAAAATTTTGCCTTCCTAAATCGAGAATCATCGAGAATTATCGAATAAATCGTTCGTGATCGTCTGCGCGCCATTTCGCAGAAGGTTGTGTCTGCCCTATTTCTCTCCGACACCTTCCTGCAGGCTGATCCCTCGTGCTCTTTGCTCCTCTCCACAATACATATCGTATCCATATTCAGGCCGGCTGGTGCCAGGCCCAAGCCACCCCGCCTAGCCTCGACTTGGTGAGATTGCAGAAGACCACAAAAAAAACCTGCCTCGTCTAAATCAACGCGTGAGACTGTTGAACTTTGGACCTTGACTGGCTGAATGGCTCGCGTAGCTAGGAGGCCGTCAGCAAGAGCCCTGTCCTGGCCACGCCTTGGCCGTTGGCCGTTTCGTCTTCCTGTTAGTTCTGTTCCCTCTGTGGCCATGCTTTGTGATACTGACTCCCGTACAGGGGTGACCCTGACAGAAAGGTGCAATTTGCAGCCGGCCTCTCAGTATCAAACTGATTCAACAGTATCATATCATACTTGTGGAAGGCGGTTCCATTCGGTGAACAACACTAAAGCACGAGATCGGTATTTTATGATGTTCATCGAAAGTTCGTCAGTCGCGTTCAGTCGCGTTCAGTGCGAATTGTGCATTCGTTTTGTCGTGCTGCCAGGGCGATGGGAATGCGGGAAATCTTGGGGGCATAACGTCGGCTGTATTGGGAGCTTTGACCAGACGTTGTCTCGACCATCCGGCGACTATGGGAAGCTTTACTTGATGGAGGGAAGAGTGAGGGAATAGCTACCCCTGAATTTGTAGTTCTTGCCTTGTCAGGACATCTCATACTGATGGAGCTCATGTGTTGATGGGAAAAGGAAGGAACGATGGTCCCGTGTTCTTTCTTCGCTTTCGTTTCGATCCATTCCCTCTTTCCCGATGTAGCAAGTTGCTCAAGCACCCCTACCGCTCTTTCCTTGCTTTGCGACATACGTCAGCAATCTCCACCAGTTGTTTCGCCTCTCTCTGTGTCACGCATCGTCAAATCCTCCTCCTGAATCGATTTTCGGCCTGGCACACCTTGTCGCGAGCCCGCACGAGGTACGGAGTACCGATACTTTGCTCAAATGCCCCCCCCCCTGCCCCCCTATTCTCTGTCCCGCTTTGTTTGCTTGCGGCCCTCCACCACCTTTGGATATCAGCCTTTTGTTGGCTGCCACGCTATTGCAATTCTGGTTCAATGGTGATCTACATGCGCCGTCCACGACGCAGCCTTTTCCCTCCTCTCCGTGGTCAGTTGGCGTTTTTGTCCATCTATATTTATTGTGATCTCGATCATCTCGTCGAATCGGAGCCATGTGCAAAAATTGGGAAAGTACACCATATCGACCCCTGAGAAAGGCACGCGCGATATCGTCGCGTGCTCTGGTGACGACGCATTACGGTCGACAACATGTTGCATTCTGCTCGTTTATCATCCCAGTGTCGATCTCATAATTGCTCGTCACATTGTTTACTTTCATACTGAGTCCCCGGTAGGTGGGCAGGTTGTTTACGGCTGAACAATGGCCTGCGGCCACCTCGTGCGGCCGCTTTGAACAATATACCGAAAACAATCATGCAGCGTATTCATAAAAGCCTTTGTTGGCCGGCACCAACGCAGCCATGATGCTCGCATGAGTCGTCTGCCGGCGGTCAGGCCGCAGGCAAGCCGGTCGTGGCCTCTGGTTTGTGCAGGTGTGCAAGGACCAAGCGAGGAAGGCTGGAGCCGTTGCAAGAAAAAAATAAGTCTGACGATGTCTTGCATACAGACAAGAAGTGCAACGCGGTAAAAGAGGTGGAGCAACGGCCTGGGAGACTAGCCCAATGGAGAGGAGACGGAACACCCCAAAATGGACGGTGTCGTGACCTAGGAATCTGTGTGGATGACTGGATGGAGCATCCTACCTCTGTTTGGTTCGCTGTACGGTTGCGCTGCTAAGCCGTGAGCGCGTCCATTTGTGGTGGCCAAAGCGTGTTCTCTTTACACGTGAGATGAGACTGGACAAGACACAGGCACTGAAGTGCAAGGGGCGTCTACCTGCAAGTCAGTTATGAGGCTTTTGAGGGTTATTACCTTCTCATTGGTCGCCATAAAACAAGGGACAGTTTCTTACTCAAGCTTTTGTGAGTCCTATGGAGCATCAAGAAGTCTTGAGAGCCAATCCGTCGCCGAGACGTGCCGCCTACTAATACAGCAGGCAACACAAATTCCAGGGGAAGTGAACTCTGGAGATTTTAACGCTTTTATGGCTCCGCGGCACCGTCGTTTGTTGTCGTTGATAGTGATCGACTGGCGCATTGGCGCTGTGTGATGGACAATGATGGACAAACCTTGCGTGGGAGCGTTGTAACTTACAACGGAGAACGTTGGCTTTTGGGACAGGTTGAGACCTCTTAGGGCCATTTCAATGACCTATCTTTAGGCGGTGGGCGGCTGGGTGCGGCCCAGCAGCCGAGTGGACCGCCCATCTTGCCGTTGGATAGGGACGTTGTTTTACTATAGCGAGACGATCTGGCCGATTTGCAGTACCTGTGTCTCGCCAATAGGCCAAGATGGTGAGGTCCTCGGTGGCCTCGAAAGGTGGTTGTTTTGTGTTAAGCATGTCCTCTTTGTTGGTCACTGTCTCAGTGCATTTCTTTCCCACAGCCGGTGCCCAAATCAGGCAATGAGAGGCGTTCTCCACGAAACCGGGGAAGAGTTCCCTTTGGGCCTTTTCTTAGTGAAGTAGTAGTTGGTCTCACAACCTTTCAATGTCTTGGGTCGCTCGCTGTCTTGGTAAAAATTATAGATTGGAGAACAAAGAGGGCGTTTATTTTTTGTCTCGGCGTGGAGGTTGTTCGGTTCAATGACGATCTTGACGCTTCTTTTCTGATCATCCTTAAAGAGATTTTTATTTACATTTACGCGAGTTCCAATGGTCGCGTCGGTCGCGTCATGATGTTCTTTATCAGATTCAGGATAGACCGGTAGACACAACAAAAGGCCATTTCTCTGCCCCGTTCATGATGTTTGGCTAAACACCTCGCTTTGTCTCGGCGAAGGGTCACGTAACGGCTCCGAGGACCAACAACCGGACATGGGCGTGTCTCCAGTCCCTGCGTTTTTGTGGTTGGTGGAGATGATGAGGAGCTACAAGACGTAAGAGTAAGGTAGGGAGGAGCAAAAAAAATGTCGACAAACTAGTGTAGTTCATTACATTCTGCTTCTTGGACGGTTTGTATGGAGCATCTCTAGTCCTGTACGATGTGCGACATGCGCGTACGGAGTAATTAATACTTTGCAATTGCGTTCTATCTCTCCTAATAATATTTTACAGCGAAGGGATGCCGACAAGAAAAATTTGCAGTCCCCATCAATAGAGCTTCAGGGGTCCAACGGGAACGACAGGGAAACAGCCAAGCGGAGGACCTGTGGCTGTGACGGGACAGGAAAAAAAACAAATCACCATGAAAAAGAAAAGCGGGAGGGGATTTATCAAATAGGTTGGGACAATCAAATACAGCGACGCTGGATGGGAAAAGGAAGCAAAATGTAAGCATGGTGGGCACATTGACGTCGACATAGGGAAGTGAATAGAGACAGCGGTCCATGGTTCTTGTCCAACTGCATTTTTTTTCTTCTCTCATTTTTTTCGGCCTTGGCTTTTTGGCCTTCAGTATTTGGCCTGTGATAACCATCCAAATGACCTTTCAGGGACCGTTGCCTCGACACTTAGTGCATTTGTACAGGGATCCTTGGGCGTTGTTGGGCTGGTCTGTGGAGAAAGCTGAAAAGTCATGACGACAGCTAAAAGGGGGAAAAAAGCAAGCACCTGAGGCAAAGCAAATAACCCGCTCCAATGTACGATGAACGATGTACTTTCGTGAGATACGAAGTATGAGGCCGAAGGGACGGGCCAGGCCTTGGTCGCGGACAGGTACGAATACGGGAGTGCAGTATTCATATCTCCACACAATGAGAGTTATCTGTATGTCACATCCACGATTTAGAAGCTGATAGTCTTCTTGTCTGTATGCCTACGATGAACTGGATGAGGTTACCGTTCTGCCGACTGTCGTTTTGATATGGAGTAGTTATTGAGACGGTGCAAGTTTGGTAGATTTTTCCCCTGCATGCCAATAGCAGTCTTGATATACATATGTCGAACCTATAACACGCAACGGTAAGATATTGCAGCTACGACTAGAAGGTACTGTAGCAACAGGCTTTTTAATCTAGCAAGCCACATGGTGGATTATTCTTTTTAGCGGCACCAATATCAAGCTCAGCCAAATACAACACCAAAAAGACGCAATCAACAGGCCTTCTGCGTCCCATGGAGAGCACACTGCAAAGTATATCAAAGGCTGGTAGTTTTACCTCGTCCCATTTTAAGCCTCTTTAACGTTCGTTAGAACACATGTTGCCGTGCCAAATGGACTGGCCAACGGCGGCGTCATAGCTCGCTATCTGCTCCCTTGCCTTCTCGATTATGACCTAGACATTGCACAGCTTTTGCTGTGCTTCTGGTGCTCTGCAAATATTTTCTTCTTCGTGTGTACGAAGCAGTCTTTTCGTTCCTGTACAGCTGGACCGCGTCTTGGGTCTTTGCGGTTCCGATGGGTAGCAGTGGCGCGTTTATTTTCCGTGCACGCAGTGTTTGATTTTTGTTGATTTTTTCTGAATTTCGTGGTTTTCTTTGCCATTTTATTTTAGACCCGTCGGTGAGACACGCGACCTGGTTGGCTGGAAGCTCCTGACGGCGTTGTTTGTAATTAATTTTTACCTGCGAAATCCTTCTGCGCTTTGTCTCATTCCCTCTCTTTCTGTGCCGTGTTTCAACCATTCCCGCTCTTTCCACAATTGGTGCTGCATTTGACAAGGGCGTGCACTTTCCAAGTCTACGTTCTCTGTGGGAAAAAGCGTCTTAAAAGTCACGATGAAAATTTCTTCATATATTTGGCCGTACAGTAGCTCACATCCACAATATGGAGATGGCTCCAGGCCAACAAATTCTCTGACGCTTCTTCAATTTTTTGTCGCTCTGTTAGCTGCGTGTCAGAGTTTTCTCCTCCACAGCGGAGAAGCAATATACGGCGGGCGTCTCGGGAGTGAAAAGTGAAGAATTACAAACCAAAAGACGATAACGTAAAATCGCGAGCACCGAGCTGGTCGGCGACGAACTGGACTGGCAGCATTTGACTGGGTGAAAAGAAGAGACACCGACAGTCAACGAGGCTGGCATCCCAAGGAAGCATGCTATCAAAATATATCGACCCCTTCTCGGGTTGTTTCACGTCCGCCAGAATGGCACAAATTTGGTTGATTCGTTTCGGCGACGTTGTCAAGCAGGCTGAGCAGCCTGGCAGCCTTCCTGTCGATCAGAAATGGCAGGCCCAGAAACAATCGTGCCGAAGGGAAGGTGCGAGGGCCTTGTGGCCAACCGGCAAACCAGGAAGGCACGAACACGAGCCCGCAAAAGGTGAACAAGGAACTCACAAACCAGCACACCCGCAAGTGCTGCGTTTGCCAGGTGCTCTTCTTCATTATCCGCAGAAGGAACGATCAACCAAAACGATGAACTCCGGCATCCACTCCCCACTTACGAACCGCCCTTAGTGTTCGGGCACTCCTGCCTGCCCATCACATACGCCAAACACCCTGCTCCACCTTCTGTCTTCATTTCTCTTCCCTCTACGCAGGGAAGGTGCTTGTCGATGTGCTGCATGCAAGCACTGTGTACAAAGCAAATGGAGTAGGTGCTTGGAGCACGAACATCGCTCCATGGATTTCTCTTGGAACCATTGAACATCTCACCTTGTCACAAGCAGTGCCTCAATCTCATGCTTGCCGAAACAGGGCGTGCGTTCGACACACAAACGCGATGTCTTGTGCTTGCCTTTTGCCAATCACACCAAAAGTCGTGACGGACACCAATTGGCCAATCGCCAGTCGCATTTCCCTCCGGGTCCTCGAAGCTCTATGTTGTACTCCTTACGACCTCGTCCTTGTTGTAAGATATCCCACCACCCATCGTCTCACCCTCGCCATTCCTCCCCGCTCTCTGCCACAGCTCACACCAGTCACAGCACCCTCTGCACTTTCCAGTACGGCAAACTCCACCCAAATAGCGCTCAGCACCAACAATATACCCACTAGCAACTGAGCCACCAAGATGCATTCGCGATATGGAGTCGATCAGCGGCGCCAATGGCAGACCAACAAACCCGCCAGGCCAAACACAGCCATGCGAGCGAGGAAAGAGGGGACAGACGAGTGGAGGCCCGACTATGATCTCAATCCCTCACCAAGGAAGCCCGAAGGTACCAAACAGGCTTGATCCTGCATGCTCTCACACTAACATGGCCAGGGACAAGGAAAACACGCTTCAGTACACGGCTTTAACACGTCTGTTTTGCGCTTTACACGCTTTCGTCACGCCTCTCGACACGTCTCCATCATCGCCGAGCGAAAAACAAGACACACTCACCCACAGACACACAAGATCTGGCCAAAACGAGACAAGGCTCAAAAAACGCGCGTTTGAAATATCTCCGCAATGCTTGCCAAGTGTCGCTGTTCCTTCACCCCCTTCCCCTCTCTTCAAGGATGTCACCAAACACTCAGCATGAGTCCTTCGTAACCATCACACGCCTCGTCGTTGACGCGGGTCTGCGCACGACACGCAGAAACCGGTCAAGCGGCAGTGCATCGTCAGGCGCTAGTGAGCCGATAAGGGCCCCTCAGGATCTTTCGATGCAATGTCCAATGTTCTGCAGTGGGATGTGTCGTTCGTCGTCTGCAGACTGCAGAGTTACAGTGGGCGTGGCTGCTGCATCCCACGATGGATTACATAATATTGCACCTGCCCCTTTCTTTCAGAATGGAAGTCACGTTTCCTGTCTTACTTGGAAGAGCACCTCACCTCCATCAACTCACGACTTCTCAGACGACGGTCACCACGACCTGTGAACACGCATTGTCGTTTTCTTTTTCTCTCACGTTGCCCCTCTTTGTATCCTCTTTGCGTCTGTCCTTCCTCTCTCCTCCTTCTCTCTGATCCTCTGGTCGACTGCCTCGCCCCTCTCTCCACCTTTGCCTCCTTATTCCCCTTGTCTATGCTCATCGCCTGGTCCTTGCACCTTTGCTCCAATTCTGGTCGATGGTTGGCTGCTTGCTTCTGCGCGTTGGTTGGTTGGCAACAGGATGGAGCTTTTTGGCGTGCTGAAGCTGACTTTCTGGCGTGCTGGACCACTTTTCTGACCCGGCCCTGGCCATCGGCTGGCTGACCTTCGGCTGGCTGGCCATCGGCTTCCTGTTTTGCGTCTCAGAAGAGCAAACGGTAGTGCATCTATGTATCAAAAGCATGCTCTTCCAATCCGACCCTTCGTAGTCTGTACTTTTTGTCCTTTCACTTGGTGGAATGAGTCGATGCCTCTTTCTTGGGGTCTGCTCCTTACTTGCCTGCGTAGAAATACACACTCCCGATTCGTTCCTCTCTGTCTCGGGGCTTCCCAGCTGCCCAATATACCCCGTAGTTGCTTTTTCCTCAGTGTCTTGTAGCTGAACCACCGGCCCTCTTGCCGTCTCCAGCCAATCTCGTCCACGCCTCAAATGGCTCTGACAACAGTATGCACACA
This sequence comes from Sporothrix schenckii 1099-18, assembly GCF_000961545.1. Classification (NCBI taxonomy): domain Eukaryota; kingdom Fungi; phylum Ascomycota; class Sordariomycetes; order Ophiostomatales; family Ophiostomataceae; genus Sporothrix; species Sporothrix schenckii. Next base: position 3,171,325 of record NW_015971150.1, read on the forward strand.
CCCCTTGCACACCCCCTGACGGCACCCGCTGCACCACTGGACCACGCTACGGAGGACAGGGCCTGCTTTCACACAATTAACACCCCAGTAAAGCACAGAAGCACACACCTCCACCACCATCCCCTACCCCCAGTCGACCCAGCCCGCGCCCACTTTACGCGGGCTCCATCGTATTAGGTGAGATGTGCACCAAAGTTGAGTTACTCGGTCCCAGAGAGTGTCGTTGAAGGTGTGGTGCCGCCTCAGTGTGCTTGTATGCTTGTGTGCTTGTGCGCTGAGCGCCAATGAATCTTTTGGTGCCTCTTGCGCCCGTTGAGCCTGCGATGCCTCCCAAGCCAAACGCTGAGGCCTCTGTGCTGCCGTCTGCAATATGCGGTCGGTGGCAGCTTCCCTACCCGTCCTCTCGTTACTTCCTCGTACTCTCACACAAACTCACCCCGGTCTCCCCTTCCTTTTTTAATTCTCCATCTCCCCTCTTCCCTTTTCCTGTTTCGTTTCCTTCTCTTTCTCTTCTCCTCTTTTCCTTCCTTCCTTTGCTCTTCCTTTCTCTTTCATCCCTCTCTATCTCTCTTTCTCTTCATTCCTCTCCTCGCCGACCGCTCCTTCCTCTATCCCCCAGGAAGGCCCGACAAGTTTCTCTGTCCCAGGCAAAACCGCAAATCTGCTTGCCTTTTTTCCCGGACCAACCTCGTCCTCTTTCTCGAACCGGAAACTTGAGTCGACAAAGCAGGTGCAAGCAAGCGAAAGTCGAATCCGAACAATCGTTTTCGAACCGCGGAGTAAAAAGGGGGAAGGAACGTCTGTCATCGACTGTTGTCCTTCGTACCTCTCTCTCTTCGCTTCTTTTCGACTTTCGACCTTTCGACTTCTCCTTTTTCGTCTCGCCATTCAGCCTTTGTCTTGTTTTCCTTTTTGCTTTCGTCTTTCGTCAAACCCTCATCGTTTCGTACGCCGCCCGTCTCGATTTTATATAGCATTTCTGGCTTCCTCTTTTTCGTCCCTTTCTTCGTACGTATACCGTATTACTAGGCATCTGCGCCACCTACATACTCCATCATCCCTGATTTCAGATCCGAATCTCCTTTTCTCTCTTTCGGCGCTCCTGTTTGTCCCTTCGGGAACTGTTGTCGCATTCTTTAGCTCTTATCCCTTTCCCTCTCCCCATCTCCCTTGCCACCTAGTCAACCTACATTCCCATTGGGAGATTCGACCAAAGTCGACGAATTCGAGCTGACCAAGGCATTTAGAGCCTCCTTTGCTTGCCTCCTGGCCGCCCTTTCGTTTATCGAGCATTCCTTTTCGACGACGACCTCATCACGAGATCCGATTCGACTCGATCTACGATTGCCCTGAATCCCCCTCGAGACCACAGAACACAGAAATCGCCAACAACAAAAAGCCACAAACTTTTTGTTGTGTTCCCTGCGGTTTTCTACATGATCGCCTCGATCGTCACATTGCCCTCATCTTTTTGAAGGCGTTGAACGTGAGGTGAGTCGGCTGAAAAGACGGTGGCGTAGTAGACGGCCGTGACAGATGGCGACGGCGTAATTCCTACTGTTGGTGCAGGTGGTGGCTGGTTCCTGGCTGGTTCCTGGCTGGTTCTTTGTTCATTGTTCTGGATGCTGTTCCTGGATCGTCAGGAACAAGGCACCGCCAGCAAGCGTCACCGGCACAAGTGACACATCACTACTCACCAACTTGTAGCCGCCCAATTGTGTTGTGTCACTTGTTACTCGCTCTGATGGTCTCTCTGGTCCCTTTCTTCATCTGCTAATCCATCAATTTCCAATAGCTGCGTGCCAGTCCGGCATTCTCTCCACCTTCGCGTCTCTCAAATCCAACCGGCCCTTTTCCTCAGGCTTCGCATTGCTCGTGGGACACGTTAACTCGTAGCTCCTACACTCTGTGCCTTGGAATAGTGTCATTCCTGCCGCTTGTGCTGTCCTTAGCAGATTCTCACAATCACCTCACCGTGGCGGTAAGTACGATCAACTGCGCGCTGTCTCGTGCATTACTACCATTTGTGTCTCCCTCGTCCATATCCCTTTTGTTCTCCACGCAAATTTCCCATCCGCCTTCAACACGGCCCTCTTTGCCCTTATCCTTCTAGCGACCCCAGCATCGACCCCTTTGCAGAACCTTGGTATCTTTGTTTCGACCGTGTCACTGTGGCCGTGAATTGTGGCCTGTGATCTGTCCGCCGTCCGAATTGCATCGATTCGTATCGCGTGTCTCGACTTTCGCTGGCTATTGTTCTCGCTGTTTCTCTTTTTCACGCAACGGCCACTATATCTGGCGCCCGATATCTACTGCTCCATTGAAGTGCAATTCCGAGATTGTGTTCGATAGATCGTTTCCCAGCAGGTGCCCGGTCTCTGGAACGCCAGATGACGCGTTGTACAACAATCCGAGAAATCGAGAAGCGGAGAGAGCAACTCAACAAAAGGGCAGAATCTCCCGATATGGCAGACCGCCTTGACGCGTGACATGATATCCCGCGCATTTTTGACGCCTCACCTGGCAAATTGCATTTCCAACGAGCACACACGAGCACACGAGCGGACACGACCACACAGGTGACACAAGACAAGACGAGGGCACACAATACGTCGAATCCTCCAGTAGAGGACAAGCGCCACGACCTAAAAGTAGCAGCCAACATTCTTCAGCACGTTTTTTGGCAGCACACCTCATCTTCCCCATCCCTTGCCTGGTTCGCTCATAACCTTCACCCTCGCCCTTTTCGTTCCTGCCCTGACCCTTTGTCAAACCTCCACCGGCCCGCGTCTTTTCTTTTGCCCTTTTACCCTTCCTCTCTTTTGCCCCCTCTCCTGGATACCCCTCTTGTCCATCGTAACCGGCAACCAAATCTTGCGAGCGGATCTGCATAGCTGTCCTCGAGGCTGTCGCCTGCGACCGGTTCCTGTGCCTGTCGATCCATCGAGGATCCAATCGTGGATCCAGCGAAACCCCTCGTCTCTCACCGTCCTTTCTTCAGCCTGGCTTGGCTTTCGACTGGATTTCGGTCTTTGGCAATTTGAGAGACGCGCTTGTGAACGCTGACCCTTAGTTCACCACACGCGATAACATTCTTCAAGGCCGCTTCTTAACCAATTTTGTCGAATGCCTCAAATTCCTGTCACGCTCGTTAATTGATTTGATTCACCTGATCCACATCCCGCATGTCTTGCCCAACTCTACCCTTTTACCACCCTCTTTTTTACAGATTACTTGCCGCTGCTTTACGGATTGGACCAATGTCGAATGCTAATATATAACCGCTCGGCCTGCAGAACCTCAAGCAGCAAGACCGTCTTTCCACTCGCAGTCTTTGTTCTCTCTCACCGGCATCCGTTCTTTTTTCCTTCGTTTTTTGTTTGCTTTACAACAACCGGCCTCGTCGCCACCGTCACTCTTTATTTTTTAATTCTTCACACTCCTTAATATTCTAATAGACCATTTCGACTGGTTGGAATAATTCGCTCTCTACAGCATCCTTCACAGTATCGATACCGATCGCTTCTACCGGCTTCCGTTTCTTAATTTACAACCACCTCCACTCCTTGAAGAGACCACCAATTGTTTTCGACTCACGGCGACCAACTCGCCCCGAATACACGACAGTCTTTTTGTTTCAAGCTTCAAGCTTCCCGGAGAGCTCGAACCGACATTCTTTTACATTATTTTTGACTAAACGCAGCCCCATAACCAAGCACCCAATATGGCTTACCATCAGACCAAGGACGAGACTTTCTTTGTCGAGTCTGACGAATGTACCATGTCCATGCCACGCATGACCTCCCGCGAGGCCGCCAAGATGCTCGCACGAAACCGGCAAGAGATGATAGGCAACGAGCTGTCCCGCCTGGCCTCTGACGAGTACCTCGAGGACATCATGCAGCACATGCGGCACATGGAGGACGAGACCCTTCCCGACGTCAACCTGATCGATATGCAGCGCGAGATTCAGTGGTTCATGCGCCCGTACCTCATCGATTTCATCGTTGAGGCCCACGCTGCCTTTGCCCTGCTGCCTGAAACCCTGTTCCTGACTGTCAATCTGCTCGACCGTTACTGCTCCAAGCGTGTCGTTTACAAGCAGCACTACCAGCTTGTTGGCTGCGCTGCTCTGCTCATTGCCGCCAAGTACGGTGACAAGAAGGACCGTGTGCCCCAAATCAACGAGCTCAACAACATGTGCTGCGGCTTGTACGACGCCGGCATGTTCACCCAGATGGAGATGCACGTTCTCAACACTCTGGAGTGGAACATTGGTCATCCCACAGTTGACTTCTTTGCCCAGCTTATCATCGCCGACGAGCGCGACGACCGTGAGGTGGAGCACATGGCTGCCTACATCAGCGAGATCGCCCTGTATCACCGTGATTTCGTCTCGACCAAGCCTTCGACCATGGCCCGCGCCTCGCTGGCTCTCGGCCGTGCCATCCTCGGCCGCCCTGAGGTCAACGACGGCGAATGGGACCACGCTGACAATGTCACTCTGCTCACTCTGTCCCAGAACCTGCACCAGCCGTCCGCCACACTGTCACGCAAGTATGCGTCTTCCCACATGTCGGGTGTCTCTGCAAAGCTCACCGACTTCTTGGCCCGCCACGCCGCATCTATCAACAACAGCAGACTGGTTGCCAACAACAGCCGTGCCTCGCCGCCCTGCGAGTCGGCTGTCGCCGCCGACATTTACAATACGCCTCAGAAGGGCATGGGCGCTATGCCCGGTGTGGCCGATGGCTACATGACACCGCCCATCACTCCCGACGGGCCTTGCTTCGGAGGCAACGGTGCCGCAGGAAAGGAGGTTTACCAGGCGCTGCCACCACGGTGCCCGGTCACGCCGACACCACAGCCGAACCACGCCGCACCTGCCAACTACGTGCAGCAGCACCCACATCAGCAGTTGCACCCACAGCAACAGCAGCAGCATCACCAGCCTCAAGTACACCATGCGGCGCAATATGCGACCTACTACGAAGCGCACGTGGCGCATTAAGAAGGAGTAATGGTGAAGCACATTTTACCTCGCCATCTCCCCTTCCAACAACTCCCGTTGAGGTGTGGGTTCACCCCAACCTCGCACTCTTGCGTTTTTATCTTTATTACCCAACTGCGATGCCTCCCCTTAGCTGGTCCGAAGTATTAGACTCCTTGATACCCTCACAACCCCACCCTGCAGAGGATGGGGTGTGTGTCTGATAATTCTGCTGTTGTACCAATACTCTCACCCTCCTCATCCTGCGGTCAACAGCAGGACGGATACATGCAGGCCCAGCCTCTCTGCGAGCTTTTTCACCTTTTAAAGTTCGTCACTTTTTTTCTGAACAGTTTTCCAAAATATTGTGGGTGCGTTTATTTCCCGGGAAAGAGAAAAAAGAATGTGCTCTGCTCTCTGCATCTGGCATACAGGATTTTGATATGTTTTTATTTCTCGATTTATTTCTCGATTTTTATTTCTTTTCATCAGCGACATGGCATTAGCGATTGCTTTCATCTTTCATTCTTATCGTTGCCTTTTTATTTCTTTTGTCTGTTGGTTGTTACTGTCTGTTTCCTTATTCCCTTGTGTCGAACATCTTTTTACCTGCAATATCACACAACACCTGTCGACTATTTCGCCGACCGCACGCACACCCTTACATTTTCAGACGTGGTCTTAACGACCTGTGCCTCCTGGCACTCGACAAAGACACGACTCTTACTCTTTGTTATTTCTGTTTTCGCTCACCTCGAAAACGAAAAGAAAAGGCGGCCGGCAAATGGATCGAGCGTCCCGAAAATAGGCTCTTGGCTTATTCGCAATTGTCTACCAAAAAAAGCACACTTCACATACCACCACTTTTTTTTACCCCTTTTATTGTCACCATTATTATTTGTCACCAAAATTGAAACCTCGCCAACACGTACATCGACTGCGCACGCCAAAAACACAACATCGCGAAACCGCCCCCCACATCTTCAAAGCAATTTATGCAAAACGGTCCGCCCGACAAATGTTTGACGGGTTGTTCTTTTCTGATTTAAAAAAAAGAACATTTTCCATTCAGTCCCCTGGGAGGGACGTCGAATGGGGTTTTAATTTATTTTTTTAGTTTCAGAAAAAAAAAGAAGAAAAATAGCCATTTATGGATCTCAAATGATTTGCCTCCTTGCATTTGTTCTTTGCCTTGCCTTGTATGTGTCTTGTGTGCTTGTCTGTCCTGCCTTGCCTTGCCTTTTACGACAGTTGCGATGCTTGATTCCTTTGCTTCTTGGGGATTTTGCTCTACCTTGTTCTGTGTGTATGAGATGTACGACAGTGTATGCATTGAAATGTTTCTTGTACGCTACTGTATGAATATGACTATGAAAGTACTAAACATATTGATAGCATTAAGGCGTGCACATTGTCACCATTGACGTTTTCATGTCTGCTTTGTTTACGCCCTTTACTCTCGTTACTCTCCCTTCTCCTTCGTCACGGGCTCGCCCTCGACGGTATCCACGTGCTCCCGCACAACGCGATCAACGGCGGCCTCTGCGTCTTCGCTGCCGGCCAGGAGGTCGATCCACGCCGTCCGAGTGTCCGGGTGTGCCAGAAGCAGGTCGGCCGCGCGGGCCACGGATGCACGGCTCACCTTGCCAATGGAGCCCTTGGTCCGGCCCAGCTCAATGGAGCCTGCGGGCTCGTCCGACAGCGTGCCGGGCCGCAGGTTGATGCCCGCAAAGGAGGTACCCCGGCGCTTAGCCGCGCGGTACAGGGCCTCGTCGGCGGCGATCTTGGCCTGATAGTATGTGGGCAGCACCTTGGAGTTGACGTGCTGGGCCGAGGCCCAGCTGTCGTCATCCCACCAGGCGGGCCGGGCGCGGCGGCTGCTGATGTACGAGACCATCAGGAAGCGGGTGACAAATGACGACGCGCCGGACGCATCGATAACGTGCGTGGCAGCATCGCGGTCAATCGCCAGCGTGCGCTCGGGTCCGCCACGGCCGCCGGCGCCGGCACTCCAGACCACGTAGTCTGGGCGGACCTGATCGAGCAGCTGCTGGGCGGCGGCCTGGCTTTGCACAAGATCCTCGAGGCTGTGGACGAGGACGTGGAGGTTCTTGCGGGCGTTGGCGTCGGGCGCAAGGGCCTCGATGTCGGGCACCTGGTCCTGGGAGCGGATCACGCTGGTGACGGTCCAGGCGCGCTGGAGGAGCAGTGGAGTAAGGAGCTGGGCGATTTTGCCGTGGCCGCCGAGGACGAGGACGTGGTGAGCCATTGTAGTGTTGTGGTGGTGGTTTTGCTGTGGTCGTTCCGTGGGATGGTAATTGGTAGAAGCTTGGAGGAATGCCACTTGACAAAATACGAGATGCAATTGGGACGACCGCCTTTTATGTATGGTCGTCAATTGGAGGCGAAGGATTCGGGCTCTCTGCATGCGAAGGGGCAACCGGGGATAGCAGTGTTTGTACTGTTTGCGGTGCTGCAGGGCTCGTCTATACAAGCTTTTGGTTCAGAGACATGAGATTCTTTGTGTCAGCGTCGCACAATCGCGGGGAAAGGCGTGATCGCAATGACGTCAAGGCGGTTGTTGGCACATCAATTCATTTCGGGTGGCCTTCCTCAGCGACTGCTACACTGTTTTTCTCCTTACCTTGTGTGAGTAGGCCGCAATGTTTTATATCCAAATAATGATGATACCTTTTGTGCCGTGACAAGTGTGCAATTGTCCAAGTCGTTGCCGAATGATCCGAGAATCGAACGAACCATGATGGGCAATGAAAACAAGCAAGATTAATGATGTGTTCAAATTGCCCAGGACATGTGGTGACCTGCCGCCAGTATCCACGCTTGGGTGTGTGAGTTCGACAAAAACCAAACGGACGATGTGTGAATATTTGGGTAAACATCAATCCGCTCAAAGCTCTATCATTGGAAGGGCACGGCACAGGGCAGTCAGGAGGAAGAGCAACAGACCGAAACTTTGGGTAGCAGGAAGGCACACAGCACTGGAACTGGAAAGAGCTCACAGCGCTCCCACAAGCGCCTTCCGCTATTTTTGGTTGACTGGCACACGTGATCATACTTTACGCAGTGGACTCTCCTGTCGTACATCTCCAACCCTTTTTCATTGGAGACCACTTCTCCGAGTTCCATGCCACCGCCAGAACCAAGCCCAACCCATCGCGCTGTCAAAATGGCGGATCACCAAGCGGTAGACTCTGTAGGTCCGTTGCACCTCCACACACCTCGTATGGTCATGCAGCACACGTTGACAGCTTTCGCGCACCTCCTCGTCGACAGATGATGTGTGGACTGTAGATAAGGCCCTGGTGGCTCACGGTATCGAAATTCCTGAGAACGTGACCTCGCCCATCACCTTCTTTCATATCCTCGAGAGGCTCAAGACGACCAAGCGGCAAGGCTGGCTGCGGCACGGTATCAATGCGTGAGTGCTGTGCACCCCCATGTCTCTGCGTTTTGTCTCTGTGATTTAGATCTGGGTGTTCTGACAGCTGGCAACTTCAGTGGCGAGTCCATTGCGGACCACATGCACCGCATGGGCATCATGGTCCTTTTTGCGCCGCCGTCCGTCCGTGCCGCCGTCAACCTCGACAAATGTCTGAAAATGGCGCTGCTGCACGACGTCGCCGAGACCATTGTCGGCGACATTACGCCGTCGGACGGCGTACCGCGCGACGAAAAGTCACGTCGCGAGGCCATTACGGTCGACTTTTTTGTCGACCGGCTGCTGGGCAGCGCGCACGGCGGCGACGACGCGTCGGCCGCCGAGATGCGCGCCGTGTGGAACGAGTTTGAGAGCGGCACCATTGACGGCGTGCCCGACTCGGCCTCGCCCGAGCGCGCCTTTGTGCAGGACCTCGACAAGATTGAGATGCTTCTGCAAATGTCCGAGTACGAACGTCGGCATGGCGTCAACCTGGATGAGTTTACGTACTCGGCAACCAAGATACGCATGCCGGAGATGCGTGCCTGGGCCGACGAGATTCTCGCGGGCCGGGTGAAACAGACGACGGCGGCGGGCCCGACTGTGGCCAGCCGGGAGCAGCAGGACGAGTACTACGGGAAGTAGGCTTGACGGCAGACGCAGGAAACTCCAAATAAAACATATGTTATCTCACACAGCACAGTCAAAGTGGTCTGTACTATTTTGCACGGTTTTCAATGAGCGGCACTCCGGTAAACATTGTTCCAATTGCAATAGGAGTCCCACTAGATTATTCCATATTCATGAACATTCACTGAAGAGCCTTGACATGTATGAAGTAGGAACATGTCGTCCTTCTTAGTCTTCAAAACTGTTAAAGAATGCATACTTGTTGATTGGCCCATTCTCTGTCAACGACCCATTTTTATAGAAGGTCCACTGTGCAAGACGGCCCCGCTAAAACAATAACTAATGGGACTTGCCTTGACCTCCAACAAGTTCAACGTTCTGCCACTCATACCGACCGCTTCGCATCATGGCCTGACGACCCAACACCTCGGTGGACGACACATCAGACACAATGGGCTCTGCTGCATCCAAAGCAGCACGAGCAGCGCCGCCGCGGAAATACCCGACGCGTGCAGCGGGCGCCTCACCAACAGCAACACAAACGCAGCCACGTGCGCCAAGAGAGAAAGAAGGAGATGCATCCAAAGCAAGACAGCTAGAAAGCTCTGCACAAGAGCGGCCGTCACGGCCGCCACGGCCGCGGGAACCAGACCCAGCGGCAGACCCGGCGACAGAGGCCGCAGCCAAGGCCGACGACAAGGGTAGGCGACCTCTCTCTCGTCTTTCATCTCATCGATCGACGTTCTTGTGCTGACCTTCAAGACTTGCATTTTGCCGACCGACTGCGCCAGATGGGCATTGTCCAGCCCAACCCGACCTTCTCTCCCTCCTCGACCGCAGGGCCTGTACAGCTGCCGACGACTGGCTCTCGGCCCACCGGCGGCGCTGAGGTCCGTGGCCACGACGACGACATGCTGCGACTGATTGCCCGCAACCGACAGCAGTACGTCCAGTCGCCCGCGACGGCACCCCGCCCCAATACCACTCTCTCCGTTCTCGACGCTCGCCGCCGTATCCAAGACCTCGCCACCGCCGATGACGAGGACATGGCCGAGTCTGGCCGCGAGTTTTTGTCGGCCCTCACACTGCGCGATGCCCTCGTGCTGCGATCCCGCGGCGTCGACCCGGCCGTCATCGAGAGGCGCCTGCGCCTCAAGGGCGGCGTCGTCGCGCGGCTGGGCCCACGCGGCCTGGTGGAGTCATTGCATGCCGCAGACTCTGCAGAAGAAGCGTCAAAGGCAGAATCGAAGCGATGAGAGCGTGGCGGCAAACGGGTTGTTTCCGCGGCCTTCTCTTCTTTTCTTGCCTGTTCATGTACAACATACCCTGTAGAATATCTCACAATATCACGAATTTGGACGAAACTGTGCACGAAGGGAATGAAAAGTCCAGTTGAGTCGTGAAAGCCATTTTGTCGTGTTCAGTTTTGGAGCCTTTTTTGCCTCTCCTTAATGCTTCCGCAGTGTCCCCCAGAACTCCTTCCCTTCCCTGCTCTTGTCGTCGTCCCTTCCTACTCTGCTGGTTGTTCGCGAAAGCAAAGGAAGGCACAACCATGTACACCTTCGCTCCTTCCCACTTTCCGCCGATACACCCGAACACCACAACATGTTGTTCACCTATGGCATCGACCCCTTTTCGTCCTCTTCCAAACATCCCCGCATCTCCGTCCTGTTCATCGCCCTGTTCACCGCCCTGTTCACCATCTCGGCCACCATCCCTCCACAGCCCTATATATACGCCCAACGATGCCTCCCTTCTTCTTTGTTCCGTTTTTCTCTCTTCTCTCCTCACCCGCTCCGCCTCCCTCCAAACATCTTCCCTACTTCCAATCCCCCAATTCACAATGCCTTCGAACATCCTCCTTTCGGTGGGGTTTCGAGCCGAGTTCCTTATCGGCTTTACCGAAACGGATCATGACAACAACAATGACAACCTTGCCTGTATTACCAACCGACCGAACAATGGGGGGCCTCCTGCAGTCCCTCCCCCGCCGCCGGACCCGGCCTCCCAGCCGATCCGGCTGCCCGTCCGCAGTAGCCCCGAGAGCCACGATCGCGTGCTCTTTTATGCTGTTGTCCACGCTATGGGCAACTCGATCGCCGTCTCCCAGTTCATCGAGGAGACCGATCCAATTTACCCTTTACTGGCAACTGACGCCATGCGGTCCCCCCCACTGTACGCAAAAAGCCAACTTCGGTTCACACATAAGTGGTTTGTGGCTTCGGCCGCTTCTCATTTCGTGGGCCCACTGGTTCCTGTCATGCTCCCCGACCCCCTCGACGTGGAGGTGGCCCTCAGGCTCCCTCCCCGCTCCTAGCGTTCTCCTGGCGTCCTGTCGCCATTACAACGCCCGTGTTCATGGTCTCGGATGTTCTTCCAGACATGTTCCTACTACCCGACCCACAGCAAGATCAACATGCGTTGCCAACCACGTCTTCGAAGCCCAGCGACGCTCCAATGCGCTTGTCTCGGCTCCCCTGCGGGGCCTACGCTCGTCCGTCCTTACGCAGCTTAACGATTCGTGCTCCTTCGTGGTGCACGTTGGCTTAAACTGTTCCGATGACGAGAACAACCCGCGTCGACTCCTGGCCTTGAAGAAGCTGGTGACCATCCTGTGGCTCGATGGTGAGGCGTTCCTGGCCAAGCTAGCTGGCCCCAAGGCCGTGGCCGTGACACCCTTGCTGACCGAGTCGGCAAGTCTCCGTGTGCGGCCCTCTGGTTTTGCAGGCCACCTGTTAAACGTTTTGGACGACAACCAGGGTAGCAATGCTGCGTACGACAAGTGGCTGTCCCCTTTACTGGGTCCAGCCCCTGTCCTCGCAGACGTCCACAAGCAGGTCTCTCAACGCAACCTAGCGGACTATGTCCTGCGCCAGGAGACTCCGAACGTGGGCACTCGGCCCGGGCGACGCAGGGTCCATTTTCAAGTCGACAATCTTGACAACGGTCTCTCTTCTTCCCCGAACGCGCCCGCGCCCGCGACCGCTCACTCTTCTACTTCGTCTTCGTCTTGTTCCCCATCGTCTCTCTCCCCAGACCCCCTTAGCACTGCTGACCCTGCCCGACGGGCAGCTCTCTATCAACAGTTTGGAGTCAATACCGACCTCACGGTCTCGCATGAGCTTTTCCTGCTCTGGCGTGCCCGTGATGTTGACACCATTGCCAAGCTCATGACCCCGTACTTTTGGAAGGGCCCGTCTCAGGTCCCGCTGCAGCACTGCGCAATTGACTTTGCCAATCTCCGCAACGATGTGCGTGAAGAACGCCGTTCTACGCATCATGCGACCATTGCATTTCGCCTCTTCCCAGCAACGCTTGATCCTGCCATGGTTCTGGCCTGGACGCGCCTGTCTGCCGGCTTAGCGGCGCAGGCGGCCTTTACCTCTCCGGCCCAGTTCCTGAAGATCTGCAACCGCCTCACCGGCGGACCGAAGAGTGACAGCAATGGCTCGCATAGCCCAGGCAGCAGCAACGACAGCAACGAGGGCAGTGTTAGCAGTAGTAGTGGCGGCCCCGGCAGCAGCAGCTATGATGGAAGCTCCGGCAATGATGGTGACAAGGAGAGTAGTAGCAACAGCAGCGACAGCGATGGAGCGGACACCGTCCGAGGTGCCCAACGCTCCAATGTCGCCCCCGAACTACTTATTCCTTTTCGCCAGGCATCCACCGCCGCTCCTCCTGTCGATAACTGGGTCGCTCCGCCTGGACTGGCCCTTCCCATCGCACGTCCTCCGGTCCGGTTCATACCTGGCTATGCCATCGAGGCCCCGGCTGACAATCGGGTTGACCACCCAGCACCCGCGCTTCCCATCGTCCAGCCTCTAGCGCGCGTCCTGGCCCGGCCAAACCGACCTCGTGTGCGTCTGTCCGCCGGTTTCACAGACACGGAAGGTGAAGACGGCGGCAACCTTCAAAACCATAACACGCAGCTCGCCGCCACCATTTACGCGTTGGACAATTACGACTCCCAGGCCAGTGACTGGACCAGCGGCTGGTCGAGCAACAGTATGCCGTACACGGCGACAGAAGGAGAAGAGGTTCTTGATTCGACCGGAGCTCAGCCAATGAATCTCACATGAGTCGGAGCCCTCCTCTTCTTTCCAGAACCTGAATGGCAACGAGCCTGCGATCCATAACCCTGGATCTCAGGGGCGCAACTATTTCAGTGTGGTACTTGCGTCCGACAACCATGCCTCGGATACCGACGGTTGGACTAGCGATAGCCCGCCATACACCACGGAAGAAGAGGTGGACACCACTGCTCCCGCCGGATCTCAGCCAATGGATCCCACATCCGGCGAGTGGGAGCCGCCCTCCTCTTCCCAAGACGCACACCGCAGTGAGGTATCTCCTCCCCAGAACCCTGGGCTTCAAGCTGCACTTTCGCCTGACTACCCCGGCACGAGTACCGAAGGCTGGACAAGCGACAGCCCGCCGTACACGACGACTGACGAGGAGGACGCTTCTGATTCGAGCGGAGCTCTGCCAATGGATCTCACATCCGACGAGTCGGAGTCGTCCTCTGCCTTCCATGTATTTTCGTCTGACCACCACGGCCCGAGTACCGACAACACGCCCTACATGACGACCGAGGAGGAGGACGCCTCGGATTCGAGCGGAGCCTTACCAATGGATTTCACATCCGACGAATCGGAATCGCCCTCCTCTGTCCAAGACGGAAATGGCAACGAGTCTTCCTATTACATTCCCGACATGGTTGAGTCTGAAAATCACGGCTCGAATACTGACGGCTGGACTAGCGACAGCCCGCCCTACACTTCGGCAGGAGACACTTCGGGTGAAGAAGAGGAGCCTTTCACTCCGACACAGCTGATGGACCTCTCGTCTTATGACACCGAGCCGTCGTCCGTTCTTCCCAATGATCCAAGCCATGTCATTGATGAATCTGACCGCTACCATACGGATACTGAAGGCTGGACGAGCGACAGTCCCCCGTACACCTCGGAAGAGGAACATTCCAGCCCTTCCGTTGTGCACGATGCTAACCTTGACGCTGTCATGTCGGGCGAGTCCGATAACCAGTCTGTGATCCCAGATTCTGCTTCTAACCATGCCGCTCCTAGTAACAACGACCAAAACGACACCCCACCACAGCCCGCTCATGCTGCTGGCATTCCGGCCGCGAGCTTCGTCCAGAACTCTCAGAGAGACGCCTCTCGCGAAGGCTCGCCCCTGGATGACCATGTACGCGACAACAGCAACGACCTGGACGCTGATCCGTTTGATGTCTGGGCGTTTGTGCGATGGCTGAACATTGGTCACGAGCCGCTTGAAACTCTACGCCAATTTATCGACGTGCACAACAATGTGAACCCCGAAGACCAACCTCAGGCGGACGGCGGGCTCCCCACGTTTCCCCGGTAAGTTGCAAAGAGGCTGACAATTGAACATCTAACCACCAGTGCACCGGAAAGAAAAGGGTTGAGAATGAGAACCCCGAAAACGACAAAAAAATTATGAAAACAGAAAACATCAAAAAATAGGGGAGTACGTAAAAGAGCTTTTTCAGCTCCCTGCACCCAATGCGAGTGCGGGTCACGATTGTTGTTGCTGTGAAGTGCAAGCCCACTGGTTTCTTTGCTTTTCCTTTTATTTTTCCTTTGCATTTCAAATATTCAGTCTAAAGAAGTACAATAAAAATAATCAGAAAAAGCTCTGAATGCTCACCTTTCATGCAATGTGACTTTATCTAGGTTCACAATTTCTTCCATTGTAAATACACTCTCTCGCCCGCAGTACTTACAACACTCCTGCGGCAATATTCTCATCAACGGTCCCATTGTTACGGATTGTTCATATAATCATATGTCAGCATGGAAGCACGGAAGCTCCCCGTTGCTGGTATATACACATGAGAAAGAAAAGAAAAACGTATAAAAAATGCAAAATGCGTCGTACAATCGTAATAAGCCATCGCGGGGAACAGACTCGGATGCTCCCCGGTCGTGTTCAGGCCATTATTGATAAGCGCTCAATGGCGACACGCGAGCGGTGTTAGGAGATAATCTCACTGGCAGCATCCCTTGTGGAGTAGCGCTGTGTCCTGATGAAGCAGGTGTCACTGCTTGTATTAGACTGCTGACGTGAATTCGGCAGACCCAAGAAATCTATAATTTAAGTGGGGCTCCACAATTCGTCGTGTAAGTGGTACGGGGATTGACCTCATTCAATTCGCAATCACGCGCCGGGTACTAGTATTTCTGTGTTTAGTTGCTCGGTGATTATGAACAGAGTGTGCATGTCATGCAAAAGTCTCCTTTGGACCACCGCGTACGACGTAAATGACGTGTGATGGAGTACGGCCCTCTCTTTCCTGATCACGACAGCAGGATAGCACCTTCCCGTCTGCAAACCCACACTGTTTCCGGCTTTGCCCCGCTTTCCTTTCTAGTTTCACTGGCATCATTACAAAGAGAAGGAGCTGTCGACACTCGTTGTCGCCAGTCGCAACTTCCTCGCCGATTCTATAAAGGCGTCCATTTCCCTCCTCTTTTCTGTCTAATTTCTGCCGCATCTCGTCCTTCCCTTCATCCGCTTCTTCATACTCCCCTAAACAAACCTCATCCTCAACAACGCCAACAGCAGCTCTCTCCACGCTACGCACGATCAACAGCCATGGCTCCCAAGATCTTCATGTAAAGCCTCGAAGCCGATTCCTCAACGTAAATCGATGTGTTTGCTAACGAATCGTCCTCACGTCTAGCACCGGTGCCACGGGTTACATTGCCGGAGACGCCTTTCATGTCCTCCAAAAGACACACCCCGAGTACGACTACACGTTGCTCGTGCGCAGCCAGACCAAGGTCGATGCCGTGAACAAGGCGTATCCGGATGCCAAAAACATCCACTACGTCATTGGCGACAATGCGAGTGCTGATGCCATCTCGGCTGCCGCCGCTGCTGCCGACGTCGTCCTTCATACCGGCAATTCGGCCGACGACATCCCGTCGGCCAAGGCCATCATTGCCGGCCTCGTCAAGGGTCACACGGCCAGCAAGCCGGCGGCCTACATCCATATCTCCGGCACGGGTATCCTCACCTGGTACGATCAGGACAACAAGCGCTACGGCCAGCCACCGCTGCCCGAGCAGACGTACAACGACTATGACGGGGTTGAGACGCTCGTCACCGGTCTGCCCGACACAGCTATGCACCGTGACGTCGACCTGGTTGTCCAGGCTGCAGCCCGCGAGCACAGCGACGTCTTGCGCGTTGCCATTGTTGCCCCGCCTACCATCTACGGTGCTGGCCGCGGCCCTGACAACTGGCGCAGCATCCAGGTGCCGAGCCTGGCCGAGTACGTGCTCAAGGAGGGCTACGCACCGTATGCAGAGGGCAGCGGCGAGACCGTGTGGGACAACGTCCACGTGCACGATCTCAGCAACCTGCTGGTGAGCCTGGTCGAGGCGGGTCTCGACCCGACCAAGTACGGCAGCGCCGCCGCCGGCAACGACAAAGCCCCGGGCGGCCTCTTTGGTGTCTACGCCTACTACTTCGCCAGGGCCGCCACGCACAAGTTGGCCGATGTGGCGCGCTGGGTGGCAGCGGCCGCCGCCGACCAGAAGCTGGTCCCCAACGCCACGGCCAAGCCGACGCCCGTTCCGGTGTTCACGTCCAAGGACGCGCCGGGCATCCCCGCCATCAACCTTACGTGGGCGCTCAACTCGCACGGCGAGGCGGAGCGTGCGCACAAGCTGCTGGGCTGGACGCCGACCAGCCGCAGCTTGCAAGACGATGTGCCGCAGCAGGTTGCCGACGAGGCCAAGCGCCTTGGCATCTCCCCCAAGTAGGTGGTCAACGTCTTGAGTGCTGCTCGAAGTGAGTATGCAAGAGGGGCCAGTCACGTATGGAATGAAGGACAAAGGAGAAACAATGTGAATGTGATTCGGGTTTGATAGCTCCTAGGACGAAACTCGAAAATGGTGCCATCCATCACTTGCCATGACCTATGCAACCTCATCAACAGAAATGTAGATCGTCAGCTGCACCTCGTTGTTCATCATGGGCTTGAAGCCCAGCTCGCGCCACGCCCGCGCCGTGTCAATTTCCAGCACGTGCGGGTCCTGGGCCGAGACGGCTGCACAGTGCGCCGGAATTGGCTGGTCGCGCATCGTCACCAAGAAGCTGTCCGCCACCGTGCGGTGGCCCTCGGCCAGCCCGGACACGTACAGACCCAGTATGCCGGGTGCCTTGAGCGATGTCTGCAGCGAAACGCGGTTGTTGTCGTCGCGCTGGCGGTAGGTCGTGCCAACAACGGCGGCCGCGCCCGCCATTTTGCCAAGCAGACCGAGGTTGGCCACATGCAATGGGTTGTTGGTCGTGCCGCCGCCGCCGCTACCACGACGGCTATCAAAGGAATGCACCTTGTACACGCTCACAATCTCGTACTCATACGTGTCGAGCGCCAGCGTAAGCAGCGCGTCGGCGCCCACCGGAGCGCCCGTGATCCTGCCCGAGGTATGTGCACGGGCCACGTACAGCATGTCTGCGCCGTCGCTGGCGTCCACGCCCGGCACGCGCGCCAGCGGCACCAGCTCGTGCACACGGCGGTCCGACACGTTGAACACGCCCAGAATGCCCGTGCCCGCAGAGTTGCCGTGGTAGCTGCCCACCTTGAGCAGCACGTTGTCGTGGAAGCCGACGTACTGGTCGAGCGAGCGGCCGACGACGCTCGGCCGGAAAATGACCGTCTTGTCGTACACGCTCGTGCCGGTCATCTGCTGGATCAGCCCCAGGTCGTGCTGGCCCGGCGTGTCGGTGATGTAGATGGGGCCGCCACTGACACAGCGCGCCGCGGCGTGGAAGGTCGAGTAGCCGTGCACCGTCTGGAACATGTCCCAGTCCGGCAGCACGTTCAGGTGCTGCGTGAACAGGTTGTTGTGTGCATTGGTCCAGACGTGCCAGGGATGCGACGCCGGCACGTCCGGGAAGAAATCGTCCGAGTTGCGGACCAGCAGCGGCGGCCGATTCTGCGGGAGCTGCGAGTAGAAGAGGATGTTGGGCGTCTGCGACATGCAGCTCACGGCGCGGCTGCCAAAGTGCCGCAGCGTGGCCACCGTCCAGGCGTCCTGGTACCTGGTTGTGAGCGCGCGCCGCGTCGCTGCCGACGTCCATGTGTCGATGATGAACTGGGCGTCCGTCTTGACGCCGTCGACACCGCAGTCCACGAGGAAGGCGTAAAAGTCATTGTAGAAGCGCTGCACGTCCGGCTCGTCCACCACCACCATGGGCCCGGCAATGGGCAGGTCGCGCCGCTTGGGATGCGCGCGCGTCACGACGCGGGTCGCGTACGTCTTGGCCAGTTCGCCGCCGGCGGCCGCTGGCGTCAGGCCGCCCCAGTAGCCCAGCAGCGCGTGCCAGACGGCGACGTGCTCGATGGTCGGGTGGCGCTCGCGCACGCGCTGGACGGCGTGCTTGAGCCCCTGCGGAAACTGCTGCGGGTCGGCTTCGAAGCGTGTCCACGTGTACTGGAACTGGCCGTCCCCGTGGGCGCGGTCAATGGACTGCCAGTTGTCGTCGATGATGAGGTTGGCAATGCCGATGCCGTGGTCGGCGAGCGCGTCGACGGCGGCCACGATCTTGTCCTCGGACAGGTTCTGGCCAAGACTGTTCCACGTGCAGAAGCCGAGACCATCGTACCAGTTCTCCAGCCACGCCGGCTTGACCTCGCCGGCGAGCGTCTGGATTTCCTCGGCGTCCGCCGTCGCCATCTGGTGCACCAGCGAGCGCGCGTGGTACATGACGGCCGCATTGGCGCTCTCAAACGTGTCGCACGCCGCCACGAGCACCGTGGCCGTCTCGGCCTTGGGGCTGTCGCTGCGGACGCTGAGCACAAGCTGGCGGTTGTCGTCCTGCCCGCCCTGGAAGAGGCCCTGGACGTGGTCGACGCCGCTGATGGCCAGAAAGACCAGGTGCCGTCCATCGATGTCGCTCAGAAACGAGCACAGCACGGCGTCCAGCGCGCGGTCCAGCGCCTGCCGGCCCTGCTGTGGCGCCAGCCAAGGCGACCACAGCCGCATGAGCGAGAACCAGCGCAGGAAGCGGCCGTTCCAGGGCATGCCGATCGGGACGGTCGTGTAGGCGGACTGGTCCCCCCCATCGTCGGCGACGGCAGCCACAGGCACCGTCAGCTCCCACAATTGTGCGCCCGGCGCCTGGCTGCGTGGCGACGTGACGCGGAATGCCGGATTGAGGTCGCCAATCAGGTCCTGGAGTTGGGCGAGCGGCGCGACGGATGATGCCTGCTCGTCTGTCACGGTCTGGGGTGGCGGCAAGTTGGGGATGCTGTTGGCGTCGTCGGTTGCTCTCCGACCTCCTGCGACGGGGTCCCGCACAATGACGGTGCCGTCGCCAATCTGCTGCTCGTCACCGACCCAGCGCCAAGCTGGGGCGCTGCTGTTGTCGCCGTCGACGCTACCGCTGCTGTTTGTCTGCACCCGGAACCGGACGGTAAAGTGCAGCGGCCCGCCGCTGGCGTTCTTGACGACCGCACGGTAGTAATGACGCACCACGGCCGGCTGCCCGTCCGTCTCGCCGCTCTCGCCCTTCTCGTCCTTGCTCTCGTTCTGCAGCGCCCAGAAGATCGGGGCCTTGCCTGTCACCGTCTTGCTGCTGGCATCTTGGCCACTCTCGTCGACTGGCTGAAACGCCGTCGCCGTCCACCCCGAGCCGTCTTCGCCCTCGACACCGGCAGCCCGCTCCGTTGGGGAATGCCAGAGGCTGACTTCGAGGGGAGGCGACGAGCGGAGAACTTTGTCGTTTTGCGTATCCTTATCGGTCTCCTGCTCCACGACGGCATAAAACGTCACGTCGCTGCCAATCACCGTCGTGACCTGCCCAAGCGGCGGATGCGTGGCAACAGAGACCGTCGCACCCATGGCCGATGCTGTCGCCGACCCAGCGCCACCTCCGCGTGGCCTGGCTGTCGAAGGCGGCTTCTTGGGCAGAAAGGCCGCAAACTCTGCGGCGAAGCTGTACGCGCCGTCGGGCATCGTGCGAGAAAATGACACGTAAATACAGCCGGGACGCCTGCCGAGCCCGACCAATTCGATGATTGTGACACAGACAATGACCAGACAAGCCGTCGACTCAATCTTGGGGCTTCGAGCGTCTAGATCAGCAGCAATGATGTTCAGCTGCTGTTCCTGTCAATGGATGTCGGGGGAGACGACGACTTTATACCTTTTCAAGCTGTTTTCTTGTCGTCTTCTCTTCTTATGGTTGTGTAGGTCTGTTTTCCCTTTCTCTTTCCATTCCTCTCTCTCCTCAGTTCGTATGGCGGCCAATCGTGCCCAATGCCCCCACACATGACCATTGTTGTTCCGTTGTCGTTCGCCAGCCAGCGGTCACAAGATGAGGCGCATACACAGCAGCTGCGTTGGCTCCAGGCAGAGAGGGCATGCAGGTCTAACGTCACGGGGAGCCAGCCGTAGCGGTGAGACTGCGAACGGACAGTGGAGTTGGTGGGTAACACGGCGCACGCAGTTTGCTGTATGAGCGTCGTTCTCCGCAACGTCGTATTCCCGAGCTCTCGCAGTACATGGTGTTGTCACATGACACATCACATGCAACCCTGTCGGCCCAATTGGCGTCGAGGTAATTTGGCTCGGTCGTTCCCGGGCTGCGCTTTCCGTGCTCTGCCCAAATCCCCACGCCACTTGCCCGCCAACGAGCGTGCGCTCTGGCCTGACGTGTGAGGCACCCAAAAATTGCTCACTAGCTCCTTCCCACGCTGGAGCCGAAAAACACAAGACGAGCGAAAAAGTGCATCGACTTCCCTGAGCGCCTTCCCACACATTCCGCTTCCCGCCTCCCTCCGCACCTTCCCTCCGCCCACGGCACCAAAAAATAGGCATCGCATCGACAACCACCTCGCTGCGACCAACTCACCCACCTACCGCCACCCTTTCTCCTCCCATCCTCCAGACGACCTTCGCCCCCCATGGCATCCAGACGGTTGGCTCTCAACCTCCGCCAGGGCCTCAGGGCCCCCCGGGCCGGCCTCTCGCTGCCGCCGCTGCGCCGCGGCCTCGCAACGCCGGTGGCCTCGCCGACGCTCCAGACGCAGTCGACGACCCTGAAGAACGGCCTGACGGTACGATTGGACGCCGAATGACGATGAAAGGGCCCCCAATCGAGGGGCAATTGGCACGGACACGGTAGACTGACGAGACATCCACAGGTCGCCACCCACTACTCCCCCTACGCCTCGACGTCCACCGTCGGCGTGTGGATCGATGCCGGCTCGCGGGCCGAGACCGAGGAAAACAACGGCACGGCGCACTTCCTGGAGCACCTGGCATTCAAGGTGGGTTGGCATGGCAGCCGCAATGGCCACCGGCACCGCGACACTGGCGAGCACGAGCACTTGATTGACTGACGGTTCGGTTAGGGCACCGCCAAGCGGTCGCAGCACCAGCTCGAGCTGGAGATTGAGAATCTGGGCGCGCACCTGAACGCGTACACCTCGGTAAGGCGGTTCCAGCCTGGTTGTTGCGGATACGAGTGGACAAACGAATACAGCGGACCACTAACCACTCTAACGATATAAAGCGCGAAAACACCGTCTACTTCGCCAAGTCGCTCAACGACGACGTCCCCCAGTGCGTCGACATCCTTGCCGACATCCTGCAGAACTCCAAGCTCGAGGAGTCCGCCATCGAGCGGGAGCGCGACGTGATCCTGCGCGAGTCCGAGGAGGTCGAGAAGCAGCTCGAGGAGGTCGTCTTCGACCACCTGCACGCCACCGCCTTCCAGCAGCAGCCCCTCGGCCGCACCATCCTCGGCCCCCGCAAGAACATCCAGGAGATCACCCGCACCGAGCTCACCAACTACATCAAGAACAACTATACGGCCGACCGCATGGTCCTGGTTGGTGCCGGCGGCATCCCCCACGAGCAGCTCGTCGAGCTCGCCGAGAAGAACTTCACCAGCCTGCCCGCCTCGTCGCCCCAGACCGGCGCCTACCTGCAGTCCAAGAAGCGCTCCGACTTCATCGGCTCCGACGTCCGCATCCGCGACGACACCATCCCCACCGCCAACATTGCCATTGCCGTCGAGGGCGTCAGCTGGAACGACGACGACTACTTCACCGCCCTGGTGACGCAGGCCATTGTCGGCAACTACGACAAGGCCCTCGGCAACGCCCCGCACCAGGGCAGCAAGCTCAGCGGCCTCGTCCACAAGAACGACCTCGCCAACAGCTTCATGAGCTTCTCCACCAGCTACAGCGACACCGGCCTCTGGGGCATCTACCTCGTCTCGGACCAGCTGACCCGCATCGACGACCTGGTCCACTTTGCCCTGCGCGAGTGGTCGCGCCTGTCCATCAACGTCACCCAGGCCGAGGTCGAGCGCGCCAAGGCCCAGCTCAAGGCCTCCATCCTGCTGTCCCTCGACGGCACCACCGCCGTCGCCGAGGACATTGGCCGCCAGATCATCACCACCGGCAGCCGCATGAGCCCCGCCGCCATTGAGCGCGTCATCGACGCCATCACCGAGAAGGACGTCATGGACTTTGCCCGCCGGAAACTGTGGGACCAGGACATTGCCATCAGCGCCGTCGGCAGCGTCGAGGATCTGTTTGACTACGCCCGTGTCCGCGCCGACATGAGCCGGAACTTTTAAGCGACAGACTCTCCACGGGAGAAGAGACGGAAGACAGAAAAATGAGGCAAAAACAAAGAAAAAGAGGTGAAGGGTCGTTTTTTGTCTTGCGTGGCTGAGAAATCAAACCCAAAAAAATCAGTTGTTATTCGCCATGTTTCTTATTCCTCTCATTTGTGTATGTACTAATAGGCGGCGGCAGGCCACTCTGGGCGCGGGTAGAAATCTATATAGAAGAGCGCAAGTACAGCCGACCGACTGTTTTTCCTTTTATGGCCATGTTGTTCATGTAGTGAGGGGGCTGTCTATGCCATTTGTATAAGTCATTTACTCGTTCTTGTATAGAGAGGTCCACATCTTGTGTGCTTCGTGACTGCTTGCTTTAAGCAATGTCGTGGTTGCTCCTGCCGCGTCTTCGTCATAGGTCCCTCCTCATCGCTCCTGCCTCTACCTATACTGTCCTCTTTCCATTAGCAGTGCCTCCTTTCTATTCCTTACACACAACGGGAAGGAGTGACCCTCCATGTTGACCTCGTAACATTGTTTTGTTTACACTCTCCCCCTTATTCCCAATCCCCTCCTTTTCTCCCTTTCTTGCTTCTCTCTCCATTCTGCTCTGTTCTTCCCTCCTTTTCCAACCTCATCAACAGCTCTTATCTAAGCTTCGTTTTCTGGTCATGCCTAGACACACAGCATTTATTGTTCCTGTATCAGAGTCCTCCGTACTCACGATACACTTATCTCCAATCCCCATCGATCGAAACGGCCGCTCTGCTTGGCACAGCGTCGTTTGACCGACCATTCCTCGCCGGACTTTGCTAAGAGACTGGGCTGCTCTCAACCACAACCAGCAATCCCTCACTTGCTTTACCTGACCCCCGTTTCTCTCTTCGCTTCTTTATCGACTGTCCCTGGCCACGTCCTGGACTCGGCAGTGCTTGACACAAAGTGGAATGGAGATCCTCGGTCTGGTGCGCCGCGTCGTGAACAGCGGCTTAATGCACAAGGTTTTCGGTTTCGCCGCCGTTGCGGTCAACACCCTGCCTGTGCTCTTCAGACCTCTTTTCGTCACTGCGGAAGTTGAAGGCGGCAGAACCGGCCCGGATCCAGGAAACATTGGTATTGGCGAGCTGCCAGTCCATCTTGCCTCCCGTCTGGCGACCGACATTTGCCCGGCCGGCCCTCACCGTCCGAGTGGCACGTGTTGCGCGGTCCACCCGGTATGCGTGATGGATCCAGACAAAAGTTCCAACCCAGCGCTCGTGCCCTGTTTCTTGAACGCTGTCGAAAGCGAGCAAGAGACCGGTACACAGGACGAGAGCGCCATCCTCGGGTGGATTTCTGGCTCTGACATGCTCAACAAACTTGACCAGCTCAGCTACTTCTCCGAATTCTTCAATCCGTGCCCGTTCTTTGAGGCTGCATCGTATGGCGCTGCCGACGACCGCGACGAGCTATAGCTCTTCTCTAGCGACAAACAAGACAGCTTCGGGACGGCCGGGTCTAGACAAGGAACCAGTATAGAGGGCACGATGGCGAAATTAGCGAAATTGCCCAGACTGGTGAGAAAGAAGCCCGGCAACAAAAGGCGCCACGGGGACGTGGACGTGGAATGTGTTAGGAAGTGTATTAAAAGAGGATCGCGATTCAACAACTCCGGGGTTCTGTATCGTTCGGCGGCCAAACAAGACCCCCCTTGCTTCTGTCTGACACGTTCTTGGATCGATCCATGCACGTGCGGCTGTTGCAAGTGCAGCCCATATGATAAGGCCATGGAGAAGGGTCCTCAGGTCGCATCAGATGATCGTTTTGACAACTTCAGGGCATACGTCCCTCGCGACGATTTCTTTGCAGACTTAACTCGTACAGTCGCGGGTCTACCGCATGCCAATAGACTGCGATGCTCGGTTGTCGGTTTCACGACCTTCAGTTGGAAGGACTGGCTGTTGAAGTCGGATGGGAAGTTTGTCGTGACGAAGAGATACTGATAGAACGGAATAAGTAGCTGCAGCTGTCGACAACTTGTCTGTCTCAGCGTTTGCTTTTTATTTTTGTTTTGTTTTTATTTTTGGGGGAGGTCATTTTTACAGCGACGCCCATCTCAGCGACAACAGACACATAGAGTAGCGAATCACAGCGGTATTAACAAAACAGAGTTCACTGCGCAAATGACAAGACGGCGACGATACTGTTGACTTGTACGACGGAACGGTATATGCTCTAGCTGTAAAGAATGCTCTAGTCGCGGGACACGGAATATAAAGACAAGACGGGGCACATGGCGATTAAGCTGGTGAATATACAAAACAGAACAAGGCCACCCAAAATCGGTACACAACTAAGCAAACAAGCAAACACACAAAGCGCAAACAGCGACAAGCGTACAAGGCGCATGAAAAGTGGCCGCTCAACCTCCCCAGCGTCGTCATGCCTTGATGGGCTGGTCGGGCTGGTCGCCCTCTTGGCCCCATCGCCGGGTCTCGTCACCGCCCTCCCAATCCTTCTCGACATAGCCCAGTTCGCGCTTGACGCGGTCGACGGTGGCCTTGTCGCCGGTGTTCTTGCCTGCGTTGTCGCTGATCTTGACGGCCGGGTGACCGTTGGCGGAGCTCAGCTTGATGACAATGTTGAGCGGCACAGACTTGAGGCCGGTGGTCAAGTTGACAAAGTCGTTGGTCAGGTACGTGCCGACACCAAAGGTGGGCTGGAAGCCGGCGGCCTCGGATACCTTCTTGTACTCCAGGCAGCGCTCGAGGTTGAGCGAGTCGGAGAAGACAATGACCTTCTTGTCGGTGATGCCCTGGGCGTCGTAAAACTCGCGCATCAGCTTGACGTACGCGGTCGGGTCGCCCGAGTCTTGCCGCACGCCCGTGAAGATGCGGGCGTAGGTCTTGTTTGTTTGCTGGCCCGTGGCCGGCTGCGACGGCGCGTCGGAGGCTGCCGACGTAAAGGAGTCAGCGGCCGATACGAGCACTGGGCGGGCTGTTGTTGTTGTTTGTGCCGCCGGCGCCTGCGCGTCGCCCTCCAGGCGCCGCACGGGCTTGCCAAATTCGCGCAAAAATTCGGGGGTGCCAAAGGTGTCGGTCAGCGCAATGCCCAGGACGCCGTCGCCAAAGCAGCCCACCCAGCGGCACAGCGCCTCCTCAGTCGCCTGGCGGTACTCGCCCGACAGCGCGGCAATGCCCATAAACCACTCGTGGGCGACGGTGCCAACGGGCGGGATGTTGAAGCGCATGGCCAGGTGCACGTTGCTTGTGCCGGACAGCTTGCCCGGCAGACCACGCTCCGCGGCCTCGCGGCTCGCCTGCACGAGCCCGCGGAAGACGAGGGCCTGGGTGTGGTAGTCGCGGCGGCGGCGCGTGCCAAACTCGGACAGCACGCAGCCGGCCTCGAGCAGACGCATGCCCTTGTCAAAGGCGAGCTCCTGCTGGCCGTCGTAGTTCCAGTCCGTGTCCATGAACTTGAAGTAGGCCTCGGAGGTCAGCGCCAGGATGGGGATCTCGTACAGGATGGTGTCGACCCAGGCCCCGCGGATGGCAATGTCGACGTCGCCGAGGTCGTCGGGGCTCTCTGTGCCGCTGCTGCTGGGCGACACGGGGACAAAGGCGATTGTGACCTCCTCGCGCGGGTTCAGGCGGAATTCCTTGAGAAAGTCGAGGTAGGCGGGCGTCAAGTAGGGGCAGTGCAGCTTGAGGAAGGCCAGCTCCTCGTCGGACAGCGAGATGTTGCCGAGCTTGCGCACCTGGTCGCTGAGCCATTGGTAGGCGGTGCGCGACAGCTTCTTCTCGGGCGTGCGGTTCGTGAACGAGTAGGTGACGGGGACATCCTTGTAGTACTTGAGCACGGCGCATTGCATTGTCAGTTTGTACAAGTCCGTGTCGAGGAACGAGATGACGCCCTCGGGGTACGGCGACGAGCTGTTGAAGTCCATGGCGGGGCGAGATGGGACGAAAACGGCGGAGACGGGATGCGAAAAGGGTGCGGATTCGAGGACCGAAGCACAGGAGCCTCGCGCAGCCTCGCAGGTAGATTCGTTGTCCGGCGGAGACGGGCGATTTGTCGCGGGCGGAGATGGACCTTTTATTTTCTTTAAAATTTCTAGTTTTCTGATCAGCCAGATGAGCGGAGAAGCGGAAAAGAAGAGAACAATGAGAAAAAAAAAATCAATGAAAAGTGAGAATGAATGAGACTGGACGAGGGCAAATTGTAAAGAAAGACACAAAAAAGAAAGAGACAAAATCAAATTTAAAAGGAGGGGACAATGAGACAGAAAATGACAAGAGACGGACAAGAGACAAGAACGCCAACCAAAATAGGCGACAACGGAGGAAATAGGCGACTGCAGGGACCGGACGAACAGATTGGGATCGATGAAAGTGTACGCCGGGCAAAGCTGAAGCTACCGGGCTCTCCGCATATGACGTGCGTGCCACAATGTGTACCACTTATGCGTGCGGCCGAGAATCTCACAAAGCCCGCTGTTGTGAGTATGCCTTGTCTGAGGACAGACGAGAGAGGACTGGCCGATTGTGAATGGCCACGGGACAGTGCCACGAAAATAGTGACAACAAATGAGACAAGGTGTGGAAGGCAAAGGACGACAGTGAGCATAAGAAAATCAAAAGTGAGGGCAAAGAGAAAGTCTGTTTTGCTGGGAGGCGTTGCAACGAAGCAAGATGACGCACCGTGCAGACTCCGACATAGGAGGGAAGGAGCTGGCAATGAGCAGGAGCAGGAGCGAACCGCACGGCCAGCCGGAAAAGTGGTGTGATGTTGCTGGTCCTGTGTTAACTTGCGACAGTTTTGCTACGGTGTGTAGCGCGCTGTATTCGGAAATGGCAGGTGCAGCTGTCGTCTCGTACAGATTTCTCGTAAACGGGAAGGCGCGGGGCACCTGCAGGAATGTAACTGTGCTGAGCTGAGGAAGAAGTCGCTACCGGGGCGGGTCTCGTATGCCGGGCAGGAGCAGGAGCCAGACAGGCGCCAGGGCCGGGAAGAGCAGGCGCAGATGTCTGAGTCTCGAATAGGCAAGCGCGGGCGGTGAAGGGCGACTGACAAGGCGGTGGAGCGCAGCAGAAAAAAGTGATGGCAGAAAACGGCCAAAAAAAAAAAAAGAGAGACACAAAGAGCAACCAGCAAACCAAATTGGCTGCCGCTAAAACGGCCTCGCTTTTTGCCTTTGCAGCCTCTGCACGACGACCTTGCTTAACCAAGCCACGGCACGCACGACAAACGACAAGAGCTGCCAAACGGCGAGGGGAGCGACGAGTACGAACGACGAACAAAGTGAAGCGACGAGAAATGCAAACAAAACAAAACAAAAACACAAAAAACACAACACACACACACACAATGGATATCCACCGGTGTCGATTTGTGCCGTACAAGGCATCGGCCATCAACGCCGTGGCCTTCTCACACCCACATCTCCCTGCCGACAGCAAGTTCAGTCGCGGAACGCCCGCGCGGATGGCCATTGGCCGTGCCAACGGCGACATTGAGATCTGGAACCCGATGCAGGGCAGCTGGCTGCAGGAGACGACGATCCCTGGAGGCCACGACCGCAGCGTCGAGGGCCTGGCGTGGGTGGTGGGTGACGACGAGGAGCTGGACGACGGCACACCCCACAACGGCCAAAAATCTCGCTCCGTCGTGAGCCACGGCCAGCTGCGGCTCTTCAGCATCGGCTACACAAACACCATCACGGAATGGGACCTGGAAAAGGGCTGCGCCAAGCAGCACGCCAGCGGCCAGCACGGCGAGCTGTGGTGTCTGGCAACGCAGCCAAAGGCGGCCGCCCCGGCCAAGGGCCCGGCGTCGTCCCAGGCCTCGACACAGCGCCTGGTGGGCGGCACCATCGACGGCTGCCTGGCGCTTTACACGACCGACGACGACGAGCTGCGGTTCATGCGGCTCTGCCGCACGCCCAAGAAGAACGTCAAGATTGTCAGCATCGCCTTCCAGACCCGCCAGCTGGCCGTGGCCGGCTGCTCAGACGGCACCATCCGCGTCTTTGACATCCGCAACGGCGCCATGCTGCACGCCATGACCATGGGCCGCGACCTGCTCTCCGAGCGTGCGCCGGGGCCCAGCACCAGAAACGTCATCGTCTGGTCGGTGCGCTGCCTGCCCAATGGCGACATTGTGTCGGGCGACTCGACCGGCCAGATCTGCATCTGGGACGGCGCCACCTACACGCAGGCCCAGCGCATCCAGAGCCACACCCAGGACGTGCTGAGCCTGGCCACGAGCGCCGACGGCAGCTCGATTGTGAGCGGCGGCATGGACCGCCGCGTCGTGCTGTACCGCGAGATGGCCGGCCAGGCCTCGTCGCGCTGGGCCAAGGTGTGGCACCGCCGCTACCACCAGCACGACGTCAAGGCGCTGGCCGCGTTCGAGGCCAAGGGCATGAGCGTCGTCGTGGCCGGTGGGCCCGACGCCGCACCCGTTGTGCTGCCCCTGGAGAAGTCGGGCACCGAGCACCACCGCACGCTGTCGCACCTGCCACAGGCCGTGCCCGTGGCCAGCGCGCCCGACGCGCGGCTCGTCATCTGCTGGTGGGAGCGCCGCATCGATGTGTGGGCCTTTGACACGCCGCTCGACCAGGTCCTGGGCGAGGGTGCGTCTCCCGAGGCCGGCGCAGAGGCCGAGGCGTTTGAGCGCAACCGCCGCCTTGTCGGCCGCATTGTGGTCAAAGGTGACGCCTACATTACGGCGGCGGCCATCAGTGCCGACGGCTCGCTTGTCGTGGCCGGCACCACCAACGAGACCAAGGCATTCCAGCTGCGCAAGGTCCCGTCCGGCGGCCTGGCCATCTCCAAGGTGGCTGT
Organism: Sporothrix schenckii 1099-18; assembly: GCF_000961545.1. Taxonomy (NCBI): domain Eukaryota; kingdom Fungi; phylum Ascomycota; class Sordariomycetes; order Ophiostomatales; family Ophiostomataceae; genus Sporothrix; species Sporothrix schenckii. The sequence goes on from NW_015971150.1 coordinate 3,200,840, forward strand.
GCCGGCGTCGGTTGCCAGCAAGGGCGCTTCGGGTGTCGCCATTGCAACCAACGGCCGCTGGGTGTGCCTGTCCAGCGGCGTTGATAGCCATGTGACGGTGATCGAGGCCCTTCCTTCCGCCGACGCCAGTGGCACGATTGCGTTCCGTGCCAAGGCTGCGCGCCTGGCACGTCTGCGGCGGTCTGTGCCCCGGCACGAACTCTATAGTGGGCTCGGCCGCTACGACCGACGCATCGTGCGCCTTGCCTTCTCTCCCGACAGCAAGCTGCTCGCTACGGCCGACCTGGCAGGCTATATCGACACGTGGATCCTGCGCGGTCCAGATGGCATTACGGACGATGTCAGCGGCACCGACGGAGCCGGTGCGGCCGGTGCGGCCGGTGAGGACGGCGACGATGCGATGCCTGACGTGGATGAGGAGGACTCGGACGACTCGTCCGACGAGGATGCTTCCGACGCCGAGGACGACAGCAACGGCATCGTTGCGAACACGAGCAACAAGTGGATCCGGAACCCGCGCGCCAAGCAGCTGCCCAAGCTGTCGGGTGCCCCCGTCGTGCTGTCCTTCTCGGCCGACGTGCCCGGCGCCCCTGCCGTGGCCGGCGAGCCCGTTTCCTCTTCCACCGCTGCCCGCGACTACGTTCTGCTGGCCGTCACTGCGACATCGCGCCTCTTCGCCTTCAACCCGCTGCGAGCGCGCCTGGTTCCTTGGCTGCGCCGCCTGAGCCCGGCCAACCTGCCCGTCGAGTACCGCAACATCCGCGACTTGGCCAAGGGCTTGCTGTGGCAAGGCCCGCGCGTGTGGATCTACGGCACGTCGTTTTTGTTTATGGTCGACACCTCCGTTGAGCCTCAGACGGTCACGCAGTCGACGACAACCGCCTCTACAGACAAGCCGTCGTCGTCGGCTTCTACGGATGTCGTGGCACCGGCCGAGCCGGCCAAGCGGAAGCGCAAGCGCGGCGACGATTCCGGTGCCGGTAGCCGCATGCAGCGCACAGGCCTGGACCCTCAGCGTGTGCAGATGGCGGTCGGCGGTGAGTGGGTCGATGTGGCCATGGAGGACGCCGAGAACAAGGGCACACACTCGTTCGATGGCAACGATGACGACGACGATGACGACGACGACGAGTCGGAGGACGAGGAGGAGGAGGAACAGACACATAAGCTTCTGTTGGAGCAGCAACAGCAGCAGCAGCAACAGGCGCACCAGTCCAAAAAGTCGCCAAGGAAGACACGAAAGCAGCAAAAAGACGGGAGTGACGCGGCCGAGGCGGATGCGGACAAGCAGCTCCAAAAACACCTACGCTCGCCACAGCCGCAGCAGCCGCGGTGGTGGCACACGTTCAAGTACCGCCCAATTTTGGGCGTCGTTCCTCTGTCGTCGACGACCACTGCGCCGGCCGCCTCGTCAGGCTACCCGGCACTCGAGGTGGCCCTCATTGAGCGCCCTGGCTGGGACATTGACCTGCCGCTGCGTTACGATGAGTAAAGGATGGAGAGGGGAGACGACGTGAAAGAGAGTGAGAGAAGCATCTACGAGGCTGCAACAATGACGATCAAGATGTAGGGAGAGGAACCGAATAGAAAAACGAGCATCTAGAAAGCCATTCAGTCATTTTGAGTCGTCCGACCCATTTTTGTCGTATTTGTGTATTACCAGAGCAGTTATTACACGGCGTTTTCTCAGGAATAAATCAACGGCATTGTACAGCAAATATAAGAAGCGCTTTCAGCACGCGTACACATTTCGTAGGCAAGATATCGTCAGCACACCACGTCATTTGATACCTTTATTTTATACATACTTTGTGTTAAAATAAACGATAATAGAAAATAATAGGAACGAAAAGAAACGACATATCCGCTTCTTACGAATGTAAGAGACGACGGCGCACTCGGTCTCCTTCATGTCCTGCTTCTTTATTTCCTCTGCTTTCGTCCGAAGTAAAAAGGGCCGACGAGACCAAAGAGACTTTGCCAACGTACCCAGACATGCGTTCGTTGTCAGGCTACAGGTCTGTCTATGATGCCGTATGTCCCTTTAGAGCAAATATATTGGAATCTTGGCATTGGTTTGATTCTAAGACTGATCTTTGCTCTTGCAACGAGTTTCCATACTGGACCTGCTATACCAAGGCCTGACGTCTGGTCTGGACATCAATAGACCCCTTCATCGCTTTTGGCAGCGTCACGATGGGCTCGTCCCCCCTTTCAGGCTTTATCCAATCATATTCTGTCATGTTGTTATCACAGCGTCGTATCATCTTGGATTGCTAGTCATTGTGATGTGTGCCTAAGAAGCCCAGAACGCGCGTCAAATTTGTACATTGTCGTATTGTGGTGTACCGTATTTTTCGGTACATTGGAAGGAGTGACTTCAGGCAGGACTCGCCGCCAACTGTTCAGTTGGTTGTCTGTTGAATCATGCATTTGCTCTTCTGTTGTCGTTCCCATCGTCCATGACACATAACGAGGGTACGTCTTTCTTGACCTGCCTGTTTGTTATATACCCTGTAAACGAAACAGAAACAACGAACGACAGGCGCACCGGACATCAAGCATCAAAGTTTGTCAAAGTCCCCAACGCCCCTGCGGTTTTAATCACGGAGAATACAGAAATTGGCCAAAGCGGCCAGGTCGAGCTGTAAAATCAGAATAAATACGTCCTGAATCGCAAAACAAAAATGTCGACGAGCAAGAGGTGCAACATCAACATTGTCGTCACTCGGCTGGCCAAGTCCACCTCACCACTTGACGGCTTCCCCGTCCAAAAAGCTTGCGTAATCCCCCCAAAGTGTTTTGCCTATCATTTGTCTTCTCTTTGCACCTCTGCATTGTATCCATTTCTATGTAGCTTTGAATAGCTTTCTTCGCCCCTGTTCTTATTTACCAACCCGGGATCAAGTAACTCTGGGCCGGTCTATTCTCTCGTTTTCTCCTTGTCCCCTTGCGATGCAAGCTGGAGAGACGGTTTAGAAAAATACTCAATGTGAGGTCGGCATAACGAAGAGGACTGAAAAACAATATATTTAAGCACACAGAAAGGCCTTGTGCATACCACTTTGCACCTTCCTCAGCCGTGGATATTAGGCCTGATATTTGAATAAGCTTCCCACCCCTGCTTCTTCCTTCCTTCCATGTGCTCTGTGAATGCCAAGGCAAGCAACGAAAACAACGGAAGGTGTACACGATCGCCAAGCGAACCACGGCGGGCAGCAGGTGCAGCCACGTCGTCAACCCGTCTTTTCCCAACGTGGAATGTACATGTAAAGGGCAAAGGGGTAAGGAACGTTTGGATCTCCGGCTTGGGGCGCTCCTGCCTCGACAGGAACTACACCCACTTATTAAAGGTTATGTAAGCCGTCTTTGGAAGTGGCAGAACGACAGAATCGACTGGAGAAGTCTCTTCCTCTTACAAAAGAAACAGTCGGTTAATTGGCCGACAAACGCGCAAGCAACCAGGGTGGACATCGTAGAAAGGGGTGTGTATGTGTGTGCGTTTTTATGTGTCTTGGGTGGGCGAGCTTGCGTGGCCTTTGATTTTCCTATTTTTATTTTATACAACTTTAATTCGTAAAATGGCTGCCACTTCCCTTCCCCTGTCCTTTTTGTTCTTTGCCTCTCAACCGGGCCTGGACCTCGCCTTGACTTACCTTGAGCCTTGCCCTGGGCTTTTGGCTGTCGACTTCGTCCCTGGAGAATAGAGCCATCCTTGTCTATCTGGTATCCTGCCGACGCCTGTACAAGCACAACGGCTCTTTCCTTTTTGTTGTTCCGAGAGCCGTGGAGATGTCAATTACGTATACGTTCTTATTGTGTTTGTGGGCGGTTTTCCAATGTTACTTTTGGCTCTGCATCGTGTCTACCGAGGCCATTCCCTGCGCATCGACCGTTGGCGCACGGTATTTCGAGAATCCGAGAAACTGGATGTGAGGCTAGCTGCCGGTTGAAACAGGCATCCAGGACTGGGTTGCTGTATTTGATATTCGCATGTCGGACGGTCGTCTAGCGTTTTCTTGTGCCATCCTGATCGTGGTTGTTTTGAGCTTTGAGCTTTGTCAAGAGCTTTGTCAAAAGAAAACCTTCCCGACTCCCTGTCCCCTTGACTTTCCCATCCTTTCGCCACTGTTGGCGCTTCGGGAACAGGCATCACTTCAACAGTGTACGATTTTGCCTCTGACTGTCGTCAGCTACGTGACGTTTACGGGCAACAGGTCAACATTTCAATGTTATTCAGCTTTGATGTCGGAGAACTGTTTTCTGTCTGCTGTTTCCATATCCGTTGCTACAATTTCCAGGTTCCTTGACGACCGCCTTGCCCACGGACACTATCATTTCGCCCAGTGGAATTGATATGGAGACCTTAACCAGTGCCAGTCTCAACCTGCTGCGAAGTACGATAGTTACAGGGCACTTTCATCAACGTCGTCCCGAAACAACATCAACCAAATTTGACTCCATAGGCAAGCTGAACAAGACAGCGGAGAGACAAAATCGATTCGGTCTTGGCAAACGCGGGATGTAACAATCCCTTTAAGCAGTGGTGAGGACGCACGAAAGAGGCTGAGTGTTTGGGGTGATTGCCGTCGGTGGGTTTTACCTTTTGGCTGAAAGCACACACGTCGTATGTATGTCGTATTTATGTCGTAGCAATTAATACAGCAGAAAGGGCAGATGCCCACGACAATCTGCAAGATAGAGAAGAGATTCGACCACAAAACGGCATACTCCGTAAGATACCAACGGGCTTGCTCCCGGACAATGTCTCGTCCATAGTGGAAGAAAAGCATGCTGAATATGTCACATTCGCATGTCGTATCTCGAATGCATTTCGATCTATCCGATGGTGTCGGTTTAGATCCCAGGCAATCGGCAGTGGCAATCGGCATCCCATCCGTATAGCTGCAAACGGGCCCTTTTCGCATCCCGTTCTTGTTTGCCGGCGTGCCTTTTTGTCAGTTTGATCCTATCGCTCGTCGGACCCCCAACCCGCCGGTACGCTTTGTCGTGTGGTTCGGCATGCTTGAAGTTCTCCCTCTTTTCTTCATTTTCGTCCAACGAAAGTCGACCGCGCGGTCTTGCCTTCTGGTTACGCAACCGTTATCAACGTGCGGCAACAAGCCGGCCGAGACCTCATGAATTGAATAAATCAACGCAATATCGATTATAAAGTGTCTTATCTATACCATTCCAAGCCAGACGAGAAAAAAAAAGTTGCCAAGAAGTCAAGGTGTTTGAGGGATATGAAGATATGGTCGTATATTCTGTTGACACAAAATGCAGGTGCAGACCATTTTTAAAGCGTCAAGAACAGCCCAGAGATACTAAGTAGCAAGTAGCTTCCGTCGGAAGTGCATCTACGGGACCATATCGCACTTAATTGCCTCTCCGGCCAAGGAACTGTCGTCTTATCTACGCCGGCGTTTCCTACACAAACACAATCCGCCCGCGTGGCTTCCCTCGTCGGATCGATGCCCGCTGTGTGATCTGGCTCTTGCTGCGCATTTGTAGGGTCGCTCTTTCAGCCACAGCCTCCAGAGTAAATCGGTCATGTCGTGGGGAAGGAGCTGCCCGCCAGCCAGTCAGATGTCGTGGACGGGACCAGGGGGACTCTGTACGACTGTAGTAAGGGAAGTAACAAGGAAGGACCGAGCGAGTGAACGACGTACTCAGGAAGAGGGAGCCATAAAAAGGCATGCGCCAGCTACGCCTCGTCATCGCCCCCCACCGACCCCTGTTAGCGCATGGAAGGTGCATTCAGGGTCTGGCACAAGGCAAGGCCAAAACGGATCAAAAATATGTACTGTAATTCGTAGGCAGGCGTATTGGAAATGGCTTGGTGCCTGGGCAGGCCCTGATGCCCTTTTCTCTCCTTCCCCTTCTCGCCCTTTCCCCTTTCGCGACTGCCTGGGCGCGAACTGGAAAGGTGGAAGGTGCGGACAGGCAAAAAACAAAGAGAGTGCAACTGGCATCTAGCAGGCAGGCGCGTGCCCGCTGGCTGACACTGCCGGCAGAATGTGGGAAATATATGGCTTTCATACGTAGGCGGTCTTGGCATTGTGAGAAAAGGGAAGGGGGAGGGGGAAGGAGCGCCGTGACGGGCATTGAACGTTGAACGGCAAGAAGCAGAGTGAGGACATGAATATGAATGAAATCAGGAAACTCAGATACATCCCGAGGGAAAAAGCTGCGATGCACAGCACGGAGGACGTTGTTCGACAGAAGGAGGGAGCGCCGGCGAACTGCGCCATCGCTGCTACTGTGTATGCACCATAGTAAGATACCAGAGTGAGGCCCGTACAAAGGAAACAGAAAAGTGGCCTTTGGTTGCACGAGTACGTGTCGCCATGTCAGATGGTTAAGTCTTGGCATTGTCTCCAGGGCTTTCCCAGTTCGTTCCTTTACCTATCTCGCCTGTATTTCCAACGCCGTATCCGCTGTTTGCAGTGTCCTTGCGGCCTGGCGGTCCTGACTAGCCAAAGCCTGCAAAACCGTGCCAAGCCTTACTACCATTGGTCAGCCGCTGTGGAAGAGACGCGCGTTCACTGCCCCTTCTATTCCCTTCTTTGCGACTGCAGCCACGCCCCCTTCGATCGATGGTTGCTCTGTCCCATTTTTACGATTCCGCTTGTTCTTGGATACTTTCTTGTTCTGGTGCCTTTGCGTCGTTGATTCCCATGGAGCCATTCTCTGCGCTACAGCACGCAACAACTGCAGCCTCGGGACGGTAGCCTCAAGAATTCAGCAAAGACGTGTGCTATCGTGTGGCTTGGAGAGGGAAACGGAGAATATAAATGGAAAGCAAAGTACAAATCGCATACTGAGGCTCAAACAGAGGCAGCCTTACCAAGTACCTTTTTGCGGTATACACACACAAAAGATACTCGATACAACAGCCGAACTGCCATTCCAGATGCTAGCGCACCTTCCCTGTTGGCAGACAGCCCTGTAGCATCTCGCCTGGCAGGCCCTGACGAACAACTATCTTTGTATTCTGGGAAATTCAAAAGACAATCAATAAATGGGGATTCGTCTAGACATACAGAATATCTTGCCCAATTATAATAGAAACAATAAGACCTCCTACAATAACCCACCGTCGTACTCGTAGTATGGCGTAGCGCAGCAGGCGAGACAAGGCAAGACACGCAAGCTCGTCCGTCGCTCTTGCCTTGGAGAGGCGCATACGTACGCTTGTTCGCCATCCATCGCCATCGGCCGTTTCCACCCACCCCCCCTTCTTCCCCCCCTATGCAGCCCCATTCCCCAGTCCGTGGCTGCTTTTTCCGGCCGCCTACGCTTCGGAAGGCAGCAGACAAAAAGACAACCCTACCAAAAAGGCAAGACTGACGACAGCGCTAGGTAGTCATCGACGGTACCCAGCTGCACTTCGTACGCTTCTTTCCCATCATTGCCTGCCTCTCGGTCTCTCCTTCCTTTCCCCATCTCGAACCTCCATTCGTATTCCTTCCGCTTCTTTGTGCCCACAGACGACTCGGCCTTGATCCCAGGCGACGAACTCTTTCTCATACCCTCTCTCTTCTCTCCCACACCCAACCCGCATTTCCCTTTTCCTCTTCGTCCATATTCTTTCTCATCCACGCCTTGTACTTCGACTCCACCGCTCCGCGTCTAACATCTGCCGACGTCCCAGTCTCGACGCTTCGCCTCTTCTCTCCGGTCTTTCTCGTTTCCATTTACTTCTCCTTCGTCCGCTGCTCTCTCCCCGGAACAATTCGACTCGATCTTGACTTGAACAACTCTGCGGCACGACGGCGTGGAGGAGGAACGACGACGAATTGCGGCCTGCGAATGGCAAATCAAATCCTATAGAGGTGCACGACATTGACGACCGCAGGGAATCACGGCATCCACCGGCGGCGACGACATTTCGACGGTCCAAGACACAACAACGGCTACCTGGAGTACTTCAGCCCCAGCTTGGATATCTCATACTGCCTCCGTTCTTCACGGCGTCCGCTCGTTTTGGATTTCTTGCAGCCCGTTGCCGGTTTGGTCTTTTTTGTTTGAGGCATAGCGATCCCGTCTTCTTCGACTTCGGCAGAGAACGAGACGAATTTACGACATAGATGCAACCATATGTACAGACCGAACGACGACATTGAACTGAACGAAATCCCACGAGACAGCAACCACCTTTCATATCTGAGCAACGCTCCACTCGATCGTGGGTCACGGATCACGGATCACGGATCACGGAATCACGCATCCTTGCGCTACCCACGCAATCATTGCATCTGCGTGTGCACACCTTGTCCCATTGGCTTGCGGACGAGTAGTGGCTGCATCATCTGCCTCTGCGCGGAATCGACCAACCATTACCACGCATCGACCGCGATAGACGACGGAAACACAAATTGCCAACCACGACATAGCAGTGGACAATTGCAAGCATTTCCCTCTTGCCTTGTGTAACAACTCTTTCGACACACAACATCGCCTCCAGCCTCCTTCTGGCACCACATACACGCATCGTATTTTCAGGCACCACTAGAAGAGAGCCGCGCGTTGTCTGCCTTTGGCTGACTTTTCTCTCCGCCTGGCTCGTCGCTCTTCCCGACCCTGATTGACTCCCCATAGTCGACAGGCAGCAGCCGTATCCATTTTGTTTCCCTTTCCTCTCAACACACAACCACACACACACACGCCATCATGGCATCTGGCCAAGCACGAACGCCTGCGGGCGTCGACGATGATTTCGGTGAGGAATGGGCTCACGACCTCCGCCTGCGGTTCGAGCAGTTGCTACGCACCCGTCGGTTAAACCACCTGACAGAAGCACGGTCACGTCGGGGCGATTCGCCGTCACCACGCGAGGCCGCCTCCTCCAACAACCTACGTGCGCTCTCCGCAGACCCCTCGTCCCCCGGCCGGCCATCGACCTCGCACGGCGGCGACCGCTTTGCCTCACCCATGGCACACGGCAACGGTGACAGCTTTGCGTCGTCTTCCTCCGCCTCGTCTTCCTCTACTGTTGCCCCGCCCACACCGCCATCCTACTCCTCATTACGCAACCTGCCGATGATCCCGCGCCCACCAAACGACCGCGAACAACAGTTTCGAAGCCTTCTTGTGACACTGTCCACAACACCATTAAAATACGAGAACCCGGGTCTGCTCGACGAGGCGCTGCAGGTGATCCCACTTGACCGGATATACAGCGAGGCCGACGAAGAGTCCCAAGTCTTCCGTGCCGAGGCCGAGAGTATGGGTGACGGCCGTCAACCTGTGTGGGGTTACCAGGACTGTGTTGTTCGTGCTCTATTAAGGTATGATTCCCCCCGGCCCTTGTCGGGCAAGCCACCTGCTTTTCGTTGACCGCTGCCTATTTTTACCAATACTGACTGACCTCTCTCCAGATGGTTTAAGCGGTCCTTCTTTTCCTGGGTCAACAACCCGCCATGTCCCGTCTGCTTCTCTCTCACCGTTGGCCAAGGCAATACACGGCCCACCCCCGAGGAGAGCGCATGCGGTGCCTTGCTTGTCGAATTGTACCGTTGTTCCAACCATGCATGCGGCGCCTACGAGCGCTTCCCGCGGTATAGCGACGTCTGGCGGCTGCTGCAGACGCGCCGAGGTCGCTGTGGCGAGTGGGCCAACTGCTTCAGCATGTTGTGCCGTGCCGTCGGCGCCCGCGTGCGGTGGGTGTGGAATGCGGAGGACCACGTGTGGACTGAGGTGTACTCCGCGCACCAGAAGCGCTGGGTCCACGTGGACGCATGCGAGGAGTCCTGGGACAACCCACGGCTGTACACGGAGGGCTGGGGTAAGAAGATGTCGTACTGCATCGCCTTTTCGATCGACGGCGCCACCGACGTCACCCGGCGCTACGTCCGCAAGAGCGAGTTCTCGCTGGAGCGGACAAAGTGCCCCGAGGCCGTTCTGCTCTACATCATGGCCGAGATCAAGAACCTGCGCCGCACGAACATGAGCAAAGAGGAGCGGTTCCGATTGGAGAAGGAAGACTCGGCCGAGGACCGCCAACTGCGCCAATACGTCGTCAACTCGATCGCCCAGGCCGTCACGCGCCTGGTGCCCGGCTCCGTTGCCGGCCCCAGTGGCGCCAACGGCCAAGGTCGCCCTACAAGCAGCTCGGACGACACCAAGCTGCCCGCTGAGGTCCACGGCCGCCAAAGCGGCAACGCCGAGTGGGTCGCTGCCCGTGGCGAAGCCGGTCGTCGGCAACAGCAGCAGAACCCGCAGCAGCAGCCACCGCACAACCCCCAGGACCCCTCGCACCGTGGCTTCCCGTGATCGACAAGGTCGGCATCGTGAACCCACCACACGCGCGGCATGGACCACGCTCCCATTCCTACGATCGCTTATCTGGCTTGGCTTGCAGTGCGGCGTGAATTGGCCAGTCAGCCATTGTGGCCTGTATATAAACCGCAGCCAAGCTGAGCCAAGCCGAGCCAAGCCAAGCCAAGGCGGATACGGCTGATTGTTTTGGACGCAGAGACCTGCACATAGCCGCACACTCTCTTCGACCCCGCGACCAGGTCACAGGTCTCCAATATTCGTCATACTTTTGGATATTGGTCACATACCAGACTCGGACAGGTTATTGCGACTGCCCGTTTTATATATTACCTGACGCCGAGCGATGCTACAGGCGTCCTCTTTCTGTATCTCTTAATCAACCAGCTAGAATCTTCATGCTGCTGGCGTTGGACGACATGACAACTGTTCATTTGTTTCGACCTTCTCGGAATAAAGCAAGCTCTTTTCTCATTTGTGCCACTGTATTTTTTTTCTTTTGATGCTCTTCTTTTATCATACATTGTCTCTTGTGTCTTTTTTTCGCTTCTTTGTCTCTTCTTGACAAACCAGGGAATGCAACCGGCGCATAGCATTGGAGGACCTATTATATACATCTATGTGCGAGAGCTTTTGTTATTTAGGGAAGGCCCTCTTTGGCGGCATTTTTTCATGACAGGAACGGGACTTTATGGGAACCGGGACACGGTGAGGCATTCTGGACGCCTCATAGGAGGTTTTTAATTTCGTATCTTATTAGTTTACCACAATACCGGTCACTTTGGGCGTGACTGTACAACATACGTGCGACCTGCAACACTGCGACGAACTTGTTTTTAGCAACGGGATCATGGCTGTCGTCTGGTGCTGCAAACGGTCATTGTGTGGCAGCCCATCGGTTGGTCATCGATGGTATACTTTGGCGATCGCTCTTGGTCTTGTTCGTAGCCTCGACAGCCTGTCGTTGGTGGCATGTTGCAAACCACTCAGGGACGGCGGTCACCTGTCATTGGTGGGCCGCATTGCGCCACCTCCAAAGTCGCCCCTTCCGTCCCTGCTTCTCCCCTACCCGCGCTCCTGCACAAGACATATTAGCCGCCGCCAGCAACTGCACCTTTTCTTTTACAGGCCAATTTGGAGTGCCTCAGGCGATGGTATACCTGGCAATACAGCCTATACCCGCCGAGTTTGGCGCCCGCTCCATTGTCGACATCCCCTAATGCTCCCAAAATCTCGCATCAAACGGCCCCCAAAGCCCGAAGAACCCCACGGAAGGTGCCAAAAAGCCCGCAAAAGTGAGTGGACAAGCTACAACCACAGCAAAGAGATAGAGCGACCAGCGAACCCGCAAAAACTAGTCATCCACATACCGACTTTTCTCTGTTTTTCTCGGCTTTTCCTCCTCTTTCCATCCTCCGTCTGCCGGACGCCTAACCACCACCACCTCACTCCAACCTCCCACCCCCGTCATTTTCCCCTCTCCGATCGTTCTGAGATCTGAGACGGGTATTGGTAATTTTGTGAGTCCGCCTGGGACTCTCTTTTCTTTTCGTCTTCCCCGATCTCACCGTCGATCCCTGTTCCTGTCATCGGCTCATCTTCCTCCTCGTCCTCGTCCGCCGTCGCCGCCGCCGCGTCACCACCCACCATGTTTCCCTCGGTTCGCCGTGTGGTGGCGTCATCTTCCGCTGCACCACCGGCGGCCGCTGCCCTCGTGCGGTCCGGCCACTGGTCAGCACCATCGACAGCAGCCTCGGTCGGCCAGATGCAGCCCGGCCAAACAATACACCAGAGCCGCAGCCTGACGCCGCAGCCGTCGCAGCAGCGTCGTTACTCGTCGTCGAAGCCTTCCAGCCCAGACAACGGCTCCAAAGCCCTTCCGGGTGTGCCGTCCACGCCCTCGAACTCGTCCTCTTCTTCCTCCTCGTCGTCGTCGAGCTCCTCCTCCTCCTCGTTCAAGCGCAAACGCAAGGCCAAGCAGGACGCCTCTCGGGCGTCGGTGCAAAAACTGCCCAGCGTGCCCTCGACGCAGCACCTGCCAGTCGAGAGCCTCGCCCTATCGACCTTTTTCTCGCAGCATCGCCCCATCTCCATCACCCACAGTCTGCCCAAGATCGTGTCCGAAGACGCCTTTGCGGCCATCTTTGCGCCCCGCGCCGGCGGCCGCAACAAGTCCTCCGAGGTGATCCGCACGCTGTCGCGTGCCGTCAACGATCTCGAGGGCCCCATGGCCAGCCTGTCTGTGAACGACAACGCCGCCACGACAACGCAACCGGCCCAGCGTGGCTCCCGCGCCCGCCAGGCCAAGGAGCAGGCCCGGTTCGCCCGCCAGCAGCTGCAGCAGCAGCTCGAGGACGACGCGGCCGCCGCGGCCGCCGCCAACGGCGAGAGCAACACTGCCTCGTCGTCCTCACAGCTGGAGTTCAAGAATGCTGACGGCTCGGACGCCGGCATTTACGTGCAGCTCGACACCCTGCAGGGCCAGTTCCTGCCGTTCCAGCCGCCGCCGCCGCCTGTGCCAGAGATGGCGGAGGGGGAAGCCGAGGCCGAGGCCGAGACTGGCGCCGCCGACACTACTTCGTCGCCCCCTGGCACCATCACCTTTGAGCTGGACGGCGGCGAGCTGACGTCGACTGGCAACAGCGCCGCCCCCCTCGATGAGGATGCCGAACCGCGCAGCACCCGTGTGTTCAAGGCCATCCTGACCATCGAGGAGCAGCTCGACGAGAACGGCGAGGTGCGCATTGTTGCCCACTCGCCCCAGATCCTTGAGGAGGGCGCCGAGGAGGCGCTGCCGCGTCCGCGCGGCAGCGGCCTTGTGCGCCGGCACCGCTTGCCGTCGGCGTACCACGACGGCACGTCGGACCTGCCGCGCATGGAGGCCATTAGCGTCAGGCGCCAGAGAAAGCTGCGGATGAAGAAGAAGAAGTACAAGAAGCTGATGAAGCGCACGCGTGTGCTGCGCCGGAAGCTTGACCGCACGTAAGAATGTCGTGTGTTACGGGGAACCGTCAGACACGACCTAGTCTCTTTTCTTTTACCTCTCCTGTCTGTATTATTTTTAGAACCATTGTCTATTTTTATTTGCACATTTTTTCAAAGTCTTTCCAATTGTTCTGTTCCTTTCTTTTTGTGCATCTGCTGTTTGCCTTGCCTTGACGTGCCCCCGCTTCTAGTCTTCTTTTGCCCTGCGTCTCCTGCATCGCGCGCATGATCGCTTGTCGCATCATACACGATAGAAAGGTCCTGGTGGACGTGGATGGAATACCATACATTGCATCATGAAACCAAACAAGAAACACATCTATGTATATAAATCGCCTTAACGTGTAAACGCGGCTGGCATACAGGCCGTTCTTGCCATCAAACTGTGCAAGCCTTTTGGTAGACCCACTTTTCCTAGCCCAGCATTTCTGCCCCCCTTGACCGCCCGGCAGAACATCACTCTCCGCCAAAATTTCTGTAAGAAAGAGCGACCTAGGAAAATTCAAAACAGCTGTGAGGTGAGCCTTCCTGTTTGGCCAGTGGACTTTGTTGCTTCCTTCCCTGTCGACGACATCTGTTCTCAGGAGAATCCTGTCTCCTTTTCTCCTTTTCTCCCTCTCCCTCCCTCCTCCTTTTCTCTTCTTCGTCACAACACACCCAACATCCACAATGTCTCGAAAAGCCGTCGACGCCCGCATCCCGACGCTCATCCGCAATGGCGTCCAGAGCAAGAAGCGCAGCATCTTCGTCGTCGTCGGCGACCGCGCAAAGGACGTGATCGTGCACCTGCACTACATCATGTCCAGCATGGATGTCGCCAGCGGAAGCTCCTCCTCGGCCGGTGTCACGCCCAGGAACAAGTCTGTGCTCTGGGCCTACAAGAAGAAGCTGCTCGACTTTACGAGCCACCGCAAGAAGCGCGAGGCCAAGATCAAGAAGGAGGTCAAGCGCGGTGTTCGCGAGGCCAACACCAACGACCCCTTTGAGCTGTTTGTCACGCTCCATGACATTCGCTATGTCTATTACAAGGAGACCGACAAGATTCTCGGCAACACCTACGGCATGTGCATCCTCCAGGACTTTGAGGCCCTGACCCCCAACATGCTGGCCCGCACCGTCGAGACCGTCGAGGGCGGCGGCTTGGTCGTGCTGCTGCTCAAGAGCATGACCAGTCTGCGCCAACTCTACACCATGACCATGGACGTCCACTCGCGCTACCGCACCGAAGCCCACACCGACGTCGTGCCGCGCTTCAACGAGCGCTTCATCCTGTCGCTCGGCGGCTGCGACGCCTGCCTCGTTATTGACGATGAGCTCAACGTGCTGCCCATATCACAGGGCAAGGAGGTCAAGCCGCTGCCACCCCCGAGCGACGACGACGACGACGACGAGGATGGCAGCGGCGAGGGCGGCTCGCGTTCCGAGAACACACGCAAGCTCGCCGAGCTCAAGGACTCGCTGAGCGACACCCCACCCATCGGCAGCCTTGTGCCCCTCGCCCGCACTCTCGACCAGGCCCAGGCCCTCCTGACCTTCACCGACGCCCTCGCCGAGAAGTCCCTGCAGGGCACTGTGGCGCTGACGGCCGCCCGCGGTCGCGGCAAGTCGGCCGCCATGGGTGTTGCCGTGGCTGCCGCTGTGGCGCACGGCTATGCCAACATCTTCATTACATCGCCCTCCCCCGAGAACCTCAAGACCCTCTTCGACTTTGTCTTCCGCGGCTTCGATGCCCTCGGCTACCTCGACCACGTCGACTACACCATCATCCAGTCCACCAACCCGGACCTCGCCAACAAGCCCGTTGTCCGCGTCAACATCCACCGCAACCACCGCCAGACCATCCAGTACATCCGTCCCCAGGACGCTCACGTTCTGGGCCAGGCCGAGCTGCTGGTCATTGACGAGGCCGCCGCCATCCCGCTGCCGCTTGTGCGCAAGCTCATGGGCCCGTACCTCGTCTTCATGGCGTCCACCATTAACGGGTACGAGGGTACCGGTCGTTCACTGTCGCTCAAGCTGATCAAGCAGCTGCGTGAGCAATCGCGTGGCGGCAGCAGGCCCGCGTCCAAGGACAGCAAGACCGCCGTGGCTGACCGGTCGACGGGCCGCGCCGCCAAGGTGCAAGATCCCTTCGACTACCAGGGCGGTGGCCTCGGTGGGGCGCGGACGTTGCGTGAAATCACACTCTCGGAGCCCATCCGGTACGCCCAGGGCGACGCCGTCGAAAGCTGGCTCAACACCGTGCTGTGTCTCGACGCCAAGTTGCCGCGTGCCCAGGGCGGCAGCCCAGCACCGTCGTCGTGCGAGCTCCTGCAGGTGAACCGCGACACCCTCTTCTCCTTCCACGCCGTGTCCGAGCGCTTCCTCCAGCAAATGGTCGCCCTCTACGTCTCCAGTCACTACAAAAACACGCCCGACGATCTGCAGCTGATGAGCGACGCCCCCGCCCACGAGCTTTTCGTGTTGGTGCCGCCCATCTCCGAGGACAGCAGCCGCCTGCCTGAGCCGCTCTGTGTCATCCAGGTGGCGCTTGAAGGCCGCATCAGCCGCGAGAGCGTGCTCAATGCCCTCAGCCGCGGTACGCGCCCCGCGGGTGACCTGATTCCCTGGCTCGTGAGCCAGCAGTTCCAGGACGACGGCTTTGCGTCGCTGTCCGGCGCACGCATTGTCCGCATCGCCACAAACCCCAACTACGTGCGCAGCGGATACGGGGCGCGCGCTTTGGAGCTGCTGTGCGACCACTACGGCGGCAAGTTTACGAACCTGTCGGAGGCGGACTTGGACACCCTCGAGAACCACGGCGCGTCTGCGACCATGAAGCGCGTGACCGACGCGGAGCTGGCGCAGACCTCGCTGCTCGAAGACGACAATGTCAAGGTGCGCGACATCCAGTCGATGCCGCCGCTGTTTTCGCGCCTGTCTGAGAGCCGGCCGCCCGCACTGGACTACGTTGGTGTCAGCTACGGCCTGACGGGCGAACTGCTCAAGTTTTGGAAGCGCGCCTCGTTTGCACCCGTGTACCTGCGCCAGACGGCCAACGAGCTGACGGGCGAGCACACGTGTGTCATGCTGCGGCCGCTCGAGTCCAGCGCCACGAGCGGCGACGCTTCGTGGCTGGGCGCCTTCTCGCGCGACTTCCACCGGCGCTACCTGTCGCTGCTGTCCTTCCAGTTCCGCGACTTTAGCTCTGTGTTTGCACTGAGCATCAGTGAGGCCGCGCGCATTGGTGCGGCACGCTTCGCCGACCAGGACGACGCTGCCCACGGCGGCGCACCGCCGGCCCTGACCAAGGCCGAACTGGACGCGCTGCTGACGCCGTTTGACCTGAAGCGCTTGGAGTCGTATGCGAACAACATGCTCGACTACCATCTGATTCTCGACCTGGTGCCGACGGTCGCCCACCTGTACTTTACGGGCCGGCTGGGCGCGCCCAAGCTGCCGGGTGTGGCTGCGGCCGCTGCCAATGGCGAGGGGCGCAACACCAAGGCCGGTGTCGAGCTCACGGGTGTCATGCAGGGCATCCTGCTGGGCATCGGTCTGCAGCGCAAGGACATGGACACGGTGTCGGCCGACTTGACGCTGCCCGTCTCGCAGCTGATGGCCATGTTCATCAAGATTCTTCGCAAGGTCACGAGCCACTTTGCCACCATTGTCGCCGCCGCCGTCGAGGCCGAGATGCCGCGCGCAGCACGCGGTCCCCTGGGCGTGTCTCGCGCGGACGCAACGGGTGTGCACGACGACGAGGTGGTGGACGACAAGTTCAAGCCATTGTCTCTGTCGATTGCGGATGAGCTCAACGCCAAGGCCGGCAAGAAGAGCTTGGGTGTTGCAGAGGACGAGGATGAGAATGACGATGACGAGGTGGCCAGCGACGATGAGGACGAGGAAAAGGTGCGCCGGCGCAAGCAGCGCGAGCTGATCAACGCCCTGCCCCTCGACCAGTACGAGGTCGAGGAGGGTGATGTGCCGGGCTGGGAGGAGGCCGAGCGGCAGGTGGCCGCGGCCATGCAGAACGGCGGCGGCACGAAGAAGGGCAGCAGCACGACGGTGAGCATCAAGAGCAGCAAGGCGCCGTCGTCCAAGCGGAAACCGGGCGACACGACGGTGGCCGAGGTGTACGACGAGGCCTTTGGCGAGAAGAAGAAAAAGAAGCGGCGGCATTAGGCGATGCAGGCTGTCCGGGCTCGGCCGGCAGGCCGTCTGCCCACCAGGTGAACGGAGTTGATATTTTGAAACAAAAATCTGCACGGGCATGAGCTTTGTATATATAGACACATAGGCTGCGTTTTGTTTTTGTTATTCTCCAACATTTTCTTCCCGGATAATTGCATTCTTGTTTTTTCGACGTGACATTTGCTGCGGATTTGCAGATACTCTGGACACTTTGCCTTGTTCGTTCCTGCCGTTGTGCTACCCTGTAGTTCTCTCGCTGTCGCTCTTGCCTCGCGATCGCGATCGGAGCAAATCAGAAAAGGGGTAAAATGCGTGCCTGCCATTTTCTCGCAATGTGACTAGCTCTTGCCGTAAAGGGAAGCTTTTTTATTAGTCGACCGAAGTCTCCGTCTCCACTGTGTCCATTCTTTCTGAACTGCGGGCTTGTAAAGTTTAATTAGGGGGAAGGTATGTTGGAGCCACTGCAACGCGCGACTTCCGCGCCAATCCCCGGTTCGTGGTGAGCGGCGGCAGGAACGCTCTCTTCGCCGTACTCTTCCTTTCCTGGACATCACGTCCTTGTTTTTCTTTTCGTTTTGTCTCTCTTTCTTCTCCCTCGTTTTCGTTGCTTTGCGTTCGTCACGTTTGTCCCTCCCTCTCGGCCTCTCCTTGTTGCTTTCCCCAGCTGCGTCGATACCAGTTCGCGCTCGCTGAGCTTCGTTGCACCACTCGTTCATTGCAGCAGCTCTGCGCATCTTGCGGGTTTCTTCCCCAGTCGCTTTTTCAAGCACGTCCCTTCGTTTTCCAGCATCATCGCGTACGACGTGTACGATATACCACTTGCGTCGACTTTGACGCGTCTTGTTCTTTTGCGTTTTGCGGCCTGCTTCGAAACGCGTGCCCAATCGCTATTCTCTGTTTACACTACATCATTCTCTACATCCGACGCTTTCTTCAACAATCGACATCTCGAACGCCAAAATGCCTTCATATCGCCGTCTTTTGGCGGCCATGCTGGCTGCGGCCAGCGCCGTCCATGCCTCTCCAGCGCCGGTCCCGGCTCCTGCTGCTGATACCACGACAGCCCCGCTGGCACCCACCAACGCCTGGGTGTCGGTCGACAGCAACGGCACACCCAAGACCATCACGCCCCTCCTGACGACAATCAGCGGCACGCCCACCGTGCTCTCGGCCAAGCCCACTGTCAGCGGCACGGCCTCCTCCACCGAACAGCCCGAGGCCACGGCCACCAACGGCGCCGGCTCGTTCCCCGTGTGCAACAATGCCAACGGCGACCTCGCGCCATTCTGCGCGCCGTCCAACGGCACCACCCTGAACCCAGGCATCACATACTACGGTACGTTGCGTATAGTGAGCTTGCACATAGAAAAACCATAGACGGCAGGATACAGGAAAATGTGGCTCATCTGGCAAACATGGCTAACACCCCATCAGTCACCTGGGACCCCAGCTTTTTCTCGGCCATGCCCAACACGACCGTCATTATTACAGGCAACTTCTTCAACGACACCACGGGCGCCATCACTACACAGGCCTTTTCGTCCGGCACCCTTGCGGCCGGCTGGTCGTTTTACGCGTGGGACGTGGAGAAGTCGTTGCTCTCCGGTGCCACCTCGGCAGGTGTCAACATTCGGATCTCGATGGCCTACCTGTCCACGGGCAACAACAGCACGCACGTTGCCGGCCCCGTCGTCACCGTGGCCAACCCGCAGCCGTACCGCCAGAAGCCGGCCGAGGCGCCGTCGGGGATGGCCCTCTACATTGGTCTGCCGTGCATTCTGGGCTTCGTTGCCCTGATGCTGATTGGCACGTGCATCTGGAACCACCGCACGCGCCGCATCGGCCTTGGCAACGTCATGGGCCGCTCGCGGTTTGGCAAGCTGGGCGAGCTCGGGCAATCCAAGGGCTATGGTGTGCGCAAGTCGAGGCGCCAGCGTGTCGGCGCCGTCAACCTGGACAGCAAGGACGCGATTGACCTGCAGAACCGCGAAGCACGCAAGAATGGCAGCGGCAGCGGCGGCAACCGCGGCAACGACGACGGCAACGACGACGGCTACGACGACTTTGGCATGTCGTGGTCCAACACCAATGTTGGTGGCCGTGGGCCGTCGTCGCCCTATGCCGATGCGCCGCGTGGAGCGCCCGCCGGTGGACCGCCCACGCTGACGCTTTCGGGTGACCATTGGTCGGCGCCCCAGCGGCCCCGCCGCGACAGCGATCTTGGCAGCCTGGCTGGCACGCCGACGGACGAGCGGTTCGATGACGCCAACCGGCCGCGGGCCAACAACGACAGCGGCAGTACCGGCAACGCCTTCCGGGACGAGCTGCGGCGGCAGAAGCAGCAGCAGGACAATCTTCTCTGAGACATGAAAGATGTTGCTTGCATTGTAGTTCGGTTCTTGAGGGACAAAAACGCAAGGAACAATGGGACCAAGCAAATGCACGTTCTCCGTTCATATTGCCTATTTTACGACCGAAATAAATATGAAATCTATTTAAAGATGAGCTGGCATGCAACGGAACGACTTTGTTTAGACTAAAGCATTAGGAAGGAGTGTCCAAAACCGTGCGAACCAAGGAAAGAAAGTCGAGCATAACCGTTCCAACGAAAGGAGGTTCATTAGGTGAAAAATTCGTTGCTACTCCATCTCAGCCAAAATCCTAGACTGGACGTCTTCGCCGACGCCCTATGCCCAGGACAGGTTCCACTTGCCGTCCCAGATACCTGCACTGGTGCTGTCCTGCAGGCCAGTGACCTGCAGGAGCTGCGTGCTCTTGCCGTAGGTCCACTGGGTGTTCTTGAGGGCAGTGCCATTCCACGAGACGTTGGATGGTTGGCAGGCCACACCCATGATGGTGACGTTGGCCAGAGCAGGGGCGCTGCCACTGCCACTGCTGCTGCCGCTCGAGGTGTAGTTACCAGTGGACGTCGCCGTCAGCTGGCCCGACGATGCCGCAAAGTGCACCCAGGTCGTTGCGTTGGGGTGCACGCTCTCGCCGTCGTCGAGGTACAGCTTGCCCACCGCGCCGCCCTTGGCGTCTAGGGCAACCAGTAGGTTCCAATCGTTGGCGCGTGATTCGGCAGTCGTCATGCCGGGCTTCTGCATGGGCAGGACGTGGCCACCGCGGACAAAGACGGGAATGTGGCCAAGGGGCGCGTCGATGGTGACATTGTTGCCAGGCGCCACCCAAGACGAATTGACGGCGGTCTGGTTGTACCAGTCGTACCAGAGCGTGTCCGAAGCCGAACCGGAAGAGCTGCCGGAGCTGCCGGAGCCGCTGCTCGAACCGCCCGGGAACACGCCATTCACCGTCGTTGCGCCCTGCTCGAGACACGGTGTGACCAGCAGGGCCGGGCCCAGCATGAACTGGAGATCGGCACTGGCCAGCCAGGGCTCGGTGGGGAACTCCCAGGCCAGGGCCCGCATGACTGGGGCGCCGGTGTCGTGGGCGTCGGCAAAGAGCGTATACATGTACGGCAGCAGGCTGTAGCGGATGGCCATGGCAGTCCGCGAGGCGTCGGCGACCGCGGCCCACACATAGGGTTCCTGTGAAATGGCGCTCAGGGTGTTGTGGTTGCGGTAAAAGGGGAAGAAGGCAGACAGCTGCATCCAGCGGGCGCACAGCTCCATGTCGGAGTTGCCGTTGAAACCGCAGGTGTCGACGCCGAACATGGGGACCCCAAAGACGGAGAAAGAGAGCGCCTGGGCGATGGAAAAGACCATGTAGGCCCACAAGCTGGTGTTGTCGCCGCCCCAGTGGCCAGCCCATTTACCAGAGCCGGCAAACGTCGAGCGTCCGATGATGAAGGGCCGCTTGCCGGGGAAGACGGACAGCAGGGCATTGTAGGTGGCATTCAGAATCTGGTGGCCGTAGAGGTTGTGGGTGTCGTACTCGAGCACGCCGCCGTGGTGCGTCGCGTTGGGGCTGACGGCATGCACAGCCAAGTCGCCCTGGACGTTGTTGATGACGTAGGGCGGGTAATTGACGTTGCGGGTGCCGGGCGTCGCCGTTGTGCGGAGGTACGTGGTGCTCGTCGACGGCGAGGCGGGCGTCGAGGTGGCCGCAGCCTGCGACGACGCGACAGACGACGCCGACGACGCCTCTGTGCTGTTGGTGATGTTGAAGCCCTCGGGAAACTGGGTGATGAGGTTGTTGGGCTCGCCGGGCAGCAGGAAGCTGGGGTGGACGGGGTTGAGCGTCAGGTTGTTGCTGCCGCAGGAGCCGACGCAAAACGACGAGACCTCGGACATGTCGATCCAGATGCCGTCAAAGGACACGTTCTTGTGCCAGTTGACGACCTCGTTGGTCCACCAGCCAAAGGCGCCGGAGCCGTTGAGCACAGCGCCGATCCAGTCGGGGAAGACGGTGTAGCCCGGCCAGACCTGGCCAATGTAGAGCGAGCCATTGGGGTTGAGCAGAAAGGCGTCGGCAGCGACGCCGCGGTCGAAGACGGGGTAGGCGTCGCTCTTGTTGCTGGGGTTGGGCACGTAGATGGCCGAGTCCACAATGGGGACGTAGTGCTGGCCATTGGTGTGCAGGCGGCGGAGGAAGTCGGCGCCCTCGGCATAGCCGAAGCGCGTCTGGTCGTTGTCAAAGTCGCGGTACTGGTTCATGTAGTCAATGTCCGTCCAGATGGTCTCGAGCGGGATGTCGGCGGCCTTGAAGTTGTCGACGACGCCCTGCAGGACGGTCCAGTTCTCGTAGCCCCAGCGGCTCTGGTGGTAGCCAAAGGCAAAGTACTGCTGCAGGGCAGGAAGACCGACGGTGGTCTGCTGGTAGGACTGCATGACGTCGGGGGCAGAGGGGCCGGCGTAAAAGTACAGGTCGATCTCGCCGCCGAGCGCACGCCAGGTGATGTTGGACTCGCGCAGGAGCACCTCCTGGGGATGGGCATTGCGGAGGAAGACGCCATGTGTGTAGGACTCGTACGCGGTCGGCGACGAGCTGCAACCGGCCGTGGCGTTGGCAGCGTACTTGCCGGTGGCTTTGTCAAAGTAGCGCGTATCCAGGTAGAATGGGTGGCTGCCATAAATGTTTCCGTCAATGGGGTCGCCCGCATCGGCGGCAAATATAGTGCGCGTCAGGTTGTTGCCGAGACGGAAACCGTGGATCACCTCGCCGAGGCCGTATAGGTTGTAGTTCTCGGGCAGGGGCGAGACAAACTCGATAAACTGGTCCTCGTACACAAGCTTCGTGCCGTTGGTCGAGAAGAGAACGTCGCCCGTGGAGATGCGGGTGAGGGCGAAGCCAAACGTGGGCGAGTTGGACCAGCTGAATGCCAGGTCCGACTGCGTCAGCGAGCCGCCGGCAGCTGCATCCCCGGAAGCTGCGTGGTGTCTCACGGCTCTGGACGACGTTGCGGCCGGCGGTGAGTAGGTCCCGGACGGTGTGGGCACCAGCACTTCGGGCAGCTCGAACCAGGAGGCATTCTGGGCACCAATGTAGCGCGGCGCAATGTTGACACGCACACGGTCGACGGCCTGCAGCTCGAGCGTCAGCACCAGGTGCTCGACGTCGTTGCCGTACACGTGGCAGGGCTCGCCGGCGAGGTCCAGGTAGGCGGAAAAGGTAGCACCAACGCCCGAAGCGGTGGTGTTGGCATCGCGGCCGTGGCTGTCGTGGTGGTGACCACCGCTCGAGGTCACGGCCGTTGCAATGTAGCCAGGGCACACAGCCTGCGGGTCGATGGCCTCAGGGTCGTTGATCCAGGGCAGCAAGTTCTGGCCGACATCGGCTGACTCGGGGACAGTGAACTGGGCTCTGACGGCCGAGCTCGTGGCCGTGGCCGTACTATCGGAGGCACAGAGGCCCGCAGCCACCCACCAAGCACCGGCCAGCACGGTGGACGTAGCGACCATGTTCGTAGCCCGCGAGGATGTTGGGCTGTGAAGCTCCTCAAAAGGACACCAAAATTCCGGGGGATCGGAAGACAGTAAACACAGACGCAGTGTCTCGATCGTGTCTCAGTAGGGTTCAAGCGCAACGAGCGTGCAACAATGAGGAACACGGCTGAGGAGGCAGTAGGGGTTTATAGGAAGAGGGCTATATAGGAGGTCAACGAGAGCTCAGGAAAGCTCAAAAGAGCTCAAAAAGAGGTCAAAAAGCGATCAAAGACGTAAAGACGTCATACGAGAGCTTGCCAGTTGCTGGACGCCCCGGCATTGCTAAACAAAACACCGGAAGGCGGGGCAATCGGCCCGCCTCTGTCGGTGGCGGCGGGACAGAGCCTGCAGTCGTCGTCGCCACCAAAGTGCACGGCACATGGCACAAAGTGATCGATGAAGATCGACATAAGCCGAACTACGCCAGAGGTACAAACGGGCGTTCGTTGGACAGCCATCCCAACTCTGGGCACTAGGTGTTGGCAGCCGGTAATGTCGCACGACGTGTGTGGTACACGTTTCTTTGTTCGTTGCTGTTCTTTGTTGTTATTGTCGTCGTCGACCTTGTTGTTATTGTTGTTGTTGTTGTCCGGCGACAGATGACGACATGTACTTTGGGGCAGTTCTGGCTGCGGCGAGATGTGGGACAACCCCCTGCATTCTTGCCCGTTTTTTTACAACGGCAGGTGCTTCCACGCCTCTTTCCCACGGCGACTCCTTTCTGTTTTCTACTTGTTTTTAGTCCATTTTGCTTTATTTGTTGTGCCTGTAGCTCTTTCCCATCACGCTTGGTCGGATTTTGCTTCGGCAAGAACGATGAGCAACGAATAGCACGGCATGGGGAAAGAGCCAGGCTGTGAAGTGCTCCTTCCTTGATGTGGTCCTTCCATGACGAACCATCTGTTCTCGCGTTGTGAGCTTGCCGAGAATAGGAAGGAAACAAAAAATAGAAAAAAGTAAAGCGAAAATAACAGCGAAAACATGCTTATACAAAAGTGGTGATAACAGCCTACTGGGCGGCTGTTAATACATTCCAGTATTGTGCATGGACCACGACATGCGAATACACCCTGCGACTCTACGACATTGCCCGTCGACAACCCGGGCACGTGGCATTTGATGTGCTTCTTGCCGTGTCTCACAAGTGATCGCAACGGATGAGACGAAAATCTCCTGTGAGATGGGTGTATGAGCCGCGTGGCATGAGAGAAACAAATACGGCATGCAAAAGTCATGTTTGTGATGATCTTGAGGATGTCGGCGGCCATGGAACCCAAAGACTCGTCCGACTGTGTTTTGGCAGATCGTCGGAGAGAGCAATGCACCAATAACAGGCGCTTCATTTCTCTGAGAAGCGTTGGCGAATAAGATACCTTCAAGCTGCGTTTGGGTTGACAGAAGATCGGCAGTCGCTGGTACTCCGCGCATGCGGAGCGACTTCGAATCTGCTTCGCCGGGGTCTCCGCAGTGGGCTCCGACAATCAGCGGAGCCGGACCACTGCTTTTAAGACAGCTGAAGGAGACAAGCCTGGTGTTATTGACTTTCCCCGATCCCCAGAAACGAAGCGCCAGCCGAGACGAACAGGGCCGAGACGAACAGGACGGAGCCGACGATGGGACGCACACTCGCAGGACTGCCCATGCAAAGCAAGTAAAACGGGCATCCTCGATACGTTATTTTGAAAAGGACCGTACTCCGTCTTGGTCTTGACAAAGGACGCTATATTTGTTACGGCGCAGGGAAACAAGGAGCAAGAAAAAGAACACAACGGGCCGATGAGAAAGAGGGGGTGGTACTGGCTGCCAGGTGAGCATGGGGACCTGCGAGGATCCACTCACATTTTTGGATGATTTTCCCCAGACGCACTACTTCAGTAGCTTCGGATTGGGTGTGGTTGGTGTGCTCCAGTCTGGGGAACAAAGACTTTCAAAGGGACGAAATAATTGTGCAAAGTAGTGGACAGCGGACAAGCGCCAACGACGTCTACATGGCAACTGGGCGGGACAATGGTCAATTCGATGCGAGTGCCGCATAATTGGCCATTAGAAATAAACACTAGTGTGGTGTGTCTCAATCGTGTCTCCATCGCCGTGGACGGTGTGCTGCAGCCGCGTAGCGAGCGGGCGTGCGTCGGCCCTATCCTGATTTCTCATCGTCTACTTCCTGGTCTCACGTCCCCAGACCTTCCTATCCCCGCGTTTTCACTGTTGATAATTCTTCTGCGTTGATTTTGCCGGGAAAGGACGACTAGATAATAAGGCTGGTGGAACCGTAGAACTGTGGTGAAGCTCATGCGATGATCGTGGTGCTCCTCGCTAGGTGAAGCCTCGGCCGCTTGCCTCGATGCACCGCATAAGCATAACAATAGGACCGATGGGCACAGCAGGAGTGTCATCGTTCCTCGCCAAGGCATGGCCCAGTATGACGGACCTGACAGTCAAAACGAGAAGAGCCGACGTGCAGCACACCGTGGCCGTTTGTCGGCTTTAATTCTGCTGGCCATGCCAGGGGACGAAAGGCGCATTAACCTTATGGAGGTAACTCGGTCGTGTGTCCATACAATGTAGAAAAACAGTCACGAAAAGACAGCGAGGAAGGTTGGGAAAAGTGCTAAAACAAGCCCTGTTCGGGGAAAGCGCCGGTCGATATGCGATGCATGGTGATGGGCTGGGAATGCGGAACATGGGTCACAAAGGGCCGTTTCGGGAGGGTGAGTAAAGGTATAGAGCCGCGGCCTTTGTTACTCCCGGGGAGGAGATGTCGGCGGTCGGTCGACATAGGAACGGAGAGATGGCCATGCACCGAGTACATACTGCCTATCGTCATGCAAGAGAGGCATTGCAAAGGGAAAAAAGGCTGCACTGGGGGTGGCCGATTTCTCCATCCTGTCCCGTTCACTCCAACCTCCTGTTCCCTTCGGGGATTTGCTCGCAGTCTTTCTTCATGGCAGTCCTGTCGTTGGACGAACACAAGGCCCATGCCCTGCTAGTGTGCACTTCCGAAAGGGCGGAACAGCTGTGCAAGCGACGAGTGGCCTGTGACGATCATACTTTCTCCGTGGATCGGTTCGTACAGAAAACAGTCGTGGTCGTAGACGGTGACATCTGTAATAAAACCGGCAATTAACTGGCACTCACCACCTCACCGAGACGGTGCCGTTCTAAGCGCACGTTCCCCGGCGCGACTTTCGGCTGAAATCACCAGATGTTGTCGAAACGGGCCTGGCTTTATGAATTAAATGCTGCATGACGTTGAAACAAACGTATTATCATCATTCAATGTGACAATGAATAGTAATGATGGTATGAGAGAGTATTTCTGCGTGTTTGTGTGTGCGTGTGCGTGCGTATGAAAGGACAATGAGGTATCCACAACAATTGAAAAAGATATATGCCAAACGAAAGCAATAGACGCTTTTCGTGAATGGTAGTGGGGAAAGCCTCCACCAGTTGTAGACAGTCGTGGTTGCACGTAAGTATGGATCGCGGTCGGGCAAGAGCAAGCTTTGACACAAAATAAATTGATGAAAATAGTAGTAATATTGTCCTCCAGTTCTCCTGACTGTGTCCCCTGGTAAATAGAACTCCTTTTGAGATTGATCATAAAAACTCCAACGCTAGCAATACCCAACAGAGACAATTAAGACATAAGGAAATAATAAGTAAGGTAAGAGAGGCTTGTCCTGGAAAGGCAGTAGCTACTATATAAAAGAAGGGGGAATATAATATAGTATATGTTGGTAGGGGAAACGAGTGGGTATGTCGATTCGGTAGGCCGAACAAAAATTAATAAGAAGGCGTAACCAAAAAAAAAAAATGAAAAAGAGAAATAACCAAAATGGAAAGAGCGCAGAAAGGTATCGAATTCCCCTTTTGTGTTCGCCGGTGCCGATAAAACCCAGATGTGACGTATGAGGACGCAAAGTAAGAAAGCAGGAGCAGCAGCAACAACATGCCTTGTCGTTCGTAGGAACTGACAAAGTAGTAGGGTATAATGAAATGCAAAACAGTGTGTCGTAAACGTTCAGGAAGAGCCAGGAGCGGATTCGGCAATGCTATATCACGCTCTTTTCTTCATTAATAAGACAAGTCAACATGGGCCATGGTGGCCAGCATCTTGTCAGCATCAGACGAAGATGATGACGACACGGCTGTTGTTGAGGATGTACTTGTGCTGATCGTATCGGAGCGTTCTGTTGCTGTTGGTGCCGGCGTATTCGGTGGCGGGCGGCGGTGTGGGTTGTTTTGCCGGTAGGCGGGAACGGGGGTGGCGGGGATATTCGGTTGCATGGATGCAGTGTTTGCTGCCATCGACGTCGGTCCTCCTGCTGCTGCGTGGGGTGTGTATTGCGGCGGCGCGTCGCCGTGGTCGTCGCCGCCGTGGCCAGTCTGGCTGCCATTTGCGTCATCGGTCATCTCCTCGGGTGGAATGCCACTTTCCGAGAAGCCAAAGTCACGCATCTGCTGGAAGCTCCAACTGGGCTCAAACGACTTGCTCTGCCACGCCTTGGGCACCCGCTCGTACATCTCGTCAATCTGCTCGAGGCTGATCTTGCTGGTCTCGTACACCATAAAGTACACAAAGGCAATGGCGACAATGCAGAAAGAGCCCCAGACAAAGAAGACGCGGGAGCCGAGCTGGGCGGAGCCCTGGCCATCACCAGCCAAAAACGGCGACCCGTAGGCAATGGCAAAGTTGAGAATCCAGTTGGCCGCAGTCGACATGGACATGGACTTGGCGCGGACCTTGAGAGGGTAGATCTCGGACGTGACAACCCAGGCCACGGGGCCCCAGGATGCAGCAAAGAAGAAGATGTAGATGGCCACAAAGATGACCAAAATCTGCATCGACGTCTGGGCCATGTCCGATGGCGCGGCCGTAGCAAAGGAGGCGACGATCAGCTGGCTGACGGCCATTCCGGCGGCGCCGATCATGAGCAGGTTACGACGACCCCAGGACTCGACCACAAACAGGCCGGGGATGGTGGAGACGGAATTGACGACGTTGATGATCAGCGATACGGTAAAGGCGTTGCCCAGGCCAGCCTGGCGGAAAAAGCTGGTGCCATAGTACATGATGAAGTTGATGCCCGTCAGCTGCTGCAGAGTTTGCAGGATGCAGCCGGTCAGTGTGCGGCGGCCCAGGTGGGGGGAGCCAAAGAAGGCGTCACGGTATGTGTCCGGGCCAAGGGCCAGCTCGTACTCGTGGTTGGCAATGATCTCGGCCAGCTCTTCGATAAGGGCCGGATGGGTGATGTCGAGGCGCCGCAGCCGGCTCAGCGACAATGCGGCGGCTTCCTTCTGACCACGCTTCACGAGGTAGCGTGGGGTCTCGGGGAGGACAAGCAGGTCCAGAGTCAAGACGCAGGCCCATGTCAGCTGCAGGCCCATGGGGATGCGGTAGGCTGCGGATCCATTCAACTTGTAGGTCAAGATGTTGACAATGGAGGCAGCGAGGAGGCCGATTGTGATAAAGAGTTGGTAAGCACAAACAAGGGTACCACGAATCCACTTGGGTGCCATCTCAGACTGGTAGAGCGGCACGAGAACCGATATGGTTCCGACGCCGACGCCCGCAAAGAATCTGCACAGTATTAGATGTTGGTCATGACTTGGCGGGACGAGGTAGACAGGATCACGGCGAGCTTGGGCAATGCACGGAGAGCATAAAAAGGACAGGAGAGAACAGGGAGACAACAACAATGGCAGAGAGAGAACACAACGCACCTTCCGACGAGTAATGTCGGGATGTTCGTCGAGCAAATCTGGAAAATAGCGCCAAAGACGAAGACGCCGACGGACGCGATCATGGATCTGCGGCGGCCAAAGTAGTCGCCACTGGGGGCGGCCAACAGAGCGCCGACGACGGTGCCGACACTGAGCATGGCGACGATGATGGCTTGTTGGCTGACGGGTAATGGCGGTGGTGTTGAATCGGGCGTGCGCTGTACGCTGCCATCGCCCGCGAACTGGTAGAGAAAGGATTCCATGGCAAGAATGCCGTTGACGGAGCCGGTGTCGTATCCGAAGAGGAGGCCGCCGGTTGCGACGAAGAACCCGACCATGATTGCCTGCGCAGAGGAGCCGGCAATGTTGTCGGGCTTTCGCCAACCCATGGCGAAGATCGCCATGGCGAAGGGACACGCCGTGGAGGGGCGCGTTGGTGAGAACCGGTGACACCGTATCAGTCGTGTCGTCGGGCAGGTGTTCCGGACGTGGCGACAGGGCCGGAAAACGAGACGAAACCGGCTACAATGGTCGCTGGGATCGTGCGGGTGGCAGACGCAAGGTGCGGCGCGTGCAGATCCGCATTGAAGGGGATGATAAAAACTCCAGGACCGTCAAAGATAGTCAAGTCGTCGAGACGGTCGTCGAGATGGTCGTCGAGAGTCGTCGTCCGCGTCAAAAGAGCGTCGTCCAGTTCCGTCAGGGTCGGAAACAAAGAGTGGCACGGGTTCGGTCGTGCGAGGTAGTCGTCGACAGGACGTCAACAGGTCGTCAACAGGTCGTCAATTCAATCGTCGTCAATTACTTGCGTCGTCGGGTGGGTTCAAAGTCGACAGATCGAAAATCGTGTCGTGTCGAGGCCAAAATTTGCATGACAAAAAGTCGGTTTCCTTTCGATGCGTCTTTCCGTTTCGTAGGGCGTCGTCGTTTTCCAGTACGTCTGCGTCGTCACTGTCACTTGTCCGCTCGAGAAAGTGCGGAAGAGACAAGGCGAGTAACGTTGTGACAAGAATCGTGAGATGTTCTTTGGCGACAGGCAAAGGGCGGGCGTTGCTGCCGATCGTTGCGAGTTTGATTGCCGGAAAAAAAGAGGGAGTCGGAAAAAGACGTAAAGCGAAAGCAGGGCGAGACAGCCAGAGGCTAGGACATTGCGAATGGTGCGTACGGTTTGAAGAATGGACATACAAGTCTGATCTGTTCTCTGAATAAAAATCAACAGCCAACAGAACGAGGTCAAAATGTGCCAAAAGAACAGGGAGTGAGAGGAAAGAGAGGTGGATGCCGGACGTGAGAAAAGTGGAAGGGGTGTGGCAGTTTGTAGAAAAGAAGTCGAGGGTCCGTAGAAGTGAAGGAGACGGGGCAAGAGGAGAAGGAGCGGATGGGTCTGGGACTGACTCTGTGACTGGGACAGGAAGACTGGGGAAGGAGCGAGGAGGTGACTTTCAACAGGCACAAAGTGGTAAGGAACAAACGACACCACCCAGGCGTGAGGAAAGAGCGACTGGGGGGGCAGGGGGAAGGGAAGGGAAAGGGAGCAGAGAAGGCAGGAGCGACAGTAGCAGGAGGGCAGTGACACCGATGAAAATGAGGAGAGGAAAAGACGAGGGAGGGAATCGAACGCCAGGGCCTGCACTCCGCTTTTTCTGGCGAATGGGGAGGGCAGTGCCCAGAGACGAAGGGGCCGGTGGAAGAAGAAAAGAAAAAGACTGGCAAATTCTGGTTAAGTGGTAGTCTGCTATTCTGTGGGTGGTTCGGGGAAGGTGCCACGGTGCGTGCAGTTTGTGGGCGGTTATGGGTGTGTGGGTAATCAGAAAGTGGGGCCAGGGAGGGAAGAGGAGAAGCGACGACGCCACGACAAAGGCCCAAGACACCAAGACATAAAGAGACCAAACAGGAAACTTCAGACAGACCACGGGCTTTGCCTGCCTCGAGCTGCCTGAAAAAGTGAGACGGGAGGAAATGCAGAGGGAAATGCAAAGGGAAAGAACGAGGGAATTCATAAAAGACCAGGACGAGGGGGGCAAGAAGCGCAAAAGGGTGTCAGGAAGCCAGGAAGGAGCGGACTAGGGGGGCTGGTTGGTAGATACTGTGGCAGATACTCAGTAGACATTGCAGGGGCAGCGGTTTGCCACTAAGCAAAGCCACTGAAGCAGCGAGTCGCAGATGTTCTGCGCAAGTTCGTAGAAGGACTCAAGGGATTTGGTACTGGGTACAAGCGTGCGAGGCGTCGTGCGCCGCTTGGCCCTCTTTGGCGTGGCAGCGCCCTGACCCTTGGCGTGTTGACCCGGTCTTTCCCCCAGACAAATGGCCCAAGCAGCCAATATAAGATTTTTTGTTTTTTCTGGCATTAAGTTTAATTCATGGACATGGGGACGAGCCAACGCTGCCCTGCCACCGCTGTTTACCAAAGGGCAGGTACTTTGCATTTGTACCCGGTACCTCCTTCCTGCTTTGTCCGTCCTGAACTGAGGAGAAAGGGTGGGTCGAAACGCGGTTCCATTGGTTCGTCGGTCTCGTGCGGACCCACAAAACTACATCCGCTTTCTCTCATCTCTCTGCCCTTTTCTTATTTGTTTCTTTCTTTTAGTTGTCGGCCTGCGTCGTCTTTAAGCTGCTGACCCAACGCCAATCGAGCACGCGGAGCGTACAGCGAAAATGCACACGCACGAGAAAGGGATGGGAAAGTAATCAATTGGCGGCGTGGGAAGTCGATTTACTGATATGTTGGCAGGACTCGACGGTGATTCTGAAGACAAGCGAGGTCGCAGGAACCTGTTGACGACCTCACAGC
Source organism: Sporothrix schenckii 1099-18 (assembly GCF_000961545.1). Taxonomy (NCBI): domain Eukaryota; kingdom Fungi; phylum Ascomycota; class Sordariomycetes; order Ophiostomatales; family Ophiostomataceae; genus Sporothrix; species Sporothrix schenckii. The sequence goes on from NW_015971150.1 coordinate 3,232,682, forward strand.
ACCTCCTGCCAGCACTCGAATTGGGTGCGCTGGTGTATTCCTTGCTTGTATCAAATACGAGACGGCGTCAGATTTCCCCAGCACAAGTTCACGGGGTGCCAACACGTTTTCGACAACGGGCAGCAGCCATCTCTGGTCCTTTCTCGTTCTCGCCGGCCTGTTTGCCCCGAGTTCTTAAGTGGTCTTGGTATTCCTGGGGGGAGGCGTCTTGTCCGTCTTGTCTGTGACTGCAGTGTTCTTGGGGTTATTTGTCGTGTCTTGGTTTTCTTGAGCCTGCCTGCCTCATCCGACAGTCAACTTACGACGTGCGACACGGTCCAATATTATGGCACCGCCCCTGTTGTGTCTCTCCATCTTCTCATTCGAACGTACTGTTCCAGTGTATTCGTGCAACCGTGTCCGCCTGTGTGCCTTGTCTCTTTCGCTTTTCTTCGGCCATAGTTTCCCGGGCTTTTCTTGTCCTCGATGCCTCGTGCCTCGCATTTCTTCATTTACCCGCCCCCTACGTACGGGAATTCGTGCGACAAGAGCAGCCTTTTGGAGCATGTACGGGGGCTTGCTCTTCTTGGCTCTGTGTCTCAACCGCCAAGCGTGTCGTGGTACCGTTCCCTTTTCCCTCACTCAACGGAGCAAAGACCACCTCAACTTGTCGGATGTCTCAAGGTCAGTTCCTTCGTTTCTTTCGGAGTTTCTATTCGGCGTCTTTGTATTTCTCTTTCAGTTTGTCACATTCTCTTGAGCTCCCCTCGCTCCCCGCCCCTCGCCCTCACTGCTCTTCAAGACAACTACACGTTGGCTGCATTCCGTTCCGCAGGGCCATGAATCCGCGCAGCCAGACTGCGCACGGGGCCTAAAAATGGGTGGGCGAACTGTGACTTGATTGCCGTCCAGAAAATACCTGTTTCTTCAGGTCCTGCAGCTTGGCCAGTGTCGCCGTCCAGGCGAGGAAGCTCCCAGGGCTGACCACCCGTTCGTGCCAGTGCAACGCTGGAGGCTGTTGATCTTGTGTCGCTCCGTGGTACGGCGCAATTCTTTTCAGCCAGTGACCTGCGCCGACAAGCCCACTTTCTAGCATCCTCGTCCAATCCTCGTGTGTTCCTGCAAATCGCAAATGTGGACAAGGGACGAGGCGGGGGGTCAGACGGAAGAGCAGAGACAAAAACGAGCGGGCGGGATGCAGAGTGCACCGACCTTTTGAATATAAAAATAAACGAAATCAAATCTGTCAAATTCCAGGGTCACGTCGAAGCTGGGAGACTGGGCCATACTTCGTAAGGGGGGAACAGTCATAACGAGGGTAATATGGATGTTGAGCAATATGTACGACATATCTCGGTTTGGTTTGGCAGTCCTGAGCAGGCCCAGGATGAACGTTGAAAGGTACAAAGGTACAAGGTACAATGGTACAAGGTACAAAGGTACTTCCAAGACTGTCGACGGCCCCTTCCCCCTCTTTTCGCATTTCTCACCTGCTGCTGGCTGCAGCCGCTCTTGACTTGGCCCATGCGCTAGGGCTGAAAATGGAGTAGCGTGTTCCCACCCGCTAGCGTCAAGCGTCCGTTCTCCTCTAATTTTACCCTTGGGAAAGTGAAATAACTCGTGAAGTTGGAAAAGGGAAGAGCGAATGAGGCCACATGAAGTTCAATGACTCGAGGCCTCTGGATCAAGTGTACAGGAGTATCTGGATGTTTTCGTCCTGCCTTGCGTTATTGGTACAATACAGTCACAACACAACATTTATTGTTGTGCGATACTGCTCGATCGACCGCTAAATAAACGTGACAGCACCGCTTGGTCTAGTCACGTTGATGTATCTTACTTTTGCTAGTCGCCGTTGAAAAGTAAACACGCTGAAATCGCGTATTGTTTAAACTCGAGGCCGCTGTCAAACAGACTTTGCAAAGTGGCCAATCTGCTGGTGTCCCAACCTTTGCACAGATCAAGAGATTCACTTCAGCACGGGTCCTGGGCTCATCAAGCGGCCCTACAGCGTGCCGATCACAGCGCAGCATCCCTGGGCAAAGAGCAGGTTGCGACGGGCCACGTTGTCGGTGGCTCGGATTGCATCGTTGCGCGCGCTGGTCCCTTCCGTCTTCAGCAATCTCTGGATCGCTGGATCTTTACGAGTTTAATGGTTGGGGTCGGACGATGGCCGTTGAATTGGTCATTCCGGTGCATAGCAGCGCGTCATTCGGTCATTGTTGCGACGTTCTGAATGCCAGAGACTTGACACGCGTGGATCGAAAATAATGGGTTCGCGTTCGTGTCGACAACGTTTTATTTCGTAGATTGCTCTGGAATCACACCAATGCTACAACGAACCAGCAGCCCGGACACTTGCCGCCGCTCTTTCATGTCAATGTCATAAAAGAAGTCTCCACAAGGCAGGCGTTGGATCGTACGTCGTAGAAAACACAAAAACTACGACGGCCAGACAGTGAACATCCTCTTCAGTGGGTCTGACCAGAGCAAAAAGTGTGACCAGGGAAGAGGCTGGAGTTTGGACGGGGCGAGGCAATTCATAGCACAATATCGTCCCTGTACGGCGTGCTCGGCAATGCTTTGCAAAGGACAGAACGGCAAGTATCAAAATAGCTTCTGATGGCCCCATAATGCTCGAAAACGAACGAAAGGGGACTCGCAAACGAAGCCAAAGAAAAAAAAAGGAGAAAACGGCTTGCAAAACAGAAACAAGTCGAGGCCCACTGTCTTTCCATCTTCTCTTCACTGCAGCCATACGCACGACCTTTGGCCGTTTCGTTTTTGACGGACGGCTTGCCCAGAATGTGACAGTAATCTCCACCAATATTCCCTATATTTGACCATCTGCGGGCTGAAACCGAGGGACTGAGTGAGGCCAGCAAAGAAACAGAGGCACAGCACGTGTGAGGTACAGCAACAGACGAGAAGCACGACGGCCCTCCTTGGATAACTGGTACTTTGCAGGAAGGACTACTCTGTTGAAACAGAAAGCTAGAAACACACAGTACTTTGTACGTCGGTTTAGTTGGCACTGTCAGTTCGGTCTGCCTCGTACGGGTCTGGTGGCAGCATTCACGATCGTCGACCGGTGGTGGTCTTTTGACACAATTCACGTGGAACTTGGGTTCGCCGCTGCAACACATCCAACATGGAGCTCGATTTCTTCCTCCGCCTCCGAGTCATGTTGCTTTCTCGCCCTCATCATCCTCCGGACACCCAAAAAGTATCATGAATGTCGAATGTGTTGAAATTCGGAGTGGGTCGAGCCGAGCGATGTTCTCCACTTTTATGTGCACGCGAAAACCACCTCAATCATCCTCGGGTGTTCCTGCCCCCTGGAGGAAGACTTATCCTGCCGAGCCTGCTCGTTCTCAGGCCCGTGCTGCTTTGCTCCTGCTCTGTAGCTCGAAGGAATACGCCAACGACAGCGGGCTGCTCTCGGCTGCTCTTTCTGTTTCATCTTCACAGGACCTCTTTCCTTCTCGACGAAAAGAGGCGGCTGCATGTGCAAGAGGGAAGAAGGTGCATAGATACCTGGCCCCGGTTCTTGCTGAAAGATACAATCTTGGCTCTTTCCCGTTGACCGCTCAACTGAAGCCCCCATCAGTGGTCAGCTCTCAGAAACGCCCAGCATTGCCCCCAGAAGAGAAGATCCTCCCCCCCAGTGGGCCGGCTAAATCCGGGTCATAACTCTAAATTCGCAGCACAGAGCACATTTCTGTGGGGAGGAAGGTGCAGGCTTACACCTTCAGCGGGTCTGGTGGTGAACGACTGACAAGACGAAAAGTCGGGAGGTGACGGCACATTCATCACGAGATGCGAGGAATGGGAGGAGGGCGACAAGCAATTGTGATGGTAGCCGAATTTCTGTAGGTAGTGGTCAACAAATGGGGAATATTGTTGTATTTGTTTTATTATATTTGATAGAATGTGTATTAAGAACCACAAGATAAAAAAAGGAAGAAAAAAAGAAAGAGAAAAAAGAGAAAAAAATATGTTTAGTTGTAATAACAAAAAAGAAAGACAAAAAAGAGAAAAAAAAAAATGTTTAGTTGTAATAACAAAAAAGAAAGACAAAAAAGAGAAAAAAAAAATGTTTAGTTGTAATAACAAAAAAGAAAGACAAAAAAGATAATGACCAGAAATATGCCTTCAACAAATAAAACCAGCCACGACTGACATGACAAGAAAGGGCATACCGCAACCATGAATAGTGTGCAAGGCAAAAATGTCCTTCAAACGGGTCTCGGGAGACGCATTGTCCGTGACGGCCACAATATATCACTGCATGTTGGCGATGCTTCGCTGGACAGCTGGACACTCCTGGGGCTGCAGAACACAGCATCCTGCAGTACCACCTTTGCGTATTTCGGCATGACACACGGCTTTTATTCTCTCACTCGGGACTGTTTCTCTCTATGGCTCTTCATCACTCGACGGTATCGGTTGGACGAGGTCATCATCCGTGCTGTACAACAGGCGAGCACGCATGATACATCCTGCCTGCGTCTGCCGTGTACATCGTTTGCCCAATCGTTCTCCTTCTACCTTCCATGCCCGCCTCCAGCTCCCTGGCTGGACCACCTGTCCAACGTTCAACCTTGCTTCACCCATCCATTGAGCAAAGCCCATCGAGGAAAGGCTGACATGTTCTTGTTTCGTCACGTATCTGCCATTCTCTCCAAGGAGTATGCATACTGCTGCAGGTCTAGCACTGTGGAATTACGGCAGTGTATTTTTAGGACGCGAATATTGAGCTCCCCCCCAGCTGAACATAAGATAGGAGCCACTGGCGTGCGGGCCGCGCGCTGGGCTGAAAACGGCTCATGGGCTGGGACTGGACAAATAAAAGGGTCTTTTGACGAGATTGGCGGCCCAAAGCACACGGTACAGCGCCACGAGAACCAGGGAAACAGTCCCAGAAAATGGAGAGACAACGGCAGAGGTGAGGTCTCGCTTTGACCATCGCTTCTGTTGCCCACGAACCCGCAAGGTGGTACTTCGGTATGTCCATTCCAGAGGCGGATCAAAATAGAGCCGCACAAAGAAACAGAATGCAGAAACGATTCTCACAAAAAACTACTCGGGCAAAGCATGGTGACGAGAAGGCTAACCAGAGGTGCATCCAGGACTCCTCGACCTTCATCCTGCCCGTCTTCTCGCCATCCAAGGAACAAACACCACCGAGAATTACCGTAATGACGGGAGAGGAAGAAAAATGAGAAAAGGGGCCTTTCCTTGTAGATGAGAATGTAAGAACTAAATAAAACCCGAGAAAACCGAGTACTCCATGATGGAGTCAATATCACAGGAGAACGCCTCCGTCTGGCCACATTGATGTACGTCGCCGAGTTGAAAACGAAACGATGCAAGTTGGGACTCCCAAACAAAGACATCGACAGATTTCAGCTATTCTGGAAGGGAGTTGGTGAATAAAGGAAGAAGAAGCGTGACGATCTCTCTGCTCCCCGAGTCGTCGTACCACCTGTCTATGGCCCTCTGGAGTGATCCTTGGCCGTGTTCAGCGAACTCTCAGCCTTTGCAACAACTCGTCAGCCTGGCCACCACACCTCCATTCTTGTCTTCATCTTTGTCTTTGTCCTGCCACTCATCTGGTATTGTATCACTGTCCCTGCTTGGCCGTGGGTACATGCACCACAATGCCGTGCTCCCTCGGAACAAGAGCGTGGTGTATCCGGTGCAGCATCCTACTGTGTTTTGCTTGATACCGTCTTCTCTTCTTGTGCTTCATACATTTGTGCACCTCAATATGTGCTTGTGCTTGCATATGGGTGCCCTTTCGTCACCGTGGATGGCCTGTAGAGATCCGGCGTAGGCCCAACCAACCACACTTTCGGGGGTGCAAGAGTGGTGATACGGCTCCATGGGGGAGGCAGATCTCAAAAGGCTGGTAACCAAGCTACAGAGCCGAACGACGAGATCTCTGTGAAAGTCGCGGATCTGCATCTTGCACGACCGCACGGTAACGTAACATGTGAGCCGTTGTTGGCGACTGTCACGTAGGGTTCAACAAGGAAGTAAAGCAAGCAGTATGCTAGTGACCTAGACGTCCTTTTTTGCTTTGTGGTTGTCTTCTATTCGGCGTGTACCTCGTCGGCCGTCTCGGCCTGCTCGATCAACATCTCGTGAAGAATCGACCGGCCACTGTGCTTGCGGCGACGCGGAATTTATAGGTCTGTCAGTCCGGGCCCGGCAACATCGGCTATGGAGCTTGGCAGCCGACCTCCCAGTTCACATCGGAGGCCGCTGTCCCCGGTGCACATCGCCCACAAGGCCTCGGATTGTCCGTGACTCTCATAGTTATACCATTCTGGTAGCCTCCTAACTCCCAGGGTGCGTGCCAGGCTGTAGGAGACCATGCCGAACGTCGATAATTGTGGACTTAGATGGCAAACCGCCAAAGCAGACTTCGTATGTCTCCATCCCTGCAACATATGTAGGCTTTGTCGCGTATTTCGGTTCTAATCAAAAACAGATCGGGCTGCCTTTCTGGAAATGGCTATTCGATTTGCTCCTTCCTGTTGCGGCGGCCCGGATGCAGCCGTGACGTCTGCCATCGGAAGGAGGAAAGAGCCAGCCTCGCTTTCCGTTGCACCTCCTGAAATTGAGAATTGTAGCATGCATATGTAAAAACCGAAAAACTAAAACGGGTGAAGCGTAGGCATCTTTCCATAATTTATTGAACGGCCAAAAGAACATGGATTCTCCATCAGCACCACTTTTAAGTCGGCCTTCTGAAAGTCTATCTAGTGAGCGTATACATATCATACCACTGGTCAAAAGACGGCGGAAAGAAGACGGTGGGATGATGCTGCATGTCGCATTACTAGGCCATTTGTCTTTGGCGTCGAAACATCGAGAAATAGCGGTCAAACCCGCCGCGGCATGGGTGGAACTTGGACATATAATCTAAGCATATAATCTAAGCCTACAGGACCAAACACCACGGGCCCTGCTTATTGGCCAGTGTGAACTTCCATGATACGGACAGGATACCGGGGGGAACTCTCAAAAACGTATCTGGTAGTGCACATAATTTTGTGGCCATCGTATCTCTTGATCCGACGACTGTTGGGACAGATGTACATACCGTCAGGCGAGGACGACGGGCGAGATACTGGCGCCGTCATGCTCCCGACCTTTAGCACATCTGATTCAGCACTGCGCAAATCGCACGACCACTCCGTCTCCTGTCTGTTGTCGATGTGATGGATTGCAGTCTGCAGTCGACGACAGAGCTCATCTTGTCCATTCGCAATGCAACGACGACCTACACTACAAAACGTGACTTTGGCCGGGCGACAACCACCGACGACACGGTCGAAATAGCCTACGCCTCTACGGTATCACGACGCCGCTCAATGTCGAGGCGAAAGCACATACGCACACTGTGGTCGCCGTCGACCAAGCCGACGACTGGCAAAAACCACCGAGAAAACGACTGTCGATAGCAGGGAAGCCAACCATGCAAGCAGTGCTGCAGACGCTGTCCACGAGCGAGTCTGGACACAATGCGGGTCCCGGGACAATGGAAGAACAGCAAAGGCAAATCAGCAAGCCCGTTCTTTTATGCATTCAAAACATTGTGTTCCGGGGTGACGACGGGACAACAGAAGTATCGACATTCGCAAGGAACGGATAGGGGGTTGGGCATGGCGGAAGCACGCGTTTCCTTGGACGGACACGGGCAGACGCAAACGGACACGGAGACCGTGTTTCGTTCGATGATGGAGGAGCAGAGGATCATGAGGTCCGGCAGCGGCCACGAGCAATTAGGGACGCTTAGGAAATCCAGACGGAAGGCGTGGTGACGATATGCACGGTCCGACAGAGGCATGTCGTAGTGACCAATTGCCAGCTAGAAAATAGAGGCCGACGCGGACGACACGGGAGGAGCCAGGAAACGCATAAAGGTTGGAAGTGCTGTGACGCATGAGGTGCCAGGGTTGGGCTATGGTTGGCCGGTGCTGGACGCATTTGGGGTCAGATGGCGGAGAGGTGGGTCCCCTAGCGATGGGAGGCGACTTTCACATGATCGGATACGCTGGGACTTTCACATGCCACGACGACGACGAATGTGTAGGGCGGCAGCGTGCGGCGTACAGCAATGTTGCAATTGCTGTTTATTTGTTTTTACGGGCAGTGGACACATTGTATCGCAGACGGGGGCGGTTTTTATATTCACGATTTGCAAGAGATGACGATGGGCAGGACTTTAGGGGAATTTTTCTTTTGCAGCCTAACAATCTGTCTTATTTTCTTTTGTACAAGGCCCAACGTGGGCAAGAAGAGAGAAATGAAGACACGAAAGGATCAAGATCGAAACAGTTTACAATATAGAGTAGTAGGACAAAAGAGATGCAAAAATGCGAAAAAAAAAGAAGAAATACAGGCCAAATACAAGCCAAGGAGCAAAAACTCAAATCATATCCAACAATCCAGCACAGGGCGAGCCTCTCCCATTGCTTTCACTTTTTCTGTAGAATAGTTTTTGTGTGGTTTCGTTTGGTCTTGCCGCTCGCTCCTCTAGAACTCCAGAGTAGGCTTGACACCCTTTACCCGGCCAATGACCTGGCTCGGGGCGTACTTGGGGATGACCTCGTCGTCGTGCAGCATCTCAAACTCCTCGGTGGCATCGCGGCCCATGAAGTTCATAATGGCCTGGGGGCCGCCCGGGTGCTCGTCCAGCCAGTTGGTCAGGTCCATGACAACACCCTTGACAACAACCCACAGGTCCTCTTTGGTGTTGTGCTTGGCAATCTCCTCCATGGTGTACTCCTTCTCGGGGATGGCGAAGGCAGCCTTGGCGCCCGACGAGGCAGCCGCGCCCGACGCGCTGGCGCCCGAGCCGCCGCCGGCCGCGCCGCTGCTGCCGGAGCCGCCCTCGCCGTCGTCGCTGCTGCCCTTCTTGGCCGACACCGACGAGGTCTGGCCGTTGCCCCACTCGACCGAGACCTTGCCCGGCTGCGAGGGGTCGATGTGCAGCGAGATCTGGCCCAGGCGCTGGGCTGCCGAGCCGGCACCGGTCGACTTGAGCGCCTTCTGGAACAGGTAGTTGCTGGCGGTGTCGCCGGCCACGCGGCCGTAGACGACGCAGCCCAGCAGCGACGAGCCGCCCAGGCGGTTGGCGCCGTGCACGCCACCGGCCAGCTCACCGCAGGCGTACAGGCCCTCAAAGGGCTGCTTGTCCTGGTTGAGGACCTGGGCCTTGTCGTTGATCTCAATGCCACCCATGGTGAAGTGCAGCACGGGCTCCATCAGAGCGACGTGGAAGTCGTCGTTGATGTCGACGGGCAGGTTGTGGAAGAACTTCTTGCCCCAGGGGTCCTTCTCCTTGCCGTCGGCGATGCGGTTGTACGTCTGGAACGTCTTCTGCAGGTGCTCGGGCGAGCAGCCAATGTCCTTGGCCAGCTCCTTGCCCGTCATCTTCTTCATCAGGCCGCGGCCCGAGTAGTGGCGCGTGTGGAAGTCCAGCACGTTGGACGCCTTGGAGTTGAGGATGAGGCGGATGGGGAACTTGCCCTTGTCCTTCTCCTTCCACATCATGCCGGAGACGTAGTCGCGGTGGCCCAGCTCGTCGCAGAAGCGGTCGCCGTCGGCGTTGAGCAGCAGACCGCCCTCGCCGCGCAGGGCCTCGGCCGCCAGGAACTTGGTCTTGGCCTTGGGGTCCTTGGGGTCGACCAGGCCCGTGGGGTGGACCTGGACCTTGTCGAGGTCGATGCCGTTGCCGCCAATCGACATGACAATCTTCTGGCCGTCGCCCGTGGCGTGCGAGCCGTTGGTGGTCGACAGGTCGTAGGTGTCGGGGCGGTACTTCTTGAGCAGCGACGAGTTGGTGAAGTCGGCCGCGTAGCCGCCGGTGGCCAGGACGACGGGGCCCTCGAGCGAGCTGGTCTCGCCGTTGGCCTCGTAGGTGACGCCGTGGACGAGGTTGCCGTCCTTGACGAGGCCGGTGACGCGCGCCTTCTTGATGATCTGCACGCGCTCGGGCTCCTGCTCGGCCAGCTCCTCCAGGCGCTGCATCAGGGCGTAGGTGATGGCCATGCCGGGGAACTTGGCGTCGTGGCCGCGGTGGGTGCGCGGCTGCGAGTGGCCACCGAGGCGGGACACCAGGGTCAGGTCGAGGCCGAAGACATCCTGCAGCCACTCGATGGACGAGGCCGAGTTGTAGGTCAGGACGCGGATCAGATCCGGCCGGGCCTTGTCGCGCGCCGACTTGAGCGTGTCATTGTAGAACTGCTTGACGCTGTCCTGGATGTTGAGCTCAACCTGTGTGCGCGTCAGGGCGCCGTTGATGCCGGAGGTGGCCTTGGTCGAGTTGCCACCGAAGAAGCCTGGAGTTGAGGTGTTAGTGAACGTGGACCAACCAAAAGAAAAAAAACGAATCCAGACGAATCCAGACGAATGGTCTTCACGTACTCTGCTTGTCGAGGACAACGACGTTGCCGCCGGCGAGGTAGATGGTGTGAGCAGCGCTCAGGCCAGACACTAGAAGAACGGTTAGCAAGATGATGCGTTGTGTGCAACGGATGTTGCCTGGTGAGCGGCAACTCGCGATGCGATGCGGGCTGGGAATCACATGTGACAGAGGGTCAGATCACTACGTACAGCCGCCACCAACAACAATCACTCTGGGAGCCATTGCGATGGATTGTGTGTAAACGAGGATGGAAAGGAAAACGACAAGAAAAGAAGCTCAAGAGAATGCCAACGAGAGCAGTGGCAAAGAAGGTGGTGATGATGAGAGATGTGTGGACGGGAGGAGGAGAGAAAAGAGGGAAGAGTTGGAGACGAATGGGGAGAAGAAAGAAAAAGGAAGAAAGAGTCGGAAGAAATACGGACAGGACGGTAGAAAAAGGGTACAAGAGCGGACACCAGGACAAAACGGACCACAAGGTAAGAAAAGTAGAAAACGAAAGAAAATAGTCTGGAGAACTAAGAGCAGCAGCAAGAATGGTCGTGGTTTGGCCGCGGATCTGTCGAGTGCCTTGGCTACTCCAGGCGGAGCAGGAGCAGTGGCATGCGCCTGCCTCGTTGCTTCCCTCCGTGGCTGCCCTTGTAACACGCCGTCATGCGTAGCTTCTTCACTGCGGCAGTGGGGCTGCACTTGCTGTTTTTGGCTTGTGCTCGCCTCTTCGCCGCTCTGGAATTATGGGGCAGTGGGATTGGAGTTTGGAGTTCGGCACTGGGTTTACGGGGCAGGTGCGATGGGCGGTTTTCGCTTCGGAGCCTGTTGGGACCACTGGAGTCGTGATTTCTCCAGTAAAACCCGCCTAGAGCTTAGTCTTAAGATTACCTGGCGAGCTAAGCCGAACTGCTGACACGCTGATTCGTGCCACTGAAAAGTGCACAGCAGAAAGGAGTGGAGCTCCAGAATGCCGAGGTCAACCTGGCCGTCTGACTTTATCACATCACCTGCAATCGCTGCAGGCCACAGGGCGGTCATTGTTGCCACGAGCGAGCCGTCAGTTCATCGTCGCATCGGCCTCAGTAATCCCCATCAATATGTCAGACTATCTGAGGTGAAGGAACATAATTAGGGGGGCGTAGGGGACGTGTTTACTCTCAGTACTGAGGAAGTCGCTACAAATCCCACTGTCTCGGGGCTGGTGTTCACTGTAAGATCCGCCGCATAATTGCCCAACCCGGCAACCGCACTCTGCTGCAAGCGGTTTTGCTCCTACATCGTAGCTGCATGCCAGGACCGCTCCTCCTTGTCTCGGTCCAGCATTCTTTGCGCTTTCCTTTTTCACTGTGGCCGTTTCCAGCTAGATTTTTTAAACCAAAAAAAACAAACAAAAACCATTGAATATCTCTCTTTCCTCGTTTCTAGCACGCTCGTTCCTTCCTCTATTTACCCAATTCTTGTTCCTACTCTTGCCAATGCATGTGTCTCGCGGTCGCTGTAGCTGAGGCCGAGCGCCTGCTCACACGAGTCGCGCCCCAGTACTCGTGTCTGCAAAGCGCGCAGTAGCTTGTGCCGAGGCCCGCTCCAGTTGTGCTTCTGCATGGAGAGCCCACTTCCCCTGGTCTCCGAGTCGTTAGAACGAAGCGCAAAAGTGGCCAGACCTAGGGAAGGAGCGACCAGCCGGCATCGATTTTCAGGAACCAACCTCATCTGTCGGCCAAACGGCAGGAGCTATCGTGCTGGGGCGCGAAGGCGATGGACGGAGAACGATAGAAATAAAGTGTCGCATTAAATGGACGAACGAGTAACAAACAGCCTCCAAAGATGCCGCTCACATTCGCAGACCCATAGCATCGTAGCGATGCATTGTACGCAGTAATCTCGGTCGTACTGAGGAGGAAAGAGCAGGCTTACGAATCAGCCAGCCAGAAAGACCAACCAGAGAGAATATGCTTTCCTTTTGACGGACGAGGAAATCTATTAGAAGGCGCGTCAGGACGACCGTCGTCCTGCCCTATCTATTTCATCTGTCCCTTATGCAACACATGTTCTTGGATATATGTCGTTCCTGTCTATATTCCTGCCCATTCCACCTGTCTGTCCATCGCTCTTGTTCTCACCTTGGCCTTTGGGAACGTTAGGTGCTGTCACGAGGGAGTCTTAATGTGGCAATTTTCCCGATGTGCGGGTGTTTTCACATGTCACTGTGAAGTCCGGGGTCTCCGCAAATAGCAACCTTCAACTCCCAAACAACAGCTACCATTTGAGCAACATGCGCACTGGGGAAATCGCCAATCGACCCGGGCCAAACGCTGCCACGTAAAATAAGTGATTCCGTAAACAATAAAAGATGACCGTCCATCCTCCATATTTCCGAGGATCTTTTATCGGCGGCGTCGGTTCGATTTGTCTGTCTGTCATTTGACTGAATCCTCAAGTGGAAAGGTCACCTGACACGAGCCGCTCCCAAAATGGTGTTTCTCCGCCAGCGTCTTCGGTCAGCTCACTTCACGCACTAAGTACAGTGTGCTTCTCTCGCTATGGCGACGGCAACCCTTTCGCTCTGGTAATACCGGGTGGAAACACTCCTACGTCTTCCTGATCGGGCATGTCTACCCCTGATACTCTAGGTGGACCTCGTTGGTTTGCAAACCTCTGTCTATTGCCCGCTGTCGGCCCACTCACAGTCCACGGAACTGGAAATGCCTGTTGGCGGTGGATTCCTCCCGATGGCCAACCTGTAATATGTAGTTCGTACTCAGTTAGGGTTAAGAACAGCGCGGAGGAGGATCGGAGACTGCTCTCTGTTTACGGCGTTTGTGGCGTCTTGGTGGACCATTTGGGGGTTGACGTTACGACTCTGTATCTTACATTGTAGGTTGAGATAGTGCACCTACGAGAGTCACCGAGGCATACCTAAACGACATGCTGGCAGAGTCTCTGCAAGTGAGGCTGTGGATTGTTGCAAAAGCCGACATTTGTTAATGGCACGTGCTGCATTGGAACGGTCACGTGGTTTGCATCGTTTTCGTTTACGAGGCGACAGATCCCCACTCTCTGTGACAGGTCCATGTGCGTCATTGTCTCAGGCAGGTGACCACTGTCAGTATCGCTCTCACTGTCAGACCATGCGCTCTTGCTGTCTTTGACATCATTGGGTCCACACTACAGCTCCTGCCCTGTCTGTTGCCGGTAGCCTTACTGCCTTACTACGATCGCCTCGTAACCGCTTGAGCCTTTGTTGGGCATCTCGCATTGTCTCTCGCATTGTCTCTCACATTGTCTCTGTTCTTCTCCCCTCTCCCTGCTGTCAAATCGCAACCATGAGATTGGCACACGTGCCCATCATCGCATCGCTGAGTCTCGTCTCCGTCGCACAGCTTGTCGTGCAGCAGCAGCCACAACCTCCTCGCATTGTTCTCGACGCTGTCATCGACGGCGAAGCACCACAAAACCCTCTCGTCATGCCTCTTCCTCCTCCGCCCCCGGCCGGTCCGGCGATCCCGGTTCAGCCGGGCGACGGCTCCGACACGACGGGCCCGCCGCCCGAGACCGGCACGGTCATCCTGTCTGATGTGATTGGCCGCGACCGCAGCATCAATGTCTTTGCCGGCTTCACACGCGACTTTGCACCCATCACAAACCGCTTCGACGATGCGACACAGAACTCGACGGTGCTGGCGCCGCTCAACTCGGCCATTGAGGCCCTGCCGCGCAAGCCCTGGGAGGACCCGCAGGACTACCACAGGCTGGGCGCCGACGCCTATGAGGGCAGCGACGGCCAGGAGCGTGCCCAGCAGAATCTGCGGCGGTTTGTGGAGGCGCATATTGTGCCCGTGAGCCCGTGGCCGGAGAAGCAAAAGGCCAGCGCCATGGCGGGCGCGGGCGAGGTGTGGTGGGAGACGCGCTCTGACGGCACGAAAGTGGTGAGTCTGACCTGAGAAGGTTGGGATGTATTGTACTTTCTGGTTTGTTCTCGTACTAACAGCTCAGATTCAACCTGGCAACATTGAAGTCGCGAGTGTCGCCAGCACGGTTGCCAATGGCCAGGTGGTACGTCGTGTCCCCGCGTGTTGCTATCTCGAGTCGTTTCATTCTAACCTACGTCTAGTGGATCATCAAGGGCGTGCGCAATTATTCGTCGTAGTTGCCCGAGGATTTGACGCTGCCGCCGATGTAATGGGGCAGTACCTGTTATGACGAGATGGACATTCCTTTATACCTACGTTGCGTGTCTTGCGGCGGCTTATGGCTTACGGCTGCCTTTTGCTTTTTCTCTTTGGCTCCGTTGGGTTTGGTTTGCTATGTCTTGCTGGCGAGTCTCATTTTTTTCCTATGGCGTTGTCATTACGGTTGGGCTCGTGACTGTCTTTTTACCTTTCACCTACGAGGAATACGATTACACAAAATGAATCTGTCTTCTGCGCTTTCTGTTATTTCAATAACTTTGATTCGTGCTTATCTTGATGGTTTGAACTGAACGGCTACATTGTCACAACATCACATGGCCCCGTTCACACGCCGTCCAGAATCATAGATTTAATATATATCCTTGTATCCTTGGACCTTGATACAGTTATAATCAAGTCTCATACGTACTCCATACGCATCATCGTTCTGTAGCCTTGGTCGTCACACTCACCATGAAGAGGAACTAGACGCCAACTGGAAAATAGAGAGGCCTCAACAGCGAGGCTAGATACTTCTGTATGGTCTTAAGTACCGTAGTCCACCATGTAAACAGAAAATCACGTGCATGTGTACCTGTATCATCACGTGACTAAAACTGGGGCACTGCTGTCGCCGTCAACGGACAGATAACACGCCCCTTCCCCTAGGCTGTTTTCTTATCGCTTATCGAGGTCGGGCCGGCAGAAAATCCAGCCCTCTCCTTTTGTGCCGTGACGCCAGGCTTTGGGGGAAGGTGCGAAGCTGGGGGCTTGTTTCGGCCTCGCTCGCGCAAAACTCGCTGCCCTTTCTGGCTTCATTTCCTCCCTCTTTGTACCCCCCCCCCCCTTCACGCGCCTCTTGCATCTGCGAGCGACGATTGTATGCCGACCAGCCTTGCCACGAGCTCGATTCTTTTTGCATTTTGAAGTATCGATTTCCCTTTTGCCGTTTCGGTCGTTGCTTCGCACGTTGCGTCGCCCGCTTGTCGCCTGCTGCGCCGCGTCTCCCCTGTGGCCTCGACTGATCGCTTCGTGCGACTTTTGTTGACGAGCTTCGTGGGACGCTGACCAGTCGAGACCCGGGTGCCAGTCTTGACGGGCGACGGTCTGCTGACGAGGCACAATTGATTTCCAGGTGCGTTGCTGCTTGAGGTCCCTCCCCGGTGTGGCCTTTCTCCGGAGGAATGGCCTCCGCAGCAAAAAGGGAGCTCTCGACCCTCGTCACAGCTTTTGTCTTTGCCCCGTTTCGCATCGTTTTCTCGCTCGCTGCTAACCGTTTTCGATCCAGTTTCGGCCCATCGTGTTCTTCGACGTCCCTAAATGTATCTCTCCACGCCAGTTTTCTGCGTCGGCGAGTTATGACCAACACGCCTACCTACCATTTGACCGAGATCGCGAGCACGAGCCAGAGCTCAACAATCCGCGACACCAGCTCCCTTTAGCTGCCCAACAACGTCACCCTCCCCCACACACAGCCGCTCCTAGACACCATGGCGCATCGTGACCGCGAACGCGATCCGCGCGAGCTGCAGCGTGAGCCGTACCCGCCCCAACCGCCGCCGCCCTCACAGCAGCAGCAGGGCCAGCCCCAAGGCCAGCAGCCGCACCACAGCTCGGCCGGCTCCATCCCCATCCACCAGCCTGTGGCGTCGCGCATCTCGGGTGCCATCCACAGCCCCAACGGGCTTTTGGCCAACCATGGCGCCGGGGCCGGCGCTGCACCTCCTCCTCCACCCCAGCAGCAGCAACAGCCGCACGGCGGACCTCCTCCTCCGCAGTCGGGCTATGGCGGCCCGCCGCCGCCCATGCACGGCGCTGGTGGTGATCCGAACCGGCCACACCCATCTTCTCTACAGGAGCAGCAGCAGCAACAGCAGTCCATGTACTACAACGCCGGACCCGCTCCGCAAAACAGCGCGATGGGCCCCTCCGGGGGACCTCCGCCTGGGTTTGGAGGCCCTCTTCCGCCCGACGGCCGGGGTGGACCGCCGCCTCCTCCATCGTACGGCGCCGGTGGCATGGGTCCTGGCCATGGCGGACCGCCGCCAGCTGGTCCTCCTGGACCGCAAGGCGGTCCACAGAGCGCTCAGCAGCAGCCCTCGGGAGGCGTGTCTCAAGGCCAGCAGCCGATTCTCAATGTGCGTTTACGTGTTTCGTTGCTGTGAACTTTGTGCCTTTGTCTCTTTCCCTTTGTTGCGCGATGTTTTCTAACTCGAGTCTATTCCATAGGACGCTCTGAGCTACCTCGACCAAGTCAAGGTGCAGTTCCACGAGCAGCCGGACGTCTACAACCGATTCTTGGATATCATGAAGGACTTCAAGAGCCAGACGTGCGTCCTTCTCCGCCTTGCTGCGTTCTTTTCTGGCTGACGACCGTGCATCCCGGCTAACAATTGTCTCTCCCTAGCATCGATACTCCGGGCGTCATCAACCGTGTGTCCGACCTTTTCGCTGGCCATCCCAACCTCATCCAGGGGTTCAACACTTTCCTCCCTCCGGGCTACCGCATCGAGTGCGGCCTCGAGAACAACCCCAACAGCATCCGTGTCACGACTCCGTCCGGCTCGACCATCCACTCGATCGGGGCCGGCCGCAACCTGGCCCAGGACGGGCCCCACGCCCCGCCTGGCCAAGGCAACATGTTCCTTGGGCCCCGCTCCTGGCCCCAGCAGCCCCAGCAACAGGCGCCGCCGTCCCAGCACGTCCAGCACAGCGTAGAGGGACCTGAGGGCCAGTACGGCGGGCCGGGCCAGAACGTCCCTCCCCAAGGACCTGGCCCCTACGGCCACGGCGGCGCCGGATCGGCCATGTACGACGGACCGCGTGGGCCCCAGGGCGGTCCTGGTGGCCCCGGTGGCCCCGGTGGCCCCGGCCAGGCTGCTGTGCAGCCGCCTGTGCCGAGGAGCACACACACGCCCGCACCGTCCGGTGCTGCTGCGAACGGCGCCGCGTCTCAGCAAGCAAGCGGCGAGAAGCGCGGCCCTGTCGAGTTTAACCATGCCATCTCATACGTGAATAAGATCAAGGTATGTGTACTTTTTTCACTTTTGCTTGACTCGAGAGTGTTTTTGTCAAACGACTTGATTTTCACCCCCGCTTCTGTTTGCATGCAAAATGTGCTTTCATTTCCATTACTTTTTGTACCCACCACCTACCAATTTGCTCACCCGCCTACTCGTTCACCGGTTGCTGACGTTGCCTCCCCTTCTCTCCAGAACCGATTCCAGGACAAACCCGAAATCTACAAGCAGTTCCTCGAAATCCTGCAGACATATCAGCGCGAGCAGAAGCCGATCCAAGAGGTCTATGCACAGGTTACCACCCTGTTTAGCGGCGCTCCCGATCTGCTTGAGGACTTTAAGCAGTTCCTCCCGGAGTCCGCTGCCCACGCCAGACCGGCTGGTGGCCGTCCCAGCGAGGACGTTCCTGCCGCCGCCGCGGCTGTCCTGGCCGCTCAAACGACGCCGCCCAGCCAGACCGCGCGCGACGGGCCCAAGATGCCTCCCGTCGGCAACTTCGCGCCGCCCTCTAGCACTACCAAGGAGAACAAGAAACGCCCCCGCCAGGACAAGCAGGCGCCCGTTCCTGTGCCTCTGCCCGCCGAGCTTACATCGGCCTCCACATCGGCCGTTCGCGGCCTGGCCCCCGTGGCCGCCAACAAGCGCGCTAAGCTTGCGCACAAGGGCGCTCTCGATGTCGCGCCTCTTGTGGAGCCCACTCTGACGCCCACCATGCCGGGCCCGCTCCCGCGTGTTGGTTACATCCAGGACACCCAGGACGGCCTCCACTTCTTTGAGCGCGTCAAGAAGTTCCTGCCCAACAGGACCACCATGAACGAGTTCCTCAAGCTCATTAACCTGTACCGCCTGGGCCTCATTGAGCTCAACGTCCTCGTGACCAAGAGCCACTCCTTCATTGGCGGCAACGCCGAGCTCTTCAACTGGTTCAAGACCTTTGTCGGCTACACCGGCGAGGACGAGGTCGTCGACAACCAGCCCGCGCCGCCCTCGGGCAAAGTCTCTCTCAGCAACTGCCGGGGCTTCGGCCCCAGCTACCGCCTTCTGCCCCGCCGTGAGCGCCTCAAGCGCTGCAGCGGCCGCGACGAGCTCTGCAACTCGGTCCTCAACGACGAGTGGGCCTCTCACCCTACCTGGGCCTCGGAGGACTCTGGCTTTGTCGCCCACCGCAAGAACGGCTACGAGGAGGGCCTGCACCGCATCGAGGAGGAGCGTCACGACTACGATTTCTACATTGAGGCCAACCAAAAGTTCATCCAGCTGCTTGAGCCCCTGGCCCAGCAAATGCTGACCCTGGCCCCCGCCGAGCGCGAGAGCTTCCGCATGCCTCCCGGCCTGGGCGGCCAGAGCACGTCCATCTACAAGCGCGTTCTCAAGAAGGTCTATGGCGTCGACAAGGGCGCCGACGTGGCCAACGACATGTTTGCCCATCCCTTTGCTGCGGTCCCCGTCATCATGGCCCGTCTCAAGCAAAAGGACGAGGAGTGGCGCTTCTCCCAGCGCGAGTGGGAGAAGGTCTGGATGGCCCAGACGGAGGCCATGCATCTCAAGAGCCTCGACCACATGGGCATCCAGGTCAAGTCGGCCGACAAGCGCAACCTGTCGGCCAAGCACCTCGTGGACCTGATCAAGACGAAGCACGAGGAGCAGCGCCGCGCCGTCGCGTCGGGCAGCGGCAAGGCCGGCGTCCACCACTACCTCTGGGACTTTTCGGACCGCGACGTGCTGCTGGATCTGCTGCGCTTTATGATCCTGTACGTCCTCAACAGCGGGCAGCACGGCGCCGCCGAGAAGGAGCGCATCACCGACTTCTTCGAGACGTTCGTCCCGCAGTTCTTTGACCTGCCCGAGGATCTTGTCCTGCAGCGGCTCAGCGACATTGACCGCGAATCGGGCGATGAGGACGGTGACGACGCGACGCCCACCGAGCTGACCAACGGCCGCACGCGCCGCTCGGCCAAGAAGTCGGATCTGCTGCGTGGCGTGCTGGACCCCGGCCGCAACGGCAGCTCCAAGTCGGGCTCTGCCGCGCGCCACCAAAAGGAGGACACAGCCGGCTCCGTGTCCAAGGAGACAACTCCCGACGTTAACTCGGCCAACGAGGAGGAGATGCCGGATGCGCCACCGGCGGCGCCAGCGGCAGCGGCGGACGAGCGCACATCGGCCCTGGAGCTGGCCAGCGACCACTGGCTCCCGACGGTGCCGAAGCCTACCGTTGTGACCGGCGAGAACCCGCTGACGGCGGACAGCGACCTCAAGGCGGACGGCCTGTTCAAGCGCCAGTGGTACAACTTCTTCAGCAACCAGACCATCTTTGTCTTCTTCAGCGTCTTCCACACGCTGTACAAGCGGCTCAAGGGCGTCAAGGAGAGCCGCGAGAGCGTGCTGCAGGAGCTCGCCCGCGAGAACGCCGAGAAGCCCGGCCGGGCGCTTGGCATGATGCAGGAGCCCTTGGGCTTCTTTGACGCCAAGAACCCCGAGCAGTTCTGGCCGCAGACGGTCGAGCTGATCGAGGACTTTTTGACGGGCGAGATTGAGGAGAGCCGCTACTTTGACGTGCTGCGCCACTACTACCTCAACAAGGGATGGACGCTGTACACGATCCAGGACCTGCTCAAGACGCTGTGCCGGCAGGCGCTTGTGTGCAGCGGCTCCGACTCGCGCGAGAAGACGCCCGACCTCGTGCAGCAGTTCCTCACGAGCCGCCAGCAGGACGAGACGAGCTACGAGATGGAGATTAGCGCGCGCCGTTTCGCCGAGAAGTGCATCAAGGACGGCGAGATGTTCCAAATCACCTGGTACCCGGCCAAGAACGAGGCTGCCGTGCGCTGGCTGCAGCGCGACGAGCCGACCTTCAACGCCGACACCATGGCCCTGCAGGACCGCTGGCAGTACTACATCTCGACGTACATGCGCATCGAGCCAACCGAAGGCGTTGATCGATCACGCCTGCGCAAGTCGGTGCTCTCGCGCAACCTGCCGTCGGCCAACGAGAACGAATCGGACAATGGTGACGGCCGCAAGGCCGTTGCCTTTCACGAGGGCCTTGTTATGCGGGTCTGCCTGAACTCGTTCACGCTTGTCTACGAGAAGAACTCGAGCGAGTTCTTCATCTACAACCACGACCACGAAGCGGAGGAGGAGCTCGAGGACGACGACCAGGACGGCGATGCTACAGCCGCCACCACCAACGGCGCCGCCGCTACCACCGCGGCCGGTACGGACGCACAGGCCGACGAGGCCGAGGCCGAGGGCGATGCGGACGAGGCTGGCAAGGACAAGAAGACGGCCAAGAAGGCTGCCAAGAAGGATGCCGACGGCGCCGACGACGAGGGCAGCAAGGGCACGTCGTCCAACAACAAAGCCAGCGCCGACGGGACTTCCGATGGAATTGCCGACGGCCCCGGCGCTGATGCGGCCGCCGACTCGGACGACAAGGCCCAACAGAAGAAGCTGGCTGCCCAGGCCGCTCGCCGTGCCGAGCAGCGCCGCCAGCGCCTCAAGCACAAGGAGGACCAGGCACGCCGGCGCCAGCAGTACCGCGAGCAGCGCTTCCGCGAAAAGTTTGTCATTAACAACGCGTGGATGAAGAACAAGACGCAGGAGGAGGTCCGCAGCCAGACCGACAAGTTCTTGCGGTGGGTGTCCGAGGGCGCGCTGCCCAACGGCGACTCGGTCGCGCCAGCCGCTGTCAGCGCTGGCGCCGGCTCGTCGTCGTCCAACGGTGCTTCGTCGTTGCCCGCTGCGGCGGGTGCTGCGCCGTCGGCGACCGCCGCCGACAAGACCAAGGCCGAGGCCGCCGACGGTGTTGCGCCAATGGACACAGCCGAGTAGGAAACGGCGAAGGGAAAAGGCGGATACGATTAAGATCTGATACTCCTGATTATTTTGTGTTTCAACAGGGCGAAATGGAGGAGTGCTGGGACCAAATGAGGGGATACTCTTGGCTTTTGTTTGCTTTTGTTCTTTTATTGTCTTTTCTCGTTTTAGGTTTTCTTTTCTATTTCGTTTCTTGTTTTTTCGATTGCTTGCGTCTGACGTTTTTTGTTCTCTGATTCTCATTTCATTTCTTTCCTTGTTCTTATTCTCTGACTTTTTTGCCGCTCTGCTGCCCTTTTAGTATCCGCCCTGGTAATTGTTTCTGTCTGGTCTTGATGTTTGACCTTTCGCTCCTCTCGTATCTTACTTTGCATGCTATGTTTGCGTTTTCTTCTTTTCATTTATTGTTTTCTATGATCTACTCTCTTTAAGACTTATCTGGCAATGGAATGCCTTGTCAACATGTCTTACCCCTGTTTGTAGGGCTGCACGAAGCACAATCAAAATATATCGCAAATTCAGCTTTACATTTACGGCCATTATGATTTACATACTTTGTGATGTTCTTTTATTTCGTATATACTCGCAGGTGTGTATCACAGGTTCGGTTTCAGCTCCGTCCGTGCCGATGGTTGCGATCTATAATATGCCATTGCTTTTAGATACGTCACACATTTTTGAAAAAAAAAGAAGACAGACAGAGGAAGTAGGCACAAAATAACAAACACCATTCCGTCACGGAATCTCTTCTCCTTCCATTACATGCTTTTTGCTGTCACCCTCCCTCGCCACTACGCCATCATGTCTCGTTTTTCCTGGCACGCCGTAGCGTAAGGGAAAGTATGATGCTCCTCCTCTTGCCACCCCCGGGCAAGATTGTTGCCTGCCCCGATGCCTTGGTCCTTCTTGGGTCCCTGCCAAAAACTTTTGTATAGTTTCTCCCCACACTGTAGAACAAGGGAAGCCACTCACTGCAGGTTCTCAATGACAAGCGCCGAGGCGCCGCCACCGCCGTTGCAGATGCCGGCCACGCCGATCTTGGCCTTCTTCTCCTTGAGCACCGTCGTCAGCGTCGTCAGAATGCGGGCGCCGGAGCAGCCCAGCGGGTGGCCAATGGCGACGGAGCCGCCAAAGACGTTGACCTTGTCGGCGTCGAGGCCGAGCAGCTTGATGTTGGCCAGGGCCACGACCGAGAAGGCCTCGTTGATCTCGTACAGGTCGACGTCGTCGGCGCTCAGGCCGGCGTGGGCCAGGGCCTTGGGGATGGCCAGGGCGGGGGCCGTGGTGAACCTTTCCGGCTCGTGGGCGGCGTCGCCCCAGCCGCGGATCTTGGCCAGCGGCTTGAGGCCCAGCTCCTTGAGCTTGGCCTCGGACACGAGGACAACGGCGGCCGCGCCGTCGTTGATGGGGGCCGCGTTGGCGGCCGTCACCGTGCCGCCCTGCGGCTTGAAGGCCGGGCGGACGGTCTTGAGCTTCTCCACGTTGAGGTTCTTGACCTCGTCGTCGCGGTCGACGCGGGTGGCAGGCTTGCCACGGGGACCGGGGACCTCGATCGGGGCGATCTCTGTGAAGAGGCCGGCCGCGGTGGCGGCCTGGGCGCGCTGGTAGGTGCTAATGGCATAGGCGTCCTGGGCCTCGCGGGGGATGTCGTGGGTCGTGCTGCACAGCTCGGCCTGCATGCCCATGTGCTCTTTGCTGTAGGCGTCGGTGAGACCGTCGTTGAGGACACCGTCAATCAGCTGGGTGTTGCCGTACTTGGAGCCGGTGCGCAGGGTAGGCAGGTAGTGGGGGGTGTTGGACATGGACTCGGTGCCGCCAGCCACGACGATGGAGGCGTTGCCGGTGATGATGGTCTGGGCGCCGAGGATGACGGCCTTCAGACCAGAGGCGCAGACCTTGTTGACGCCCGTGCAGACGGTCTTGTTGGAGAGGCCGGCGCCGATGGCGCACTGGCGGGCAGGGGCCTGGCCGAGGCTGGAGAGGGGAGACACGGTTAGCCAACTGCTGGCCAGCTTGTGCTGGGGGGCGCAGCACGAGTGGTCGTCGCACTTACTTGGCAGACAGGACGTTGCCGAAGAAGACCTCCTCGACATCTTCGGGCTTGATCTCCGGAACACGCTCGACGGCAGCTATTCAGTGTCAGTAGCAGAGGGCTGGTGGATAGGGGTCGGGGCAAGGCGGGCAAGACAGCAGCAGGGCACGAGGAAAACGCACACTTGATGGCGTGGGCACCCAGCTGGACGGCCGAGAGGCTGGACAGAGAGCTGTAGGAGAACGTCAGTCAGTCTGAAGATGACAAAAACCGTCAATGGCTCGAAATGGCGGCGAGACGGCGAAACACAGCGAAGCAAGGAGGGGCAGCATACCCAAGGAACGAGCCGACAGGGGTTCTGGCCGCAGCCACGATGTAGACGGGGGGGACGGTAGACATTGTAATGTGTATGTTGTGTGTTGGAGGGACTGTGAGACAAAAGATATCGAGAGAATGCAGAGGTTCAAAAAGGAGGCAAAAGACGTGAAGGGGAAAGAAGTCGAGATAATGAATAGGAGGCAGTCGCAAGGAAGGAGCAGCTCGCCGGACCGGCGTACTTAATTACTTATCAAAGGAAGGCGGACCCGGCGCTGCACTGAGTGCGAGCCGTAAGGTGTGCCCCACCAGAAAAAATATTGTTGAGGGTCCAACCTTCCCTGTTGTCGTTTCCTGTCGTTGCTGCCCCTCGTCGTTTCCAGCGGTGGATCTTGCTCAATCGGTTGCTCTTTCCCCAATGGCCAGGCTCGCTGTCACACCGCCCTCGCGCTTGCCCCATTCCCTCTTATTTCCCCTTTCAGGGCAGCCGCGCCCTTGCCGTTCCGGGGAAGGTGCGTAGGACTTGCGGCCCACCGGTGCTCGTCAGTGGTGCAGCGATGCCACATGTCGCCAGCCTCACGCTGAATGCAACAGGACATCGGTGTTGTGGAAGGTGCGTTTCCGGTCAAGCTTCTTACCACACCTAATTTCGCTGCCTTGCGCCCTTGCGCCTTCCTGACGGAGACGACTCGCCCGGAGGTCAGACTCGGTCGTAGTTTCTAATCATCGCGACGCCAGCTGCGCGCTGTGTATTGCTGCTGCCTTGTTGGTAATTTGCGCAATCGTACGACGGCCCCCTTTTTTCTGGTTTTGTTTTGTTTTTGTTTTTCTTTGGTTCGATTTCCTCCGACAACGGCCGACGACGGCTCGACACAACACAGACGCAACACACGACGATCGATACGGCATTTGGGCACGGGCACAGGGGCGCACGGCCATCCGGGCCCTTGCTTGCTGCAGTGGTTGGTACCTTGGCGAATCAGACGAAGAAAAGGGCCGAGTCCAATGGACATGGAATACAGGAATTAAAAAGACAAATAAAAAAGGCAGAGGACACGGACGTGATGATGGACGAGCAGACGGCAGCCCAGCTGCGGCAGGCCTTTGAGACGGATGACGAGGTCTGCATCGGCTTCGGGCCGGACAAGCTGATTGGCTACGACGATGCCATGCAGAGCGAGGCCGACATCCCACACGAGCGGCAGCAGTTTATGGAGTCGATGGCGTTCTGGTTTCGTGTGTCACGGCACCGGCCGGCTCTAGAGCGGCTGGTGGCGCGGCACCTGGGCGTCAATGCGGCCCGTGTCAAGATGAGCCACTTGAACATGTGGCGCCAGGGCGCATTCAATGTGGCCATCCCCATGCTGGTGTTTGACACAAAAGCCGCGGCCGATGCCGCCCACACGCCGTCGCCACAAGGCGACATGCCGCCCGAGGTGCCGGACAACCTGCGCCGCGTGATGCTGCGCTTGCCAATGCCGCCACGGTGCGCCGAGGCCGTCTACCCGGGCTCAATCCTCGAGAAGATGCGCTGCGAAACGGCGACGTACGTGTGGATGCAAAAGAACTGCCCTCAAATTCGGATCCCACATCTCTTTGGCCTCGGCTTTCCCCACGGGACACATGTAAGTGCAACGATGCGGCGGTGGAGTTCTATGTTGGTGGCAGCACGTGTGCTGACAGGGGACAAATAAAGTATACACATAGCAGCCGACTATGGTTTGCCCGCCGCGCGCTGCTGTGCATTCGACAGTGGTTTGCATCCTGGATGCGGTGGCCTCTGCTGTCAAACTATGTCGCGATCTCGGTGCCAAAGGATGAGTGTCCTGTTGACTCTGGTTACATGATCTTGGAGCACTTTGGTGCCTCTTTTGGACAGGAGCTGTCGTTGATGGCGCGAGACACCAAGATTGTGGAGGACGGCGTCGAGTACTTGCCAGAACCCATCCAGATGCTGGCGCAGCCGGCAAAGATGCGCAATCTGTTCCGGGGCGTGTCTCGCATCATTTTGGCCTTGGCACGAGTTCCGCAGCCGCGCATTGGCGCGTTCCGGTTCAACGACAACGGCACGATATCGCTTGATAATAGGCCTGTGACAGCGGATATGTTTGTCCTCGAAAACGCACGTGCACCGCGCACCATGAGCGTGGACACGACATATACGAACGTCAACGAGTACGTGAGCGACTTGCAGACGTTTCAGGAACAGAAATTCCTGGCAGCGCCCAATGCAGCTGTCGAGGCAGCAGATGCCACATACCAGATGGGCATAATGGCCTTTTTGCGAGCGGTCACACACCATTTTGTCGGGGGGACCCGTCGCTGGCGAAACGGGCCGTTTGTACTGTACATGTCCGACGCCAACGCGTCCAACTTTATGGTGGACGAGAACTGGAACGTGACGGGCATGTACGACCTTGAGTGGATGTTCTCGGCGCCCGCCGACATGCCGCGAGTGCCGTCCTGGCTTACATGGTCCTCGGTGGACCGCATTTCGAATCCTGCGACCGACGAATACGCAGCATACAACGAGGCACGAGCAGCCTTTGCCGAGGTGTTTGCAGAGGAAGAACGGCTGGCCGACACGGCAGCTTTGGAGACGGCGCTCGGTGGCACGACTCTGAGTGCGGTGATGGAGGAGAGCTGGGCGTCCAAGACGTTTTGGTTTTATTCCTCGCTCCTGTCCATCACAGGCATGACGCATGTTGCGTCGCACCAAATCCTGCCCATGTTCGTCCGCACATGGGAGGAGAAGCGAGATGCGTCGGCATCGTTTGCAGACCTGGCTAAGCTCTGGAGCACGGCGGCAGCCGACGTCATCGTGAAAAAAGTGGATGATCACACGAGGCACCTGGTCCATGTGGCTGCTCTCTTTGGACGAGCTCCGCCGACATACACGGCCAGCCACGACATCGAGACGGGCGCAGTCAACGGCGGGGAGGTACCGTACATGGAGGAGAAATTGTCGCGTGACAACACAGGGAACAGCAAAGAAATCAGTCTACAGAGCTGATTGTTAATTGTTTGGGGGAATGCGCAGAGCGTACAAAACGGACTACCATTTTTGGGTGCATTTACTTGGATATGAATACACGAACAACGATATAGAAGTGACGATATACGAAGGACATAATGGGAGACGACAGCTGGACACAAAGGCTGTCGAGTACGCCGTACATTCGGTATAAATGCAAGGCTGCATGTGTGCATTGTGCAGTGAAGCCCTCGGAGAACTTGTTTAGGGCAAACGTGCACAGCCTTGTGCAAAAGGGGCAGGTGCTACGAAATAGTGAGAGAAGCGGATGGCTCTTCAGACGAACCTTGAGGCTGGCTACTCCCTCTGTATCGTTTTAGTTCATGACTGTGGAGAAATACGAGAATATCTTATCGTATGGTGAGGGGAAACGCCGGCGCCAGCCGCTGGTAAGCTTTTTTCGGTTCTTCGCCGCCAGAAAGACTCCGGATCGTTGGTTTGATGTTTTGATGTTACAGACTTGCATCCCCTTCTTCGCCAACCTCTTGGCTCAAATTTGACAGCATCCTCTTGAAAGTCTTTGTCAGCGCCTAACGTTAGTATGGCACCGCTCGCAAAAGCTGTTACGGTGTCCCTCGAGGACCTGAAAAAGGGTGAGATTGAGGAGACGTTTTATGCGACCAAAACAAAGACTCGTGTCTCCCTCTAACACAACTAGGAACCGTCCCACTCGACAAGCTGCAGGAGGCGTTCGGCCCCGACTCGCTCGGCATTCTTGTCGTCCGGGACGTGCCCGCTGCCTTCGCCGCATTGCGCCAGCGCCTGCTCTCCTACGCGTCGTACCTGGGCAACCTGCCGGCCGATGAGCTCACGCGACTCGAAAACGAGACGGCCAAGTACCTGACGGGCTGGTCGTGCGGCAAGGAGACGCTCAAGAACGGCAAGGTCGACACGCTCAAGGGCTCGTACTACGCCAACTGCGCATTCTACGTCGATGCGGCACTCGACTGTGCTGCGCCCACGGCCGAGTTCTCGCCTGCCACGTTCCCCGAATACCTGTCCCCCAACGTCTGGCCCGCCGAGTCGGTGCTGCCCGGCTTCCGCGCCGCCCTCGAGGATCTGTGCCGGCTGATCATCGACGTGGCCGTACTCGTGGCGCGCGCCTGCGATCGGTTTGCTGCCCAGGCAATCCCAGACTACCCGCCGGGCTATCTCGAGGCGGTCGTCAGCACGTCAACGACGACCAAGGCGCGGCTGCTGCACTACTACCCGCAGACCGCAGCCGACAACATCAATGACAACAACGACAAAGACAGCGTCAACGACGACGACTGGTGTGCGACGCATCTGGATCATGGCTGTTTGACGGGCTTGACGTCGGCCATGTTTGTCGACGAGGCCGCCGTGGACACACGTGTGCCCGACGGGGCGTCCTCCGCCCTAGAACCCCTCGCGGAGCTCGACGCGTCGCCCGACCCGGCCGCCGGCCTCTACATTACGTCGCGCACGGGGGACATCGTCCAGGTCAAGATCCCGCGCGACTGCATTGCCTTCCAGACGGGCGAGGCGCTGGAACGCATCACGGCGGGCAAGTTCAAGGCGGTGCCGCATTTTGTCCGCGGCACACGTCCCGTTTCCGGGTCCACCAGCCGCATTGCGCGCAACACGCTGGCCGTGTTCACGCAGCCGAACCTGGGCGACGACGTGGACCGCGAGCAGCACATTACATTTGGAGAGTTTGCCCGGGGGATCGTAGCCAAGAACACGGTTGGGTAGGGGTGTGGTCTTTCCTGTTTATATCCCGTTGTTGCTCCTTCCATAGCATGTATTTTATTTAACATTTTTGTCCATCTCGCAAATTTGGCAACAATGCGCCGTTTACAATGTAAAGAGGAAGGTGCAGTGCAGGCGCAAGTTCTCTCCTTGCAATTTGTAGTGTCCCAAGGAATGAGCCACCGACACATGGCTTGGCGGGGTTCGCCGTCAGCAATGGGGCCATTGCGACATTGGCAGGAGCATTGTAGAACACAGTCGCCGTTAACGTCATCGCTCTTACCTCCCCGGTTTGTCATACTCCCGTTCCTTCCGTGCATTTGTGTTTACGACGTGCCGGTGCCAAATCAGCCCCTTTTCTCTTTCTTGTCTTCTCTCTCATCTCTCTTTCACGTCTCTCTCCAGATTCTTCACTCTCAATTTTGACTCCAGCGTCGACGTCACTTACACAACATTGCTCCACCCCACCACCCCTCACACAATCACATTGACCACAATGGCTCTCGCTCCCAAGTTTGCGGCCCACCGCCTGGTCTTTACTGACCTCTCCGCCGCCGCCGCCTCTGTCGCGCCCGTCCACACCGTCGAAATCTTCCTCGACTACGTCTGCCCTTTTTCGGCCAAGCTCTTCAACACCTTTTACACGGGTGTCGTGCCCGTCCTGCGCTCGCGGTCGAGCGGTGTCGGCAGCCGCGTGCAGGTCATCTTCCGCCAGCAGGTGCAGCCGTGGCACCCGAGCAGCACGCTGACGCACGAGGCCGGCCTGGCCGTGCAGCGCGCCGCGGTGGCCGCGGGCAAGCCGCAGCTGTTCTGGGACTTTAGCGCGGCACTGTTCAAGGACCAGAAGGCGTACATGGACGTGGCCGTGGTCGCCGAGGGCCGCAACGACACGTACAAGCGGCTGGCCGCGCTGGCGGCGGCGTCGTCGGGCGGCGCTCTCGACGCGGGCACCATCTACAAGGACCTGGCCGTCGCCACAGAGCCGGCGGCGGACGGCTCGGTCAACACGGGCAACGCCGTCACCAACGACCTCAAGCTGGTGATCAGGGCCGGCCGTCTCGTGGGCGTGCACGTCAGCCCGACGGTGCTCTTTGACGGGCTGGTCAACAACGACATTTCGTCGTCGTGGACTGCCGAGCAGTGGCTGGAGTATCTGGAGAAGAATGCGGTCTAGGAAAATGGCCTGCAGAAGACCGCTGACAGTATAGTCACCGCGCAGCGAAACGGAACCAAGCAGGTCCAAAATATAACATGGAACAGTTTACAAACTTGACAGTTTAACAGTTTAACAGATTGACAGATTAAACGTCTATTCCGCCAAATACCATGATGCGTACAGATTCGCTGGAAAACGAGGATCCGTCTTCGACGCTACGTGAACCGTCCGCTGTACATTGCCTCACCTACACCGTCAGCTTGCTCTCCGGAACACCTGCAGACCGCGCGCAGTCGGTCGCGGCAATCCACGCAAACGTCAGGCCGGGGCCCAGTGTCGCCCCGGCGCCAGCGTACGTGCGGCCCATGACGCTGGCGGACGAGTTGCCGGCCGCGTACAGACCGGGGATCACGGCATACTGGCCGTCTTTTATCTCCTTGAGGGCACGGCCCAACTCATCCGTCAGCACACCGCCCTTGGTGCCCAGGTCGCCGGGCCAGATACGCACAGCGTAAAAGGGACCCTTTTCGATCTTGCCCAGGTTGCGGTTCTTGTTGCCGTAGGCCGGGTCGCCCAGGTAGAAGTCGTAGACGCTGGTGCCGCGCGCAAAGTCGTCGTCGACGCCCTTGTCGACAAAGCCGTTGAAGCGTGTCTGGGTGGCCTGCAGGCCGTCGGCGTCAATGCCCAGCTTGGCCGCCAGGTCGGGCAGGGTGTCGGCCTTGGTGACAAAGCCCGAGTCCAGG
The DNA here is from genome assembly GCF_000961545.1 of Sporothrix schenckii 1099-18. Taxonomy (NCBI): domain Eukaryota; kingdom Fungi; phylum Ascomycota; class Sordariomycetes; order Ophiostomatales; family Ophiostomataceae; genus Sporothrix; species Sporothrix schenckii. Next base: position 3,263,091 of record NW_015971150.1, read on the forward strand.
TCCTTTTGCGGGATGGCGCTGCCGGGCATGAAGCGGCCGGCGAGCAGGTAGCGGTTGCGGTGGTTGGTGTCCATGATCAGGTACGCCGGGATGGCTGTAGGACCCTCCTTGTGGCGCTTCCAGATGGCCGTGCCGAGAGCATTGTAGTTTTGCGACTCGTTGAGGAAACGCTTGCCCTGCTTGTCGACAATCATGGAGTGCGGCAGGCCGCGGTCGTACAGACACCAGATGCCCAGCTTGGACACGGGTTCGTACATGGCGGCGCCCCACCAGGCCGAGTCCATGAGCGCCGTGGCGGCACCAATCTTTTGGGCGGCCGTGATGGCGTCACCTTGGTCGGTCTGGCAGGCGGACGTCCAGTCGGCCGTGATGGGCGGCGCTTGGTAGGTCTTGCGCATCTCGGCGTTGCGGGCAAAGCCGCCGGCGGCCAGGATTACGCCTTGGGATGCCTCGACCGTCACAGTGCGGCCGTCGTGCTCGACCTTGGCACCCGTCACGCGGCCACTCGCCTTGTCGACCACCAGCTCGGTCATGGGGCTGGACGTCCAGATGGGCGTGCCCTGCTTGACGTTCATGTAGAGGAGGCGGCTGATCATGCTGACGCCCAGGCACACGGGCTCGGCGCCGAGAAACTGGTTCGGGTACAGGCGCAGGCCCCAGATCTTGACGGCGGTCAAGAAGCCGTCCCAAGAGCAGCGGGCGCGCACAATCTTGGACAGCTCGTTGGTGTAGAGCGGCAGCGGGGGGCGGACGGGGTTGATGTTGAGCTTGTCGCGCCAGGGGCCGAGCAGGGCAGCATCGTACATGAGGGCCTCGATGCTGCGGCCACCGACTTGCGACCCGGGCTTGTCCTGGAAGTAGTCGGGGTAGAGGGGGGTGCGGCGCCACTGGTAGCCAGCGTTCTCGAGCCACTTGACCATGGCCGGTCCTTGGTGTAGGAAGGCCTCGCGGCGGGGGCCGGAAGAGGCCGGACCGGCGTCGCCGATGATGGCACCCATGTAGGTCAAGGCCTTTTCGATGGAGTCGCCTGCGTCGTTGTGTACGTGGGTGTTGGGAATCCAGAGGCCGGAGCCGGAGAAGCAGGAGGTGCCGCCGACCTTGGCATTCTTCTCGACGACGAGGGTGTCGAGGCCGAGGGACTTGGCGCGCAGGGCGGCCGTGAGGGCCGGGCCTCCGGTGCCAACGATCAGCACATCTGTCTTGACAACGCCGTCAGGGCCGATGACGGCATGCGCGGCATTCGTCGCGGGATCCTCCTTGAGGCGGGCGCCGGCGCGCTTGACACGTGACACGACGCTGGCACCGACAGCAAGACCGACGATGCCCACGGCGACGCGGCCGGCTGTCCTGCGGAGCGCAGAGGGGGCCATGAGGTGGGTTGGCTGGGGGTGAGGAAGGGATGGACGTGTCTGCCTGTCGTCTCACTCTCGGTCATTTGTCCTTCACGTTGACAAGGAAGCTCAGAAGACACGATGTTGGAGACATGCGAGTACGGAGTACGAAAGAAACAAAAGACTCCCTCCCCTCCCACCGTCTTTTCTCACCAGAGAGGGGGATACCGCCTTTAAGGAAGCTGCCGGTACGGTGCGGGATTGTGAATGCAAGAGCGGCCATCGTCTTCCGCGTGCGCCATGCTCCGCGAGCTTCTTGGACGCCTACATTCCGACATTCCGACATTCCGACAGAGGCGGAGGTATCCCCGCCATTTAGCACAGGCGTGTTCTGGGGTAACGCAACGTCACGGCCCGAGGTTTTGGATATCTGTTTCTGTTTCTTCTGTGTGGGTACAGCTGTACATTCGGAGCGCTGTTGTTTGTGGGGTTGCCGCCATCGTCGGCTATCAATATCCAGGGCCCCAAAGCACGCCGGGCTTTTCATAGCTTCTCGATGCGGAGCGCATTCAGCACCGGCGGCCGCTCAACACCACGCGAGGGCGCACCGTACCCCAACTGGGGCTCTTGGGATGCAAGCAACGACGAATGAATGGGGTCTCGACGTTACTTCAAATTGTGTGGGATAATACCCATGGCATTCTACAGGACGGCAGACGAGGCCTCTCAGGTGCACGACCGCCAATTTGGACCAACACGTGACCTGCTGGGCTGGGTCCAACAGAATGGCCTGCCTGAAAGTCACGTCGCTTTCATGTTTGACAAAACAGCACACTTTACATTCCTCAGACGCCCTACTCGTACAGGATGCCGTACGTCGTCTATAGCCTCGACAGTGCCATTGAACGCTTCTTTGCTCATGCCGGGGCAGCGTCGACCCGGGCCGAGTGCGACGACATTGCCCGTCGCAAGTTTGGCGATCCGGTAGAGCCAGTTTCTGTTCAAGGGTCGAACTGTTACACCGTGATTGCCGGGCCGAACAAAGACAGAATCGTCCAGTTCCGTGAACAGGCCGCACTCTTAGATGTTAGCTTTTGGCGTTGGTTAAAGACGTCCATCTTGAGCTCGTCCCACGTTGGTCAGAAGTCGGGCGGGTGGGCGAAGAAAACGGCTGTCAACTGGTTATATACGAGATGGAGAGAATTCCAGGCGATACTTGTATTACTGCCCGGTTTAATCTGGCGCCGGAAAACCAAGTAAACATTGTGGCTAGCTTGGCAAGGTAGGAAATTTACCTACCGACGACGCAGGCGGGGATCACCGGCCGTTACTTTTACGTCGTGTCCACCAACCCACAAACACACACCGTACTATCGTCCACTGGTGTTGTGTCCCGAACAGGCGTCGCCGGTGTTGTTGACGCCATTTATAGAATAAAGACACGACGAAAGACCCAATTTGGGCAGAATGGTGTAAGACGGTGATGTTGGATAGGATCGGCGACGGACCAGCTGTAGCCTGGCCTTTCCCCGGCTCTGCCCCGATGTATATCGGGATGTATAGTATGGTGTCATTCATTAGAGGATCAGACCAAGTCTTGTGATATCCGGTCGGATTTGTTTTCTGTCTTTCATCATTCTTATAATAACGGGAGCGGGCACAATCCATATCCGGAAGGACACGGAACGGGATCGCAGCTTGACCCGCAACCGGACGCACGGCACGGGCCGGCGTGCCAAGCGTGGCCGTCTTGCTCCTTCCTGTTTTGATCCCGGTCTCGGTGGCGTCTAGGGCTTTGGTCTTCTATGCATTCCTTGCCTTGCCGTGCACAGCTGCTATACATTCGTCCTGCGAGCTATTAGTACCATCAAATGGACGCGTATTTGTACCCCCAGAAATAACCAAAACAAAAGGTTTTAATATGATTCTACCAGCGATACAAAAATCAACGATTTAATGCCTCGGCGTTGTGTAGATGATCGATGTGTTATTAGACCCCAAACACTAGGGCGAAGGCGCAATGCTGCAGCTGAATTGTCAAGACCGGAATGCATTACACGTTCGCCCACGGCTCCAATCAACGTTTTACCACTCCACCTCCCAACTGCACTCCATCTCTTGTCGCATCTCCAAACCGCCAACATGCCTTGGGCCACCACAAAATATGAGCTAAGCCCGCCGCCTCTAGACGAGCTTGCGGCCGTGCTCCAGACAGGTCTCCAACAGCACTTTGAGTCGGTCTCGGTCCTCGTTACCCGCAGCCCCGACCTGCGCGAAGCGCCCTTTCACCTTGCGGCTGCTGGTATTTCGGGCCGCGAGCGCATTGGCGACGTCGGCGGACCGCAGAATCTGCGTCCGTTGCCGCGACTGGACCACAAGTACCACCTGCGCGAGATTATGGATCTCATGGAGATGCAGGACGGCCTCGTCATCGGTGCCGGCGCAGCGCCGTTTCACCATGTCGGCGGCAACACGGAGCTGATGCCCAACCTCAGCTACACCGACGGCGTGGCCAACAACCAGACGCGCTTTGCCCGGATTGTGCCGGCCACCGAAACCGACAGCGTGCGGGACATTGCTACCGGTACGCTGGCGCACCGATGCCGGCCACTGCCGGCACCGAAATCAACCGACAGCGCCCTGCTCACAAACTTGTATGGCAGCGACGGCGCTCCGGGCGACGTGCTCAAGATAGTGGCCCACGGCCGCAAACCAGACAGCCCCGACTTTACGGCGGCCATCCAAAGCGTGCTGCGCAGCAAATACAACCAGCCCGTCAGCCTCGGCGGCGTTTTTGTCTTGCGCCGTGGCCGGGCGCTGCTCCACGTCATGTCCGATTTCAAGACGGAGCCGCGTCTGGCGGGCAACAAGGACAACTGGCTCAAGTTCTTTGACGTGGCCGCGCCGCTGACGTGCCTCTCGGTCGTCCACACGCTCGATCCCGGCCTGCGGCTGCACCTGGAGCACACGCACTGCTTTTCCGAGCGTGGCGAGGGCGGCCACTTTCACCACGACTCGACCCCGGCCGACGCCGAGTATGAGGCATACTTCAACACGGCCAAGGTGATCTACCGGATAGATGCACCGGGGGAGTAGTGGGTACTCGATAGATGATAATGAAGAGCCAGAACGACCATAAAAGGACTAGACGTAGTCATGCTGCAATGTAAGTAGCGAGAGCAACATGGGGCAAGGTGTGACATAAACGTGGCATATCAGAACCTTGGAGGTAGTTAGACGCCGCACGGATCATCACGGACAGGTCCGTCTCCTGGTGGACTTATAGTCTTCCACGCCCTACGTTATCAAGTATAAGTAGCCCTCGTCTGCATTCGCGTATCCATGGCCGTACGCGACAGACATGGACGGCTAGAGAGGCTTGTTCGTCTCTGGTTTGGGACTGTAGACTAGATTCTAAGCACACATCGTCTGCAGAAGGGGAATATCAACTATGAAGAAGTCAAAGAGGACAATAAGAACACAAAATCGCACATCCCATGAACTTTGAGTCCAATCAGACGCCACTACAAAGGGAGACGGAAGAAGACAGATACTAGACGAAAAAAAAAGAGGAGGACAACCAGATAAACCACCGCTGCACTACCATCTCGGTTCGCCTTGCTCAACTTTGGGCGTGCCGACGGCGTTCCGGTCGGCGAACGGGTCGTTGTCGTCATCGTCCACGTAGCTGTCGCCGTCCGAGTCGTCGCCGCCGCCGCCAGCAGACCGGTTGCGCGCAGCGTCGGCCGCCATCATGGCCGCCGTGGGCACAGCGGGCCGGCTGCCCAAGTGGCCCACGACCGGCTTGGACGTGGCTGAGGGCCGTGGGGGCGCCGGTGGGCGTGGGGCTTGCTGCGGCAGCGCCGGGGGGGAGGGGACGCCGCTGTTGCGCTTGCTGCTGCGGCCGCTGGTGGCGTCGCCCAGGTTGAGGCTGGCAAAGTCCGGGACAGCGGCGGAGGCCGAGGTCGGCGAGGCCGGCGTCGAGCCAGACTCCTTGTCCTTGGCCACCTGCTCCTGGATCATGCGGTAGCGGTGGGCCTGTTCGGCCAGGTCGTCGTCCGAGTCGCTGTCGGCATCGATGGAGCGGTCGAGCTGCTCAAACAGCATCAGGGCCGTCACCAGCTCGTCGTTGGCGTGCAGCAGGCTGCCCAGGTATTCCTCCGAGTTGACGAGGTAAATGTAGCGCAGAATCTTGCGGCGCAGCAGCTTGCACTTTTCAAAGCGCGCAATGGCGGCCTCGTTCTCGGAAATCCGCTCGAGCTCGCGGTTGATGGTCTGCAGCGTGTTGGTCAGGTCGGTCGAGGCGATGGACGCGTCGGCAATCGTGGCCTTCATGACCGGCTTCTCGGCCTCCAGGTTGAACGGCTTGCGCGACTTCTTGTTGCCGCTGGTGCCCGACCGCTTGTCCTTGGCCTTGGACGGCTTGCTGCTGCTGCCGTCGCGGCCAAGCGAGCTAAACGACTCGATGCGGCCCGTCAGCTGTGTCTGCGTCTGTGGGGCAAAGGGCCGGGAGGACGACGACGACGACGCCGCCGCCGCCGCCGCATTCGCTGCTGTGTCGGCCTCGTCTTCGTCGTCGTCAAAGGGGTTCTCCGTCTCGCGCACGACGCGCGACTGCGCCTGCGTCACGACCTGCTTGCGCTGCGGCAGCTCCTTGTAGAGACGCGCCAGACGCTCCATGCCGGGCGTGTTCTTGTACTCGGCGGCCCAGCCGCGGAACAGCACCGAGCACTTCTTGCGCACGTCCGGGTCGGACATGTCCGACGTGCCGCAGACGCGGAGGCGCTCCAGCAGCATCTCGTCGACAAAGGACCGCTGGAAGCGCGGTCCCGCGTTCTGGATCAGGCCGTCGAGCAGCGTCAGCGCGCGCAGCTGACGGTGCACGCTGCCGTACTTGAGCTTCTTGCGGATGGCACGCGCGGCCTCGGTCGGGCCCGACGCCTGCAGCTTGATGACCTCGACGAGGTCGGGGATGCCGCTGAGGTCATCTTCTTCGTACGCCTCGCCCGTGAGGTTCTCGATCGTGACCGTGACGGCCGAGTAGGGTTTTTTCTAGAGAGAAAGGCGAATTAGTATTGATATGGAGTCGCGATCTGATGCTCTCCGGTACCGGTGGGTTTTTTTTGTGGTTTTTGGGGTGTATGTGTTTTCCATCTTCCACGCACTTGAGAGAACATGTCTGCGGCAGGACCTAGCTATCCGTCGAGTCGTTGGTCGCAGAAACAGTAAGATGCATGAAGTCGACAAGATATACGAAGGCGTGCCTCCCTTCGAAAGAGAGGCTGTGAGCAGGTGGCCTTGGCAGCGTCGCCTTGGCGAGCGGGCGGCTCGTGACTGAAATAGGGAGGTCGGGGGTCAGAGGCCGTCGACGCCCAGAGTCGGCGATGCAGATGCGGTCGACCAGCTGGAGACAATGCTCCCAACTCAAAGCCAGAGTTTGCCGCTCGTTTCGTCGGTCGTTTGTATTTGGTAGTGTTTTGCGTGTCGTCCCGCAGTGATGTCACGGTAAGTGAGGGGTGGTGTGGGCTGCTCCGCGTCCTGCGTGGGAAGTGCCCTGCGAGAGCTGCGGCGGAGCTAGGTCGACGTGCAGCGAAGTGTTGAGGTTGGCAAACGTGCCAGTCCTTTTTGCAAAGTCGTATCGTGAGATAGCAAAATCGTCGAGTCAACTTGGATGCAGAGTATGGCGCAGAAGAGGCAGGCGCAAGCGAGTGCTTCGGCGAGGCAGAAGGAGCAGGTGAGCTACGGCCGCAAGCGGGCGGGCAAGGGCAAAGGCAGGGAGGGGCGCACCTGCCCCAAAGACAGCAAGGCTAGCGACACCCGCGGCATTAGCTAATACTATGGCAAGTACAAACCACAGCGCATTTCGTGCCTGCCGCACCCCGCCATTGCTGCACCACTGGGCTTACTCGTGACCATTACGCTTCTGTTTGTTGCGGACGCTAGCATGGCCTCGGGCGACCCCGTGGCGCAAATGATAGCGCTTATCACTCACTGTAACTGCCAGGCTGCCGTCAGCTGGCACTGTTGTTCACTGAACCGTGGTATCCTAGTGTCGACTTGCGACTTTCGACTTTCACGATGCTTCACTTTTGCTTCCATAATTTTCGCTGCTTTGGCGTCCACCGTTCTTTTCGTAACTGAAAAAGCCGAAGTCGTCTATTTCCTCGGTGGAATCCCCTCATTTCCCGTGTACTACCTTCCCCTGTGCACAGCATGCAATTTACTTGTAGTATTTGGTTCGCCTCTGTACGACGACGGCAATACTTCTTAGCGAGGCCAAGATATTGGCTAAGATACATGTACGGAGTAGGCATCTAGACTGTAAGGATAAGGTCTGTCATCGGTCATCTGTCCGTCTTGGCCTTGACCATTCACGATACCAAGAGAGCATGTCCACCCGAAGACGTTCGCCTAGGAATTGATAATGACGTCATCACGAGGCTGAGGATCACGAACCCTCGAATTGGTAGTTCCCCGTTTTCGTACGTTTTCAGGGAGTTGCAAGGACAACACGGGTACCTAAGCAGGAAGATGCGTCTGAAGCAAGGGGAGGGCTGTTCGCCGAAACTATCGATACATGGGAAGCGATTGCCGTGCTGACGCATTGTCACGTTTGTCGTCGTCTACCCTCATTCAGTAGTCTAGATTAAAAGAGGGAACCTGTAGAGAGAGAGAACGAAGTGGAAACCCATCAAATTACATGCCCAGGACCAGTAAGCGAGCCTCGTACCCGAGAAGAGGGAAGCCACAAAACATAACATGGGCTTCTCAAAGAAACAGGCCGGAAGGAGGTGCTTCGGCAAGGAGAAGTGGAAATGCTCGGCTCGATGGGTGACTATCCCGGCGGTGACGATTATGACAAACCATAGACAGACAAGACGCCCCGTCCGTACATACTCTAATACTCTAAAAACTGCCCATCTAGTCGCAACAGTCGGGACGAACGCCGGCCTCGCAGCGAGCGTGTATTTCCCGAGAAGGCGGATCCTGAAGACGACGAGAAGGGAAGACAGGGACGGGACAGCGGAAAGAGTAGGGACCCCGGTGGGGGTGATTGTGGATAGAGGAGGGGTGGGTGGCACAACAAAACACACGATGACTCTTCTCGTCGTGAGAGAGCGCGAGAACCAGAGACGAAACCCGTTTGACGTCTTTTACAGCCCCAATCCAGCACCTAGTCGCACTTGCCGCGCGCCCCATTGAGGGAAGGAGAGCGTGTGAGGAAAAAGTAAAAAGTCGGTGAACAGGACGGCAAACTGCAGATGCAGGCAGGTGCGCATCCGGGTTGACGTTATTTTAGCGCTGCATGTGCGTGTTTATGCGCTGGGGCTGAGGCGGAGGGGCAAGCACGACACTTCCGCACAAGTGGACACCGGCGGACAGTAGCGGGCACTCGCAGTTGCCGTTTCAACGTTACCTGCACGTAACGGCATGAATCTACTGGTGGAGAGGGGCGCAACGAAGCGGGCACGGGGAAACGCGGAGGGAAAGAAGAAGGCGACCTGGCGGTGACGAGGGAAGGTGCAGAGGGGCAAGGCGCAACGGCGGAACCCCCCACTGGCGGCAGGTGCGATGGCACAATTCAAAACGCAGCAGACGAGGCAGCCACGGTAGTCCCGATGCAGGAGATTTGCTACAATCGGGTGGTTGATTTGCTGTGATAATGTGTTGGTAAAAGAATCAGATAAAACGAAATAGAAAAATACTAGGCAAGCAAGATACAGATAAAATAAATAAAATACGGTATGTGCTTGAAATACGTTGCATTGATCGCCAGTGCAGATATGGCCTGCAGCCAGAATAGGAACCGTTTCGTTTCAACCCATTTTGTTTCTGATTTTCCAACATAACTTTTGTATTCTCCTTGTTTCTTTAAATCTTTATTATTGTCCTTCAAAGAAGGCATCGCGACACAATCGTCACCACGGAAGGTGACGGTCAGCACCGGCCATTTGTTTAACGACTCTGGATCAACAAACTCCCTTCTGCTCTCCCGACTTACTTTGTAAAGTTGACAGAATGAGTAAAACTGAGTCCACAATGGTAGGTCTCCCAGTCAGCTCCGTATTGCCATTCTGAAGCTTGCGCGGCCGGTGTCGAAAGCAGACAGCCGGTACCTCCTGGGATCTATCGAGGTTCAATGCCTCGCCGCAATGCTATTGGGGTATTGGCAAGTCGGGATGTACTCATGCAACGCGCATATGGGCTGATTCAGTGCAGATATACGACAGTTACACTGTATCAATTTGTAAACACAGCACGCTTTACGTCGTATCCGAACCCAACGATGATGGCGGTGAAGACGACGAGCCATTACATGAATGTGTCAGACCAAACACATCCGTTCCCGTCTGGCCACCGTCTCGCATCCCGTCCAAAAAGCAACCAGAATGCACTTATAGTCCGCGTTGGTTTATGGGCGGGTTGGTATTAGGATCTCAGGAGCGCCAAGCAGTGCGTCGGCTGCCTTTCCTTTGACGTTCATCCGATTCCTTGGTTTCGCTATCTGCATACTGCATAGACTGAGTGCGATCCCAAGAAACAGGTTGAGCTGTTCCGGCTTGTGTGGCCGTGTGCTCCGTTCTCCGTCCTTTTTCCCGAATGGACGCCAGCCTTTCCCCGCGTTGTAGTCAGATGCCCAGAAAGGGTGTCTGGGTCGACAGGCAATTTTCATCCAATCTTGTGGAGTTGACAACCACATCAAAACGCCAATTGATCGACACGCGTTCCTTTCGCGTTGTGAAACGGCAATTTGATGTCGCTTTTGTAGATAAATGAAAACAATGAAACCTGAGGTCTGAAAACGGCGATGCTTCGACGTCGTACGGCATTTCAGAATTTACTCTAAATAAATTGTGTTCGACTCTTGAATTTATCTGCCTCCGTATTTTCCATCACACCAACAGAGGCGGTTTCACGCACGCAAGGGGCAGTTCTGGCCCGTTGTTGTTTTTGTTCTGACACCTGCTCCCTTTCTTCATTGGGAGGCAATCACCGTCAAGACAGAATACGAATACACAGCAGGGAGGGCTGTGCCGTCTCTGGTTCCATCCCTGTATTGTGGCATACAAAGATTCTGGCCAGCATATCATGAATATCGACCAACAAAGACTGATGAAAGGCGGAACGACACAAAGGGAGGCGTCTGTGAGCTATGCGCCCTAAAGACCTCTCCCTCTCGCGAGTGGTCTTGAAGACGGTCAAAGAGGTTTTGTCGTGTCATGGGACCTTGCAGCAAAAACAAAGCGACGGAATGGAGGACGTGTGTTGCCCAGAGGCGAACTCTCTTTTCGGTAGATGCTTGCGATGTCTCGTCTACGTGCGCCAAACGGTTCGCTTGCCAAAACGGGACGGACAAAACGGACGAAACGGACAAAATGCGGAAAGCGGGAAAACGGGAAAACGGATGGCCATCCGCATGATCTCTTACGGAGCAATTACGGCGTACCGACCACCCCATATTTCCCCGCTGTAAGTCATGCAAAATGTAACTTAGCGATCAGCTCCACTGTAACCCACTGTAACCCACTGTAACAGCTTGATTGTGCTGGGATCGAGCTGGGGTGAGCCAGCGCACTGGCGCTGCCCAGCGTCACTTTGGCCACTATGCCATGGACTTCACATGCTTTTCGTCTCCCTGTCACAGCCGACACCATCCCTCCCTTTCGATGATGGACAGTGGTCTCGATCAGTTTGTTCCTTGTCGAGCCTTTTGGTGCAATTTCATTACGTCGTTGACCTCCGTTTTGGGAAAGTCGTTCCTTTCCCATGGAACCTTTGTTTGGCTGCAAAGGCCGACTTTGGCCAGCGGCCTTTTGGGGCCTTCCCGTTGCCATTGTCCCGTGCTCCTTACTGACATCTGCAGGTTCTTTTGCAAACGACTCTGCTCATATAGAAGCAAGTCCTTTTGTACGGCGCCACAGGCGCGCCAGAACCAGAAGGGAGACAGCACCGAGAGCGACAGTACGGTAGTGGATGCATCGACAGCTGCCGGACCTTGTGAGCCTGAACGTGTATCACATGCAAGAGATATCTGGTAGGTACTAAGATTGGCGTCATGAATAACAAACAGATCAAGAGACAAACGGATCATGAACGTTAAAATGTTTATTAGGTTGTATTGCTTGTTCTTTTTTATTCTTTTGTCTGGCTGTCCTTTTTTTCTATCATATCAAAAAAGAGGGCAAAAGATCGTCAAAATGCTGTGCGTCAACAAACATCATGGAAAGCTCGCCTCTCGTTTTTCTGAGGCTCCGATTCGAGGTTGTTGCTTCTTTTCTTTTCCGGCTTTTCCGGCTTTTGGCTTTTGGCTTTTTGGGTCGCTTTTGGGTGTTCCTCTTTCACGAGGGAGGGAAAGGTAGGCACGAAAGAATGACGAGAAGAGCAAAACATGAGGAGACATATTACAAACAGGCCGTAATGACGAGAAAAACGAGTCAATAATAAATAAAAAAACACATTGGTATCGTGAGAATAAATGGGATGAGGAATCATGTCCTTGGTTCCACAAAATGCCCCGCCGTAAAATAAAACAAAGTAACGAAAGTCACTGCTTTTTTTTCTTTTTGGGAAACAACAGAACAGTGCACGCGTGGCTGCGGCACATGGATGGTTTCCGAAAACAATCAGACACAACGCCGGTTGTTGAGAATGCATACATGACCGTTTGATAAGCAACAACACAAAAAAAAAGAATAGAACAACCGCGCTGGATGCATGCTGAGTGGCCGCAATGAATATTGATACAAGAGAAAATGCAAAAAGGAGGTAACAAAGGTAAAGAAGGTGACGAGTGGGTATCGAGTGCGAAGAAGAGAAAGAGAATTAAGAGGTTTGAGAGAGGGGCGTGAGATGGTGTGTGTCGTTTCGTGCATGTTCACCAGCCCTTGGCGTGGTACCCGTTGTAGGCGTCACGGTTGAGATATTGATCAAAGCTGTTGGCGTTGGCATCGCCGCTGGCGTCGTCGCGGCCCATATGCACCGGCTCCGGATACTGGCGCAGGTTGGCCACGTCCTGGGACGTGTGGCGTCTCTTGAGCACGGCATTGGCCGTCGACGTCTTCTGCGACCGCTCCCACAACAGATGACGGCGCAGCGACTCGGTCAGCTCTGTCGACAGCATGTTGCGGCGGTTCGTGCGCGGCGACAGCGCGGGGGCGTGGTTGGCCGCCGTGGCCGACGTCATGATCGGCTGGGCCGCGGAGCGCGGGATCTCGTTGATGGGGCGCAGCGTCGACTGCGGGCCACGGGGGCGGTGGCGCATCATCAGGGCCGCATCGTCCGAATCGTTGGGCGAGGCCACCAGCGAGGGTGGCTGGTGTTGCCGCTGCTGCCGCTGCTGCTGCTGCTGCTGCTGCTGCTGGTGCAGCTGGCCCTGGAGACTGTGCTGCGGACGGGCGCGGTTCAGGCCAAGCGTGGACTGCGACGTGGTCAGGCCGTTCTTGACCTCGCGCTCGCTGCGCTGGATCATGAGTGTGATCAGCGAGCGGCGCGACGGCAGGTGCACAGTCGAGTCGACGCGCTGGAAGAGTGTCTTGTCGTCCATGCTGGAGCGGCCGCTCTCCTCGTTGGAGTCCTCCCAGTCGGACGAATCGTCGTCGTCATCGTCAATGGCGCTCTCGTCAATGTCGTCCGACTCGGAATCGTCGTCGTCGGAAACAACTGCCGGTGCGGGGATGGCGCGCGTCACAAGCTGGCTGCTGAACGACGTCTGCTTCTTCTGCGCAAGCGAGTGGCGCGACAGGTGCAGAGCGCTCTTCAGCGAGCCCTCCTCGTCGGGTGTCGGCGTCGACTTGCGCTTCAGCATCTCCGACATGGCGGACTTGCGCATCTCGAGGCTGCGCGACGGGTCGCTCATGGAATCCTCGCAGGACGACGAGCCGCCCAGGGCAAATGTGGCCGCCTTCTTCGACTGCACCTGCTTGGCAGCAGGCTCGGACGTCGGGTCGGGAATGACATCCTCGTCGGCGGACGCAGTCACCTGCTCATCGGACGGTGGCGGTGTCAGGATCTGGGGGACCACAACGGGAATGTGCGATGGCGAAAAGCCACGGATCACCTCCGTGGTCGACTTGCTCTTCTGCAGAGGCGGTGTGCTCGGGGTGGCTACCTCCTCCTCCTGCTGCTGCTCCTCCTCCTCAACAGGCTCGGGTGCCAGAGCCGGGAAAGGCTCAGCAGGCGGGGCTGCAGCCGCGGACTCCTCAGCCTCAGGGGTCGGCTCTGGCAGCGCCAACTGGGACTCGGGAACAGGACCAACGTGTGTCTGTTCTGGCTGCTCGGTGGCGACGGGCGACATGGAGGGAGAGGGTGTAGAAAACTGCATGCTGGAAGAGACGTCACGGAGTGGGCCCTTGAGAGGCTCCGTCTCCTGAACAATCGAGACGACCATCTTCTCGAGGTCGTCCGAGGTGATGTGCCGTTCACGGCCACGGCTACGGCTGCTGCCGCACGAATCCTGCCTACGTATCCGCGGACGCGCAATGTCCACGGCGCTCGACTCGGACGAGAACTCAACAGCGTCCTCGTCGGCCAGCGACTCGACGCTGCCGGACAGCTGGGGCACCTCCTCTGTGGACGGGTTACTCCGGCGCGGAATGGTGGTGGGACGTCTTGGCGATGTGGGCGCAATGGACGCGCTCTCGTCGGAGGAGGCGACAGCAAATGAATCGGACGAGCTGCTCGAGGTGATGCGCGCGGCAGCCTCGACACAAAAGGTCTCGCGCGTCCAGAGGCGCCAGCTGAGGTTCTCTAACCGGCGGCCCTGGGCGACGTTGTCTGCACACCTTGCAAACACTGGGTCTACGCGTTAGCATGCCGCATAAGAAATGAAGACATCAAGAGCGGACAGGGCCAGTAGAAGAGGATTGGACACCCACCAGTCCACATGCTGAAAAGGTTCTGGGGGTTGGAGGTGTCGACTTTGTGGATAACATTGGCATCCACCTGGAGCACAGGTGCGTCTAAAGACGACGGCATTGTGTCGTCTGTGAAGGTGGACTGCGAGAAAGACACGGTGACGGACGAAAGAGAGAAAGCAAGAGAAACGAGAGTCTGTAAGGGTGCGCGTATGCGACGACCTGGGACCGAAGGAGATTTTCAGTTCGTAAGTCGACGTCGGCGCTGGATCGTTTGAAAAAGATGGGTGTTCTCCAAAATGGTCAATGAAGATATAAACGGCACCGGATGCTCTCGAGCGGAAGATGTCGAGAGAGCCTTTTACTCGAAGGATTGTAGGGTTCTTATACAACAGGTCGAGCGCCCAAAGAGTCGTCGAGTCGAGAGTCGTGAGAGTCGAGGAAAAAAACGACCAGAAAGAGGCGTCTGGAAAAGTACGAGAGAGAAATTCGAGCGGGTGGATGACAATTCGAGCCAAGACCCTCAAGTCGAGTGTACGTGAAATGTCGTCGTTTGGGATTCGATCGTAGAAGCCGAAAGAAGATTGTGCAAGAGGCGGCGGTGGGCGACGAGGTGAGTAGTTTGCGATGTTGTTGAAAAGGGAGGAAAATAAAGGGCGCTGTGATGTGTGGGGGGGGGAGTATGTATATGTAGGAGGCGAATGTTAATTATGGTCCTGGGTGGCTGGATCGAGAATGAGCGAAAATGTGGTGGTGGGAGGGAAGGAGCGATTTAGGTATTGGGACTTGGGGGTGTTGGGTTCGGTTGGGGGGGCGTGGGAAAACTCAAAAAGAAAGAGGGCGGGCGCGGGATGTGATGTGGTGCGTGGTCATGAACCGAAAAAAGAAAGAGCCAGGCTCCCAGACTCGCGGTGAGGTAAAAACATTCCAACTCCACCCTGATCCGTTTCTACGAACGACAGGGGAGGTACGTTCCTGTGAGAGGTGGCCCCGTCCCACCATATCGTGGCAGCAGGGGGGGCAAGAGCGAGGGAGGGAAGGAGGTAGCCACTTCCGGCAGATTACGCTGGGGTGGCGACAGACGGACTGCAAAACGGAAGGCAAAACGGACGCTTTGGGGTCAGGCGGCCGCGCAGAGAGTGTACGAGGCCCAGGCCCCGTTCGGGGCGACCACTTCTGCCCATCTGACTCAAGCAGAACGGACCCGTTGCCCAAAGAGGCTAGGCTGGGCCTACAGCGTCCAGCAAGTTTCTAGCGGCAGTGCGCAACGGCAAACGCACAGGAGACAGTTTAGGCCATAGGCGAGGAGGGAGGCGCTACGGAGAAAGCAACAAAAATCCCCGACTAAGATTTCGACGAAGGGCCGATTGGGGCGTTTTGGAACAGGGCATGTGCTGTTTTGTACATTTCATACGAATTACGTATTTCTCCGTCAAAGCGACACAGACTCAGAGAGCTAGCACGATGTGCCCAGATTGAAAAGACTCGGCTTCATGTTGTTTACGCAAATGATCTTTCATTCATCTCCTTGAAATGGCAGTCCATCTCGACGCAAAAGAGCATTTCAACGACTGCAGAACAAGACGTCATGATTCATGACGGTCCGTGATTGTTGTGATCGTTTGGCACGAGTTGGGGGAAGGACGAAAACGGAGGAGATTTGGTGTTTCCTCTTACGGTTAGTCCATGACTGGAATGCCTCTTTGGGAAACATTGCTGGCCAAGGCGTTCCTGGGCCCCAGGAGCCGGTCACATGATGGGTAACCGTTTTTGCGTTTTGCGGGCCTCGGAGCCAGATGGTGAGGCCCCACCACTTTCTAGACCGCGGTCACGAGATCGTTTAGATACGGTAGGAGGCCGTCCCGTTTTGTGGCCAGGCCTGTTCGCGGATGCCGCAAACAGCAAACAGCAACCAGCAACCAGCGGCTGCAACAGCAAGAGCGAACCGAACCCAGCGGTCCAGACGGGCTACAGAGCCGGTTACCCAAATAGCCTTTGCGCGCGGTTCAGGTATGGGACTACGTCACGAGGCATCTGACCATGGTCTGGGCTTTGTGCGTCTTTGTCATCGTGTCTTCGGTCATAGGTTGCCTTTTCAAGCATCGTTTGCCGTTTGTCGTTCTCCTGGGCCCCAGGGAGGTGATGGAAAAGGTGATGGCAGTGCACGCAATTTGCCGTACGTGACTTTCGTTCGCTGGGAGACGAGCATCGTCAAGTTTTGTTGGGGGGGTTGAGAGTCTTGCCTGCCCTCATTGGGCCTTCAATGGCAGCATTGGCAGGGCGGGAGCACACAGGCCGTTTCGCCGCCAATTGTACGCGCGCTGAATGGATCGTCACAGTCACAAACATCATCTCAAGTTCCGAGACACAGCCCCTTCAGTGTCCTGCAGTGATCCCTGGCAAGCACGCGCAGTGTCATGACTGGGCCAGTGGGCCTCTGTGCTGATTTCGCTCTGCCGTGCTGAAAACTCATCCCATCACCGGGCGGCAAAGCAGTGGTTCTGACTGGGTCAAAGGCTGCTGCCAGTCTCCCTCTGTGCCGTTGGATTTTGCATCTTACCCCTTCCTTGGTGATGTTGTGATTGTCCCACTGCCGAGTTATGCTGGACCTGACCAGACTTCCGCCACCCCCGCCGCCAATTCCCGTTGTGACTCTGTGATGACTGGGGTAAATTCATGCTCTGTAGCCTCCGAGATGAGAAAATGCCAGCAGGTGACCTCCCCAATCCTTCCGTTTTCATAACGAGTGGGCGGTTTACCGTTTTCACAGCTACACTATACGACATACTTCGTAAAGCTTTTTGAAAGTGCGGCTAGTGTCTGTCATTCCGTTCTCCCGCAGCCCAAAACGGAGAATGCAAAGCCGCCAAAATCAGTCATCCGCTGCCTCGTGATCTGTTTTGGAAGGAGCGTGACTGCGGCCATTTTCTGTTTGTTCTCTTCCCTTCTCAGCAGCGGCCTTTCCTCTTTATTGCTTATTTGCGGGCATCTACACAGTAAAGAGCTTGCCTGCATCCCCTTTTCCTTGATTTTTGCTTATGCCATTATGTCACAGGGCGCTCACGCGGCCATTGTTCACTTTGCCTCATGTGTTCGCAAACCGGCAAATGAGAACGCGCCATATGGACAACAATGAACGGGAACGGCGAGCAGAACATGCAAAAAAGCATGGAAAACTCGACCCGGCGACCAACAGACAGACCGTCTTTTGTGGTGGTGGTGAAAAGAGGCGTCAACTTTGACTTGGTTGTCAAGAGGGTCGGCACGATCTCGACACGCAGAACGGAGCACAGTACGCCGCAATGGCAAGAAAGTGCGGAAGGGGCCTCAGTGCGATCGGAACAGGCGAGCAAAAGGTGGCAAAGACCAGCACCAAGCAAAACGTGGCTTTTGACAGGAGGAGGGTGTGAAGACGCAGAAGCTCAGCAGCTCAGCAGGCACTAAAGCTGAAAATACGGGGAAAGTCCACCGTTTTCGGGGGATTAGCGAGAGCAGCAAGGCAAGGCACGACAAGAACAAGTAGTGTTCCTGGCAGCAGTGTCAAGAAGGTATTAGGAGCGCCTCGGCAGTCGGGCAAGTTCCGAGTATTTGCCTACCCAAGGACTCTCACTGTTAGTGGGTGTCTACCCACCTATTTGGGTGGATTCAACGAGTGTCCTGGAAATCCCGAAAGCAGACTCCGCACTCGAGGAAACCTAAGCACAAAGAAGTCATAACACAAGAGAAAGAACGAAAGACGAGAGACTAACGGTGACGAGATATGTTGTCTCGAGAGGGCCTTCCAAAACACTCCTAAAATGCGGCAACAGTTCATTTGGTCTTGGGACTTTGCTGTGGCATCATGATCAAATCTTATTTATTTTCCTCTCATCCCTCTAAACTTGGGCACAAACTATTCCTGGCGGAATGGCCGTCACCACTCAAAGCACTGTACGACGCATATCATGTGAAAGGACAGCAGAACCCTCGAGTTTCTCGACCAGCGAGTCGACTTCTTACATTTTATTTATACTAATAACGAATACGCAACCTTCTCCTGGCACTTCCCCGAGGACGCCACCGAAATGAACCCCGAGGGCAGGAAAGTAGAAGAAGGACAGGAATGACAGGCATGACAGGCAGCCCACAGCAATGACACCAACAGCCACTATTTCTACAACATAGTCCAGCTAAGTGCACTAAAGCTTAGCGGTCTTGTCCTAGCCAGATCCTTCCGTCCGCCAGAAAATGAGCCGAAAACGCACCTGCCTTCGGGAGAACATGTTCCCTGAAAAACAAGCCGGAAGGTGGAAGGAGCACACGGGCAGGTCACCTGTGTGCTGTAAATTGCCTCGTCGTCGGGACGGAAACATCGCAAACCTCTCCCATCGTCGACCTTTGGCCTTTTGGGTTGGTGCCGCGCAAGTTCGACTGTCCCGATGAAGACCGCCTCTGGACAATTACGAGGTAGCCTTGAGCATTAACCGCTCTTCAAGAGAAGCCCGGCATCCGAACTTTTCTTTGTTCTTTGTTCCGTATCGAGGACAAAGGAGGGAAAGTACGAAGGGCGACCTACGCGGGACGGAACTAGGTCCTTCTGTATTCAGTGACGGATGTGGACTCCGCAAGTGAATGCACTAACACTTTACTGACTGCCCTCGCTCTTTCTCTCGCGGGAGAACGGTTACGTGGCTCCGCATTGTCTGGGTTCGTTTTCTTCGCCTGCCCATTCTGTGGGGACAACGGACACTATGATGTACATGTATTTATCAAGAAATATCACATATTTTGTAGTAGCGACAGAAATTTACAGATAAAAATATAATGGAGAAGCCCGACCCAAATCTTCGGGATATGGCCATCCGACCGACATTGTGCCGCTGGATGCAGGTCCAGTTGCGAAAGTATCCAGTATGGCGGAAATGGGTATGAAAGACAAGATGTCTGTTACCAAAAATTTGCATCGACATGCGTCGTATTCGTCCGTTCAATTCTTCACCGTCCGGGGTGCAGCAAGACTCGTGGGGTTTTCGGCATTCAACCAGAGGCGTCTCGCTTCGGTGGCCCGGCCCCTTGGAAGCGGGCTCGAGGCCCTGTCTTTGTCTGCTGTGTCTGTCCGTCTGGACTTGGCGAGCTTGGGTCGCACTTTGCTCCACTGCGCCTGACAACCCAAAGGCCGCAAAATCCTGCCATTCTCTCTCTCAAGATGGACCATACAAGTTGGGTGTTGTCAGACTTTGGTGGCCTGGTGGCTTCTTCCGCTCGGCGCTATTGTGGTGACGCGGAGGCGGCGGCGTCGTTCCACTCTCAACACGATGTCAGAGTCTCTTTAAACGGTGCGGCAAGTGCCGTGTGGTTTGCTGACCGTGTACATGTACGGAGTAATTAATACGAAATACCTGTACAACGTTACAATGTTCGCAACAATATAGAATGCGGCGTATCGTCGAAGTTCTCTTGCAAAACCACGATCCTTTCCCAACATCTCTTCAAATGCCATCCGAGTACAGGTCTCAGTCCAGCTCGGAGACGCGCTCATCCCCCAGATGCTCCATTCCAGCCAGGGACAATCGTTTGCTCGCCTATCTACGTGTGTAAGACGAGCAACTAGCTTATCCCACTGTACAAGTCATGCAATCGATGTATGTCCCCTGATTGTCTTGGTTGTCTCGGTTGTCTTGGTTGTCTTGGTTGTCTTGCCTATCTTGCCTGTTTTTTATTATCGCGTTACCACGATCGTAGTGCGGAAAGCGGGAGGGATGACAAAAGGCAGCAAAGTGTTTGCATTTCGACGGTGCCGATCGTTGAGGTTCACCAGACATATCAATAAGACGTTCATAAACCAAGCGCCCATTCGGGTTGTAAGACGACTTACACGGAGCCTTACACTACGAGCGAGTGCCGCACGAATGCGCTGCCATTTTTGGCACTGACCACAAAGCGCCAACCGATTCGCTCGGAAAAAACGGACCGCAAAGCTCGCGGAAAAGCGCCAACTTCTAGTGGTATGTTAATGGGGGTAAATACCAGGAGGTGGATATGACAAAAAAAAATACGAAATATATATATCAAAATTATGATTTCGGCCTGTTTGAAAGTCTTGCGAGCCTGGTCCAAACAATATTGTAAAAAGACAGGCTCCTTTGTGCAAAAGAAAATTAGGATTGTATTTTTTGTTACTCCGTGCCAACTGCGGCCAAAAAGTATCATCTTACGTTTTGTACGCACATCAGCGACTGTAACATCCGACAACTGCGCCCATTCTCCGCCTTGCCCAAATTACCTTGCCTACTTTGATCTGACAAGTTCCCAGCACCACGGCGACGGTCAACTTAAATATGTCGTCTGGCTCTAGGGGAACAATAATCCTGCCTGGGCCGCCCATTCCGTATGGAGCGCAGTAAAAAAGTACAGGGCTCATTGGGCTCCAAAACAGGAATGTGCTATACTGGAAATTGACTCGTCACATTTAAAGGAAACATGGGTAACTCGTCCTCTCGTCGGCGCCTGCCTCAGCAACTTTGCACTGAAAGTTTTATGTCGCAACGACAATTCTGTCCATACTCTCCTCAATGTTTTGTCTTTTTTCCACGAGGCAAGATAAGGATGGTCCACGGCATTGCACATGCATGTCCCCAAGGCCCATGCCCCTTTCTGTGTGCATGCGCCGTATGATTTGTGCATTTTGCCAGCAGTAGTCTGGGCAGCACCGGAGGATGAACACGTCCCGCTCATGCGAACCCAGGTTGCTGGAAAGGTCTCCTGCAGCTGGATGGATAAAGTTGAGAAATAACGGCAGTGCAGGGGAGAAAAGCTTCTCTGGGCAGGATGCCCCCATTCAATACCTTCACCTCGCGCAATCAGACATGAGAATTTGCTCACGGTGGCATGCTATGCAACATCAAGAACGACATCGGAAACATACCCCACCAGCCATGTCCCACGATGCCCTCATTTCCCTACTACGTAGTAATCGTAGAGACCCAAGTCCCAGGCGGGTGGTATTTACAAATGTGTGGGGGGACAGTACTTTCGTAGCTCGGGGAAATTGCAACGGTACAATGTATTCCAAACGATATCGTGACTTTTCTGTCATGGGGTAGTCGGCTGCTTGGTCAACCGTTGTAATCCAATTTTCTTTCTTTGGGATCGTTTCGATTTCTCGGTCAATAAATTAGAAGAAAAAAGGAAATCAGAAAACGGAGGGCTCCGTTATCAAACCATGGACAACTGAAACGTCTCCCCTTTTTTGCATCTTGTGATGCGTATTGTCTCGCCACCCGAACATAGCCCTTGCTTCACTGGGAGTCGGAAAAAACGCAAAAAATGACACGTTCAGTAAGCGACAAAACAATACCAGCTCTCTGGAAAAGCAACCACATGTGTCTCTTTTCTCCTTGCCCCTTTTTCTTGTTTCCTGCACATCCTTCAGGGGAACCTCCACGGAGCAAGTCGACTCGAATGTGATTGTATGATGTATGTGACATACTCCGTGAGAGTGACAAGGGAAGCAAGACGATCGTTTTCGTGTTGCTGCCGGGCTTCCTCTCGCGTCTCGTTGGCCCACGATTTCAATGGTTCAATGGTCAGCAAGGTGCTGCCCAAGTTTTGGGTCTCGACGGGCCGCCGGGGAGCACCGTTGTCCGCCCCATAAAAAAAGAGCGGTACTTTCTCTCTTGGTAGAGCCAGCAGCGATCGGGGCATATATTGGAACCTTGGACTGGGGTACCCAGCAGCCAGGATAGGCAGTCGTGATCCGGCGTGTGCCACTTGTCAGCCAGAATAAGGGAAAGAGCAACCAAAAAAAGAAAGTAAAATGTGAGGACTCAATTCCAGGCGTTGGTCAGGTGGGCAAACAGAAACAAGGGTCACCCCTTCCTTCTCCCCAAACTGGGGGTCATCCAACCAATAGGAACGCTTTCCAAGAGACACATGGGTTGAGGCCGCTGTAAGTGGGGGGTAATATTGCCCGCGGGACCCTTTCAAGTTTCTGGTTGTTGGTTGTGTGTTTCTCCTTACCTGGCTCGCTGGGAGCCTGGGGGTTGTTGTTTGCGCCTTCCCCCTGGCACGCAAACACATCCCAAACAACGAAGACAACTGGGAACGAGAGGAAGGGGAAAGGGGTGGGGGAAGGAAAGCAGACGGTATTACGAGTGACAACGTCGTGCCTTCTTAATCCGGAGATGATACGTCGTACGTCAAAGGGGGAGAGCGCAACAGGGAAACAGAGGAAGGAAACCCCCCACGCTCAAGTGTCACGAGCGGTTGCCCATCATCACAGCCATGATTGATGATTGTCACCAACACCAACAGTTGGAAACCACCACACGGCGCCACTGTCCGCACCGTACCACTCTATTTCCAAAAGTCAGCCTTCTGTGGGGGTGGCAGGAGATGAATAGACAGGCCGTCGCGGATGTTGCGACGCGGCCGCGACTTGGCTATTGCTTGGTTGATCTCGTGCCGATACGCTCGGTAACGGTTTGGGATCGCGTTGGCGAGCACGCCTTTTGCTTGCATCGTATGAAGCAGGCACGTTTTGAGTCGCTCGCGTTCCCTGTGTCTGTTGTGCAGCTTTTTGGAGCGCTGTGCAGGCTTGACACAGCACTCCATCCATGTCCAACAGCACGCGCAGAAGGAGGCCGTTCCTTGCTTTAGTGCGATGCGATGCGGTCGCGGTGTTATGCTTCTGGGCGGAAATTTGACAAGGGCCAACCGATATGGACCTTGTCTGAGATACCGCTAAAAACGGACCTTCCGTGGAGTTTGTGGCAGCCTTCCTCTGCAACACTTGGCTCCTTGTTGGTCACGTTGGCCTACAAGTAGTTACATGTACTGTTTACCATTCCCGTTTTGAGTGGTCGAAAGGTAGAAGGAAAAGGAGGTAACGAGACAAAAGAAAGCAACTCGTCCAACAGAACCAACTGTGCCTCGCTCACTGCGACAAGGAATATCCGTATGATGATGCAGAAACAGAGCACAAGGATGACCATGAGCTGGTTTCCTTTTTCGGCAACTTGGACAGGCTCATGTGAATCGAGAGGTCTGTATTGATCTACGGGTAATAGGCCGTGCGGTTGTGCTTGGGCCTCATACAAGTACGATATATACAACTGAGGAATACAACATAATGCTCCTGTAGAGGCCACCGGCAAGGAAAGGACCCAACCGCTGGGAGACTTCCCCGCTCCCCCAATGCTGATCCTTTAATGCACTCCAGGAAGGATCAGTATTCGGAAAAGTAAGATACATTGTAAGATAAGAACGACCCTGTATGGCACTGTTGTGTTGCGGTTTTGGGAAGGTGAACAAAAGAGAGGCAACGTTGCTGGAGATGGCAAAAACACGTCGGAGGATCAAACTCTTTCCCAATGCGGAGCAGATCCCAGTGATCTTTGGGGGCCCCCAGCACCATAGCGCGCCCAGTGACTCCGTTGTTCCCTGCAATTACGGAAGACGTCCCCTGTTTCCGTGCGGAGAAGGAGGATGCGGGTGAAGAGGGCTTTTGGGGCGATGAGAGTATATATCACGTGACGCGATGCACCCGCGTTGCTTGTTAAGACACGGTCCGTCCTCACCGAGGTCAGCTGCGTGGCGTAGCTGTTTTCACATTCCATATTTCGACGCGGCAAATGCTGTTGCCTTGCCCGATGTTGGCATCGCTGTCTGCAAAAGTACGACTTTCGGAGTACATATCATGGGTGATGCTGTTATGACAACGTACATTGCACAGAGTAGATACAACTACAGAGTACAACATACATCGACGGCCCTTCCGTTGACTAGAGACGAGGCTAGTGGCATTGGCCACATGGCACCGGGGCCAGACGAAAAAGGGCGACAGCAGAAGCGCAACAGACAACGCCCATGTGGAGCCGGTTTTGATTGGAAGGCCCAAAAGTCCCAGAATACGGAGCAGACGCCCAAAGTGGAAAGTCGGGTCGGTGAAGGTGTGCAACGTTCAAAGGAAACGGGAGAACCGGTCACAAAACAAAAGAACCGTAGGGCTGGTGGCTGGTCAGCGGCGGCGGCATCCATTGTGAGGGACAGAAGAGCCAAGCGATCAAGGCGTTGGGCAGAGAGAAAGGACAGAGCAGAATGAATGGGCAATGTACTTTGTCTGTCGTCATGACGCCGTATAACGGACACGCAAGACACTCGCCACAATCATGTCCGGTGGGAGTCTGGATGCCTTTTGCTCTGATTCAGAGGCGCCGTTTTCACATGACAAAATATGCACCCCATTGTACGACCATGTTTACAAAGTAGCGTTTCTTGTCCAGCCCTAGCGAAGAACGCAGGTTTCTAGAACGCTTCGTTTAGAAGGCTCAAATTAAACGAGAGTCGAGAAACGGAGAACGAGAGTGTCCTCGTGTTAGCAGGCAGGGGGGCGGAGACTTGGCCGGCGCTTTTAGCCGAATTTACCCGGATGTCGACAAGCGATTTTCGACACGGACAATCATCGGTGAATTTGGAGATTTGAGCAACGGCCGTATTTCATTGGGGACACAGAGACTACCGAGAGAGCATAGGAAAAATACAGAGTACAAGTCGTACAGAGCACATGGCTGGAAACGAAAAAGGAAGCACACTTCAGCAACAGTCGCGATACGACAAGTTGTACACGACACATAAATGGTGACAACTCTCCTGTGACGATTTCACTTCCCACCGCGCGAGACCGCCCCGAGACTCCGCAGGGAATGAGGAGCGTCAAAGAAAGAAGGCCCGAGTCGGTGCGGAGTATGCGTGAGGGGAAAGGGCTGTGACAGAAGGGGCTGTCAGACAGCCTCGCAGTCTTCTTCAGCGAAAGGGGAAATGGCTGCATTGTCCGACGCAGTGGAGCCGACGGTGAGGTGCCGCGCAAGCGAGCACAGACTGTTACAGGCGCCTCACAAACGCTTGCAGCCCCTGCATAGTACGTCGGTTGGGAAATAGTATCTTACGTCGTAGGAAACTCTGGGGCATTGTCGGCACTATTGCATCCCCCAGACGCGGTGCCCATCGTGATGCGACCCAGTCCAGCAGCCTGCTGCATGTCAATGCACGGTCGACGGTCTGGGGTAGGGCATGGGGATTCAGAACGGGGGAGACCGGTCTGGGGAGAAAGCAGAGGGCACTCGGCGAGATAGGAGCGAGGAAGAGGCCGAGCGATTAATTTCGCACACCATCTCACGAGCGCCGACGCCAACGAGTAAAATTACAAAGACTTGTCGATAGGATGCTGGCACCTTTGTTTGGCCTTCTCACAGACACGGCGAGAGGGTGTAGAGGTCCGTCTGGCCGTTGACTCTTGCCAGACCGTGTAGGTATAGTCAACAAGAAACAATTCTCCGTGGGAGTTTCGCCCTTGTTTTCCCTTGCCAAAACGGAACAGCCGACAACGACCACGGATGACCGTCGACGCGATTGGAGACTTGCCCTCCCCCAGCCCCGGCGACTGGCTGAACGTCGCAGGCGCCGGCGGCAATGCACAAAACGGGGACGGCCAAATTGGCCCTGGAATGGCGCTTGGTCGCTTGGAGCCAGGAGCCGACATACTGCCTGCCGCAGGAGGCCTGTTGGCAAGGGAAGGGCCTAGCCTGTGAGCCTGTGCAGACCCTGCAGCCATTCTCGCTATGCATTCTGCCCTCAATGGACTCAACAATACTCCATACGGAAGTACCTCTTCTCCGAACGAGTCTCGCCACGCCAGTTTGGTCAGTGGCTCGGTGTAGTTGTCCGAGTTCCCGAGCATTGCCCCAAAAGGGTTGATTTGCTTGCCTCTTTGAGGAGAGGGTCAGGCGCATCCGGTGTGTCTGCGACTGGCCCGAGATGCCACCAATCGGCGGACTCGTCCTCTTCAACAGGTTGACGCTCTCCAGGCCCAGAACTCGCCCGCATCGGACTTTAGATCGCGGGTGTACGGGAATTTGTTGCAGCGGAGATCCAGGCTGGGTAATTTTTGTCTTTGGCTTGTGTATGGTGAGTTTTCCCTGTGTCCATGGTCGGTCCTTCGTTGTCGCATGGGACTGTTTCCTTTCTCGTACTTCCCTCTACATGGTGCAGACGAAGGCGACCAAGGCGACGACCCGGCTACAACACCAGACGAACATGGCGAGCCAAAGGACGCGAAAACATGCGCCAAATAGAGCCGGCGCGATTCAACGATCGTCCAGGGCGCTTATTCAACGTTTACCCCAGGTCGGCTATTTTCTTTGTTTTCCTGTCGGACCGCCAACCCAATTTGGTACGGGGTATTCTACACAACGCCAGACCGTCCAGCCATCGTGGACTGTGGACGATGGCCGTCCTGACTCACAAACAGGCCATTGGATGGGACATGAAGATGAAAATGGAGCAAAATGTATTCCGCGTGTCCATTTCTCCGCCTCGTTCTTTGTCCAGTTGGAGTCATGCGACGCCGTAGACGTAGACGTCGACGCCGACGCATTTCCAGAGGTTAATTTGTGCCTTTTCCTTTGCCGTCGGATTTCTCATTTTGTCGCGCCTTCCCATTTTGCACTGCTGGATGTGACCGTGTGACCGTGTGCGATTTGACGAGAAAGAACGCAACTCGTGCCTTCCTGCATATTTTGGGCAGGCTGCTGCCCGCCACGTGCGGGATGTCGCGCACGATCGTGCCTGCTGAATTGAATACTGCGTATGCATGCACATGAGGCGCATACTGCTGGCAGGCACGATGGGTCATGTTGCCAACTGCAATGAGGGTCACAATGGAGTCGACAGTAGGGCTGAACAGCCGTTGGCTTCTCACGATGGAGACGGAGTACGCATGCGACATACGACAGACCGCAATCCCAGCACATCTTTAGGTTGGGCCGCTGCCGTGCATGATCACGATGGGGTCTCTCCGCGGCCCCTCAGCCCCGCCAAATGGGCACCCACGCTTGAACCACAGTGGCATATTTTTGGTGATCATGGGACGTCTGGTTTTACGTGTTGGCATTATCGACTGCACTTTTGACGATGGCGACATATGAATGACTTTCTAGTGAATGGCGGGTTGTCTTGTTTTGTTATGATTTATGTCTGGTAAGGCTCTATTTTGGTTGAATTTTATTCAGGAATTTATTTTCATTTATTTGTCTTGACATTTTGTGAAATATTTTGAAATTATTTCGAAATAGATCGTTGTGTATTTCTTGTATTTCTGAATTTCTTTCTCTTTTTGCCACAACGACGAGGACAGACAAACATCGCCCAGCACTCAACCCGAGGCGGATATGTATTTGTCCGTCTCGAGCTCATGTCTCGCCTTGTTGTCAGTCGGTTGTCATGTTGTGTTGTCGCCAACACATCCACACCATCTTTGCCATCGTCACCTACCCCTTCTGTCGGGCCGCAAGGGCCGTGACGCGCAACGATGGCGGTTACGGCGTAAAAAAGTGACAAGATTCACGAGGGGAGAGGAGAGGGGAGACGGAAGCGAGAGGGTGTGTTGTTTGGGGCAATGTCCACAGCGGTGAGAAGGCTGTCAGGAACGCCAGTGGACCGTCGCCGTCTCTCTCGGCAGCGATGGTGTCCAGACGGCCGCCGTGGCACACCTCCTTTATGCTTCTAGAGGCCTTCGATTGGTCTTCTATCTGCGTCAGAGGGCAAGACTGGCGATTGCAAGACATGTTTCAAACGTTGGCACTCGGAGAGGAGACCCTGGGAGTGAAGGAACCGAGAGAAGGTGTGCAAGAGGAGAGAGCCCAGCGCATCAGAACACCAGAAACATCAGTATAGCAGAAACATGTCGGCACACTCTAACCGCCTCGCAAGCCGACTGCAACTGCAAACATCCATCTTGACTGTCAGTTGACAAGATGTGTTTCGGGCTGTGTCGGTTTCGGCCACGGATGTGCTGTTTTTGGATGCTTTGGGCCGTTCGTTTCTGGATACGAACCGCCGGTGAACGATTTGGGGGCCAGAGACAGCCATCACGCTGGCCATTTCGTCATACCCGAGCGTACGCGAGGACAGAAAGGACACAAAAAAGGCACAGGAGTCCTGCATGCAACGAATGGACGATGCAACAAACCATACGTCGTACAGGGCGCACACAAAATGCACGAATAAGATGCGCCAAACAAGGTCAGTCGTCCCGTTTATGCGGGGAAATGGCCGCGTAGGAAGCAGTCACGCTTTGTGGCAGCCAAGGCAGGTTTGCGGTCATCGTGGTGACGGATGGTGAGCCTGCTGCCTGTTGCTGCGCTGTCGTGTCTTGCTTTGTCCCCGCTGCTTTGCATATCGTCCCATTCGCAGCCGACGGCCAGACGATCATTGCATCTCGTGGTACGACTGAGTCGTCTGTGTGCTGTTGTTCGCGGGACAAGAAAAGAACAGACCAAGGTCGAAAAGGCGACAGTACGCCAGGCGGGACAAAAGAGATCATGTGCAGGTGCATTTATGCGGTTGGCGGATGCGATTGGACGGACATTGTGAGCTGCCTGAATTGCTCGAATCGCACGAACCGAACGGCGCAACCGATGATGTCAGCTTTGACCAAAACATGCAGTTGAGCTGATTCACGATTGCGATGATGTTTGCATGACACGACAGTCGGTGAAACCAGACTGGAAGATGGAGAACTTGTCAGGACAGAATTCGTCGTTGGAATGCAACAATGTAATAAATCAATAATTGAACGAATATATATACTGAAAATACTGAAAATACTCAAAATACTCAAAATAAAGATAAACATACCACGGGACATGTCACGCAACATTGGATGCCCCTGTTTTGACTAATGCTAGCTTGATGGAAGTAAACAATGGCTGCATTCTGTGTTAGTACGCCAGACGATGAATTTTATTTTGGACAAAGAATAATTAAATTCATTCCGCTTTGCCGTCTGTTTCTACAGCGTCCTAGCATCCTCCTCTTCTCATCAAACGGACAACTAGAAAAGGGCCGAGCTTTCCTGGGTTGCACAGCGCTGACCAGAAGGGCTGTTGGAGGGACGTAGCCATATCTTACATAGACGCCCGTGGACGTGCATGTCCTTTATGGGGATCCAATGCAACCAGCCACGACAGGCCATTGTCGTCGTCACCGGTCACGATGCTGACACAAAGAAGGAAGCAGAGACAGGGGTGCGTGAGAAAAGAGACGAAGACGAGGAGATACGAAGACGAAGGGGGCGGTGTACGGAATCATGTTCAGCCGGCAAGACGAGAAGACGAGGTCATGCAGCGGTCCTATTGTACAGATTTCACAGATGTGCAGCCCGGCAGTCACACTCGCAATCGGCAGTGATGACCCTCGACGATGCCAAATCATAAAACCATCCTACTGTACAGAATATGCCGTAGCACATCTGTCCTTGCCTTTTTGCCAGACTTATTTTTCTGCTCAGCTGAGCGTTTTGTGCAATGCAGGAGCGGCTTGTCTACCGCCTTCCATGTTCCGTGCCACGTCGGCAAAGCCTTCCCATATCCAGTCCCCTTACCTCCTTTCCTTTTAGTAGTCCGTTTTGCCATTTCCTCCGTTTTGACACATTCCGTTTTCCCGTCTTGTCGTTTCCTTATTGTCATTGCGGTGTTTGGTATCTCACCTCTCCTCAGGAAGGGATTCCCTGTCTTGAGCTCACCGGTCGCACTCTCACAGAAAACCAGAGTACTCCGTACAGAACGGAAAGGTAAGACATTTCGATGAGTAAGTCGTTACGAAGCAGTTCTCCAGTTTCTCCAGTCCCTTCACTTTTCCGCTCGCCTGTCCATCGCCGGTCCCGAACGCACGGCTTCGGGGTGGTCTCGGACCAGAGGAGGCAAAAGCAGTGTTGCATTGCGGCGAAGGTGAGAAGCGAGGCAAGACAGAGCGGCGAGTTGACAGAAGAAGAAGAGGAATCAAGAGAAAATGACCACGAGGGGACCGGCTGTGTAGCAGTTTCATTCTCGGGCAGTCTTCAAATTGGTCCTGATGAGGCATGTATTTTGTTTATGTTGAAGTCAATTGGTGCCTCCGCCTGACAAGAATGGAAAGGCTGCTGAAAATGAACGGTTGCAGAGTTACAGTGAGAGTGGACAGGATCAACAAGACTTGACCCTTGTTGTCCACGGTGGACTGAATGCCAGTGAGACACGTCGAAATCGATATCGCCACTCCCCACACGCATACAGCCACCCAGCCTCCAGCCATATTCCCCAGATTGTTTGACATACATTGTAAGGAGGCAAAGTAAGCGTGGCGAGAGTGGGCGTGCGAGTGGGTGTGGCAGGTGAGCTGTTGCAGTTTAAAATGGTTGCGATGAAATACTACGTCTCTGAACGGGGAGTGACGTGCAGAACCAATGTCTGTCTTTACTTTATTTAATTTATTTTCACGAAAAACCTATTTGGCGCTCCAGATCACCAGATCCGAAATCCTATATGCACCCTTCAACTTGTACGGAACGCTGCAATGCATCCCCGAGGCCCGGCCAGCGTCTGACCAGGCTGCAGCCTTGCCCAGATGGTCTTGTGGCAAGGTGAAGCGGCAGATGCATTGGCCACAGCCTCTGTGCTTGTCTGGCGTCCTCGGCCACACGGTCCGTCGTCCGCCCCCGTAAAGCAAAGGAGCTGTGCCGTCGAGTCGAAATTGTGTCGCCTGCTCCGTCCTTGACCAGCTGCCCTAACAGATTACGGGGTATGCCGTATAATATGCGTCGTATAACTATGTGCACGGCAATGGCAGTGCCTTAATATGAGGTCGAACGGAGAAAAGGATAGACCCACGGCCAGGGCCCACACTCATTCACAGACCCGAAAACAAGGTGTGAAGCCTCGTCTTCGGTGCTGTCCTTGTATCGTTCAGCAGTTCTTTAATCCGACAATCTGCCCAAGACGTTGCCAATCACCCGAGCAAGCTTTGACTGCAGATGAAGCACGATAGAAACAAAAGAGGGTGTGCACAGAAGAGTCAAGGCGTCAGAAATGTCAAAAATGTCAAAACGAAACGACTTTGACCGTTTTAACGCACGGACATGACCGTTGAAATGGACGGCCGTTGACAGAGCAAGGAAGGTCTAAACTTTTTGAGGGATCTATTACGAAGGGCATTCTACGAACATGAATATGTGTACCGTATGAGCACTCTGCTAGTATATATGGAGCCTGGGTGTGTGAATGAGTGCGTTGCCTGGCTCGTCACCGTCGTTCTTGGACCAAACGAGGCAAACAAGCGGTTACAGGGTCCCTAACCAGCAACAAAGCGACGCCCAAAGTGTGACGTAAGATGCCAACGTGGATGCGATTACGCACCGTCTTCACTCCCCATTTGTCTATCTGCATCACTTCGTTGCATGAAACGGGGATTTGCTGGAGCGCATAAACGATGGCCGTCTCGTGACTCTTTTTGCGAACTGGATGCGTCCGGAATAAAAAGACAGGACGAACAGATGCATATGCCAGGGCGGCGAAGGGAAGACGGATAAAGAGAGACGGAAATGACAAAAAGCAAAACAAAGCAAAACAAGAATAAGGAACAAAGCCCAAAGTCCAAAAATTACGCACAATGGAACTGCGTATATTCAGAATTCTTTTTCCCCCAGTGTCCTGCCACCGCCAGTTTTTGGAGATCACGAAACACAAAACACAAAAGCGACACGGTCTGGGCCGTCCAGCGTCGCATCAACCGCTCTTCTCGCACTTTTTGCCTCCGTTGGCAGGCCTCCATTCATCCCCTTCTTCCTTTTTCGGACGCGTACCACTGTTTTCCGTTGCCTTTTTGTCATGGCGCGGGATGCGCACCGTCCGAGCGTACGGGTTCCTTTTGGCTCGTCAGAAGCGGACGGCAGGAAGGAGAATACATAAGCTCTTCGACTGGCCGTTTTGCCCCATAATCGAGACCTGGGTGGCCCGTTTTCCTATATTTCCCCAGATTTTCTCGATGTATGGGATGCTGCTATAATACTGCAAAACCCGCTTTTGTTGACAAACGAAGGCGTTCAGAGGTTGACGGCCACGGCATGCCGCCTCATTCATTTACCAGAAGTACCAGAGAACTGGGTACGAAGAAGGGGGAAAACGGTGGACGATAATAAGAGAGGACGAGGTACATAAAATGGAAAACTTGCTTTCGATTCATTATGGCTCCGTTTTAATCGCCTCATGTCTTGACGCTACGATGCACGGCCAACTGTGGCCAAAAGACGAAAACATGATAAAATCAAAGAGCAATCCTTTTAATTCTCTTGTGAAAGCCGAAACCATACGATGCTGCCAGCGACAAAAACACAAAAGGGTGGGGAGGATGATGCCCCTTACTCGTCGTTTCTACTGTAAGCGCGCGCCCCCGGTGGACATGCAGGCGCTTATTCCGAGTGCAGCACTGAAAAAGTGTGCCACGCCCAAGTTCAGCACCTATTTACCTATTTTTAACTGCCAGACGACCGCGTAAGTACAACGTTTGCTGGTGTGATCTTCTGCTCTCTGTTTGGCGTCGATTCTTCCGTCTTGTCACGTGGTAGCTCCGTGTAAGCCAGCGTCGGGAAACGGCAAGAGCCGTCGGTGGGCGGCAGCATCCTAGCCTCCTTCCGTTTTGGTTTTCCCTCTGATATCCGTCGTGACCTCCCTCAGCCTTGTCTAGTAAAAGCACATCTTACAACGTCTTGCTTATTTAATGCGCACGACACAATACATGATACAGCCCAGTCCTCCGTTATGCGCTATATCGAATTCGATGGTCTGTCGGGAGGCCCATCCGATAGAGCGATGCGAGCATGGCCTGGCCATGATTTCGATACATTCATACTCCCACGCCCTTATTTATATCTACTATACAATTTCAGAAGACGTCACCGGCACTTGGAAGGAAAAAACGGCCAAATGAAAGCCCAATCTATGGAATTTTCCATGGAACGTAAAAAAGGTTCAAGGTAAAGGCAGGGCACCCCTCGAAAACCAAGGTCAAAAAGGCCGCATCATCACTGCTTCCTTCCACCTGCTGCCGTCTCCTGGGCGGTCCCCTCTCCTCCCACGTGGCTCCTTTAGACTTTTGTCTCCCCGAGGGAGAAGAGCACGGGGGTACCGTGCCCCAACTGCCATTTAGCCAAAGTAGTCCTTCCGGCGGGTGGCTTGTCCCATTTCTCCGGACAGTGTTGAGATGTTGGAACAGCAAAGCTTCACCTGGAGGCAAAGTGCAGAGCGGACCGTTCCCCGCGATGCTCCATGTGGCTTTTTGCCGCGTGCAATATAACATAGGGCCGAAACCACCGTTACGGGGAGATAACGGGAGTAGTATGGGGGAGATGGGAGGTGAAAATGTGACAGCAAGAATTAGATTAAAAGACGAAACGGAGACGGTGCTGTTTTGATTAATTCTGGTTAAACGTTGACATTTCAAGTTTCACTCCTACAACCTCTTCAAGTTTGTCGGGGTGATCACAGGAAGGGAGCAGATGGTCATGGACAAGCTGCGGGCAGGTCTCAAGGCACAATATGAATGCAAACGAAAGATACAGAGCATAGAATACAAATGCAGCATGCGGTAAGGATCCGTCCGATAAAGGGATGGGGGCTGTTCGAGACTGGAATGTAGTCAAACGCTGGACAGCGTTACCAATAAATGTTGTGTGTATCTGCACGGCCAAGCTGGCAACAATGCGTTGCATTGCATCTTAGCGGCCTGACCGACTGATTTGAAGTTGGATTTACGTTGACATATTCGAATAAAATATCTCTAACAGCAAGGAAAATAAAATAATAGATTTGTAAAAAAAAAAGAGAAAAAAGAAAAGAAGTAAAAAACAAAAAGAAGACGATACGGTAGGTCCTGCCTCTCCTTTGGTATTTTACCTTCAAATCCTCTCCACTGCACCTCCTCAGCATCTCCCCAATGGTATTGCCGTGCCCTCACACCCCCTGTCGTGTTTTCGCCTTGGCCGCTGAAGGTGTACTGATGCGTTGGCAGATAACGCCCCTTGTCACGCTGGCTGTAGGCGGCTACCCGCCGTCTTCCAGTCCAGATGACCATTTTGAGCGGCTGGCCACAGGCACCGTGTGTCGTAATGACCTGACCAGGCCCAGGCCAACGCAGCCACACACCACTTTCATTGCTGTCTTTCAACCTAGCCTGTTGGCTCGGATGGGCGGTGAGCAAAGAGCCAAACGAAATAGGGATGATAAACGGAATGTTTATTTTAATTATTATTATCCATTCTTGGTTATTTTACTTTATTTTTCAAAAAAGAAAAAGCGTACAAATGCTGTACTCCGAATTGTAAGGACTTGATCGTTCTTTACTGGGCCTCTGGGCGTTTTTCGCTATGCCCCATCCAGACCTGTCAGTGGACACCGACGATCAATGTCACGACGATCATTGATGCAATCTATTTTAATTCTGCGCTGCCTATGTACGTCCTATGTCTGTGGCATATCGTCTTTCAGCCTTACTCTCTTGTTCGACTAGTCCATCTGACAATGTGACCGCTGCAGTCCCCAGCACTTAAACGATAAACTTGACGAGAAGCGTCCAAGGAAAATGAAAGCTCACCTGAATTAATCCACAAATGCGAGGAGAGGACTACCGTTTGGAATTTTCATTCGACGGAAAACCAGCAGTCAACCTGCATCTCAATGTACGACGTATACAGAGCTGAGAGGCTGTGCCGCTGTGCAAATGGGCTGTGGCGACAAGCCACCCGCAGCAGGGCGCAAACAAAAGACAAATTCAAAGCGCTCGTGATTGTCGACTGCCAATTGAAATTCGCAGTTAGGCTTGGGGCCAATCCATTGGCTGTAGGGACAGGAGAGACGACATTTGTGACAGCGGATAGCTGCGCTGATGCTCGTATTGACCGCCAGATGAGGAGAGGCAGCAGCCGGCAGTTGTTTTGACGGGCTGTTGCTGACTTTTATGTGTTGGCTGTTGGCACAGACAAAACGTATCAATGTCTAATTTACCATTCATTTTTCTTGGCAACACACTTCCCTCTGCTGATGCTTACCCCCTGGCCAAATTTGTATTTCCTATGCTCACTGTTTCACAATCAAGCGATAAAATGAAAGCGAGTGATGCGTAAATTTACAGCTCCCAAACCTCCAATGGCCCTTTTCTTCTTGGCACGTTCTGATCGTATCTGCTGGGCCTGGACGTTGGTCGCAGCTGCCTCGCGTAGTGCATGCCACAGGATGGGCAATATACGCGTCTGTATCACATCGTACCCATTTCTCACTCCCTCCATTCTCTCAGGCATTCCTTCCACTGCTTTGTGTCCTCGAATGCCGCCCTAGAAGTAATAGCAATACGGAAAGTGTGGGAGTATAGTAGAGCGGCCTAAGAAGGGCTGCCTATCGGACCAAAACATTCGCTACTCTCGTGTGTGTCATTGGTGGTGCAGATAACGAAAAAAAAGGTGTGGAGGGTGTACTATCATCACAGATCGGAACAGAGAAGTCGCGGGTGGTCTTCGGATCTGCTCTTGCCAAGGCCCGGCCCGAGCTGCACCGGTGGACTGAGAAGGATGGCCGGCGGCAAGAGCGCCGACGCGGAGGCAAATCCCAAACGAGAAAGAGTGATGGCCATGGCACGCCAACTTGATATAATGACACATGGTCGTCTTTTGAATAAATATGTGTTTTAATTTTTAATTTTACCAGTCGAAAACCACCACACAGACTCTAGCCCCCGAGTCGTCCTATCTCATCCTGTCGCCGCGCCGGAGGTCTTTGCAACTTATACATAAGAACCAGTCGTTGCATAAGTAAGCCATATGTGTAATACGTCAAAGAAAACAATAGGGCAGACAAAAGACTCCATGGTGGATTGTACCGGATCTATCAAAATGCTGCCAGTCCACGCCGTTTTGGGAGTGAAAAAAAAAGAATAAAGGAATTCATACCGGAATACATAGTGCAAAAATCAATTGAAGAAGACCAAAAAGAAGAGAAAAAAAAATAGAGCATCCAGGAGACTCAAAGGCAAACGAAACGTGATAGAAACGAACCTCTCGCAACTCCGAGAATGCAATCGACATCGGGTGGACAACAAACGCAATGGTCTCACGTCTCATGTCCGGCCCAAGAAACGGAAGCTCTGGCCGATCGAGTTGGCACTGAACTTGATCCGGCCCTTGTCCGCCGCAATCTGCTGCGCTAGCTCGTGTCGCCGCTCAACTTTGATCAGGTTCGCCTTGGTCTTGTCCGTCACGCCCGTCAGGCCGAGCGTGTTACGCGGCGCCGGGCGCGTCGACACCGCGCGCGCCTTGGCCGCGTTTGTGCGCCGGGCCAGCGCCAGCGAGGCGGCCTCACTTCCGAGTCCGTCGACGTCCTCGTCTTCGTCCTCCGAGTCAAACTCCACGCCCGCCTCGATGGCCAGCTGCATTTGCTTCTCGCGCTCCGCAAGCGACGGGTAGTTGTGCAGGTTCTGCCGGAAATACCGATTCAGCGATCGGTGGCCCACGGACCGTCCTGACGGCAGGTGCAGTTCATGCTCATCATAGTACACCGCGTGGTTGTGCTTGTGCGCATGCGAGTGCCACCCATCTGCCTGGTGGTGCGACCGCGGATCGGTCTGGCTGTGGTGCGGGTGCTTGTCCAGACGCTCGTATTGGTGGATGTGGTTGTCCGCTGGCACGGCCGTCAGGTCGGCTGAGTCGAGCGACGATGCCGAGCTGTCCGTCTCCCAGCCATCATCCGCGCCATCGTCGCCCGGAATGTCACTTCCGTCGGCGGTCGTCGTCTTGGTCGCGCGCTTGGCGCCGAGCTTGGCAGCGGCATTCTTCGTCGGGCCCTTGCCATCCTCGTCATCACTGCCATCCTCCTCGTCATCGTCATCCTCCGGATCGCTGTCCGAGTACGTGCCACGGAAGTCGTAGAAATCGCCAATGTCCACCTGCTCCTCCAACGTCAGGTACGGGATGGCACAGTGGGCCTTATCACGCATGTGCGTCTGCACAGCAAAGACGTCGCCGCGCACTTTGCCGCAGGTGATGCACGCATGGTCGTCGCGGATCCGCGTCTCAAGATGCGCAAGCAGTCCCTCCAGGTCGACCAGATACTGCTTTTCGGGAATGAACATATTGTGGAAACGACCCATGTGAGCCACGTTCAGCGCAATCGTAGGCGATGCGTAGTTGCAGAACAGGCACAGCTTGAGCGAATGCGCCGGCGCCGACTGCTTAGCCGCCGGGGCAGCAGACTCCTCCTCGTCCTCGTACTCGCCGTCCGCCGCCTCTAGGTCAAGAAGGTGCTCACCCTTGTGCTGTGCCGCCACTGACAAACGCGGATTGGCAGGCCGCTTGACGGGCGAGTGGCCCTCAATTGTTGTCTTCTTGAGGCCCTCCACAACCTGTGAGAACTCCTCCTCCGCCTCCGATCCCACCGTCTCGGTCTCGGTGTCAGCCACGGCAGATTTTATCTTTTGCGTCGGCTCGCCCAGTGAGAACGTCGAGCTTATGACTGAGCTCGCATCGTCGATCGGTGCCTTGCTGGTCTTGGTGCGCTTTGTGCCCGCCTTCGCCGCCTTGGCCTTGTGCTTCTGGCTGCCGATGTGGTTCTGGTACGAGTTCTCGCTGAAGTAGGTCTTTTGGCACACGTCGCAGCTGCGCTCAAAACCGGCACGTCCGGCCTCAGCCGCCGCACCGGCCCGGTTCTGCAGCGTCTTCTCGGCAAAGAGTTCCGACGAGATCGGCGGGAGTGACACCACACGGCGCTTCAGGTTGTACCGGTGCCACTCGCTCTTCATGTGGCTCTTCTGCAGCTCGACGCTGCGGAACGCAACTTGGCACGAGTTGCAGCTGAACTGATGTGTGGCCGGCGCCGCGTCCTCCGCCGGTTTCATTACCGGCCGGTCGCCTGCTATTGTCGTCATGGTCGGTGGCTATGAGTAGTCGTTATGGCCAGTGTTTAGGTAGGGACTCGTAACCGAGGACGAGGGCTTGATCGTTGTCTCGTCAAAATTCGACAAATTCGACAGAGAAATAGTTGTCGGTGTAAACGATTTTGCCACTGATGTTAGACAGGGAAAATAAGGTAGCAAAAAAGTGGACGCTAATGGCTCTTGGGAGTCTGTTGGACGGCCGCCGGACGTATTATTGAGCCCGGTGATGACTGGGAGATTGATGACACCGAGAAAGTCTGACTCAATGCTGCTGAAGGCAAAAACAGAATCGTCTCGATGGAGGCTCTGGTTGATACGGTGGTGGACGAGTGGGAGCGGCGAGCCCCGCGATGATGAAATGCGTCGAGGGTCGTTGTCGTGGGTGGTCGTTGAAACGAAGTGAGCTTTGCAGGGGGGAGAGGAGCGTGGAAGAAAACGTGGTAAAAAGGAAGAATTAACGCAAAGGAAATTTAACGACGTGAAGAAAGGCTGTGACAACAAAGCCAAAAAAAGTGGAAGTGAGGGGAGGAAGGCACGACGTCAGAGAAGTTTTGGCAGGAGCAGATTGACAAAAAATTGAGTGGGACGGAAAAAGTCCGTCATGCAGGATTTCTTTTTCGGGCGATTTTAGTGGGTGGGAAGGCTTCTAGAAGGTGGGGCCCTTTGGGGTCTTAGGGCCGTCTGGGCTGCGATCGGTGGTCGCGATTGCCTTCGATGTGTTTGGCAATGCCGGAACGCTGTAACATGTGCAGGACATTGACCAGAATAGGAAGTAGGTAAAGTGAGCAGTATGTCGTACACCAGCCTCCTTTTTCGCGGTTCCTTCCTGACAAAAGTTTGGACAGAAAGAGGAAGGTTCATCCCACACGCTTTCCGTGGCTGCTATCTCAACATGACGGCCAATCGGATTTCCAGATTTGATGATCTCATAGACGAACAGAGACGGAAGGTGCGGCTTTGCTGTGGCAGATGGCCACGACCTGTTGAGAAGGTGCAACCCTTTCGCACAAACAAATCCCATAGAATCATAAACACTGGCGCAGAATAACTGCTTAGATGCGCCTTCCACCTTCCGCGCCCGTCAAACAAGCAGGCGCAAACGCACCTGCCTGTACGGAGCATTTCGACAGAAAGTCTCGCGTGCCTGCCCAACTTAGGTCATAATTCGCCTCTTGGGGCGGCTTAAACGCTGAATGGTCCGTGCATCGTCGCTGCCGCCCATGCTGCGTCCAGGGCGCGCTACTTCACTTTAGGGCATTCTAGCGCCCCAAATTTCCTCTTTCCAAAGTCTCCGCAGCCCATACAGCCCAGGACCACGGCAGGCACCCCAGCCCGTCTCTCCTTCCCCCGTTTGCCCCAAGGCTGACGATACGTCGTCTCTTTCGTCCATCTCAACTTTCCGTCATCAAACGACAATCAACGGCCTCGCTTTCGCACCATCTGGTATCCATCACGCCGCACTCTCTTCCGCAACCCGCGACTTGTGTCTCGGCAGGCCGCGTCCCCTTCGTTCCATCCGGCACTCTCGTCGGTCCCAGCATCGACTCAGCCTTGAACGTGGAGGGCTTTCAACGACCGTCACAACGACAGTTGCCTATCTGGCGACCGGACTGCGACTACCGCTCGACCTGTAAACCGACCCGTATCTCAACGGCCTACGGCGACCACGTACCGCGTTACCCTTGCCCACCCCGAACTCTGCAGTCGCCTCCTCGACATGAATCGGCCCTTCCGCCTCACCAGCGACTGACCTTTGAACGGACGCCATGACGACCGAGACACAACGGCCACCCGCGAGGAGCGGCGCAAGTGTCAGTGGTGGCAATGGTAGTGGCAGTGGAAGTGTCCTGCTTGCCGGTCTGTGGGAGGAGGCGCCGTTCGCGAGGCTGCCCTGGGACGCGCCGGCCGAGCTGCGCGAACTGGTCGACGAGGTCGAGAACCCGCGCCGTGTTTATGCCGTCCACAAGGCCAGCCGCCGACACAACTTCCAGCTCCTCATCCAGTTGTATGTTTGCCGCACTCACCAACGCCACCGTGCTGATGTTCTGTTCGCTAACCACGCCCGCCCCAGGTACATTGTGCAGCTCCGTGATGGCTGTGGCACGGCCACGTGTGGCAACGCGACCTGCCTCTCCTTTCGCAAACGACTCGCCGGCAAGGCCCCCCTCCGTCGATACAACACAACGAGCGCACGCACGCTGGCGATCCACCTTGCCACCCAGGACAACCCGGAGGCTGGCCTCTGCCCAACTCTGAAGCTGCCCCAGTCACCACCGGACGCGTTGAACTCGGTCATCTTCACACCAAAGCATGCGCCCATGCATGGTCTTGCTAATACAGGGAGCGTTAAGCCGAATCCTAGCGCACTCCGTTCCCGGGCATCAAATGACGAGGTCTCGAAGGGATCCAATGGCGTAAAGAGCGTACTTGGCGCAAAACGGAGTCCTTCCGAGGCAGACAAGGCAACAGGGAGAAAGACGGGCAAGACGCCATCACCACCGCCAATAGCATACCCTGCACCTCGACACGCCAACTCTGACAAAAACGAGGAGCATGACAAGGACGAGCTGTACTTTACAATCACGGAGAAGCCCGTGAGCAAGGACTACCGGAGTTTTGCCGCCAACATGTTCGGCACGGTGGCCTTCAAAATGCTGGAATGGTTGACGCCTGCGAGTGTCGAAACCATGACCGACGCAGCAGATGTGCTGCAAGGCGGGCTTCAACCAAGTGCAAGAAAGGTGTCCAAGCCCTCTTCTGGTAAGGCTACACCGGACCAGCCTCTGGGCCAGTCTCCGGCACCGACCCCCGACGTACCGTCAGGTGAGATGGAAAGCAAAGACGGCAGCACGGCAACGACTGGACGTGTCGAACCGAGCGATCGTGGCGGTAGCCCAGCGGAAACGCAAAAGGACCAGCCGGTCGCAAGCATTTCTCAGCGTGCACCCTCACCTCCAAATGGTCACGCGAGCACCAACGGAAACGGCAATGCGGTGCGGAATGCCAGCGCCCGCATGCGAGCCCCGACATCCACACGTCAACAACAGCGGAAGCTGTCGGTGGACCCGTTTGCCGCCGACGCCGACGACATCCCGCCGGTCCTCTCGCCCCTCTTGTCAGGCGTTCAGGGCGATCTCAATCCCATAGCCCCCTCGACAAGATCGCTGAAGAGCACGGCGCCCACCATTGCACGCCCCATCTCGCAGCTGTCCAGCGCTGGTTTCTTTGACAGCGTCCCTTTGGAAAAGATGCCGCCGCTCAACCTCAAAGGATCGTTTGAGGCCTCGCAGAAATCGGCACGGACGCAGGCCGACATTTTGATCCACAGCGGAAGCGACACCAGCCTTCCGCAGTCACGATCGTCCTCCTCCCGCTCCCGCTCCTCGGACCGCTCTTCTTCCAACCAGTCCTCTGCTGCCAACGACCTCGATGGTGCGGGGGCCGACAGTGCTGAAGACGCCGCTCTGGACATTCTGCTCCCGCAAACACTGACGCGGCTGAACGCCGACGTCGTGGAGTTTGTGTGCGACGTGCTGCAAGACGACTGCACCCGCGAGGTGCACATGCTTGAGCCGCCTGTCGTCAAGCAGTTTCACAAACAGACCCGGGGCAGCCGCTCGCCGCCCCTCCGACGGAAGCCAAAGCCGCAGGGCAGGCAACAGGACGTCCATCTCGCCGAGGATTGGCGCCTGTTTGTCGAGCAGAGCCTGTTTTACGTCCTCAGCGACCCGAGGGCCCTCATCTCCTCGTTTACAAAGCAGGGCCAGCTCTATGATACGCATACCCTTTGGTACTGCATGCTCCGCCTCACCCGTGTCGCGCCGAGCCTTGTCTTGCACAGCCTGTGGGTGGCCGCCAAGGCCCTGCTTGTACCCACCAAGACGCTCCTGGCACAACGGCTGCCCGAGGCACGTCTCGCGCCGCACAAGCAGCAGAGCTTGCTGACCGACGCGGAGGCGGGGATGCTGATGGCGATTTGCCTGCATGCTCTGGTTGCCGTTGCGCCTGTTGTCAAGAATGAGTCGCAGCTCTACGACATGTCTCGCATTCGCTCCCAAGGCCTGAGCCTCGCCGGCAGTGGCCTGGTCGTGCGACAGCCGGCGGAGCTCTGCCTTCAGTACGACGATGCCTTCTCCAACGACCTTGCCCTGCGCTTGGCCCGGGTCTTGTTTTCGGCCATCGCGGCACAGCGCACCTTTAACGGCAGCTCTGGCTCTGACGGCGCCCTTGCCGGCACCATTGCCGGCCAAGGCCGCAGGGGCAGCCGGCCGGCCGAGGGCACCATGGACATTCTCGCGCCGCTGTTTTCGCAACTGGACTTTCTCAATATGGACGCGGCCTATATTCTCAACTTCTCTTTCCCCGATCGGACACTCCACGAAACCCGCGTGCCGACTCTGCTCCTTGACTGGGCCCGCGCCGTCATGCTCAGCGAATGGACCGGCTCGCCAGCCGTGCCCGGCGATGGCCACTTTGGCGGCGCCCTCGCCCTCATCGCGGCCATCTACGAGAAGCGACAGGCTCTTTTGGTCGGCGACGTGCAGTTCCGGACGGAGTACTTTGCGGAGCGCCTCGACGAGATGGAAATGCCGGTAGCATGGTTGTCGTTCACGTCCACGCGGAAGCATCGCCACCTGCTCGACTTGCCATTCATCTTCAGTCCGACGTCGCTTGTCTCGTATTTCCGGGCCATTAACTTCTCGCGCATGAACCGCTCGTTTGAAGAGTCGAGCTCCCTCCAGAGCCGGATGAATGCCATTATTTCGCCGGGGAGCTTGATTATCAACCCGCACCACAAAAAGGTGCTGCAAGACCTACTCAAGATGGCATCGACAAAGTACCTTGTTCTCGACATCAGCCGCAGCTCGATCCTCTCCGACGCCTTTGACCAGTTGTGGCGCCGTGAACAGCGCGAGCTGCTGCGGCCGCTCAAGGTCCGCCTCGGCGAGAACAGCGGCGAAGAGGGCATCGACTCCGGCGGCGTTCAATACGAATTTTTCCGGCTGGCCCTGACGGAGGCCCTGGACCCCAACTACGGCGCATTCACAGTCGACAGCCGCACACACATGACCTGGTTCAACCCGACGACGCTGGAGGCCGACTGGAAATTCGAGCTGATTGGTCTGCTGGTGTCCCTCGCCTTGTTCAATGGCATATCGCTGCCCGTGACCTTTCCCAAGGCGCTCTACCGCAAGCTGCTCGGCGAGCCCGTGGACGAGCTGCACCACATTGCCGACGGCTGGCCCGACCTGGCCAGTGGCTTGACCGCGTTGCTGGAGTGGAACGAGCAGGATGGTGCGGTGGAGGACGTCTTTGTTCGGACGTACGAGTTTTCCGTCGACTTGTTTGGCCAGCCCATCTCCCGCGTCATGGGGGACGACTGTGCGCCGTGGCCGAAGATCCGGGAGAATGTCCTGCATGACATTGAGGCGCGGGCCACAACACCAATAGGCATGTCCGATACAACTACTGCTGCTGCCACCCATGTCGCTGCCGCTCGATCCGAACCAGCAGAGGATCCCTCCGCTCCCAACGCATCGCCGCTGGCCGCTGGCAATCCTGGCGACGACGCCCCCATGGTGACGGGCGAGAACCGCAACGCCTACGTCACGGACTACATCCGCTACCTGACGGACGTGTCGGTGCGCGCACAGTACGAGGCGTTCTCGCGCGGCTTCCGCAAGTGCCTGCACCCCAAGTCGCTGACGCTGCTGACACCGGCACTGCTGCAGTCGCTGCTGGAGGGCGAGCAGACCATTGACATGGACGAGCTGCGGCAGCACACGCGGTACGTGGGCTGGGACACGGGCCATGCGACGGTGAGCGACTTCTGGTCGATTGTGTCGGCGTACGACGAGCCGATGAAGCGCAAGCTGCTCGAGTTTGTGACAGCGAGCGACCGCATGCCGGTGGGCGGCGCCAAGACGATGCAGTTTGTGCTGCAGCGGAACGGCGAGGAGGAAGCTGTGGGGGGCCATCTCCCGACGGCATACACGTGCTACGGCACGCTGCTGCTGCCCGAGTA
Organism: Sporothrix schenckii 1099-18; assembly: GCF_000961545.1. Lineage (NCBI taxonomy): Eukaryota > Fungi > Ascomycota > Sordariomycetes > Ophiostomatales > Ophiostomataceae > Sporothrix > Sporothrix schenckii. Next base: position 3,307,067 of record NW_015971150.1, read on the forward strand.
TCCCAATCGCGAGGTGCTCCAAGAGCGGCTGGCGATGGCGCTGGAGAATGCCAAGGGATTTGGATTCTCGTAGACGGGCCAAGAGGAAGAGTTGCGGAAACAAAAGAGCTGGGAAACAAAAAGAGTACGATAGACAGGCTGGGCAGACATTGCTTTCTAGCGAGCGTTTTTCGGGATGCGGCTGCCAAGGTTCATGGTTGCCGAATTTTATGCCTACAATATAGTGTCGTTGTTGGGATACTCATTTTGACTTGTAAAGCACACGAAGACATCCCATTCCAAAAGCATACAATCAAGCCCAAATAGGGCACATGCGGAGTTGCTTATGAGAGTCATTTATACGCATGCAGTTTTGCTTTTGAGAGTCATTTATATTTAAAACCATATGTATTTTCCAAACGTTTCCTTGCCCAGTCCCAGTCACAGAACACAGGGGTATACAGTCGTGCAATGGGCGTCGTTTGAACCCCGTCGCCGTACTTGCTTTTTATTCTATACATGCTCCATAAGTTTTTTGATTCCTTTATTCTTTTTCATTTTTCATTTTTTTTTATATTGCCGTTCAATCACCTTTGGGCCTCCCCCGCCCTCTAAAAGTCGTCCTCGCCCGAGCCGCTGATGATGACGTTGTTCACCTTGAGCACCATCCGGCACAGCTGGGTGGCCAGCATCAGCTGCTGCTTCTTGCCAATGAGCGGGTCGATCACAAAGGCCTCCTTCATGTCGTTGGAGCCGAGGCCCATGCAGTCGACGCCCAGGCGGCCGCGGGCGGCGCCGCCCTGTGCCTTGATCTGCTGGCTCTTGACCTCGGCCAGGGTGGCAATGGGGTTGAGGCCCGAGTTCTCGGCCAGGGCCATGGGGATGGCGTCGAGGGCCTCGGCAAACGCGCGCATGGCGTACTGCTCGAGGCCGGGGGTCTGGACGGCAGCGTCCTCGACGGCGAGCGAGCAGGCAATCTCGGCGGAGCCGCCGCCGTAGACGACGCGGTTGTCGCGGACGAGGTTGCGGACGACGCACAGGGCGTCGTGCAGGGAGCGCTTGGCCTCGTCGATGATCATCTTGTTGCTGCCGCGGACAAAGACGGTGACGGCGCGGGTGTTGGCGCACTCCTCGATGACGAGCATCTTCTCGCGGGTGGTGCCAAAGGTCATCTCGCGGACGACGCCGGCGGTGCCGAGCTTCTCGGCCGTCAGGTCTTCGAAGCGCGGCACGATGCGGCCGTTGGTGGCAATGGCAATCAGCTCAATCTCCGGGCCGCCGACCCAGCGCACGGCGGGCAGCTGGTTCTGCAGCAGCAGGTGGTTGGCCTCGTCGTCGAAGCCCCACTGGCAAATGACCAGGTTGGCGCCGGTGTCCTTGATCTGCTGGATCATCTCGACAAACTTCTCGTGCTCGTAGTTTTGCAGCTTGCGGAACTCCTCGACGGACGTGATGTCGAGCTTGTGCTTCGTCTTGGGCTTGGGCGGCTCAAAGGCGCACGTCAGGATGGCCATCTTGGCGTCGCGGACCTCCGCGGGCATCTGCGGGTGGGAGAAGTCCTTGTCGATGATGACGCCCTTGACGAGCAGCGAGTCCTCGAGGGCGCCGCCGACCTTGCCGTCGACCTTGATGAGCTCAAAGTCGACGTCCTTGCGCTCGAGGTCCGCGACCGACATGACGGCGTCGACGGCAATCTTGGCAAACTGGTCGTGCGCCTTGGAGACAATCTTGGAGCCCAGACTGGTGCGGGCGACCTTGGTGAGGTTGGTGACGTCGCCGGGGCTGAAGGGCAGCACGTCGGCGATCTTGTCGAGCTCGGCCACGGCAATGTCGCACGCCTGGTCGTAGCCGTCGGCGATGCGGATCGGGTGGATGCCCTTGTCGATCAGCTCGGCCGCCTGCTCGAGCAGAGCGCCGGCCAGGACAACGACGCCGGTTGTGCCGTCGCCAATCTCGTCGTCCTGGGACTTGGAGAGCTCGACCAGCAGCTTGGCCACGTGGTTTGTCACCTCCATCTGCTGCAGGATCGTGGCGCCGTCGTTGGTGACGGTGATGTCGCCGTCGGGCGAGATGAGGATCTTGTCGAGGCCGCGCGGGCCGAGCGACGACTTGACGATGTTGGCGACTGTCCGCGCGGCGAGGATGTGGGATTTGACGGCCTCGTTGCCAAACTGCCGCCGCTTCTTTCCTTGGCTGCGGAGGGGGGTTAGCGGCGGTCTGGTATCTGGAAGACGCCAGGCGGACGGACGAGCTGTGCTGTCCAAACTTACTCTCTGACCACGATAAACGGCCGGCCCTGTTCATCCTGAATCACCGACGCTGTGGCGTGTTAGTAGGCTTGCGAGCTTCCACAAAGGCAGCTGGGCCGGTCTGGGGTACTTTGCATACCGTTGGAGAGGTCGAGATCTGTGTTGTGGGCGAGACGTTAGCTTGCTGACCAAAAGGCTGAAATAGGGGCCAAAGGGGCGCGGGGATGTTTGCAACGCACTCATCGCCATGTTGGAGGAGTTGCCGTCTCTGCGAGACCAAGCGACTGTAGCGGAGGGTGCGTGTTTCGGTGTCTGTGTCGGAATGCGTGTCTCGCCGGTCGTGGGTGTGGTTGTGGTGGAATGGGGGAGGTCCAAAAGGCGGTTTTGTTTGGTGGTACAGCTTTTGCTGCAGTCGATGCTCTTCTAGGCAGTTCCAAAGCGGATCGCGGCCGCTGAATTTTGATTTTGTGTCCTGCCTGCTACTTTTGCCCCTCGTTGCTTCCCTGTGGCCTGGCTGCTGGCCACCGCCCCTTGTTCCTGCCGTTGGCAGTAGGCGTCACGTGCGCTCACTTATCGGGCCTGCGGGAAAGATACGTCGAGGTCGGTCCATCGTTCCTTCTTTTCCCCTGCAGCACCTTCCGCGCAAACCCCAGCACGGCCCCACAGCACGCACGTAGCGCCTTCCGCCATTGGGGCAAAGCTAGGCTATCAACAGCCTATGGGCATTGTGTGCTGTTTCCATTGTTTCGGGGAAAGAGCGACAGACAGCTCAGGTGAGCAAAGCAAAACATCGACGTCGCACCAACCAAATTCCTGTCGTCTCGAGACATCGACCGGACCATCCGACGCAGCCCACGGCCACCCGACGACCCATACGCGCTCTCGTGCGCATCTCTGCTGACGAGCGACGACTGCTGCAGCTGGTAGACTCAGTCTTTCCTGCCGCCGGTTCCGAATACGGCGCACCCACGGCGCTATATCCGGCGCAAATCGTTGAACATATTCGCTTTGCATCACGACATCAACAGAATCGACATTCCTCGACATTCCTCGACACTCGCCCGGTGTTTGTCCCGCGACCGACACCCAGTCCCTCGTCGACCGCCACACGGTGATGGAGTCCAGCCGTCCACTGGCCTGGCTCATCTCTTCATCCATCCGCTGCTCACCGGCTAGCTAGCGAGTTGTCCTCGTCTTCGCCCTCCGCGTCCTTCCCGCCCTCAGTCCACAGTCGGCGGGGTGGCCGTGCCCAGGGCCCGTCCCGGCAAACGGACGGCGACATGGAAGTAGGCGACTATGAGACCAACACGTTGGCGGTCAACAACATCGCTTCCATTGCCTTCCGTGTCTACCGCCCCGTCGCTGCGGCCTCGGCGTCTGCGGCGCTCTTTACCTTTTCGCCCTCGGACGTCGAAAAGGCCCTGCGCCACGATGGCCATCTCGTCTTTGCCGACTCGCGCCGCCAAGGCATTTGGTGCTTCCGGCTTCTGCGCAAGGACGGCTCGCCCATTGGCTCGCCCACCAAGTCCGAGCTCGGCACGACCATCGACGTCGGCCCGTACAAGCTCACAACCGTCTCCGACGGCACCTTTGACCCCGGCAGCCTGGTTCTGGGCAAGCCGGCAGCGAGCACCAGCGCCAACCCCGTGAACACGCCCAGCAGCTCGGCATCGTCGTCAGCCACATCCATCGCGCTGCACACCTCCTTTGGCCTGTCTGGGCTGCCTGGCGTGGTCGATGCACCGGCGTCACAGGCACAGGGGACGGCCGGGAGCAATGGAGGCGCTGACCGTGACGGGACGCCAAACGGCGGCACGGCACACGTGGCACACGCGGCACACGCGGCACAGGGGACGCAAGGAACGCAAGGCGGCTCGCAGACACAAGCACAGGCGTCCGATCCACGATCTGCTTTCCCCGCCGTGCCGACCAAGGTGGTCTACAACTTCTTCATGTCCGCCGTCCTGGCCAGCCTGTCGACCGCGTACTGCTCAAACGCCAAGGCCATTGCCCTCAACAACCGCACCTTTTTGCTGCCGCCGCTCGACCCGCTGTGGGACGGCCGGGAGAGCAGCCGCACCGACAGCCGCTCGCTCGTCGCCACGCTGCGCATTACTCTGACGACCGCCGGCGCCTTGCTGGTCAGCTTGTCGCATTCGCTGTTGCGCGGTATGGGCTGCTCCGAGTGGGAGTGCTACGCCGGCGTGCCGCCGCCCGGCTCCGCTGTTCTGACCGCGCCTTGGGGCAAGTTTGCCACCGTACAGGACGCCTACCCGCCCGTCATGTCCGCCGACGACAGCCGCTATGCCGTGGCCCGGTTACAACGCAACGGCGTACCCTTGCCGGCCGTGCCCCATGTCTGGAAGAGCTTCGCCGCCAAGATGCTGGAGATGCGCGGCACGTCGGCGTCTGTTCTGCAGGACTCGACGTGGCTGCAGCTCGAGTTTGTGCTCGACGACAAGACGCCCAATGGCAATGACAGCGACAACAGCGGCGGCAACTCGGTCGTCATCCTGTGGCCCTCCGTCCTCTGCTTCTGGTGTCTGGAGGACGCACTGGTCACGGTTGCGCCCTTCCAGCGGCTCGACCCGCTCGCCGAGCTGCGTGAGGCGTATTTGGAAGAGCTGCGGGCGGAAGAAGCCGCCTTGCGGTCCAAGGAGGCCGCCAAGGAAGAGGATGTCGCCCCCGAGGACGTTGTCATGGAAGACGTGCAAACCGTCTCGAGCATCGGCAAAGGGACACAGTCCGACGGCCCTTCGCCTGTTGGCTTGCGGCACAACCTAGTCGGGCCAGGAGGGCCAGGAGGGCCAGGAGGAGCAGGCGGAGCAGGAGGGGCAGGAGGAGCAGGAGCCACGTCCGCAACATCCGCAACGTCCGCTGCCGGCGCCATCTACCCAACACCGCCCGATGGTATTCTCAGTCTGGTTGGTGCGACACCGACGTTTGATGGCGCGACGTCGAGTCCCGGGAACGCCATGGGACCCAGCGCGGGTCCCGCGGACCTTGATGCTATCCCGGCCGAACGGCCGAGTGGCGCCGAGGAAGGCTTTGGCGACTGGCCGAGCATTGGCGCCCAGCAGAACGACCAGGACCAAGACCAAGCCTTTATGGGCGAGCCCGACAACTTGCTGGGCGGCGACCTTGGCGCGGACATGTTCGGCGACGATATTACGGACGCTGATTTTAACTTTTTCGACGACACGAAGCAAGCGGATGCTGCCACGGCCGCCAGCGCCACGGGAGCAGCCGGTCCATCTGCTCTCGCCCCGGACAAGATGGACGTAGACGTCAGCAGTCGACCAAGCGAAATGCCGGCAGACGACACACTGCCAGATGCCCATGCGCAGCCCATGTCGCAAGCGGACTCAAATATACAGTCAGAATCACAACCGCAACCGCAGCCACAAAATCAAAATCAAAATCAAAACCAAAACACACCTTCCATGCCCCCTCCTCCACCACCGGTACAGCAACCACCATCCGACCGTAAATCAAACGAGACAGTCGGCGAGTCATCCAACAAGACGCCCGGGTCGCCCGTCTTTGCAAAGCCAGAGCTGCGGCACGCACGGAGCAATCTCAGCGACGCCAGGAAAGGCAGCGGCAAACGATCGCCGAGCCCGTTCAATGCCGTGACGGTCTTCAAGCGCGTCCGCGCCATTGCCGAGGCGAACAAGGCGCTCCCCGTCGGTGCATTACGGCAACCTCGCCCCCAACAACCCGGCAAGCTATTTGAAGGCCTCAAGTTCACCGAGTTTATGATCCAGAACAGCAAAAAGTACGAGCTGAACGGCAAGTTCGGCTTCAGCTGGCCCCATCCGGAAGCCGACATGCTGTCCGACCTGTCCTCGGCAACGTCGCCGACCGCCTTTCGTCGGCCGCTCAAGAAACGCCCGGGCCTGTCGGATGCGTCTCCGCAGTTTGCGTCCCTCATCTCCAGCATCACGCGCGGCCTCAAGTCGAGCTCGCTGCACGCCGCGCCCAGCCCGCGTCTTCTCGAAGACCTCGAAGACGGCGGCGACACATCCTCCAACGCGTCGAGCACGAGCTCGTCGTCCGACGACTCAGACGACGACGAAGCGCCCCTGGCGGTCACCGCCGTACACAGGAAGATGCGTGCGCGCGCCATGGCCGAGCTGATTCCGTCACCCGAGGCCGCCACAGAGCTGTCCCGCGCCTACAGCGAAGGCGTCTGGGACTTTCCCATTGCCCGGTTCTTTGCCGAGCCGCTGCCACAGCCGACGGAGCTGAACTACGCAGACGACGACATTGCCGACGTGGCGCAGATCCTGACCCAGCAAATCACGCGCGCGACCATCCGATCCGTCTTTGACGAGGACGACGGCCAGAACCTGCAAAAGTCCAAGCTGCGCCAGACCCTTCTGCAGCGTGTCCGCTACTCGGTCGCGACCCTCGAGGACTCGCTGCCGGCCTCGCTGGACGGCGCATCCCGCTGTGCGCTCAAGCCGTACCTCGACGTCCAAGATGCCCTGCAGCTGGCGCCACCCGGTCGGCTACATCCCCGCGCGCCGCCCGGGTCCGAGCAGCGCATCCCAAACCTCTTTCCGGCGCCCACGCCGCTTGTTGGCATCCGGCGCAACGAGTCGACGCTGTCCATCAAGCCGACCGGCATCGAGTTCTGGGAGGTGCTGGGCCTGGAGCCGCTGCACGGGCCAAAGGACATCCGCGCCGTCTGTGCCTACCCCAACTACCAGGGCCTGTCCAGCGACGTCGCCCGTTTTCTGGATCGCATGCGGATCGTCTACGAATCCCTGCGGCTGGGCGCCCACGAGCCGCTGTCGTTCAAGGCCAGCGTTGTCGACGGCATGGTCGCCTTCAACAGCAGCCTCTCCTCGTCGTCGCCCCTGTCCCAGTCCACGCCCGGCGCCGAGTTTTCGGGCGTCGACCAGGTGCACAAGCTGGCACAAGCCCTGGCGGCCGAGGACTCGCCCGGCAAGAGCTTGGTGGTCTACTTTGTGTACTGCCCGGAGATCACGACGGCGATTGTCGATGCCTGCCTGGCCTTCCAGCGGCTGTCGCAGCTCTACGACATTGCGGTGACGAGCCGCAGCTCCGAGCCCAACGACCTCGTTCTGCAGCTCATCCCCGCCGACTTTTTGTCCTCGCCGACGTCCCTCGCCGTGCCTACGCCGACCGATCTGCTGCGCCTCTCTCTCGAGGTGTACGACCGCTGTGCTAGCCTACGTGGGCCTAAGCCGGCGCCGGCGTTCCTGCTCGAGCAGCCGCCTGCGCGCAACCTCGACCTAAAACTGTCGTCGACGCCGCTCGTAGATGTGCAGCGGGAGAACTCGTGCATCCACGTGGCCTACGCCGCGAGCGCCGACGAGCGCTGGATCACGGCCGCGTGGACCGACAACAGCGGGTGGCGACAATTCAGCTCGGCCTACTGGATCGGGCGCAAAGACGCACGCGACGCCGCAAACTCGTTTGACGCCGTTGCGCGCGAGATCTGGACCAACACGTGCGCCATTGTCTCCAATCTCAAGGTGCACTGGCGGGCCATTGTTGCCAAGTGCGGCCACATGGATCCCGACGAGATCAGCATCTGGTCCGAGCTGGCCAAGGCGGAGACGCGTGCATCCATCAGTCTGACGCTGGTGTCTGCCGATACCCAGCCGACGCTGGAGCTGCTTCCGCCGATTGCCACGGTGGTTCCAACGGTGCTGTCGCAGCTGTCGGTCCAAACTCTTGCGCAGACACCGCAAGCGTCGGTGTTCTCGCCAGAGCAGAGCGGGAACCCTGTGACGCCGGCCGGCGGCAGCTTTGCAAACAACCCCACGACGCCGGCGGCCGGTACACCCGCCGGCGGCGGTCCCACGCCGGCCACGCCGGGCGGCGGCCAGCTCGGGAAGGCCGGTGTCGCGGCCCCGAACAGCCCGGCGATTCCCAATACGCCGTCTGGCGCCGGTGCAAGTGCCAACGCAACGGCCACAACAGCCGCCGTCGCCAATGCCAATGCCAATGCGAATGCCATTGCGAATGCCAACGCCAGCAGCAACGCCAACAACGATGCCAGTGCCAAGCTGGCCGCTGCCGGCGCCGACCCCAACACCGTCGTTGACATTGAGGGAAATGTCGTCCTTGTCGACGTGACCGACAATACCTGGATCGCCGTGGCTGCGCACCGCCTGAACACGGCCTCCACCTGGGTCGACCTGCAGCCGGCGCTTGTCAGCGGCTATCTCATCAAGCGCGGCGGCATCGGTCGCGACGACGCGCCCGTTGTCCTCGAGGTCAACATTGTCCACGTCGACCCCAAGCACCGCGTCAGCGACGCCCTCGCCCGCGACATCCTCACCTCGTACCGGGCGCTGGGCACCCTGGCACGCGTTCGGGGCATCCTCGACAGCGAGCGCGACGCGCGGCCGTGGCACATTGCCGCCGCCGAGCGGGCCGCGCGGGCGCTCTGTCGATGGATGTAGGATATTTACGCATTGTTTTGCATTATTTGCATTTTTGTATGTATGTGTTATCGAGAACTCGCATAGTACAGTATTTGCTCGGTCATTGTTCCAAGCGCCTTTGTTTCAGTTGCAATCATAGGTTTGGGCGTCTTGTTTGCAAGGATATACTTGTCTTTATTTTGTTTCATTTCGTTTGCAGCATATTCATTCTTGGCGCTTGGGTGATGTTTTACGGTGTATTTTGTCGTATGGAGACATTTCATGTTGAATGTGTTTTACTCTGTAGGTCGTGACCATGGAAAGCCGTCTATGGTGAATCGAGGCAAGACAAAAAATAAAAAATAAAACGAAGCAACGCAAAAGCCGTCCTCTCCCAAAAATCCCACAAACCATTCCCTGACGCCTCTTGACGCCCTCAAGACCTGTCGTCTCACTCGTCTCCGTCAACCACCTACTGGTTGAAGAAGTTGGGGAAGAGGTACTCGACACGCTTGACGGCCTCCGGGTTGCGGCCGGCAGGCTTGGTCATGAACTGCACGGCCATGACGGCGGAGCCCTCGTGGTGCTTGGCCAGGACAAGATCCTTGTGCTCGGGGCGCGCCAGCTCGTCCAGCACGGCGCCCACGAGGTGCTTGGCGTTGGCGCTGTTGGCCTCCATGTACTTGAGCACCATGCTGACGCCGACGTCCTCGCTGTCGTCGCCGACGCGCCAGCAGTCGTAGTCGGTGGACATGCAGATCATCTGGTACGCCAGCTCGGCCTCCCGCGCCAGCTTGGCCTCGGGCAGCGCCGACATGTTGATGACGGAGCCGCCCCACGACCGGTACAGGTTCGACTCGGCACGCGTCGAGAACTGCGGGCCCTCCATGCAGATGAGCGTGCCGCTGGCGTGCAGCTTGACGCCGTCGCCCTGCATGGCCGCCGCGCAGCCCTGGACGACCTTGGCCACCTTGGCGTCAAAGGGGTCCGCAAAGCCGACGTGGCCGACGAGCCCGCCGTCAAAAAACGTAAAGGGCCGCACGCCCTTGGTCCGGTCGATGACCTGGTCCGGCAGCACAAAGTCCATGGGGCGGATGTGCTCCTGCAGACTGCCGACGGCGCTAAAGGCAATCACGCAGCGCACGCCAATGTGGCGCAGGGCGGCCATGTTGGCGCGCGAGGGCACCTCGTGCGGCGCCAGCTGGTGGTAGAGGCCGTGGCGGGCCAAAAAGGCAAACGCCGCGCCCTTGTGCTCGACAATCTGGATGGGCGCCGAGGGCTTGCCCCAGGGCGTCGTGATGTCGAGCGAGGCCACCGGCTCGAAGCCCTCGATCTTGGCGAGGCCGGTGCCGCCGATGACGGCAATGGAGACCGGGTCTGCGAGGGTTAGCAGGGGTCAGACCCGTGGGGGGGGGGGGGGGGGGGGTGCCGAGCACAGGCAGCAGAACGTACGGTCGTAGTGGTCGGCGAGAGGTGCAGACATGGTGGCGATGAAGGATGAAGCGCAAATGAGGCGACTGCCAAAAGGGAACGAAACGCTGTTTGGAGAGACGAACGGTTCTGGGCAGCACAAGGAAGGAGGGACACAGTCGTGCAAGCTTCAAGATCGGCAGGAGCAACCCATGGCAGTAATATAAGGTGCCCAGTCCGCCCGTAGTACGAGTACATAAAACATAGGGACCATAATGCTCGGCCTTTTTTGTCTTATATTTTTAGCGGTTCCTGGATTTTTTCTTATTTTTCTTATTTTTCCATGGCGTATGCTTTGGCCCGCCGGCGCGGCTTGGTCGTTGCTTGTTCGCTGCGATGAAGCTGCTGAAGACGCAATACCCCGCGATTACGAATTCAGTTCGTCTCACTGCTCGTCAGCAGTGCTATGGAGGGGCTGGCAGCCTCAATCTGGCTAACTACAGCGGCTCTCACACGTGCCTCCAGCCCAGCCAGCCACTGGACTCGTGCTAGCGGTTGCTCCTTCTGTGTCTGTTCCTGTCGAGTTTGTGCTTGTGTCCGCAGGGAAGGTCCCACCAAGACCAGAAGAGAGCATAATGTGGCAGGCACCAAGTCCTGGCCGCCCGCGCCTTCCGCCAATCATAGTAGCAGCTTCCTATCTCGAAAAAATAAGTCCGCTCCTGCCCCAAAGCTGCGTTTGGCCCAACGGACGACGAGTCTCGTGCCTCTCCGCCGTGACTCCGGCAGAAGCATTTCTCTTCTCCGCAACAAAACATCGCCAAAGCTCACGACCTCGCTTTGGCCCCGTCTACCGCACGTCTGCATCCCACAACCGTCGTCCAATTGCTTGCGACAACTGTCTGGCTACCTTGAACGCGGGCAACGGGACTACGGCCTTTCGGCAGTGCTACAGCAGCCGTTTTGAGTTCCTTTTTTTTTTTTTTTTTTTTTTGGTATTTCAAATCCGGTTCTCTCTATTTGGGATTTCGACCAACCTTCACCGTCTCTTTGCATTTCGACACACAGGCTGTCTGCTCTCTTTGCCGACTTCGGTCCTTTTTGACTCTCCCTCTCGAATTGACAGTCTTGCGTCTGCCTGACTTCCACCGCGTCCTTTTCCGCTCGTTCTCACCTCATCTAATCCCGACTTTGCCACCTTTCCCGACTCCTCGACTCCCCGACTCCCTCCTAGAGCGTCCGTCGGGCTGCCGCCCTCGCACGGTGTACCATGGCGCCCATCGCGACCGGCAATGTGCCGCCCGTCGACCGCATCAGTGCTCCGTCCTCGAAACAGTCCATCGAGGAGGTGTGCTTTACCGCCGCCCTGATCTGCCTCGATGGCCACTTCAGCGACCTGCCGTCCATCCCGGGCTCGCAGACGCAGGCCAAGGTGGCCGGCATGGTGGCCCGCACGCTCGAAAAGACGCACGGCCGCAAGGACGTCCGCGAGGCCCTCGCCCGCAACGTCGAGATCTGGGTGTACCTGACGCGCATCTTTAACAACGCCATCGACAACCTCACCCTGCGATCCATTGCCGGGCTGACCGACCCGCCCTACGACGACAAGGCGAGCATTGCCAACGGCAGCACCAGTGCCAGTGCCAGTGCCAGCGCCAGCGGCAGCCACGGCCACGCCCACCACCACCTGCACTCCCACATGGGCCACGACAACTCGGAGCTGATGATTAAGAACCACGCGAGCCTCAAGGAAGATCTGCAGATCCTCAACAAGCTGATGCACATTGCCCGCAACCTGCTGGTCTGCTCTGTGCCCGAGGTGCCGCAGGACATTTGTGCCGCGGTCAGCTTCGACGCCGTCGTCTTCCAGATCATTGTGCTGTGCGTCAACCTGGCTGGCAAAGGCTACCATGGCGACGTGCTGGACGACGCCAGCCGCAACAAGCTCAACGAAATTTATGATTTGTGTATGTGACAGTTGCCCTTGTACTTGGCTGTGTTTTTTTTTTGTGTGTTAATCCTTCGTCCTTCTAATACCGGCAGTTAAAAAACTCTTGGTGACATCTCTCCAACAAGTGCACAACTGGACCGCCAAGAACGACCGCAACAAGATGGCCTTCTGGTACTATGTCTTCTTTGAGGACGAGTCCATGCCCGACGACTTGGACACCCTGGGCGGCGACGGAACTGGCTACCGACCAGACCTGGCCAAGATGGAGCTGCGGCACTGGCTCGAGCGCAACGCCACCATCTGCGCCGAGGCCCGCGAACGCCTCGTCGAATACGCCAACACACACCAGACAAAGGCACCCGGCATCCCCTCGCTCAACTCCCCGCTCGCGCGCCTCTGGATCCCCAGCAACCTCCTGGATCCGGACGTCGGCCGCGACGAGGCCAAGTACGCCCAAGACGAAGCCTTTGGCCGCGTCTCGCACGAGAACGAAATCTGGTGGGAGCGCGTCAGCGACCCCAATCGCGACGAGTGGCGGCTACCCATGCCCGACCGTGCCTACGGTAAGCGCCGCCAGTCCTTTTTCAAACACATTCTCCTGCACAGGTTCAGCCCGCGCTGGCGGATGCGGGACGAAGACGCCGCTCAAGGATACAGCATCCACATGACCGGTGAATACTTCCGCGTTGCCGGCAAGGGCGACGCCGAGTTAGATAGCAAACTTGACGAGCTCGACGACGGGACCGACGAGGACGGTGACGTTAGCGACGAGGATGCTGAGGCTGACGTACAAAAAGACAATGAAGATGGCGAGGAAGGCGGAAGCGAAGGCGAAGGCGACGGCGAGGACGATGAGCATCACAACCACAGCCTCGGCCGCAGCTACCACCGCTACCACCACCACCACTACCATCACCATCATGACCATGATCACGATCACGATCACGACCACGACCACGACCACGACCACGACCACGACCACGACCACGACCATGACCACCACCACCACCATGAACATCATGATCACGACGACGATGAACACGAGGGTCCCTACCTGGACATTCACGGTAACCCTATCGATGACGATTACGAAGACGACAACGACGATGACCTGGAGGATGACGATGACGACGATCACCATCACGGCGGGCCCCATAGCGACCGGGACGATCTCGACGACGACTCGTACGCTGAGGGCCCCGTCCTGGGCTTGCTCACGGAGATTCCCAACATTCTCGACCCCAAGCAAATCGAAGCCCTGCACATGATTATCAAGTCGTGCATCCTCGACACCATGGGCAGCGGCCTGACGCCCCAGGGCGAGAGTCTGCAGCAGGCGCGCTGCAAGTTCTTGCTGGCATCCGACAGCGGCCGCAGCCTGCTGCGTGAGCTGCTCGTTTTCATTGCCGTCTGGGACCAGGAGGAGAGCTCGCTGATCTGGGAGCTCACGTCCCAGATCCTCGAGGCCATTCACGACGCGTCGTTGATTCCCTACGCCTGGACGGAGCTGCGCATTCCAAAGGATGTCGTGTCGCCTGCCCAGGCTGTCATGCTGCGCATGATCACCTACTTCTTCCGCAAGAAGTACCTTGGCCAGAACGCCCTACCCGCCGCGTCCAACGGCGCACCGCCCCGGCAGCACGTCGATGCCAGAGACATGCGCTTGGTGCACTTCATGGTCAGCACGGTGCGCTGCCGTATTGTGCCCGAGTGCTTGGCTTTCATGTCCGTGCAAGGCGACATTCGCCGCGGCGCCACCGACAGCTCCGTCTTCCCCATCGAGACCTGGGACATGGAGCGTGCCCGCGACGGGCTGAGCCAGGTGCTGGAGCTCTTTGCCACCGTCTCGGAGATTGAGGAAATCCGTGCTCAGCTGGTCGACTGGGAGTTGGCCATTGAGCTGGTCGCGCTTCTCAAGGGGCTCGAGGAGGCCATCCCAAAGAAGCCCCTGGTCGAGGCGGCGGCCCAGAGGCCGAATGCCAACTCGTCCGCTCTTGCTGCCGCCATGGCCGGTGCCACGGCCGGTCGAGCTGCCGCTGCTGTTGCCGCTGCGAACGCTGGACGGCCCGGGCAACAGCAGCAGCAGCAGCTTCCGCCGCCTCCGCCTCCGCCGCCGCCTCCGATTCCTCAGGACCCTGCGTACAAGTTCCCTTGGGCCGGGATTAAGACACAGGTGCTGTCTATCCTCGCCACCCTTTTGCAGCCGGACCCGGGCAGGACGAGCCCCGGCAATGCGCAGGTCCAGAGCCAAATCATGGAAGAAAAGGGCATGCTCGCGCTGCTCAATGCGTGCGTCTACGACGACCACAACCGCTTTGCCCGCGAGCGTGTCCAGCTGTGCCTCAAGTACCTGATGGACGGCTGCGAGGAAGCCAACCTGTTTGTCCGCGAGCTCGTCAAGTCGACCCCGCTCCCCAGCAACGGCGGCAATGCCGCCGGTGGACCAGCAGCCAACGGTCAGCAGCCGGCCGATGGCGTGCGACGCGTCCGCGTCGACGGCGTAGAGGGCGAGGTGAAGGTTCGTGTCCGTGCCGAGGGCAAAGCTGTCCCGACGCCTCCTGCCCCGGTCATCCCAGCGGCGTCGGTTACCACGAACGCCGCCGCACAGGCTCCCGCCGCCGCCAATGCTGCGCCAGCTGAAGCGTCTCCCTCTCTGAATCCCGACCAGGGGACGCAGGGGACGCAGGGTACGCAGGGGACTCCTACGATCCTGCCTTCCCCTTTGGCGTCTGCGCCGAACGGACCCCCAGGAACCGCTCGGCAGCGTAAGCAGCGCCAGAAGCGGCAGCAGCGGCAGAATCGACTGAAGCAGCAGGAAGCCGCCCTGGAGGCACAGGAAGACCAGCTCTTGCAGGGCATGTCGCAACAACAACCGCAGCCGCCTGCCCAGCCTCAACAGCAGCCTCAACAGAAGCAGTCCCAGGCGCAGCAACCTGCGGTCCCGACACCCCGTGTCTTTGGCCCGCCGCCGCCGCCGCCGCCCATCGCGCCCGCACTGGCATCGCTCGCGGCGCAGATGTCGCAACTCGCCGCACTGCCCCTGCCCACCAGCGAGATGTTCCAAGCCAGCAACCTGCCGCCCCAAGCTTCCAACGGCAAGGTGGCCGAGGGCCTGGCGGCCCGCCGCGCGCGGTGCGAGTCCCTGCTGGGCGAAATCGTCTCCCTGTCCGACCACACGGCCCGCATGGCCGTGTCCATGAACCGCGGCGAGATGCCCCTGCCCGACGACACGCTGATGAACTTCCTCAAGAGCCAGAAATTTCTAGAGCGGTGCCGCGAGCGTCTGACGCGTCCCGTCTCGGGCGCCCCGGATGCTCTCGTCGAGGAGGGCAGCAACCTGACCAGCGGCATGCTGGCGGATCCGCTGGGCAGCCTCTTCTCGGGCCTCGGCGTACCCGGCTCGTCCGACGACGCATCCATGGCGCAGGCGCAGACGTCGCTCGAGGACCAGTACCGACTCGTCGAGCAAGCCCTGCTGTACCTGACGGAGGACCTGGCCAAGAACCCGGAACTAACACACCCTCCGCGCTAGCGTCGGATGTGAGCGCGTGCTCTGCAAATGAACAAAATCCATACTACGTTTCTTTTCCGTTTTATTAAGAAGTGACGTGTTTTTGTTGTCGTTTAGGTCTTGGAAAATACGACATGAAAACGTGTTTATAATTGCATACAAAATGGCGTTTCTGCAATGCATCACCAGGAGTTTTGTGTTTGTTATATATCCATACCATTTACCAGGACTCGCACTCAATGTACTCAATCAGGTAGTTTCGACACTCTATATGATGCATCGCAAATACAGCAGCAATGTTGGTAGTGTACAGTGTTGCCTCTTTAATATTTGTACATAGTGGAAGGTCATCAAAACTAGAAATTGAGTGTATTGAATTATTATGGCAAAGCCTCGACTTCTTTGTCTTCTCGCCTCGTTTTGTTCAAGTTATATTTTCGCCCGCAAACACAAACAACACAGTAAAAAGATGCTCACCTCAGGTGGCGTCCAATTTGTTTTGTGCATTAAAACTAACGAGTGAAAAATCAACCTCATGAAGAATAAAAATAAAAGCTTTTTTTTCTCTAGCCAGTGAACCAAACTCTTCCGCTCTCGTTCTCTACTCCATCCTATCGTAACGGAACATGAACGCCATTTTTTTATGTAATTTGACTCCTCTCCTCACATTACCTACGAGAGGGGGGCATCGTTCTCGTCGCGATGCTGGCGCTACAGCTCGCGCTTCTGCGTGCCCTCCTTGACAGCCGCGAGAATCAGCTCGCGGGCCGTCTCGACGCCGTCCACAGTGCCAATGACCTCAATGGCATCTTGGCCGCTGTTGCCCTGCGGCACAAAGATACGGCAGCCGCTCTGCTTCCGGATCGAGTCAATCTTCTTGCCACCCTGGCCCACAACATGGCGGAACAGCTTCGAGTCCGGCAGGACGAGGTAGCCCGTAGCATTGCTCCGGCCCGACTGCTCAAGGGCCTTCTCCAGGGCCTTCTTGGCCTTCTCAACGTTCTCCGGCGTGCCGTGCAGGACCCACGGAATCTCGCCCGTCTCCGTCGACGACACCTCCACCACGCGCCACGAGTGCGCACCGTCGGCGGCGTCCTCGTCGTCCGTGATGAGGGGCAGGGTGCTGTTGCCGTTGGCAGCAGCAGGGACGGGGCGCGCAGGCACGGCCTGGCCAGCGTGGTCAACAGTCACCTGGTGCTCGTTGCGCAGGCGACGGAAGAACTGGCCGTTGTTGGAGATGGCGTGGTGCACGCTGCGGGGCACCTGGACGGTCGTGGTGTGCTGCTCCTTGATGAGCGACTGGATGTGCTCCTTGGCCTTCTGGACATTGTCCGGCGCACCCGTCACCTTGACATCCGTGCGCTCGTCGCCCTGTCGGGGGATGTCGACAACGACAGAGAATTTGGCCTCAATCTGGCGTCTGGTCTCGCCACCGCGGCCGATCAGCGACCGATGCTTGTCCTGGGGAACGTCTATCGTCTCCGAGACCTGGTTGGAACGCTGGTCAACAAACTCCTGGATCGACTTGGTGATGGCCTCGACAAACGACCGGCGGCCCTCGATCTTGATCGCAGAGTCGTTGCTGTCCTGGTTGGGGAACTGGATCGCCCGAGACAGCTCTCTGCGGTCGTCGGAGCCGCCCGCCTTGACGACGAGGTCCTTAATAGTAGAGCCTAGTTTGAAAGGGTTGTAAGTTAGTCATTGCATACTGTAGAATATGGATGGGCAATGCAGTTGGTAAGACGAACCTCCAGGACCAATCAGCGCCTTGTGGAACTTCTTGTCGACATCAATGGTCGTGCTGATGGTGTCGTCGAGCACAGCCTTCTTCTCCAGAAGAATCTTCTTGGCAGCCGTCACTTGCTCCTTGGTACCCTTGAGCTGGATCTCCACCGTCGAGTCGGGGTCGCCGCGGCTGTTGGGCACATCAATCTTCGCGCCGGTCTGCTGGCGGAGAGCCTCCATCGCGGAGCCGCCCTGGCCAATCAGGTAAGGAACCTGCTTCTGCTGCACCTCAATAGTGGCCGTGAAAGAGGTCTCCTTCAGGTACAGGTACAGCTTCATAATCTCCTCGCGAGCCTCATCGGCGCCCTTCTTGGGACCGCGCACAACCACTTCGTCGGGGCCCTGCTGGCGGCGGGGCTTGCCAGCGTCGCTCGCAGCGTCGGTGACCGACTCGTCATCACGGGCCGCCTTGGCGACGCGCGGGAAGAAGATCAAGACCTTGTACCGGGTCTGGAGGCGGTTGATGGTGCTACCCTGCGCGCCGATCAGCTCACGGTGAAACTTGGGCTCGATTTTGAGGATGTGCGTGGTCTCGTCCGCGAGGTGGCGGGCCACCGAGTTGATGTGGGCACGGGCGGCCTCGGCCTTGGCCTTGGGGCCTTTGAGCTCGACCTGACCGTCCTGGACCTGGATCTCCACATCGAACTTGTCGCGCAGCTCACGAATGTTGCTGCCGCCCTTGCCAATGAGATGGTTGGCGTAGGCCTTGGGGAAGTCAAACGACAGCGTGAAGCCGCGCTCCTTTTCGTCCTCCTTCTCCTGCTCCACAAAAGCGTTGATCTTCAGTAGGAGCTCGTCCACGGAGGTCTTGGGTCCCCGCAGGGTCACGGCTGTGCCCAGGCTGGAGACACGGACGGGCGGTTGGTTGGCAGGACGGGCCTCTTGCTCCTTCTTGATGAACCGGCGAAGCCGCTCGTGGAACTTGAGGGGCACCTCAATCTGTGTGGTCTGAATGTCCTCCTGAGCACCAATAAGCTCGAGAATGTGCTTCTGCGCATCAAGGACGCCCTGCTGGAAGGCCGCAACCTCCTGCGGCGTCGGCACCGTCTGGGGCAGGGTGTACGGGCCAGTGGAGTCGTCCGAGGGGCCTTCGTAAACAAGGAGGACTGGTGCGTCGGATTCGGACGCCTCGGGCACGACGAGGTAGACACCGTAGTCCTGCTGCACGCGGGGGCGAACATCGTTGCGCAGGAACTGGTGGAAGAAGGGGTCGACAGGGATCGAGGCCATGCGGCTGGGCGGGTGGCTGGAGATGATGTTCTTGATCTCTGTCTGAGCGCGGAAAGCGTTCTTGCCGTCGCGCGAGTACAGCTCCCAGGGAAGGGCACCCTCACTCGTGAAGGGCGTGTTGATGTGGCTCTGGTACTCGCGCTCCAGGCGCTCAATCTCCTTCCGCTGCCGCAGGTAGCGGGTGACGTTGCGCGCATGGGCGGCCGCACTGCCCGGAGCCTGGCGGTGGAAGCGCGAGATGTCGTAGTTGGAGCACTGCATGCCCATAGCTAGGTCAATGGCGCGCTCGAGGCCGGCCTCCACCCGGTCCGCGTCACCGATGATGGTGACGTTATCGTCTTCGGCATCTTCCGGCAGGATCACCACGCAGCCGGTCTCGTTGAAGAAGTCCTCCATTGGCGTGCCGTGTTGACCAATAATGAACTGCTGGCGGCCGGGGGGGATGGAGGTCTGCTGCAGTTGCAGGCGCTGCTGGAGGGCAGCGGCTGCCTTCTCAATTTCAGCGCGGGCGTTCAGGACAGCGTTGCGCTCGCCGGCCAGGTGGATGTGGTTGTCGGCAGACGGCGTGAAAACAGGACGGCCAGTAGCAGCCAACGTGGGTGGCTGAGCAGAGCGCGGCTGCAGAGGCGGCACGCGGATCTGGACGCCGTTGTTCTCCAGGTTGGAGAGCAGGCCGAAGGTGGGGTCGGCAATGAAGGGATAGAACTCGGAAGGAATACCGCGCAGGCGAGTGTTCGTGTTGGCGGAGCGCTCGCCAACAATCTTCAGGATGGCATCCTGAGCCGCACGCGCAGAAAGGGCATTACCCTCCACGGTGACGTCAATCGTTGCGTCATCGTCCTCCTCGTAGGCAGCCGCAGCCTCATCGGCCTTGGGCAACTGGATTCTTGCGCCCGTCTTCTCCTGGAGCGACTTGATGGTCGAGCCTTGCTTGCCAATGATGTGGGGTCTCACAGACTGGGGAATCGGCACGTTGACTGTGACCTGTAGAAAAAGAGAGAGAAGAGAGTTAGTTACAAGCAGCCAAGATTGAGCGAACCAAACAAGGGACAATGCATAAATACAGCAAAGCTGTTGGCCGTCGGCAAGGGCCGCAGACAATGGGTAACGAGTAGCAGAAAAAAGATCCGCAGGAACCAAAGAAATGGTCCGAGCACCCTTCTACATTGTTTGCATGACAATCAAACGAGATGGGGCGGGGAAAGTCTCACCTTGGCACCAATCTGTTGGACAAGGTCCCGCAGGGCCTGCTGGGCAACCTCAGGCGGGCCAGTCGCGTTGAACTGCCTCCGGTTACCGGTGGGCGGTAGCATGGTGATGTTGGCGCGCGACTTGCGGTTGATGTCCTTGATAACGTCGGGAATGGGGCGCTTTAGGGAACCACGGGGTAGAAGCTGGTGGTCCTCGAGAGTGACACTCGAGACGTTGCGGCCGGGGATGTTGACAGTCGGAGGGGCGGTCGAGCGGGACGTGGCAGCAGCCGGAGCACTGCTGCTGTTGGACAAGGGCTGCGAGGACCCGTTCGCGCCGTTGGCAGCACCGCCAGTCTTTGCGTTCCAGATGGGAGCAACGTTGGCGGCAGCCTTCTTGGGCGCGCCCAGCTCGGGGAACAGCTCATGCGAGTGGGTGTCCAGCTTCGAGGCAGGCGTGGGCTCAGGCGCCTTCTGCTTGCCAGCGGCCTTGGCAGACGGCGTGGCCGCCCAAGACGAAGCCGGGGCATCAGCCGGGGCAGGACCAGACGAGGCCGCCTCAGCTGCCTCGCGACGGAGAACAGCGTCGTGCTTGAGGTCCTCCTCATCGGGGACGGTCTCAATGGTCACATGGTGGCTGCCGTGCTCTTGAAGCAGGCGCTGAGCCGCAGAGGAAGCGTTGCCGGAATCGGCAGTGGACGGGGAACCGGAGGCCATTTTTCGTAACCAGGCGCAGAGTCGTTTACCGGAGAGAGATGGGGGGCCGAGGCGTCGAGACAACCGAACAGAGCAGGTGGATGTTGGAGATGGCAAAAAACTCTGTTTGGGGAAATGAATGGTTAGCATAGAAAAGCCAAAATACGGATTAAGGAGAAGCCAAAAAAAAAAGGAGCTGCGCCAGCGATGTATAAGATACATGGCATTGGATGCGGTACTCGTCAGCAACACACGTCTGGCCACTAAGTCCTAAACCTAACAGCCATGCCACTTGCGCAGGCCATGTGAGGAGCAGAGCCCTGCCGGGCAAAGCGACACATCGAGGAGGCAAATGAGGCGAACGCACATGTCGTCGCAAGGAGAACAATGTGGGGCGGGGCGACCAGATCGTTCTGCAGGAATTGCAGACGACTCAATTCAACGTACAGTGAACAATAGAACGGGCAGGTAGCCCCTCGGTGACAGCTTTGTGCTCGTACGAGACGGTGCGTGTGTAAGGATGGCGGTACGCGGTGGCGGTGGTGATGTTGTGGATGGAGAGAAGGTGAGAGAAAATGGGGGATGGGGAATTGAGGACGCCGTCCTTGGACTACGATGAACGGTGCCTGCTGCCAGAGGAGACCACCTTCAGTCGGGGGAAGGTGCAAAGGGAGCCCCACATGGCCTTGCGGTCCACCGTGGGACAGGACAAGCTGTCCGCAAGAAGAAGCTACGTCCTGCGCAGTTGCGGAGGGCAACCGGCCAATGGCCTTGTCTCTTTACGTTTACGGGGCATTTCAGGAGAAGCAGACCATCGCGCAAATCAGCAAGCAGAGGAAGGGGCAATAGGGGCCCGCAGTGCGAGCAGGGAAAGACTTGTTGGGACTGGAAGGTGCAGAGGACAGAACAGCGAAAGCAACAGAAAGAATGCGCTATTTCGACGGGCAATATTGCAATAGCGTTGAAACGGAGACGCACCTGCCGCGGGGCAGCTTCAGAAGCAGAAAGAAGGGGGAAGCAGCGGAGTGTGGTGGATGTTGAAGAAGAGGAAGCAGCGAAGGACGTTGTAGACGGTCAAGGGGGGGAACAGGCGGAGCACACAGAAAGTGCACAATGACGCAATCTGATTGGTGAATCCAAGACAGCAGACAGGGTCAGGAAGACCTTGGGAATATCGACAGAAAGGAAAGCCAGCTTCGAGTTTTCGTCCCGCTTTCACTTCTCAAACTGATCGCATTCTACTGAAACGCACAGGAAGTATGACCTGGACCGAGTACTAATAGCCGGCGCCACATTGCTCACAGTGCTGAATCATCCAAGTAGGAAGTCGGTTGGTCTTTCTCAAGGTCGACTCTATGGCTCCTTCCGCGTCCCAACAGGAGCCCAACCAAGGGAAGGAGCTACCCAAGTCTTCAATTCCCTTTCAAAACGGAAAGTCAGACCAACTCGGAGTGCTTTCTCTGGCAATTTGTGACCGGCGGAACGGTCATTGGGAAAGAACAGCGGAACAAGCCGCAATTAGGTAATCCGGAACAAATGCCATTCGTTGTGCCCTGCAAGCCAAAGGAAGAACCCTAGAACGCCGCCGAAAGGCTGCTTGAACGTGCGGCGAGCGTATCACGAAAGCTCATCCCTGTTGGCGCTCTGCCGATCTTTGAAGCTTTGACAATCCCTGCCACAGCCTTTCACGAGTGCTCAAGTGCCCAGTGCATCAGCGATAGTGCCTCTTGGTCTCCAAGCGCCAAAATGTTGACGTCCACGCCAATTTCTCGTGTTTCCGGCCAAGGTCCCTGACAAGTACCAGTACTCGACCAAAGCGCCTCAAACAAACACGAAGTCGACCTGGCCGCCCGAGTCCTTCGGGTATACGACGTACAATGGAAGCCAGCCTTTTCACACGAGTTTCACGTTGTACAGAATTGCAAGTATGCATCAGTTAAATCTCAAGGGCATTCCGCACTCCGCGATTTATTTTTAATGAAAGTCGTACTTTTTTAAGTAAATAAATCAAAGTAAGCGACAATCGTGAATTCCAAGGCACCAAAACTACAAAATCATTCAAATAGTACCGACTGTCTATTTTCATGGGCTCTCTCTCTCTCTCACCTTTGTTTCACTCCAAAAACCGGGCGTGGCGGCATCACCCTGCACTTTACTCACAACGCTGGGTAATCTATCTCACACATGGAGACGAAAACGCCACGATCTATTTTAACAACCAGCAGACGTGTGACCAGACGAACGGAGCTGCCCTTGTTCTATCTGCTCAAACGTGGTCGAGCAAGTCACAAAATTCATCGAACGAGAACAGCACAGACACGAGGGAAAGGTAACGATGCCACGTGTGTGCCACACGTACGTATATTATATTTTTATTTTAGTAAACACGACAATGTACTAAATGATTTATCATACGTATACAACTTCACCCACCACTGTCTCGATTCCTTCTTTTCTTACACCTTTACCCTCCTTTCTGGTACGATGAGAATCATGGCAAAGAATCATCGTAAGGAACTTTGACTGCATCGGGGTAGGCAGAGAATTGACAAACAGGGACATAACCATAAAAGAAGCCACCTATCCAAGAGACAACATGGCTAAGGACATGACGACGGAAAAGGTTCAGCACATCAACACATGCTGTGGCTCTCTCTCGAGGTCACTGGCCTTCCGGGTCCCGGTACCTCTTGGCCCCGACCAAAGCCGACAACATGCACCTGGTTGCTACGCTTGCCCGATGCCCACAACGACGTGGCCGGGCCTTATGTCGTAATGAAGGAAGGCCTTGATGTGGATATACTCGAGGCAGGACAGGAGGTGGTAGACCAGCAGCAGGACCGTCTTCAGCGAGAACGTCCGGCTGGAGAGGTTGATCAGGTTCTCTAGGCTCGGACCCAGGTGATCAAGCACCATGGCATTGTGCTCGCCGTCCGTGCCGAACCACCGGACCAAGGGAATGCCGACGCCGCCAGCTAGCAATTGGGGCATGTGCGTCCCCGTGCTCCTCGGCCCCGGTCGTCTCCAGCTTGAGCTCTGGCCTAGGGTGTGGTGGACTCATCTAGGAGGCGGCTGCTCACTGTGGCCCACATTGTTGTCCGAGGACCTTCGCGCCAGTAACTCGGCTTAGGGTGGGTAATAGAAGGATAATGAGGAGGTAGGAAGCGACGCTTTTGACGAGGAAAGAAACGAAGGATATGGAGGCGCCGCTTAATAAACAACAAACGAGAAAGCGAGAGGCAAATACGATGAAAAGCCGGTAAGATGGAAGGGCTAGCAAGATTAGCGGCGAGGTTGTCTAAAAGACAGAAGAAAGTGTTCTCATAGGCTACTTGTTCTACTGCCTTCCAGCGTACGATGTTCAGATTCCAACGTTTGCAAATTACGATATTCTCGGCGCCTTCATGAACCTCAATAATGCCAAGCAGAGCTACGGAGTACAGGTAGACCAGTTGCTATAGAGATGTTCGTCGACTAGCATACGGAACGCACCAAATGCTAGGGACAGCATAGAATCTAAGGGTGTGAAAGGAACAGAACTTGAAGAAACTGTGGTGGTGCATGATGTCGGCTGTCATGCTGTGCCCCCGGGTTTTGACATTGGATGTCCTACCTCCTCTTCCAGGGTTCCGCTGGGATATCTGGTTCTCTCCCAGGTCTTTCCTTGACATAAACAGCAACGAGCAAGAATCAACAAACACTGGCGACGGAATTCAAGGGCAAGCTTGCGGCGTATAGTATATAGCAATATCTCCAATATAGGCCAATATAACTACTATGGGCGCAGCGCTGAAGCGGATCCCGGATGACAGGATCGCCTATTTGGATATGCCATACCACTTGCACTGTTGCCATGCCGGCAGGTCATCCAAGGGTCGTCAAGAGCTGACTGGAAGATGGGGCCGTACGTGTCTGTGGGCAGGAGGTGAGAGACGTGAGAGACGTGAGCATACATGCTGCCAGTTTTGTGGCGACTTGGCGACCTGGAAACCTGCCGTGGTGAAATACGTTGCGGGTTCAAGGCTGCCACAGTCATCAATAGGCCCGGCCAAAGTGGCCTAGGCTAGGTTCGCAGGTGGACAAGACGATACAAACCGGCACAGTAACAAAAAGGGCAGCGAAAGCAGGAATCGACGGCTGCGGTCCTTGTAGTGTCCCCCAGGCTGATGAACATTCTGTGCAAAGTGCAAGCAGTATGAAGTAATCGGCTGATGGTGTTTCGAGAGTACCGCCCTAACTGGTTGACAAGTTGCATATTGTCAAAGATATTCGACGTAGAGCACAAGTGCAAACGAGGAATAGGCATATTTCGACTGCGCCGCCACCGTATAGAACTGCTGCCTGTCGTTTTGTGTCCTTTTACACAAAAGTACCGAGAAAACATATGTCAATGTTGAATTTTGGCCGCACAGAAGCGGACTAGAAAGTCATCAAAGAAGCCGTCGATGAACGTTCGACGTACTAGCGTCGAGAGCACTGCGCTTCGGACTGCCCTAGAAAAACACGAGAGTCCAGGCCTTGCTTTGTTAGTGAAGGAATCAAGTCTGGGGATGGAGCGTTTTCACCAAACCGTATTATGTTCTCTGTACTATGGGCGACAAACGGAATATAACCGATGCCCATTTTGGTTTGGCGGCTATAGGACGGTGCAGTCGCGTTGATAAAAGACGCAATCGCAATGCTCTGTACGGTACCAGGGTACGTACAGCTTCGGCTGGATCGATTGCTGGTTGGTTGCAGGTTGCAACTGTGCCCAAATTGTGTCAAAATGCCTCTCGGAAGCATCTCACAGATGAAATACTATGTGCTCCGTAGTTGCTGAAGATTCAGGACTGCAACGTATATTGTACAAACACGGAAGGCTCCATCTGCCTTTTGCGGTGCCTGCCAGATATAAACGACCAGTGGCCTGTCCTTCCTGATTCGTCCTGTAGTACCTTGTTGTAGGAAGGCGCATACCAGTGCTGTAGCTGTCAATGCCGTTCCAGGGACACAGCAAACCCAAGTTCCGCCCGCTCGAACCAGAGGCCATAGACGCTAGAGACAAAAACGGACAATACGCCGTCGCACTTGCGCGTGGCATCGCGCCGTTGCACTTGCCCTCCGTTATTGTCCACCAGCATTCGCCTATCGTTCTTTCTTCTTTCTGTGCGATTGATCTGAAAGGGGAAGTTGTTACGCTCGACGGTATAGGATCGGTCGTTTTTGACAAAACTGTGGGGAAAAGCCAGGTCGCCGACGAAAAACTGCTAAAATCACCAATAAAAGGACAAAACAAATAAGAGAGGCGTTCCGCGGCCAGTGGTGAGTTGACGGTAGTGAGGGTGAAGAGGTGCGCGCTATGGGAGAGCCATGATGAATCTCTGGCCCTAAAACAACGATAAAGGTCGCTAAACAAACTAGTCCAGGAGTTTTCCAGTGCCTGCCGCTGAGATTTAAGTGGCGCATTCTTCTTTGTCAGAAAGATGGCAACTACGCAGTAGTCAGTTTCCCCTCTCGTGGCTACAGCTAGTAGTAGTGACCGCATACGAATCTACGATGGACCCTGAAGTATGTTGGAAGATATTGTGCCACAGTCGGCAACCCGCCTGCCAACTTGTGCCTTGGTGCTGGGCCAGTGAGAAAACGGCCAATTGCGGCCGCTGTCCTCGGTGGTGCCTTTCGCAGCGACACTGTCTGACTGCGTGCCTGCCTGACGCTGTTCGCTTTGTGGCCCAAATGCTTGGTCATTTTGCCTCCACAAGGATAATTATAGAACAATGGCGCAGGTGGTCCCGTTGATGCATCATTTTGCCAACTTGTCGTTCCAAGGCATCAATGCCCCTCTGGACAGCTTGGGAGCTTGCATCGACAACAAGAGCTAGACCTTTCGTATCTGTTCCCTCTTTTAGTAAATATACGTTGTCGGACTACGGAGCAATAAACTCGTCGGGAAGCGATCGTCATGGGCTCCTTTCTCGTTTTCTGCGTCCCTCTAAGCCTCTTTCCTTGGGCTTTTGCCGGCCCGTCTCCTCGTCTCCTCGTCTCCTCGGGCAGCACTATTCGTAAGTGTTCGTTTTTCACCGCGCCGTACTTCTCTCCCGAAATTCTCGTCTCGCCTGCGCCACAATAACACGACATGGCAACTGCCAGGCTGGCTTGACAGGGAACGAAGCTCGAAGAAACGGGTTGGGCCAATCCCGAACAGGAAAATGCGTGACGCGCCTGCAAGCCCAACTGACTTCAGAAACAGGCACTAGAGGTGACAGATCAAGAACTCGAACTCAGAGACTCAGACGCACGCCACACACGCGCGTCACCACACGCCACAGCTGTTCTTTTGCCGAGCGGACATTCGGCGTATGTGGTAGGTGTGTTTTGTATGCAGTCATTTTCAGTCGTCAACTCGTCGTGGACGCTGCGAGGATGAGAGATATCGGGAGTTATGCTGTGCGTTGTAGGTCTCAGTCCATGTCAGAAACCCATTCGCTCTGCATCTTCTGGGGCTTTGCTGCAGATCGGGGGGACAGGACGCTTGACTCGCGCCGCCGCGTGTAAGTCGTGGCTGGCGTGTGGAGGAAGCGCGCCGCGTGTATCCACTGTGCTTATGCACGGCCATCTGCGCTTTTCAACGGTCGCTCCATTCACTGTTGTTCATCATCACAGCGCAGAGAACAAAGAATTGCAGGCATTCGCAAAATACTGGCCCCCAAGGGTCTTTTCAGCTGTTTCCGCGCCAAGCTGTGTTTCGTCCGTTTCTACCGACCGTCGAGAACAAAAACCGGCCACTGGTGAAACACAGGGCCTGTTGCTCTGGGGCTGGAAACAGGAGCGTACCCCTGGCGTGTTTGCAAAGCTATTGCACCTCATTAAATCTGCGTTTTAATGTGAAGGAGCTTGGTGAATTGGGGAAAGTCGAATTGTATTGTAGCATGTCTTGTGGTCGTCAAAGCTGTGATCCGAGTTCTTGTAAGATACGCCATAGAGTGTACGGCGCATGGCTCGCCGTCTTTGAGAGGTATTTGGGCATGTACTCCTAGGCCTCGAACGGAGCACATCGAACGGCACATCGAACAGCACATCGAGCGCACGATACAACGACCGCCGTGTGGTATGGGGCCAACACCGCGCTGCTATAACCGCTGAGGCTGCGCGTGTGACGCTCAACATGTGCTTTCCGTGCTGCCACACCGTCCGGACACCGGACGAACATGATGAAGGGAAGAGCGTTGCAGCAAACGTGGCCAAACAAAGAGAGCCAAAGCAAATACTTTGGGAGGACGCAAGAGACGGCAATTCGTAGATGACGACCATGTGCAGGGATGATCGCGGCAGAGCCAACAAATGTTTTCCTAGACAAAAACGCAACCACAGCATCTCGAACCACGGGCCAATCGTCCCGTCCCCAGCGCCGTCCAACGACCCCGGACTGTGCCATGTCGTAGTTGATTGGAAGAGAGTCAAGACAACGCGCACCCAACGAGACGAAAGTCGCGGAACGCGAAAGCGTTCTAGGTATTTTAATCTTGGGAAGGTGCGTCCAAGCTGTCCCGCTGCCCAGCTGTTTCCTGTTCTGTTTCCTGTTCTGCTCTATTGCGACAAGGCCAGGCCCTGCTTGCTGACACCCATTGTCGCGGAGCTATTATGAACACGGAGCATTCATAGACGAGGGGGCAGGCCAAGCACTCAGAGAGACCCTGGCCTTGCTCGCATGTGTATGTTTCTTCAGTTTCCCCTGGTCCTATCTTTTCCTGCCTAACGACTTAGGGGCCATTCAAATCTGCGTCCTATTTTGCATCCAAAATTTCACCTTCTTTGGTACTATCGTGCCCGTTCGTTCCTTCCTTCATCATCTTCTGTCTTCGCCAGCTCCTGCCGCCTTCCCCTGTCTCCCTCCCCGCTCGACGATCTCGTACCTTGCGTGTTTCTTTGCGCTTTCGTCTCCCGGAGGCATCAACGACGCAACGGGCAACGACGCAACGGCCAACACCAAACGGCCCACTGACGACGATCAGCACACGAACCCAACGCCGTCGAACGCTGTCTTACCACCATCCGCGCTTGGCCGACGCCGAATCGTCGCACTGCAAACAAAAGGCACAAAAGACGAAAGAGACCGCCATCCTCGTCCAGCACTTGCCGCTCCTGGTTACGGACCGTCCGTGTAAATGCGAAGTGAGAGGTGAGTGTGAACGTGAACGTGAACGTGCAGGCGCAAAGTACTCCTTCCTGCCGCCGACTGCGCGCGGGTACTTGCTCTACAAAGGTCGTCTCCACTGCAACATACACATCTACCGTTACGCAACGGAGCAGGCGCATTCTGCACGCTGCACTGCGACTGCACTGCGACTGCACTTTCCAGGCCGCCATCGCTTCCTTCTTTTTGGCGCCTTTGGATGCTGCTGCCAGCAAGCCCAACTGGCCCTGGATTACCACCTCCTTCCTTCTTCCTGACGTTTTCTGCCCATCGTTGCTTCCGTGTCGACCATCGATCGGGTCGCGACTGCCCTGCTCCCAGTGTCCAATATATCCCCCGGTCTTGGCCCCCTCTCCTCGTCATGCTTTCTCCTTCTTTATTGCCGCCCTCTTTCTCCCAATCCCCCCCTTTCCTGCATCCTCCGACGCGAACCAAAAAAATCAACAACACACCCTCATCGACATTTGGTATTCCTGCATCCGTCACCCGCCCTTCGTCACGCCGTCAGTCCACCATTCTCTGTCCTCTGTTCCCCGTTCTCCATTCGCTCTCCACTCGCCCCTCCTCCACTGACCTAAAACAGCACCACCCACTCGGACACGCCAAAGAAGTTGCAAAAAAAGAAACGAAGAAGAAAAAAACGGAGAAACAAAAGGAAAAGAAGAGAATAAAGGCTAAACATCTGCAGCACGCACTGCGAAAGGACAGACGTCGCAGCTTCACAAGTTTCCACGCCGTCTGCAACCGCATCTCTCGCTCAGACGCTACCGTCCGTCCGTCGCGACTAGCTGTTGCCATCCAACGCCTCTCGCGCCTCTCACGCCTCTCCGTTCCCGGTCGACCCCACAGTTACCCTTTATTTCGATTGTCAGTTTTTGTCTCGGATCCAGGGCCATAATCGACCAAGGGGACCCAAGACGGACGATCCAAGGGGCGACAGCACATACGCAAAAACACCAACAACAGCCTGCAAGGGCCTGGACAACTGCACTGCGCCAGACGGCGACGAGCCCAGGACCCGTCCAAATTTTTCACACGCCCACCTTTTTGCCCACCTGTCCCACTATTTCCACTCTTTCCCACTCTTCCTACTCTTCCCACTCATTTTCGTCTTTTTCCATGCTTGTCGGCCAATCGCACGCCGTCATTTGCCATACCACGCTTCCCACCTCTGTCTCGTCCGCGCTGCTCCCCAGGGCCCCTTTCCCTTGGTCTTTCGTCCGTCTCGCTCGTCTCGCTCGCCTTTGGTACTTGCTGTATGCGCGCTTGACCCGCCCATTGCCGTGTACTTTCTGGTTCTTCCCCGCCAGAACCACTCCATTTCCCTCCTCTTCTCGCACATCTCCACCGTCTCTCAACCCCCCCCCTTCTGTGGCCCCCCCCATTCTTCCCCTTCCCTCTTAGCCTGCTCCGCCTGAGAGGTGTAGTACCATGGACGGCGGCGGCCAGAGCCTGAATATTCTTTCTTCCTTCGGCACTTCCCACCAACAACAAAAGAAGCAACAACAACAGCAGCAGCAGCAGCAGAATCGTCGCCGACTCACCAAAAAGCCTCCGCCCTCGTCATACCAACACTCTTCGTCGACGAGCTTCGATGGTCGCACAATCGACACCCAGTCTCTGCAGAGCAAAGGCAGCTCCACGAGTTTGAGGCGCGCTCCGAGCGCTCCCCAAACCCGCACGTCTTTCTCGGCCTACGCGTCCTCGTCCACGTCCTCATCGCCGCGCCATCTGCCCTCTGCAGGCACCCCGTCGCTCTCGAACCCCTCGCCCAACCTGCCTGGCGGCGAGTTCCTCACGGCCGACTACCAGCAATATCAGCATCAGAAGAAGCAACAACAGCAGCAACAACAGCAGCAACTGTATTCTTCTCCTCCTCATCCTTCTTATCCGTACCCATACAACCCTTCGATTGCGGCCGCTGCCTCTGCTGCTGCATCCGCGCCCTCCAATCGTATGAATCACAGCGCCATCCCCGACGCCGTTGTCCGCTCGCCGTCAAACGGTAGTGCTCTCACTTCGGCCTCCGAGGACTTTGTCGGCGCACCCTTTGACGGCGCCGCCATCTTGAACCGCATCGAAGAGACTACGACACCCACACCTGCCCCGAACTCTTCGTCTCTGTCCTCAAATCTTCCCCCACAACCGTCATTTCAGCCCTCGCGGAACGCCCCAGTACCGCCAACCGCCGCCAACACCACGATGCAGGCCTCGGGCTTCCCCACGAGCGTGCCAGGCGGCTCAACGCCATCCGCCGGTGCCGCCAGTGCTGCCAATGCCGCCAATACCAGCAATCCCGCTGTCGCCGCGATTTCGACAACGACCGCCGCATCGGCACCCGTTACAGCCGCTGCGTCTCCCACGCCGTCAAACGAGTTGAGCGAGAAGACCCCGTCAGCACAGTCTGGGCCGACCTGGCCGTCGGGAGGCTCTGGCGCCGACTCGCAGCTCCCAGGCACGAAGCGTTACTCCGACGAAGGCAGAGAGCTCAGAGGACCGAGCATGTTGCGCAAAAAGTCGGGCTTCTCAGGCTTCATGACCAGCTTGGTTGGCTCACCCAAGAAGCCGCTGATTTCTGCACCGGAGAACCCCGTTCACGTCACCCATGTCGGCTACGACAGCAATACGGGACAGTTTACGGCAAGTTTTGCAAACAGCGTTTTGAGCAATACCCCTCCACGTTAAGGTTCGCTAACACACAAGAGTAGGGCCTGCCAAAGGAATGGCAGCGACTGATTAATGAGAGTGGCATCACAGAAAAAGAGCGCACGCAAAATCCAGAAGCCCTCATGCAGGTCATCACGTTCTACAAGGAGACGACGGAGAAGCCACAGGAGGACCAGGTGTTGGAAAAGTTTCACGATGCCCGCCCTGGTATGCCTCCACAAGCAAACTCGTCAACGTCTTTGACCGCTCCGTCCCCCAACGTCCCGGCAGGTGGTGTTCCCGGAGCATTCAATCCCATGTCACCGCTCATGAGTCCGCCCACGAGTCCTCGCTTCCCGCTCGTCAACTACGAAGGCAGCTTTGTCAACCCCCGTTCGCCACCGCCCGTACCCAAAGGCCCGGGCTCGTCTGGCCTGAAGGATATCAACCTGATGCCCAGCCGACCCGCACCCCGGCCACCTGTAAGCCTGCCGTCTCGCACCGCGCCCCAGGCACCATTCCTGCCCACCAAGGACTCGGGCATTGGTATGACCCATCAGCAAGACGATGGAACGGGACCACCGCCGATTGCACCTCCGCCGAAAGACAACGTCCCCATGCTTCCCGAAGAACACCGCTCTCGGTCGAACTCGCGTGTCACGGCGCCGTACCAGCCGCCAGGGGCTGGCGGCATGAGCAGTGCACAGCAGGCGAACGCGGCCGCCCAAGCCGCTGCGTACCAGCAGCAGCTCCTCCAGCAACAGCAGGACCAGGCAATTGCGCAGGCGCAGGCCGCTATGACTGGACAGCTGGGACGGACGACCAGCACACGCCAGCAGCAGCACAAACCAATACAGCAACAGCAGCCCACACCGCCGCAGTCCCAGCACCACCAGTTTGCTCGCTCGCCGGACGTCAATGGCGCTGGGCGCTCACCACAGGCCCAGCCGTACCCAGCAGCAGCGACGACCACACAGCAGCAGCAGCAGCAGCTCCAGCAGTTGCAGTCCCAGGCCCGGCCGCGCCAGCGACCACGTACGAACACCGCTACTGGTATCGATATCTCTGCGCGCCTCCGGCAAATCTGCTCCGACGGCGACCCGCACCGTATGTATCGTGGCTTCAACAAGATTGGCCAGGGTGCCTCGGGTGGTGTCTACACGGGCTTTGAGCGGGGCAGCAACCGGTTGGTTGCCATTAAGCAGATGAACCTGGAGCAGCAGCCAAAGAAGGACCTGATCATCAACGAGATCCTGGTCATGAAAGACAGCTCCCATCCGAACATTGTCAACTTCATTGACAGTTACCTGTGGGAGGGCGAGCTGTGGGTCATCATGGAGTTCATGGAAGGCGGCAGCTTGACTGATGTTGTCACGTACAACATCATGACGGAAGGCCAAATTGCGTCCGTCTGCCGCGAAACTCTAAAGGGTTTACAGCATCTGCACTCCAAGGGTGTCATCCACCGTGACATCAAGTCGGACAACATCCTACTGTCGATGGAAGGCAACATCAAGCTCAGTATGTTACCACGTCCTTGATTTTCTTCATTTTTTTTAAAAAAAAACAGGTACTGTTTCTGGACTCACAACTAACCGTTTGCAGCTGATTTCGGCTTTTGCGCGACTATCAACGAAGCCCAAAACAAGCGGACTACTATGGTCGGTACGCCTTACTGGATGGCTCCTGAGGTGGTCATGCGTAAGGAGTACGGCCGCAAGGTCGACATCTGGTCTCTCGGTATTATGGCCATTGAGATGATCGAGGGCGAGCCGCCCTACCTGACGGAATCGCCGCTGCGTGCTCTCTGGCTAATCGCCACAAACGGCACGCCTGTCATCAAGGAGGAGCACAATCTGTCTGAGGTCTTCCGCGACTTCCTCTACTTTGCCCTCAAGGTGGAGCCTGACAAGCGGGCAAGCGCCCATGACTTGTTAAGGGTATGTGCAACATAGGCCCTCCCGACTCTCGCGCTTGCTACCCATTGTTTCTACCGAGTCTGACCGATGCTAACATTCCTGCAGCATGATTTTATGAAGCTATGTGTGGACTTATCGCAGTTGTCGCCGCTGGTTCGTGCCGCCCGTGAAGCGAAAGCCCAGGAGAAGGCTCGGAAGGGGCAATGAACAATGATCACCCACAGGAAAGGAGAAGACCAGGCAAAATAAATAAAAAAAGGTGACGTGAAGCCAAGGTTTTTTTTTGAAAAAGATATACCACCAACCACGCAACAAGACAACGGCCAAAAAAAGAACTCAAAAATAACATCCCAGGACTGGGCGACTGACGTGCCCATGCGGGGAAGTCGGATCGCCACCATAAAAGCAAGACATGGACATGACAAGAACACCAAACGATATATACATACCATACACAATTCACGCGTCAACCAACTCCTTCATTCGCAATTCACGCCGAACACACGAAACTTTTGAATTCTTTAGACGCCGACAGTACGCCCCGGGGAAGGAGGCATCGATGGACATACGCAGCACAGGTTATTATAAGCTGCTCGTTTTATTTCCATTTTTTTTTTTTCAAAGTTTCATCTTCCGGCAGTTTATTCCTTGCCTGGATTTTTCCTATGTTCTCAGCTACTGGCTCCCTGTGTTTACGATCTGGGAAGGCCGAATAAAATCTGAATCTATTCTACTTATTTTATGGTCTTGTTACTACTATCTTTCTTCTTGATGATTGTGACTGTTTTGACTTTAAGACACAACGGTAATATTACGTCTGTGCCACCTTGTTGACTTACTGATCAGGTTGAAGGTCAAGACAAGCCTGCAGGTGACCTCATCGTGTTTGTGTACAATTTGGGAATTTTTACTCAAGTTGTGACATAAAATTGATGTCTTATTATTGACAGCAGGTATTAAATTGAAAAAGGTGTGTATTTTTGAAGGTGGATGTTGTCATCCAATTCTATTCTTTTGACAAAAAAAGACGAACTCCCTTGTGATCAACGTGCACGTAAACACAACAAATCGCTATTCTATGTCGGAAAGCCGTATGAAATGCCGAAAACCTTGTCGTAGAACTCCCCTTTTGCAGCTTCATAAATAAAGCAAAAACAAAATAATAAAAAAAGCAAACACCTTTTTGCAACCACTCTTTGCCGTTCCGCCCTTGCGTACTCCTGAGTTGATTGGGTGCAAAAGACACAAATCCGAAGAAAAGAACCGATAGTCTTCAATATGAGAAGAGATCATGTCGCCCAGTATCCCACTACCCTCTCTTTCACCATCCACATTAAGCAAGAGAGAAGCGAGTATTGACTGGGTTGTCCAAATGATGATCAAATGGCACAAATCGGAAAGTAAATAATCATAATCGTTGGGTATCATCGAACATCATCATCTACTAGTAGACACGCATGTGCCTGGTCTAATAGAGAGTGTAGCCACCGTCAATCAGGACGTTGGAGCCAGTCATGAACGAACTGGCGTCCGAGGCTAGGAAGACACAGAGGCCGTTGAGGTCATCAACAGCGCCGAGGCGATCCTGGGGAGTCAAGCTACGCCAGATCTTCTTCTGGGCATCGAGGGCAGGGACTTTGTTGAGGGCAGTGTCCATGTAGCCGGGGGAGATGCAGTTGACGCGAATGGAGTATTTGGCCCACTCGGCAGCCAGAGACTTGCCGAGCTGGATGACACCAGCCTTGGAAGCGTTGTAGCAAGACTGCTCCTGGGGGTAGTTGACGATGCTGCCGGACATGGAGGCAACCAGAACGATGGAACCGGGCTTGCCAGCGGCCATCATGACGCGGCCAACGGACTGGGCCATGAGGAACGAACCAGTGAGGTTGATGTCAATCAGACGACGGAACATGGCAGGGTCGTATGTCTCGGCCTTGATGTTTGAATCGGCGATACCGGCAGAGTTGACAAGAACGTCGGGAGCGCCGTAGAGGTTGACAACTTGATCAACAGCGGCGTTAATAGCGCTGCCGTCACGAACGTCGACCTTGAAGAACGAAACGTCGATACCAGACTTGCGGTGTAGCTCCTCGGCGGCTTCGTCGCCCAGTTCTTGGTTGGCGTCAAAGATCACGACAGCCTTGGCACCAGCCTCAGCACAGGCTCTCGCCATGTGGTTGCCGAGGCCACGGGCACCACTTCACATGCTTGTTAGCTACTGGCCGTTTGGAAAGGACGTTCATTCAGGCTCTGCGAAGCGGGACACAAAAACATAAAGACCTACCCAGTAATGATGATGACCTTGCCCATGACGGACATCTTCTGCATGGTGGGGGACATGGCCTTGTAGACCTTGGGATCGAGGGGAACGACGTCCTCGTTCTCAACATCTTCATTGGGCGCAGCGGAGGGTTGAGCAGCCGGCTTGACGGGGATGCTGAAATGGTCGGGGCTCGAGGCGGTGCCTTTGCCATCAGGGCTGTAAATGGACACAGGGACTTCGGTCTCCTTGATGACCTCGCTCTTCTTCGTGAGACGAGGGGTGGCGACGGAAAAGACGCGCGACTGCACCGGCGTGCGATAGACAGTAGGCTTGATCAAAGTCGAGCGAACGACAGGGGCCTTGGAGGCAAGGCGGATGGAGCCCACGACGGAGCGAGCGACAGTGAAGCCCATCTTGACGATTTGTGGTAGATGTGCAAAGTATGAGAAAAAACGTAAAAGAATGCAGATCGGAGGAAGTGAACAAATTGAAGGGAAAAAAAGCGAAAGGGTGAAAAAGAAAAAGTTTGAATAAATAGAGAACGGCAAATTTGGGGACTAGGTGTGTGTAAGTGAAGCGAGCGAAGATGAGTAGAGGTAGTAAAAGGTAGGTAGTGGGGTGTTTGGACCGATCGTGAATTTTACTCGACGAAGGCCAAACTTGTGCGGGCTATCCGGGAGTTTGGAAGCTTGTGTGGGGAATGCAACGCCAAAATGTCGTTGACGATGAATAGGAATATACCAACTCAAACAACTGAGTTTGGTAAAACTATAGAGTGCGGTACAAAAGAGTACCTACGCGCCTCAATAACGACGACAAAACGCGAATAGGTTTTGGTAAATGAATATGACGAGGGAAAAGGGAGATGAGAAAATCCTTTTGTTGGACAGAGCCGCCAGTCTTATATAGGACAATGGGAGGGGGGATTGGGGGTTCAGCGAGAGGTAGTAGAGAGATGGAGAGGAGTAATACAGAAAGGGGTCAATAGACTGCTTCGGTCGACGCGAGGAAGGCTAGGGAGGCGACCGCGTGGACGTGGCGAGTCCAGAACCGAAAAATCTGCACTGCGGTATTCGGCGTTTCTGGGGGAGAGGTCTGAATACGTGGACTGGATTTGGGGGCATTCGTATCCTCGCAAGCTTCGCCGCAAAGCTCCAAGACTCGAGTGATGGGACTGAGGAGGGTGTGTTGAGGTAATGGATGGGAGGTGTGTGTAAAACAGTGGCTACACGGCGGGCGTGGAGGGCAACGAGGAACGAGGCCTGGCCTTTTGGGGCGTGGATGGAAAATGAGGTCGGTCTGGCCTGGCAGGCAGCTAGCGTGGCGCTGGTGGAGGGTGACAGTGACCTGGATTACTCCGTGATCAGGACGGATTCTGTGGTAACCTCTATTATTAGCGAACAATACACTTTAGTCTGGCAATCTGGAAATAAGCTTTCAGTCGCGACAATGGTCGGATAGACTGGCAAGCGGATAAAGGAGTGAGGACAGCGCTAGACGACCGTCGATGACAGGAGGCTCCAGGGATCGACAAGGATGTCTGCCAGAAAGGAGAGAGAGGGCAGTGAGGGAAAAGTGAAGAGATGTCAAGAAACCAACATGGCAAATGTAATATGGGAGAATCGTTCGTTTCGCTACGAGAAGAAACGGTAGTGACGCGAAAGTGATGAGAAGACGAGGAGGATCTCACCTAGGAACTGAGGGTGTGTCGAGAAAGATTTGACAGCCGGTAGAGGGGAGACTCGAGCTCTGGCTTGGGTCCAACGCTGTGCCATTGAAAGTCAGCAAAAAAAAAAGGCAGGTATGGCACAGGCCCAGGCGGAATGAAATGTGAAATGAAGATGCACCTGGTAACTCCAAAGGTGGGGAGGAAGGGCCACTTTGCACTAACACGGTGAAATATAGGGTGTGAACGTACAAAGTATGCTTAAGGTGGTGGCTGAAGCTATTTTGACGAAAAAGTATGCGGGAAGGACGGAGACGACGAGGATCCCAAAAAGACGAGAAAGAGACCAAGGGGAATACAGGGGTGCGGCTCTCTGTTTGGCAGGTGCGGCCTTTGTTGACGTTTTTGCATTGTGTATTCTACGGGGAAGGTGCGACCGTACTTACTCGATGCCAGACGGAAGCCGCGGAATGGGCAGTTGAGGAAGGCGCAACGGCGTGTGTAGGTCGGCACTACTGAGACTGTCCAAGGACGGGGAATATGGGAAGGAGCGATGAGAAGTCAGAGAGACAGAGAGAGACAGAAGACGGCGAATGATTTGAAAAACACAAAGGCAAGAACGACCAGCCCCAGTATCAAATGAAGGTCCGGTTGTGGGCAGTATTGGGACGAAAGCTTTTGATGGCCCCTTTCTTTCTCCCATCCGCACATTTCCTCTCTTCCCATTGACTTTCAAGCCTCCAAGGAACACATACCAACACCCTTGCTCCTTGTCCCACAACATTGCTTTCTCTAGTGCTTCCATCGCTTACTTTGCTTTGTTTACACGCTAGTAAGGGCGACTTGCACATGAGGACCGCAGCCGTCAGAACACAATGTGAGAATCCCATTGCAAACCGCATTCGAATAACACACTCTAACAGAGCCCCCCAACAAAAGACGCAATCAGTCGAAGAGCCACAAAAGGCAAAGACCACAAGAATCCATACCCCGTAATTACTCCTTACGCGACTATCCGCTTCGCCTGACCGCCCCTGGGAGTGTGGGATGCAGTGCGGGGGTCTCTTGTTTCTGTTGATGCACATTCCTCCTCAGCAAGCAGATTCGAACGGTCATGGGGTTCACCCAGATCGGTCTCGGAGCCAGGGTGTGTGTCTGGCATCACCTTTTGTCATGGCAGATTCGTCTGACCGGGTTGCACGTCACGGAGGGCGTGCGTCGGCATGCGCCGCTTTGTGTGGGCTCTCTCTGCTAAGAGAAGACGACATGGACGGGGTGCATCGATATGATACGCCTGGTGTGGGGGGCATTGTGCCTATCTCACCGAGCTACTCTTGACGGTTTGAACCAGTCTACGGCATATTTCCCTCTTTACAAAGCAGCAAGCTATCGCTTTCGTGGTAAGAAAGCAGCACAGAAAGAAGGCAAATATACGGGTTTCGATGTCACTGTCCGGAACGGCTCATGCCGGGAGAGCTGGCTTGGGTTTGAGTTGGGGAGTCGACCTCACCGCCATGTTTGTTGAGGGACACACTATTGCAGCTTGGAAATCTGCTAACAGAAACAGTCGCAAACCAAAGAGCAACTTTACAGCCCACATCTGTTCTTCAATTTTCGCAACTCGTTCTCGGAATGCAAGGGCTTGGTTGACGTTGCACAAGCGCAAACAAAGAATGGCGCAGGTGCAAGCAAAGTGCGGCATCCAGCATCCGGTGTAGCTCCGCCCCTTTTCTTACATCAAACCATCCTTGGCTCGATGGGTCTCAGTCGGACCTGAAGCAGGAGGCGCATCTTGCAGATGCCATGCAATTTTACAAGCCGGCATATAAGGGTCATGTGAGGCGAAAAAAAATATACATCATGAAAACCACGACAAGGATGTCGTGTACCTTTTGCGGTGTGGATATGCAGCAAAGTGGTGTACATGCATACAACTGGACGATGCACAGCGCACGGTTCGAGACGCACGATGCAAGCATCTGGTTCTGCACAGCGAATCCAGAATGGCTCAAAGGAGGCTCAAAACACGGGGCCACCGGGGTCTAACTCTTGTTATGTGGCGTGTCCCTCAACCCCAGAAGCTCTCCTTGATCCGAAGGCAAGAATCGTCCGCGCCACAAACAGCTTGTCCTTGCCAGACCATGCCACACTTGCGTACCTTGTGTCAGTATCACATTTGCCGACAGGCACCATCAGCCTTATTTGCTTGCGGAAAGAGGCGACATCTGCATTTTGGTGGCTAAGACAAGTTCACACAGTCGTGGCCATTATTCGTTAACATCCGCCAGCTAGGAATACCCTTCTCGCCCCGTTGCGTTCTGAAACTTACACGCAAAAGCTCGAATATAGTTCTACAGAAGACATTTTCAACAGAAACCTGGCCTGAGAGACCACGAAGTCGGGCGGGACTCCGCTTTTGTTTTCTACCGCACTCAAGAACCACTGACTTACACCCATCCTGTCATATTTCGTACACCTCTGCTCCAAATGGCAATCTCCGCCTGACGAATGGCAATCTCTCACAGAGCCACACGGCCATCGGAGGAACGACCGAAACGACAAATATACGAAGCTGCACCCCCTATCCTTTTGTTTATTTTTT
Source organism: Sporothrix schenckii 1099-18 (assembly GCF_000961545.1). Lineage (NCBI taxonomy): Eukaryota > Fungi > Ascomycota > Sordariomycetes > Ophiostomatales > Ophiostomataceae > Sporothrix > Sporothrix schenckii. Next base: position 3,346,741 of record NW_015971150.1, read on the forward strand.
TTTTAAAAAAAATAAGGGAGGAAAAACAATGGACTTCGCCCGATAAACGCAAGGGGGCCGCAACGCTACGCTGCGCAGGAGAGCTACTGCACGTCGGCTCTGTTCCGCCCGGAGCCCTTCCCCGCGATGACCAGGCCAAAGCAAGTGTTCAAAATTAGTTACCTCTCAGTATGGGGTCTCACACAACCAGTGGTGTTTGGGCATGCAATATGTGTTACGTTTCCACATTTCACCCTGTCTTGGTCTGAAGAGGCGGTGTGAAGAGAAAAAAATCAACAAGTGGAGGAGCTACCAATTGGAAAGCACACACAACAGTGGACAAGACGGACCCGGTGAGTGGCTAACCAGCAGGAGGCGATGATCCGATGACAAGGAATGCGAAAAGAAAGACAGGAAACAGCACCCCGCTCTCCCGTCATCTGCATTGGGGGTATGTCCGTTCGAGGAATTCAACGCGAAATCACAAGGCACCAAGGAAGATTGTCAGTGTAAGTACGATTTAGGAGACGGTATGCAAAGGAAAAGAAGAAAAGGGAGCAGAGGAGAAGAAAGGGGTAACCAGACGGCGCGAGTGACAAGTCACGCCAAGGTCGACGCTAGTTCAGCGCCGGCCGTGCTATTTTTACCGCCGTTCTGGTAAGTACGGTGAACAAGTCAATTGCAACTTCGGGGCGCACCAAGACAGATTCCTCAACAATATCACGAAATACGAGCAAGCTCTACAGGCACGGCGGTTGGTTTCTGTGCCTTTGCAGCACATATCGAAAAAAGAGGATAGGAGCCGTATGCTAACATGTTTTTCAGACAGAGAATGCCCGATCGAAAGACGAAGCGGAAGCTGTGCTCCAGTAAAAATGCTGCCAGCTGCATTACCCCTGCTGTGCTCCGCAAATTGTTAACTCTTGAGAAGGAAAGGGATATAGTGCAGTGGAATGGCATATTGCAGAACATGTGCCAGGATGAACCAAACGACTGGACAGGAGACCATTGCAGCCAAACCAGTCACAAAGCACAGTTGGGCAGAAGGAGGAAGAAAAGTACACAATCAGATCATGGAACACTCGAGGCCCTTGGCTAGTGCTGATCTGACCCTCCACCACCTTGCCCAGACACGCCCACTCATACCAGAGCTCTGTTTGCCCTGTTAGCTCCCACCCTGCCGCCGGTGAAGCCTGGGAGTGTCCTGCACTGTGGCAATGGAAAGACGAAGGGGCCACTGGGCTACAAAATACGCTTGGAAGCCGAAGCATTTGCGGGCACGCTTTGGGCTGGGGACAAACGGCTGTCACCACTCATCTGCAAGTCCGTTCTTCGCCTTTCCTTCTCGGATGCAGAGAAAAATAAAAGCAGAGAAAAAAAAGCAGACAAAATGAGACATCAGTACGGAGCATTCCCCCGCTTCCTTTTCTCTGGCTCTGAATAGGGAAGGCAATCTACTGATTGGCTGCGTCAAGAAGACGGAGGGCAGGCAAAAAGCTCGGATACCCATTCAATCAAAGCTTTATCGGAGCTCATGGATGTGCTTTTGAGGGTGGGGGGGATGCTGCGTCTCTGCGTCGCCATCCACCCACGAAGCTCACACCTTTTCAATTTTGTGTTTTGCTTTCTTTCTGTCCACTCCTTCCGTGGCCTTAGCTGATAAGCAGTTTTTCTCCCTTGAAGAGAGGTGGGACAACAGATGGCGAGGACAACACAAAATCACACATCATTACATACTCGATTCACTCGGCCAGGCATGCATACACGAGGAGCGTTTTGCTGTGACAACATTAGCTTGCCCCAATCGGGGGCACGCACATATCAGACGGAGGGAAGGCCAGGCAAGCGGAGGTGCTTCACGATGAACTCGGCAAGCGTCGCAAAAAGAAAAGCTTCGAGAAGTTTGATGTCGGCAGAGCATCCATCTTTCCTTAAGGGCCCCGTCAAGCATACGCCATCGGACCCCCACACAATCACAGTCCTCATTTTTGCGTGTCATACGACCTTGGTCGTTGTGCTTTGGTCGCAATGTGGCCAGTGTCTCTGTGATGGAAAGAAATCTACTCGACACGTTCGACTCACCCCTTCCCAACCTTGACTGGAGACAGAGGGCATCTTCCTGGTCCTCCCCTCTTTTCCTGCACGCCCCTCTCAGCATCTCGGCACCCCCAGTTTCCACCACACACACCCAACAGTAACACAGCGTATCACACACTCCCCCTCCAGATAGGGAGGAAAAATGCAAATTTTCTCCAAATGGGCAGAAAACAGCGAAAGAAAGAGAGATTGGAGAGCAACGCGACTGTGCAATTGCGCAAGGAAACGACACGAAAAAGAAAGGACAACAAAAGATACCGAAGCGAGGACGCACGGAGCAGGGGAATCACAATGCAAATCATGTCCACGGGGCCACAAACAAGACACGGGGGAAACACCGAAACGGTAAAGACAATGGAGCTCTGATCGTCTCATCATGCGGCGAAATTTCGTTTTTCATCTATTGCTTCCATCGCTCTTTTCCCGTCCTAGTCTGGGCGAAGCTCTCTTCACCGAAAACGGACATGGCAGCACGAAAGCAAAGATTGGGGGAGGACGACATCCCCCTTCCCCTACCCCTTCCAAGAAAGTGAGGAGAGAAAAGGAAAATGAAGAAGGATGACAACGAGTAAAGAATGGTGAGTGGTGAGTGGGCTCGCAGATGGGACCAAGGGTTCCGATACCAAGGGTTCCGATTCTCTTCGACGGTCGGTCTCTTGGATGTCGGAGTCGGCCTCCGTCCTCTCTCGTCCGTCCTCGCCCTCTCTTATGAAAGTCGATCTTGCCGTGTGCAGTTGGGTCGACGTTGGACTTTGTTGTTTTGGCAGCTCGTCTCGTTCGCCGCTGATGAGCACAGGCTCTATTTGGCACAGCGAGGAAGCAACATGTTGCCCCAACTGCCTCCACAGTCTGTCTTCTCGCCGGGTGTCGTTGTCGTTGTCGATTGTCGATTAGAATGGTGCTCGTCGTGTCGCCACAGAGGTTCCCCCGGATTTTGATTCGAAAAACAAACTTTTCAGATATCGCTGCCGTTGCTTTGTCACGTTTCTGCTTTTACAGGATACACGCCCCCTCTCCGAATTGCCCCTTTTGGCCGCTGACACCCACCAACCCGCCACGAACAAGGGCCTAGGCCTGGCCGAAGACCCCCTTTGCCGGACCCTTTCTGGCATTTCACGATCTTGTTTACCCCATATCAGCAAAAGATCGTGAAAGACCACAACAGAGATAAGGCACAACAGCGCGGCAATCTCTGCGGCATTCACCTGTGGCCAGTTCCGTGCCAGTCATCCTCCCGTCCCAGGTGCCATGCTCCCGGGAGCTGCGAATTGCCCAGACTGCAACGCGACGATGCGCACGCCCTCCTCCACGGGCCAACCCGCACCGTCGAGAAGACGAAGCCGGTGTTTCTAGCGCCCCTCTTCACGATGTTTTTTGTGGTATTTTAGTGATTCTTTTTCGTCCTCCCCTTTCCCATGGCGCCGCCCCATTCTTGTGTACAATCTGATTCAAGCGCCGTCGTCCAGCGCTGCGACTGAATTTACCACGCGATCGGTCGGACGTGGACGCAGAAAATGTCCGCGGAGACGCCTGCATCGCGGTACTGATTTAGCGATCGTCAACAAATCTGCCCGTAAACAGTGCATTCGTCGGTTCTGTGACATGCACGTCCACACCTTTGTGCTCGCTTTTCTAGGCTTAGACTTTTATTTTGACTGGGAATAATCGTACACGTGGAATCAGAGTAAAAGGTGACAGGAGAGAATAAAACCTTGGGAACAGGCAACCCGAAGTCGAGGACAATTGACAGGCCAAAGACGAAACAAAAAAAAAGGTCAAAACAAAAGTAAAAAGGACAACGTTCCCCTTTGCCAATGTCTCGTAGAACTCCCATCCCACGCTTTCCCACCCTTTTGCAGCAACAATACGTAGACATACGATCCAAATGACGATGACAAAATGACGGAGACTGAAAAAAAAAAGTAGAAAATACGAGAAACAGACAAAAAAACAAACAGAAAAAAACAAGGAGCACAAAATCGGATTAAGCTCCTCAGAACAACACGTTCGGTCCATCTCGGCCCACATTCACCCATGACCATCACACATCCTCGCCAATCAGCTGGAAGAGCGACGCAATGTACGTGGCCAGCGCGCGGTTCTCGGACATGATTTCGTACAGCCGTGGCAGCACAGGCCGGAACAGCCGCTCGTTCCAGCCACCCGCCTCTTGCGCGGCTGCTGCAGCGGCCGCGTCGGCAGGCGAGTGCGCGTGGCGAGCGCCGCCCGCCGCACCGCCGGTGAACTTGGACGACGTCGCCGGCGGCAGCAGACCCGAGGACGAGGACGGCGTGCCCGGCAGCGATGGCTTGCTGCGCTTGCCGGACGTGCCATTGTTCTTGTGCTGTTGTTCTTGTTGGTGGTGGTGGTGTTGCTGCTGCTGCTGCTGCTGCTCCCATTCGTCATCGTCGTCCAACAAAACGACCTGGCCGCGCTCGTCGAGGACGACCTCGGCCTTGGACGCGTTGCGGGCCATGTTGCGCAGGACGAGCACGGCACTGAGCGGGATGCCCGCGGCCTGGGCCGGGAGGTTGGGGTTGCGCTCGTCGCGCATTGTGGCCGTCTCTTCGTAGGCGACGCTGATGGTCTTGGCCGGCACGACGTACGACCGCTTCTGGCGCTTGTTGGGCGTTGTGGCCGCTGCGCCGGTGCCACCACCGCCGCTGGCCACGGTGCCGCCGTTGGGTGACGTGCCATTGGGCGTGCCGTTGGCACCGGTCGAGGCGGCACCGTTTGTACCGCTGCTGCTGCTGCCGCCGGCACCGCCACTGCCCGGCGCGCCGCCCGTCGCCAGCAAATCGCCGTTGCTCACACTACTACGCTGGCGCTGGTGCTTGAGGGGGTTGGACGGCTGTGCGGCACCATTGCTGCCGTCGGCGGGCGAGCCGGATTCGGCAGAGGCCGGCGCGTCCTGTTGTTGCGGCTGCTGCACCTGCTTCTGATTTTGCCGGATGTCCTGCTCCGATTGGACGGCGTGTGTCTTGATGTGCTTCATAAAGTCCGCCAGCGGCATCTTGGTGCCCTTGGGGTACTTGCGGCAGCCCGCCCACAGGCAGCGCACATCGCAGTCCTTCACATTGGCCACCTTGCCGTCGGCGTCCGGTGTCTCGCCCACGTGATCCTGGAGGATGTGCGCGTACAGCTTGTCGGCGGCGCCAAAGAAGATGCCGCATGACGGCGAGGCGAGGGGCGCGGAGGCGGAGGCGGAGGCGGAGGCAGACGCGGGGGCCGCCGACGCCGCCGGCATGCGCCACTGGCAGCGGAAAAACTCTTGGCCTTCGGGGCTGATGGGCCGGCGGCGCGGGCGAATGCCCTTGATAATAAACTTTTGCACCTCGCCCTGCGGCGTCTGCTCCTTTTGGATCTGCGCGCCGGCCGCGTGATAGACGTGCGTCACGTTGCGGATGAACTCGGCGGCGCCCAGCATCGTGCGCCCGGACTGCTGCACGGGCTGCAAAAACGACGACTGGTACGCCTGCCAGATGGCAATCTGCGTAATGGACGAGTCCGGGTCCTCCTCGAAGAAGCAGCGCAGCCACGTGTAGCAGCGCTCGGGCTCGTCCGTGGCCACGAGGCGCGTCAGCAGGTCCGGCGGCAGCGCCAGCACCTCGTCGGCGGCCGGCAGCCTGCGCTCGGGCTGCAGCACCAGCTCCTTGACGCTGCGCTTGGCGCCGTGCGACAGCAGCCGCACGAGGTGGCTGACCAGGCCCTCGGCGCGCACGGCGCGCAGCAGGCGCTCGACGTTGGCCGCGACGGCCGTGTACTGGTACAAAAAGTCGAGGCAGGCGTCCATGAGCTCGTCGTCGTTGAGCAGCAGCCACTGCGTCACGCGCTGCAGCACGCTCGGCGGCACGCCGCCGAGCCGGTTCGTCTCGGCCAGGTTCATCGAGATGCGCCCAATCGCCCGCAGCGCCGTCAGCACCATGCCGCGGTCCGGCGACGCCAGCTGCCGCAGCAGCGTCCGGTACAGCGGGTCGTCGTCGCCGAGCACCAGAAACGGCGTCAGCTGCTCGGCAATGTCGAGCGCGCAGTGCTTGAGCTCGACCACGGCGTCGCGGTCGGGCAGGTTCAGCGCGATGCACAGAAAGTCGCGGCATGGCGCAAAGTCGGCCACAAAGTACGCGTTCTCCGGCAGCGTCACCATGTTGCGCACCGTCAGCGCCGCCTCGGTGATGAGCACCATCTGGTCGGCAAACGCCTCCGTCTGGAGGCAGTCGATGCGCGCGCGCGGCCGCAGCTGCGCAATGCGCTCCAGAATGTCCGGCGTGCCGTGGACGCCGTCCAGCTCGCCCACGTCGTCCGCGTCGTCGCCGCCGCCGTCCGCGTCGTACGACACCGTCCACGCGACGTCGTGGTAAAAGAGGCTGCCCACCTGCAGCGCCTTCTCCACGAGGCCCTCGGCCAGGCCGGGAAACGACTCGAACTTGTACTTGTCGCCCCGCTCGTACGAGATCTTGACCAGGTGGCTCAGCGCAAAAGCCTCCTCCGCCTGCAGGCCTGACCGCAGCGCGCCCAGGCACCGCACGTAAATGTTAGGTCCTTCGCTGCCGGGCGGCACCGGCGGGCGCGCCGCAAAGCGGCTGAGCGACACGCCCGACGCCTGCAGCCGCTGCAGCCGGTTCTGCTGCAGAAACTTGGCCGGCGCGTTGGCCGGCGCCTCGGCGAGCTGCAGCACAATCGGCACCGGCCCGCGGGGCTCATAAGCCTGCACGGCCGACGAGAAGATGTCCGAGTTGGGCGGGTTGTACACCATGGACGCGTTGCGGTGAAGCAATTGCTGCTGCTGCTGCTGATGTGGCGGCAGGCCATGGTGGTTCTGGTTTGGGTGCATGCCGCCACCAAACGACGCCGCTCCCTGTGGTGCTCCTGGCAGGTGATGGTGGCCCGGCGGGCCGTGGTGCCCTGCCGCATGTGCACCGCTGCCGGCCTGCTGCCCCGAGGCGTGCCGTGACTGGCGCGTCGAGGCCGTGTCCGGCTGGAAAATGACACGCTGGGCCGGCGCTTCCCGTAGACCGCGTGACGCGCGGCCACTCAGCGGCGTGCCGTCGGGCCCGGCCGCCGCATGGTCCTGGCGCGTCGGCGTGCCCATGGGGTCGCCCATGCTGCTGCTGCCGGTGCCGCCCATCGGCGAGTCGAAGCCGCCCGACGGCCGCATGGTCGCGCGGTGTCCGCCAAAGTTCTCGAGCGTGCGCGTCAGCAGGCCGCCGCCCTTGGCCGAGATGTGCTCGAGGATCTCGGGCGGCGGCGGCTCCTGCTTGTGGATGGTGGTGATCTCGTAGGCGGCCAGGTTCTTGTAGTAGGCGAGCTTGAGGCTGTAGGCGGCGGACGCCTCGTTGTTGCTGTACAGCTCGAGCGCGTTGACCATGTTGCGCCACGCCAGCTTCTCCTCGCTGATCTTGTCGTAGCCGCCGTGCTCGACAATCACCTTGAACAGCTTGAGCAGGTCCACCGGCGTCTGCCCCACCTTGGGCTCCGGCTCAAAGTTGGTCCCGCGCTTGGCATGGTACTCGCGCAGCTTGCCAATGAACTCGACGTACTCGGGCGTCTGGTCGATTGTGTGCCCCGGCTGCGGCGCCATCGTGGCCACCGGAGGGGGGGGGGGTGAAGGTGGGAGGAGGGGGGAATGTGAAGTAGGAGTGAGGAGGAGGAGGAGGAAGGTCGACGAAATGGAGCTTGGATTCGATTCGATTGGATCAAGTTGTCGTTGTGTCAATGTCGTGATGTCGTGATGATGTGTTGCTGTGATATCTGGCCTTTGGTATCATGTATCGTGGCCGCGTCTCTGCGCGTAGCCGGCCCCGTCCGTCGTGCTCTCTCCGTCGGACGCCGCAAACGCCCGGTGTGGACGCTTCTGCAACCGAGGCTCCAAGCAACGCCTCGTCGGTCTCGACAAATCTGGAGGATCTCAAAACCACGATTTCGCGTTCTGGCGGCGACGACGCTATCGTCGCGTCGACTCGTATCGTTATCGAAAACAAAGCAGCCGTGCGTGGTGGCCGTGCTGCACGCGCGATGCTGGTGCTTGTCGTCGTTGCGCGAAGCGATGGGCCCTGTCGTTTGCGCTTGGAGATGGATGCGTGTTAAAGGGATGCTGGAGACGCGCAGCTGCAGCAGCCGCAAGGCGACGCTAGAATTCGCGAATGTGAGAAATGGCTGCTATTTTTTCGAGGCAAGCGTGGTCCGTGCGGGGCCTGGCGTTGGCCAATCACATTCCGCTATTAGCGCCACACCAATTGTGGCTTTAACGTGGACCGGAGGGACTGAATGGCACGACGACATCCAAGACGGCCAACAACATCCACGACTACGAGTACATTTCCGTGAGAAGAGGAGCCTGACGTTGGCATGTTGACTGTTGGTGCACTTCATATAATAACATACAATAGCATACATGCATATTCAGTGCTATGCCTATGCTGAATGCTCAAAGTACAGATAGTGTCGTACACCATGCAGACAAATCATAAACTGTATGAACAGTTCATTTAGGGCTGACCATCGCATTGACTTACATGGACATCTTACATGTCTCATCGAGCAGTCCTGTATTTGATGAGATACAGTTGTATCAAGATATCCTCTTATTTATGTTTACGAGCTCTTTCCGTTTGCAGATGCAATGCTGCGATTTGATCGCACCTTCCACGAAGCAGTGTCGAGCATCCCCCGTTCCATATTAAGAAGGAACAACAGTTACACCAGAATCTGCCCCTTTTCTTGTCCGAAACAATTTCTGATTCCATCATCTTTGTACTCACCTTGCAAACCTCCTCGCCGACCATCAGCATCATGGCACGGCAGTTCGTCGCCCAGTGGGTCCTCCAAGAGGCCATCACTGAGCAAAGGACAACCATACGGACAGCCACCGCGCCAGTGACACTGCACTTGGAGAGCATTTCCAACAGTCAAACGTCTTCGTCGTTGTCTTCATTTTCTTCCTTTCCGTCTGCACCATCTTCCAATCGACAGCGCGCAGGGCCCGAAGCCGAGGCAAAGCCGTCGTACCGCATCTGTATTGTCGAGGGCTCGACTTTGATAGTAGGTCACACTCGCCGTCTCATCAGGGAGGCACAGCTGACAACCAAAGACAGAAATTGACACCTCAAAACTCAATCCCGGCAACAGCGAAATCCGCATCGTACCGCCAACACGGGCCACGCTGCTCGTTTCTGAGGGGGACGATCCGACCGTGAGCGAAGGCGGGAATGGAGGCCGCTATGGAATCGGACGTGGCAGTGGCCGTGGTATGTCTCAGTCACAGACACAGACTGGCTCGCAACATGCCTCTCAAAGTGTATCACAAAGGGTGAGAACAGACATACAGACAGTCGACAAGCACTCTTCCCATCTAACACAAGATACGTGGTAGAAGAAGAGATCTCTCCTCAAGCTGTGCTTCCTCAGTGTCGGCGATCTCAAGGCCGCGTCCCACGAGTTTATGCGCATCGGCCTTCGATGCACCTCCTTGCCAACACGTGACGGCCGCACGACCCTGAGCAGAACGTCCTCTGTCGTGTCAATGCAGGCCAGCTCACAAGGTTCACAGGAGCGGAGTTCTCCAAACAAAACTGCGCCGGGTCTTGCACGCTCTAGCAGCCTCATCGCCCGCACATCGACGGCCCTTCAGCCGGCTGTGCGGGCTGCGTCGACGGCGTTGGCAGCCGTGCCAGCCGAAAGACGCTCCACTGGTCCTCTGGAAAGCCCCCTCAAGCGGACCTACTCCGACGCACCGCCGGACCTCGCCAATGCTAACAGAATGAAGCGTCGCCAGACGTCTGTTGCGTCACAGACCACATGTTCACCGAGTCTCCTACGTCGCGAGTCGTCGGCTGCGGATGTTCCTATGCAGGACGCTCGACAGCCGCCGCCCGTCAACGTCCCTGCAAGCCGATCTCTCAGTCGGACGTCACAATGGACGGCCTCGAACGACGTGGACGAGCCGCCGCCGCGACGAGAACTGCCACAGTCAGTCACGAGACACCTGTCGCGGACACCGAGCCAGGACACGCGGTCAGCCAGCGCGCATGGTCGCAGAGGCGCCACGGCCGACACGGAAGTGCAGACGGCAGCGCCTTTTGTCGAGCCGGAAGTCGCTCTCCTGGCAGGCATGGACCTCTTCCAAGAGCTGGCCAATCTCAAGGACGGCATGCTCAAGGAGTGCTTGAGCATGACGAAAGCACTGGGCGCCGACGACCACGACGAGGCCGAAGCGCGTCTCGTTGCACGATACGCCATTGAGTTCCAGACTCGCTTTACAGAAATCTGCACGCAGCGGACACACTCATTCTGCATGTAAGGGAGAGAATGGTCTAGAAGTGTATTCGAAAGAGACAAGCTATGTAGCCAAAAACGGCGACACAGATGGCGCTGGCACAAAGATCCATCATATGGGTGGCAAAAGGGAAAGGAATACAATAGAGTGGTTAAGACACCGCGCTGCACCGCTTAACAAGTGAACACCGCCGGGCCGGGGTTCGTGTACGATGTCGGCACCGGGTAGTTGATGTTGATCAGGATACCAGGGTCCGTCGCCTTGTACGCGCCCGGGAACGCCACCAGGTCCGTTGGCGAGCCGCTGCCGCCGCCCGACACCGAAATCTGCCCGCACGAGATGTAAAACTGCGCGCCACCCACGCTCTGCGCCACGTGCAGGCCAATGTGCTCGATGCGCAGCAGGTAGTCGCCGTCCGGCAGACACTTGGGAATCGTCACGGACGGCGTCTTGAGCCCGTTGCTCGACCACGTCAGCGTCTGCCCGCCAAAGCTGGGCTGCTCCTCGTAAATCTTGAACCACACCGCACCCGAACCGTCAAACGACGCCGCCGTCTGTCCGCTGGGCGCCTTGGCCATGTAGAACGCCAGCGGGCCCGGGTGGTAGATGTCGGGGTTGGCCTGGAAGGCAATGGTCCCGCCCGCCGTGACGTTGATCGTCTCAGCCGCCCCCGTTCCCGGGCTCAGCTCGTAGCAGCGGATGTCGTTGGACGTCACGTCTGTGACAGGGCCGTTGTTCTGCCAGTTGACTGTCTTGCGGACGGCCACCCAGTCGCCCGACGACTGGCCGCCCTCGATCAGGGCCGAGAAGGTGTCTACGCAGCAATGGTCAGCAAGGGGACAGAAGGACAGCCATGTCCGGTGGGGAGGGGAGAGAGCATACAGTGGGCATCGACGACCGTAGCGGCGAGTAGAACGGGAGCAAAGAAGCGCATTTTGTTGCTTAGTGGGTAAGAGTTGTTGACAAAGAGCAAAGAATGATTTGGAGAATTCGGGTCAAGGTTGAAGACTCGAGTCTGGCGAATGCTGCGTCTGCCTGTTGGTTCGCATTGCCAAGGAATCGAGGTCATCAAGTCGGCCTTTATACTTTTCGTCCTGGCGTGAACGCTCCACCATCACGTTCAAGAACACCACCCTTTTCGCTCTGCCTTCTCGGGATTCATGGCATAGGAAGTGGTTGCGAGCGCCGCGCCGAAGCCGCGACATCATATGAAAAACGCCTCAAATGCATCGTCGAAAACATGCTCATCCGGGTTAGGGACGGCTTGGCTTTTGCCCTTGCTGCACAACACGTTCGTCTTTTGAGGATCCATACCCTGGGTGGACTCCGCCTCGGAGGGCATCGCAATATCGAAGCAATATACGCGCACCAAAGAAACGGAGCGAGCCACGGCAAAGACGGAAGGCCAAATCTGTGGAGAGAGAGCCGGGGGTGGGGGGTGGTTAGGTGTAGACGCGGAGAACAGGTGCTTGACGTGTTGATGCGATCGACGGAGAAGGGCAGTGGCCGCTCGACTAGCTGGGGAAAATAGATTAAATTTAATATATAGCGATGCGAAACGATCCTGGCGAGCGAGTAAGCCCGACAAAAACGACGTCACGCGGAGAACGGAGGTTGCAGTGACGGAAACTCGGCTCGAAGGTTTGCTGGGGTTGGCAAAAAGGGCAATGAGTGACATAGAGTTTGAAAAGAAAAAAAGAAAAAAAAAAAAAAAAAGAATCAAAATAACGTCGGCCGAAAAAAAAGAAAACTTACAATAGCGCAGCGACAGTCAACAAACGTCTCTTCAAATGCATTGAATGGAATCAAGCCTCATCCACTTTTCCCAGCTCGGACTTGTCCTTTCCCAGATGGGCCATGGATGCGGTTGATGCGTTGTGTTTCACACAGATCGACGGAAGATGGGCAGCCGCTTGTGGCGTCTTCCCCTTGCCGCCTGCAACGTTGGCACCAGGAAATGGCGAGCCCGCGACGGGTATTCTTGCAATCCTTCCGTCTTTCGTGCACTGCCAATGGATGCCAGGAAGCATAGACCACATGCAAGGTCGAGGCGGGCCGAGAACGACAAGAGATCTTCCAGCAATGCGCCATGTATCATCCTAACAAAGACCGTGTAAGACGGCACACCCATGACCTTGCTGTCTCTCGTGTGACGTCGAGACGAGCAGAAATTGCCCGAGATGAAATTGCTCTGTTCGCATAACGAACGTCCCGGATGTTGATATCATTATGACTTTGTCTTCCATTCCATTCTTTTCTTTTCAGCCTTTCTCTGATGGCCGCGAGTACAACGAGGCTGACGTCGCTTGTTTCGAGTTGACGAGAGGACGGATGCAGCAGAAGAACAGCATCGATGAAATCAAAGGCATCATATTCTGTTGTAGATCTTGCCACGGGCGGACTGCCAGGCTTGACCGATGTGGTTGCATCTTGTGGACGCCTTTCACGGACACTCGGCGTTGCCACTTGTGCGACATCATGAAATCCAAAGGTCGTGTCCGTCGTCCATTTGCCCTTTTGCGTCTTCGCTTTTGATGCGTACTCCAAAATTGAGTGCACAACAAGCGCCCGACCGGCCGGCTCTCCAGTTTTGGAACAGTCGTAGAATCGTAATATCGACGCTCAGAAAGGTCGCTTATCGCGTCGTGATTGGGTAGACAGCAGGTTTCTTGTCGTGCGGCGGCAAGCACTGCAATATGGCGGCAATAGGTGTGTAAGGCTCCTGATTTGTCGACATCCGGCCTCGTGCTCAGCATCATAGCACACAAATTAGGGCCGAATACACCGAATAGACGACAACATATCTCTTTTGCCGTGCTTTCCCTATTCTTTGTGTTGTGGTTGCTTGCTCCCCTTCGTCTTTCGCTCACCCACTGTCTTGGACCGTGTGGCGTTGTGGCCATGGTGTCTTAGGCCCGTGTTTTGTGTTTGTGTGTCTTGCTGCGGCCCAGCTGACATCCACCGAGGAAGGATGCACATGTCCTCGTGCGAGGCACTGGAGCGTTTCTTGGCTCGACTCATTTCTTCATCGTTTCTTTTCTCCGCGGGTCGCGTCTCGTGTTCACAGTCTTCTTAATTTAGTCGGAAACTTGTCGCCAGATATATGGACATGGATTGTTTCTCTGTACCGCGCTCGTGTACAAATGTCATTTTTGTAGAGCCGTCCTATGGGCGGGGGCAAACAGAACTTGATCTCCTTGCGTGTCTCTGCGAGCTTCTGGGCGGCCACGAGCGGCTGAAATGTTGTATCTTGTGTGTCAATTTCGATCGCAGAAGAGTGATATATAGCCAGACGGTCGGGATCGGCCCCATTTGGCGATGCTCTCGGTCTTCCTACAGCATCAAATTCAATAGCCATTTCTGGAGATCCTGCCTCTCAAATTCCTGACATTGCCGAAAATGCAGACCCATCTCACCCATTTTGTCGTGTTCTTCTCGCTCGTCGCCCTTGGCATGTCGAGGCCTCAGGCTACTGAGGCAAACTCCCCACCATTGCCCATTCTTAAGCTTCCGTACGCATCGTACAGGGCATCCAGTTACAACTCTGACGAAGACATGTGAGAGATATCCTCCTTCCTAGTGACGGAGGAGCCCCATCATTGAATGGCTCTTGTCTCTCGTTCTCACACTGCCATTCCTCAGATACATCTTTTCCAATATCCGATATGCCGCGCCGCCGGTCGGTGATCTGCGCTGGGCAAAGCCGGTGCCACCGCTGAAGAACAGCACACTTCAGGATGGAAGCTTTGGCCACGCATGCGTTCAAACTGCCGTCAAGAACTTGAATGTACTCGGCCCCGGGAACAGGTTTCCCCTGGGGACCGCAATCGACCAGCTGTAAGTGAGGCGGCACCTGTCGCCGAGTCATTTCTTTCCTCTCTGTGCGTCCGTGTGTCTGCCCATATCGACTTACATCAGTCCTTGGTTTTAAGCGTTTCTGGCATTCCGGTCCCCTTGTTTAACTCTGGCAACGAAGACTGCCTCTTTCTTGATGTGTCTGTGCCAGGGAAGGCCCTGAGGTCGCCATCCACGTCCAAGCTCCCCGTCGTCGTTTGGTTGTATGGTGGTGCCTATGTTTTCGGTAGCAAGGACAGTGCCCTTCCTGGCTTTCCGTTCTACGACGGATCCGGCCTCATCAACCAGTCCGGCGGCGAGATCATCTTTGTCGCCATGAACTACCGCCTCGGGGCGTACGGGTTTCTGGCCGGTACCACCATGGAGCGAGAGGCCCTCCCCAATGCAGGTTTGTGGGACCAGCGGGCGGCGTTTCAGTGGGTGCACGACCACATTTCCTTGCTCGGCGGTGATCCCACGCAGGCCATAGCCGTGGACGAGTCGGCCGGTGCCGGCTCGCTGATGCACCATCTCGTGGCCGGGGGCGGCACTCTGGATCCGCTGTTCAAGCGCGCCATCCTCCAGTCGCCGGCGTACCAGTGGATGTACGACCGTTCAGGGACGGTCGAGGCGACATTTCAAGCGTTCGCGAAGCTGGCAGGATGTGGTCAGAGAGGGAACGCCAGCAGCACGAGCAGTGAAAAGGAGACCATCCAGTGTCTGCGAAGCGCGCATCCGGACGCACTCCAAAAGGCCAACAAGGCTCTCATGGACACCGTACCAGCCGGGTCCTTTGCTGTGGGACCAACAACGGACGGCTCTTTCATCCGGCAGCTGCCCGTGCTGGAGTTGACGTCGGGCAACTATGCCAAGGGTGTCGAGGCGTTCTTGCTGTCGCACTGTGCCGAAGAAGCGACGCTGTTTGTGACCGGACGTGACTCCACGGACGCGCTCTTTGCCGACTTTCTCCGTGGTACCTTTCCCAACTACACGCACTCAAACGTCGTGGAGAAGATTCTCGAGTTTTATCCACCCGTGGACAACACCACCGGTACGCCCGTCTATAGCAGCGAGTCCACCCGCTATGAAGCGTTTTTGCGCGACAGCTGCTTCACCTGCAACGTGCGCCACCTCAACGAGGGCGTCGGCGACAACAGAGTCTGGAATATGCAGTACTCGGTCACGCCCGGCTGGCACGGCACAGACCTCCTGCCCATGTTTTTCAACGCGCGCGCGCGTGTCGATCTGTCCAGCGATGTACTCAAGGACATCCTGGAACTGCTGATGCCGGCCGCAGGCATTTTGTTGTTTGGTTTCAGCACAGCGTTGCAGAGCTACTTCGCGTCGTTCGCAACGGCGGGCAATCCCAACGCGCATCGCGTCGTCGATAACTTCCCAAGCACGATCCAATGGGACCACCCGGTGAGCAATTCGAGTGGCGAGCAGATCATGGGCGTGCTCAATATGGGCGACTTTCGGTTCAGCATAATCAACGACACGCAGAATGAGAAGACGCCCTGCCACTTTTGGCGCAATGTGGCGGCGGCTGTGACAAACTTGGGCGGGTATGCGCCACCGGGTGCCATTGTTGAGCAGACGCTGGTCAAAGCGGACAACGATCCAAGCGCCAACTACGTTGGCGGTAACCGTCCGTAGGATGAAGGATTCTTAACGTGAGCAGGTCGTAGAACGTTCATATGCAGAGGGGAAGTGTCTCGGAGGCTGAGATTGATAAAGCTGTAAAGGATCTTTGGGGAAGAATAAAGGTAATATCAAAATAAGCCGTCACAAACGATACGTCTTGACATCCAAGAGGCTCGAAGAGGCAAAAAAGGCAACATGGAAAGGTAAAATAAAATCATAAAAATGAGTACCGATGAAAGTTTAACTAAAGGAGACAAAAGCAGTCCAGGTTAAACTCTTAAGAGTAAGAACAGCAGATTCAAAATAAAAAAATTCTCAACAACCGTAAAAGAAATACAATAGGCGGAATGTGAAAACCAAAAAAACCAAAAAGTAAAAACATGAAAGACGTCAAAGGGTAAAATCAAAGTCCCACAAATTGGGTCCCATAACCGTTTCCCATCAGAATGTCAACAACTCGCAGTCGTAAGCAGCACATCAAGCACTTTTGTCTGCCCTTTCTCGTGTCGTTTGTAAATCGCCCCGCCGCTGAGCGATATAGTCTTCGGTGTCAGGGTCCAAGCTCGGATTTACTCCTTCATCTTAACATAATTGCTGGGGAAGATGCCGTGTCTTGTGCCAATCATTCCTGTCCTGTTCAGAGTTAGCCCATGTCGCACCGTGTGGTAGCCATACGCTTCGCACGACCGGGGGGGGGGGGAAGAAAGCAGCTAATACATACCACCAGTCGTTGTCGCTCTCCGTCTTCTTCAGCACCGTGATAACATCGCCCTTCTTGAATGCCAGATCGCCCGGCTGGTCTGCCTCGAACGTGAACAGGGCCACAGCCTCGTTCTTCTTAAGTAGGTTCTGCTTGCTGGCAAAGTTGGGCTTGGGCGCTGCAGGCCGGCCAGGGCCCGATCGCGAATCTGGCTTGCTGTCGTTGTACGTGTTGGAGCGCGAGTTGTTGTTGAAGCCGCGCGAGCCCGGGTCGTCATATACGTCGTCGCGCCACGAGTTGGTCGTTGCCGAGCGCCGGGGTGCACCGTAGCCGCCGCCACCACCGCCGTTACGGCCGTAGCCATCATCACGGTCGCGGTCGTACCGGTCCCGATCGCGGTCGCCACCACGGTCCCAAGATGGGCTGCCGTAGCCGCTGTCGCGAACAGGACCATCACCGTAGCCCCGGCGATTGTTGTTGCCGTATCCGCCGCCGTTGTCGTACTGGTCATCGTAGACCGGGATATCATTGTAGATGTCGTCGCCACTGCGGCCGCCGGCGTTGAAGGCACGTGAGTTTAGAATGTTGAGCAGGGGAGCGGCTTGGTGAGGAACAGGCTCGGAGCCAGACAGGAGCTCGCTGGCGCTGACCGGGCGGCCGTAGAGACGGGCGTTGGCCTCCTTGCGCTCAATGATGGC
The DNA here is from genome assembly GCF_000961545.1 of Sporothrix schenckii 1099-18. Taxonomy (NCBI): domain Eukaryota; kingdom Fungi; phylum Ascomycota; class Sordariomycetes; order Ophiostomatales; family Ophiostomataceae; genus Sporothrix; species Sporothrix schenckii. The sequence continues at coordinate 3,363,965 of NW_015971150.1, forward strand.
AGAACCCTCGAGCGACACACCGGCGAACAGACCCTTGGTCTTGGAGTAACTGAAGACCGCGGCGACACTCTTCAAACTGGCGGCGCCAGCAGCCTCGGCATTGCGGCCAACGGGGCCGGCGGCAAGCGATACGTTGCCACCAAGGGTGAGCGAGCCGGCCTGCGAGAAGGTCTTGACGGCTTTTGCGTCGTTGAGAATGAAAACAAAGTCTGTTAACTCGAAGCCAATCTGGCCACCGAAGCCTGCACCACCTGTCGCAATGGCACTGGGAGCGCTCCAGCTGCCGTCGGGTAGTCGCGAGATAACGAGACCGCTGCCAAACCGCGCGGAGCCAAGGAAGCCGGCCTTGAAGACGGTGATGATCGCAAGACCCTGAGCACACGAGGCGACCCGTTAGACAACAGAAAATGTGCATGTGAAGGCGAGAGAATGCCCGGATGGGGTCCAAACGTACCTTTGCGCCGGCCAGAACCGAGGGAGGGATGACTTTTTCGGGGCCAAAGGCCTGGCGAGGATCAATAAACGAAGCCAGAATCTTTCCGCACTTCTTGCACTCCGCTGCAGGTTGTGATGTCAGAGACGGTCAGGAAATTGCGACGGGGGGTGGGAGAGAGGGGTAACGTCTGCTGAGCACGGGAGCTTAACTTACAGGCCATCGACGACGGGAGAGGGTTGTTGATACCCATGGCTGCGGTTGCTTTTGTGGTTTGCGATTTGCTACTGGATGGAATTTGCGTCGTTCGCGGTGACGTTTGTGGAGGGAAAGAAGGGGTTCAAGACGAGGAGGAGGAAGGACAAGGTTCGATTCGAAAGAACGACAAGGAAGGTCTGTGGAATATGGCTAATCTTTGCGCGTGGCACGGCCTATTGCAGGCTAGGACCGTTGACGAGCCAAGCTATTGGGGTGGTTGGCAGTGGAACGGATTGGTGGGATTGAGGCAGGTGTGGATGCCTAATTGGAATGCGTGTCAGCGATGGAAGAGAAGCGACTGGGACCGCACTGAAGTCGTGAAAAATATGAAAAAAAGCAAACGAAAGAAGAGGAGGGCGAAAGAAAATGACAGCTGGGGAGCTGCTTTTTCGATACGAGTGGGAAGCAGACGTACGATGTGTGGCTGGTGGAAGAGGCGACTTGGAGTCGGTTCGACAACGGCCAGGCGGAACCAGGAACGTCTGTGGGCAATCGGAGTGCAGGCAGATTGACAAAGGAGGCCGCCACGCGGAGTGAGACTCAAAAGAGAAGTGGGTGGGCAACGGAGAGATCTTTGATGCGTGGTGGGGAACGACAGCGGAGGCTAGGGACGCAATATCGAAGGCTATGGGTGTTAAAGCTAACGGAAAGGCACGTTGGCGGGCGAGGATAATGAACGAAGCCTTGGGGAACTCAGACGACAATTGAAATGGACGGGGACTGAGGACACAAAAGAGTCGACGAAACGAGGCTTAATAAGAGGGAACCTGTGGCTATGATGCCTGCCGCGCGTAGGACTGGCAGCTGGACAGAAGTGGCAGTATGCAGATGCTGTGTATGACGCAGCAGTATGTAGGCACCACGATTCGGACACGGGATGGCGCAGACGGTGACGACAGGCGTTGGTAGAGGCGAGGATGGCGATGTTTGTGGTGATGACGAGTGATGTCAAAACAAAATCAGAAGTCTGGGGATTAAGACATAGGGAGGGAAGGCGAAGAAGGCAAGTTGGGCAGAAAGAGCAAGCGGCACGGTCGGATGCTCCTGCTGTCTCCGAATGCAAATGTGTTCGGGATTCCACGTTTCTGTGGAAGCAGCGACCGGCGAACGCAATGGCCAGCCCAGCGCAAGCAAAACAGTCTCACAGTGTCCTTCGGTGGACGCGCCTCTTGCCTCCCGCTCGTCCTGTTTGCTCCAGCACACGGAAGCGACGGAGGGGCTGTGTCCCCGTCCAGTTGGAAGGCGCTAATCTCTTTGCAGCGGCCACCCCGCAGTGCTTAATGTTGTCAACGCAGGAGCGGATAGCACTCGGCGCCCGTAAACGTCAGCCACAGACAGCACTGAGAAGTCCTGTGACACAGGCCATTTTGACGTTGTGGCGCCCTTGCCTGGGCGGGCCTAGCCTTGTGCCAGGGCCAGATCGCTCTTGACTGCCATCTGACTGGGACCTAACATGGCCTGGACAAGTCGCCCCAGCGCCATCGTCAGTGCGCAAAGAGCGAAAACATTCGTGTTTCATCTCCTATCCGAGCAACCCAATCAACCCAACACGACGAATACCACGACTCGAGCACGCAGTTATCGCTGTCTCTATCGTTCGCTGAACCTGTCTTGTGCAAACATCAACAACACGACAAGACCTTGCCATCGCCTCCATCGCATCTCTCATCCCATCGGCGACAAACGATCACGAACCCCTTTTCGCTTTTTCACATCGCATCTTCCTTCTCCTCTCTTCCTCATTCGTCCACCATGTCCGAGGCGTACGAGCGCGAGCGCCAGAACAACTCGCGGCTGGACGAGCTGGCGTCCAAGGTGACGGCGCTGCGCGGCGTGACGATTGACATTTACGACAATGCGCGCGAGCAGGACGTCATCGACTCGACAAACGACACCTTCTCGAGCATGTCGACGCAGCTCAAGGGGTCGGCGGGGCGGCTGACCCGCATGGCGGCGTCGGGCAACCGCGTGGCCATTCTGAAGCTGTCGGGCATCATCATTGGCGTTTTCATCTTCCTCTACTACGCCTACCGGTTGATATTCTAAGGTGCGGAATCAGACCAGACGGAAGATGCCTTGGCAACCTCGACATCTTTGCATAAAACGAATCAAAGCAACAAACAACAAACACACACACAGCATCGAGGCCGCTCGTCCGGCGGCCTGGATAACTGGGCATAGCAATGGCGTTTTGGGAGGCGATGTATTTTGGGAAGGAACCACTGGAATTTATTTGTTTGGAGACGTCCCGGGGCTGTCCTCCTTGCGTCTTGCGCTTTGACTACCTGTACACTCTGCCTTTTATTGTATTTCACTAGAAACATATCACATTGTATTAGAGCTGAATCGAATTCGGGGTTTTACTGAGAGAACGTCATCGCAGCAACATGGCCATATACAAAGCAAAACAGTCTTTATTTTTCTTTCTCTTGCTGTCCGTACAGCACGTATGATGCGACATTTAGCTGGCAGGAGACCAAGACAGCAGCCAAGACATCCGAACCGAGGCACAACCGGCCGTTTCGTCCTGCCTATTCCTCCTACCACGTCCGTATTCCTATCCGTCACCACAAGTACGACAGACTCCCGCATCCTTTGTCTAGTTCCACACGTTGGAAAACAGGTCCTCGTTGGCGCCGAAACCTGCCGCAGGCTTCACGCCGTTGTTGGGGGCAGCCGCCGTGCTCGACGACCAGCCACCAAACTCCTCGTCCGCAGCGACCTTGGGTGCAGGCGCAAATCCGCCGCCGGCACCAGGGACAATGCTCTGGTTGGCAAACGAAGCGCCGGTCCCAGCGCCGGCCCCGCCGCCGCTGCCGCCGCTGGCACCCCAGCCAAAGTCGTTGGCCGTGGAGGCCTTGGCGAGGCCCGTGTTCTGGAAGGACGAGGTAGTCGTGGTCGCAGGCGCGGCGGTAGCGGCGGCCGGCGCAGGCGCGGATGAGCCCCAGCCGTCGTTGCTGCCCCAAACGTCCGAGTTGCCCCAGTTGGCGCTGACGCTGGCCAGCGGGCTGGTGGCGGCGGCGGCCGTGGCCGTGGGTGGGCTGACGGCGGGCTTGGCGGCAGGCTGGCTCAGGTTGAACACAGAGTTCATGGACGCGGATGCGCCGGGCGGCGGACTCACAGCCGCTGCGGGTGGTGGTGATTTGGCAGCAGGAGCGGCCGGGGCCGGTGCAGAAAAGTCAAACAGGTCGCCAAATGCGCCGGATGCGGGAACGGCGGCCGGCTTGGCCGCGGACGGCGAGGGAGAAGAGGAAAAGGCGTCGAAGCCGCCAAGGCCGCCAAAGGCCGACGACGACGACGCCGCCGAAGCCGCTGCCGGCTTGGGCGGCTGTACGGGTGCAGCCGCCGGCTTGCTGTCAAAGAAACTGCCACCGCCCAGACCACCAAAGGCAGACGAGGATGCGGCGGGCGGGGGGGAGCGGGTAGCGCCCGCGTTGGTGAAGCCCGACAGACCAGCAAAGGCATCGACGGGCTTCGGTGAGGTGGCGGCCGGTGCGGCCGGCGTGGACGAGAAGCTCAGGCTGCTAAATGCATCGACAAACCCGCCGCCGGCATTCTGACCTGGTGAAGGCATACCGCCAAAGCCCCCCACGTTTTGCTGTTGTTGTTGCTGCTGCTGCGGTTGTTGAACTCGGGGTGCCGTAGCATAAAGGGAGAGGATGGATTGCTTGAGATCCGGCCGCGACTGGGCCGCAGAGGCACCGCCCGCAGTGCCCGTCGTGCTCGATGGCCGTGCAGGCGCCGCAGGCTGTGCGCTGCCGAAAAAGTCGAGACCCAGCAGAGAGTCCTTTGCGTTGATGTTGTTGTTGGCGGCGGCGGCGGGGGTGGTCTTTGGCGGTGCCGCATCGGCCTTGGGCGGTATGCGTGCAGCTGGGGGGCCAGCAGTGCTGGCCCGTGGGGGTGGCGTTGACGAGATGGGCGCATCATCAAAGCCGCCGCCGATGAGATCGATGGAGGCAGCGGGTGCCGCTGGCGCGGCCGAGGCTGAGGCTGGCTTGGCCGTCTTGCCAATGGACGCCTTGCGGATGGACTCCTTGCGGTCGATGGCCTGCTTCTCCTTGACGATGCTCAGGGGGATGTCGTCGTCGCCGTCGGCGTCCAGGGTCGACAAGTCCGCCGGGATCCCCCCGTCCATGACCCACCGCTTCATCTCGTACTTGGTGCGGATAAAGTTTTCGATCTTGGCCTCGGACGGCACGTGGCCGGCCGCCAGCTTGGCCTCCCAGTACTTGTTGGCGCGCGAGTTGCCCCATTCGAGTATGCTCTTGAGCTGCTCGTCGGTCCAGGAGTCGAGGTCGACGGACTTGACGCGCGAGATGTGCGTGCCCATGCCACGGTGGATGCCCGAACAGCGGATGCAGACGAAAACGCCGAGGTTCCACGACGCCCAGCGGGGGTCTACAACCGTCAGCGTGTGATTGCAGATGATAGGAAAGGGGGAGGGGTACGGGAGAGGAGACAGGGACCTACGCTTGTTTCGCTTGCAGTCGGCGCAGACCTTGTTGGGCTCCAGCTTCAGCAGGCTCTTGATGGTCTGCTGGTTCTGCGCGGCGCGCTCAGCGGCCGGGTTGGGGGCTGGTCGTCGCGACATGGCGATGTGAAGTGTGTTATGGGACAGAATGAAGCGGACTGACGTCGGAATCAACAAAATTCGAAGAAAAGGAGACGGGAGAGAAGAGGCGAGGCGAATGGCAGCGAAGGCGGTCTGGTGCGCAGTTCAAGGGTCTTCGAAAGGCGTGTAGAGATGGATAAACGCTCCAAGTCGCGGATTGATGGGAGGAGAGTGTTGTTGTATGTAAAAAGGTGCAAGATGCAAGGTGCAAGGTGGCCGAGCGACGAGGTTGGGCTGCGTCCGAAGGTTGTGATAAAGAGCGGAAATGTCGTGGCCTACAAATGGGGAACTTTATTCAACTCGCCATTGCCCCAGGGGCTTTCCTTCTGGAAACGGACCAAGGTTCTGGCGGGGCTCGTACAGTGCTAATTTAGATATGTTAAGTGTAGACACTGTATTTATGTGCAATATGCGCTGCTGCACAGTGTCCCTTATTTGGGCGTGTTGGTTGACTGTAAATTATACGATGCTGGTGACGACTCAGAATAAACTTGATAAACAAGTATGCCTACAGACAGAACTTATGCAGAGCAAGACAACATTATACAGGTCTATTGGTTTTCTTCGCAATTGCTGGTTCTCTGGAAATGGCGAAAACCCCCATATGTTAATGCTCTCAGTGCATACGTTTCGTTGAATGGCCGGGCAAGGTTCTTTACATAGATGTTCTTTGTGTCACTGTAATCCCAGCTATGGCCTAGAACAGGCCAAATATCGCAGCCACGGAGACTAACCCGGCATCAAAGCGTGTCTTTGACGCACACCCATTCGATTACCTCAACACGACTGCTGCACGTGGATGTCAGACAAGGCTGCCAGAGTGATGTCAGGCCTGGGGCAGGGTAGTCTCTGGGAGCCTGAGCCTGCATGATGCGTAATCACTAAAATCCCAGCAGCGTCGGCACAGAACGCTGCGGCCAGCCTCGCCAGCCTGCTTTATGTATCTACCGGGGTACATTTGCTCTTGCCTTGCCCAAGGTTCACGTCATCCAGTCGATCCTCGGCGGGAAGGAGCCCCTCCGCGCCCGTATTTGAGTTTCTGGTGGAAGGTGCTAGTGGGGGCTTGCGTGCGATTCCACATCGGCCGCCCGCGACAAGAGTGGTTCCAGTGCTGTAACTCAAATCACTGCGCGACGGCTAAGCTAACAGCTGTCTAGCAGTTGTCTAGCAGCTGTCTACGGCCACATTGCCACTGATGGCCTCTTTCCTTACGTCTCACGAATCTTATCGACTTTTGTATATAAATATCGCCAGGACCACAACAGCAGACAGTTGTCGTCTCATACTGCATACCATCCTCGCGCAACGCTCTTCATGCTCTCTCAACGCTTCACCACTCTTTTGCGCACCGTCTCTGTCGTCTCTGCACGCTCCGTCGCATCCAGCCGGTCCGTTCTCCGCCGTCTTCCTCTGCCAACTCCTCCGCCGCCTTCAGTCACATCGCGCACCGTCTTGCGGTCCATGCCCTCGATTCCGTTCCTTGGAAGTCTTTTTTCTTCTTCTTCTTCTTCTCCTTCCTCCTCGACTGCCCGGCAAGACAACATGTCTTTCCCCGACCAGCGCACGGATTCGGAATGGCGCGCCGTGTTGAATCCTGGTGAGTTTCTGATTGTCTCGATAGTTGCGTGTTCCTTTGTTCGCCAAGTGCTAACAACAAGCCAGAACAGTTCCGTGTTCTGCGTGAACAGGGGACCGAGCGCCCGTTTACGGGCGAGTACGACAAGCACTTTGCCGACGCCGGCGTCTACCGCTGCGCCGGCTGCCAGGCGCCGCTCTACAAGGCCTCGCACAAGTTCAAGTCTGGCTGCGGCTGGCCGGCCTACTTTGACAGCCTGCCCGGCGCCGTCAAGCGTAACGTCGACAACACGCTCGGCATGCAGCGCACCGAGATTGTGTGCGCCAACTGCGGCGGCCACCTGGGCCACGTCTTCAAGGGCGAGGGCTACAACACGCCAACCGATGAGCGCCACTGTGTCAACAGCGTCAGTCTCAAGTTCTCGGCCGAAGACGAGGCTGCCGCCGCCAAGGACGCCGGTGGCGCGACGAGCAAGGCGTAGAAAGCTTGTTAGCGTGGTCAGTGTCCGTGTACTGTTGGGAAACGGGACGATGTATTTTCTTTTCTTATGATTTCTTATGTATAACGAGGAGACGACGTGGATGACGGCGGCATTTATTTTGAGCTTTTGTATTTGTTGGGAATAGCACGACGATTTACGAGATGAGGCTTGGTGAATGTGGAAGGAAAAGACCTTAACAAAAAGATAGATATATGTACGTTTAATGGCACCGTGAAGCTTGATTTCCACAAAGCAAAACAACTCGAAGGAGAAATCGCAACCGTTGGTAAATACACCGTTACCGCGTATATCCCGATTTATATTGCGTCCCGCTGAGCCGGCCCTGGATAGCTTGCAAATTGTATGTCCCATATACGGCAAATATACCCGGAAATGGCTGACGCGAGCGGAGAACAAGTTCCTGTCTTCCATATTTGTATGGAGGAAAAAAAGTCAAAAGGCATAGCCAACGTCATTCACAAGTCATAGAAAAGGGTCGTGTTTCTGTTTTCATTTTCGTGTGCGCAATACATAGGTGCACGCGGAATCTACAGTGTACATTCGCCGTCGCCAACAACACCAACATGAAGGCCTCTGCGGCAGTCCTGGCCGTCTCCAAAGCCAACATGGCCGTGGCGGCCGCCGTCGCTTCGGCTTCATCGGCGTCTGCCCCGACCATCCACCTCTGCGGCGACAGCACCATGGCCAACATGTCCGGCGTCATCCAGGGCTGGGGCCAGTACCTGCACTACAGCTTCGACCCGGCGCGCTTCACCGTCGTCAACTCAGCCATTGCCGGCCGCTCGGCCCGCAGCTACACGCGCGAGGGCCGCTTTGCCGCCGTCCTCAAACAGGTGCAGCCCGGCGACTGGGTCGTCATTGAGTTTGGCCACAACGACGGCGGCGGGCTCAGCAAAGACAATGGCCGCTCCGACTGCTTCGGCGCCGGCGACGAGACGTGCCAAACGACGTACGACGGCAAGCCCGAAACGGTCCAGACGTACCCGACGTACCTCAAGCAGGCCGGCGCCGCGTTCCTCAAGGCCGGCGCCAAGCTGGTCCTGTCGGCGCCGACACCCAACGACGTGTGGAGCGACGCGGGCGTCTACTCGTGGGGGCCCGACCGGTTTGCGTACTATGCGATGCTGGCGGCCGAAGAGCTCGGCGGCACCAAGGCTGGCGCGTATTTTGTGCCGCACGGTGCGTACGCGGCACAGGCCATGAAGGCGCTCGGGTCCGACGTCGTGCGCAAGAACTACCCGCAAGACCACACACACACGTCGCCGTTCCTGGCCGACGTCATGGCGGGCGCGTTCGTGCTCGGTCTGACGTGCGGCACAAGCGACCTCGGCAAGGCTACCCTCAACAGCACAGCTGCCCTGTCTGGCACATTCTTTGGCGGCTGCATCGCCTACAACTCCACAGTACCACTGTAGGGACGTCGGATGGATGTAATCTGACGTCGATATCGACGTAACGGTGCGGTGTGTGGTGTATTTGTGTATTGTTGTGGTTTCTCGGGCGATTTCGTTATGCTGTTTCCTGTGCTTGCCATGCCAAAAGAATGCAAGAAAAGGATGGAAAAGACAAACATTCAAACGCTTTTCCCAACCATAATAGACCTATATACCTTACTGTATTACTCCAAAAGACCAGCACCAATAATCTTGCCTTCGGAGCGCAGAACGACCCGCTGGCCTGACTCGAGAGGAATTCTCTTTTCCAGCTCGACCTTGATGCGTGCGACACGACATGCCGTGACCACGAATGGGTGTTCCCTCAGGACGTTGCCCGTCTTCAGATCGATGATTGACAGAAGCTCCTTGATCTTACCGGCCTTGTCAAGGCGGCCACGGTGCACCTCCAGGGGTTGTGGGATCAGCGGCTCAAATGCCATGACCTTCATGGTCGCCGCATCGATGCACGGTGCCGGATTGGCCGGATCGCACAGCAGCACGCCGGGCCGCACGTTCAGCGGGTCAATGTTTGTCAGGTCGAGTGCGACGTTCTGGCCCGCAACGGCCCATTCAGCCGCCTGGCCGTTGCGCAATATGCTCTTAATGTACGCCCGCGCATTGCCGGGCAGAGCAAGCAGTGCATCGCCTACTTGCAGCGACCCGGCCTCGATCAGCCCAGTGACAGTGACGGCACTGCCGGCGGCCTTGGAGGTATCAAATATGGGCAGCCGGAGCGGCTTGTCGATGGGCCGAGGCAGGGGCGCGCACGACTCCAGCTCCTCAATCAGCGAGTTGCCCTTGTACCACGATGCCGCCGGTGTCTTGATCCGTGTCGTCATGTTGTCGCCGGTCTTGCCTGCGACGGGAACGAATGTGACCTGCGACATGTAGAAGCCCGTGGCGCGCAGGAAGCCCTTGGTCTGGTCCACAATCTGGTTGTAGCGCTCCTGCGACCAGTCGACCGTGTCGAGCTTGTTGACAGCCACCACGATGCGCATCACGGCCATGCTGCGCAGAATCAGTGCGTGCTGGTGTGTTTGCCCGCGAAGGCCGGATTCGAACGCCCCCGTCTTCGCGTCAACGACCAGAACGGCAAAGTCGGCGCGCGAGGCGCCTGCAATCATGTTTGGCACGAAGTCGCGGTGGCCCGGTGCATCGAGGATCGTAAAGGCGGTCTTGTCCGTGTCAAAGTGCCGCGCTGCCACGTTGATGGTCACACCGTGTTTCCGCTCGTCTTCGTGGTCGTCGAGCACCCATGCGAGCGCAAAGGACGACTTGCCGATGACTTTGGCTTCCTTTTCGTACTTGCTTACGGTCCGCTTCTCAACGTACTCGAGGTCGAGCAGCAGGCGGGCCATCATTGTGCTCTTGCCGGCATCCACGTGGCCGACAACAACAAAGCTGGTGCTGCGTTTCAGGTTGGCTTTGCTGTGCTCCTCCAACACGTTGAGCTTCTTGCTCTTTTTTGTGGGTGCGAAATCGAACTTCATGTTCTTGACGCCCTCCACGAGCGCCTCCGGCTGTTTTGGCGCGCTCTTTGTTGCGGGTTTCGTTGTAGCGCTTTTGTTGGTGTTTTTGAAAGCTGTAAAAAACGCAGAGAAGGAGGACGGAAAATTAGACGTTAGTGATTGGTACTTTTCAATAATAAATAATAAAGCGCGAGCAAACAAGCTGTCACGCCTCATTTCTTGGGCTGGCCACGGCGCCAACCTTTGGCCTGTGCTTCCAACACGACATCGTCGGGCGAGGGTCCTAGAAAAGCGTCGAATGCAGACGGCGGAGCACGAGACAGCGAGGGCACAGCCAGGAGACTTGGCTCGTCTTGAGACGGATGCGCCCTATGCTTTTGATTTTGTTTCTTTGCGCCGAACAGAGCCTGAGCAAATGCAGACGGCTGGGCGACGAGGGCAGGCTCGCTTTCGCTGTTCACCGGTGTCGGCTCCTCCAGGCGAATATCCTGCATGGCAAGAGGCTTTTCTGGTGCTGGCGGTGGAGAGGTTTTCTTGCTCGGTGGGCTTGTTGGTGCTTCCTTGCTGGTCGTGCTCTCTGTGTCTCTCGGCGATCCGTACACCGGGCCGTCGATGGCCAGCTTAGCCGCCTTCTTCCGGAGCTCGCGCACGTCCTCGTCCGCCTTCTCACCGCCCGGGGATCCGCCGCCACCGGCCTCTTTTGACTTTTTCGCTTCCTCGGCCTTTCTCTTGCGCTGTGCCGCGAGGGCCTGCAGCTTGGACATCTTGGGCGCGGCGGCAGTGCTGGATCCGCCCAGGAGCCCGCCTCGGCGCTGTGGCGGCGGGACAAGCACGGCCATGCGCGGCTGCGGCACATTCAGCCAAGGCATGTCGCTAAAAAAGGCGGCGAGAAAGGCACTGTCGGGCGGTGCGCGAGGTGTTGTCGTGGGCGGCAGAGGATAGAGGGGGCTGGGGCATGATTGGCATCCTTGTTTGCGTGGTCGACCGTCAACGAATGTGTTGGAGCGCTTCCGTAGCCAGGGAAGAAAGAGGAAACAAGAGCAACAAGCAACCAAAGAAAACGCATAAAGGCAAAGCGTTCAGACAGGAGGTAGAAAAACAACGCAAACTAATAAACAAACTGAAATACAGAGAAAGGTAATGCGGCGTACCTGGAGATTGTTGGGGTGTCGCCTTGGGCTTTTTCTCTGCCGGTTTTGGCGGGTCGATGTACGTGCGCATCAGGTAGGCCATGGCCTTGCTCTCGTCGTAATCGTAGTATAATATGGCCTCTTCGACTTTCCCGCTTGCCAGTTTCGCTGCATTCTCGGCGCCCAGCATGGCCACGACGTTCTGTTTTGCCTGCTCCAGGAACGCCCGCTCCTCCTCCTCGGTGTACTCTGCCGCAGGCTCCTCCGTTCCATCATAGAAACCGTCGTTGTAGGTACCTTCGTCGTACTCGCCGCCGTCATACTCGTCCATGTCCTCCTCATAGTCATAGTTGCGAACAAGTCTGTGTCGTGACATGGCAGCGGTTGGCGGGGCTGTCGTTGCAGGAGGACTGCAGATACAGAGAGAGACGGTGTAAAATACACGAGAGTAGTCGTTTCTGAGTGCGCGACCGAAAAGATTGAACAACAAAGCGCTGAAGATAAAGGAGTGAAGCTTTATAAAGTAGCTTTGTTCATGTTTGGCGAGGATGAACGTTATGTGCACCTGGAGCTGGAGGGGCAAGAGCGAACGAAGCAGGCCTGCAACTGCTGTTGTGAGATATGGTGCACAGTGTGGGGTTGGCCTCAACAGCTTCAGTTCTCCACAATATTACATAAGCTACGCTAACCGCGCTTATCAAGGGTCTTATCACTATCGATAAGAGCCTGCGGACGTTTTTTTCTCTATCGCCAACATTTTCTTTAGCGCAGGAACAGCCTCATTCTGCCTCTCGTCACTCTTTTTGCCCGGCAGAAAACGACATTGTCCTACGCACACACGATATCCGAGAACGACCCCTATTTGGCATTTTTCTGCACATTTTCGGCACGAGAACGAGAGGTCGATAGTTTTATATATTTCTGTCCAAAAAGAGAAGGAAAAAAGGGAACAAGGAAAAGAAGGAAAGAAAAGGGACACAGCACACCCCGAGCACAATGAAGCTCTCCAACGTCGGCACGGCACCCGTGTATACGGTGTCCGGCCCGTCGCTGCGGTCGCTTCCCGACTGGCTGGCCCAAAAAAAGAAACGGGGCCTGAAACACGATCCCGAGTTTGCCAACCGCGTCGAGCTGCTGCAGGACTTTGAGTTTACGGGCGCAAGCAGTTGCATCCGCGTCTCGGAGGACGGCGAATGGGTCATGTCGACGGGCACGTTCCCGCCCCAGATACACGTGCACAACCTGTACCAGATGTCGCTCTCGTTTTCCCGCCACACAGTCTCGCTCAACAACAAGTTTGTCCTGTGCTCGACAGACTATTCCAAGTCGAGTAGGTTGAGAAAGAAAACTTTTGCCTCGGACGGCCCGGACGACTGCTAACATACTGCTCCAGTCCACCTCCAAGAAGACCGCCGTATCGAGTTCCACACGCCCAACGGCTGCCATTACCACGTCCGCATCCCCCGCTTCGGCCGCGACATTGTCTACGACCGGCGGGCCACCGAAGTTTTGGTGCCGGCTGCTGGTTTGGACGGCGATGGGCAAGGCGAGGTGTTCCGGCTGAATTTGGTGAGTACACGCTGTTTGTGGTGGTGTTTTCATTTGTTTTCTTTTTGGTTTATTTTGGGTGTGTCGAGCATCCTGCTAACCCGCTCGTTCAGGAACTCGGACGATTTCAAAAGTCGTACCAGATTGATGTCGGGTCGGACGACGGCGTCGAGCGCGGTCTGCAGGGCAGCATCGGCGTCGGCTGCGTCAACACAGCGGCGATTGCCGAGCAGTCGCATGGTCTGTCGGCGTTTGGCACGTCGCTGGGCTCGGTCGAGTTCTGGGACACACGCAGCCGGGCGCGCGTGGCGACGCTGCAGACGCACGACGGCGAGATCACGGCGCTCGACTTTTCGCGGTCGGGCCTGTCGCTGGCCACCGGCTCCAGCACGGGCATCGTCCAGATGTACGACCTGCGGCGGCCGACGCCGCTGCTCACCAAGGACCTGGGCTTCGGCGCGCGCGTCAACAACCTGATCCACATGACGACGTCGTCGGACGAGAAGATGCTGCTGGCGTCGGACAGGCGGGCGATCAAGATCTTTGACGTGGTGACGGGCGGCCCGTGGGCGACGATTGAGCCCGAGGTCGACATCAGCGCGGTGGCGCACTGCCCCGACTCGGGCATGCTTCTGAGCGCCAACGAGGGCCGCCAGCAGCACGCGTGGTTCATCCCGATGCTGGGCCCGGCGCCCAAGTGGTGCACGTTCCTCGAGCGGCTGGTGGACGAGATGGCCGAAGAGGTGTCGACGACGACGTACGACAACTACAAGTTTTTGACGCTGCCGGAGCTGCGGGCGCTGAGCCTGTCGCACCTGGTGGGCAAGACGAACCTGCTGCGGCCGTACATGCACGGCTTCTTTGTGGCGAGCAAGCTGTACGACCAGGCGCGCCTGATTGCCAACCCGCACGTGTACGAGGAGGAGCGGATGAAGCGGGTCAAGGAGAAGATTGACAAGGAGCGGGCGACGCGCATCCGCGAGACCAAGAAGGTCAAGGTCAACCAGAAGACGGTCGACGCGCTGCTCAAGAAGCAGGAGAAGCGCCAAAAGGTGGATGCGGCGGCCGGCCTTCTCGGCGACGACCGTCTGGGCGCCTTCTTCGAGGACGAGGAGCTGGCCATCGACGAGACGACGGCCGAGTTCCGCGCGCTCAACCCGAGCACGCGCGTCGACGCACAGGGCAATCCCGCGTTGGGCAAGCCGGCGTGGCAGCCGATGCGCAGCGGCCTCGACGAGTCGGACTCGGATGGGGAGGACGAGGACGAGGAGGAGGAGGCAGCGGCGGGCGGCGGTCCGACTCGTTCTGGTGGTGCTGGCGGCAGCGATGGGGTGGTTATGCGCATGACGTCGTCGGCGCCGCAGTTTGGCTCGCGCGGCACGATTGGCGCACGGGTGCAGAAGAGTGCGGCCAACAGCAGCAAGAACAGCAGCATCCTCGGGCAGACGCGCAAAGGCAAGGTGGTGGGCGAGCGGTCTGTGACGTTTGTGCCCGAGTCGACCAAAAAGAAGCCCGAGCAAGAAGAGGTGCGCGAGGCGCCGAAACGCGACAACCGGACGCGGAGAAGCGCCAGTGGCAACACGTTCCGCAACTTGAAGAAATAAGGAGGCACGGAGATGAGGTAAAATCCAGTTTGGCACTTCCTTCCCGCTATGGACAAGGTCAAAGACGAAAAACAAAAAGAAAACGGCATGTCACGAAGCTATGGACACATCTAATAGTACAAAAAGGACAGAGGATCCTCGTCAAGAGGCGCTCTGTCGACTCATCATTCATTCGGGCAAAACATAGGCCGCCGCCCGCCTCAAACGAGCGCCCACTCCCGACCCGAGATTGTGCAGGGCCTTTGTCCTCCGCCTCCCCACCGTCGCCTGTCTCCTACTCAGTCTCCCGCTTCTCACTTCTGCCCGATGCTGGAGAGCTTCATCTTCGCGCCCGACTTGCCTGCCTTGCTCGTCTTGCTTGGTTTGTTTGATTTGTTTGACCGTCCGCTATCGTCGCGACCGCCCAGACCCTTTTCCAGGTCTTTGGGCAGGCGCGGTGTTGGCGGCACGTCGTCGATCCGCACACCGCGGCCACCCCGCGGTCCATCCTTGACCGACGTGGGGAACTCGGAGCGCCGTGGCGTGAGCGCCGTGACCACGCGCCGCGCCGATCTGCGGATGCTCTGGCGGACCTTCCACTCGCGCTTCTTGGCGAGGTAAAAGAGGACAGCCGAGGCGGCTCATCGGGTCAGTGTCAGTTGGACGCGACGGGCAAAAACGAGAGACGGCGTGGTTTCACTCACTTCCAAAAACGGCCACGAGCACGACCACGAGGATGATGGCTATCATGGCGCCGTGCGACAAGTTAATGCCGCCCGACGATGTGCCGGACGCGCCGCCGGCGTTGTCGACCCCCGAGCCGTCGCTGCTGCCGCCGCCGTCCGAGTAGCTGACGGTGCCCAGCGGGAACGCAGCTGTCTGTGTAGTGTCGGCCATGGTGTCGAAGATGGAGTTGACTTGTATTGTCGTGTTGCTTGGGGCGATGACGGTTTCCAGAACGTCGAGAGGGAGCACGTCCAGCGGCGAAAGAAGACGAGAGGATATCAGGGAAAGATCAAAACGGACAAAACGAGAGAGTACAAAGATGGGCAACAGAAAAAAGGATGCGGAAGGGGGCTTGCTCTCTGGTATATAGGAGGGCGGCAAGATGTCTTGTTCTTCTCTGTGGAGCCGTTCTTCCTTCATTTCATCACTTGTATATCATTGGGAGCGGCGTTGCGGCAGCCCCGTTTCCATTTCACATTTCACATTTCACATTGCCGGCATAGTTTTCTCTACCATATTTCATAGAAACCAACTCTGTTTTGCATATTGACAGGGGTCTCTGTCTTTGCTTTACCCTTCCCTTTCTTTGCGCCCACCACCTCAAGAAACAGTTTCACTGTGACCAGAACGGCGGCGTCGTGCATCGCCAAGGCCGCACTACATTGTCACTCGACAGCATCCGCCCTCTGTCCATCCCCCCAGCACACTGCGTGATGTGACTGGCCTCGTCGTTCAGATAGAACGTCTTCTCATTGGACAGTCGTCACTTTCTGCTTGTTTGCGAGCAGCGACGCAGGGGGTTCGGTGCTCGACTCGGCACTGCACGCGCAAGGTACCACTGTGTTTTTGGCGAGACCAGGGGATGCATCCGTCTGATTGGCGACCCTGTCCAGGCCCCAGGCCGTGTTTCGTCGATTGTTTTCTGTCGTCGACTGGCCAAGCGCCGGCCTTTGGGTCTTTGGGGGCGTGCTTCATGCACGTTCCTTCCCTCCCGAAAAGCGGCAAGGGCTCGCGTGTTAGTGCACACCGCCCGCCAGCCAATCACAGTACACGCAACAGGTGCCACATATTGCTCGGCGGCTACGAGGTGACGACGTTGGGGAATTGTGGCAGTTGCATGCAGATCGACGACACACAGATTGTTTTGCAAGCCTCTCTTTTGTCCGGTTCGAAAGTCAAATGTTCCTTATCGATTGTTGCGTGCTTCATCTTGGGTCTGTAAATCGGCCTTGGTGTCAAAAATGGCCGTTTCTCAATCTCGAACAAAAAGTGGTCGGCAATATGATTTTTTGTGTCCAAAATTGTCGTCTAGAATATGGAACTGGAAATTGGGTATGGAGTCAAGTGGTATTTTTTAAAAGAAAAAGAAAAAAAAATAGAGGCAAAGTAATGTTGCTCTGGCGGAAAACATTTTTTTGTTTTCTATTTGCATGTATTAGTTTATTTATTATTGGCCTCCGCAAAGTAAGTTATTATTTTGACCACAAGTACACACTCAAAACAACGTCACAAGTGTACTAGAAACCGTTTATTACATGTAACTACTGTCATATCACTTCATAGTACGAATGTAGTCCAAAGTCCAATACTCTCCACCCGTCAGCCTCGCCGCTCCTTCCATTGCGTCTCACCAGTGCTGTGTTGAAGCCGACTGCTCTTTCCTCGTAGACACCCAGAGCAAGGAAAGCAGGAACGCCCGCTTCTGACGTAGATAAACACAGCGTCAATCGTGCTTTCCCCATTGCTGATTGATGTCATGGATGCTTGCGTTGTCCCCATTTTATGGACTGACCTCCTTTCTTGTCAATTTGTCAACATCCGCCATCCCCATCGGATCCTCATCGCCAGCAACACAACCAGTATCTAGCCAGTATCTACACTATCCTGGCGGCAGTCATGGACCTCGACGACTTTCGGGTTCCGGATACGCCTCAATTGGACAGGGATATGGAGCTGCTAATCCCCCCCAAAAATGCACTGGCATCCACCAGTGTTGTCGGCCTCGGCCGGGACACTCGAATTTCGTCTTCAAAGCGACCAAATGCACTCATGAAAACCTTCGAGCTCGATGCTGAAACCACAAGTACGCGGCCTGTTGGAAATGGTTCGTCATACACTCTTCTATGTTTCTATATTTGTGTCTTGGGCTATATTGATTGGGTATGCTATCGTGCAGTGTCACCGGCGCCACGAAGAATGCCTCCATCTGCCTCGAAACCCAGAGATCGAGACAAGGCCCTGCCCCGGACCAGCTACTTCTCTTCGCTCACGCAAAAGTTTCAGCAACGAGACCACAAGGGCCAACCAAAGACCCTTTCTTCAATCCAAATTCGAACACCAGACACCCAGAACGCCGTCCGTCTCTCTGGCGACATCGTTTCGTACCCTGGCTTGGCCGCTGACAATGACCGCCCGGGTAGCCAGTCGTAGGACAACGGCAACCAGGCACGGAGCACTCAGCAGAGCAGTCACTCGCAGCCCGGAGACGTGGATGCCGGTTGTCGCGGCATCCAAGACGCCATTGCCACCAGATTCCAGGATCTCCAGACAAAGATCCAACTGCAAGAGCAAGAACTCACCGAACTCAGGTTCTCCCTCAACGATGCTAACGTGACAGCAGATCTGCTTGATACAGACAAACGGCAGCTCAAGCAAAAGAATGAAGAGCTCGAACGAAAGATCGTGAATACCAACAACGTCATTAACAAACTGCGCAATGATGTTCAAAAAGGAAAAGATGAACTGCAGGCTTCGGAAGACAGACATGGCCACTCAAGGCAAGACGCCGAGAAGGCCCAAGAGAAGGCTGCTCAGGATCACAACGCACTGTTGGCCGCCCGCAAGACCATAAGTGAGATGGGGACACAAATCACTACGTTGCAAAGAGAGCTGCGTGATGCTGCTGCGATGTCCGCTGAAAAAGCCAAACAAGCTCAAGAAAAAGGTATGCACTCTGCTGCTACACCGATACACATTCTTGAAACGCAACACTACTAACATCTGCAGCCGATGCAAAACTACAAGACGTACAGCTACAGCTAAAGCTCCGTGAAACGGACATCCAAGCCCAGAAAGACGCAAACGAGCAGCTGGCCAACAGGCTGGACACCATCCCGGAGCGAAACCTCCAGGCTTTGACCAGCTGTTCCCAAAAAATCATTGACAAGCTAAGCGACTCAAAGTCGGAGATTTTGGCAGAGGGACATGCCATCAACAAACAGCATCAAGAGCAGTGAGTAGTTTGTCGTTGCCCATGTGATTGTCTCTCAGAGTAGACCATCTAACAGAACAGACGTGGTGCCATGGTCGAATGTCTAAAGGGGCTGTTGACGGCCTCTCAACAACATGTCGAGACACTCGCTACGTCACAACAGGAGACCGAGACCCTTTCTAAGCAGTGCGTTTCACTCATCTTGTTAGATCTTCTTTACATCCGCACAACCCGACCACTACTGACTCCAACAGGATTCTGGACAAAATTGATGCTTCTGATGGTGAAAGAAAAGAGGCAGAGTCCTCTTTACACTTGGATATTACCAGTGTTTTTAGTGATTTGCAAAAATGCATCGACAAGCACAAGGCTTTGTTTCATGAAGCATTCACCGCCAAAATTCGCGAAAGCGACATTCTAGCAGATCTTTGCCAACAACGAGACGTTGACAGCGAAACGCTATCAAAACAACTGGCGGAGCAAAGCCGTATCTCACAAGAGCAACTCCTTGAAATTCGCGAACTGCACAACGCTCTCCGGACGCTCCAGGAACGCACTCGTGAGGATCCCAAAATGGCCGCACAAATCATAGCGCTGCAAGAGCAAAGTCGTCATTTCGAATTCGAATTGAGAGAGAAAGAGACACTGGTCGCTCGGCTGGAGGAAAGCCACAAAGAAAAAACAAAGTTACTCATATCTTCATCGGAAAAGTTTGCATTCGAACTCCAGCAGCTGACCAGCACCTTTCACAATCGGGAAGAAGAGTATCGGCGTGCTGTGGACCAAGCCTCGGAGCTTGCAATCAAGGAAGCCCAGCGGGCATCGAGCGAAGACAAACAAGAAACAAAGAGAGAGCTCCAGCAAGAGCGAGCCAGACGTCAATCCCTAGAAAAGGAACTACGGCAAGCCAAAGAAGACCTCTCTGTACAAGAAGAGAAAAGCAAACGGATCGAACAGTCCAACGAAGCATTGCAGAACGAGCTGGGTGCGTCAAAACTGGGCAACCAAGCCGTCATTGTGCACCTAGAAGAGAAAACACGAGCTCTCGAGACCCGCATGGACCATGATGCTACCCTCATCACACAGCTCAAGGCTGCCCTCTCAGACAAGGAGATGGACTACTCCAACCTACGAAGCAGCATGGAGGCATACGACGAAAAGGTTCGCGTGCTCATCGAGCACTTGCGCGTCTGGGCGCAGGACCACTCGCACATTAGTGCCATCCGCTCGCGCCTCGAGATGCTTAGCCAAATCGACCAGTCCTGTGCCGCGACCGCGCGCATCCGAGAGGCAGAGCAGATCGATAACGTCCTCGCCCAACTACGGCAATACTATGCGTGCCAGAATGAGCGAGACGCAAAACTGGGCTTTGGATCCGGACGTAGCACAGCCGCACCAGCAGCACCAGCCGTATTAACACCCCTGCATCATGACTTTGACGATGAGCACGAACAGCGCGTGTCCGATCTGTCGGCATTCCTAGACGCCGAAGTGGCAGGGGATAAGACGGCAGGTCTCGCTAGGAGCTCTGCCGAGACGTGGACGAATGCGATTCAGGCGGCGATCCTGGGCGGCAGCAGGGACTCGTTGAAGACGCCTGGTTATGGGCAAGGGCCTCAAGACCAAGGCTCGGACATGAAGCCGCCACCGGTGCACAAGGAACGCGTTGTCCATGTAACAGTCGATCCAAAGGGTGGCATGGGAACCTTGAGTTCGCCGATGGTTGCGAGCCCCGTACCGACGCGGACCCGACGAGAGACACGGTCGTCTGCGGAAAACAAAACTGCACAGCGCAATACAGTCAGCCCGACCGGAAAGAGGGCGACTCGAAGCGCCAAGAGAAAGCGGCTGGACACCATAACAGGCCATGAGATGGTGGCAGCATCAGTGACGGGACGCACCGAAACTTTGGTGTATTTCCAGGGCGGTGGACAGTCAAAGGTACTGCCCTCCATGATCCAGGACGAGAACAAGCCTGCTGCGGCCATGATGCTCAGTTCTCGACCGGTGCTTATCAAGATTGAAGACTCGTGAGAGGGGCAGACGAGGTCCATAAGCAACGTATATGTATATACATTCACGTGTGCAGATTTTACTCTTCTTAGAAATCAATCAATAAAGTATATTCGACAAGGTGTGTTTATAAGGTTCCCAATCCCCCCCAAACGCCAGATGAGAAATGCAAGGATGCGTTTATGCGTTTTGTACAAGGTGCTGTCGAGGGGCAAGCGGAACAGACGAAACGGCGCACAGGTCGTTCTCCCACCCCGTTCGTTTGTCTCGACAACATTTCCGTTTGTATGTGTCTTTTCCGTGCCGATGTTGGTCGCTCGTCGTCTATTTACCACTCCGCTTCTTTTCAAGGAAGAGGACCTTTCTGCGGACTGGAGAGGCAACGGTTAGCACTGGCGCTGTCCTCGCCCAAGAAGACGGACAGAAACGTACCGATAGGGTCGTATTTGAGGAAGCTGAGCGGTGTTGATGTGCGTGGCCGGGTGAAGGTGTAGAAGAAGCCGGTCATGGCCATCGACAGGACGCGCACTGAAATGACGCGTGACTTTGCTGCGGGACCGTTAGCATTGGCTGCGCGGTAGAATCAAGGGGTAAAATCCATTGCAAGATTGGCCCGTACCCTTCTTTGCCATATTTGCGGGTTGGTAGGTCGCGCGGGATTCGGATATGTGCTGTTGAATGGATCGGACGGCGGCCCAAGGGAAGCCATTCACGAAAACGCTTTTGCGCCAAAACCTTTGAACGACGTCGAAAGGTAAAAGTGGGTCAGAGAGCAACACCCGCCAATCAGAGAGTTCCTATGTTGGGCGCTGGAAAAATCACGGCCCAGTTCTTATCTTATCGGGTGCCTGCCGTTTAGCTCAACTTTTGGTCATAGTTTTGGCGCTGCCGCTGTGTCGCCCATTTTCAGGGACCAGAACTTACTGGCTTATGGCGCTGTAATGTTCCGTCCACCACTGACGAGTCGGGCATCGTCCTGTCTCAAATTCTGCCCGTCTCCGCTTCTCTGCCTCTTGGTCCTTTCTTCGCTTGCCAGACCCCTTCCTCCAGTTACCCCTTTTTGGCCCAATTGAGTCCAATAGAGCGGGAAGCGGAGATCCGTTCTACTCCGTACACACAGCATCTCCCCTCTTTTTCGCATTCTATCGGTATATGCTCCCTATAAATATATTCTCCGTTTATTTCACCGTCAGCGTCTGTGCTATCTCGAGGCGGTCAGCGTGTGGTCACTGGATTATTATATATAGTGACGCCTGCCGGTCACTCCTTCCTCTCCTAAAAGGAGGGGAGTAAAATAGAAACATCGTGAATATTTCGTCTTCCGCTCCTTCCGCTGGCTGCCCACCGCACCTTCTCCCCCAACAGCGTCGCCCATTGTCGCCACTTCGCCATGCTCTCTGCCATTTACAGGGCGCCTGGCGCGCTGGGCTCTGCCCAGACCGCAGCCGTGCGGACGCAGCGAGTGAAGGCAGGCACGTCAATGAGTCGGATGATTGCTGCCAGGGCAGGAACAGCATTATCCACCCCACAGTCGACTGAGGAAGTTGACCCACTTCTGGCCTGTTTCTCGTCAGGTGAGTTTTTGTGTGTGTTTTTGTTTGCTTGGGTCTTTCCTCTTTCGAATCGCATGGCATCGTTTAACCCCAAGACTCCAACGCTCGGCTCAGCCTACAATTGCCTATTCCAGAGTGTCCTATGCGTCATATTGGTGGCATATCCCTTCTCTTCCCTCACCCATACGGGCGTATATTTCTCTCACTTCTTGGCCTCCTGCATATATCCAACCGTCTTTCGCGGCCGTGCGTCCTTTCCATAGGCTGTCGTTGCCGGTGTCGGATCCCCCTTTGTGTTTTGACTTGCGCCTTCCCCAAGACAGGACGGCTCTATCTCTCTGACTCCAAGTGGAAAGAAAGGGAATAATTGCCATTCAAAGAAGGAGCTGTCAAGCGAGAGCGGCGATGCCCATTTTCGTTAAACCAAACCAGTGAATCAGTGCCTCGCTCCTTCCCTTTTCTCCTGTTGCCCTTAAAATCCTTCCCAAACAAGTACTTGTAAATGCAGTACAGAGGGCCAAAGGGCGAGGAGGTGCGATCCGCGCGAGCAGGTCGTTGTCCAGTCCCAGTTGCTCAAATTGGCAATTGCTCAAAATGGCAAGACCATGCCATCTCATGCGCCGTCGAAAGTCGAACGATACATGGCAAGGCAGGCGTGAACAGCACCGTAAACAACCGGCATGATCCTTCCTGTCTACCTGTCTGCACCTTTGACAAAACCCACC
The DNA here is from genome assembly GCF_000961545.1 of Sporothrix schenckii 1099-18. Taxonomy (NCBI): domain Eukaryota; kingdom Fungi; phylum Ascomycota; class Sordariomycetes; order Ophiostomatales; family Ophiostomataceae; genus Sporothrix; species Sporothrix schenckii. The sequence goes on from NW_015971150.1 coordinate 3,386,740, forward strand.
CTCTGTCTCCTTCCTTCCTCAACTCGCCTGTAATTGCCTCACATGATCATGCCGCATCGTTCCTCCCCTGGTCTCTCTCAGCGGCTTACTTACATAAATCCGCCTCTCCGGTCAGCTCTTTCCTGTCACCTGGTATAAATATTACTTTCCTTCCTTTGCTCCCTTCTTTCCAAAATATCTTTACATCCTATCACGAAACCTTTCTTCCATCATCCTCACTCTTCATCCCCACAGTATCATCTCCTCCTGGTAACAGCTCTTCTCTTTTCTCACCCCATTCCCCAACTCACCAACTCTAACCCCCCACGTCACCCGCGGCACAGCACGCTCCTCTAGCCTGTGTTAGTTTCTTACCCGTTTCGGCAATCCTTCCCCCTTCGCTTTCGACCGGCCCAACTCACTAATTCTCGCCTTTTGCCGCTCCAGCGCAGCTTTCCGAAGGCCTAGCTTCCCCGCCGCCGACCACGCCAGCGGCTGTGACTCTTCCAGGTCTCACAACCGCGTTTCCGTCTTTTTCCTACGGCTCCGTATTTGCTGCCGTCCCGTCGCCGACTTTCTCTTCAACGCAACGCAGCCCACAAACGCTACGCATCCCACCCGCTCTGCGCTCTTCTCGCACGTCTCGCACTTTTCACTGCTCGTCGCCGCTTCTTTTTGCCACCATACCTGCTCAGACTTCAACCGTCTCGCCGACGTCTCTCCATACTAGATTGTTTTCCTCGTCGCCCACCGTCACCATGTCGGCCTCCTCGCAGCGGCGTTTAAATTACGACAACATCAATCCCCATGTCAAGGCCGCCAAGTACGCCGTACGAGGCGAGCTTGCCGTGCGCTCGGAAGAGTATCGTGCGCGCCTCGCGAAGAACGACACCTCCCTCCCCTTCAACCAGATCGTCTCCGCCAACATTGGCAACCCGCAGCAGCTCGACCAGAAGCCCATCACATTCTTCCGCCAGGTCCTGAGTCTGGTCGAGAACCCACTTCTATTAGAGAATGAGGATGTCCTGATCAACTCGCTCGGCTACAAGACGGACGTCATTGCACGTGCCAAGTGGCTGCTGGAAAAGGTCGGCTCGGTCGGTGCGTACAGCGCAAGCAATGGCGCACCCGCGATCCGCCAGAGCATTGCCGACTTCCTGGAGCGCCGCGACGGCTACCCGGCGAACCAGGCGGACATCTACATGTCGGCGGGCGCCTCGTCGGGTGTCAACACCCTGCTGCACGTGATCTGTGCAGGTCCCTCGTCGGGCGTGCTCGTGCCCATTCCACAATACCCGCTGTACACGGCGTCGCTGTCGCTGCTGAATGCCCAGTGCGTGCCGTACTACCTGGACGAGGCGCACAACTGGGCGACGGACATGGACGCGGTCCGCACGTCGCTGCAGGAGGCCCGCAAGAACGACGTGGATGTGCGCTCCATTGTCGTCATCAACCCGGGCAACCCCACGGGCGCGTCGCTGTCGGAGGAGGACGTCGAGGCCGTGATCGAGTTGGCGCGCGCGGAGCGGCTCGTGATCATTGCCGACGAGGTGTACCAGACCAACGTGTTCGTGGGCAAGTTCCACTCGTTCAAGGGCGTGCTGCGCCGGATGCAGGAGAAGAACCCCGGAAAGTACGACAACGTTGAGCTGGCGTCGCTGCACTCGGTGTCCAAGGGCATGGTCGGCGAGTGTGGCCACCGCGGCGGCTACTTTGAGCTCGTGGGCTTCGACCCGCAGGTGCAGGCCGAGATCTACAAGTTTGTCAGCATCATGCTGTGCGCGCCCGTGGTCGGCCAGTGCCTGGTCGAGCTGATGGTCAACCCGCCCAAGCCGGGCGAGCCGAGCTACGAGCTGTACGACAAGGAGTACAACGGCATCTACAACGGCCTGCGCGAGCGTGCGGTGGCGCTGCACAAGGCCTTTGACCAGATGGAGGGCGTCGAGTGCGGCGAGCCGCAGGGCAGCATGTACCTGTTCCCGACGATCCAGCTCTCGGAGAAGGCGGCGGCGGCGGCGGCGGCAGAGGGCCGGACGGCCGACGAGTTCTACTGCCTCAAGATGCTCGAGGCAACCGGTGTGTGCGTGGTGGCGGGCAGCGGTTTCGGCCAGAAGCCCAACACGCTGCACTTCCGCACGACGTTCCTGGCGCCCGGCACCGAGTGGGTGGGCAGCATCATCAAGTTCCACAAGGAGTTTATGGACACTTATAGATAAAGGATGCTTCTCTGTTCCCGGCACCGGGGAGAATGAACTTGTCTTTGCTAGAACAGCATCGCTACTCACTCTTTGGTTATGATACTTGGATCGGAGTATATTTGAGAGATCTGCTTAGACATATAACGAATGGAATATTCAATGGTTTCTCAACAGTACTGTGTGTTGTACGTGATGTGTTTGAATGTGTCGTATTTTACTAATGGTTTATAAAATGCGTCAAAAAATCAAGACTCGTCCTGTGACGACTCCTACCAACCAAACAGCAAACACCTGTCCCTCCTTGACTCTGCTGCAGACGACCATGGTCGTCTGCGGCTCGTTTCCCACGATCCTTGCGGCCCTCGCCAACGCAGGTTCCTGACTATGCCCGCTCGCTTCCGCGCAGGCGCACGGCCTGGCCGTATTTTTGCAGCTTGGTAATCAGCTGGTCGCCCTGCCGCACAACGTCCTGGTACTGCTTGTTCTTGTCGTCCGGCCGGTTGGTCTCGATGACGCCTTTGCCCGAGACGCGGTCAATGGTGCAGGGGATGCGGCCGGCGGCAATGAACTTGGCCAGGTCGCGGTCGAGGAAGTCGACGGTGACGCCAAAGTCCTGGGCCATGCTGTCGAGCCCGACCACGCGGTACGACTGCAGCAGCTGCTGGTAGGCGCGCAGGCGCATCTCGCGGATGAACCAGCTCTTGTGCTCGTGCAGGTAGCGGTCCTGGTTGAGGAACTGCTCCTCGACCTGCGCCAGGGCCTGGAAGAACTGCTTGTAGCGGCCCGTGTACAGACTGGCCACCAGCTGCGCCAGCGGCGAGAAGTCGACCGCGACCTCGGCCTCGGGCTGCTCGAGGCCCGTGCCCAGCGTCGTCAGGTTGACCACGCCCTTGGAGGGCCCTGCTGCGCCTGATGCAGCGCCTGACGACGCGGCCGCCGTGGCATCCGCTTCCGCATCCGCGTCCGCGCCTGGGCCGGCCGAGATGACACCCGACAGCGCCAGCAGCTTGTCCTCGCCGTCGCCCAGGATGGCCTTGATTTCGGGGGCGTCGACGACCTTGGCCTTGAAGTCGACGCGCTTGAGACTGACGGAGCCGGCCAGCACGGCGTAGACGACGAGCTGGCTGTAGGTGCACAGCTCGTAGCTCGTAAACGTCGACAGGCTGTCGAGCAGCAACGGCGCGGCCACGCTGTAGGAGCGCACCGTCAGCAGCGACAGGCCCTCGTAGGCCTTGAGGCGGTTGCGGCGGTCCCAGTCGCCGCCGGCGTCGACGAGCGCGGTGGCGCGCTCCAGCAGGCGCTTGACCAAAAACTTGTCGCCAAAGAACAGGCCGACGCGCACCATGGCCAACACGACGTCGATCTTGGCGCCCAGGATGCCCGTGTTCTCAAAGACGGCCTCGTACGCGGCCAGGGCCTTGTCCTTGTCGCCGACGCGCGCCCAAAACTCGGCGCGCTTGCCGCGCACCGCCTGGATCTCGGTGTCGCCGGCCTGCTCGACGGCCTCGTCCTCCTCGGTCTGCAGGCCCGCCAGCTCCGTCTCGTTGTCCTTCTGCAGCGTCTGGTACAGGGACTCGTCCCAGGCGAGCGCGGCCGTGGCCGTGGGGTTCTTGTTGGCAATCATGCCGACGGCGCTCGACTTGCGGCTCAGCGGTCTGCCGGGCGGGATATGCGGGGCGGTGGTGGCGGCGGCGGCGGAGGAGGAAGAGGAGTTTGTCTTGGCAGAGGAAGCGGTCGCAGAGGAGGAGGAGAGGTCGCCAACGCCGTTCAGAACGCCCTCGACGGGGTGTGCGAGGTACCGGTAGAGCGGTGCCATCTTGTGTTCGCCAATGGCCTCCTGGACGGCCTTGACGGCGGCCTGCTGGGCGGTGCGGCCGGCATAGGGGTTGGTCAGGGCAAAGACCTGCTGGGCCAGCGGCAGCAGCGGCCACTTTGTGTATTGCGGGTCCGAGCCCATGATGGCAGCGAGAGGGACGGTTGATGTAGAAGTGGTGACGCCGGAGACGATGTCGTTTGTCCAGTGGAAAAAGCAGCTCGGCCGTGCTCGCTCAGAGAGGAAACGGGCGATGGCAACGCCCAGGGAGATGCAATGGTCGATGGCTGATGCGCTGGGAGTCGTCGCCGAATGCAATGCACGTCAGAGGCTGGTTGTGGCGTGGTGCAGTGTGGTGTGTGTGTAGATATGCAGCTCCAACTCGATTGAAGCTTTTTGGAGGGGACAGAGTGGGCGGCTGGTGGGAATTGGGGCAGGTGTGGCCGCTAGGCGGCAGACAAGGCACGCGTTCCAGGGCGCCCCAGGCAGGGCAGGCGGCCGACTCGCACTTTCCAAGCACACAGGCGAAATCGCTTGCCGAGCAACGCTACTTATGTCAGCAGCCAGCTCCACCAATTCAGCCGCGTAGCGCAAGAGCGACCACACTCAGCAGCTGCTCTGCAAAACGACATCATCTCTGAATAACACAACATCTGGTGAAGAATATTAAGACACACAATAGCTGCATATAGATCTAGAAGCAAAACCGTTACTTTGTCACTGTTAGACACCCATCCGCCGTCCTTTACATCGATATTCGGGACCACAGAAAGCGCATGACGGGTGTTTGGGCTTGAAGAGCGTCACTTTCGTCTTGCCTTTTCTTTTTTTCATTTTTCTTTTTTCTTTGCTTTTCTCCTCCTTTCTTCCCTCGCCTCCACGCCCTTTCCACGGCCACTCGACATGGCCGACAACACCGAATCTGACTCGCGGCATAGCCAGGGGAACACCGAGCGACACCGTGATGCTCCGAACGAGCGCCGCCGCTCGCACTCGCCTGACCAGCGTGACCGTCGAGACTACAGAGATGATCGCCGGAACGACCACTGGGACGACCGCCGGGACGACCGCCGGGACGACCATCAACCAAAGCGCGGGCTGCAGTCGTATGCTTCGCGACGCGACGAGGAAGAGCGCGACAGGCGCGGCAGCAGAGAAAGCAGAGACTACCGCGACCGTGATTACAACGACGACGCCCGCCGAGCCAACGACGAACTTCCACAGCCGTTTGACGCACGGGCCCTCGAGCCGGCCAAGAGACGTGCCCGCTCAAGGTCTCCGGGCGCGTCAGGATTGGGTGCTGGCGGTGGCGCGGGCGCAGGCGCTGGCGCTGGCGCTGGCGCTGGTAGTGGTGGTGGCGGCGCCGACCTGCCGCGCAAGCCCAAACGGCCGGGCCAGCGGGCTCGCATCACCGATGCCGAGCGCGAAGCCATCCGCCAACGCGCCCTCGAGCGCGAACGCCACAACAAGGAAGAGCTGGAGCGGCGGCAGCAGCGTGCCGTGATTGACGACGTTGTGCGGTCGCATTACAACGCCGTCCCCGAACGCGGGCGCGAGTGGCGCAAGACGGCCAGCACAATTCGGGGCCTGCGGTCCATGAACAACTGGGTCAAGAGCTGCATCATTCAAAAGTTTGCGCCCGACGAGGACTTTGAGGAGCGCACGCTCCACGGCATCGGCGGCGCCGGCCAGCACGAGCTGCTGGTGCTCGACATTGGCTGCGGCAAAGGCGGCGATCTCGGCAAGTGGCACCAGGCGCCGCAAAAGGTGCAGCTGTACGTGGGGCTGGACCCGGCCAACGTCAGCATCGACCAGGCGCGTGACCGGTACCGCGAGATGACGACACGGGGCGGCGGCGGTGGCGGGCGCGGTGGACGCGGCGGGTACCATCACCGCGGTCCGGCGCGCGTGTTCGATGCGCGGTTCGTGGTTAAGGACTGCTTCGGCGAGAGCATTGGCGACATCAACATTATTCAGGACGTGGGCTTCGACCAGAACCCGCTGTCGCGGCGCGGCTTTGACGTTGTCAGCATGATGTTCTGCATGCACTACGCGTTCGAGACGGAGCAGAAGGCACGCACCATGCTCAAGAACGTGGCGTCGGCCCTGAAGAAGGGCGGCCGCTTCCTTGGCTGCATCCCCAACTCGGATGTGCTGGGCGACCAGGTCGAGCGTTTCCACATCAAGCAGGCCGAGAAGAAGAAGGCCGACGAGGCAGCCGCTGCAGCCGCCGCCGCGGCACCGCCGGCGGCGGCCAAGGAAGGCCAGAGCGGCGAACCGGGCGAGGACGGCGAGATCAAGCCCGAGGCGCCCGCGGCGTCCGAGCAGACGGCCGAGTGGGGCAACAGCATCTACCGCGTTCGCTTCCCCGGCGACACACCCGCCGACGGCGTATTCCGGCCGCCGTTTGGCTGGAAGTACAACTTCTTCCTCAACGAGGCCGTCGAAGAGGTGCCCGAGTACGTCGTGCCGTGGCACGCGTTCCGCGCGCTGGCCGAGGACTACAACCTCGAGCTGCAGTACCACAAGACGTTCCCCGAAGTCTGGGAGGCCGAGAAGGACGACCGCACACTGGGCCCGCTGAGCGAGCGAATGGGTGTGCGCGACCGGAACACGGGCGAGCTGCTGGTCAGCAAGGAGGAGATGGAAGCAGCGGGCTTCTACGTGGCGTTCTGCTTCTACAAAGTATAGGGCGGCTTGGACGGACGGGCGTAGGACCGGTTGTTATGACACGGCGACTGGTATCTGTGGGTTGCGACAGCGTTAAAAAGCGTTCGTTTGGGTGTTCAGGGCGTTTGACAAGAGACCTGGCAGGTTGTGGGTTTTGTTCTGGTGCTTTGACGGATATTGAATATTTTTATCAAAAAAAAAAAAAATGAAAGAAAATAACTGGCAGCCAACCGCTATCTATGCCAAAATACAAACGTACGGCCATGCAAAGAAATGTATAACCAAAAGGAAAGGAAGGCAAGGGACGGCAGACACCACTCAGCCTAACCGCACCTTGCGCCACATGCGCATGCACTCTTGGAGGTCGACAGACAGCGTGCCGTCGAGGGCGCTCGTCGAGTCCTTGATCAGGGAGACGAGCAGCGCCGCATACACAAACGTCTCCATGTCCGCGCGCAGCGCCTGCAGATCCGCCTTCTTCATGCCCCCCAGATCGGCCCACGACTTCCACTGGTCCAGCATGCGGCACAACTTACCCGCAAACTCGCCGTCGCGCACCATGCGATGCAGGACGTGGCCGGCCATTTCCTTCATGTCCGCGTGTGCCGGCTGCTGCGGATCGGCGGTCTCGCCGGCGCGCTGCTTCTTCTCCCGCAGCAGCCAACGCAGCGCATGCTCTGCGACCAACCGCGTGTCCCACTTGGCGCTGTGCAGGGCCTCCATCTCCAGCTGCTCGCGCCGCTCCCGATTCCGCTCCATGTCCGCCCGCATGTCGTCGATGCGCTGCATGTTCTCGCGCGCCCGGCGGTCGCGCGCCGCTGCCTCGCGCTGGTGCGGCGGCAGACGCTGCTCGGCCTGCTCGGCAAAGCGCGCCTCGTTCATCCGCTGCACAAACCGGTTGTGTCTGTGCATGTGGTCCGAGCTGTGCTGGGTGGCCCACTCGGGCGTCTCGCTCTCGTTGGCCGCGCCGAGCAGCACGAGCACGCCACAGGGCACCGTCTCGCGGCGCGCAAACGCCAAGATGTCGTCGGGGATGCGGTAGTTCCACAGAATCGTCTGGCTGCTGGTGCCGTACGCGGTCGCCGCGCTCGCAAACCACACGCCGTCGCTCACGCCGGGACGCACACGGATATGCTCAATGTACAGGCTGTCGAGGTTGACTGTGCTTGTCAGAGGGAAGCTGGTGCTGCCGCCCATCGTGTTGTTCCTGGCAACGCCGCCGGCACGCCGCTTCTCCTCCGTCAGCGCCGTAATGATGCCGTCCACAGAGACTTGGCAGGTGATGGGCGTTGTTGCCGCGGCATACCCCTCGCGCGTTGCCGAGTCGACCGAGTTGCGTTGGCTTGCCTTTGTATCCTTGGCGTTGTTGGCCGTGGTAGGGCGCGAGGACGCGGCCGACGACGCAGCGCCGCCGGCACCTGCCGCATCATCGGCCGGTACTGTCTCCTTGTTGTCTTCCGCAGGCTTCTCCTCTTCCTTGTACTCGGGTGGCGGCGCCGGCAGGCTGACCCAGTATGGTGGCAGGTCTGAAAAGCTGCGGCAGGTCCATGTGGGCTCCCAAGAGACACTCAGTGACAAGTTGCCGTCGGAGTCGTCGAGCGTCGCAACAGCCAGCGCGTTGTGGTGGCCGTCGGGCGACTTCATGAGCGCACAGCCCACAGGCGTCCACAGACCCGTCGACCGCAGCAGGCGCCAGCCGTGCGGGTCAGGCACGGCGCCCAGGTCCAGCAGGTACGAGATGAGCTCGTCAAAGGCGATGTCGACCTGCGGCTGGCGGAGCTGGTCGGCGTACTCGACGCGCTGGGTTTTGAAGCCGATGGCATTCGTCTTCCAGTTGAACGTCGTCCAAGAGCCACCAGGGATCGAGCTGGGGTTGCGCGACAGCGTCCAGTACTCTTGGCGGTGCTGGAACCGGTCCCACGGCGTGACGGCGTAGCGTGGCAGTTCAATCTCAATAACGCGGTTCACGACGTCGCTGCGGGTGAGCGCCGTCAGGCGGCTGTGGCGGAGCATGCGCTTGATCTTGGACGCGTTGACGAGCGTGATAAACGTGTTGTACATGATGGGCAGCACGCCCAGCACGGCGAGCGGCACGCCAATGTAAGTGATGATGTCGGTGGCCGAGGGGCCATTGTTCGACATGGTTGGAGCTTGGCGGCTCGGCGTCTAAGTGAATTTGCGTGTATCGTAGAGGGCGAGTCGGCAGATCGAAAGTAATATCCGTCCTAGGCAAAAAGCGCCCAAGAGAGGAATATAGAGCGACTGATAAAAACCACAACAATGCAACGAACAAAAAATGAGCACGAGAACAAAAAGGAGAAAAGGATTCTAGATCCCCGAACATCGTAGGTTCGTCAAACCCCTGTCGTCTGCTGCAGGCAGCTGGCCAATTAAGCCTTGCACTAGCTGCTCGCGGCATGGCGCGGTCCCGCCTCGGCAGTACGTCAAATGGTGACAACAGTCCTCGTTTCAAGCGCCACCAAGCTGTTGTGGAAGCAAGCAACGGGTGTTGCTAAGTGGTTGTGTCGTGAAACGTAAGAGTTGAACGTGATCCTTTAAAACGTTAGTCTTGAGCGTCGACGTAAGACAGAGGATACGTAAAATGTGATTATAGCACCAGCGTTACATCGTCACCACCGTCCATCAATCAAGTATTGAAAAAGAAATCGCAAATCATATGCCAAAATAAATTTATATTCAAAAGTATCCAAAAAGATATCTGATCCCCAAAACATCATATTTGATCTTGCGAATACGCCTACGATAACTAGACTTACCTTGACCGAATTGCTTATATTGCTGGATTGCGAACCTGAAAGAAATCTGGAGATGTCGTTAGCAAAAGCCCTTCTCCAGATCGTTTGCCACTAAAAGAGAAAAACTGTGCTTTGTATCAGGAATCGTGCCTTGTCACAGGCAATTATCATCAAGGCATATAGCTATGTAGACCGTCGTGATATATATTTATGATCATCATCAAAGCAGGGGGGAATGTCGTTGAGACAAAGAGACAAAAAGGCAAAGCGCCAGTAAAAGGGACTTTTCACGTACACAGCGAAGTGGCGGCTGAATCAGTAGTAATGTTGCCAATGAGGTCAAGACACTGCGACTGTTAGAACACTTTGCAACACAAAAATGTATCGAGCCGGTCACGGGAAACAGCAATAGCCAACTCAGACAGGACAATTCTCATCTGTGCCGTTAGGCTCTGACATATGCTTGTCATTTGGTAAAGTCAGATCATCATTGGGAGGCAGGGCTGCTGTGATGGGTTTCAAGGGCATTATTGCGTAGACGGAGAACAATGCACATACCATATCAAAAGTTGTCAAGGAACTGGCAGCCATGTTGTCGCAATAACAAACGACACTGTGATGTATTAGCTTATGACCATCATGGGACAGAAAAGTCGATAGAATTGAGAGGATCCAAGATCAGGAATGCATGAATGGAATTATATTTTATGTTGTCTGCATCGCTAACGCGGATAAGACTCGTCATCTAAAAAAATCATCATATTGGAGGGGGATCAAGTATGCAGTGCAGTGCAGTGGCGCTCTGCCGATGCTGTGAAGCTTACCTTGTCGTTGCTCTGCAACAAGACAGTCTCTACAGTGTGTTCATATCTCCGTTGGCTGACAAGACGTTAGTCGTTGTTCAGGCCTGTCGGTTGCCTTCGAATCCTTCCCCGCCGCGGCATCACGCGCCCATTTTGCAATGGGATTTAATTCAGTGGACGAGGTTTTCTAGGCCTGTCGCAAAAGTGGCATGTCTTGCTCATACTTGAGTCGGAGCCCAGTGCCGTTTCATCATAAAGGAGGATGCTGCGGGCGGACGGGGGAGGACCTGGCGGAACGCTGTGTTCGTACCTTTTCGTTCATTGACTATTTCCGTTGTCAGAAATAGGAGTTCTCTCGACACGTGGAAAGCAAGGCACAAGAAGCATGGTGAATGCACAATCAGAAACAGCCAATTGTTATCTTCAGGAGCCAGGAGGCTACTCAGTCGGTAATTCCAACTTGCCGAAGCAAAAAGAAGATCATCATAAAGTGCAGGACGAGACGAAAACACAGAGACTGGTCGTACCATTTGCGAAGAGAGGGACGAGGAGAGAGACGACTCGACTACGCGTAGTACATTCTCCGTCTTCGGCCCAAACACGTCGACATCGACAAACACCAACCGACGACATCTATCGTGACCACCGCATCCTATTCTTGGCAAGTTAGCAATCAGTCTCCGGCTACAGTCAACAAAAACTGGATCAGCAATGCAAAGCAGCTGCTTCCGCAATCGTTCTTTCAGACTGACGTGACAAAAGCAGTTTCATTCCTAAAGGTCAAAGACTCTAGTTTGTATGCGGTTTGTTGAGTGTCATCAGGAGACGGTGGAAGCAGTGCGTGTCGTAGAAGCCAATACTCGAAACTTACCGTTTGTTGGTGTACTCGTAAGCGAGGTGTTGTGGCTGGCTGCAGCGCGACCGTACCATCGTAAGCTGCAGAACGGTGAAGTCGAAAGAGAGGAGAGGAGGAAGAAAAGCGTTAAAAAATTTCAGAGCTGGAGCTTTTGTCGTGGGCAGAAAGAGTGGGGAACTGGGTCGAGGGCGGTGAGCACTGGAAGAAAGAGCGACCAGTCTTTGCGAACGGCAAGGGGCCCTGCACGTGAGCTTAATTAAACTGGTCACGGGACTGCGTGTTGGTTTCGCTTCCCCTTTGCCAAGGAAGGAGCGTTAGGCAGCGGCACGGAGGTGGCTGGCGTGTCGAAGCTCGCTCAGGGGGCAGGTACGGCACACGGCATAACATCCAGAGCAAAATCTCCCAGGCTGTCATTTCTTGCTGCTCTCCTTTTTTGTGTGACATTTCGTCCCTCCAGTCTTTCTTCCTTGCCCCAAATACGCGGTTCATATCATTTCGAAATTCGACCACCGCCTGACCATACTGCTTTTGAGACGAACACTGCCCACTATGCCCGAGATCGCAGAAGGTAAGCCTCGTCATTCAGACCGATGAAATGGAACGAAATCAAGCAGCAAGACCACGATGGAACATGGCGACTAACTTCATAGCCGCGCGCATTGTGCACTTCCTCAAGACCCATCTGGTCGGAAAGCGCATCAAGACGGCCAGAGGCATCGACGACGCCAGCGTGTTTGGCAAGGTGGGCACGACGGGCGATGCCGTGGCCAATGCTCTCCAAGGCAAGAAAGTAGTCGGGACAGGCAGCCAGGGCAAGTACTTTTGGCTCGTCCTGGACAGCGCGCCACATCTGGTGATGCACTTTGGCATGACGGGCTGGCTGCACATCCGCGGCATGCGCACGGGCTACACAAACTACTACAACAAGCTCAAGCCGGGCGACGCCGACGCATGGCCGCCCAAGTACTGGAAGTTCCAGCTGGAGACCGACTCGAGCCCCAAGGTCGAGGTGGCTTTTACAGACCCGCGCCGCTTTGGCCGCGTGCGTCTCGTGGACTGCCCCGGTGCCGCCATCCGCAAGCACTCGCCGCTCGTCGAAAACGGCCCCGATCCCGTCGTGGACGCCGACACGACGTTTACGGAGGACTATTTCCTGTCGACGTTGCGAAAGCGCCACGTGCCCATCAAGGCCCTGCTCCTCGACCAGGCGTTTATCAGCGGCATCGGCAACTGGGTGGGCGACGAGGTCCTGTTCAACGCACGGCTGCACCCGGAGCAGTACTGCGACGAGTTTAGCGATGCACAGATGAAGACGCTCTACAAGTCGATCCGCTATGTCTGCAGCACGGCCGTTGATCTGCTGGGCGACTCGGACAAGTTCCCGGCCGGTTGGCTGTTCCAGCACCGGTGGGGCAAGGGCGGCAAGGACTCGGTGGCCCGGCTGCCCAACGGTGAGAAGCTCGCGTTCCTGACTGTCGGCGGACGTACCAGCTGCTTTGCGCCCGGACTGCAGAAGAAGAGCGGCAACGTGGCGCCAGGGATCAAAGAAGAGCCCGTGGTGATCAAGGACGAGAAGCCAAAGAAGGCGGCTGCTGTGAAGCCGCAAGCTGCCAAAAATGCGGTTGCGACTACGAAGAAGGAACCCGTCAAGAAGGCGCCTACCGCCGAGAGCAAGGGGGCGGGCCAGAAGCGTAAGCGAGGCGCAGTCAAGGAAGATGCGGACGACGAGGGCAAGGCTGACGACGAAGGTGAGAAGCCGTCCTTGAAATCCACACAAAAAAATGGTGCTGCCGGCAAGAAGGCAAAGACGGAGCCCGCGCCGGCCAAGAAGGCGGCAGCGAAACCGGCCGCAAAACCTGCTGCCAAAGAGACACCCGCAGCGAACATTGGCCGGCGGCGGTCGACCCGACTGAGCACGAGCTGAGAGCGCGGCGATCTTTTTATTTTTGGATATTTTTGTTTTGGTCCCCGAATTGCTCTTGTCTTTGTAATATACAACATACTGCATTTCCATATGTTAGGTGTCATTTCTCCCATATTTTGCATCATCCTAGGCAGCTTCATTGTCCGCGGCATTGGCTTGCCTGCTAATCTCTCGCAAGACGTTATTTCCGCGGAGTAGAGCTGAGTATTTCGTACAATTCGTACAGGTGAGCGGAGTATTTCGTACAATTCGTACAGGTGAGCGGAGTATTTCGTACAATTCGTACAGGTGAGCGGAGTATTGCGTACAATTCGTACAGGTGAGATCGTTGCTCCAAATTCTGGGTATCACGCAATCAGGCACCAGGTAATCTCGAATGGCGACCTTGGAAAATTCAGGCCCCAGCATCGAACGGAAATAATGGTGCCTGTTTCGACAGGCAGATATTTTTGCACGATATATAAAAGCGACAAACAACGAGTGACACTCAACCGTTCCAGACGGATTCAAACCATCACCGATTGAGCCTTTGTCATTTTTCTTTCACACTTGCACGACGGCCGTCTTTCTTCACTCAACGTCACCATCATGGCCACGTCTAGAACAACGTTCACCGACCAGAAGGACACCTTCGAGGCGGCGCTCAACAGCTTTTTCTCTGGCAAGCCGGAGGAGACCGAGGCCGACCTAACGCGCTTAGTGCACCCGTCGTTCCGTTTGACGGCCGAGTTCGAGGACCTTGATTTCCCGGGTTTCGTCAAGCACGTCACCTGGCTGCGCGAGAACCTGCCCGCCAACGCCGTGTCGCTGACCATTACGCAGTTTTTGGTCGACGGCAAGCAGCGCGCCGACCGCCATAGCTCGACAACCAAGATGCCGGACGGCACTGTGCGCGGCGCCGAGACGTACCTGTTTGCCGAGGTCGCCGACGACGGACGTCTTCTCTGGGTAAAGGAAAATGTGATGCGGCTCGGCATTCAGCAGCCGGACGGCACGTTTATTAAGGACGCCGTGGGGCCCAAGACGGGGGAGGCAGAGACGAAGGAGAAGTAGGAATGGCTGTGTTTTGAATTGGACTCGCACCACTTGGGTTTGCATCAGTTTGCTTGGCCCATTATTTTGGATGTTTTGGATATTATTTCACAAAGTCAAGTCACCCAATTCGACTTTTTATTCAGACGCCGCAGCACTATACGATGACTGACTCGCCAAACCGGCCAGAACCTTGCCGGGTCGATGCAACTGGCGAGTCGTAATCTAACCTCATCCGAGATTTTTATGTCAGACGTCGACATTTGGACAGAAACGGTCGTCCCTGTACCGCATTTGTTTCCCTCTTTTTTAAATAAACTTTCTATGCCGTACTTTTTTATGTCATCATTATTTCATTATTTCGTATCGACTATGCCTCTCCAGGTGCCACCGACGACTCTCCGGACAGCCTTTCCGACGCACGGTTGCTCGTCACTGCCGCCTGTCGACGATCTTCCCCACAAACTTGCCCTTCATCAACTGCCATCCTATAAAAGTTTTAAATGTCTCAGCACTTTGTACTCCTCATTTGACCCTTTTCTATTTTGTGTCGGCTCTCGCTGGGTCTAATATATACATATTGTCTGTTCGGCCGGCTACCGTTCTCTTCGACTCTCCCCCATCTGCCTAAAGATGGGCGCCGCTCGTCGTCTGGCTAATGCATCTCGAACAGGAAATGGGTTTTGAACCTCCGCTTGTTTTGTTTGCACACACCCATTTTTTTTTTTTTCAAATGAGTTTTGTTTGTTCTTCACTGGCCATTGCCACCCCCATTTCATATCTTTGCGGTCCCTTGATCGACAATTGTGCCGAACGACCGGGTGAGCTGACTTTGGACGGCATCAATCAACTCGACATATCGCAGCTGTACCTCCCATACCCTCCAATGGCTATGCGCATATTTATCCGTCACTGCCGACAGCCACAAAACAACTTCCCCAGTCGTCTCCAGCTGGTCTCCCCACTGCCGAACAACCCGCCTTTT
Organism: Sporothrix schenckii 1099-18; assembly: GCF_000961545.1. Classification (NCBI taxonomy): domain Eukaryota; kingdom Fungi; phylum Ascomycota; class Sordariomycetes; order Ophiostomatales; family Ophiostomataceae; genus Sporothrix; species Sporothrix schenckii. The sequence continues at coordinate 3,401,756 of NW_015971150.1, forward strand.
CTAAAAAGGGAGAAATTGAAGCTTGAAGAGAGGTGAGCGAGCGGGGAAGCGAGAACATCCTGGTTGGCTGCTTTTCAAGTTTCTCTGGTCATCGATTTCGTGACATCTTATGCTTTGGACATCGACGTCTACATCGAGAGGACAAACCCGTTCGTGCTGTGCATCTCCGGGTTTCTTATTTTATCACTCAGATCAGGGGTATTTGCGCGTAATGACATAACGCACGAAAAAAGGGTGTCGTGGTGTCCTGTGCGATTCGAGAAGAGGCCGGACATCGATCAAAAACTTAATTTGACCTAGATAGGTCGTTTAGACATCCTGGCCTCTCCTCACCTGTCTCCTCACCATCCCCTCCGTCCACCATTCTGCTTCGAGTCAGTCTTCGTTTTATGTCTTGTTGGTCGCGGGGTATTTCTCCAGCTCGTCCCCAGCTCGGAAGGCCCAACCTAATTGTAGAAATGAATGAGGCTCTTCCTGTCGTTTCCTCCTTTCCTTTTTCCAAACAACGTCGACGTCGCTCGGTAGCCCTGGCAACACTGCGTTTTGTTTCCACATCGCACATCGCATCACGGCCTCTTCGTTCGCTTGTCACTCGTCGTCTTCTTTTTTGGGGCTTTTGCTGTCTTGGCTTCCCTTCGTTATCCGTCTTGGAAGCGAGTCCCGTTTAACCGGTGGCCTTCTAGGAAACATGCGCACGGCTTCGCTTACCGCGATGCCTTATGGAGTGGGTCATGTCGACGAAGAAGGTGCGCCCAGAAAAAAATAAGACAAGACTCGACAGGAGGAATCACCCCGTTTCTCGCCAAAGCAGGTCGAAATAAACACTCGGGCGTGGATAGAAGGGGCTCCGCTCTTTTTCTTTTCTTTTCTTTTTTTGGGGGGGATTTTTCGCTTCTTTTTTATGCCTCCATCCGTTGTCTAGGCATATTGTCTTGGTATGCCCCAGTTTTGTCGATTTCGAAGCATCGTTTCTGACGTTCCTCGCAGTCCAATGCCCTCGACTCCCGTCGTTGCTCGCCAAACACGGCCTGGAGAATCACAACAGGGATCCACTCTTGCATTTTGCAACCGTCGCGCCCGCACTTTTCATGACTATGCTCTCTGGCGAGTGCTATGGGGCAAGACGGGGTAGATGGTTGACTGAAAGAGGAAGAAGATAAGGACAAGAGTCGGGAAGATGCTTGGCGACGACGGCACAAGATCGTGCAGACAGAGGCGAAGATCCACTTTCATGACAGTGTCAATCACCTCGTTAGGCTTGCAGGGAGGGACACAAGTTGACAAGTTGCTGGTCGTCTTTGGCGCTGTTTGGGCTGTTTGACGTTCGAAAGGCAATGTTGATACAGCCCCTGAGTTGGACGTCATTACATGAACAACAAAGCTGGGGAAACAACACCATGCGTCAGGAACACAGTCGTTCCTTCCGTGTGGTCGATGGTCCCAGTGGAGTCGATTTGCGGCTCCCGAGTCGTTGGAGAGACTTCGGATCAAACACCGTCCAAATACGGAAATTGTGCGTATCTCCCCAAGCGGACATAGAAAAAGGAAAGGGCAACACAATGTGATGGACAATGTGGTGGATCCGTCCTTTCCCAGCAACCCCTCCGCGGCCTGCCCGTGTCCCCTCGGCCCTTCTTCTTTCGATATTTCGAGATGCAATGCCATGGGGGGAAAGAGCATCCCACCCCCAACTTCCTTGCAATCAGCCGCGACATTATTCTTCCACCGCCCCCTTTTTGTACCAAAGGCAACGCGTACAATCGCACACATTCTTCCTCGTCCACCCTTTGTTTCTTTGTTGCACCGTCTGTCACACATCGCTGACCCCATCTCATCCCGCCGTTCCCATTTGTCTATTTTCCGTTTATACTAGCCGTGCCACAGAAAGGTCAGACGAAGTCCAGGAACGGGCAGACCGGCCAAACCGACCAAAGATGGACTCAACCTAGGAACGTGGAGACTGGGAGCCTTCTGGCTCTCTCCGCCTCCACAGTTCTTGGCTCATAGTCCTATACCTCGGCCCCAACAATGGCGGGCATGGGGCAAGTCGAGCCGCCGTCCATCTTGACTCAAGCGAGTATGTTGCTTTCCGGAGCCCTCGATCCGGAATGCTTTCCACCAGTACGCTGGCCCCAGCGAAATAGGGGCAAGGCCTGGCTCGACCCCAGATTCAGGACCGCCCAGACGTTGCCAGGACAGGTACGAGAGCAAGTTGAAGCGGGGCGTGCTCTGCGAGTGCATGGCACTTTGAATCTATAAGTCACCTATCTGTCCCGTGATAGTTCCAGCGGAAGGAGGATCCGAATTCGTTCCAGGCGGTGGCATGGCACGTCTCCTCGTATTGCCCTCTTCGCCTTTTTTCAGGAGCACCAGGTCCATAAGGACAACCCCAATCTCATCAAATGAGTCCAGACCCTGGAGACAATACACTTCAATGGACGCTATGTACGGCTCCCCTGGCAGCAGTATAGAGCTGTTTAGATTTGCTTTCCAACGCACTCCACAACTCTGCCGACCTCCAATTTATCTCGTTCTGTTTTAGACTTATTTTCTCAGCCAGGACCAAACCTGGGCCCATACGCGCCGACAAATCGCAACATTCATCCCCGGGACCGGCTATGCACCGTGTAGGCTGTTGAGGCCCGCCCATCTAACTTCATTTACCGCAGCATGTTTGTCCCACGGCCTTTCGGGCCCTCATTACCGTTTTAAGAGAGGGCTACATTGGTCTTTCAGGTCACAACGATACAGCATCTTGGCAAAAGCGGGCTGCCAATGCACGCCTCTCACATCTCTGGCGGCACTGTTAGATGCACCCTTGGACGACCTCTTCGAGCTCCAACGCGTATACCTTCTAGAACGGCCGCAATGGCTCCAAGTTCTGCCGAGAGCGAACCTTGTTCGAACTCCCACGCCCACGCTCACGGCCATTTGCACTCACACCCTTGGTCTGTGGCTTCGACTTGTCCCGTCCGTCTCGTCTTGCCATTTTCCCTATAAGAGTGGCCCTCGTCTCGCCTCGTCGAATCTTGCCTCTCCCCGTCCTTCTCTTTTGTTTCTCTTGTCTCCATCTCCAAGATCCGGGGCCCCGCATTTCGCAGTAGAGCATTCGCCGCTTCCAAGCTCAAGTCCACATCTCTCGTGCAACTACACTCTTTTTATATAGTTTGTTTTGTTTTGCCTTGTTTGCAACCAACCGCCACAATGTACGCCAACATTGCCGCTTTCTCGACCTTCCTGGCCCTCGTCGCGGGCCAGCAGGTCGGCAAAGAGACCACCGAGACGCATCCCAAGATGTCGTGGCAGAAGTGCTCCGGCGCCGGCTCGTGCTCCACTGTCCAGGGCGAAGTCACCATCGACTCCAACTGGCGCTGGCTGCACGACAAGGGCGGCTACACCAACTGCTACACCGGCAACGAATGGAACACGACCGTCTGCAAGGACGCCAAGAGCTGCGCTTCCAACTGTGCTCTTGATGGTGCGTTTTGAGGGGAGAGGCAGAATTTATGTGTTCAATGTGCCGTATGTGTTCAACGAACAAATGACTAACGATTGCTCCTAGGCGCCGACTACAAGGCCACATACGGTGCCTCGACCAGCGGCAATGCCCTGACCATCGGTTTCGTCACCAAGGGCCAGTACGCCACCAACATTGGATCGCGCTTCTACCTCATGGCCAGCGAGACCAAGTACCAGATGTTCACGCTCCTGGGCAACGAGTTCACGTTCGACGTCGACGTCTCGAATCTGGGCTGCGGTCTCAACGGTGCTCTGTACTTTGTCTCCATGGACGAGGATGGTGGCATGAGCAAGTACTCGACCAACAAGGCTGGCGCCAAGTACGGCACGGGCTACTGCGACGCCCAATGCCCTCGTGATCTCAAGTTCATCAACGGCGAGGCGAACTCGGCCAGCTGGAAGGCGTCGTCGAACGACGCGAACGCCGGTGTCGGCGGCTATGGCTCGTGCTGCTCGGAGATGGACATCTGGGAGGCCAACTCGATCGCCACTGCGTACACGCCGCACCCCTGCACGGACGTCGGCCAGACGCGCTGCGAGGGTGACGGCTGTGGTGGCACCTACTCGGCCACGCGTTACGCCGGCACGTGCGACCCCGACGGTTGCGATTTTAACTCGTACCGCATGGGCGTCAAGGACTTCTACGGCCCCGGCATGACGGTCGACACCAAGAGCAAGTTCACGGTCGTGACACAGTTCATCAAGGGCTCGGACGGCAACCTCGAGTCGATCCGCCGCTTCTACGTGCAGAACGGCAAGGTCATCCCCAACTCGCAGTCGGCCATTGCTGGCACCACGGGCAACCAGATCGACACGGCCTTCTGCAAGGCCCAGAAGGCGGCCTTTGGCGACGACGACCACTTCAGCGAGAAGGGCGGTCTTGTCCAGTTCACCAAGGCCGTCGGCGCCCCCATGGTTCTTGTCATGTCTCTATGGGACGACGTGAGTGCTACATGTCGAGCGGGAGGGAACACATAATGTAACAAGTTGAAAGAGAACAATACTAACAGACACGCAGCACAACTCCAACATGCTGTGGCTGGACTCGACCTACCCCACCGACGGCGATGCCAGCTCCCCCGGCAAAGCCCGTGGTTCGTGCGACACTTCGTCCGGTGTTCCCAAGGATGTGGAGTCCAAGCAGGGCAGCGACCACGTCGTCTACTGTATGTCTTCCGAAGGCGTTGTGGATTTTTTTTGTTTTATTTTTGATTTTGATTTTGATTTTGTCTCCCGTTTACAATACTAACTCTTTGCAGCCAACATCAAGTTCGGCCCCATCAACTCGACCTTTGCCGCCAGCGGTTAAGCGACATACTTGGGTATGGACGGAAACGGGACGGGCAAGGAGACGGCACAAGGGGGGGCTTCGTGTCAGCCTCTTTCATCGCCTTGCTCATTCTATATTCCATGGATGTGAAGTCGGTCTGATAGTGTAAGTTGTGCATGTCTGTTTCCCAGGCACGTGCGACGCAATTACACGAAAGGAGTCGACGACACTGAGTGACAAAAAGAAAATAAAAAAGCAAAGATGGGCATCGTTTGTATTCTAGTTCTGCCAATCTTCTCCCCCTAGTAGAGACAAAAAATAAAAACATAGACCCAGACTTGTGGCATTATCGTTGACTATTTTGCAGGGTTGGCTACACGATAAAACCGACATCGGATTCACGGCGCGCATTGAACCGGACAGAGTATGCGGCTGCTTAAGTGGTCATGAGCCGACGAGAATGTACCATTTCAACCGGGCGGGCCTTGTACTCGTATGTGGGCATTAATTTCCTTGTACAATGATTCATATTATCGATTGGTTAAATGGGTATCGTCTCTCTGCGCAGTTTTTTTTTTCGGGGGGTTTTTTTTTCATGGCCATGAAAATAAACAAAAATAACACACGGAAGCGGTAGAAATATGCAACAACAGACCGTCGGAAAATGATCAAGATCTTTCGCTGTGAAAGGAGATACAACAAGGATAAGAAGAAAAATGGAAAGAAAAGAAAATCACATTCACATAGTCCACACCCACCTATTCCATGGCAGTTTTGTCACAGAGGAAGCCGACAGAGTAGCGGTGCCTCCTTGGATGTCGATTTCGGTCACCGTCGCCGCCGTCGTCCCAGTATATGGGCACCACCGACAGGAAATTCACAAATGCCGAGCCGTCCTTGCGGAAATTGTTGACTTCGAGCTGCATCTCGCGGTTGTGCTTGACCGACTGGTGCAGCAGCTGGCGCACGGCCGGCTGGACATAGGGACTGGGCGTCGACGGCGCCGTGGGCGGGACGGTCGGCTCCTGCACCGTGCCTGGCCACTGCAGGAAGCGACAGTTGCGGCCGAGCACCTCGTCCAGACTGTAGCCGGTGAGGGCGAGAAACGAGTGGGAGGCATAGACGATGGGTGTGTCCGGCAGGTAGAGATCGCACAGGACAATGGGGCAGGAGGCGTCGACGGGGCCGAGGTCGATGGCGGGATGCGGGCGCGCCACGACGCAGTACTAGTAGCGAGTCAGCAGCCCAGGTCGGATGCCATTGCTGCTCCGGTCCCTTCTTGCCAAGGCCGGTTTATGTATGGGTGTACGTATGGCTCACCAAAATCTTCATAAGATCAAAGCCGCTGGGACAGTACATCCCTGGGAAGAAGAAGAGGTTGGAGTCGTAGGCCAAGGCGGGCTCTTGGTCGACGGCATCCTGGGCGCTCGTCTTACGCTCAAGCGTCGCAGGCGCCAACGCCATCACCATGCTGTTAGTGGGCGTTGTGGCTGTCACAGTTTTGTGGCCGGTATTATAGTTGTGCTTGGGGAAGGAGAAACTATTGTCGTTGTCGTATCCAGTTTTGTAAATATTGGAGAGATTTGGGGTCCTGGTCAGACTAGCTCGGATACATAATGATGTAAGTGATGATGAGACCACCGTCAGGTTGGTTTGATGCCATTAGTACTCTAGTATTTTTGACACAAAACATAAGACGGGAGGGAGGAAACCGCAAAAAGACGAGAAAATGTCGAAAACCCTTGCAGCTTTCAGATACTATTCTTCTTTTCTTCTTTATATTTACTTTCTCCCGGCTCCTTCTTTCCGTGACCCTCGACGTGAACCCTATGCGGGTCGGATCTCGATGTCACAGCTCCTTGTCTGGACAAAAAAGTGGACATGCCGGATTGGTAGGTCTGTAGCCAGCGGGTACATTGTAGATCCCGCTGGGTACTCCTTTTTGTTGACCACAAACTAACCTACTACGACTTTAGGAGTCTGGTAGTTGTAGTTAAGTTGGCGAGAGTCGAACATTCTTTGCATTATTTTGGTTTGTTTATTTTGCGTGCTCTGCCAGCGTAGTTTGTGTTTCAAAAAGTAGCCAGATCTTGGTGCATCCTTTCGATTATAGTTTTTGATTATACCTTTCGATTATACCTTTCGATTATACCTTTCGATTATATCTTTCGATTATATTTAAGAATCATACTTTTCGAAGCACGGCGTGAGCTGGTCGGGCAGAGAAGCGATCGTCGATGACGAACCTGCGCCAAGGATCGGCAAGCTCTGGTTCACACCGTTTGCCGGCTTTACGTCTTGCAACGGCTAAGAAAATAAACACGCCCCATCGAACGTGGACATGGGTCGCATTTTCGTGGAGTGGTATTTCATAAACCCCTTATTTATTCGCACTAGTTTTTTCCTCAGTCGTTCCATTTGTTGGACAAGTGGCGTGGGCGTTTCTTAGCAAACAATGTCATTGTCTACAAACCCATTTTGAGTACAGTACAACAAAAAATGGGTGAAAAAAGAAATATATTGCATAAAGTAAAGTGGAATCTGAGAGACCATCGCCAGGGCACAGCAACTCGAGACCCCCTAACCCCATACGGGCATTCTGCTACTACAAAACACCACACACCTGAAAACACAACGGCCAACCACGATCCGTTTTCCTGCTTGCTGCGTCGGTTTTCAGGACTGCATCGGTGGCCGACACGATTGGCTCGTGTAAGACGTCACGTGATGCTCACGTCGAAATCGTGATCGCACTAACAAGCCGTCGGCCGTGCGATCGAGATTTGTCTTGTACGGAGACGATGTTCCTTTTGTAGCTGTCCACTCGCGATCGGCGGCGCAGTACGATGTACAGAATACGCCGTGTCGATGACTGATACGAAGCCTGTGATATTCAGCATCAAAGAGTTTCGCGATGGAAGATCTTCCAATGTACGAGACGGACGGAGATCATGATTGCCTATTTCGATAATTTGCGGTCTGGCCAAATTCGCCTATTTAAATATTATACAAAACGGATATAAGCATATTATGCACATGGTGCAGTGCTCCACTCCGCTTGTGGTTTGGCGTTAATGAGAACGCGGTCGACGCGTTTTCTTCAAGAATCGCCACGGGGCGCACGGAGTCATCGGCACACAGCGCTCCTTACAACCATTATGAACCGGCGCGGTCTGCTCGTGCAGCAGCCTGGGCGCCGCAGTAGCGGTCCTTCGGCAAATCGAGCGTCGTCAACACCCTCTTCGTCGTCGACGCAACAACTGACGCGGCTCGCCCCCGATGACCTGCCGCCTCACCAAACACTGGAGCTGCCGCTGTCCGAGGCCTCGGTGCGCAAGATTGCCGAGATTGGCAATCGCTCGGCCAGTCTGCGCGTCTACGAAACCCACCTGAAGAAGTCCGCCGAGCTGCTGCGCGAAGCCGTCGGCAACGTCAACGAGACCCTGGCCGAGCGCATTGCGCAGCTCGAGGCGACGGCCGAGCGGCGGCGCGAACGAGGCGGGGACAAGCCGGGCGAGGGCGAAGCGGCGCTGATGGAGTCGGTGGCGCGCCTCAAGGAGAGCGTGGGCGACCTGACTGCGCTGGTGGAGCGGGGCGCGCGCACGACCATTGACCGGCAGATGGAGCTCGAGGACGAGCGGCAGGCGCTGACGGCCATGGCGTCGCGGATCGAGGCACGGTACCGTGAGGACAAGCAGCGGAAGCAGCAACAAGAGCAAGAACGCGAAGCGAGGGCAGCCGAAGGTGGCAGCCGATCACGGCGGCGGCGGCGGAAGCGGCGGCGGACCGATGACGGAACGAAGCAAGAAAACAGCAACGACGACAACGGTGGAGACGAGGGCGACAGTGGCGAAGATGATGATGACAACGACAACGACGACGACGACGAAGACATTGCCAACACGTACCAGGGCCCGCCCGCGGCGAGCGCTCTGAGCATCTTGCGCGAGGAGCGTGCCATCCGTGCCGCCGCCTACGCCGAGATGACCGCCCACCAAAAATACGGCCTCAACAACGACTACATTGCCTTCAAGCAGATGCTGCACGTCAGCATGTACCCGGACGACGATGTGCAGCTGCCCGATGCGTCCCAATGGTTTGACGCGGCGGGCGAGCCGGCCCCATACGGGCCCGGTGCCGGCAGCGGCGCAGGCGACAGTGGCGACGAGGTGGACGGCGACAACGACGACGACGACTTGGTCGTCCAGCGCGAGGTTATCAGCTTCAAGTGCCCGTTGTCGCTCGTGGTTATGCAGGACCCCTACCGCAGCAACGTCTGCAAGCACTCCTTTGAGCACAGCGCCATTATGGAGTACCTCCGCCCCACCGGCAGCAGCCGCAGCGCCGCCCATGTCCCCAAGAAGTGCCCCCAGACTGGCTGCACCAAGGAGTTTACCGCGCTCGACCTGGTCCCCGACACCACGATGCGCCGCCGCATCCAGCAAGCCGCGAAGCGCGAGCGTCGCCGCCGGGATGCCGCCGAGGCGGCCACGTCGGACGCCGAGGGCGACGGCCATGGCGACGCGGATAACGGCCCGGAACACGCCCAGGACGTCGACGACATTGTCGACGCCAGCCAGCTGCGCCGCATGACAAAGGCAGAAAGCGAGGCCCGGAGTGTCAAGCGGGAGCGTTTCCAGCGGACGCACTAGTCACAGCCAGCAAAAACGAGATGCAATGCACGAACTACGCGATATGATACGCATACGAACGTTTGGAGCAATGTGGTAGTATCCATTATGAGACATGATTTCACAGGTATTTTATGTACAAATAGACACAGGCAACGGCCGTCGAATCCAAGCAGTCCACAATGTACTCACAATACGAATCGTACACAACGACAATACGCAAACGAATTTCACGTGCACGCCGGCAGCCAAGTGTATCAGCATCAATAGGAACAAGCCAATACAGGTTTACAAGGGCAATAAGCCGCACTTACCTTTTGAAAGACCATTTTGTCAAGAAGTGCAACAGGAAGGAGCAACCAGCACATGGCCAGAGACGATGCGGCAGCAAACGCTGCGGTGGACCCGGTATGCGGTATGACCCGGACAAGGAAAGAGCGATGGCGTAAAGCACTTTGTACGCTCCGCCTACTTCCAGAAGCCTCGATATGGGCGAGCAGTCAAAGACAGTAGACGTCAGCGATGGCTTTCTGTTTGAGATCGCCGTAACAGTCGCTGCCGTAACAGTCGCTACCGCTACCACCCGTACATGGCCGTACTGTAATTCATGCGGATTGTTGACAGCCTACGGGTGATCCTTGATAAGTCTGAAAATAGGAGTTCGCAACCATCCAAGATATGCTGTCCCAGAAGAACAGCCGCAAGTAACAGACTATCAATGTCCTTCATATGTGGTTAGACACCTAATGTAATTGAGTTAACTCGGCGAAAGAAAAGTCGAAAGCAAGAAGGGCCATTGTGGCCACCACTGACCAGGACCGACTGGCGAGAGATTGAGCATCTACATTGTAAACGATGTCCTCTGCAAAAACGACAAACTGCGACGGTGAATCTTTGTAGGTTTTCTGACATTGTATTCGTCGTCCTCGCCGACGCTGTCATTGTTGTTGCGTTCTCTTATTTTGATGCCGGTATGTGGTACCTGTGACGTATCTGGCAGGTACCAATTGGAGCTTCCAGCTCAAGTCTAGCTGGGCAGGTGCTTTCCCGATAAGGCCCCACCGTCCTCCGATAAGGCCACTGAATTGTCGGTCCGTCGTAATTAGCAGGCAGCTCCACCCCTGCCACCCGCCCGCACCTGCCCACATCCAGGTCCAGCTGGTAAACAGCATCCCATTTTGCCTCCTTTCGTCTTGTCTTTTGTCATCTCCTTTTCGTCCACCTCGACCAACGCGACCGCCCGTCTCCCTCCGCCGCGCCCCTGCGTGCCCGCCAGCGACTCCCTCCCCTACTCCATACTATGGCGCAAGAAGTCCGCATCTGCGTCTGCGGCGACGAGGGGACCGGCAAGTCCAGCCTGATCGCATCGCTCGTCAAGGATGTCTTCATCACGAACAAGATCCAGGCTGTGCTGCCCCAGATCACTATCCCGCCCAACATCGGCACGCCGGAGAATGTCACAACAACCATTGTCGACACGTCTGCGCGCCCGCAGGACCGCACCACGCTGCGTAAGGAGATCCGCAAGTGCAACGTCATCTTGCTCGTCTACGCCGACCACTACAGCTACGAGCGCGTTGCCCTGTTTTGGATGCCCTACTTTCGCTCCCTCGGCGTCAATGTCCCCGTGGTTCTGTGCGCCAACAAGTCCGACCTGACCGCTGCAGCCACGGGTGCGGCGGCCCCAGCCACGGGCCCGGCAGCGCCGTCTGGTGGTGTGCCAGCCTCGGGCGGCAACAGCCCCGGGAGCGACGACCAGCTGGCGCAGGTGCTCGAGGAGGAGATGGTGCCTGTCATGCAGGAGTTCCGCGAGATCGACTCATGCATCCGTGCCAGCGCCCGCGAGCACCGCAACGTCAACGAGGTGTTTTTCCTGTGCCAGAAGGCCGTCACCCACCCCATCGCCCCGCTCTTCGACTACAAGGAGGGCAACCTCAAGCCCGCGTGCGTGGCCGCCCTCCGCCGCATCTTTTACCTCTGCGACAAGGACCAGGATGGCTACCTCAACGACCGCGAGATGCACGCCTTCCAGGAGACCGCCTTCAACAAGGCTCTGTCGCCCGAGGACTTGGCCAGCATCAAGCTGACGCTCGCCAAGGCCGCACGCGGCGGAGGCACCGACAACGGCAGCGGTCGCGGGGATACGACGACCGGGTCTCGGCGAGGCGGCGGGCCTGCACGCGGGACCTCGTCTACGGCGGCTACAGGCTCGCGGCCCGTGTCCAGCAACGGTAGCAGCAGCACGCTCGGGCGCAGCGCGGCAGCTGCGTCGGCGTCAGCGGCGGCCTCCGAACTCGTCGACCGCGGCATTGACCTGGCGGGATTCCTGCAGCTGAACCGCATCTACGCCGAAAAGGGCCGCCACGAGACCATCTGGGTCATCCTGCGCCAGTTCCACTACACCGACAGCCTGAGTCTTGCAGACAGCTTTTTGCACCCGCGCATTGACATTCCCGACTCCGCCTCTGCCGAGCTCAGCCCCGCCGGCTACCGCTTCTTCATGGACCTCTTTTTGCTCTTTGACAAGGACAACGACGGCGGGCTCAACGACGAGGAGCTCGCCGCCCTGTTCGCGCCCACCCCCGGCCTGCCCGCGTCCTGGGTCGAGGCCGACTTCCCCGCATCCACCGTGCGCAACGAGGCCGGCCACATTACGCTGCAAGGCTGGCTGGCCCAGTGGAGCATGACGACGTTCCTGGAGCCCAAGACCACGATGGAGTATCTGGCCTACCTGGGATTCGAGGCGCCCGGCGCCAAGGGCCTCGCTGCTGGCCCCACGGCTGCGTTCAAGATCACCAAACCGCGCAAGCGCCGCCGGCGTCCGGGCCGTGTGGACCGCAACGTCGTGCTGTGCTACATTGTGGGTGCACCCGGTGCTGGCAAGTCGTCACTGCTCGATGCATTCTTGGGCCGCCCCTTTGACCCGCTGCACCGCCCCACCATACGGCCGCGCCGTGCCGTCAACAGCGTCGAGCTCGAGGGCGGCAAGCAGTGCTACCTGATCCTCGAGGAACTCGGCGAGCTCGAGCCCGCCGTGCTCGAGAACCAGGCGCGCCTCGACCAGTGCGACCTGCTCTGCTTTGCCTACGACTCGTCCGACCCGGACTCGTTCAGCCACCTCGTCGATCTGCGCAACCGCAACGGCCATTTGCTCGACGAGCTGCCGGCCGTCTACGCCGCGCTCAAGGCCGACCGCGACAAGACGACCCAGCGCAGCGAGCAGCAGCCCGATGCCTACACGGCGACGCTGCGGATGAGTGCCCCGCTGCACGTCAGCGCCACCTGGGAGAGCATCAGCAATCTGTTTGTGTCGCTGGCCGAGGCCGCCACGACGCCCAGCCTTGCCTTTCCCAAGAGCGAAGAGCCCGCCGCCGACCGTACGAGCCTTTACGTGGCCCTCGGCGCCGTGGCATGTGCCGCCGCTGCCGCCTTTATCATGTATGTTAACGTTGCCGTGCTTTATTTTTTTTTTCTCAGTTCCGTTCCGTTGCTGATGCCAACACAGATGGCGAAGGTCGACCAGCCAGGCATGAGGCCATGTCTTTCCAGATGCCATTTTTTTCGATCTACTCATTGTCCCCTGCTCCTCACCGCCATTTCCCATCGCCACTCCTATTTGGGCGCTTCTCATGATACCCAGCTCTTTTGTCTTTCGTCCTTTTTGACACGAGTTTCCACTTCTTGTAACTATATGCCCCCTGCATAGCACAGTATGCTCGTTGTATTATAGTATTTTATTTAATATTTTTGCATCCTTCTGTGCCCGTCGCTGCACAACCACAATGTCCTGTGAAGCATGACCGGGTCTGTTCTCTGTACTCCATACGCCATCTTGTCTCTTCGTCCAAAGGTCACTCTGTGTGCGAATCCTGTCGTAAAGTCTGGTGGAAGGTACAGATGCACCCTGCATCTGCAGGTGGTTACTTCCCAGCGGAAAACCGGCCTGTGTCGCCTGCCTTGCCAGAAACAGTTCGCACCAGTAGCTGCTAGCTCGCACGTTTGCGGGGTCTGACAAGGCAAGAACACCCACAAGGCCAGACCACAGACGTGGGAAAGAGGGGCAAGGCACGGCCCAGACAGCCAGCCACCCACCAAAAGGACCCAACCGATGCTGAACGGCCGCCTCTGAGTGGTCGGCGCTTGCACTATTTGTGGGGTAACGAACGACCCAGCTCCTCACGCCTTGCCCTGTTCGACAGCGCCAGAAGGGCATTCTGGCACCTTCCCAAAAATGACCTATCCGCAGCGAGGCAGGCACAACCCTGGGACAATCCCGAATCAACCGCCCAAAGACCAGACGGGGAAGTAGCAACGGACGGCGGCGGGTTAACACTTTCTTTGCCCTCTCGTCGTGATCTTATTTTGCCCTCAACAACAAATATCCATCCACCAACCGACAACATCGACACCCGCCCATTCTGTGCCTCAACAGCGCCTATCTCGGCTTTACCAGCGACGCTTGCGATAACGTGTGCATGCACTCCTTGGTCTGACCCTGGTGCGGAGACATTTCGGTGTGGTGTCGTCCATATTCCGTACAGTATTAACGGACGAATTGCAACCGACCCAATTCGACGACGAATCAACCGACGACTTGAACGACAGCTGGAGAGCACCGCAAACAAAACAGCGGACAGACTGTCTGGCTCGTGCGACCAACTGCAGGGACAGCCTTACTGCGGTGTCCCCCTCGAACCAAGTCACGGCGTCCGCCATCGCCGACGATCATTGAAACCATTATCGCAACGATCGGCAGCAGACTGACGACGGTTGGACGACCCTGACGACAGCCTCGTCTCCGACCAGCTCTGTGAGAGGCATCCCGTGGTCCATTGCGCTCATACCTGTCAGCCTTGTACAACAGCCGCCCAAGTACGGAGCACCGACCTTCAGAACTCGGCGACCTCGTTCGCGACGACTATTTGTGACACCAAAGACGTCAAAAACATTAATAAAGACACCGACAGCAGTCTACTGGGACTGCCAGTATCACAGCCGCAACCATGTTGTACGTTATGCTGTCGTGTCGCTTGAACCAGTGTCCTTTGCAACTAACATGCTCTCCAGTGTTCTGCCGCCCCCGCCTCGGTATCCCAGTCAGATGCTGTACAATGGCGCCTATCTCAGTGGCCAGATGGTCCCCATGATCGAGACCAACAACATCCTGTCACACCCAACTGGTCCCGACTGCCAGTTCCTCGTCGGCGAAGGTATGTTTCTGCGCTCTGCTCTGCTAATGGATTGCCGCCTTGCATTCGGTCTGATTGACGTCCATCGCCAGGTCTCTACGTCCTCGAAGAGGACCTTCTGCTCGCGACGCCCCCGCCGCACCCTTCGGAAACGCCCGTCGTCAACCCTAACCCGCTTGCGACGACTCCTCTGCCTGCTACTGCCGGCACCAAGATCTCGATGGTCGCCCTCGTCGATCCACCGCCGCCACCGGCTCTGGCCCTGCTACTGTCCGGTGCCAACAGCACGGCTCCTCCCGCAGACAATCCGGGATCGTCCTCGGGCCCCTTTGCGACAGTGGAAGAACACCCGGACGGCGAATCCAGCAGCAGTGCACCCACAGGCAACGCTGCAGGCGACTCTGCGACGGGCCGGCTGAGCTTCAACACCAACAGCGCCATGTCGGCTGGCAGCGACACCGCGCTGGCGGGTGCTGCTGCCTCCGGTGCGGCGCCAGGCACGGCGGCCGATGCGACAGCCGGTGGCAGCAACCCGTTGACTGCCAACGGCTTCAACCATAGCGCAACGTCGACCACCAGCGCCCTCGCGACCCTGGCCAGCATGGGCGGCACCAAGGCCAGCGGCGGCAAGCAGCGCAAACCCAAGAACAACGTGACCAAGAGCAACTCGTCGTTCATCTCCCGCGTGATTGTCAACGACAACCTGGCCAAGCGCCTGCAGGACCGCCCGGCCACCGGCATCTTTGTCTTTGCAAACATCAACCGTGCCTTCCAGTGGGTCGACATGTCCTCCGAGACGAAGAAGGACTACTTCACCAAGATCCTGTTCACCAAAGCGCACTGCCTGTGCCACGACATCAACCCGGTGACCAAGAGCACGTCGCACCTCGACGTGATCATGGGCTTCTCGACCGGCGAGCTCATCTGGTGGGAGCCTTTCTCGCAGCGCTACATGCGCCTCAACAAAAACGGCATCATTCGCGGCACGCCCGTGTCAGACGTGCGCTGGGTGCCCGGGTCCGAGAACCTGTTCATGGCTGCCTTTATGGACGGGTCGCTCGTCGTCTTTGACAAGGAGAAGGAGGACGCCGCCTTTGTGTTTGACGAGGACGAGGCCAATCGCCAGCGCCTGTCCAACAGCACCGCGGCCCGCGCGCACATTCAGGTCGAGCGCTCGATCCACACCAAGGGCCAGAAGAGCAACCCGTTTGCGTTTTGGAAGCTGTCGAACCAGCGCATCAATGCCTTTGCCTTTTCACCACAGGCCAACCATGTCGCCGTTGTGTCCGAGGACGGCTCGCTGCGCATCATTGACATCTTGCGCGAGGAGCTGTTGGGTCTCTTTTACTCCTACTACGGCGGCCTTACCTGCGTGTGCTGGTCGCCTGACGGCAAGTACGTGGTGACGGGCGGGCAGGACGACCTGCTGTCCATCTGGCACGTGGCCGACCAGACGCTCGTCGCCCGCTGCCAGGGCCACCACTCGTGGGTCACGTCCGTGGCGTTTGACCCGTGGCGCTGCGACGACCGTGTCTACCGCATCGGCAGTGTCGGTGAGGACAGCCGGCTGTGTCTCTGGGATTTCAGCGTCGGCATGCTGACCCGGCCCAAGGCGACAACGTCCACGAGCAACTCCAACATCCACACGGCGACATCAACCGGCAAGACGGTCGGCAGAGGCAGCGAGGAGGACGCGGACGGCTACGTGATGGTGGATGAGTCCAACGGCGGTGACGAGCGCGTGCACCCGGTTGAGCCGCGGGCACGGACAGCCATTCTGCCGCCTGTTTGTGTAGGTCGACTTTTTTTGTTGTTCGTCTTCTTTCTTCTTGCAAACAAACGAGAATATCCATACTAACACAATGCAGTCCCAGGTGGTTGACAAGGACCCCCTCTGCTGGCTTGGATTCACCGAAAGCGCCATCATGATCAGCAGCAAGACGGGCCACATCCGCACATGGAAGCGGCCGACCGACAGCGCAGCGCAAGCGCCATAAATAGCCAAGCCGAGGCTCCCAATTTGTGGTTTGGATATCTTTTGGGTACTTTGTTTCTTCTTTGCACGCACTTCACTCACCGGGCGTCACAAGCACTTTGGCATCCTCTTTGTCGACTTATCCTGTCCACTGCTTCCCTTATTGTGTTTCACATCATGCCTTCTACGCCTTGGATATATGTTTCATGTCACACTCTCCTTGTACAAAACGAACTGCTCATTTTTTGGATTGTCTGTTATTGTACGCAGTATTTGTCGATCGCTTCCATTTATTTTTGATTTTGGTCGCTCATTTGGTCTTCAGAAGAAGAATCGCACTCACCAGTCAACAAGTCAACTTCAATGCCAGACAGAAACGATTCCGCTTCTTGATAGCCAAAACGAGACGCATACGCTCCCTAACCACACTTGGTTGCCAACTGCCGACGTGCGTGTCTGATGCAAATGTTCGAAATAGATCACACCGATATTGCTTTGCAAGCGTGGCCCAAGTCTCCAGCCTCGTCCAGGTACGGCGTACTGTTCCAGCAAATGGACTCACATGTGATTGGCTTTTCTACAGGATGGAGCTTCTGCCAATCAGAATTGCATAACGGGACGGAGCTCTGTCTAGGCTCCATGCAGTGCTCCCGAACTGCAGATGGATGACAGTGCGAGTTACAGATTACAGCGTGCAGTTCTAGAACGAGTTGCACCGCGCGTCGAGGGGAGTGGGCGGGCCGTCGCAAAGGCGTCTGTCTATCAGGAGGGCTACGGATACCTGCAAGCGATCCACACCAGGGTCCCGCAGCGAACCAAGCCGTTGTGACGGGAAGACGGTTCGCTGATAACGAGCAGCATCTCGCAAAGCATTGCCCGAAACCCGAAACGGCCCGGCGGTGCCCAGTGGTGTTGACACGGGCTGACAGATGGCCTTGTTGGCGAGTCTCGTTGGAACACTACGCTCTCCCTAGAAATAGGTGCAAGGGCCGACGTAGTGTTCATGTCCTCTTTATGATGGATGCCGCAGATTCCGGTGGACGCACAGAGTCGCAAAAGTCAGGACGAGTGAGAACATGAAAGTACGGTGTACACCAGCTACAAAACCTCGAACAGGGTGGACGATGGCCATGAGGAAATAAAGGCTCGCTCAATAAGACGCAGAAATTCAAGATGCGAATGGAGTCATATTTTTGGACATCTCCAGTTATCAAGAGGCAAGAGGCAAAAAAAAAAAGGTACAACAAAAGCCATTGCCCAAAGCACTGCAGGCACGCCCATACGCCAAAAGAGAATCGGCCAAGAAGGCCCGGCCAGGCTGGTCTCCCTTGCTCTTTCCCAACAAAACCATTCGCAGCCTTGCACTTGCCAGTCAATGCGAACACGCCTTCACAGGGAAAGAGGGCAAAGAATTTTTAAAGCTCGGGCCGTTCTTTATCTAAAACGCACCCCCCCTTCCTGTTACGGACATTTTTCTTGAGCTTCCACAAAGCGGACCCCGGTTGTCGCCTCTGGACCCGAGTCCACTTCTTCCCGCAGCATATGTGGATCTTTTATTTTTCTGCACTTTTTCGTTGATCTGAGTGAGGGCCCTGTTGATCCAATGGCTCCTCCGTCTGCGATACAATGGGTGGATGCGTGGAAAAGTCGGCGGGGCATGGGCAAGAAGAAGAGAGCGTTGTCGGTCGTCTTGGAACGCATCCCTGGACGCAGATACATTACTGATACGATAAAAGAAATGGAGACAAGAAGTGCACATACGGCGTGCGCTGCAAAGGGGAAAACGCCATCACAGAGAGACTAGCCGACCGGGGACGTCGTGGGTTCATGAGCTCATACGACTGGGCAGGCTACAATCAGGTGTCTCAGGAAGTTTCTCCGAGGTATGGGCGCCACAAAAGGACAAGCAGAGACTTGGTATTTTGTCTAGGCATTTCATTTTTGGCTCTATGTCACTTCAGAAAGTGCGGCTTTGCTTCCCCCAGTGGTGCCATGAACCGACATCGCGAGATCTGTCGAGATCGCAGGATACACTCAGCCCTGTAGTACTGTACATTTGTATTTGTATGCATAATATGTAACATGCAACCGACAAGTCCATTTTACGGCCCCTGGAGTGGTGTCTCATTGTGCGCTTTCAAGAAATAGAATCTCCATTTCAATCTGTACGTCGTATTCTCCTGTTCGATGTTCTTGTTCTTGAAACGCCAGGCTCCGTCATCGTACCGTGACTTCACACCGTTTCACACCGTTTGGGCCTGTTCCCGAGCTTCTTTCGCCACCCGCCGGCGGCGGCAATCACAAAATTTCTTCACCTGCCACGTTTTCCGTTGGTACAACGTATTACTATGAGCTAGTTTTACACTCAGCGAAAGCAACGATTCGGCCTCAGCTTAATACGTGCGTCCGGCCTTTGCGACTTGTATTTCGGAGACTCACCTTGGATCCAGCAGCCTCAAGGTTCGGTCAGGCTATGCACGCACTGGGCGGGAGCTATTTTGGACCGAGGAAGCTGTCGTTTCGTCATTAATTGTCTCCTGGAAGCACGGCTTGTTCCTTTTTTTTTTTAGTCCAACGGCAGATTTGCCTGTGACAGTCGTGAATGTGAAAAGCTACCCATTGTGATCGACGGCTTGCCGTAATGCCTTTACGTTTTGTTTCCGAGGTAATTACATTACGGTAGAAGGTAAATACAGGCTTCGTATCCTGTGACCATTTTTTGCATTGTCTCTTTACCTTGTCGAGATGGTCTCGGCCGAGCTGCTAGTATTTATGTTCGTTTTATATTTTTATACCGAGCGTGACGGACTTTCTCTTGATTTGGCTTGTCGCTCTCCAAATGCCGACCTTGGCGGATCTTTCCCGATGGGTGTCGGCAAAGGGGCGACACGGCTGGGTAAAGGTTATTCAGAGTCATTTTTGGTCACTCCAAAGGGCCTGCCTCTCAGATTTACTCTGTGCATCACTCGTTGTTTCTTTCGCTGCGATTGCTTTTTTGCTGGTGCTGTTCACCGTATCTTTTAAAAGTGCTCTCATTTACCCACATTTTACAGAGAAAAATTGGAGCAAACTGATAGCAACATGCGTGAATGAGCAGGCCAGAAAACGAAAAAGAATTGGGCCAAACATTCTTCCTATCGCGTCATCGACACCGAGCACGCCGCTGTGGCGAAGCAGAAATTTCAATCGCGACGACGCCCAGACCAAGTCATGCTATGGCAATAAGATTACTTCGTACCGTTTTTTCAAGTGTTTGATTTGCCGACGAAGGTAAGTGAAGTCGAAAATCAATACAATAGCCAAAGCGATTTCACAAAGCTGTCCGCTTTTCCCAATCCATGGACTTGTCCACAGATATGATTGAAATGTGAGTCAGGTCGTCAGGGCGTCTCGAGTTGGCGACAGCGAACGTTCTTTCCTCGTAATCTCGGACACAATCCAGAAGCTTCGGCCACTGTTCAACACGAGCTCTACAAGGAAGGCGCGGGTGTCACTTTGCTTTGCTCAGCCATGGAATGCATAAGCACAGAACGAGTGTCATAGGAATGCGGCGCTTCGGATTACGAAAGTAGATGAGCCTCAGGTGGATGTATTGATCACACAAGGATGTTGGAAGCAACAAACTGCCCGGCCTTTCAAAGGATCATCGAGGAGGGTGTCAAAGGAGGGAAATTCATAAGGAAAAGCTGCTCAGACCACCAAACGTTCCTTCCTTTTCATCCGCTCGTGCCATACAGTCCGTATATTGTTCGTCGAGGAAGGTCACAATGGGCAGGGGCAGCCGCTAACTTACACGGTCGGGTGCAGCCTTCCCCGATCAGCAGGCGCGCTGTGTCCCGCCCATTCGGGAAGGAGGGGCAGGCCGACTTGACGACCTTCTCGTGTCGGAGACCACTCTTTCGTCGAGGCCGCCTTGCACGCCTTGCACACCCTCGTTTCTTGACCGCTTTCTAGGATGGGCATTACGAAAGGGAGTGGAAGAGAATCAGACAAAATCTTTCCCAAAAAGGGACCCCCTGATTATACCACACAAGAGAAAATAAGGACAAAATCGAAAACAAGGTGATGCCGCTTCGCTCAACGGATACTGAATGGACGTCGCCTTGACCAGCTCTGCACGCCCCGTCTGTGCGAACCAAGTACCAAGGAACGGGACGCAAACCAAAAGAAGTCAAAAGAAGACGACCCATTTGTGAAAGAGGTGGGGAGGATTAAAGGGGAAGGCGGTAGGGTAGGTCCTTTTGCAAGCGTCCCTGCGTTTGGCTCCTTGGTAGCTACGAAGCACGGCTGAGCAAAGGACGACGTTTTACTTTGCAATACTCTGTAAAAGTCTCCGGTTCGTTTCTGTATTCCAGGCCGCTCCCCGCAAAGTCATGCCCATCCAAGACGGAGGAGGAGCGCTGTGCAACGGGCAGCATTTCGTTGGTCTACCTCGTTCCCTCTCTGATCCTTTTCGTGCGTCGATTGTGCGCATCACATTGACCAAACGTCCGACGACAGCCTCACCAATGCTGACTGCGTAAGCCACCAATATATGTCGAGTTGTCCGATAATATTGGTTGACCTTACAGCTTGCTGTCATGTTGACATATGTTGTACGAAATACTTGTCTTCCCAATGTGGTCGGTGGCCGTTTTGTACTTTTCTTTCGGTGGCTTGTCGCGTCCCCCCACTCACAACTTCCTCTTTCGGTCTGGACAAGACGTAAGATGCAGGGCACAAGACACACTGTCTGTATCCAAGCATCGAGCCAAGAAGGAAGGCGGCGGAAACGTCACGCCCAGCACCAACTTCCATCCTCGGTCTTGGGGGTCACTCGCCCGCAATGTCCAGCCCTTCCGCTATATACGCTGGACCTTACTGCAAAACGTTGGATGCACGCTTGAGGGGCTTGCAGTGTTGGCTCCAGAGCTAGCCAACGGTGCATACAGCCTGTCCGTCCTTCAGTGCTCTAGGACCTGGACGCTCTTGGACACCGCTTTGGCAGGAAAAGGGACACCCTCCTTTTTGTTAGACATTTGTGCACTAACGCCTTGGTCGTCGAACCGAGTTGACGAAGATGGGAATTGGGAGGGACAACTTCGTCAAGTTTATGGCAGCCTGGAATGGTTGTCAGACTCGAATTGAAAGCAACTGTAAGCCGCCGTCGATTCGGTCTCCGTCGCTGTCACTGATAATCCGACGGTTCGATAGCGGTTCGATAACTGTCCGTCAGAAGCATTTCTCATGTGCTTCGTTCTGTCGGGCTGCCGTGGTTCCTCGGCACCGTGACTAAGCAAGTTGCGAGGTCAAAGAAACAGATCACGGCATGGTGGAATGTCGCGGTACAAAGGTCCTGTATTTGGAGCCTGTGGCCAGCTGAACCGGGCACATGCGACAGGTTCGCTGGGTGTGTTTGCGTACTTCTTTGTCCTTCGTAAGTCGTACAGGTCCTCAATCCACTAACAGCAGCAATTACGTACGCGGAATTACGGCGTATTGTATGTGCTTCCCGAAATTCTCTCCCATCCTTGTGCCGCTTTCCAACGACTTACAGGCACTGTACCTCTAGTCCCTCTGAGCTCTCAGTATGACTACGTCGAACATGAACCACAGCTATTACAGCAGTTACTGCAAGCAAACACCGCCGTCGAGGCCATCGTACTCTTTGCAGTCTCCGTCCATGCTGCACCCCGTCCTCTGCGGTGGTAGATGCCGCTCTTGCAGATGATAAATGCAGGCAAAACAGTGCTGGGTTTTTCCTGCCAATTGTTCATGGGTGCTGACCTCGGAAGAGCGCCCTGGGAAAGAAGTGCCCCCACGCCTATTCCTGTTCCCTGTCTTCAAAACCGGAAGACCCGTTCACGGAGTGTAAGATGTCGACCGCAATCACATCATACCGAAACCGCCAGCGAGGCCCTGTGTGTGGACAGGCTCAGCGGCCGCTATCCCCACCAATAGGGAGGCCGTCCGCGGCTTCAACGCACCCAGCGCCTTGTACACCTGCGCCTGGCGTATGGTCGGAGTATGGCTTTCTAAGATCCTTCAATTGCTACACTCCTTTTTATTTGGCATTCCTAGCGCGGTGGGTGGGTCCTGCCACCGATATGCTTTTCTGTTAGAACTAGGAAAGAACAAAAGGAAGGAAGAGCAAACTATGCACACCCCCCGTGCGCCTTTCCTCTCCTAGCACCCGATGGTCGCAAACAGGGCTAGGGAATCAAACAGCGAGGTTTTTCCCATGACATCAAGATGAACGCCATTTCTTACTGACCCCGTTCAGTACGAGAGCAACCCATCCACGCAAGCGGTTTTTCACAGCCGCGGCCCTCCAATAGTTGCCACGTCTTGCGCTGCCTCTGCCTCGCTGCTGTCGTGTCCATTATTGTCTTTGCGGTTCGCAGCTCAGCACTAGCCGATGCCACAGCATGAGGATGGAGCACACCTTCAGCCCTGGCTTCGTGAATAAACGAGAGAGATCGCGTCGTATCGTATCGTACGGTCCTGTCTGGCACGCCTGGACATCCGTGTCGTCGAGCAGCACCTCCCTTTCCCAATTGGCGGTGCAGTTGATGAGGCGGGAATATGGGGCCAGCAAGTCAGGAAATAACAAGGACATCAAATAGCTGACAAGATTGACGAAAATAGGAGATCATGTACGAAGTACAAACAACGTCTTAGCCTAACGAAAAGCCGATATGCGGCTGCCAGGCAAAAGACTAGGGGGTTCCGCCGCCGTTCTCTTGCACACGCCCCTCCATCCTTCCATCTCTACCTCGGGCTAGACTGCACCGGGCATGGCTTATCTATGGTATCGTGCGTACAAAAATAACAGAAAATGGTAAATGGTAAAACCGTGAAATAAAAAATAAAATGGTAAAAGAAAAGGAAAATCGGACGCCAGCACGACGCCAGGCAATTCGTCTTCCTGGCGTCGTGCTCGTCGCCGGCCCATTGCGAAATGAAAAACAGAAAAATCTGGAACAAAGAGGGTCGACCGCCCGGAAACACCATATCGTTATGCAACGGGCACTCATGCGCGCTCTTGGCCCTGCCTCCGATGATTTTACGTAGATTTCTCCGTTCCCAGAAACTCGGTTTTCGGGGTGTCTCGTGTTTTCCAGTCTCTCCTTCCTTTTCTTGTACATCTGTAGTTCTCACCTCCTTCCATATTTGCTTCGTGCGCTCGAACCTGCTCTTGCTTCTTCGTCTCCTCTTACACATTTTCTCTCTTGTGCTCTTTCCCATTTTCTCCCGTTCACCTACCACGCCCACGTCCACTCACAAGCACACTTTCCTCCTGCCCACTGCGACACACGGCCTCGTGCGTCTGCCGTCGTCTCTTTCCCAACTGGGAACACATCACGCACGCCCCTTCCTGCTCGCCTTTGTTGTTTTTCTGCCTGCCTTCCCACACCGGGGCAGAACAATCATCACGTTGCCCTCCCCTTGCCTCCCTGCCTCGTTCCTGCTACAACCTCAATCTAAGACCGTCGCTGTCCCGATCTGGCATGTGCATTGACCCGCACCTGCCCTGCGACCGCCCTCCCAACAACCGACTCTGAAGTTCTTTCCTTCTCAGAGTATTATTAGTACCTCTGTCTCCCTGCGGAGCGTTTTGAAACAAAACGTCCCTTCGGTCCCCTTTCAGCAATCTATTTTTCTGCATCCTACATCAACGTTGCACAACTTGCATCACGCTCTGTCGGTACCGCCAAAACTCGCCTCCTCGGGAACCAACCGCGCCCTCTTGGCCCTTTCGACCTTTTCGCCTCCGATACACACACCCAGCACCGCCCGCTGCTCGTTCCCACGCCGTCTGTAAAAGCGTCTTCAGGGCCCTTTATTTCCAATCAAAGTCCGCCGCCAAACAGTCATCGCCTGTCAAAGACGTGTGTGTAATACAACAACGCTTTGGTGTGTCCCCAGGAACGAATGCACCAAAATACATTACGCAGGCCCAACAGCCGCACGTCACTTATAGCGGCCAACGGTTCTTGTAGCGAATCACTTGACGCCCTAGTCGCTTGACGGCTTTTCGATCGCCTTCTCCGAAAACTGGCCGACCCCTGTATCTTATTTATACGAGAAAGCCCTCGGTGCACTGGACTGTTTTCGAGCCAATTCTAACTCCTCGACGTTTTTGCTCGTTCGATCCGCTCGTTTTCGCTGTCTGACGGCTTTTCCACTCTCTTCCAACTTTCTTCTTTTTGGGCAGCGTCTCCAACTGCCCAGGCATTTTCCAGGGAAGACCGCATCCTCTGGAGCAATGCCCTTCAATCCGTTTACGGCTGTGACAGGACGCCATGCACTGACGCTGTTTGACATTCGGTGAGCAAATGCCTGCAAAAGCCTCCAATACCAGCAGCCAACCAGCCTTGTTGCGTGGAATTCTGACTAACAACTTGCAGCCTCGAAAATGACTTCATCGTGTTCCGAGGCAACGAGCATGAGGCCGGCGGCCAGCTGCTCAAGGGCGTCCTCGCCATCTGCGTCCCGACCTCCTTCAAGATCGACGACATCCACTTGCGCTTAACCGGCACCCAGCGCCTCGTCTGGAGCGACCCCAAAGTCACGCCCTCCGGCCTCACCTCCTCCAAGATCGACCGCACAAGCAACATCCTGACCCACCAATGGCCGTCCTTCAAGGGCACCCCCGGCAAGACCACCGTCCTCGAAAAAGGCAACCATGAGTTTCCCTTTGAGCTCATGCTGCCCGGCGACACCTGCGAGAGCGTCGAGGGCCTGCACGAGGCCAGCATCACCTACAAGCTCAAGGCCACCATTGTCCGCGGCAAGCTCGCCTACGACCTGCACACCTACAAGCACGTCCGCATCGTCCGCACGCTCGAGTCGTCCGCTCTCGAGTTCTTGCACGCCATGAGCGTCGAGAACATCTGGCCGAACAAGGTCGAGTACTCCATCGTCGTACCACAAAAGGCCGTTGTCTTTGGCAGCCACATCCCGCTCGAGTGTCGCTTCACGCCGCTTCTCAAGGGCCTCGAGCTCGGCGACATCACCGTCCGGCTCGTGGAGATCCACGAGTTTGTGGCCACACCGCCGTCCGGCAGCAGCAGCAGCTACCACGCCCACACGCGCGAGTTCAAGAACGAGAAGCTGGTGCAAAGCTGGACGGTCGGCGTCAACCGAGACGAGCACTGGCAGGACATGATCGAGGACACCGGCCAGGAAGGCTGGGTCGTCAACACCTCGCTTGACCTGCCCCGCAAGCTGGGACGGTGCATCCAGGACGTCAACGTTCATGGCATCAAGGTGCGCCATAAGCTCAAGATGGTTGTGGCCCTCAAGAACCCGGACGGCCACGTCTCGGAGCTGCGCGCCACGCTCCCTCTCACCATCTTCATCTCGCCTAACATCCCGCTCGACGAGCAGGGCAACCTGACCGCCCCGACCGGCTCGGCCACCACCAACGCCACCAACCTCAGCACCATTGCACCTCCCGGGTACGGTGAGCACATTCTGGACCAGCTCTACGACGAGGTGGACGTCCACAACCTGCAGACCCCCGCGCCCATGTCGGCTATACAGAGCCCCATGTACGGGATGTCGCGCGCTGGTTCCAGCGAGAACCTGGCGTCCATGCACAACCCCAGCATCCCCGTCCACCCAGCCGCACTCACCTCGCGCCTGCAGGACGTTTCGGCCCGCGAAGTTGCCTTCCGCCGCAACAACAGCTCTTCCATCCTCACGCCACCCGGCTCGTCCTCGGACATGACCACGCCCTTCACGCCCATGCACCTGCCTCACGCTTTCATGCAGCGATCACACTCCTATGCGGCCGACCTCGGCGGCCTCGCCAACGGCACCAATGGCCACAGCAGCGCCCCCACCAGCGGCACGGCTAGTGGCAACCACAGCCACCCGCAGTCCGAGGCCGCGTCGCGGCGCAACAGCGGCGAGTCGCGGCACAGCACGGGCAACAACAGCGAGCAGAGTGAGCCCAGCGGCCCCGAGCATATTGACTTTGCCGACCTGCAGGAGCTCAACAAGGTGCCGTCGTACGCCACGGCCATCAAGACCTCGCGCGTGAACAAGATCACTGTCGGCGGCGACGCCGAGCTGCCCGACTACCGCACCGCCGCGTCGCGACCTGCCGTGCCGCGCACTTTGTCGACAGCGTCGACAGCGTCTCTGCCGGCCAACTTGCCAAGCAGCAGCAACAACAACGGCAGCAGCAGTACCAGCAACAACAACAGCGCCAGCGGGCTTGCTCTCAGCTCGGGACTGACCAGTGAGCCTCTGTCGCTCATTGCGGAGGCACCGCAAGAGTCTGCAGGTGCATTCGACGACGTGACGGGCGCACCCGCCAGTCGCGCCAGCAGCAACGACCACAACAGCGGCGCCAGCGACAACGGAGACGGTATTACCATTGCACGCCCACCGCGCCTGCATCAGCGCAGCCGAACCGCCGGCTACCATCCAGAGCAGATGTCGACCTCCCCTGGTTCGGGCCCCGGCGCTGGCTCAGGCACGGGGTCGTCGGGCCGTCGCCGGCCTTTGTCTGGCAGTGTGTCGTTTCTCCACACCCGGCACAGCCAGTCACCGAGCGGTGATTCTGACGAGCGCGGCTGGCTGCAGCTATTGCAGGCACGCGGCCGGGTTGCCACCTAGAGAAACTGCGTGTGACGAAGACGATGCAATTGGTACTGCACAGACGACACAATATACTTTCCTCGCCGCTCGAGACATGTGACACAAGAGCCGCGGGTTTACGACTTGAATTTTAAAACACGAACTGGGAAACGGATTTGTTGGGCGTTCAGCGATGTTTCATTTTTTTGTTTCTTTCTTCCCGTCTCATCTCTCGTCATTTTCCTTTGCAATCTAGACTTTTGGGATATCCTGGGGCGGCATATTACTGTTCATTGTCATTCTTGCGGGCGTTTTTCTTTTTTTTTCTTCTCTTTTTTTCATGTTGGGGCACGGCACCCACGCTACGTTTGCTTCTGTTTGTTCTCCCTTCTCTTTATCTATTCTAGTATATACTATACCCTTTGTCAAATTCTACATGAATATTTTAAACAACAATTTCTTGTTTTCGGCGACCCTGTGAGGACGCATGCTATGCAGACAGCAAACATCGTAAAACTCGTGACGGCCCAACGTCCGTCGAGGTGTGCTTGCTACAGATAAGGAAGACCAGAAAAGTGGCGATGTCCAGACCAACTCAGCTAGATCCAATGGGCACGGATATCCATGATCCGACGGCAAGCACTCGACGATCGGTTAGACCCTTTCTTCTATCGTCAATTTTGAACCTTCCCTCTCTTGTCTGGCGATCCACAGAGAATCACCTCCTAACTGGTTTTACTGCCCCTCTACTGCTGCTGCGCCTTCTTTCGCTGGCCCAGATGGGCAAAAGATTGGCCGTTGCCATCTAGACCGGGCCCATCCCGACTCGGGCTAGTGGATGCATGTTGTGGGTTGCAAGAGGCCTCGAAGACAGCCACGACAGCAACCGTGTGCGTGTGACGTAGAGGACATTAGAAGAAGCCGAGAGGCATGTTTTGTGCTGCCTAACTAGTCTCGCAGTTCGGATGGCAGGTGCGTTGGCTCTGTCGTCGAGTGATACAGAATCCTTTCGGCGTGCTTTTCGGCATCGCGATCTATGTCAACAACCACAGCTCTAAATGACTAAGATGGTCGAATGAAGACGAGCGCCAGGACATGTATGTCGCAGGATACGCCATTATTTTGATGTTTGTTTTCGGGGTGCTTGGTTTTTTTTGCCATTATATGATTTTGTCGTTCCTCATAGCTCTTTGTCCGTCGTCATATTTCCCATGCGCAAAATTCACAGTGTTATGCATCCAAACCAGAACCGGCATTTGTACCATCCGATCGGTCTTCCCGTCATCGGGCCATTAGAGAGGCCCAGAAGCAGGGAAGGAAGGAATGGATATTAAGCGGTCTCAGTGGTTGCAGGAGCCAATGTTCCTGCCCTTTTTGTCCCGTCCTTTTTTTTTCAGTCGCGCTCCACAAGTTGACGTCATAAATGCTATCTGTCTTTCTTTTTCGCATGCGGCCCCTCCATCACAGCATCACATCGGAAGCTACGAAGTGGTGCAACAGGTCGCGCTTGCCAGATTGAGAATGTGCCTTCTGCGACGAATAGACAACTTTCTGCAATCAATGGGGCCCAGGCCCACCACCTAGATTGGGGAGTTGCTCGTTGCTGCTCTTGCCCATTTTACAATGGTCTTCTCTTTACCCTGATTAGCATCGCATCATTTTTGTTTTGTTGCGTCGATCGCGGTTTCCTATATAGACACGGGTGGTTTCTCTTTTTTTTTTGGATCGTCCTTTCCTTTCTTATTTTCCTTTTACTGGCCGCTTCCCCCCTCATTTCCCCCTGAATCGTTTCCCCTATTTCTTTTGTTGTTTCTTAGTTCTTAGCTTTACTAAGAACCGTCACTTTTGGCTTCACTTTTAACGCTTTTTCCCTGACCAAAGACGCTTGTCTTTGTCCATTCTTCTCTTCTTCGCCTCTTGTCCCTGGATCGGCGGCTTTACCTGGCCCTAGGCGGCTTCTCCCAGTACTGTAAGTTGATTCAAAGGGTCCAGCACATTTCCCAGCAAGCGTGTTTTTTTCTGCCAACATTTGCGTGACTCTCAATCTCGATCATCTTTGCGACCATCTCGACCATTTCGCCATTCGCCATGTCTACCATGCCAAATCGTCGAGAATGTGCCCAGACCAGGCAGGCCAGGCCCACACAGGTCGGTGCTCCGGAATCCTTGCCGTCGCATTCGCGCGGCAGTCAGCGTCTCTTTTCAGGGGGTCCTGGCTTGGCTTTTATCGGGCACTTGGGGCTGTGACGTCTTTCGGATCGCTCGTTCGTTCAGCAGCAGCTATTTCAGAGGGGTAAAATAAAATGAACCCACTCTCAATGGCCCCGTCGCACACGTCGTCTCATTAAACCGCCCGGCATTGTTGGGACTCTGAGGGACCCCGCTCTAGCGAACAGGAGCTTGGGCTATCCGTCGATTACCCGTCTCCTTGGCTTTCGTCCGACCTTTGTCTTTCCTCTTCTCGTGCAGTTACTGTGCCTTTTTTTCCTGATTTTTTATTGAGGCTGTTTAGTTTCATTAACTAACATCCTCGTCAACACAGCAAGACGTCGGGTTTCATCTTGACTCTCTGCAGACACCCGTGCCGATTTGTGTCACCCTTTTCTCTTTGTTTTCCCCTCACCCTACATCACGCCTTAGACCGCCATGACGTCCGTCAAGCAGGACCTGCCCATTCGCCAGGGCACTGGCCTTACGTCCGTCACCAGCGCCGGCGACGAGGCTGTTCCCGATGCCGACCCGACCAGCGTAAGCGCTCCTTTTCATTCGCGTCTATTCCAAATTGCGGTGCATCCGGACATTGGGGACCCAAGACACTGACAAACTCCTTTCAGACAGCCGGTCTGCTGGCTGAGCGCATCCAGGCATGGAAGCACATCTGCGGCAACCTCGAGGATTATATCGGAGCCGTCGAGAAGCTGCACAAGGAATCGGCGGGCCAATACGAGAAGGTCCTCAAGACCATCTCGAAGCCCCTGCGTGAAGGCCAGCACTTCGACTCTCAACTCGGCGGCATCAACGGCTTCTTCGACAATATGCGTGCCAACACGCAGGCCCTAATCAACACCAACCTCGAGACCGAGAAGAACATCAAGGGTTCCGTCCTACCCATGCTCGAGCGCCTGCACAAGGAGATCAAGGCCAAGGCCAAGGAGCTGGCCCAGGGCGCACAGAAGGGCGCCAAGGAGGTCGAGAAAGCCCGTCAAAACACCCAGAAGCATATCGAGCTGCTGGGCCAACAGACGGCCTCCTTCGAGGCCACCGGCGGCAAGATGGATGCCACCCAGGACCCCTACGTCGTCCAGCGTGGTGTTCTCCACCGCCTGAACAAACAGGTTGTCGAGGAGAACAACCACCGCAACGACCTCATTTCCGTCCAGACCAACTTTGAGACGTTCGAGGCCCATGTCATCGAGGTCCTGCAGCAGGCCATGGAGGCCTTCAACATGTTCGCCGGCGGCCAGGCGAACCGCGTCAGCTCTCTCTATGGCGACATGCTGGGCGCCATCCAGCGTGTTCCTCTCGACATGGAGTGGAAGAGCTTCAACCAGCGCTTCAGTGATATCCTCATCGACCGCAACGAGCCGGCCCGCACCGTCGAGTCCATCTCCTTCCCCAACCAGGACCATCAGAGCACCCATGCCGTCATCGAGGGCAGCCTCGAGCGCAAGAGCCGCAACAAGCTCAGCTTCGGCACCAGCACCGGCTACTATGTGGTCAGCCCTTCGCGCTTCCTGCACGAGTTCAAGGACTCTGACAATGTCCGCAAGGACCCCGTCCCCGAAATGAGTATCTACCTGCCCGACGCCATCATCGGCTCGCCCAACGGCGACAAGTTCACCATCAAGGGCAAGGATCGCAGCAAGTCCATGGGCAGCCGTCTGGCCGGTACCTCGGAGCTGCAGTTCAAGGCCCACAGCCCGGCGGACGCGGAGAAATGGTACTACATCATCCTCGATGTCGCCGGTTCCGCACACGCCAGCCACGCCGAATCCGCCGCGTCTCCGATCTCGCCCATTGCTGCGTCGCCGGCGGGTAGCGCCAAGGCCAACGAGCTCGCGTCACCTGCTTCGCCCACGGCGGCCTTGTCCAAGTCGCCGGCGTCCAACATCGCTGGCGTCTCGCCGTCGCCTTCACCCGGTCCCACCTCGCCTGCACTGGCATCGCCCGTCATCACCTCTCCAGTGACAGCCGGCACGAGCACCGCCGTCGGCTTCTCGCCAGACACAAAGACTGCTGACGTGGCCCACGAGGCGCAGGAGGCGGGCGTCACATCGACAGCAACAGCCGCGCCCTCGACCAAGGCTGCTGAGGCGGGCGTGGCACCAGCAAAGACCAAGACGCTGGCTTAGGAGACCCCTTCGTCTTACTCGTCGCCTCATGCCACTGTATCCCCGCTTTCCGCCGAGGAGTTGGAGGACTATCTGTCGCCAGATGTGTGGTCGCGGTGAAAGTGCAACGCCACCTTGCTCCTGACCCTGCCATCTCTCGCCCCGTTCCTAAAACGGGGCGAGCCCAAAGTGAAGGAAAGTCTCTAGATTTGCAACGCGATGGGGACGACATGTATGCCGCATCGGACAGTCCCGGGCCCATGTTGGCCAGGGTAACGACATCGGCCAAGACTGCAATTCTGCATGGGCAGAGGAGGCAAAGAGGCCCTCGCCTAGACGAAAAAGGAGACAAAGAAGAGAGAAAAACGAGGCTGTCGTAGGTAGCCTAGGAAGAGAGGACGTGGGATGGTGAGGCACAGTCGGAGTGGAGGCCCATATCCCCTTATCGTTGTGCGTTGACCATGTTTTTTAATACTACGTTTTGTTATGCCTGCTATGGACTTTTTTTCTTGTTACTGATTTCCCTTTCTTTCTTGGAATACGTCTCGCTATTTTATATTACCGCTTAATATTATAATATGAAATTGGATTTTGACTAATACTTGGATGCTGCCGTGTTTTGCATCTTGCACAGGGAATAGTGCTCGTCCAATTCACAGGGTTTCCTACGCAGCCTTGTCTTGTCGTCCTTCCCGCACACCACCATTTATAATCTACGACTACCACCTCAACCACCCTTGTCTTCAACCGGGCCCTTCTGGTATCATTTTACTCTTTTTGTTGTGGCTGAATTTGCTTGGCCAGTGCCAACAGCTTTATATTTCTCCCCCACGCACCGAGTATTGTCTAATCTATTTGGAGCAGGTCGTCTTGGGCCAATCCTTGCTAGACATCTTCAGCCTTGCCGCTAGGCGCTGGAATGTTATGGGACGTTAGTGGATCTACACAAAGAAAAGAAAGGAACATAGGGAAAAAAAGCAGCAATTCCACATGTTTACGATGCTGAGAGTTGAACCGAAATTTCTGGTTCACCGTTCTAATACTTTCAATGTGCTTTTTCGTAATGATTATCTCACTTGGTTCGAGATGACAAGGCCAGAATACCACAGGGCTCTTTGATAGGCCACATCATTTTCGATCCCTTTTTATTTGGTTTGCTGAGCCTCTTGTGCTTTATTTTTTCACCGCCATTTTGAAATACAGACGTCTCTTTACAGACGCCTCTTTACAGACGCCTCTTTTTTGTGACTCTGCCACGTCTATAACTTTTGGCATCAAAAGAGAGACCGTGATATTGTTTTAATTTTCATCGTCGCTGTGCAAATCTGCTCTTTTCAACATCTCCGCTTCCTCGTCTCTGCCATCAGCGAAAGATATGAAAATCATGGGCCGGCATCGGCTTGAGAAGGCACAAAGACGGCCTGCATAATGTTGTCGTGTTCGCCTTCGATGGATACTCTATGTCGTGATTGTACACAGGCACTGCAACCCAGTCAGCTCGATGTGTCAAAAATGCGACGTACATAATTTAGGGAACTTAAACGACGATGGGAAACAGCAATAAAAGATAAATAAAAATGAATTGTTCAAGTGGTGGCTACACCATCTTTCTGTCCATTTGCAGAGCAGACAAGACCATCCAGTACACTTCATTCAGCGGCAATCTACCTCAATCGAATGTCAGATAACCTTTGACGAGCAAAGTAGATCCGACTACGCTTATAGCTCGAGACCTCCTCCCGTGCCTCCCTTCGGCTAGGAGGGAAGGGGGTACAACATGGCCAGACGAACTGGCAGCTGCGCAGGGGAATGCTGAGCCCAGTCTGCCTGCGGTTCGGATCCCATTGGGTCTTTCATCGACGCATGTGCGTGGGCGCCTACCCTGTCTGTCATACGCGCGGCCCATTGGCTGATATCATAGGCCATACTTGCGAGTACAAAGCATGAACGCAAATCGTAGCCTTGTCGGTCAAACTGTCGGTGGTGTCCCCGACAAATACCTCTTCCCTTCGTCGGGCCTCTTCTTATTCTTTCGGAAAGCTGAAAGGCATTTACTGGTTTCTTTTCTTTTTCTTGGTTGCTCTCCACGGTTTGTTGGTGGTCCCCGAGCGGGAACCAAACTGAAAAGAGAAAGAGGCGGCAGCGACGAAGCGAGGTCGAGGCAGAGACGATAGCTGAAAATGGAAACCGAAACCCTTCCACTCAGATTTGGGTCGTCGTATTTTTCTTCTTTTTTTCTTTCTTCCTTTTTTGATACTTTTCCCCCGTCAGGGAAGAGGGTGAGCAGGGGATGGTAAACGCCTTTTTCGTTTTTCCGTGCGTTCCAGTTTGGCCAAGTAAACATGGCAGTAAGCAGGCGTCGACGCCGTGAATGCAAGATGGGGCCCGAAACAGATTTTCGGCCACAACGGCCAGCACAACGCCATCGTGCGTGAGGGTGTGTACAAAAACGAGCTTCGTAGTGGAAAGAACAGAAACCGCGGACGAAAATAATTTGGTAAGACGAATGTATTGTGTCAGGAAAGAAACATTGTTTCGATAAAACAGGGCGAAAAAAGGCGTCCTGTTTGGCCGTCTTCGTGGCCCTGTCGCCTCAGGCCAGGTGTGTGCACCAATAACAATCGTTCTTGTCCGGGCCTTGACAACGACGGCCAAAACGTCGCAAGGCAGATATATGTTGTCCCCATTCCTGGAAATTGTCGTCCTGCCTCAGGGGTGTCCACCTAGAGAAGGCTGGGTGGGCGCAGAAGCGATCGTCTCCATCTTTCATATTCACACGCCAACACCAACTGGTTTCGGGTAGTGGAAGGTGGACAATTGCCAGCCGGCTCATGGCAACGAGGAGAATCGGTCTGCACCTTCATTTGAATTCTTTCTTCTTCTCCTTCTTCGTCTTTTTCTTCCCTCTGACTTTTGTCGTTTCCTTTCAGTACGCGAGCCAACACCGAAATAAGAAAAAGGCGGTGGACCTCATCCGCGCAACCATTTGTATGCGCTGCTGCCATGATGCCATTGGTTGCCTTATCTTCCGCAAGAAGGGCAGAGGGAACAGGGGCAAGGCCGGGCGTCTGTCTTTGAGGGTGTGTCCCGACCCGCAGGCGCCCCGCGCGAAGTGTCGAACCGATGAGGCTGAAACCGCGTGCTGCTGTTGGCTGGTCATATTCACGACAGGCGTCCAGAAAGGCACCGAATCCCCAGGCCGCAGACCGCCAAAGGGCCGCACTGGGCCGCACCGCCAGAAAATAGCAGTTTCGTCCCTGACCCAGCGTGCTCTGAGGGGCCACCATGTGCACAAATTGTGTACTCCGCGTTTGCCTTGTCCTCGATCAGTCGCACCGACGAGGAAGAGCATGGCTCTGGTGACTGGTGCATTGTTTGCTGCAAGGCGTCATTGTCAAGGTTGACGAAGCATTAAGGTGGTTAGTGGTGTGCGCGTATTGTGGCAGTCCACCGCAATGCACAAAATGGAGAATTATGTTGTTGTTGTCGTGGATGTGTTGTCATTGTCGTTGTCGCTGGCCTGAGAAAAGAGGGTAAGAGAAATGGGATAGAAAATGGGGAGGAAGGGGGCACAGAGCAAGACACGCATTGAAGTGTCGAGGAAGCCGCGAGGGAGCGAGGGCGTCTAAGACGGAAGGAGCAGCCGTGGGTAGCAGGTACGTCGACTGCCCAAGGTGGAGGAAGGTACCTCTGGGCCTTTTGACCTGGCTTGCACATTCTACATCAGAAAATCTTGCATGGCGTCTGTGGTTCGTGCATGCCATCTCTTCTGCACGCTGGATGGCCGTCGTCTTCTTTTGTCTATATAGACTCCTCGCATCCTTTGTTTTCTCGCCCTTGAGTTTTCTGTTCCCGAGACTTTCTTCAGTCTCTTCAGTCTCTTCAGTCTCTTCAGGTCGTTCTCCATCGCGCTTTCCTTCCCAGACATTGACGTACCTAGCCTTGTTCCTTCCCTTTTTCCCTGCCGTCTGCTCCTTCCTCCTTGAAAGCCTCCCAGCTGTCCCTCCTTCCTCACCTGTTACTCTGCACTTGCTGCTGTCCACTGCTCAAAACATCTTCGCGTCGCCTTGTCCACCTATTCGCCACACTTCTTCTCTATTTTGCCAAACACCGCATCTCTGCTATACAATGACAAAAGCCTGGGCGGACAACAGGAAGACGATACTGGGATACTACCAGGCCAACAAGTACCCGCTCAACCAAGTCATGGTTCTCATGGCCACTAATCACGGGTTTCACGCGTCGTATGTTTCCACACTCCTTGCAATATTGTATGTTAAACACTGGGAAAGACGCTTACTGACATATCTTTGCCTCTTTGCCTTCAGACAGCGGGCGTACCGTGACCAATTCCGCAAATGGGGCATTAAAAAATACAACCGCAAGGAACGGCCAGTGTCTCGCAGTGGGCGATGTTCAGAGCCCCGTGAAGGGGCACGACCTTCGTCGTCACCAACCATCGCCTACTCTCCTTTATCACAGGGAACTCCCCGGTCCATCCACGCACATATGGAGCGCCAAGACGGAATCAGCATCCTGCAGACTGTGCCATCTTCCTATTCGGATATGGCATCGCCATACTCGGCGCCGACTCCAAACCCAGGCTTTTACAATGACGGATCCGTTTCGAACCCTGCAGGTCAAAGCAGTGCGCCGCAAGCCGCCGTGGGCAGAGAGTCGCCGTCTTCTTTTCTTTTTTTGCCGACTTCTGATACCGGCACAACCATGAAGCCGGCGGTGCCGTGGCAGAGTTCGAATGGTGCCAAGAAGCAGCAAGACGAGCAGAACAACTACAAACTGCCGTACCGGTGCCGGACAGCTCTTGGTTCTTCCAATGCCTGGACCAATTCTCAGGCCCATCATGACCCGCGTCCACCAACCAAGGGTCTTGACAGCCCTTCGTTGCCTTTGGGCGACCTGCCCCCGGAGTATCAGCATCCGGCAAGGCAGTTTTGGGGCGTGAACCACAAGTGCCGCGAACTGGACGGAAAGCCGCGGGCCTTGGCTGCCTCGGAGCATGTGTCTGTGACTGCTGCACCGCCGTATGAGACCCGGCGGTACCATCTAGTCTCCTCGCCGCCGCACTCTCAGGGCCAGCCACCGTCGCCGAGCGCTGCAAAGGCCATATTCGAACAGCATCCGGTGCCAAGAACCCTGCCACTGTCACCAGTATCGCTCCCTGAAATTATTGTCCAGCCGTGTCTGCAGCGGCAGGATCACAGCTCTTCATACCACCCAAGCGCTTTTCCAGGTACAATGGATTTTATGCGGCCGTACGATTCGGCGTACTCTGCGCGCGAGGGCCTATCCGAGGCCCCTTCGACTCATCAAGAGCCTGGGCCAACATCGGTGGCAACGTCTACATCCTGCCATGAGTCGGGATACCCCGGTTACCATCTTGTTTGACTGCTCCACCCACTGAACCGATGAGACATGTGAGCCGCAGGTGGTAAAGTGTTGATGGGCATTCTCTTTTCTGTTTGTGTTGGTTTTTTGGATTCCTTTTTTCCTTTCGAACAACGGCTAGCGCCGATTCACGATTCTCCCACATTGTGCCGTGCCGTGCCTCGAAATTGCCTGTCGTCACTTGGTATTGACTAGTGGCTCTTTACTGACTTTGACTCTCTCTTGCTTTGGTATAATTTATATTCTCGAACGAAGGCCGCCCGGTGTGGTTTGATTTTCGTCATTGGTTTGATTACTGGTTCGTTTTGGACTCTTTTCTGTCCCGTTGGTCTTTCCATCTAACTTTGCGATTTGGTCACTGCAGCTCTTATTTCCGAACTGATTCGTGCTGTTTAGAGTTTGTTCATTTGGATATTTGGTTTTGTCTGTGTATGTATGGATACATACTTTTCACTTGGGCTCTGTGAGGCTGCTGTAGACTGCCTCGAAACAGCCCCGTCTCGACTTTGCTGTTGTTTGTAGGTCTTTACTCTGTAGCTTTTTAGCCTTTTGTGCACAATCTTATCATATCTATAACCACTAATATAGTATACACTGCGGAAGTTTACTTGAAAACATTATCTTGCAAAAACAAGTCGTGGTATCGAATTTAGCTCTCCTCCACGAGAAACGACTTGGGGATCACCCGGACGTATCGGCCTTTTGAATGGCAAAGAAGTAGTTGCCCAGCTTCTCGCCGCCAGGGACGACCTTCCAGCCCAGACCAGGTACATATGCAACGCCCTGGAACCGGGCATTCTGCCATGTGGCCGTCGCGTACGCCGGGGCGCCCGGGGCAAAAAAAGCCTCGAGCTCGTCTGCATTGATGTACTTGTTCCAGTCGTGCGTGCCGCGCGGCACAATGCCCAGCACGTCCTCGGCGGCGACGACCGTCGTCAGCCAGCTCGTCCAGGTGCGCGCCATGGTGCTCAAGACGAGCCAGCCGCCCGGCTTGAGGAGGCGGCCGCAGCGGTCGAGGAACGCTCCCGGGTCGGTGGCGACGTGCTCGAGGACCTCAAACAGCGTGACGATGTCGTACAGGGGCTGGCTGGCGGCCTCGGCGGCCGCCAGGTCCTCCACCGACATCTGCCGGTACTGCAGCCGCTCAAACACGACGGGGTCGCGGCGGGCATGGGCCCGGGCGACGGCGAGCACCTCGGCGGACGGGTCAATGGCGGTGACAGAGGTGGTCGTGGGCAGGCGGGCGGCGCTCTCCGCAAAGATGCCGCCGCCGCAGCCAATGTCGAGAAACGTGCGGGGCAGGAGGTCGTCCATGGGCTGGGCGGAGGTGGTGGCGGGTGAGAAGAAGGCTGCGTCGCGGATGCACGCCCGAATGAAGTCGTGGCGGAGAGGGTTCATCTGGTGCAGCAGACGCGACGGGCCAAACGGGTCCCACCACGAGGAGGCGAGGGCATTGAAGTGTGCGACCTCCTCGGGGCTGACGGACGAGAAGGGAGGCTCTGATGCGGACGACGCAGAAGACGCTGTGGATGTGGAAGTCGTCGAATGGTGCCGTGAGCATTGGGCAGCTGTTGCTGTTGAGACCCTTGAAGCTCTCCGGACCAGCCGTTGACAGCTCGGAAGCTGATGTGCTTCGGCCGTTGCCGTTGTGAAGTTGAGCTTCGAGGCGCTCTGCCGGAGCCGGCATGCACGGCGCAGCATTGGCGCTGCAGCTCGTGGGTGTGCCATGGCTGTGGGTGTCTTGGCGTGGCTGTTTGTACGGAACGCAAAGCTATGAGGTTGTGGCCGAAGCTCAGCTTTCCCAAAATGCTCCGTCATGAGAAAGGGCGATTCTGCCACGATTTACCGCCTTCCAAAAGTGGTTGTTACTCGTCCTCAGTGGAAACATATCGTTGCAGTACATGTGATCGTACGTCATTCGGCCGTGAGCCCACCCACTCCGTTGGAAGTGAAAACCGCCCGCAGGAGGAAAGCAGTTGCAGGGTCTTTTTTGGCATTGTCGTCTCATGTCTGCGATGTCGCTCCCGCGCCCGATCTCCCCCGGAACGAGGCCGGCCAGATTTCGGAACGCACTTTCCATTCGTTCTGCCTCGCCTTCTTTCCTCTCATGGAACGCATGCTGGAGAAACAGAGCTGCCACTCGCACCTGCCACATTTTCTGGCTACTGTTCGACCTGCTCTCGCATGTCCATTCGCACTTCTGCTTAGTGGGTCCGCTCTATGATGTGCTGGAGCCTTTGCCTCTTTTGCAATGCACGTCGTATCGTACAACGACTTCCCACTGCCGAGCCGTTTGGTAAGGAGTGCATAATGTTTGCTCGCGAGTGTGTAAGTGCTTTGCATGGGCCTAGCGCGGGACAAAACGGCAGGCACTTAGCACTGTATGCTAGATGGAAGCCAAAAGAACCTTTAGACGGGCCCGTAGAACAACCAAAAAAAAAAAGAGGAGACGGCGCAAACGCACCTTCCGCGTAATCGAGCAACGAGAAAAGGTCACTTTCTGCGCTTTCCGTTTCTTCGTCGGCTGTCTGCTGACGACTGCAGCCCTCCCTAACGATGGCCTGAAAGTGGTCCGATGCCCCGGAAGGGCTCGTTTCGTCCTCCACCGGCACAAAGTCGGACATGCTCGGTGCGTCTCCAGACATAGAAAGAACGAAATCCCGTTGCCGCTAGCATAGGAAAGGCCGAACAGGCTGTAATACCGAGAATGTGGTCGTGGTAAGACACTACAGAAGTTATTAGCAATTATTACAGAGCAAACAGCACATCACTTTAGGGAATCTCCGCCCGCAGAGCGGACGAAGGACGCCAGCGTCGCCCTTTGTCTTGCCCACACTTTAAGAAGGAACCGCTCCCAAGCCCCTTCCCCCTCGTACGAGGCACATTTTTGCGCTGCCAGTGGCGATTTTGTCTTTTGCTCTGTCCCTCCAATTCTCAATTGGCCCCACTCCCACCCTCGTGCTTAATATCCCCAGTATTCCTCTGTCACAAGGGAATTGCGAAATAGCGACAACGGAACAACGACTCCAACGTCCTCAACTGCTTGCTCTCCTCTACCTCGCGCTCGTCCACTTCCGTCTCGTGGGCATCTTCTAGCACTTGTTTCCTGATCGGACCGTCAAAGTCTCACTGGATCTCAGTTTTCAGCGGCCAATTGCACATTTTCAATACAATTCTTCTACTTTTTTTTTTTTTTATCCTACTCCAAGGGGATTTTCTTGGCGAGTCGCCTGATTCCCGACTCACGCGGGTCTTTATTGGCCATCGACACCACTGACACCACCTCTGACACCGTCTCTATTTTATCTACTATTATTGTTGTTTTTTTCTCGCCTTGCGTCGCCCGCTGACTGCCGAGGCTCCGAACTACACAATTTATTCGCTTCACTTGCCAGTTTCGACAGCACACGACATTTGCTTCGACATTAAGAGAACAAGACCTTTTCTTAACATTTTGAACTTTGAATTTGGTTCTCTTCCCCCCATTTCAGCCCACATCGTCCACAATGCCTGGCTCCACGTTGGAAGGCTTCAACTCCATCCCGGAGACCATCGAGGCGTTCCGTATGTTGTCCTCTTCCTGTTCGAAGACGTGCGCCGCGAGGGCGTGGGAGAGTTCCTGCGCTGGACACTGCTGACAGTCCCCGTTCCCCCCGCAGGCGATGGCCAGTTTATTGTCGTCATGGACGACCCAGGCCGCGAGAACGAAGGCGACCTCATCGTTGCCGCCGAGAACGTCTCCACCGAGCAGATGGCCTTTCTAATCCGCCACTCGTCTGGCATCATCTGCGCACCCATCCTGCCGACCCGTGCCGACCGCCTGGCCCTGCCCCCGATGGTCCCCAACAACGAGGACCTCCGCGGCACCGCCTACACACTGACCATTGACGCCTCCGACGCCATTGTCTCCACCGGCATCAGCGCCCACGACCGCGCCCTGACCTGCCGCCGCCTGGCCCAGGACGACGCCGAGCTCGAGGCCGTTGTGGCTGCCGAGGCCCAGAAGGCCAACGGCAGCACCAACGGCAACGGCCACGCGGCGGCGCCCATCTCGGCTGCGGCCGCCTTCCGCCGCCCCGGCCACGTCCTGCCCCTGCGCGCCCGCCACGGCGGCGTCCGTGAGCGCAGCGGCCACACCGAGGCTGCCATCGACTTCTGTCGCCTCACCGGCAAGCGGCGCGCGGCCGTCATCTCCGAGCTGGTCGACGACGGCGAGCCGGTCCCCGGCCAGGCCCTGCACCGCGGCTCGGGCATGCTGCGTGGCGAAGGCTGCATTGCCTTTGCGCAAAAGTACGGCATCAAGATCTGCACCATCACCGACCTGGCTGCCTACCTGGACAAGACGCACCCGACCGGCCCCTTCCCGGGCCCCCAGGTCGATGAGGTGTAGGTTCTCCCTCTGGCTGGACACGACGATATACAGAATTTGAAACAGACCCAAAAAATAAATCACTAGACGGCGGACGGTTGCATATACACACCACAAGAAAAAACGCGACTGGCGGCAGGCGGTAGGCATAGTTCTTTTTCCGTCGTGTCTTGTATACACAATCTATTCGCGAGGCGTTTACGGCTTGGCTTTCCTAATTTTGCATTGCTTTGCTTTTATTTCTCTTTTCTATTTTCTGTATACAGTTTTTGGAAACTCGGTTGCACTGCCTATAACTCTGCATGACTCCGCGCCCTTGGTGCTGGAAATACTACCAAAAAAAAATCGAATAATCTACTGTCAAACACCATGGGAGCCGTTTACATGCCGTTGTCGGACATGGGTTGCTGGAGCACGATCAATATGCGTCATAATCAAATGTCGCCATATGCAGCTCCTGCCAATGATGTCTCCACCAATGTTTACGCCTTATCTTATCGGGAATTGCCATCGGGAATTGCCCCTCTTGAAATGGCAAGACCCCGGACGAATGAACGGAAGGCGCGACCACAGCGCAACGCAAACAAGGACTCACTCTGGAGCAAGACTCTGTAAAGACGCAAATCAAAGAAATTGGCATTGACTCGACAATGTATCCAACAAGTGTCTTGATTATTTGTTTCCTCGTATCACTCGAGAACAGAGATCAAGCATGACCTGGTAGAGATAGAACGAGCCTTCGTCAGAGGACAGCAGCATACTAAAACACGGTGAACATGCTGTTTTATATAATATAATTCAACAATTTTTTTAAGAAAAAAAAAAAAGGTCACAAGAAACCAGTCCAACGCCGTCACAACTAACTTGCTGAAAGTCTCAAAGTCTGGTGAACCAGCCCTGTTCGCCGTGTTCCTTCTTCAGCGCCCAACGGCTTATTTACTAACTAGGCTGTCGCAACAGATGGGCCCACTTTAAAATATTCAAAAATCTTTTGGCAGCAACGGCCGACGGCGAACCTACAGTGCCTCATCACCAGAAACAGAAAGTCCACGTTTGCGATATCCTGGACTGTCTTCACAGAGGCCACAACAAACCACACACCATGGCAGCCCAAGCTCCCTCTCGGCGTGCGTTTCCCTCTGTTTCCCCGGTCTACACTCGTCCCAATGCATGACGCCCGCTAACAGACTGCTCCCCTCCCCACAGAAACGTGCCAGGACACCTTCGAGTCCGCCGTCGCCATGAGCCTCCATCTCTGGCAGCCCCTTTCCTTTGCGGTCGAGTCCAACCTCGGCGGTGGCGACGGCGCTGACAAGCGCGATTGGTTCGCCGGCGCCATTGCCGAGCTCTTTGAAGACGCGTGGACCAGCGCGCCCCTCTCGTCCAGCA
The DNA here is from genome assembly GCF_000961545.1 of Sporothrix schenckii 1099-18. Taxonomy (NCBI): domain Eukaryota; kingdom Fungi; phylum Ascomycota; class Sordariomycetes; order Ophiostomatales; family Ophiostomataceae; genus Sporothrix; species Sporothrix schenckii. The sequence continues at coordinate 3,444,407 of NW_015971150.1, forward strand.
CCACCTCGACCGTGGCCGAAGACCTGCTGATGGACACCGAGAGCCGCCTGCTGCAGATCATGGACGACGAGTTCGACACAGTCGTCGACGACGGCAGTGCCTACGACGTGGCCAGCAGCATCGTGCAGCTGTGGACGCAGTGCCGGCGGGGCCAGTTTGCGGGCAGCGAGGCGCTGCGGCAGAAATTTGAGGCGTCGCAGGGCAAGTCGGTGCGAGGCGCATTCCATGCGGGCAAGGCCCCCGACGCGGACACGGCATGGCAGACGGACGACGAGGACGACGAAGACGACGAGGACGACGAGGAGGACGAGGACGACAGCAGAGACGACGATGCGGGTGGTGACGTCAATATGGACGAGGCCCCGGCTCTGGTGGACGGCCCGGCGGCACGGTCCAAGCCAGAACCCGAGGTGGACGAGGACGGCTTCACCACAGTGACGAGAAAGAAGAGGTGATCAAGAGAGCGGAGGAGAGAGGAAAGTCTGCTGTTTAATTATGATAATCGTGTATTGCCTTATTTCAGCTTCAATTACGGGATAGACTTGACTTTGGGTTCAATCAAAAGTTTGCTTTCGCCCAGTTTTAAGGAGTGAATTCACGTTTTGTCAACGCTTGTAGCTATGTAGCGAAAGACCTAAAGAAGTGGGCATATAGACGACCCTATAGGAACCAAAAAATAAGGAGCGAAAAGACAACCCTGAGAAACGCCGGCTGCCACCAAGCAAAGTGTAAACAAAGACCAGCAGATGGACGACATGCTTTCATGAAACGGGTCAGGCCAGGCGAACAGAGCCCTACACGGGAACGAAGGATGGCGCCCAAAACAAATCCAACGACAGGAAAGGGATATTAAACGGCAGCAACTCCGTCTCGCATCGTACAGCAAACAGAAGGCGGCGACAAGAATGAATGCGTCCGAAAACGAGAACTCAAAATCAAAAATCAAAAATCAAAAATCAAAAAAAAAAAAATCAAAATGCAAACGACTCCCGCGTGTCTCTCGTTACTCCCAGTCCTCCTCTTCGCTGTCCTCCTCGACCCGCTGCGGGCTGTTGGGCGCTTGGCTGGGGGCGCCCGACTTGGCGCCGACAATGTCGTAGCTGGCCTCGCTATCGGCCACGGACTTCTCGTCCGACTTACGCGGCGAGGCGCTGGGCTTCAGAAGGCCGTCCACGGACGGTGTCGAGGACACCTTCTTCGCGGCGGTCGCTTTCGTCGTCGTCTTCTTGGGCGGTTGAAGGGTCTTGGAGGATTCGGCAGAGCCGGTCTGCTTGGCGGGGGGCTTTGCGGGGGCCTTTGCGGGGCCTTTTACCGGGGCCTTTGCCGGGGCCCTTGCCGGGGCCTTGCCGGTAGCCTTTCCGGTAGCCTTGGTCTCCTCGGATTCGGTGTCGGACTCGTCCTCGTCCGAGTCCTCTTCTGAGTCTTCGTCCGAGTCCTCTTCGTCCGAGTCTTCGTCCCATGCGACTTCCTCCTCAGCGGAGGCAGCTGTGTTGGTCAGCATATGAAGTACCTTTTTCTTGCCCTCCTTGTTTTCGTTGTCCAAACTCACCCTTGAGGAGATCCCGGCGGCGCGCCTCGGCGGTTTCAATGCCGCGGCGCAGAAAGTAGTAGCGCTTCCAGAAGTCAGTATAGGGGACCGTGGCCGGCACCAGCTTCTCCATCGTGGCGCGCAGCTCCGGGTACTTGTTCAGGTCGCTCGCAATGTCCGCCGTCTTCGAGTCGATGTTAAATGTCTTGGCAAACGCCGCAAACTCGTCGCCGCCCGACGGATCCTTGGCGAAGCTGTCCGGGCTCGTGTGGATGACGTGCAGCTGCGCGTCGAACCGCGACGTATGGATCACGCGCTTGCCTTGGGCGTCCTTGCTCTCAAAGAGCACCGTGCTGCCCGCCGTGTTGGGGCCGCTGCCGCCCGCGGCAGACGCGCCGGCTGTTGGCGGCGCAATTGTGATGGCCTCGCGCAAGAAGTCGCGCAGGCCCGTGCCAAACTTGATCAGCGCCTCGTCGGCGGCGTCTTCCGCCCGTTGCAGGTCACGCAGCCGCTTGGCGGCCTCGCCCTTGATCTTGGTCAGGACCGTTTCATCCTGTCCGCCAGCGGCCGCGCCGTCCGTCGCAGTGGGTGTCCCTTCGGAGGCGCCTGCCGCAGCTGCCGACGAGGACCCTTCTCCGTTGCCCCCGGCACCTGCTGGGCCCGCGACAAGGGATAGGTTGCGTGTGTGGCTGACGAGGGTGTCGCGGAGGCCGGTCAGGCCCTTGGATGCATCTTGGCCGAGGGCCGTAACCTCGAGCTGGGCTTCACGGACAACCGAGCCGCCCTAGACGATGTTGTCAGTTCCATCTGAAAGTCTGAAGCACCGTCTCATCCAACTTTGCTTGCTCGAGCAAGCCCGAGACTACACACCTGCTTGACGACGTTGCCAAAGAAGCCGCCGATCCGGGTGGCCCACGGACTGAGCGCCGAGACGGCCGCCTGGAGATCCTCGTTGATTGTTGCCGGTGGCTGGTCGTGGGAGTGGTCCCGGCCCTCGCCGTCTTCGGGAAGCGACTCCCTGGTAATCTCGTCGTAGGCGAGATCCATGGCTGCTGATGGGGATGGCGGAAGGGGGGAGGGGGGTTATCGCGGCAGAGGCGGTGGAAGTGGAAAAGGAGATGGAGCAAACAATGCGGATATGAGGATGTCGACGATCGTGCCTGCGTTCGCGGTATGGATGCACAACAGGTTGCTCCAAGCCGTGTCTGGTTCTCAAAGTGCCTCTGTGATTGGATAAGGGAATGCAGAGGTCCGAGGCGGTCACGTTGCTGAAGCTTCTGCGGCGAGGTTGTTGGTCCGAAGAGGAGGAGTGATAGTAAGAAGGACTAGGATGTTACCCACTTGTGGTTTGGGCGGGATGCTTAGCGCCCTACGGCCGTTGCAAGTGCTCTGGTGCTCACTGGCTTGTGCCTATTTCAGGCGGTTTGTGGGCGGGACCAAGCCCACTTTGTGATGTGTCAGCGGGGCCAGCCACACCTGTCCAAAGAACCATAGAATCCAGCAGGCGGGCTCCCCCTCAGCGTGGGTTTCAGGTTTGAGGGTTGCTGAAGGAAAGCCGCAGAGAGCGCTGTAATATTGGCCCTGGCACTTGCCTCAGGCACTAGCAAGCCTTCTGTTGCTGCTCCTCGCAATTGGCAAGGGCGACCAACAGAAACACCTCTTCTCAAGAACGGAAATCACGCCCCATCACTGGGTGCACCTCTGATAGCAGCAGTCTTTCGAACGGGATCAATTGTATCAAACATGCCAGGCCAGGCTAAGCCCTGGCCACGAGATCAGCTGTCAAGTCCTGGGCCATTCCATTGGAATGCAGGACCTGCATTCCCAGATGTTTGCGTCATCCATCTGTTTCTCCTTATGTGAGCCTCGATCATGTCACGTGATGTGGCGTCTTCGCGAAACGTAGCAACAAAGAGGCTGTCGGTGGCACGCGCGACGGATATCGGGGAGTGAGGAGCAATGACGAAATGGTTCCGCTTTCAAATTCAACGCCTTTTGTCGTACGTTTTTCTGCCGGCCAAATTTTGACAGGCAAAAGCCGAAAGGGTACGTCGTACCCACTCCTTCCCGGAGAGCGAAAGTGATGTTAATTACTCGGCACAGAGGAGTGGACGAGTCGTGCATCTTGTATGAAGAAACCTGCAGAGGGACACAGAAGGAGCGACCGGTATACGCCGCGTGCATGTGCTATGGGCCAGAAGCATCCAACCCGTCCACAGTCCACAAGCGCGCCCTTTGACACGAACAAAGGAAAGAGCGCCCAGGTCGTGGTGTGAGACGCAGCGACTCATTGGCCGGTTGCACTTGCGGTTCTTTGTCTTCATCTACCGTGCTAGTTCAGTTGCACACTGTGGGGAATGTACGAAGGTTGCTGCAAACTTATTTGCTTGCGCTTTGCAATATACGAAATACGCAGTCACCGCCTAATTAAAGTGCTGTTGAACTGTCGTCTTCCATTCGTCTGTAATCCAATGTCGGATACCAGGACCTACGCGCTTGACGGAATCCTCTTTCAGTGCCTGTTGCAATGACGTATTTCGCAAATGCACGGGCAGGCACAGCATTGTCGAGGAAAGAGGAAACCGCGGATTCCATATCTGGGGGACACGGAAGGAGCCCATGAGATGGTCAGGGCCAGGATTTTGGCTCGTCTTAGCTTGTCAGCAGGTTCAGTACGAATATGCCCGTGACTCACGACCCGTGCTGTGGCACGTACTGCGGCGATGCCGTCGGATGTAAGACACAGTCCGGCGGCATTGTCGTCGCGTCGCGAGAGACTGGCTTTCGTCTCGTGAGCCGGGTTCTCTGGGTGGGCTCTCGTCTCCCGGTAGCTCCTGCTGTACGTTGTGCTTCTCAAAATATGTCGATACTGTCTTCTCTTTCCTTGACACTCGTGGCGTTGATTAGGGAAAGGGCCATACATTCCTGCCCTCCGCCTTAGTATGCGGCTGGGGTGGTTTTTCCAGGCAGGTATGGTCGACCTGTTCAGAGTTCGGAACTGTCAAAATGTGTCGTGGGGCCGAGAAGGAGCGATGGAATATTGAACCGGGGGCAGTGACTTTCAACGTGCAGTTGGACGCACCTTCCCCTCAGGTACACAGTGGTATCGACACCGTACCTGGAATGGGAGGCCCAAGTGGGGGGGCTCGGGGGCTAGAAGATCAATCTAAGAGAGAACCCCAATCCAGACGGGGCAGGAGAGCCAAAAGAGGCAGAGGCGAAGCACGGGGCGCTGGGTTCCAGTCGTTATTTCCAGTTTGTCCGCGTTCAATGCGGATTACAAATTGAATTTTTGTTTCTTCTCTAGCCCCTCTTTTCCAACCCCATCCATCTGCTTCTCTTTCTCCCACCACCCATCACCACGCCTGGTTTGCCTCATCACCACCACCAGCAAGACAGCGTCGACCCTGAGCAGCGGAATACCAGGGAGTGAGAAAGACACATTTGCTTTAGGACTCGCCGAGAAGAGGCGGCAAAACAAGGAGGAAAAGAAAGAAAACGGGAACTAGAAAAGGAAAAGAAGCAGAAAAAAGAAAAAGAACACCTGCACGAATAGGCTCTTATCAACCCCCTCTCAGAAGCCGCCATTCTGCCCACTGGCTGCTTTGAAACGGGCCACTCGTCCTCCTCCCTGCCCCCCAGTTTCTGGTATTATCTTGCCTCCCGCAGCATTCCCCCCCAGAACATTTTTCCAGGCACCAAACGTTTCGTCTCAGGCCACAATCTTTCTCTCTTCACCCTCACCCCATCCCCGTTTTCTCACTCCTGCATACTTTGTTCGCCTGCGTTGCTTCGAGATAACGTCGTCATCTCAACTCTCTTTGCCCTACCCACGTATCCGCGTGGCCTTACTCGCATTGTCTGCCCTGGCCTTGATCCTCAACGGTTCGAGTGCATTGAGCACCCAGCATCTTCTCGTCACCCTCATCTGTCCCTTCTTTCCACGCTCGGCGTGTACTTGAGCATCGTCACTTTTCTGGGAGGCGACAATATCGCTCGACCATCGCCTCCCCTGGGGTCACTCTGTGTCTCACCCTTGCGCGCTTGAGGCTTCACTGCGTGTGAAAGCGGACGCTCTACATCGCAGGAGCAAAGCATCTTCGCTCCGTCTACACTCATCTTCCCGCACTCCCATCCCAAGACTTTATTCCCCGCCCCAACCACCCCCCGTCCATCCCAATGGCTTCCAACCAGAACTTCCTCCTTACACCTCAGCAGCAGGAGCTGCTTTTCGCCGCCCTCAACGCCAACCGGCCGACGGGCGGCTCGTCCGGCATGTCTCCCAACGGAGCCGGCGTGGCGGACACGCCCGTTACGACAAAGCCCACCGATCTCATTAACAGCATCGCCGACAGTTCGTTCCTCGACTACGACTACTCATTCGACGGCGCCGACACCAGCCTCGATTTCTCGCTGGAGGGCGACCAGTCCAACTTTATTGACAATGACGATGCCGACGCCGATGATGCAAAGACCGATTCGGCTCCTAGTAATGCCGACAACGACTCGCCGGACAAAAGAAGCCATCCGGACGACGAGGACGAGGATGATGGCATCATAGCGAAGCGCCACGAGAGCACAGAAAAGGTGCCCAAGAAGCCCGGCCGGAAACCCCTCACATCAGAGCCTAGCTCGGTACGTCGTACTCTCCATGTCACTCCGAAGACTTACGGTTACTAACAAAAACTGCTCCGTATTGTAGAAGCGCAAGGCACAGAACCGCGCCGCCCAGCGGGCGTTCCGTGAGCGCAAGGAGAAGCACCTCAAGGATCTGGAGACCAAGGTCTCCGAGCTGGAGAAGGCATCCGAGACCGCGAACAGCGAGAACGGCGTGCTGCGGGCACAGGTCGAGAAGATGACCGTTGAGATCAATGAATACAAGAAGCGCATGGAGCTGCTGTCACGATCGCGGTCCTCCTACACACAGGGCGGCCAGCAGGTCTTTGGCAACCCCATCTTCAACAACATCAACGACGTCAACTTCCAGTTTGAGTTCCCCAAGTTTGGCCAGCTGCCAGGACCAGCGTCTTCCAATGGCACCACCGCCGTCAACACCAACACCAACGACAACAGCCCGACATTGTCGTCGTACAAGAGGGGCTTGTCGTTTGACACACTCAGCTCCAACTCGCCCAAGGAGCTGCCGGGTCTGAGCACGACCGCCACAAGCAACGCCAACAGCCCCGCCGAGTCCATCAACAGTCTGAAGAAGACCAGTACCAAGGAGGACCTGTCCAAGCTGTCCAACGCCTTCACTCCGCCTCTGACCAACGGCAATGTCGCCAACGCATCCCGGTCCAGCATGGATTCGGCCTCCACATGCTCCCCTTCCGCCTCGTCGCACACCAACACCGCCCCCAGTTCGTCGTGCGGCACGTCTCCCGAGCCCTTCACACAGTCGCCTATGGGCTTTAAGCCTGTGGACACGTTGACGACGATTGGGGAGGAACAGCCGGCCATATTTGCCAACACAAATGCAAATGCAAACACAACATCAGGTACTATTTTCCTTTGACAACGCGTAGCTCGAGGTGCGAGCGAGTTACAGCTAAGGCAAGTCCCCCAGCTAACATCATGTGCCATCTAGACTTCTCGCAGTTTGCCAATGTGGACATCAACGACATGAACTGGCTGGGCAACCAGACCAATTTCCGGTTTGACCCACAGCTGTTTGGTGACTACCGCGAGCCGCAGGAGAACATTCTGTCCAGTGGTGGCTTCGACGACAGCTTTTTCAACGATGCTCTGGAAATTGACTTCACCACTCCGTTCAATATGGCGCCGAGCCCCGTCGTGCCTGGCGGTAACAAGAGCAATCTGATTGCTCAAATCGACGCAGCCAAGGAGGGCGAGTTCGCCTCGTCGTCCATTGCAGGCGCGGCCGGCGTTCCGGCTGTGGCCAAGCTTCCTGCTGCTGGCGGTATGCTCACATGCAACAAGATTTGGGAGCGTCTGCAGAATTGCCCCAAGGTCCAGAACGGTGACTTTGATCTGGACGGCCTGTGCTCGGACCTGCAGAAGAAGGCCAAGTGCTCCGGGTCGGGTGCCGTCGTTGACGAGACGGACTTTAAGTTTGTCATGAACAAGTATCTCGACAAGGACGGCGAGTCCGACTGCGCAAAAGATCTGATAGACGACGTCGTCAAGGCGCCTGTCGCATGAGGCGTTGACGCACGTGAGAGGGGCGACTGGCGATTTGCCAATCGTCTTGTACAATGGGAACACATCCAAATGCACAAAATGGGCGAACAGGTTAAAACAGCGCACGGAAACAGGGTACTGTACAACACGACAAAAATTAGCGAGAACACGACGAACGCGGGACCACGTTGGCTCTTTGATTTTCCAGGGGCGAACAACCGCGCGCATAGCGATACGATGGGACGAAACGGGCGCCAGGACGGAGCAAAAGAACTTTTGCGAAACAATACCAATTGCACTTGGACGGAGACAAAATAAAAAAAAAAATAAAAAAAAATTATGGCGACTTCGGTGTCACGGCGAGATTGGGGCCCACGACATATCAACAAGGGGGGATCCAAAGAATTTGGGAGGGGGCACAGTTTTATCTTTCATTTACACCGGTTGCAACTTGCGCGTTTTATCAAATTGTCTAGTCGACAATTCTTTGGGGAATATCTTTGATTTTTTTGAATTTTGATTTTTTCTTTTCTTATAATTCTATTTACCTCTCCTTTGCGGCTAATTTGGCCTCGCGTTGATTCCTTTTTTGTGCTGCATTTTCTGGTTGTTGATCTTTGCTTTTCTATTTCTTTTTATCACTACTGTCCATTTCGAGGCTCTTGCCCCGGGGATATACACTGCTTGGCGATGGCGTGTCGCCAGTAAGCCAAAAAGGCTTATTTGTTGACGGTCTGAATTGTCTTCTTCGTTTCGCAGAGCCATTGCTCCCACTCGTCGTCACTGTTGCTGAACGACCGCCGTTGCAGATGAAACCGTTTGACATCTTTGTATCCCAAGCAAAGACAGTACACGGGGATCACAAAAGGCTTGCATTTATCTGATATTTTTTGTTGATGGGGACCTCTTGTATTCTGCAGACTTAGTGAACCTCGATCTATGTTTCTATATCTTAACTCTCCACGATTTATAAGTGCATATGCCATCTTCCATTTCGTGCTAGTTGAAATATGATCTGATAGTACAACTTGTAAGACAATGGGAATAAAAAATGCATGTGCATATTTCAAGCAGGGAAAAAAATTGTTCATTATAGATTGATTGGTATTTGCTGCTGTGTTCAGAGATTTCAAAACAAAATATTAAAGAAAAGCCAGAATGCCTGAAAAGGGTATCCTATCGAGCCGTCTCCTCCCCCGCATGAACATGAAATATATAAAGCAGACTGACCTCCCGTCCTTTCCTGCACCGCAACTATGTAGTATAAGAGCTAAGATACGTCCAAAACAAGAAAGACTATGAAGCAAAGGGATTTATAATAAAATAATAAAAGGGGAACAAAGGGGAGAAACAATATACGAGAAACAGAAAATATAACAAACAAAAAAAATTAGTACAATAACTGGCTCGCCAGGCAATGTGTGTGTATAATATGCATAAGCGTTGCTCTGTGCCTGATGAGTTGCAGCTGGATAGTAGGTTGTGTGCACAAGGACGGTCGGCTGAGCTTGGAGACGCGGTCATGTCTCCGAACTGAAAATACGTGCCTCGGTGGGTGCTTCCCCGGTATGGGAGGAGCCTCTGGGGCTGATTTTGATTGCCACTGGTTGGCGGCTCATGGGCGACCGACACTCGACCAGATATGAGAATCCATCGTGCCAGACAATGTGCTCCGGCCGGAGCCTTGAAACGGTTTCAACAACCGTTATCCGGTCGCGGCCGTCCGCTAGCGTTACCGGTCGTGTGAAAAGGATGGTGTTAGGGTGGGTGGTGTTGGCCGTGGTAACGGATTGAGATTGAGCGGCCACATGAAAAAATGCATCGAATCACCCAATCACCACACGAGCACCTTCCTTGCCCAGCACACCGCGTTCCTTGGGCTTCGGGCTGTTTCCACGGCCCTTTTTGCGGCTTAAGAAGCCAAACACGCCGCCGCCGCCGCCAGCATCCTTACCGTCCGCTCCGGGATCACCGCCCTCGCCAAGGAGGCGGCCGACAGCTGCATCGGTGGGGAGAGTGTTGTCCTGTCTTGCCAGCTCAGACCAGTCGCCGGCGCCGTCCAGCCGCACCTGCACACCGCCTGTCGAGCTGCCGACCACAATGCTGCCGCTCGGCACATGGCCAAGGTGGCGTCCTGGGCGGCTGCTGATGTTGCGGGCGGAGTTTGTGTATGGGTTGGGGTATGGTGGCAATGGGGGCGGGCGGCCGGGCGGTGCTGCCCGTCTGTTGGGATCGGACGATGGCAGGTTGGCGTAGTCAGGGATGTAGTCCCGCGGGTCGGATGTGTTGCTGTTGCTGTTGCTAGCGCGGGATGCCGGAAGCGCCTCGTCCGTCGTGATTGCCTGCGGCTGCGGCGGTAGATCGTTGGCATCCTCGTCGAAGGGCACAACGTGTTGACCATGTACCCTCAGCTCCTCCTCGGCAGTCAACTTCTTGTACGCAGCCAGCGTGTAGTCAAAAGGACGGAAGTCTCTCTCGATGGTGCGGTACAGCTCGTCTTCACGAATCTCCTTGTCGGTCGCATCGTCCTTGAGGCGCTCCCGTGGCTTTTGGCGGCGAGCACGTGCCTCCAACGGCGCTTCTTCCAACAGAAGCTCTTCCAAGTCGTACGTGGCATCAAAGTTGGTCTTGTCTGCCGATGGGATAAAGACGGGTTCAATCTCTTTCCGCTCGAGGGCAATAAAGTCGATCTGGGAAAAAAACTCGTGCCGGGTGAAGCTCTCCCAAGTGGAGCCGAGGCGCATGTCAGGGTCCGGGTGCAGGGCGTCGCGGATGGCGTAGAGACATGGGAGGCTGACGGGTGGTGATGTGATGGGGAAGTTTGGTTGTGCGTTTTGAATCGTTGCACCAAGAGACGATTCTGTGTTCCCCTCAAACGGACGCTGTGGAGAATGAATGTTAGAAACTGACGCGCCGCCGACGAGTCATTGTGGTACAACGGCTCTCATCGGCCAGACACCAAGACTCGCACGTACCTTGCTGTATATGCACTCGTAAAATGTGACGCCCAATGACCACCAGTCGGCGCGGACATCATAACCGCGACCGGCATAGACCTCCGGTGCCAAATACGCGAGTGTTCCAGATTTGCTCGTCAACGTCCGACCAGGAACGATATCGGAGGCGACATTCTAGAGGAGAGGATTAGCCACAGGCAACAAAATGGAACAATTTCTTACGACTGGGTACGTACAAAGTCTGTCAGGTGGACATGGCCATCAGCGTCCAACAGGACGTTGTCCGGTTTCACGTCACGGTGGATGATGCCTTGGCCGTGGACGTAGCGCAGGGCACATCCCAGCTCGGCTATCCAGAAGCGCACGGCGTCTTCGGTGAATGTTTTGCGGGAGATGTGAAACCGAAGATCGCCGCCGCTCATCAGGTCGACAACGAGGTACATATACTCGATGTCTTGGAAGCTGTATCGCAAATTGCAGATGAACGGGTGGTTAACGTGTTCGAGCATGCGTCGTTCGCGAATGATGTTGCGTACGCTTTCGGACCGGACAACTGGAAGAGGGACATAGAAGCAATGGGTCAGCTCTTGACACTCCTCTGGCAAAAGAGGGGGGGGGAGGAGGTAGTGTGGTATGGAGGGGACGCACCTTCATCTTTCCGAATGTATTTCAGCGCAAACGATAGGTTGGTGTCTTTTCTCTCGACGATGCGGACCTTGCCAAAGGCACCGCGGCCGACAACTCGAAGCAGGCGAAAGTGGTTGAGATTCACTGTAGACAAGGTCGAGGCCGCAGAGGGCCGAGATACGTTAGCCGACGGTCGTTTTCCTGGTGACTTTCGCGGGCGCTTTCCTCGCGAAATCCATTATTCCATCGTGCCCCCCTTCTTCGTAGAGAGAGAAGTGTCCTTTGGCTTTCTGGACAGCGTACCTTCGCCAGTCAGGTCGGCCACTTTCCCCTGGCCGTTACCCATGGTGCTGTTTCACGCAACGGCGGCGTAACCTAGCTGGGGAGCGGTTGCTCAAAATTGCGTCGTCGGAAGTTTCAACGGGAGGGAGAAGGACAAAAATACGGCGGTGGGGTAATTGCGCGGACGAAAATAGGGAGTCTGAGGACGCCGTTAATTTGCTGTTCTGTTGGATGTCGCTCACGTTCGGAACTAAATCATTATCGAGGCTCGTGCCAGTCGGGTTCGGTATTCGTCCCGTGAGTTCTCGTCGAGGTTAAAAGTCGGGAAAAGGTGGACAACGTAGACAATTGGGGAGGAGAAAGAGCTGCTCCTTCGTTCTACACTTTGTCTCGAAATTTTCTGCTGTAAATTTCGAGAGCGGTCTTGCGTTTTCCGTTCCCGTTTTCGTCGGCCTCGTGTGCCAGGTGCGTCTGTTTGGCAGAGCGGGGACGATGGGCGACAATGTCACCTGTGATACGGATCTGCAGCGCGTCGATTTCGACCGACGATGGGTCGCTTGGCTATGGTAGTACTTGTTTCTGTCGGCGGTTGAAACGCTGAAACGCTGAAACACTGAAACGCAAAATCGACTGTTGATCGAGGTACTGGTTGGAACGTCGATTTCAAAAATGTCCAAGAGACCAGGCGTAAGAAGATGCGGGAATCGACAATTCGGGGTGCAGCGTATCGAACCAAAAGAGGGCAGCGACGGTGAGAAGGGTGCTGTGAGTGGAGGAAATTGAAAGACAGGGAGACAGTGAGAGAGGATGAGAAGAAGCAGCGGAAGAGACAGAAAGGAGAGGCGGCATAGGAGGAAGGCAGGGTGCGGTCGGGGCAGTCGATGCCGGAGGAGGCGGCCTGCTGCTTATAAGAAATGAAGTATGTCGTAGAGAAGAGGGGAAAGGATTGGGGGAGAAGCTTGTGAGGTGTGAGGGTCAATGTGAGGACGCAAGGAGGGTGGGTGGGCAGCGGGAAGCAGAAACGTGGTGGGTGGATCGTCCAAGGCAGGGCAGCATGCAAAGGACAGCTGCAGAGTGTCGACAAGCAAAGAGGCGAGGGAGGTCAGGCACTGGAACAGACGCACGAAAGAAAAACGTGTTTTCTCGGTGGGGTGTGGAGCAGCCGATCGCTTTAGGGGGGAAGACAAGCACGAGATTGGTTCTTCTTTGCAGAAAATGCCCGAACAGACTATTGATTGTCTGGGAAGCCAGTGACCAAAAGGATGGACGGATGGTATCTGGGGACAACCAGAGAAACGAATGGCGGGCAAAGTGCTCCGTGAGTCGGGACGAAGAGGGGGGATCTTAGATGTGTGGGTGTGAAGAGGCTGGATCTGGACCCGGCAGAAGAGGAGAGAGGAGAGATAAAACGAGATAAAATGAAGCCAAAATTGGACCGCGCAAAGAGGGAAAGTTGCGGTGTGGAGAGATGGCGACAGAGAAAGGGGGGAAGGGGGGAAGGGAGGTCAGGACGTGAGCAAAACAGGAATGCGCAAAGGAAGAAAACGAGGAACGCAGAAGCCAAGCCGAACAATGGGAAGGTGAGCAAGTGTGCGAGATATGAGATATGGACAGGAAGGAGCAAAGGGCAGGCTATTTTGGTCTAAAATGGCGACGGGCTCCAGGGTTGAAAACGGACAGCCGAATAAAAATGGCAGCCGAATAAGCTTTTGCTTGCCCGGTCCTTCCATTTGGGGGAGTATTGACGATCTTTGCTCTGCAGGTGCACCTTCTGTCGTTACGTTTCTATCTCGTAAGGAAGGCGCAATGCACACGACGTAATGGTCGCCGGACGCGTCAGGCCTCGGTTTCTGTCTTTGGGCAACAGCAGTGCTTGGAAGGCGCAACCCAACAGCCAGCTCGCGACGCTGCGACGCATGGATCATGTACAGTTGTATACGCCCAATGTTGCGTTGCCACGGTGGGCTGGAGATGGGAGACTCTATTGGCAAAGTGAGATGCGCTGCAAAATGCACTTTCATTTCCTTCTTCATGTGTTCTTTTCGTCTTCCATTCTTCTTTCGTCGGTGTTTCTTGGGCGCGGTGGGAAACGACTGAAAATGGAAATACCGGCCTGCAGGCTTCCATGCACGCCCCGTATTAATTATTAATTATGAAGCGTGCACGCAACAGGGGCGCTTGTTTTATTGAGCAATCGCTCACGAGATGACAGAGTGGGAAAGAACCCCGGCTCTTACCCTCCTACCCTGGGGGAAGGAGCGGGGTGCCGCTCTCAGATAAAGAGATACGAAGTCGTCTCGATAGTTTGGTGATTGCAAGGCATCGCCTTTGCTCCTTTCGGCATCCCTACCTTGTGCAGGCACAGCAGGCTGGACAAGCGCAATGCCTGAAAGTACCAGCACACCAAACTACCAGACAAATCCTTCAGTGTTTCGGGAGTGGCGTGGCGACGAAACAAGACACGATCTGACGATGAAATAGGTGGCGGAAGTGGTGTGCGGGAAACGTGGTAAAGAGCCAACAGAGGCCTGTTAGCGGGACATTCTAGCAGGGTTGGGCAAGGATTTGTCGTGCGCACATGGCAGTTGACACCTCCGGTTGGTTCGACAGCAGTTGGCGTCAGGGGACGAAGAGTGGAGACAATGCACAGCAGGAGAATTGCGCAGTAATACAGGTCAATTCGGGAAGGATTGGCGTTCTTTCATGTGAGCGCATTATGCAAGCTCGGCAGGGCAGGAGCGACCGACGAAGGTGGGCACAAGCGTCGGTACAGTCTGAAGGAAGCACGAACATCAGCCGTCAGTGTCCAAATTTTACTTGAATTTCTTGAGCCGAAAGCGCTGCGTAATATGCATTCTGCATTTTCTATTCTGCATTCTGCATTCTCCATTCTGTCACGTCCTGCAAAATATCTTGATTTAAAAGACACCGCAGTCTCTGGTGTAGCAGCTGGTTCAGTGAGGAAGGAGCCAGGCAATGGACGCTAACAAGAGTGCCCTACGACGTATTACTCCACATGTTGTATGAAAATGGCAGTCGGCACTTTGCCATGAAATACGACATTAACAAATGCCTACCATTGTCATCGGAGAGCCTGGGGGTTAATATTTACTGCTGTACATGTGCATGTGCCAGATTAAAATAACACAGGCTGACAGGGCGCACAATACGTGTACACCGTATCTTGACAATGCAAGTTGTAATCTGTCGTTGCTACGAACGGCGATGTGAGACAGGGAATAAGACGGACGGACTGAGATAATCTTACAAGGCAAACGCATGCGGAGAGCATGAAGGCGCTGTCACAAGCGATCCTGCCTTCCTTCCCTGTCCATTCAGCGTCCGGGGTGAGTGTGGCCGCAGGGCTTGGACCGCGAGCCGGAACTCAGAAGACTGGTGTCAGAAACAGAGACTGGCCAAGCCCGATGGGAGCCTGAGAGAACATGCAGTTCTTGTGCGAATACGCCGTACTGTGTTCGTTGTGGCTAGCAGGGTTGGGAACATCTGTGCGTAGGAAGAGGCGGGTCGAACTGTGCTCCAAGGATCCAGTACTCTGAAAGTAGCAGACGAAGCTGCGTTGAGACCAGTTTCTCTGTCCGTCAGAAACAAAATACATTAAAATTGAGATGAAAGTCTTCCCATTTGCATCAAAACTCACCGCCCCCTTGCAGGCGTCCTTGCAAAAGAAACCAGGACCACGGAGACACCGAAAGGGCTGCTCCACTTTGCATTCTTCCATGCAGCTTCCATTTTTCGTCTCCCCTGTTTTCAGGGCCTGTGGCGAAAAGCTAATCTTAATTACCGACGGCAGTGGCGAGACTGTATCTCTAACTTTAGTAGCTAGTCAAGGCACGTTTCAGGACTGCTCGGTACGAAAGTAGCATGGCCCTGCCCTAAGGGAAACGAGCATTCTTTCGCACCCCAACTGCTGGGTCGTTCTCGAACGCGTTGGTGGTCAACGGCGTGCATAGCTGGTACATTGTACGTCGTAATTACTCCGTGGTATGCCAAAGTGCGCAGAGCCAGAAATGTGGAACGCGAAATTGTAGATGCAACAGCGCACATGGAGTATTAAACGAGGTCGTTGCGACGGACCCCATGTCCCTGCCACGTGTGATAAGTCGCTGCAGCCTCCCAGATTGGGCCTTGGCGCGTGGCAAACCTGGAAAGCCCAGCAGTTGAAACAAATGGCAGACAGGGCAATGGAAAGTGAGACATTGCAAGGAAAGCATATGATAAAGTACAACAAAAGAGGGTGCAGAGTACATCGGCAGGGAAACGAGAACTAGGAAGGACTGCGCCCTAGAACAGCCCTAAGATATAGACCAAGCGGAAAGAGACAACAACGCCAGGGCTAGATGCCAATATCGGAAGATAGGGGCACATGGCGCCTGGCACTAACCATGGGCAGAGACTCTAAAGGACCACTGCGACGAGAACAGGTTTCCCGCCGATATCGATTTCACGGCAAAAAGATGACATTCTCAGATACGGTGAAAAGGACGCGATATAGACGATAGTGACTGGGCCGAAGGAAACAAGCGCTCACGCTAGAGGAAGGAACGGACCACAAAATGAAATGGACCGCATCGACGATGTCCAAGCAAAAGGAAAGGAGCGGGTGAAGAGAGGTTCGCGGGGGGATGTACAGTTGTAGAAGTAAAAGACGTAACGGCGGGCCTCTGCTACGTGGACTCATAAGAGTCTCTGGGGGAAGGGGCTAAATCACCGGGATGGTGCCCGCCCGTCCGTCCCGTTCCTCTCATTGTTTCTCGGTATCGTTTCCCCGTGTGCGTCTGCCGGAGTACCTACCGCACCTACGGCTCTGCCATCATTGCATGGCCGGTCTATATCCTGTTGCTTACATGCCATGGCCCAAGATTTGATGCACATTTATCAAGTCAGGTCGTGCTAGAAGCCATGCCCAGTGTTTCGTCAGTACAATGCTCCACAGCACCAATCTATTCTTGGTTTTTCGATATCTACGGATTGTGACATATTTTGGTCCCTTTACGCCGTATGTCCCGACTTGTATCTCCCAATTCACAGTGTTGCTTTATTCTACTTTCCTCCTTGCCCAGGACGAACAGACTAAACGTACGCCGTTTGTTGTCTTGTAAATTGTACCAAAACCTGAAATAACATGCCGCGCATGCTTGGCGGACCGGTCGTCTTGGTCTCATTCACTTGGGGCCTCATGACCGCTCCCTTGCTGCTTCTGCATACGAGTTGCATTTGCTTGGACTGGCAAATTCTGTGGGCAGGACTACACAGTGCAAGTCGAAACATGCGACGTTTGTCTTGTTTCTCAAGTATCGCGCCATTGCGTCTCATGACATATGCCATGGTCTCTTGTCGTTTGTGCATCTAGGCTCGTCAAATAAGCAAGGATTGCCGGACGGTTGTACGGCTTTGGTCTTTGATACGCTTCCCGATGCGTCCCAGAGACTGTCAACACGAGGCTCGCACCGATGGCAAGGCCAAGAGACGGGGTTGTCGTTGAATTTGTTTGATTGCATCGTGCCAAAGCTCATGCCCAGTAACGCCAGCTCGCTCGTTCATTCATCATGTCATCTTCTCTCTCACTCTCTCACTCTCTCACCGCCTCACTCTCTCCCTTTTCCCGTCCTCTGCTCTAACCAAACATGCCGCCGTCGTCCTCCTCCTCCTCCTCCTCGTCGGGCGTGACCACCTGCTTCTTCTTTGTCAGGTCTGTCCGGCACAGCGGACAGTTGCCATTGGACAGCAGCCAGGGTCCCACGCACTCCAAGTCGAAGCGGTGGCTTGCGTGGCACGGCAGCTCGACGACGAGCGCGTACGGGTCGTCGAGGTACCGCTCGACGCAAATGGGGCACGACTCGTCTTGGCCGAGCCGCTTCTTCGGCACGCGGTCCAGCGTGTCCAGGTACTCCTGCGAGACACCCGTAATCTCCCGCGGCGGGTCGGCAATCTGCTGCTCCAGCTGCCCGGCGAGCTGCTCGAGCAGGTCGCGGTTGGCCGCGTTGGGGCTGTCGGGGAGCAGCGTCAGCATCTGGTCTTGCACGAGCCGAAAGACGGCGGCAACATCGACCGGTGTCGGCGTGGCGTGGGGGTTGTTGTGCGTGGCATCCGCATGGGCGCCGGCGGCCGTGGCGGTCGACACGTTGTGGAGGTGCGCCGTAAACGTGGACATGTCGATCTGGCGCCGCCGCCGGGACGCCGACGACGTCTTGATGTTGTGTTCGACTGTGTTTTGAGATTATTTATTAGCTGAGGTCAAGACGTACGATAGAAGCAAAAGGGGGATACAAAGGAGGAAGGAACGCACCCTCGTATGGTGTGGCCATTGTGGAAGCTGTCCTTGTGGTTCTAGGAGAGAGACAGGAAAAGAAAGAGCTATCGTGAAGCTCGCCAAGTCGTAGTGTGACGGATGGCTCCAAAATGCGCAGGTGCGGCGCGGGGCAAAGCTTTTGCTGGCGCCAGCGTATGCGGCAGGCGCAACAGGCAGCGCGGGCGTTGACGCAAGAGACCGCAGGCAGGTGCTACCCTGCGCGGCTTCCCCAAGCAGCATCGAGCAGCGCTCCTCCGCCGCTAACAGCGAGCACCAGCGTATTTTTGGTGGTCGGATGTCGAATTGAGCACGTGATGCCCATTTCGGGCAAGAGCGACGAAACCCCAATGACGCCAGCATCGAAACATAAAAGCATTGCGGAGAGCTACGGAAAGTGTCCGAGGAACCAGATATATAGCCATTGCGCCATGTCTTTTGTTTCAGTGGCCTGATCCGTTTCTCTGAGTCCTCTCTACGTATCATCCGTTCTATTCACAACTTCATCTTCCTGGAGTGCAATCTAGCTTCACGTTGACCAGCTTCCTGTAGCACAGCATCAATTGCTTGCTCAACGTCGGTATCACCGCCATGGCTTCTTCCCCCATCACATCGGCCGTCTTTGGCGCCACGGGTCTGGTCGGATCCCACCTCGTCACAGCGCTGCTGGGCCTCGATGCCTTTGGCACCGTGCACACAATCACGCGCCGTGCGCCCAAACAGGCCGACGACGCCACGCTGGCCAAGAAGCTGGACGCCGTCGTTGAGAAGGACACGGAGCAGTGGGCGCCCAAGTTCAAGGAGGCGGCGGCCGCGGGTGCGCAGCCGGTGTCCACCGTGTTCTCGTCGCTCGGCACCACGCGTGCCGCGGCCGGCGGCATTGCCAACCAGTGGAAGATCGACCACGACCTCAACGTCGAGATTGCGCGCGCCGCCAAGGCCGCCGGGGTCCAGACGTTTGTGTTTGTCTCGAGCGCCGGCACGCGGTCGCTGCTGGCGCGCAGCCTGCCCTACTCCAAGATGAAGAACGGTGTCGAGGACACGATCAAGGAGCTGGGCTTTGAGCAGGCCATTGTCCTCAAGCCGGGCCTGATCCTGGGCGACCGCGAGGTCGAGCATCAGGGCGCCGGCGTCTTCAAGGCGCTGGTGGGCGCGTCCAAGACCGTGTCCAAGGCGTGGCACGACAGCATGGCCCAGGACGCAGACGTCATTGCCAAGGCGGCGGCGCACGCGGCGCTGTTGGCGTCGCAGGGCAAGGCGCCGTCGGCGTACTGGGTGATTGAGACCAACGACATTGTGCGGCTGGGCCGGGACGACTGGAAGTGTTGAGGGCAGCGGTGTGCGAATGGACGACGATGAGTGAAAAGGGGATGACCCGATATCGTGGGAATTTCACTCTTTTCGTTAGTCGTTTTTTTTTTTTTTTCTTTTTCTTTTTTCTTTTTTCTTTTCCTTTTTTTTTTCAATATCCCCTTTCATGTTTCTATGTACTCGCATTTTGCCTTTCCACTCTTTAATCTCACCGCATCTCGCCTCCGGCCTGCTGTCGTATTGCCTACCACACCGGTTCTCGCGCTCATCGTGTCGTCTCCAGGAGAGCCAAGCTCCATTTACCAACCGGCCATCCATTTCTCCGACTGCCGTCAGCACACTCCATCCCATCCATGTCAGCATCCCCACGCTCACCGCCAACAATCCTTGCCTTGGCATGGGTACGAATCGTTAGTGACGCAGCCGTCGTATTTCAAAAGCGTCTCAGTCAGGCCCTGCAGTCCATTGTGGACCACTGCAGTGAAAGTTTGGTGAGACGAGGTGCGAGGGCGGAGAATGCCGTCGAACGTATCACAAGACGTTTCTTTTGCGGGTTGGACAGAGTGGCAGAGCAAAGGCATCAACACCGACATGGGTTAGGTGCTTGTATTCGGTTTTTAAATGAGCCCAAAGATTGTACGGTACACATGAGACGAAGGCTTCAATGTATATCATAACTTCTAGGTTGCGAACGGTATACCAGCGTCTGACTTTCCCTTTGAAATGTCGCCGTCATTGTCGTCGGCGTCTGCGCCCTCAGCATCCGTCTCGCCCTCGGGACTCTTCATGGCCCTTTTTGTGCGTCTCCAGGCTCAGAAGCCACAGACGCCGGCTTCGTCGAAGTATTGGGCGCGGCTGGCATGTTCCACACGGTCCAGGCACCGCCGTCTCCCCGATTGCCATTTCCACCTCGCACGGCAAGTCCTGGTCCCGGCGGCCGCAAAAGACGGTGCCAACGAGATGAGAGTCGATGTACCCGTTGCAAGTCTCACAGTAGGTGATGTGGAACCACATGGTGCACATCGTAGTAGTTGATGATGTTTGCCAGGAAACTTGGTAGTAGGTTGACAGCGATGTATTTAGAGCTGCGTGTTTACTTGTGCAGGCCGTCGAAAGGGTGACTAAAAGCTTGGTCTCTTGTCTGGCAACTGGGGCTGGTACTGCGTTCTAGAGGCGGGTAGATGCTGGGCAAATGACAACCTTTAACCGTGGATGCTGTGAATATCAAAACATGGTATTTTCAACGATATCCCATGGCTGCGCCCGTTTGTTGTCGTCGTTTGTCGTCGTTTGTTGTGTCGACTTCTGCCCTGTCAAGGTACTTCCGCTAGCTATATTGTCTCAAAACAAAAGAGGCAATCTATATTGACTCGTTCAGTTGAAGTAACACGACATGGAGTAATTCACAGCGCATGTCTCTCCGGTTCATGCCCAAGTGACAGTACATACAACATCAATTTCCCATTCACCTTCATTCAATAACTTCCACCTTTCTATCCAGTAGTTCTGCTTTTCCTCGCCCCTAGAATCGAATCCTATCATGCGTACTGGGGTAATACCAGAAAAAATACAAGAAACAAATACCCAACATGAAAACATTAAGAATGAGACAAATCGTTAAATATACAACCAAGAAAATGCGAGCCCTTACAAGAGAAAAAACAGACGTTAACCAGGTAGGGGATAACTAGTCCAACAAGTAAACACCAACTTTGGATATAACAAAAACAACAAAACAGAAAACAAAAAGAAAACGCCCAAGAAATAAATTGCACACATCGAGTGAGATCTTCAAAGCCGCCCCTTTTCCTCTAGAGGGGAGAGAACATTAAACATGGTGGGGTACAAAACTGACGCCGTCGGCCATTGCAGTGAAAGGACGACAACCTTCTCCTAGCGTAGGTCAGTGTTTCTATCGGAACAAGTGAAGAGTCATGTCGAATCATAAACGGTGGCGGAATCAGGGTAGGTGCTGGTGTGGGTAGCAGAGGGTGGGTATTGTGGTATCTCGCGTAGGACAGTAGTTATATGCCCATATTGAGCTGGTTTGAAGTAGAGTCGTCTGGTAACATGAGCCGCTGTCCATGGAACGGGCCCATCCTGTCATGATTTTGTTGTTTCGTTGGTGTTCAGCATGCTGCGCAAAAAGTCGAGGATCTCCTTGCCGCGGTTCGTTTCGAGCAACCGTGTGAACTTGGCACGCTCCTTGACTGGATCGCCGCCGATGGGGAAGTTGGACGACAGGATTTGCAGGCACATGCCGAGCGGGAAGGACGTCATCTCCAGGCCGTACTGGCCCGTGCTGGGATGGAAAAAGACCTGTAGGTACAACGCAATCTTGTTGATGTACTGGCTCACGTTGGCACGCTCGGGGAGGTCGGGCACATTCAGCGAATGCATTGTGCTGTAGAGCAGCAGACAGGCCGTGCAGTAGACCGTCATGATGTAGACAATCGACAGGTCCTCTGTGGGGAGGGCGTATTCTTCGCCGTCTTCCGGCAGAGGCCGGAACGCGCCTTCGCTGTGCAAGGTGCTCTGTTCGAGGGCAAAGAGGCGGTCTTTGGGAACGTTCTCTTCGTACCATGCGCTGAGCTGCTCGTCGTAGGACCAGCACGTATTGATCACCTTCCTGCGGAACTCGTCGTACTCTTTGTTGCGCGGCATCTGCTCGAGCCAGTCGATGTTCTCAAGGATGGTCGGCATGCCAGACATGATGTCGATAAGCCGATCTTTGGGCGTCTTGGGGATCTGCGACCACGGGATCGTCATCCACTGGTGGCTGTTGAGGGGTGACCTCTTGCGAATACGCATGGCCGCTACAATCTGTTTCGATCAGTTAGCCGTCAAGCCCCAATGAAGCTACGGGGGTTCGATATGTGTGTGGCGGTCGTCTTACAAGAGCGAGGCGGCAGTCAACAAACATCTGATGACCGTGGCCAGAGATATGGGCTTCAGGCCCACGCGCCCGAAGAAGGGCAAGCACGCCTGCATTGTGCTCCTTCCAGCCGCGGGCGCGCGCCCTCCGGTCTTCTTCGTATCGATCCGAGAAGAACATCTGCCTGTGGTTAGAACTGAGATATGCCGGGGTATGGACTGTATAGGAGTACCGGCAGGTGGGGACCACAAATCAACGTACAGAAAAGACAATCATGAGCCGCAGAGTAGAAAAGACACTGTCGCTCCTTGCTTTCTGCGGATTGTCGAGAGCCACACGCAATTCGTGCAGCGCCCGGCCGTGCGAGCGCAAACTCTGCTCAGCCAAGGCCCGAGAGTCGTCTTTTGTTTCGGCGGTGCGTGCGGCGGCCGAGAAGCAGTTTGCCATGAGCGTGTGGCGCAACACCGGATCTTTGCGGTACAGCTCTTGCACCACGTTCGTCCAGCCGCCACTGGCATAGCCAACGGCCTGCGGTGGGAAGATGGTGCTGTTTGGCAGGTAGGCCTGCCAAAACGTGGCGAGCAGATTCTCCTCGCGCGCAGACCCGATCAGACTGCTGTCCGACCCCAGCGAGGACCCGGCCCCGTAATACGTTGGCACGATGCGCAGGTCAGGTCTTCGCCGCGGTGAAGGAGTGGCTCGTGGGGTTTGTAACGTCGGCGTTTGCCGGCTGGGTGTATGCGGCGGCGTGGCGTTGGTCAGGGCGCCGTTGGTAGCAACATAGTTTGTGACCAGGGCGTTCGGTTGGTCGTATGTATGGCCGTTGCCGTCGTTTGTGTAGTCATTCGACTCGTCGTCGAAGTCGATTGGGAGGTCGTTTGGCAGGCCGTTCGGGAGGTGGTTGGCATAGCCATTCGGGAAAGCAAAGCCACCCGGCAGACCGTTGTCATAACTATTTTGTGTGGGGCTCGGGGTCACGGCGCTGACAATCGAAGTGTTTCGGCTTTGGTTGTTGGTAATCGACGCGAGACCAGAGCTCGTGCTCGTGCTGCTCGGTGTTGCACCAATGTCGACGGTCGTGCCGGGTGCAAATGCGCTCTCGCGGACAGACACCAGCGCCGACGGGCGGTGCTGCGTAGTGTGGACAAAGATGCGGCCGCGTTCGTAGCCGCCGCATTCGAGGCCTGCACGCAGGCATTGGGTACATGATGGTCGTTGGAAATCGCACTGTAGATGCCGAGCAGGCAAACGAAAACGCCCCCTGGTTAGTAAAGAAAGACAAGACCAAAAGAAAAACGTGCACCCCCGAAAAACACCACTTGTGTCACCCGCCCCATCGTGTGCGACCATCCCAGCACTGTAAGGCAGCATCTCGGGTTCGTCGAGACCCGATCCGGCCGTCCCGCCGCTGTGGTCCTGGGCCCTTGACTTCTTCATCCGGCGCATAGACCTGTGTTGTCCTACGTCACCATGGCACGAGGCGTCGACGGCGAGGAAGCATGGTGACGACTAGTGACGACAAGGCGACACGACGACACGACGACACGACGACGCAGCTGGCAGACGCTGGGTGTGCGGCGACGAGCTGTGCTTGGTCCAACAGGCGCGCGCCGTCGTATTGACAGGATCCCGAGATGGGATGCCCACGGTCGAAACCGTGCAAAAGAGAAGACGAAACACAAACGCGGGAGCATGAAAGAAGAACGTGAACGTTGGGCCTCTGGGCACAGGCCCAAAAGGGAAATAAAATGCGCGCTGCAGCCGTGCAGCCATCGTCCACGTTTGCGAGAACATAAAAATAAACACGTACGGCCCCCAACGTGCGACGGGAGGGTCCTGTGCAACGCAGTCTAGATCGATGCGGCTGAGGAAACAACGGACACAACGGACGACGACGAGAGCCGACGGGAAACAAAGCAAAACAGACACCACCCAGGATCCAAACACTTACACCTTTTTTGCGCCGGCGGCACGTCGCGCACGCCTTGGAGCGTCCGGGAACACCAACCATGGCGGTCGCTGGCTGTTCACTCAAAGCGCGGCTCGCGAGGACGGCATTGAGACAAGGCGTCAGAAGGAGGGAGCGAGAGAGGGAAGAGGCAGTGGTGGCCCCGGTGGATGCGGAGGTGAAGCAACTCAAAAAGTGGCGATATGCGGATATGAGAGAGAGGCCGCGAGTGAGAGGGAAAGAAGGCACGGGACGGGCGTGTGCGAGTTGGGCGATAGAAATGGGCATCGGGCGCGCCAGAAGCGACTGGCGTGCGGCGTGGGTGTGGGAGGCGTTTGCACGTTCGAAAGGGCGGTTGTGGTGGTGGTGGAAATGGTGAGAATTCGACCGGACGTGTTTGGCTTGGGCTTATGGTTATGGCTTACGGACGATGGCACCGGAGGACGACGCTACCAAAATGCACAATACCCGAGTGGGTGGTTGCTGAGGGTTGTGTTGAGGGGGGGGAAGGGGGGGGGGTTCGGACGTTTGGGGGCTTGGGGAAAGGAAGGAACGAGCGGAAACGTGTTTTTGTGCTGCAGGCAGGTGCAGGGTGGCATGCGCCAGCAGGTGGCAGTGGGTGTGAGGCAGGAGCGATGCTGCAGTGCTGCAGGCCATACTGCATGGGGCCCCAGGGCCCCTCGCTCCTGCCTCGACTTTTTCGATTTCGCTTTTCGCCTTCGCCTTTTAGCCTTCGCCTGCTGCCTTCCGCAGCAAGACTTGACGATGCAATTGGCCCCGACATCCTATTTAGTGGGCAGTCGCGCCTGTTTCTCGGCTGGCATGGGCAGGCCAGGGCCTTGGGTAGGCCACTCGAGGCGCGAGTCTGCGCTAAATCTCAAGGGAGTGGGCCCCCGACGCTGTCAAACGCTGCTTCACACACAGTCGGGACGACCTGCCACCCCCGCAACGACTCATTTCCTTCGGTTGCCTTTCCTTCTTTCTCAATTTCCTGGATGGTTGACGCTTGCTGCGCCTGTTTCTGGTTTATTGGGCCTGTTGGGGGCCAGAGCTAGTCCTGCATGGATGTGTTTGGCCGGCGTGTGTGTGGGCTTCTCCAGTCGCTCCTTCCTCGCTTGGTAAGATACCTTGGTACTCCTGGCCTGTCTCGCTTGTTTGAAGGGGCTTCTTACCTCGAGTAGTCTATTCTGTACATTCGTAGTAGTCCAGTCGATGCGGCACCCAGGTTCTTGCCAGTTTGTTTTGAAAGTCCTGTCCCGGCCGACGGCATTAAGACCAGGCAGGAAGCTGCGACCTGCGTCCTCCGTCCTCCGTCATACACACATGTCCCTGCAGCCTGCGTTGTGTCAGGCCTCTGACACCGCCGTGATTCGTCCAGAAACACATGCTGGCAACAAGTGCCACGCCTCCTATGCAGCATGCATGGCGTGGCGTTTGCTTGGTTGCCGCTGTTCTGTTGTTCCATAGTCTTCGGTGGTGTTCCGTCTGTCCTTCGTTATGAGGGGAAATTGGCGTCCACTCCTTCGTATTTCGTCCGGCAGCCGTTTTGTCTCTGTCTCCCTGCCCGTTCGGTCCTTCTTTTTGTTCTTCTATCCCCTCTGTAATGTGCCATGTCTCACCCTCCTATGGGGAGTATCTTACGAAATATGGAGAAACCACGGAGAATTACCGCCTTGTCACCCTCGCTCTTTCCTCCTTGAATGCTAGCTCATGAAAGCTCTTTCCTTATCCATGGAGAGCGGACAACCCCATCGGGAAAGAGCAAATCAACACAAAAGAGGCGACAAACGACTTTCGGTTCCTGCCTCCGACCTGTAGGATTGTGTTCTTTGTTTCCTTGCATCTCTCCTTTTCATACTTTGCGTACGATTTGCTTCCTCCTCCGGCCGATCGCTTTTCGTCCACCTCTTGTCATCTTTTGGCGTCTGGCAAGCCTTCTTTTTTTGCTTTACTTTGTTTTCTTTCTTTGTTCCTCGGTTCTCGATTCGAGCCGTCGATGGTTGCAAGACCCACACACCTATTAAATATAATGCTGATCCATGCCGGCAATTTCAGAATCACGTGAGATTCAGATGAAACAAATTGACCGTCATTTCGCGGTTGCGCGTTGCAAGCATACCGTTGCTGCAAACACACGCTGTTAGGCTTGGCCAACCCTCATGGGCCTCGATGATGCGTTACGACAGCGTGGCAACCTGGGTTTTGTCGCGCTCACCGTCTTTCCGTGACATGGGTGGGGACGGATGGGTTTCTATGCGAATGGAACGACGGCGGGTTGCTTTGCAGCTGGCCATTTGCCTCTTGTCTGACTGCGACGGGTCAGCGTGACCAACTTGGCCGTGCCAACATGGAGCCAACGCCAACTGCAGCGGCCGGATGTGCACGGAGGACGCTGCGAATCCCTCGTGCGGACAAAGTACAGCAAACAGGCACTATGTCTACGTCGTGCTTTTCATGGAAGCGATGTTGGTGCCCTGCTTCAGCTTTGCAACTGTGACGGAACATACAACATATCCAAGTCCTTTCAATACCAACGAGGGAAACAACACTAACTGCCAAATGGAGTGAACAGGGAACGCCGCTTGTTTGGTTGCTTTTGGTAGCTCTGGCCCGTCCGCCGGTGCCCGTTGGCGTGTCTCGGTCGACCCGCCACATTTCGCCAATTCGGAGTGCATAATGAATCCAACAGTTGAAGAACAACAAAGAAGCACTTTCTTTCTAGGCCTGCCCTAATTTCCGTTTCGCCCGGTGTGGCAGAGGCAAATTTCATCAGCGTGAATCGAAGGGCAGGTGTTTGACTGGAATCGAAACGACAAAAGAAAAGCCTCCCTTTGTGTGTGCCTCCCAACGCATGCCGCAGCCCTATGGGTGCTAATCGACAAGCGGCTAGATGCCCAATGTGGAAAGGGACACGGGCAAAGGGATGAAGAAAATCCTTTTAATACGAACGACGTCACGATACTAGAAGACAAAAACAAAGAGACGACAGAAGCGCAAAGGATAGGACAATGGACCAATGGAAAACTAACAAATGCAACACTTTGGCCACCGCACGTGGAAAGCACGCTGGGGGCACCAGGGGACTTGCAAGGCCAAGAGAGGTGGTTCCCGTTAGAGGTGGGCATGTGTCATACCAAGTGGTATATTCTTTGAGGTATGGATTGTGTCTATGTACAATGGCATGGTGATACAACGTTGACTGGGATATGTTGTATGCAGCTGTCCTTGGCCGGTTTCAGGGTTAGATCCAGTCCTGGCCGCGGGCCTTGCGAGTCGCCGACGAGCTCTTGTACAGGCCAATTTTAGCCGTACGGCTACCTACACGCACGATGCCCGAAAGGTGTTGTACACCTGCGAGCACGCCATCAACGACTGTCACGTCCGGTCCGACAGCAGCCTCGACAGCTAGCTTCAGCGGTGTCATACCGGCACAGCCAAGTGTCAACACCTCGGCGCCCTTGGCCACGAGACTCTGTGCGGCGGTGAAAATAGATTGATTGACCCTTTTTTGGGCATCGTCGTCGCCGGCGTGCAGGTCGAGCACCCCCAGTTTGCAGCTGGCGACGCCCGCACAAATGCGCGACAGGCCCATGTTGTGAATGGTGTCCTCGTGCGTGACGCACGACCGGTCGCTCGTGGCAATCAGGCCGAAACGGCCACCCAGCGTCCTTGCCACAGCCAGCGACGCCTCCATGATGCCGACGACGGGCTGGCCACTCAATTCTTCGCGCAGCATGCGGATGACGGCATGGTCCGAGTAGCAGGCCACGAGCACGGCGTCATGTGTGGCAGCGATGGGCAGGACAGCACGTGCCGCTGCCGCCGCCGACATGACATTGTCGAAGCTGCTCTCAATGGCCGAGGGCGCAGGTCGCGGCGCCGTGAAACCGGTGAGCTCGACATCCGGCGGCAATGTTGGCGCAGCCAGGGCAACACACTCGGCCGTCATGGACGCGGTGCTGTTGGGGTTGACGAGCAGAATGCGAATTTTCCGCGAGGATGGTGGGGCTGCTGTCGTGCCTACAACACCACCATTGCTCCCCAGTCGCGGCGGCTCAACGACACCTGTCTGCTGCGTGATGCGGCCATAATGTTCTACGCGGCGGTGGCGCTGGAAGTCAAAGGTGCGCGTCTTCCCCGCCTTGCACTCGGCGAGGTTAATGTCTGCGACGACAATCTCGTCCTCTTCCGTCAACGCCTGCGCGAGGATGTCGCCGTCTGGGCCAACAATGCAGCTGCCACCGATCAGCTCATACTTGCCGTCGTCAAGACCCGCACGAGCGGCACACACACTGAAGCACGAGTTAGTGTAGCTGTAGGCCTGCATGACCAAGTGGTGATGGAAGAGCGCTTTGACACGCGAGGCAGCATAGTCGTCGGCGGCGGGTGTCCCGTTGGTGCCGTACAGGTGCGGCGCAAAGCCGGGCGTGTTGTAGCCGCACAGCACGACCTCGACGCCCTGCAGGCCCAGCACACGCCACGACTCGGCCCATCGACGGTCGTTGCAGATCATCATGCCGAAAATAGGGTCGCCCTGTGCCGCCGCCTCGTCGCTATCGACGAGCCCCGGCACACGGAACGCCTGGAAGCCAAGGTCGCCCGGGCGAAAGTAGCGCTTTTCGAGCTGGTTGAGGGCGCTGGGGTCGGCAAAGGGCTCGACGTCGCCCGGCAGGTGGATCTTGCGGTACTTGCTGAGCAGAGCGCCGGACTGGCCGTCGTAGAAGATGCACGCATTAAAGGCCTCGCCGGCGTCCGTCTTCTCGGCGTACCCGACGCAGATATGCACCTTGTGCTCGCGCGCGCGGTCAAACAACGGCTTCGTCATGGGCTGCGTGACAATGTCGCCGTGCTCAAAGAAGCTGTCCAGCTCGACAGGGTCGGCGATGAGGTGGCGCGGGAAGAAGGTGCCAAACGCCGTCTCCGGAAACAGGACGACCTGGGCGCCTTTGGCCACTGCGCCGTCGAGCAGCGCCACCATACGGCCGACAGTCTTGTCGCGGGGATCTGCGTAGTGCGTCGAGCCCATCTGGGCGGCGGCAATGCACAGCGAGCGAGACATGGTGGGAGGCAACGGAACACGGACGGTCAGTTTGTTAGTACGTCTCTGATTTCGAGTATTGTGTGCGGCTGGAAATGGAAGCCAAATGAAGCGATTCAACAGAGGGCAGTAAATATCAGATACGGTCTCGATGCAAACTTTGCTTAAGTTCTCATATTTATCAGGATTTCTCATTTCATATTCATATCGATGTGGTAGCAATCGCGGACGCGGCCACCTCCGGCGGCGAGTGAACCTATCGACCTATCGACGGTGTCGGGCGTCCGTTATCAGGCGTCCCGATTCGACCAGGGCCAGCACCAGCAGCGTCGTAACGGAGTGGGCGCGCGGACTGGATGCCGCCGACTATGCAATAATTATCTATGTGGAATTTATCGACGCCGAACTAGCGGCCAAGAGGGCGATAAGGACCTCTGTATTGTCGGACACTATTTAGAGGAAGGTCCGTCCCGACGTCGATAAATTCAAAGTGGCTTTTCCTTGACTGTTTGGATCGCAGGTATTTTGTTCGGTATTTGAGAAAACGACCGTCGCCTTAGTCTCTTCCAAACGATACTCAAAACTCTACAGCGGCATTTGCCGTGCCGGGTATCCGATGCAGCAGGCCCACAGACTCAAGCGTCCGGTGGCTCATACTTGCTCGGTTGACGCGACGATGTTGCATCCATTGAGCCTTCATTGAATCTTCATTGAGTCTTCATTGAGTCTTCATTGAGTCTTCATTGAGTCTTCATTGAGTCTTCATTGAGTCTTCATTGAGTCTTCATTGAGTCTTTCACGATGTTTTGTCGTTTTCTTTTGATTTCAAATAGTTTCGTGATGGTCTCGAACAAATGCCCTGCATCGCTCCTTCCGTCTTGTTTCCCGAAGCGCATTTGAGGAATCTGTCAGCCAGTTACCCAAAGCGGAAGGCGCAGCACACTTTTGACGACGTAAAACCGCGAAATTTGCACGCCAAGCCGCCCGGGGAAGTGACTCAGCGGTAGGCGGTTCCGGGACTGGAGAAGAACAGAACAACGGCGTTTGACTCCGTCGAGAAGGACTCGATACAGAGATACAGCAGACGGCATACAGCGAACACAAGGAATGACAGACAATTGCAGCCGTCGAAAATAGTTGCCGCGCAAGATCCTTCTCGGGCTCAAATCAATCGCAATTTTGGCCACAGGCTGTGCTAAAGGGCGCCATGCAACATGGGGACGCGGGGAGTGGAAGGGCGTCAGATGTCAGTTCGTGACACGGGACGAGCTGGACAACAAAGACAAAAAAACCATACAAAATGGCATCGTATTCCGTCGCGAATTGAGTTGTGAGAACGTTAAAATGGAAGAGAAGAACACTACCAAATAACGATTTATTTATTCAATTATTTTAATTACTTCATTGTCTGCTAGACACTTGCTCCTTCCTCATCCCCTCTGTTCCCATGGCCGACACCGACGCCATTAAGCTCGCGGTTGCGCCTTCCACCGACGAGCCTACCGTCCTCGAGACCACGCCTGCCGCGCTTGCTGGGCCGGCGGTCGTACCTGCCCCGGCAGACAAGGCCGTCATCGATCCCGTGGAAGTCGCGACCGAAGATGAGGAGCGCACCAGCTGGCGCCTGTACGCCATTCTGGCTTCCCTTTTCGTACGTCCACTCATACCACTTTCCCTGCTCCAATCTTCCCCCTGCATCTCTCTCTTACTATCGCCACACACACAAAACACAAACGCTAACGACCTCAGCTCTCCCTCTTCATTGCGGCCCTTGACCAGACCATTGTTGCCACGTGCATCCCGACCATTGCTGCGTCGCTGCACTCTGCTACCGGCTATGTGTGGATCGGCGGCGCCTACCTGCTAGCCACGGCCGCAGCTGGGCCCATCTGGGCTCGTGGCAGCGACATCTGGGGCCGCAAGCCCGCGCTCCTGGCCGCCATTGTGCTGTTTGCTGTCGCTAGCACGATTGCTGCGCTGAGCCGCAACATGCCCACCATGATCGCCGGCCGTGCTCTGCAGGGCGTGGCGGGCGGCGGCGTGTTCCCGCTTGTCACCATCACCATCTCAGACCTGTTTAGCGTCCGCCGTCGCTCGCTCTACCTGGGCGCCCTGGCCATCGTGTGGGCCGTCGCCGGCTCGGCGGGCCCGCTGCTCGGCGGTGCACTGACGCAGCTGGCCAGCTGGCGCTGGTGCTTCTGGATCAACCTGCCCATCTGCGGCGTGTCCTTTGTCCTCGTGGTCCTCTTCCTCGACGTGCACAACCCGCGCACGCCCCTCAAGGACGGCCTGCGGGCCGTCGACTGGCTCGGCACCGTTGCCATCCTGGCCGTCACCCTGCTGGTGCTGCTCGGCCTCGACTTTGGCGGCGCCACCTTCCCCTGGAACAGCCCCAAGGTCATTGCCCTGATCGCCGTGGGCGTCTCCATGATTGGCGTCTTTGTCTACACCGAGGCCCGCCTGGCCACGTTCCCCATCATGCCGCTCGGCATGTTCACCCACTGGCACAACATTGCCATCTGCATCATGTCCTTTGGCCACAACATGGTCGCTATTGGCTGCGAGTTTTACCTGCCCCTCTATTTCCAGAGCGCCAAGCAGGCCTCGCCCCTGCGCAGCGGCCTCATGCTCATCCCCATGACCGCCGCCGAGGCTGCCGTCGACATCCTGTCCGGCGTCCTCATCCACTACACCGGCCGCTACCGCGAGATGATGTGGGTCGGCACCTCTCTCATGGCCCTCGGCACCGGCCTCTTCCTCATCTTCACGCCCGACACCCCCATTGGCACCATCATTGGCATCGAAATCATTGGCGGCGTCGGCACCGCCCTGCTCTTCCAGTCGCCCATGCTCGCCGTCCAGAACACCGTGCGCCAGTCCGAGACCGCCACCGCCACCGCCACCATGGGCTTCATCCGCAACGTCGCCACGGCCCTGTCCGTCGTCTTGGGCGGCGTCGTGCTGCAAAACGGCATGAACACCGAGCAGCACACGCTCGGGGCCGCCGGTCTCAACGGCACCACGCTCGCTGCCTTTGCCGGCAACCAGGCCGCCGCCAACGTCGACCTCGTCGCCGACATTGCAGACGCCGGCCAGCGCCGCGCCGTCCAAGACGCCTTCTCGGCCAGCATCAAGAACATCTTCCTGATGTACACGGTCATTGCCGGCGTCTCGGTCCTCGCTAGCCTGTTTGTGAGGCAGCGCAAGCTGCAGACAGAGCACTCGGAGACCAAGACCGGCATCGACAATTTGAAGAAGCGCGAGTGAAGAGGCAGCCGCAACGTGACATCGTCACGTTGCTAAGAGCCCTCTTGCCCTCTTTGTCAGGCTATGTGGCTGTGACCATCACAGCCAGTCTATTTTATATTCTCCTTCTCGGAGAATTTTGGATCGTATGGCGTGCTTTCGCTTAACAACGTGGCAAAAGTATACGGTACACGACATACATATAAACACATTGCTCTCAACAAGCATTGTACGTTGGCAGATGAGTAAAACATTATCCCAGACTCTATTGAGGCCCTAGCTAACAAACTTCAGACGAGGTTCGTGCCAAAGCAGACGTGCGAGGAGGCAGCTGCCGAAGCAACTTTTGTTACATGGCGGAGCCAAGGCTTGGGGCAAGCGTAGAACACAGAAACACAGAAGCACAAACGAGCGCTTCAACCTGCTCTCGATCTTTTACACTCAGATTGGACACTCTATTTCATATTACCCGTACATTCTTTTCTTTTCCCTATTTAAAAGTCTTTTGATCACCTGGTCATCTTTTCTTGGATCTTTTATATACATTCTATATACTTTTCTACCATATACCTTATGCTAGCAGGCTGTCGCTCTCGTGTTCTCGTGGGCTGCGTTGTCTTTCTATTCGTGACTCTCGTTATTATCCATTTTTTCCCGACACATCTATAGTTGCTTTTTGCTCTTCTTGACTCATGTGCCAGCTGTGGCCGTGCCGCTATTTCCAACGGCCGCACCGTCCATGGTGTCTTCATCATTCATACCCCCTCCGTCACTCTTCAGTCGCCACTGCCGAGCAGGGTCATCCCACGCCTCCACCGTCTCACAGCCTCGAGGCACCCGGCACGAATTGCGCACGTTGCACGTCTTCCAAAGAACGTCACGCACCTCGCCGAACACCTCGTCCACCGCGTCAATGGCCCAGATGACGTCCAGGTGCTCGTACTCTGGTATCACCTTGGCGTGCACGACGCGCACATGCGGCTCACGGAGGCTGCGTTGTGTCCCACTGCTCGTGCTGCGGCTACCCTGACCACGTTCGAGGGCTGCAAAGACGGGCCGTGGCAGGAAGCGCCTCAGCAGCCGGCGGCCGTCCACGAGATCGTCGCGGCCACACACCCACAGCGCAAATGGTGGGACCCGCTCGTCGTACCAGGCCGAAGAGCCAGGAACGCGGTTTCCCAAGGCATCGTCTTCGTTTTCGTCTTCGGCCGGGCTCGTCTCGTCGGACTCGTCGGCCTCATCAGCCTCATTTGCCTCGGCCGCAGCGTCAGCCTCCGCCTCTTCACGCCGCCACTCTTCCTTGGTCGCCAGGATGCACTTGTGCCGCGCAAACCCCTCGCGGCCCAGCCACCACCGCATCGACTCGGCGCTGACATACACTGGCGAAAACTGGAACATGCGGTCGCGCAGGCCGCGGTCCCACCGCGCGTCGGTCCATTCAAACAGGAAAGAAAATACCCGGTACCCCAGCCAGCCGTACAGCCTGCCGGGCAGCAGCGGGTGTACTTGCATCATGAGCGGGATAAACGAGTGGATGCCAAACATGATGCGGAACATGGCGGGCGAGATGACGCGCATGAACTTGAAATACATCTTGCCAATCAGGCGACCCGCATACACCGCCGGCGCCAGCGCACAAAAGACGGTCAAGGCCTCGCCCAGATCCGGCCGCTGCTCCTTGGCCAGGGCCACGAGCGCCTCGGTGGTGCCCTGCGAGTGGCACACCAGGCCCAGGTGCGCAAAGCGCGTCTCGCGCAGCACACGCGACGCCAGCGCGGGCAGGTCAAAGACGCCCATCTGGCGAATGTTCCAGCACCACATGCGCGGATCAGAGGGGTGCAGCACGGTGTGGCGCGGCTGGAAGCCGCAGCGGTTGTTGCCGAGCCACACGTCGTACCCGGCTTTGCAGAGGTAGAAGGCGAGCGAGTCGTCGTCGCCGACACAATAGGCGCCGGCGCTCTGCAGCAGGCCGTGCACGAGCAGAACGGGGAACTTGGGCCTCTTGTTGTTGGTCCGTGGCTCGTTCAGCATCGCCTGCTCGGTCGCGGCACGCTCTTCCTTTGTCGTCTCGTCGAACAGCAGCCCCGGCCCCCGGTGCTTGCGGGCCTCCGCTGGCCGTGGCGTGTCCTCGTTCGGGTCGACAATGTGCCACAGGTCGATGAGGAAGCCGTCTTCGGTCTGCACCTCGAACGCCTCGACATCGAGCCCCACGCGGCGCGCATAGTGAGCCACGTCCGGCACAAGAGGGTCGGGCCCGCCGGCCGTGGGCGTGTATGTGGCGTCGCCGACACCAGCACCTGCCGGGTCTTCGTCTTCGCTGCTGTCGCGTCGCTGCCGCTGCCGCCGCTGCTGCCGCCGCCAATTGCGGTCCAAGTCATGGCGCAGCTTCGCGCGGCGCTTCTCCTCGGCATACAGCGGTCGGTTGGCGTCCGGGTCGCGCAGCGTCAGGCGGCAGGCCATGCGTCGAAAGGCGCCCGGGATGCTCGTGAAGAGCGAGCCGAGGACAATGACGCCCAGGAACGACAGGCTGAGAAAAAACGACGTCACACGGAAGGTGGTGCTCTGCAGGTTGCGCAAAATAGACGGCGGGCCGTACAGCGGCAGCGGGGGGAAGAGCGGGTTGGTGTGGGATGGCGGCATGGCGCGCTGCAGTGTGCCTTCGGCCGACCGTTGCATGGGAGATGCGAAGCGCTGCTTGGCCCTCTTTGCCTTTTTCTGCCGCTCTTTCTGGCCAATGTCAAGCAGCTTCTCGGACGACGAAGCAGGGCCCGGCTGATCCGGCGCCCCATTGGGGGGTTGATTGGAGGAAGTTGCTTTTTCTGGTCTCGCGGCTTTGTTCGCAGAAGCCTTTTCATCCAGGATCTGTGCCTTGCCCTGCAGCTCGTCTTTGAGGATGTTGAGCTTGTGGGCCTCGGACAGGGGCACGGGAGGTAGTCGGTTGCCATCGGCTGTGACGATGACGGGATCTTGCGGCGTGACGAAGCGGGCTTCGACGGCCATCTCGCGTGACTGGCCTGGGGGCTCATTGTCGGATTTCTGCAGTGACAATTTCTCGGACTGCTTCACGAACTCGACGGCTGTCTGTGCGAGTGTCTCATCTAGCAGCAGCGGGCTGTGGGCGTCGTCGTTGCTGTCGCCCTTTTGCTGTTGCTGGGCCGGTGGACCGCCGTCTGGTCGTGGCTTTTCGGACACCATGGCGAGAACGGGTCCGGACCCGAGGGATTTGGACCGGTATGGGAATCGAAATGCAACGATCTGATGTGGTATGCAGTATGGCGAAGACGATGTTGCATCAGGTCGACATCGAAACGGTGTGATGATAGTGAGGGACGTCAACAATGAGAGATGTACGATGGATCGACACACAATGAGCGGAATCTGGTGATATATGAGGATCTGATTGTCCAAAAATCGAACAGAAAAGAGACGTAAACAAAAATGTGCATAAAAAAGGGCGCCAATGAAAGTAAAGAAAAAATGACGAAAAAGATATAAAAAACCAGACGTCAGACTGGATTCAATGGGATTCCACAACGGCCGCTCCGCCACGCACCAACCAAAGCTGTCCCAGTCTTTGACAGCAAGGCTTGTCAATGACAACCAGGACAAACCTCCCAATACGGCAAAAACAAGGCACGCTGGCAGTTGGTTCGTAGAAACCCTAAATTAGATGAGACGAGAGGTTTGCAAAATGCTTTAAACTTGTTTGGCGTGGAAGACTTCAACCAACGACAGTCGCTCTTGCCACGGCCAGGCGTGTCAGGGGGGGAAGGGGCGGCTGGTGTTGCGTCATAGCGATCAATACAACATACTCTGCACCGCAATTTACAGGGCCTCGACCGCCTGAAAGCGACTACTGTGGACCGTGTGGAGCGCTGATATGGAGTACTTTATAGCGGTCTTTTCACTGGCTCACATGTGATCCGCCCCAGCCTCCGTTGCGTTTAGTGGACTGCCACACTGTTAGCGAGCAATCTGTGCGGTGACTTTCCCCAAAATTGTCACGTGACTATACCGCATCAGTGTTACCCCAGAGGGCAGGCGCGACCAACCGAGGCCAAATGAAAGAGCCGCTAATAAGCTCCGCAATGGAAAGAAGCTCTGGGGCAGGGGCAGCGTGCACAAGGGGAAACAACGACCGAGGAGAGGTTCTGCAGGCGCTAGTTCGGTCTTGCTTCCCCAGCACCATTCGCGACCCATTGGACTTTCCCTCTCGAATCATAATTGCCCATCTCACATCACATCGCATCACGACGTGGCCGGCACTCTGTAACGTCTCTTCTTCGCGTCAGCTTGCGAGCCCGCGAGCCATTGACCCCTCATCCCGACGACACGTCTGAACAGCGATGCACGCGTTACACAGCCGGGCAGACACAGCATAAACCGAGCCCGTCTCGAACTGAACGACGCACACGACAAGAAACGAAGGAATAAGAATAAACAAATAAACAAACCATCTTGCCTTACAATCCTCCCCTCTTCCCACACCTCGCTATGGCTGCGGTGGCATCTCCGCCGCAAGTCGTGGCCTCACGGCCCCGCAGACGCCGTCTTCGACGTCGGCGGCTCGACAAGCCTGCTGTCAACGCACGCCTCGTCCTCGATGACCACGTCCGGGGCGATGTCGGCATCCTGTCCGAGGACCTGTTTGCCGACCTCTTCCCGCACCTGTACCAGCAGGAGCAGCAGCAGAAAGACGGTAGGCTTCAACATGCTCTGTCATTTTACCTTGTGTCGCTCCCTTGGCCCATGCTGACCGTCTTCGCGTCCCAGGTGCCAATGGCTTTGGTGCAGCCCTCGCCCGCGCAACGCCCACTTCGACAGCCGCCGCTTCCTCCATCGCCGAGCCCGACGTCTACCACGTAGCAATGGCCCCCTGGGCCCCGAGCGCGTCTGCCGAGTCCACGGACTGGACCATTGTGCCCGTCTCCAAGTCCTCGGCCCTCGCACCCTCCACCGTGCAGTTTTCGCCCTCGTCTCTGGCCCTTCAGAAATTCGCCGCCATTTTGCAGCAGGTTGCACCCTCCAAATTCTCCGGCCACAGCCGCCGCGGCATTGAGGTGATGCTGCTCGATGTCACGACCGTGTCCCTCGATACCGTCTTTGTGAGCCTCGAGGGGGACCTCGGCAAGCGGCTCGAAGCCGGTGAAGGCACCTTCTTCCGTGACCACCCGACTGCGTCTGCTCTGCAAGCCGCGAAGAGCAAGACCAAGGGCGCAAACGGCACGCAGGTGTCGGGCGAAGACCGTCTGACTGCCGCCCTCCGCGTTGCTTTGGGCACTCTGCAGGTGGTCCACTCCGGCGACCTCTTTCCGCTGCCGCTGCCGCCCCACCCCATCACCCACGTGCCGCCAAACCCGGGCAAGGTCACCTTCTGCGAGCCTGTCGCCCAGGGCGTGCTTACGCCGAGCACACGTATCATTGTGTCGCGCGGCCGCCTGCACTCCAAGAGCGGCCGCCACCGCGGTGCCGACTTGGCCCCCATTCCTGCGCGCCGCAAGCTGAATGGCGTGTCTGAGGACGAGGGCGACGACACGGCCAACGACCAGTTCTTCTCGGCCGCCGAAGAGCGCACGCGCACGGAGACCGAGACCGACGCACCTACCGAAGATTCCGAGACTGGCGAGTCCGAGGCCGACCTGTCGCCCGCCGGCCACGACGACGACCTCGAGGAGGACGACAGCGGCGAGATCTCCGACGACTCCATGGACGAAATGATCTCCCTCCAGGCCCCGACGCTGCCAGCCACGCTCGCCAGCGGCGTCTCGACCTTGCAGCCCGGCTCACCCATGACGATTGGCCGTGGCCGGAGGACGAACGGCGTCGCCACGCCTGGCTCGGTCTTCTCTAGCTTTACCGCTACAACTGCCCGTCCCGACCGGCCCCGCGGCCGCCTGTTCAAGGCCCAAGGCCTGACCGCCCCCATCCCGCCCGAGATTCTCCACCCGAAGCCCGGTGCCGACGACGACGATGAGGCCCGCGTCTACGTGGACGTGAACAACCTGACGCGCATTGGCTGCTTCTCGGGCGACTGGGTGCGTCTCGAGGAGGCCGAGGAGCCGCCCGTTAACGGCTTTGGCCGCTTTGCTCTGGGCAGCTTTGGTGAACCCGTGGGCGACGAACCGGACTGGCGGCCTGTCCGCGTCTTTGGCCTGCCCGAGGGCTATTCGCAGCGGCCGGTGACCCGCATCCCCAGCGCCAAGCACGAGGCTGGTGGCCGCCGCCTGTCCTTTTTCGAGTCGCAGATCCAGCGCCCCTCTAGCCCCATCGCCTACTTGTCGCCCATCCTGCTCGCGAACATGCAAAGCACGTCGTATCTGCGACTGTCCCCGCTGCGAAGCGCCCAGCACCCACCTTCGTCATCCCTAGGTCGCCACGGCGCCCATGCTGGCCGGTCCTCCACGAAGATGGGTGCCGCCGCCCAGCCGCCCTTTGCGCAAAAGGTCATCATCCAGCAGGTGCGCACGCCTGTGCCGATTGAAAAGTCGGTGCAGACGGCCGTCGTGGCCGGCCTCAAGTGGCACTTTGAGAAAAAGCTGCGTGTTGTCAAGACTGGCGACTACATTGCCATCCCCATCGACGCACAGCTCGGCCGCACCATGAACGACATGCTCCTGACCAGCGAGAACGCCGCCGTCACGGACATCCTATCCTTGACCGGCGGCATCAAAGAGTCGTCGGCCGCCGCTGCGAACGGCAGCAATGGCACGTCTGCGGCGACCGCAGCAGCAGCTGCAGCAGGGTCGCCGTCGTCGTCAGGCACCCCCGCCTCGGGTGCCGGTGCCGGCGCGAGTGGCAAGCCCACCCTCAAGGCCGACGAGGTGGCGTGGTTCAAAGTGACCCATGTCCAGCCTCAGCCGCAGCCTCAGCAGCAGCGTCACTACGTCGGCGACGAGGGTGAGGAGGAGGAGAGTGTCTGGGGCACCACGGTGGCTTGCGTGGACATCTCGACGGCGCACCTGGAACAGTCGGGCACCACGACATCGCGCATCCCTGGCACCAAGGACAGCAACTGGCCGTACTACCTCGGCCTCCGCGAGCCGCCCCGCCGTTATGGCGACCGCGCCGCCCCCGCCGCCGTCGAGCCCGACCGCAAGCAGGTCTCACCTCTGCGGCGACAGCTGCGCGATCTCGTGGCGGCTGCCACGAGCAAGCGTGCCCTCCACCTCAACATGCCCCCCGTCGCCATTCTGCTCGTGTCCACGCAGCGCCACATTGGCAAGGCCACTGTGGCCGTCGATGCCTGTTCCGACATGGGCCTGCACACGTTCACAGTGGACGCCTACGACGTTGTCAACGAGGCCAGCGCCGGTGGCGGCGATGCCAAGACGGAGGGTGTGCTCAAAGGCCGTGCCGGCCTGGCCATGAGCTGTGGGCCCGATTGCTGCGCGCTGCTCATCCGCCACATGGAAGCCCTGACAGCCGACCGCATGGTCTCGTCCATGAAGGAGATCCTCGAGGACGCACGTGTGCTAATTGCGACGACCACGGAGGCCGACAAGATTCCAGACGGTGTGCGCAGTCTCTTCACGCACGAAATGGAGATGCACGCGCCCGACGAGACGGAGCGTCAGAGCATCCTGCGCAACATTGTCAACGACCGCGCCCTCGTGCTCGACCCGGAGGTCGACCTCGGCAGCGTAGCGCTGAAGACGGCCGCCCTCGTGGCGGGCGATCTTGTCGACGTGGTGGAGCGCGCACTTGTGTGCCGCCAGTCGCGTTTAGAGAAGCTCGTCGTGGCCCAGTCGACGCCTGTCGCACCCGCGTCGCCCTCGGACGCTTCCGATGTGGGCCTCGATCCGGAACAGCAGCTGAACACCAAGGTCCTCACGCTACGCGACGTGCAGGTGGCTGGTGGTGCGGCGGTGCGCGGCCTGACCAAGGCCGACTTTGACGCCGCCGTCGACGCTGCGCGCAAGAACTTTGCCGACGCGATTGGCGCGCCCAAGATTCCCAACGTCACCTGGAACGACGTCGGCGGTCTCGACAACGTCAAGGATGTCGTCATGGAGACGATCCAGCTGCCGCTCGAGCGGCCCGAGCTGTTTGCCAAGGGCATGAAGAAGCGGTCCGGCATTCTGTTCTACGGCCCGCCCGGTACGGGCAAGACGCTGCTGGCCAAGGCCATCGCCACCGAATACAGCCTCAACTTCTTCAGCGTCAAAGGCCCCGAGCTGCTCAACATGTACATTGGCGAGTCCGAGGCCAATGTGCGGCGCGTGTTCCAGCGCGCCCGCGACGCACGGCCCTGTGTCGTCTTCTTTGACGAGCTGGATTCCGTGGCGCCTAAGCGCGGCAACCAGGGCGACAGTGGTGGCGTCATGGACCGCATCGTGTCGCAGCTGCTGGCCGAGCTCGACGGCATGTCGGGCGGCGGCGACGACGAGGACGAAGGCTCCGGTGCCGGCTCGGGCGGTGTGTTTGTCATTGGCGCCACCAACCGGCCTGATCTGCTCGACCAGGCGCTGCTACGTCCCGGCCGCTTCGATACGATGCTGTACTTGGGCGTGTCGGACACGCACGACAAGCAGTTGCGGATCCTGGAAGCCCTGACGAGAAAGTACGTTTTTTTTTTTTTGTTATTTTTCCATCGCCGGCCCTGGTAGGACACGCTACATTTTTCCGATTCAGATACTAATGCTCGTCCCTCTAGGTTTACCCTACACCCTTCGGTGTCGCTGCGCGCGATTGCCCAGCAGCTGCCGTTCACGTACACAGGTGCCGACTTTTACGCGCTGTGCAGCGACGCCATGCTCAAGGCCGTGACGCGCCAGGCCTCGGCGGTCGACGACAAAATCGCCGCCATGACGGCCAGCGGCAAGAAGCCCATGTCGACGGCGTACTACTTTGACCACTACGCGACACCCGAGGACGTGGCCGTGCTCGTGACGGAGCAGGACTTTTTGGAGGCGAACCGCGAGCTCGTCCCGAGTATCAGCGCGGGCGAGCTGGCGCACTACGAGCGGGTGCGGGCCACATTTGAGGGCAAGAAGAAGGAAGATAAGGAAAAGGATCAGCAGCAGCAGCAGTCCTCGACCTCGTCCTCATCCTCGTCTTCAAAGACACCCACCGGGTTTCCTCTCCCTACCGCCGTCTCTGCCCCCGCCTCGCATTCCGCACGGCTCGCCCGCAGGGGCAAGGGCAAAGGCAAGACGACGTCGCTTCGGTTCAGCGATGTCGAAGAGGAGGATGAGGAGAACGAAGGCGGAATCGACGGCATCGGCGGCAGCGACAACGATGACGACGACGACGAGACTGGCAGTGTTATCCTCAATGGCCGAGCCAGCAAGGGCAAGGGCAAGGCCTCTGTGGGCGCAGGCTCCTTCCAAGACCAGCGCGCCAGCGACGACGAAGACCTCTACAGTTAGGACTGTACAGGTGGGTGCGGTGTGAGGAGTGCAGTGCGTGCGGTGGTAGCATGGGTGGATGCGTTGTGTTTTATCTTGTATATTGTCACGTTTTGTTTGTACCATCCCCAGCATATATTGTCTTGTAAAAGTATACAGAATACACCGTCCGACTGGACCAGCACCTTGTACGAGGATGAATGAGAGGACGGTCTTTTGGCATGCATAAAATCAACCACCTACGAAATGCAATAAAATAAAAGATGACACTTGCATTCTCGTTAGGAAGAAGAACCGAGCCGCATCTTCAGAATGCGCCAATCCTCCACCGTAAAATGCTCGAGAGTGCTCTCCAAATGGTTGCAAATGTCTATTGTTGTGAGGAATTATTTGTTTGGGCCGTGTTTTATGTCGTATTTGTGTCACTTTTGTTGGCCAGCCTGCCCTCTGCCGCCCTCCGCATGCAGCCCCCCTTAAGAACCCTAATTAGGAACCGGACCGCCACAAGCACCAGCGCACTCCCTCGTGGCGCAATTGGCTAGCGCGTTAGACTGTTATCCCTAATGATAGTCTATCTAAAGGTTGGTGGTTCGAGCCCACCCGAGGGAGGTTTAATAGTGTAATTTGCATTGTTTGAGCAAATTTTTTGTACACTTTTGCACGCTTTATTTTTGAGTGTCGACTGTGAGTCAACTATGTCAGTAATGAGTCTATTTCTTGCTTGTGTATTTGTGTATTTTTC
The DNA here is from genome assembly GCF_000961545.1 of Sporothrix schenckii 1099-18. NCBI lineage: Eukaryota > Fungi > Ascomycota > Sordariomycetes > Ophiostomatales > Ophiostomataceae > Sporothrix > Sporothrix schenckii. The sequence continues at coordinate 3,486,756 of NW_015971150.1, forward strand.
CCCCTTTCCCATTAAAGATATCATATTAGAGACTGTATTCTTTCTTCCTTCTTTCAAAAGGTAGGAGTAAATCGCATCTGCGAGTGTGTTGTGTTATTTTTTTTTTCTTTCTTTTTTTTTGAGTTATAGTTAAGTTACACTTCCAAACATTTCCCTTCTTTTTTTAAAAAAGAACTGTCTTTTTTTCCTTAGAAATATATATATTTGCATAGACAAACTTAACTCCATCACAAGTCCAAGGATCAAACGAGCATATACGATATAATGAAGTTAGCCACCACAAGTGGTATGCTCTCTGTTCACCACAACATTTATCAACGTTCAATTTCAAGTAGCTCTATATCTTGAACACCGTCAGGGGTCGTTCTTGCTAATACGAACCCGGGAAGCTAGATCCCTCCCTCTTAACAGAACAAATCAATCTGACACCTCTCCTAATATGACGTCCGAAGACATGAGCATAGACACCCGACATGCAGTGTTTCGTCGTCCTTCGACGGTCGAATCTGCTCTGCAGACACTCGTCGGTACTTAACCAGACAGCATATTATCCCGAGAAGGGCAGAAATGGGAGGGCCTTGAGCAGTAAAACTCATCCGACTTCTTTTCAGAGACCGCCCACCATTTGTTATACTCTTCTTTGCAGGCAGCAACTCACATCGGTATTGCCCACGTCTGTAACACTGCCGGGTCTTGGTCACCAGGCGTGTTCATGTCAAATCACGAGAAGAAAGAACTTTCTGTGTTTTATCTCGTATTTTAGTTGGTGGAGTCTTGGCCCGTTGCACCTTTGGTCGTATTGCTCCTTTCTCCAACTCGCATTCTCCAACATTTCTGCTCTGACCCGAAAGCACATGAGTTCGCGAATTTTGCCACGGCAGATGAAAGCAGGTCCGTTTAAAATGACGCGTTATGATTGGCCTGTCGCAAACACTGAATAGATTTTGCGCTACTTGGAAGCGCAATCGCGCCACCTCAAAACTTTTTTTTGGCCATGTACACAATACATTTGGGCTAGTTTTTCGCCTTTGGTCCCTCTTTTATCAAATCCTTCTGATTCTTACGTCTCCGTTTTGGAGGGGCAGGTCTAGACAAATAAGTGCCTGGTGCTGCCAACAGGGGAGCCAATCTTATGCCGCGGCCGGTCTCCGAAACGGTTCACAGCCGTGCATGTGTTGGCTGGACCCTTGTTGTTTTTCGGATCGTTTCCACGTTTCTTAGGTGTTTCTTTCGACTTCCGTCAAGTGCCCATGTCCCCTAAAACGTGTCTGCGCCAAGTGGCGGTACCCTGCCTCCCTGCTTCTTTCCGTCTAGCCGGCCTTCGGGAGGACGGCTATGGGCCGTGATTTGGATTTTGGGGGGGCCCAGAAGGAAAGAGCCCGTACTGCAATTGCGACCGGTATGCCATTGGGGGCCGAGTAAAAGTGAATTCTGAGGAAGGAGGGACAGTGGCGCATGGTCGCACAAAAATTCGAGAGGAAGGAGCTGGCTTTCAATGTATTGTCACAAACTGCGAGTTTCACGGCAAGAGCCAAGAGTGGGTGGTCCGATCACAAGCCGATGCATGGGGGGCAAAACGTCGCCTTTTGTTTGATGAGGACAGACCATCTCCGTCACTGCCTACCGGCAGAGCGGTACGTGTTTGTCTCGTCAGCATGATTGGAGTTACCTCTCTTTTGCCGCCATGATGCAATGTGGATCAGGCCAGCACGATTCTGCTCCGTTCCTATGCCGGCGTCTTGGCCCGCCTCTGGAACCCTTCTGGTGACTCCTTTTTGAACCCGGTCTGCCAGTATTAGTCTTTAACCCACTTGGGCCTGCAATACCCACCACGCTCACTGTCACTGGCGCTCACAGTCCCGTCGTTTCTACTGTGTATCTTGTCTGCCACGCCCGTGCCTTCCCTTGTTGCCTCGGGGAATCTTGCCACTTCCAGATAACCCGTGTCAGAAGGCAGGAGCACGCCCGGTAAGCTGGAAACTGTTAGCTTCCTATTGGCCCGCACGGCACCCGGGATTTGACTCTGGCCCAACAGGCCATTTTGAGCTTCCTTGCTCCCGTACTTCCTGTATCTCTTGCCCGAGTAACTGCCCTATCTGTGGACAATCCTCATCGGCTCGTTGCGTGCTGGCGTTCCTTCCATAGTCTTCCACGCCTTGCTACCTACTACTGGTCGTTCGCTCCTTCCTCACTTACACTCCCGTCTCTCCTTCCGTTGTTGACTTCCTCTCCCTTCTAAACGTACTCTCTTTCTGTCTTTCTTCGTTTTTTGATCCTTTGCTCTTCCTCCTCGTTTCTTCTTTTTGACTCATCCACAGCTTGGTCACGGTATGTAATCATCGTTCTGTTGCGTTTAGGACCAGTCCCGCTGGCCATCTTTCTTATCTAACCCCCCCTTCCCCACTCCCTCTGCACGCTCTGAATAGTTTTTTCTTTTTCTATTCCACGGACAAACGCTCACATTTCCTTCTTTCTTTCTCGCAGAGACACATCTCCACTCTTTCGCCCGTTTCTCAATATATCCGTCACAATGGCTTCTGCTGCTTCCCGCCAGCTGTTCCGCGCCGCCACCCGCGCGGCTGCGCCTGCCCGCCGCGGCTTCACCAACTCTTCGTCCAGCGTCAACGCCTCGGCGCGCGCTGCTTTCCGCCAGGGCTCTGCCGGCGCTGGCCGCCGCTACTACTCGTCCGAGACCCCCAAGCCGGGCAGTTCGTCGAGCCTGCTGTGGGTCGGTGTCGGCGCTGTCGGTGTCGGTGCCGCTGCCTACTACCTGACCCAGAACGGGTCTGCTTCGGCTGCGGCGCCCAAGGCGGCCTTCAAGCCCGAGTTCAAGGACTACCAGGCCGTCTACAATGAGATTGCCAAGCTCCTGCAGGAGCACGACGAGTACGATGACGGCAGCTACGGCCCCGTCCTGGTGCGCCTGGCGTGGCACGCCAGCGGCACCTACGACAAGGAGACGGGCACCGGCGGCAGCAACGGCGCCACGATGCGCTTCGCGCCCGAGAGCAACCACGGCGCCAACGCCGGCCTGATCAACGCGCGCAACTTCCTCGAGCCCGTCAAGGCCAAGTTCCCGTGGATCTCGTACTCGGACCTGTGGATCCTGGGCGGCGTCTGCTCGATCCAGGAGATGCTGGGCCCCAAGATCCCCTTCCGCGCCGGCCGCCGCGACCGCGACGTCAACTCGTGCACGCCCGACGGCCGCCTGCCCGACGCCGCGCAGGGTGCCGACCACGTGCGCAACATCTTCTACCGCATGGGCTTCAACGACCAGGAGATTGTGGCCCTGGCCGGCGCGCATGCCCTCGGCCGCTGCCACACGCAGAACTCGGGCTTCGACGGCCCCTGGACCTTCTCGCCGACCGTGCTGACCAACGACTACTACAAGCTTCTGCTGGGCAGCAAGTGGCAGTGGCGCAAGTGGGACGGCCCCAAGCAGTACGAGGACAAGGAGACCAAGTCCCTGATGATGCTGCCGGCCGACATGGCCTTTGTCCAGGACAAGACCTTCAAGAAGACCGTCGAGAAGTACGCCGCCGACAACGACCTGTTCTTCAAGGACTTTGCCGCCGTCATTGTCAAGCTGTTTGAGCTGGGCGTGCCTTTCCCCGAGAACACGGAAACCTACGTCTTTAAGAACCTGGGCGAGTAAATCGTCTTGTATTGAAGAGAGTGGGAGAAAGAGAGACTTTTTTTGAGTATTCTGCATTTTGTTTTGTTTTCATTTCGGACACGCGCGATACGCCACCCCCAACCGCTTCAGCATACCATCCGCGATACCGTGGAGACCGATAGACACGGCCGATTACAAACGCTTAAAGTTCCTTTAGAGAATAGACTTCCCAGAGGGACAACCGGAGGGGACAAGTGGTTAGACATAGACGGGACAGGGGGAAACTGTAATCTACCGGGAGCACCTTAGACTTAGACGCTCCTGATGGGGCTGAATGTAATGCAAATAGCGAAGGCTAGGCAGACAAATAATCTATTTTATTTTCTCACAGAATTTCAGAACAGTGGGCAAGGAGAGAAGTGAATATATGCATTCGTTTTGCGCCCCATACGGAATTTTTTTTCTTTCCTGCCTCTGAATCCTGGCTTTGTGTCATGAACTGGTCCTGGTAAACATGACCCATCGATATTCGTACAGAGGTTCCCCGGCTTTGACACGCGAATTTCGGTCTTGTAATTCTGTAGAGAGCGCGGGACAAAAGGAACGCAGGAAAGAACAAAGAACAATGGCCTCTTTGCTCTCTTGCCTGGGGCTGTTTGTAAATATAATATTCCTTTGATTGGCCTCCAGGCTTCGGTGTGAAAATTCCGAACGCCGTTCAAAACTCCAGCGCACGACGTATGAAAGGAGCCAGACGAAAGGTGCCAAGTGTTGCTCCACCTGGATTTGGACACAAAGTGAGGTCTCTGAGAGCTTTGTTGACACTTTCTAATGGTTGCTCGAGTCTGGAAAATTTCCACATTTGATTGTATGGGGCAGCGTCGGTCGTGCTTGCCTCTTACGATGACGGGACGGCTCTGCCCGAAACGTCGTTATTTCCTCAGTGTTGTTTATTCCGGCTGTTGTTCCTCTCCAATTTCGCCCTTTCCCTCTTTGCTACCTAACCTTTGCACCTTTCTGCACGGAATGTATTTGAAGCTTGAAACGAGGCTCGTTACTTTTCAGGATGCAGCTTGATTCAAATGATATGACGAGGCTTTGATTTTTGTGACTATGCAGCCCCCACTTGTCACTTGTCTCACAAAGTGACATTGCTTTGACATCGTAAAATTGTTGTGTAAAGTTTACAAAAAGGTTTATAAAAACAATTACACCTGGAAATGCATAATTTTATTGCTTATAAAACATTGCCGTTGCTCTGTGTTCCGTAATGATGAACAGTCGTGGATCTTGACGCAATGCACGTGACACCGATTGACACGGCTGCAAACGGACTGTTGCGCACGTAAAAAAATTGGACACTACCGATCGCTGACCTCACTTTGAAGAAGCTCGGTACCCTCCACTTTTAGACACACCTCGCCACGCGGCACATTGCATAACGACACAACCATGGCGTCCGGAACAGCGAGAACGGTCATTTTGTCGGCCAGCCGCCTGCAGAGCGCTTCAATGCGCCCTCTGCGCCATTTGCGCCCGTCATTCCTCGTCTGTGGACGTGTCGCCTGCTGCGCCGCCGCCGTCACAGCATCCCACGCCCGCCACCGGACGCCGATGCTGCAGCGCCTCTACTCGACAGAGTCCTCTTCTCCCGCCGCCTCCCCTTCACCACGCACCCCCTCGCCAGCCAATGACGTGGTTGAGCGGTACCGCAGCCGGCTCGAGAGCAAGGCGCAGAAAGAGGGCGTGGCCGACATTGACCAGCTGCGCGCGGCCTACATGGACAAGATCGAGGCACTGCGGCGGCGCGATGCTGTTGTTCCCGAGGGGGCCAATGTGGCCGCCGACACACCCACACTCGCCACGTCCGAGCCGGCCTCGGCAGAATCGTCCCGGCCGTCGACACCGGCATCCGAGTCAGCATCCTCCGAAGCGTCGACAGCGAGCTCTGCGTCCACGACTGCTGCGTCGCCGACCGCCTCGGCCGCCTCGGCCGCGTCAACACCCCGCGGCGTCCGCCCCCTCGCATCGCTGCTCGACCTCGACAAAGTGCGCACGCTGCCCGTCGAGGAACTGTCGGCCGTCTGGCGCCTCCGCTTCGCCAACGACCCGCTGTCGCTGTGCGCCGTCATCCCCGCCCAGACATATGCGGCCATGGAGGCGGCCGCACGCGCACGCCCGCAGTTTGTGCTGCCCGTGCCGCACCCGGAGCAGGGCGCCGAGATTCACTTTTTGCAGTGGACGTTTGACACGCGGGGCGAGCCGGCTACGGCGCCGTCGAGCACCGTGCTGTTTACGCAGCTGGCCGAGTACAAGGTGCGCGGCGAGTTTGCGGCGCCACACACGACGGTGACGCACTACACGGACCTTGCGGCCGACTGCGGCGTCGTGCTGATGCAGGGCCAGGTGGCGGACGGCCGCGGCGTGACGGCCGACCACGCGCAGTGGCTGGTCATGTGCCTGCAGCGCTTCTATGGCGCCTGGGCCATCCCCGGCACGCCCGGCTCCCAGGACCAGAACAGCGCGCTCGACGAGGGTGCGCGGGCGCGCCGTCTGCTGTTGCAGTGGTTTGCCGCCGGCGACCCGCAGTTTAGCATTGAGCGGCTAATGGAGGAGGTGGAGAAGCTGGCATGAGTGTACCGGGATACAGACCGGGATCCCACGAGACACCACATGGATAGGATGGTGTATGATACGACGAACGTCCAAAAAGCGGCCTTGGTGCTGTAATGGAAAACGCACAGACGGCACGCATTTGTATAGATATAGATAATATCCAACAATAACGAGAAGAAGAAACGTCCCCATGTACTATACCGTCTGCTCTCCTTCCTCTTGTATTTAATTGCACCCTGTTTGTCTACAGCTTCGACGCCCCGGCCTTCTCGGCCTGCCGTACCTGGTCGCGTAGTACCCGCCGCAGAATCTTGCCGCTGGGTGACTTGGGAATCTCCTTGACAAAGTGCACGCCGCCGCGCAGCTTCTTGTGTGGCGCTGTCAGTGACGCCAACCAGTCGACAATCTCCTTGGCCTTGGCTGCGTCTGTCGGCAGGCCGGGCTTCATCACAACGTACGCCCGCGGCACCTCGGTCGCCTGCGCCTTGTCCTCCACGCCAATCACACCCGCGTCCGCAATGTCCTTGTGGCCCAAAAGGATGCCCTCGAGCTCGGCTGGCGGCACCTGGAAACCCTCTGCAAGATGTTAGTCAAAAGGCGGAATCGTCAGGAACATGCAAGGACAATCAGAGGAATGTCCAATGGGGCGCAACAACGTACTGTACTTGATCAACTCCTTGAGACGGTCGACGCAGGTAAAGTTGCCGTACTTGTCGGCAATGAAAATGTCGCCCGTTTTAAAGTAGCCGTCCGCTGACATTGTCGCCTTTGTGTTGTCTGGCAGGTTCAGGTAGCCCTGGAAGACGTTCGGGCCCTTGAGCCACAACTCACCAGGCTTGCCCAGCTCCGCCACATCCGTGCCCTCGTCCGGGTCGACGAGCCGTGCCTGCATGTTCGGCAGCAATCGGCCCACCGAACCCATGAACTTGCCCCACTCGTGCAGCAGCTGCATCATCGCGACAGGCGACGTCTCGGACAGGCCGTAGCCCTGCTTGACAGGAATCTTGAGTCGGTCCCACAGCGCTGTTGCGAGCTCAGGCGTTAGCGGCGCCGCACCGCTGTGAAACATGCGCATCGATGTCAGGTCGTACTTGTCGACGACCGGGTGCTTGGAGAAGGCGAGAACCACGGGCGGCGGGACGTAGGCAAAGCTGATTTTGTATTTCTCAATGAGCTGGCACGCGCGCTCAAGGTCGAAACGGGGCATGCTGATGAGCTCCCAGCCAGTGTTGATAAAGACGAGGATGCAGCAAGTGAGGCCCTAGCTGAACGTTAGCAGGTTTGAGTAGAGAGCACCCTTTTCCCGGCACGCAACGTACGTATATGTGGAAGAACGGCGTGATGCCGAGACCCTTGTCGCCCTTGCCATCGGTACCACCGAATGGATGGAAAATCAGGCCGTCCATAGATGACATCTGGAGCACATTCGCAACGACGTTGTAGTGCGTCAGACACACGCCCTTTGGGAGGCCAGTGGTGCCGGAGCTGTAGACCAAGAACGCCAGGTCTTTGTGCACATCAACAGGCTCGGCCGTTGCGCGGCCCTTGAAAGACGGGTTTCGAATGGCACTGAAGTGGCGGAAGCGGCCCGACGGGTCGTGTGCGTCGCCGAGCAGGATAATGCGGTCCTCAGGGATGCCGACAGCCTTGGCGGCGCGCCGGGCGGTCTCGAGAAACGGCAGCTGGGTGATGACAGCCGTGGCACCCGAATCGCGCAACTGGAAGGTCAGTTCGTGCTCGGTGTACAGTGGATTGGCGGGCGAGCAGATGCCGCCGGCCCACAGCAGGCCGAGCATTGCCGGTGGAGTGTCGATGTTGTTTGGCGTGTAAAACGCCAGGACGTCACCGCGCTTCCAATTCCATAGCGATTGAAGGCCCTTGCCGAACTCGAGGGAGGTGCTGCGCAGGTCGCCAAATGTATAGCTGCGGCCGGTCTCGCTATCGGTGAAGATCTCTGCGCGTGGTATTAGCTGGCGGAGGGTAGAGCAGGGGGATTAGCCAGGACCACAACGAAAGGACTGTTGTACCTTTGCTGTCGGAAAACGGCTTCGACTTGCGCTCAAAGAGCAGCGACCAGAGGTCGACCTCTGGGATGGTGAGTGGTGGGAACGGCGACTCAAACGGCATTGTGACGGTGAATGCTGCAGAAAGGTACCGCAAAAGCTACCAATATGGCTTTTGATTTGCAACAAATGCAAGTGGAGCGGTAACACAGAAATGGTCGGATGAGAGCACAGGATGTGGGGAAGGAAAACAGATGAAGAACGTTGAAAGCAAACACAAAATAAAGAGGTACAGAGGAAATACAAATGGACCAAAGCGATCAAAGGGACCAGAAATACTCTTGGCAATGGCCGCATATTTCGGAGAACCAATGTCTCTCCGCAGTACTCCATAATTCAGCAATATCGTGGGTATCTTCGGGGGTGCAGTCCAGCTTCACTCCAGCGTCGCGTTTTGGGCCTAGCCTTGGTCTACCCCCTGTTTTTCACCTTGCGGGCGAAGCCTTGTGTTTGTTGATCCTTTTCTGATGTCTTGTTCTGACACCTTTGTTGTATTCCTTGGCTTGGCACAGACCTTTCGGCGCGTCTTTTCGGGGTGGTGGGCTCTTGTTCGGCTATCCGCGGACATCACGGGAACGCGATAACAAGCGCCGCTGGGGGATCCCAAACGTGACTTGTATTTTTGGTTGTACCATGTCTTGCTGTGTGCAATGCACATATTGCAGCCAGTCTCGATTCCCATCCTGACTTATCTGGACGCTGGCATACTTTTTTGCATAAAGAATGCGCGTGGAGCCATCATTCGGATTAGGCAGGTCTCGTCTGGACTCGTTTGAACTCGCCGAGCCGCAGTCTCCTCATTGGATCTAGCGCGTGTGGTCGTGACGTTGTAAATTCGATAAGCGTAAGGTAGTATGGGACCATTTGTGCGGGGAGAGCGTCCTGCGGAATAAGCCTGGGGTGATGGACTGCATTGGCTGGCTCCGCACTCTTGGCCATTAAGGCCGGCCGAAGCTCGCTTGCTCACGCCCACGCCCGCGCGTCCCGAATTTCGGCAGGCCTTTGCTCGAACAGCTTTGGAGCACCGGGAATGTTCGACGAATGTAGTTTGACAACGACAAGCATGGTAGGCGGTGAAGATCCAGAAACACGAAAACCTGGTGATGGCCAAAATGATCCTCGCCGGATGATGTGCTGTATCCTTGGCAGCTTGATTTCTATTCGGTGGTCAATGAAGTTGCGGGTACGAATGTCATGGTGCGTAGTAAATGGGCGGGCCATGCTATGCTCTTCTTTGGGATTGTTGGTCAGGGCGTGGGGCTTGGAAATGTGTTTGGAAGATTCTGCTATTGAAGTTTCAAAATGTGGCGTAGGATGTTTTGGATATGATCTTATGGGGCAACTCGAAGCAGAAGGCGCCACGGACATTTGACCGTTCCACGAGGCAAGGACCATGGGGTAAACCAATGTAGAAGGTTCGGCAGAATGAGGAAAGAGAGAAGAAGCAGAAACCCCGGAAAAAAGGAGGCGGAAACGGGTCGCTCTTTCTACTTTTTACGACCGCCAGCTCCTTCCTTTGAAGGAACAGCATCTGACAGTCAGCTCGTAGTGGCCATGAGCTTCCAACGGAGCCGGGAAGCAGCTACCGGAGTCGGCGCTTGGCATGCGTTGCCGCACCTGTCCAGCATCGACGATCGTGACGAAAATTGACGAAAATAATATCAAAATTCAGGAGAGCAAAGGCGTCAAAGCTCCAAAACCATGTCGACCCTCCGGTCATGCTTCCATAATTTTGACCAATTGTTTGCCGACGTCAACGAAGATGGTATTCTGAGCCAGAGTGTTGACGTCTCGGACAACGACGAAGTGTAGATGGTGGATATCGTTCATAAACGATGTTGGAATCAGGACGGACGGACGTCATAAGAAAGGAAGCTCTACCGGGTGACCGCCATCTCGATTTGATTGCAGCCGCCCGGCAAGGGAGCCTTGAGCGTGGAAGTTTCTTTCTCGCACATCATTTCACAGGATAAACCATTTGCCATCTGGGACTCTTGTACTGTTTCACTTTGCATGTTGGGTCTGCTTGGACCGCAGCGATTATTTTTCGTAATCATTCCCATTTCTGCTACCGGAAGACAAAAAAGAAAGAAAGAAAAAAGAAAACACCCCGTGGATCATATGTTCTTTTCTTCTAAATCGTTGTATCTAGATGGTGTTAATTGTATGAATTTCGCTGAGCACCATGCGCGCCAAAAAGGACACACCGAAGTAGTCAAGAAAGAAAACAAAGAGGTGGAAGTGACGAGAAAAGAAAAAGAGGTATAAATGGTAAAAAAGTTGGCTTCCGGAGGACAAGACGAGCGGCCCACAGGACCGACATGGTGTTTCGCTTCGAGGAAAGCCAAAAGAGAAAACGTGAAGTATGGTTTTTTGTTATATGCCTTTCGCCCTTCCCCCTTCGCGGCCGACGACGAAAGTTCCTCCAAAAAACAAGAAGTGAATAATGAAAAAAGCCTTTGTCGCCGACTTTGGGAAAATGAAGGATGCGATGAGTGCTGTGCCGTTGTCGTAAAAGAATGTTGGAAGACGATGAGAATCACACAAACAGCTCAATTAAAGTATTAAAGAATTAAACACATTAAGTAAGGTGATTGCGCGATTCTCTGGTTGAATTTGTCTTCGTTTCTTTGTCTGCCTGCCACCTATCACCCATCGGACACATCGCTTGGGGGGTCTTGTCTTGTTCGAGCGAAAAAGGGGGAAGGGATTCCGTCAGGCCAATCCAGCAGCCGAGAATGCAAGATAGGGTAGTTGCAACACATCGCGAAGAATGGACAGAGAACATCAGTTGTAAAAGGGACAAAGGGAAAAAAAACCAAGGAAAATGGTGGAAATCAGAATCAGATATCGTGAGAGAGAAGTAACAACGTCTGAAATGCGAAAAAGAAGAAAATAAGAGGAAGTCTCTAAAAATGCAAGGCAGTAGATCCGGACGTCGAAATCATGTGAATACGCGCAACAGTCGTCGTACGCATGTCCCCAGGCCCAGCGCCATCGCTCGTACCGTGCACTCTTAAAAACGAGATAGAATATGCCTCCAGAGCAAGCCATTCGACCGTCGTTCGTCGTTTCCGCTTTGTATCGAGATGGTGTCGCGATTCAAGACGATACCGATTAGTCAGTCGTCGTGCGGTGCTGTGTTGGCGTGTAGTTGTTGGTGATTTGTCAAAGTTTAGAAACCCATCCATGGCGCATCCCCCCGCTAATCCCCTCCGTTTCGCCGTAACATCGTCAAGTGTTGTCACCATCCCCCAAACACATTCTGATCCAGAGTTTCCGGAATGCGCTTATGCCAGGATGGCAACAGCAGCAGCCAGACCACCAAGCAGCAGGCCGCTCTGGATGAAAAGGCCCTGGGCACCGGAGGTGGTGGCGGTGGAGGGCGAGTTGGTAGGCGCAACGACGACGGAGCTGGACACGACGACGACGGTGGACGCGGCGCCGGTGGTGGCCGTGGCGTGGTGGGAGGTGGTCTTGTTGTGGTACGAGGTGGGCCAGGCGACGGTGCTCGTGTTGCTGACGGGCCAGTGGGTGGAGCTGGAGGTGGTCGTGTTGTGGCGGTGGGCCGGGCAGTTGGTGACCGAGGGGTTGCAGCGGGTGATGGTGATGGTCTGCGTCCGGGAGATAGTGGAGGTGGTGGTGCCAGTGGCAGCGGTGGTGGCGGCGACGAGCGAGACCACGAAGGCCAGGACGGTCAGGTAGAAGGAGGCGAACATTTTGGCGGTAGTTGTTGTGAGAGGCGGGTGTTTGTGTTTATTTGGTCAATTGTGACAAGTTGAGTTGTACGATTCTGAATTCTGGTCAGTCGCGACACTTCATTTTCAGGGCTGCCGTTGTTTTGTTTGGTAGGATGGCGACGCGATGAAACGAAACGAGAGAAAGGAAACCAAAATGGAAAGAAACGAAACAGAAACAAGCGGGCATGTCGATAACAAAATGGTCAACGTCGTCTGTCTGCCAGACACGTTTCATGAGCAGAGCATTTTGTTGACAGGGCGCTCTTCCTCATGAATAGGCGACGCGTCTTGAGTTGGAATGCCATCGTTGGTAGTCGTGACGCCAGGGAGACCTCTTTAAGATGCTGGCGAGGGGGACGGGAAAACAGTTTGTTGGTAAATAGGCGTCGCGAGGGAGACGTATGACATGCGCCGTTCGTTTCTTGTCCCTTTTCTCATAATTGTTGTCTCTCTCGTTCGCTCCTTTCCTCGTCTTGTCTCCAAACACAGCGCAAGAACAACTCATTAAAAACACTTACCTCCTGACGTCGTGACGTTGTGTTTGTGTATTTTCGAAATACGGCAGATGCACGAAAATACGGTTGTGAGAGAGATTGTCCGAAAGAGTGCTGTGGCTATCAAAAAGAGAGTGGTTGATTAAAAAATCAAAAAAGGAGTGGCAGTCGAAGAATCTAAAGAGACTTGACGAAAAGTGAAGGCAGCGACAGATGTCGAAGAAACGAATGTGATATCGGACAGTGATGGTGAAGAAGAAAGGAGAGAGAAGAGGAAGGGGAGGAAAGGAGAGGGAGACAAGAGTAAAAGGGGAAAGGGAGGCGATTTTCTCCTTTTCTATATTGAGGAGCACCGATTTGGGCAGCTTGGGGCAGATTAGGGGGGCAAGAGGCCTGTTCTTTCCCCCTGGAACGCAGATTATGAGAGGGAAGTAGGGGACGATTGTGGGACCGACGCGCCTGGGCCGTGACATTGGCAAGAGCAGGGAAGAACATGACCTCAAGGAAAGAGCATGGCACGGTCCAAGTTGAAAAAGGAAGTCACGCAGGGCCTGACTGGCATGACCAACATCCCACGCTCTCATACCAGTCGTTTACACAGCATAGACCCGTGCCGGCAATATCCAAGATGCATCTGCATTCTGCAGACGAGGGAGAGTGTACGGATTACGGACCATATGCACAATGCAGGCAGGCTGCCATGAGGCGGAGGCATTAATTAATTCTCGCCGCGTTTTTCACATCGTTCCTTCTCTTTCTTTCTTCTGGGAGGTGGGTGCAGTTGGGACCAGGATGTGTGGCCGAAATGGCGACAGAAATGGCGACAGGAAAGAGCAAATGAGAAAGAGGAAACTGAAGAGAGCGCGGGTTGCGCAAGAGAACATGGATGGAAAGAGCGACCGGAAAAGAGGAAAAAGCTTGGGAAAGAGCCTTTCATCCCCTGTCGCGCAAGAAAAACGCCACTGCGGTGCCACCACAGCAAAGGGCCTGTGGACCACCGCCTTGGGGTGAGAATGCAAACAAAAGACAAAAAAAAGACTTTTTCCTGGTGCTGACGAAGTGAGCCCTTCCAAATATGAGTGAGTCTTGGAGGCGCGCCACGAAAGTTCGCCGGCAGGAACCCGCCCAAAGCCAGGGGCAGGCCAATCATATTACAGTGTTTGTTGATGGGTGTGCAAGGGTGCTGTGGCAATTACAGGGGTATCCACCCTGTGAAAGACCCTCATTGGCTTAGTGATCCAGGGGTCCACTGTTCCTGCAGAAAAGGGAAAGACCGAAAGGCAGGGAAAGAGAGAGAAACAAGCCCTCAAAAGGACAAAAGGAAGGGGGGACTGGCATGCTTGGAATCGTGTGCCAAGAAAAACAGGTTCGATAGGTCGATCATTGGCCACAATCCAGGTACTGGAGGCTGGAGGGCCTGGGCCAGCAGGGGACGGGGGTATGCGATCGTGACGATGCTGGTCGTTTCACTGCGTTGCAGCCGTTTGCTGGTGAGGCGAGGTGGCAGCAATGGATATTAGAGGGGCAGTGGTAGGTGTTTGGCGGTTGGTTGTTTGGTTGTTTGGTTGTTTGGTTGTTTGGTTGTTTGGTTGTTTGCATTTGTTTGGGTTCGTCTCTTTTCTTGCACTGCCGTGTTCTCTCGACTCTTGAGCATTGGTTGTCTCGTCGGCCTTGGTAGTCCCCTCCCTGAACAAGGAAACGCTTCAAACGGGCACAATCTTCACGATCGTCAACAGTGGAATTTCGATAGTCTACGACGGTACAACCTGCTTTCTTATCATCGATTTTTTATTTGTACCCAGTCCGTCGCAATCTCCGTTCGTCTGGTCTTGTCCCTTAATCATTTCGTCTGGTCTATTGTTCTTGGTTGTTTTAGCACCCGTCGACTGGTTTGTTGTCTCCTCTTAGGCCCAAGATAGTCAGGCACAAGTCAAGTAAGGGCCACGTCAGGGCGGCCCCAGTGCGCCCTCCAATAAATGAAGAAGACGTTTGCGTGCTCTGTTAAATGGAGGGGAAGCTAGTGTGAGCGGGAGAAAAGTGACAAAGTCAGCAAACGGTCACTTGGTCGGCCCAGTTGCAAACGCTTTCAAGTAGAGTACTTGGGCTGTCTCCAAAATTGTTTGAGAAAGGATGTATTACCGTGGCCCCAAGTATCTTCAAAGCTCGGCAGGCCCACTTGGCCACCTTCATCTCGGTCGGTGGTATGGACTCTTGGTCCCCACCGTTGGCCCACTGGCACCCACTGGTGTGTCTTCGTACGAATGCTGCGCGGCCATGGAGTGAGGGTGGTTGGTGTGAGGTTGCGTCAGCTTTTTTGTCTGCCGGTGCGCCAAGAGATCCAAAGAAGGGATTGAGGAAAAGAAAGGTAAGATATCAGAACACTATGTACTTTGTACAGCAAAAATCAACACCTCGGCAGGGCGTTGAATCAGGATCATCCAGATCGTCACGATCGTCCGTCCCAAGGGACTATTACCACAGTTGGGAGTACATAGGCAAGGGGAGACTGGCAGAACTAGGTTCCGAGCGGCATGCAGGGACAGAACGGCATTGGTAATGGTGGCTCTCAACCACGAAACAAAACGACGGAACGCTGCAGAGAAGCTGAGGCGTGGCGCTCGTGTGGTGTCCCCATCGTGTTGTCGTCGTGTTGTCGTCGTGTTGTCGTCGTGTTGGACAAACATATTGGAATACGGCAACCGGCATCAGAGCGCAAAAAAGGACCAATGGCGCGTACTCACCCTGACAAGTGTCGGAGGAATATACGGATTGAAAGGCCGTGGGCGTTGAAAACTCTGATTCCTTGTTTCTTCGTTATTCGTTGGGTATTTTTTTGTTTAATGGGGTTTTGTCTCGGTCTTGTCTGACTTGTCACATCGCATCTGCCACACGTGAAAACACCAACCGCAGCGAAAAGGCCCGTAAATGCCAAGGCTTCTAGCCAAGACATTCAACGAACTGATAATTGCCTGACCGGGAACTCCAACAGTCCAACCCTCAAACATTGACTCAATTCCATGCCAAAAAAAAAGAAAGAAAGAAACGAAACGCAGAGACTTTCGCAAGACATGTTGGTGCATTACATGTGGTACAATTATGCCTTCCTCAGCTGAAATCCTCCATCGCGGGTGAAACGCCCGCGGAAAAGAAAGGTTGTCCTTGTCCACTTCCTACCTCAAATCTCCCATTCTGGCGTACGGAGTACTGTCTTTTCTTTTTCTACATCGTAATTACTATTCGTCGATATTGCTTGCTGGGTCAAGTCGCGCCGTAGTACGGCGTTGACCGGGGAGAGTTTCGTGGTTAAACCGGGGTCCAAATATATGCTAATGTTTGATGTTTGAAGTCGGTGCGGCTTTTTTGTTTCTTCTTCTTTTCTTCTCCCGGAGATTGAAGGACAATAGCGCAACGAAAACGGCGTTGCACAACCGTCACGGCACCACTATGTTTTTGTGAGACGGAAATGACGAGAACAACCTTGTCGTTGGAGGCACAAACTCGGGGGACTGCATCAAAAATCAAAGGCACAAGTACGACAACATGTGCCCCTGGATATTACAACCCAGCATTTTCTTTTCCTGTTATTTCGTACTTCCCATTTGGTGCCATCGCTCCCCTGCCTCCTGTAGACCCGCTTGGGATGCATGGCCTTCCGACCAGCCACCAGGACCGCCTGCATTGCATCGTCCGGTGTTTTCATTCTCGGCCCTGGCATGTTGTCTGTAAAGGAAAAAATATCGCAAACAAGTACCGCACAACGCCCATCCACGCCTTACCTCACCACCGCCTGCCTGTGCAGTTTTCATTGCATAGGATGCATGTCGTCGCGCCGTCGCGGAGGCCACGTGCCGAAGAACGCCTGGTCACCAAAGTAGAGGCTCACCTGCTTGAGTCCACGAAACCGGTCCAGCGCGTTTGCGGCGTGCGGTGATGGCTGCTAGCAAGTGCATGCGGTCCCAGCTCGAGGACCCAGCGCGGTCGGGCTGAGTTGCGACTCCGCTTGGCACAACACCGCCATGCTCGGAGCGACAATGCATCGAATCGCGCCGTGTTCTTGGTCAAACTGGCCCTCGCGGTAAGTCGTACAACGCCGTCTCCGTCGTCAACACATCGGCCTTGGCTGTGTCCATGTCCGCAATGTCCTGCCACACTGCCCTGTGGACCGACATCGTCAGCTCAACGTGATTCCTGTCCATATGGTGCAGTTGATATTCATGTCTTTGAGGAGATTCGAGGTGCGACTGCAAACTCTGGTTGTCCTCTGGGACTGAGATTCCCGGCCGAAAATGTACTTGTGGCCAAATGCCTCCACGGCAAGGCCCAGTGCAGCGCCATCGAGGAAGAGTCGAGCATGCGAGGTGACCATGGCTGCGATGACGCCCAGATTGTTGACAACTTGCAAAGTCTCCGCGTCGAGGGACGTGATATTGCCATCCTGCAACAAGTTCTCATCCTCAAGGCACAACGCACAAGGCACAAGGCACCTTGGTTCAATGTCCACTTGTGGAGTCGCTGTATCTGTTATCGACACGGAAGCCGTATTTTGTCTGCACCGAGGACGACTCAACGTCTCTGTGAATGCTGTATCAAGAATATAATTGTTGGCTTGCTGGTTCGGCTTGTGCTCTCATTTTTGTCTTGGAGCCCAAATCGCTAGTATAACCTGAGAGACGGTCACCGGCCCACCGTCAGGAGTGCGAGCGAGTTCTTGTCGTCATTGTCCAGCCGGGAGTGTGCCTGTTGTTGATGGTACAAAAGCTTGCGTTTTGTAGAAAGGGGAAGCTTTTCCTGTATCGTGCAAAGTACGGAATTCGGAATTCAGTTTTGGTCTACAAAACGCTGATTTGGGGAGCATTGGTGATTGGGGAAAGAGCACCAATGGCACTTGCTGTGCATGCGACGCTCTTTCTATGTGGAAGGAGGCTCAGAGACATAGCTTGGGAAAATTCTTGGCATGATCTTCTTAGTGGACAGGAAGGTGCGATGTGCGACTAGTTAGCTGTTTCCGGGGAAGGTACGGCGCTGGTGATGGACATTTTGCCTCCCATCTTATCGAGAGGAAGAATGAGGGGCAGTTGAGGCATGATTGTCAACGGGTCGCTGTTTCCTTCTTTCTGGCCCCCTTTTGTTTTGACACGGTACACTATTTCGAATATGCACTTATCCCGTCACATCTTGTCATCTTCGCGCAATTGCCCTCTTTTCTGCCCTCGTTTTGGCATTCGCTTTGCCCAGCGTTCTGCACCTTTCATTTGCGCACATCACCGCGCACAGCGACGCACAATGAGCTCTACCTCAGACACCAGCGCGGCCACTGCTGCTCTGGCGGAACGCACGGCGAATGAGGCCGCAATCAAGCGCAACCCGCACCCTGACTTCAAGGCTGTCGAAGCCTCTCGCCCGGCATGGAACAGGTCAGAGGAGTGGCATTACACGCAGGCGCCGGCGCCCGGCTGGCAATGGGGCGAGGGCGGCAACGACGGCGGCGCTTCGCTCGCAAAGACGCACGTTGAAATTGACCCGCACGAGCCCGGCCGCCCGGCCGCGTTCAACTACAAGCTGCTGATCTCGGCCATCATCCCCCGGCCCATTGGCTTCCTCAGCACACTGGCCGCCGACGGGACCTCCTCCAATCTTGCACCATTTTCGTACACCAACATGGTCAACCACGACCCGCCTATCTTTACCATCGGCATGGTTGGCGGCATTGCCAAGGCCAAAGACTCTCTGGCCAACATTGTGAACAGCAAGGAGTGCGTCCTCAACATCATCTCGGAGCATTTCGTCGAGGCGGCCAACTCCACATCCGTCAACGCCCCTTACGGCACGTCGGAGTGGGGTCTCAGTGGCCTGAAGCAGGCACCGTCTACGATGGTCAAGGCGCCGCGCGTCAAGGAGGCCATTTTCTCGGCCGAGTGCAAGCTCGTGGACCTCAAGGAGTTTGAAAGCAAGGCCAAGCCCGGCAACATTGCGGGCACGCTTGTCATCCTCGAGGGTGTCAACTTCTGGGTGCGCGAGGATGCCATCAACGAAGAGAGAAACATCATTGACCCCAAGGTATGTTTCCTCTGCCATGCCCTTCTTCCTCTCTTCTCTGCTGTTTCCCTCTGTCTGATGGTCCTTCTCTACTAACAATAATAGGTCCTGAAACCAGTCAGCCGTCTCGGTGGCATCACGTACGCCCGCACGACCGAGGGCTTCGAAATCCCACGCCCTGACTTCTCCGCTGTCACTGAGGCCAAAAACAGCAAAGAGCTGCTCGAAAAGGCGTCGAAACCGTAATGCCGTATAGACGAGTCGATTAGAATCGAAACCAGGTATCACGTTGACTTTTGTTCGTAGAATTTCGGAATACACAATAAACGATATAGATTTGGTCCGTTTGCTTTGAAATTGTTTTTATTATTTATTTTCATTATTATTTCATTATTATTTCATTATTATTTTTGGTAATAGGACTTGAGTACGACATTATTGTCGATGTCATCATCGTTGTCAGTCGCTTGGCTTGGCGAGGCTGAAGATCGGCATGCTCCATTGTTGCCCGCGCTGACATACAAAATAGTTTACCTTCTCACACCGCCCGCCACAGTCGCACTGGAAAGTAAGCCAGCCTTGCATGCCGTACCGCAGATACTGTCTTCAAGATATACCCGCTTCGAGACACTTCCAGCTTCGTCACCGTTCGCCTCACCCTTGCTAGCGGAAAAGAAACGATTTGTGAGAATTTTGTCTTGATGTTTTTTCTCTTATGGACATATCAGTGAACGGATCAGAGTCCGCTGGTGCTATCCGAACACGCCGAATGCCCGGGCGAGTTGTGGTGGCAAGTTAGGGAATGGCGGAAACGGACTTGATGTCCGCTCCAACATCTATCCGCGCCTTTTGTGTAAGTGTCCACCCCGGCCCCAACTCTGCCTCAACTTGAACGGCATTGAGTCCGTTCCGCAGAAAGCAATGCTCATGCACAACGGACGCAAAGGAACAACATTTAAGATGTCTACTCATCGGCCGTTGTTCTCTCAACACCTATTTAAATCATGTGTTTCGTGCTTTTTTGGTTTTCTTTTTTTTCTTATTCTCCATTCCATCTCTCGATAACATCAGAACTCGCCGCTGCAACACACCGAAATGGTCTCCGTCGCTGACGTCAAGGCGTCCAACGCCCGCATCACGGTTGACTCCGTGCCTCGTGTGTCGGTCTTGTGCGGTGCCACTGATGGCATCGGCAAGGCGTTTCTCACACGTCTCGTCGCAACTAAGCTCAAAATTCGCGTCTACGTCCTCGGCCGCAATGGCGACAAGCACAAGCCCTTTCTCGACGAACTGCGTCGCGGCAATGCCAACGCCGACCTGATCTGGATCGAGTGCCAACTCTCGCAGGGCTCATGCATTCGCAAGGCCTGTGACGAAATCCAGCGGCTAGAGACGAGCATAGACCTATTGTACATGAGTGCCGGCTTCATCAATGCGGGTAGTGCCAAGTCAAGTGAGTGGTCTCGAGACCCTTTCCAAGTGATTGTGGCTCTTGTGCGTTGTACTAATTTTCATGCCCAACTGTAGAAACGGACGAGCAGCAGAAACTGTCCATCATGCTGTCCTACTACGGCCGTTTGCTGCTTGCCATCCTGCTGCAGCCGTTGCTTAATGCGTCCACCAACAGCCCCCGCGTCATCTCCGTGCTGGCCTGCGGTAACGAAACGGCGGACATCTTCCTCGACGACCTCGACATGCTCAAGCCCGAGCACGCGAGCTTGACCCAGCGGTCCCACTCGCTGTCCACGTACACGACCATTTCTTTTGGCCGGCTCGCCCGTGAAAACCCGCGCGTCCTCTACTTCCATCACTACCCAGGCGGCGTCAACACCGGTGTGTTCAAGAAGTCGTTTGGCACGGCGTGGTACTGGCCGCTGCTGTCGCTCGCCCTCTGCATGGCAACGTCGCCTGCAGACGCCGGCGAGAAGGTCCTGTACATGGGCAGCAGCGCCAAGTACAGCGGGGTAAGCAGCAAAGAAGGAACCAAGGGCGGCGTTCCGTTGGCGTCTGGCCAGAGTGCAGGGCTGAACATGAACAAGACTAGGGGCGGCGGTGCGCTGTTCTTGGTTAACGACAAGATGAAGGAGCTCTACCAGGAGAAGGTGATGGCGGACCTGGAAAAGCGCAATGCGCCGGCTATTGTCTGGGAGAAGGCCATGGATACTCTCAAGCCTTACTTGTGAAGAGAAAGGGTGTCCAACGGCTAATATTTGTTCTATTTATTCTGCAGCATTTCATTTTCTGTTTTTATATGTCTATTGTATTTAGAAGTTTGCCATTGTAACTGGACGGTAATATTTCCATTAATTATAAGCTTTCCACTTTTTAATTTATTATGAGTTTTATTCGAGAATATACAAAGGGCTATTTCTTAAGCAGGTTTGGGTTCTTACAGAGCCTCACTTACACGAAGTGCCTCATTGCCGAATCCCACATTATGTGAGAACGATGACCCACTTATTTCTATATTTGGCTAGCCCCACGCGATCCCTAGAACAGGAATCGGACTCCAAGTCCGTTCGTCCTCAGGATTTAATGTTCCGTTTCACCCGTCGGACATGGATCGCCGTTGTAGTCGACTGCCAGCCGGCATGTGTTCTTTTCCTATTCACGAGGTCTCTTGATGCTGTAAACATCGACAGACATGGAAAAGCGAGGCCCGACGGCGGGGGCCGGTAACTATGGCCAGGCCTGCATGCAGTGCTTCAAGGCCAAGTGCCGCTGCATTGCGCGACCCGATGGCGGCGCTTGTGAAAGGTGGGCTCCGTCGTGCTTTCCTTACTATTGTCGTTTCCGTCTAATGAGACTAACGCCATCGCTCCTGCCTTAAGATGTCTTCGGCTCAAGAAGCCGTGCCAGCCGTCCAACTCGGCGCGCCGGCGCACGGCACAGAACGGCCAGGCCGGCGCTGGGGCGGCGGAGATTGCCAAGCTGGAGGGCCGTATCAACACGTTGACGACGATGCTGCAGTCGGTGATGGAGAAGGCAGGGCTGGCAGGGGATGCATCGACACCTGCGTACCCAAAGTGTAGCTTAATGCCGGTCCGGACCGAAACGGCAGGCACGACCGAATTTGCAGGACAGGGTGCAGGAGGAAGTAGCGATACAGCAAGCATGACGAGCATGTCATTTTATGAGGACGGGCTCGGGCCGGGCCCCCTTCCTACTCCGTTTCATACGCCCCTGCCAGCTCGACCACCACAAGAACAACAACAACAACAGCAAATACCACCGCCACAGCCTCCTCCACCACGACCTCCACCAACTCAAGCACAAACTGAGGTGGACTCCCATCTACCGCTGTCGCCGACACCTGAGCCGCCATTGTACGAGCTTTCGCTCAACGAGGCTGCATGGTATCTGGACCGATTTAGCACACACCTGCTGCCGCACTTCCCATTCATCGTCCTGCCTCCTGATACGACCGTTGACCAGCTATGTCGCGACCGCCCACTGCTCATGCAGGCCATTGTCGCCGTCGCCACGCCGTCGACGAAGCTCAAGGCAGAGCGCGCCGAACGGCTCAAGCAGACTCTGACTCGGTGTGCCTTGCATGAAAACCAGTCCGGCATCGATGTCTTGTTGAGTCTCCTCACCTACGTCACCTGGAGCACCGATCCCTTCAAGCAGCCGGCCAACAATCTGTCGCGCATGACCATGCTGGCCATCTCACTCGTCTACGACCTGCAACATGCGAGCCGCCATCCGCCTGCGCCCGACGCACAGTTTATTGCCATCATGACGCCCGGATTTGAGCGTCCCGGAGGAGGCAGTTCTGGATCGGGCGACACCGGCCGGCCGATGCTGCTGCCCAGCATTCTGGAGCACCAGCGCGCGTTTCTGGCCTGCTTCGTGCTGAGTTCCATTGTGTCGGCGTCGTTTGGGCGCATGGTGGCGCAGCGCTGGACGACACAAATGGAAGAGGGGTTGCAACTGATTGAGGCGACGGCGAGCAAGGGAGACAGCCCGTCGGACGCGAATTTCGCCGTGCAGGTGCGCCTGCAGGTCATCATTCAACGCGCCGCGCTCGTCCGCGAGCAGCTCGAGACCGACCGTTTCATGGCCCCCTCACCCACAACGGCGGTGCCCGTGACCACCAACCTGTTCATCAAGGTACTGCAAGGCCAGCTCAACGAGCTGCGCAGCTCCTTGTCTCCCAGTCTGCCACGACGGGACATGCTGCTTATCTATTCGCACTACGCGGATCTTTTCCTCAACGAAGTGACACGTCTTGTCAGCTCCGAGGCTCCACTGGCCCCGACGTCCGCACCGTCGGGACACACCGTCGGCGGGGCCATGGCAAGCAGCCAGTCGCTGCCTGCTCTGGAGCACATTGAGTGCCTGTGGCGGTCCGTGTACGCCATCAAGGCCTTTCTCGATGCCTACCAGGCGATCCCACCTCTGACCTACGTCGGCGTCCCCTTCTTCTTTTGGTTCCAGCTCGTGCGCTGCATCGTCCTGCTCAAGCACCTGGCTACCTTCAACGACCCCGCGTGGGACGGTCAGGCCGTGCGAAATGCGGTCGACATGTCGACCATGCTCGAGTGGATGGCCGTCAAGGCCGAGCAGGCGAGCAAAGAAGCTGGCGAACAGTCCGACGACGACATGTTCCGACGAGTCGGCAGCATGATGCGGAATTCGCTGGCGTGGGTGGTTGCGAAGCAGCGCGCTGTCGGCGCTGCAGAACTTGGTGATATGCCACAAAAACACGCAGACGCTGCCTCTCACTATCAGCAGGACGCGAGTGACCTGGGCGGCAACAACGCCGTTCTTATCACGGATGCACCGGTAGAGGAAATGATGGTTCCTGTCGACCCCCCGTTGACGGGACCTTTTGACATGACGGAAGAAAACTGGGTCGAAGAAATGTTTGGCTGGCCCATGGCGAGTATTTGACTGAAGCAACCTCGCTGCGAGTCTGATCACAACGAGCCCGATTTGAATTGGGCGAACCGCAAGGACAGCCCAGCACCACGACGTCATTATGTATACTAAACAAGAGGCCGGAAATGCCACTCTGCCGCCGAGTATTCGAAACCAGTGAGACCTGATTTTATTTAATGATGACGAGCAGATAATCAAAGCTGTGACGTTTTGGTGAAACGACGGCTGGTTCATTGCATCCTATAACAATGCGCAAGAAGGCGGCCCATTATTGGATAAGAGCTGTCGGCATTCTAAGCAGAAAATGAACAATACTATTCGCATAAAACTAATAAAGAAGTGGTTATATTGCAGAGCGCGCGATCCCAGGATATTTGTCTATGAAAGAACCTTGAGATTGATGCTTTTGTTAGTGGAGGAGCTCCCGCTGTGCCTGGCGCTAAAACGCCCGACGACGTCAGACAGATTTTCAGGGGTTTCAGCACCGGAGGTGGTAGCCCACGTGACGGTATTATAGCAGTGGGGAGGGAAGGGGCTGGCCCCATTCCGGACTGTTCCAGCACCCACCTGGAACACGCACCTGCCCTCCTTACCCCGCGGCCCATCGCCCGACGTGTCTAACATTGCACAGGCAAGAACGGACCTGCAGCTGAACTTCCTTCCTGCGCTCCTTCTCTTTTACGATACGAAGCAGTCGTTGTGATAGACAGCAACTTTGATAGAAACAAAACAAAAAGCATAAAAATACAGCAAACAGCAAACAATCCACTCTGCGATCCGGTCCACGCTCCACGCAGGACCACGCCGCCGCCACGATGACGACCTTCTCGACCGACCCCGCCCTCTACATCTTCACGTCCCTGACGGCCGGGTCGATGCAAATCGTCACGGGCACCTCGCGCATGGAGACCATTCTGCGCGCCAACAAGATCCCCTTCAAGGCCGTCGACCTCGCCACCGACCAAAAGGCGCGCATGCTCTGGGGCCGCCGCGCCGGCAAGGATGCCAGCGGGCGCGCCCGCAAGCTGCCGGCGCTTGTGCAAGAGGGCATTGTGCTGGGCGACATTGTCGAGGTGGAGGAGTGGAACGAGTACCGCGAGCTCCTGATGAACGTCAAGATCTACTGGGACGAGTTTACGCAGCCGCCCATCAGCGAGAAGCCGGCGGACCCGCCACCGAAGAAGAAGCGCGTGGCCACGCGGCCGCCTGCGGCCAAGGCCGTGGCAGAGGCGGCGGCAGCAGCAGCTGTTGCCAACAAGGCGGCGAGCGCAGCGTCAACGGCCGCGGCCCCGCCGCCACCGCCCGGCCCTGCACCCCCGCCGTCCACCACCGTGAGCGGTTCTTCCGCTTCCACGACGACAGCCAAGACGACGACAAAGGCCGGGGAGTCGACGGCCATTCCCATCCGGAGCATTGCCGACGAGGCAGCAGCCAAGGCGAAGCAGGTGCGCTCCCAGAGCTTGCGCGACAAGGTCTACGGGAAGGGCGGCAAGCCCGAAGACAAGAAGGAGGCCATCAACGATACCAAGACGGAAGAGGGGGGAAAGGAAGACGAAAAGAAGGACAAGAAGAAGGCGGCTGAGGAAGATGACGACGACGAGGAAGAAGAATCGGATGAGGAAGAGGACAGCGACGACGACGATGACGATGAGGAGGAGGAAGAAAAGAAGGAAGCGAAGGACGCAACACCGGCCAAGGCATCACCGGCCAAGGCAGCTGCAGCAAAGCCGGCAACAGCAACGACACCAAAGAACTCGGACAAGAAGGCCAAGGAGGACGAGGAGGAATCATCAGACGAAGAGGATGACGAGGATGAGGACGATGACGAGGAAGAGTCCTCTGAAGAGGACGATGACGAGGAGGAGGAAGAGACAAAGGCTCCGCCAAAGAAGCCCACAGCAGCATCTACAGCAAAGGCGGCGGCAGCAGCAGGCAAGACGGCCAAGACCGACGCAAAAGACGAGAAGAGCAAGGATTGGAAACCGACCGATGTCGATGCGCCAGTAACCAGCTTGCACGGCGCCCGTGTCGACAGCAACCTATCTGCCAAGGAGATTTCCGCCATCGAAAAGGAGCAGGCGATTGCTGAAGAAGACGAGTCTGACGAGGATGATGAGGATGAGGACGATGACGAAGAAGAATCTGAAGACGACGACGACGATGACGACGACGATGATGATGACAGTGACTCAGAAGATGAGGAGGAAGAAAAGCCAAAGCCAAAAGAGAAGCCAAAGGCCGAGGAGGAGAAACCTAAAGCCAGGGAAGCAAAGGCCAAGGCGAAGGAAGACAAGCCCAAGGCCAAGGAGACGAAGCCAAAGGCAAAGGACGACAAGCACAAGGCAAAGAAGGACAAGGCAAGGTCAAAGAAGTAGACGTGGCAAAGGAGAGCACATTTTATCGTAACAACGTTGGCTATCTTTCACGGTGAATCTTTGCAGCCTGCATTTTGTTCTTATTTTTGATTCGCATTTTCATAATGAGCCCAAGTCCCACTCATTTTATTTTACGTCTACTTTCCCCCCCTTTGCTAGATTTTAAAGCTTCAATTTACCAAACGTCGAATCAAACCATTGCCATTCAAGCATGAATCAGATCAGCGACGAGAAATGTGGCGCGAGATCTAGTGTATTGCTGATATCGCAGACGAAGAACGCAGGCGTGTCTGGAGCGAAAATAGCATAGAAACATCAAAGACTGGGGAGAGACCATTGGAGGCGGCTGGGAATTAAAATTTTTCTTTTGACAAAATGGGTAATCTGACAAATGCCTCCACAAACCGCCATATGTTTTCCCGTCTTTACTTTCAGAAAGCATCGCCGCCGGGGAATACAAGGAAAATTAATCAAAAGAAATGGGTAAACATATAGTAGAGACAGGATCACAGACATTGGCAAGGGGAAGCGGGAGTAACACAACGATGAAATATAGTACATTGGCAAACCGGGATATCAGCACTGTGCAATGGGCACCTGCGTACCAGCGATTTATATTAGTCGAAGCTGGCCGGCCCTTGGGCTAATGGGTCCAGGCTCGGGTACACTTCATAGAAGCTCTGGTACCGGGCCTCGGCCCTCTGGAGTGTCGCCTCGTCTAAGCTGGCCGGAGCGCCACCCGCCTCTTTGCTCTTTGTCGCGGTAGATTGAACTGATGCCGGCCTTTTGTATGTTAGCAGTCGGCACGTTCAAAGACATGCATCGACACATAAATCCACGGTGAAGGGGGAGAAAAAACGGAAGGAACTCACCCAAAGATCTCGCGATCCATCTCGATAAATTGCTTCATCGAGTCCTTGCCACCTCTTTGCTGGAGGAACGTCAAATACGCCGCGTAGAACTCCCTCTTGGTCGACTGCGAAAGACGGCTCCGTGTCCGCATCTCCTTGATGACGTTGTCGACACGCTCCGCAGCCTGCGCCGCCGTGTCTGCCGTCGTCGGCTGCACCAGCTCAAAGTCGAACCACTTCCACCAGAACTGCCGGCTGTCGGCGTAGTACTCGACATTCTTGACAAACACGGTCCGTGCGTCGTCGACGGAGCCCTTGATCTTCCAGAGCAAAAAGGCCCATTCCGCGACGATGACCGCCTTGATAAACAGGTCGATGTCGGGCTCGCTGAGCGTCTTCTTGAACACATCAATTGCCGCCTCGAGGCCCACCTGCCGACGCTCTAGGTTGGCGAGCGACACAATGGTCTCGACGCTGCTCGGCAGCACCTCGAGCACCGCTTCGTGGATGGCACGGGCGATGTCGACGCGCCCACGGCTCTCCTCAAAGTAGGCAAACTGCAGCCGGATGGCCGGCCGGCTGATGGGCACAAACAAGGTCGCGGCGCGAAGGTACACAATGCGAACGTCCTCCTCTTTGCCCGGCTGTGCCGACATCCACCGCGCGTAGCGGAACCAGAATTCGTCGTAGTATGCGCATGTCACTAGACAACGCTCGTACAAGAAGACGATGCGCGCGTAGTCGCCGCTGGCCTCCTCAAAGTCCAGGTACTTGCGCCAGTTGGCCAGCTGGGCGTGGTCGAGCATCGTCACATGGAAGTACGGCCGCTTGATCTCCGACTCAAACGCCCACCGCTTGGTCGTCTCTTCCTGTGTCTTTGTAAACGTCTCGTAGGAGAGGGCGTCGGCCTTGGCACGCAGAACCGCCTCGATTTCAGGCTCGGTCTTGCTGCTGTAATGGGGATCCTCGGCCTCGAGATCCTTCCGCAGGCGCGCGAGGACCTCTTCCGATGCAAGCTCAGCAATGGGCCGCGTCTGCGCCAGCTGGCGAAAGCGCTCATAGTACCGTGCATACTGGTGCATAGGGATCTGGATGAGGCGCTTCAGGATGGCGAAGATGTTCTCAGTTGCCTCCAGCCGTTCCTCGTACTCGAGGTATTTGTCCCAGAAAGGGTGGGCCAGGAAGTCAAGACCAACTTGATCGGCAGCGCGATTAAAAAGCCTAGACAATAGGTAGAGCGTCAGTCCATATTCATTCTCACACACATCTGCTCACGGGCCACATGGGGGCGCCAAGACGCAGAGAAGGCAAAAGTGGCTTTTGCACAAAGGGACGACAGGAGAAGCGAAAGAAAAGAGCAGGGTAGAGGAGAGGGGGTTGGGAAGGGAGCAAAAATACAAAAATATTGTTTTTGATCCGAAACAGGTTGGAAGTTGTAAATGATTGAACGAAGAGCATGGTGGGTGCCGAAAGTTGCAGGGCATATATCGATCAGAGCAAAAAAGGTAAAGTCAAGCAGGGCTGCGAGCGGTTTGCATCGGGAGAGCAGAGGCGGCAATGGCTGTGCACACGAGCTGCAAAAGCCGTTGCCGCCCTTCTAGAACGGTATAAATGCTTGTGTGGTTTGTGAGAGAGAGCACATCCACCAGGACGTTTTGGTTTCAGAGTTTTCAGAATGGCCATGACTGGATATTCTCACCGTGAAGGGTTGATACGATGCGGTACGCTGACATGACGCACGAAGACACGGGGCCTGTCTCTCGGGCTGCGCATTGCGCATGTCACCGGGCACTCCTCCATCCTCGCTCTTCACACGCGTTCGTCCACACGTCTCTTTCTCCCCGTCCTCTTCAGTCTCCCTCGTGGCTGTCTCCGCGTGATTCTCGACTCGCATTCTTTCCCGTAATCGGGCTCGCAAACTACTGGTTATGGGTAGATAACAAAGGATATGGGGAGAAATACCACAATTGGGGCGCAATGGGGGCGGCGGAGGGAGGAGGGACACGGGGGGCGATGACAACTCTGTCGGGACTTACTCTCGCACGGGCTGGGGCTCGTGGGTCGTCTCGAGCTTGAAGGTGCAGTACTGCGTCCACAGATCGACCGAGTTGGTGATGCTAGCACAGCCGCGCTCGTAAATCATCTCGGCCGCCTCGGGGCCCGAGATGTTGAACTCAAAGTCGGCATACTTTTTCCAGTAGCCAAACAGCAGCGGGAACTTGCGCAGCATGCGGTCGTAGGTGCTGCGCATCGTCTCGATAGCCAGCGGGGTCGAGTTGCGGTTGAGCCCGCCGTCAAGGGCCTCGCACGCGTACAGCAGCTTCTCCCAAAGCTCGAAGTTGTCCGAGTCGTCATCCTGCAGCAACGAACAAAGGTCAGTCGACGCTCAATACAAGGGGCATCAATCAAAAACGCAAGAATCAGATGCGGCGCGTACCAGCTGCAGGCTCAACGTCCGGATCTCGGCGTTCTCCTCGTCGGTTCCGCCATAGTTGTAGTCAGCCAGCGTAGCGTCAGACATGATGGTGACGGCCGGTTCTCAAACGGCGGAGACTGCGACGGCGTGAAGGAGGAGGCAGATCTGTTTGCGATGCTTTTGCTTCCGACAGAAAGCAGCAACAGCGATGGCAGGAGGCGAGAGAATACAATATCGTATATTCGAGGCAAAGGGACGTATAATTGTAAGCCGATACGTTCGGGCGCGTCTGCGCGTTTCGTCGTTGTTGGCGATGGGTGGTGCGCGTTCGCGATAGCAGAGACAATATGGTGGTGCAGGAGGCAGAGAAAGCAGAAAAGGCAGAGAAGGCTGGAACGAGCAGGATTTGGCGCTGACGATTGGATTTGTTGTTCTTGCTCTCTTTGGCTTTTCTTAGCGCATGTGCATTCGTGCAATGCTGTACGCACGGGCCAACCAGGCTGGGTCGTGCCTTCCGACTTGCTGAACTGCCCAGAACGGCTAGTGCGATGACCTCGCGTTTGGTCTCGTCACGTGCAACTCCATTGCACCTTCCGGTCGCCACATTGGTAGCTGCGTCATGGTATCCACCCGGCACAGGCGGTGGTATGCAGTGCTTCTTGTGGACGGCAGGTGCCCCTCAGCGTCTCAGCTCAGCGTTGCGGCAACAGCGATGTCTATTTTGGGCGCCGCATCTGACGACCTTTTTCTTACTTTGTGATATACACACGGACACAGCACAAGCATGCACACGCCCAGCTAGAACGCCAGTAGCAATTCGTACGGCCTCGGCCTGGCACGCTTGCGGCAGAACTCTCCATCGACGGCAATCTCTCCATCCGAAAGCGCGTGGGCTCCAAGCTCGACAGCTGAAATCATAACGAAATCGGTACTTTAGAAGCACGAGACCTATCTAATACCCGATCGACCCGCCTATACGGATAGCCTTCTTTTGATAAAGAGCTCTCTGTGCGAAAAGCGATGCCCGGACGTGTCCTGCAACTGTTGTCTGCCTCTCCAACGCATCTCGCACGCGTGAGCGTCCTGGTTGTTCCCTTTGGATCACTGAATTGATTTTGCAATTTTTTGCAATTTGTTGTCTTCTCCACCTTTCCCTCGACAAACGGACGCCTCCTTCTCCTCCTTCTCCTCCCCGTACTCCTCGTGCAGAAGATCAATGGACTACGTCGGTAGCACGGTGTCGTGGAACGGCCACGTACCGGATCCCGACACCTCGAACCAGCTGCTGATCCGCGACTTTCCACACCGCGCCATCGCCATTGTCTCACAGACACACGCCCTCATCTTCCGCCACAGCGGCGCTGGAAGCGAATCACAAAATGGCAGCAGCAGCAACGTCAACAGCG
Source organism: Sporothrix schenckii 1099-18 (assembly GCF_000961545.1). Lineage (NCBI taxonomy): Eukaryota > Fungi > Ascomycota > Sordariomycetes > Ophiostomatales > Ophiostomataceae > Sporothrix > Sporothrix schenckii. The sequence continues at coordinate 3,517,253 of NW_015971150.1, forward strand.
GGAGCGGAAATGGAAGCGGACACGGCGGCGGCAGCGCCAAGTGCATGGTCGAGTTCTCTCCCATCTCCAAGGGCTTGCTGAGCGACTACCGATCGCTGACACCGAGGCCCGTCTACGGCACGTTGGGGCTGATTGCTGTCAACCAGGACGTTTTTCTGAGCGTCATCACACAGGCACTGCGTGTGGCCACGCTGCGGCCGGGCGAGACCGTCGAGATGATCCAGCAGGTGCAGTTCTTCTGCCTCAACACCAACGAGTACGACGACGTTCTGTCGGCCGCCATCGACCCGTGGGATCCGGATGGCGACGCGGCGTCCGTCTACTCGCAAGGGCTCAGCCGCCGCGATGTGCCTGTCGAGCACCCGTGCCAAGAGCTCATGAAGCTGCTAGGCAACCGCAGCTTTTACTACAGCACCGACTTTGACATGACCAACCGGCTCCAGGACCGGTCCGCCGACGCCTCGTCGTTTGACATTGACAACTTTGACGAGTCGTTTCTGTGGAACTCGTTTATGATCCAGCCACTCGTCCAGTTCCGCGCGCGGCTGCAGCCGCACGAGCGCAGGATGCTCGACGCATCGCGCATTCTCACATCGGCCGTGCGCGGCTTCTGCTTGACCGTCACCATCCCGCAGTCTGTGGCGCCGCTGCGCACCACCCAGTCCGGCATGCCGTCGTACCTCACCGTCATCTCGCGGCTGTCGTGCCGACGTGCCGGCACGCGCTTCAACGCGCGCGGCATCGACGACGACGGCAACGTGGCCAACTTTGTCGAGACTGAAACCATCTACTGGAGCCCCAGTGGCGTCGTCTTCTCGTACGTGCAGGTGCGCGGCTCAGTGCCCGTGTTCTGGGAGCAGTCGCCTGGCCTCATCCCCGGCAACCAGAAGATCATCGTGACACGGTCACCCGACGGTGCGCAGCCGGCCTTTGACAAGCACTTTGACGACCTGGAGACGTCGTACGGCGCCGTGCACGTCATCAACCTCCTGAGCGAGGCCAAGCCTGGCGAGGCCGAGCTGAGCCAGTGCTACCGCTATGGTCTGCGGCACACCCCCCTGGGCCAGAAAAGCGGCGACAAGGGGAGCTCGTCCGACCATGCACTGATCCGGTCCACCGAGTACGACTTTCACGCCGAGACAAGGGGCCCGACGGGCTACGAAGCGGCGCAGGAGATCCGGCACTACATTCGTGACTCTGCCAACGGCTTTGCCTACTACCTGGCCATGGAGGCGGCCGACGCACGGAACAGCGGCACCAACGGGCGCAAGGCGAGCACCGCAAGCGCACGCCGCCGGTTTGTTGTTGCGCTGCAGCAGGAGGGCGTGTTTCGCACAAACTGCCTCGATTGCCTGGACCGCACCAACCTGATCCAGACCATCATCTCGCAGATGGCGGTCGAGACGTTTTTGAAGCAGCGCAACGAGTCGGCGGGCCCCGACTTTTGGATGCGGCACTCGAACCTGTGGGCCGACAACGGCGACGCGCTGTCCAAAATCTATGCCGGTACGGGCGCGCTCAAGTCGTCGTTTACACGGCACGGCAAGATGTCGCTGGCCGGCGCGATTGCGGACGCGCGGAAGTCGGCGACGCGGCTGTACATCAACAACTTTGCCGACAAGGGCCGGCAAAACACAATCGACATGCTCCTCGGCCGGTTGTACGGCCAGGCGCCGGTCATTCTCTTCGACCCGATCAGTGACTATGTCACGCTCGAGCTCAACAAGCGCGCGGCCACCTTTTCGTCGTCCGAGGTGATTAAAATGTATGTCCGGGTTTGCTGTTTGTCCATTCTCCCCTTTTTCCTTTCTTTTTTTTTCTTTCGTTTTGGTCTAACAGAAACAGATGGGTTGGCACGTTTAACCTCAACGGTCGCCTTGATGGTTTGCACGAGGATCTGTCGCCGTGGCTCTTTCCAGTCGCGGTGCAGTCGGCCGAGCAGCTGCCCGAGATTGTGGCGATTGGGTTCCAGGAGATTGTGGAGCTGAGTCCGCAGCAGATTATGAACAGCGACCCGACCCGCAAGCAGCAGTGGGAGGTTCTCGTGCTCAACACGCTCAACAAGCAGGCTGCCGCCCTGGGCGGCGAGCCGTACGTGCTGCTGCGCAGCGGCCAGCTGGTCGGCGCGGCGCTGTGCATCTTTGTCACGTCGTCGTCGCTCGCCAAGATCAAGAACGTCGAGGGCAGCGTCAAGAAGACGGGCATGTCGGGCATGGCGGGCAACAAGGGCGCCGTCGGCATCCGGCTGGACTACGCCAACACGGCCATATGCTTTGTGACGGCGCACCTGGCAGCCGGGTTTGCCAACTACGAAGAGCGCAACCGGGACTATCTCACGATCCACCACGGCCTGCGGTTCCAGCGCAACCGCGGCATTGACGACCACGATGCCGTCCTGTGGTTTGGCGACTTCAACTACCGCATCGGCCTGGGCCGTGAGCGCACGCTGGACCTTGTGCGCGCGCACAACCTCGAGACGCTCTACGAAAACGACCAGCTCAACCTGCAGATGGTGGCCGGCCTGGCGTTCCCGTACTACTCGGAGGCGCGCATCACGTTCCTGCCGACGTATCGGTTTGACATTGGGCGGGACGACTACGACACGTCGGAAAAGCAGCGGATCCCCGCGTGGACGGACCGGATCTTGCGCCGCGGCCAGCAGCTGCGGCAGACCGCATACAACTCAGCGCCCTTGCGGTTCTCGGACCACCGGCCCGTATATGCGCATTTCCAATGTACGGTCAACATTGTGGACGAGGTACGGCGCGACAAGATCAGCCGCGAGCTGTACGAGCGGCGCAAGGGCGAGGTGGGGGACGCAACGGCCAACACGACGGTCGAGGACACGGACGACGAGGACCTGATTGGGTACGACGCCATTGAGCCCGGCCTACCGGCGGCGAGCTCGGACCGGCAAAAGTGGTGGCTGGACAATGGACGGATGGCCCAGGCGCGCGTGCAGCCGCCGCCGCCGGCCAACCCCGCGACACACACGGCCATTCTGAACCCGAAGCGGCCGGCCAATCCGTTTGCGCCGACCGACGAGCCAGACTGGGTGGCGGTCCCACGTGCGGAGTCGCAACTGTCGTCGTTTTCGAGCCTGTCGACGTCGCCGTACGAGCACATCAACCACTCGACGGTGTTGTCGTCGTCGGCCAACAGCCAAAATGGAAGCGGTGGTACGACGGGTGGGACGGCCGGCCTGGCGGCGTCGAGGAAGGGTGGGCAGCCCATGGGCCAGAGCTTGTCGTCGCAGTTCTACCGGCAAGAGACAACGACGACGACGGCGCCGCCGCCGCCACCACCGCCGAGACGAGGGGGAGCCGGCACCGGCGACAGCAACGATGCGACGTCGGTGGCCAGTAAGAAATCGGCCTCGACCACGTCGTTCGCATCGACGTTCCCAGGGCCGCCACCGCCACCAAACGCGCGGGTGCCGCCGACGGTCAGTGGCGTCACCAAAGCGCTGGACGAGCTGCGAGCCTCGTCTTCGTCCTCGCCGTCGTCCTTTTCCAACGCCAGTGACCGCCACGGCGGCCCGCCCGTGCCTCCAAGGCAGATGCCGACCAAGGTGAACACCACGTTCCCTCCACCGCCAACAAATGCCATGCCGCCCCGACCGGCGTCGGTTGCCTCGAGCACATCGGTGTCTGCCTCCGGAACAGGAGCAGGAACCGCCCTCTCGGCCAAGGGTAAACCCGTGCCACCCGTCGCCAAGAAACCGGCGCACTTAGCATCCGCACCGTCCACGACACCGTCTCCGACATCGAGCCGCGTCGGGTTGGCATCCGAGGATGGCGCCGGTCGCGGGACGCCACCTCCCAAACCGCCTCGGCGACGCACCGAGGCGGCACTGCCTGCAACCACTGACGCACCGCCGAAATTGCCGGCGCGCACCCCGACAGTCGCGAGCCACAGCCACCCACTGCCGACACCGACGGCATCCGCAAAGGCACGGTCCAGCAATGTTGATCTGCTGGGCGACGACGAGGCGGGCACCAGTCTGTCCCGATACCAACCCCTGCAGCCGTCATGAGCACGCGAATCGCAGAGCACGGGCATGCCGTGAACAAGTAAAAAAAATCCTACGGACGGGAGCACACGTCCGACCTGTGATTTGCATGCAACGAGTCGGGTGGCAGAAGCGGCCTGCAGATGGCATGCGCACAAGGCCGGAGGGTGTACTTTGGGTGTACGTCTGGCATCGTTGCGGCAAGGGAAACAAGACGAACAAAAGGCCATGAGTGCACGAAGCATGAACCACGGCAGTAAGGTCTGTTATGTCGTATCAACAAATACGAATGGGCCAACAGGCCAATATGCCAATATACCAACATACCAGTTACCAATATACCAATATACACGAATACATATACAAGAGTTACCAAGCAAGGTTGCAACCACAAGCAATGCCCAATTCAATATACTCGGCATAACGAGCCGCAAATGGGTCAACTCTGCAGTCGATGAACATGGTGTGCCGCCTGCGAGCCGTCCAGCCAACAGGAGCACGACTCTGCCATTGCAAAGCCAGCTGGCCGTCTTCCGTCTTGGCATCCCTGTAGAAGAACCGCTGGTCGTTTCACAGAGTCCTCCCGAGCCATCTCAAGAGTTTCGAACGATGTCATGTTGGAGCGTTATGAGGCCATCTAATGCGTCTATTTATTGTGCTATTTATCATGACCTTCTATTTTCTATTTACCTATGTTTTTTTTACTGTCCGCTGGTATGTTGTCCACACTTTTGTCCACTTCTTGGGTATTTGTATTTATTATATTTGTTCTCTGCCTTCTGCCGTGTCTACGTCATTTGCCGCCAGACACTTATTGCCTCACTGAGCCTCCAGCGGCGGTCGGCCTCCAGCAGCAGCTTCAGCGGCTCGGGCGGCCTTTGCGCGTTGCCATTACGATATGTCACATGAGTATCTGAACACGCAACCGAAATAATCAATCCCAATGTATCTCTGCCACCGCTCTTTTGGAGGCCCGTTTCGTTACCGCCTTTTCAATGGCGCGCGCCGACCGTTGGCGTCGTTTTAGGGCTTTACGGTAAGTTAAATTACCTTTAGCAGCTTTTCAGGGCCGCTTGGGGCTGCGATGTGCCCTGGAAAGCGCCGCTCTCACGCTAACTTGTTGGTGCATCCAGTGGCGCTCTCTGTCGCGTGCAGCGTTCTTGGCACGGACAGTGTATGACGCTAATTGCTGGTGACTACTTCCTCGTCTCTACTAACCCGCCCACAATGTTGAAGTGAGAGGACCCTGGGCCGACCTTTTCAACTCAAACGGTGAAACAAAAAAAGAAAAAAGAAAAGAAAAGAAAAGAAAGAAAAAAAGAAAAGAAAAAAAACCCAAACCGGCAAGCAACAAACACCGTCATGGCTGAAAGGCTGATTTACTTGCATGAAAAAAAATGGTGGACTGACTAACGCATACAAATGGGAAGGAACGACACGACCACGAAAAAGAAAAAAGGCGGCCGTTTTGGCGTGGGTTGGGGGTTGAGTGGACAGGCACCACGATACGCCTTCTGAAAGCGGAAGCCACCACGTTTCGCTGCTTTGGCGCATCACAAACAAACCAAGGAAGGCGCAGAAAAGCATGCATCCTTGGCTGTCGGCAGGCTCGTTTGCCTGGCTCGGTGTCCCGTTCTCCCCAACCACCTTTTGGCTCATGTCGGCGACAGCTAGTGTTTTCGACTCAATCAGAAAGTTTCCTCCTCCTGCAAGGCTTTTGAGGCAGGCTTTGAGGCTTTTCTTCCGAGAACCCGAAGCTCAGGAGACACAACGAAGACCCTTGTTTTGTGACTAGTTCCTTCCACTGCGCTTCCGGCGCACGCAAAATATCGTCGACAGTTGTTGTTTCCTTTTCTTCCAGACGCACTTTGTCAAACACTACTCATCGCCGCTCTACGCACTTTCCTTCCTTGCCTTGGTCTTGCATCGCGCCTTCCCACGACATTGTTCTCGACGTACTTCCGCTTTCGATTATTCCCCCTGCCTTCGCCAACCAGCCTCATCCGCCATTGTATATTTCCTCTGTTCACGCCTTGGACCCGATCATACTTGTAATCTATTCCCTAAGGCGACCCTGCCTTGCCCGCCTGCCTGCCTGCGTGCTATGACAGGCCGTCTCAATCAGCAATCAAAGCACAACCACTCCGTACCGAGGTCACGTCTTCTTGCCTTGGTTTACGCTGCGCTCCGTCCTCTTCCGCGTCCAGTTTCGTCCTGCTTCCCTCGCACCTTCCTCTCGTCGCGACTGCCGCCATGTCCTACGACTGAACGAACCAGTCTATCCGGGCGCCTTCCTGTTTCTCATCAATTCTCAGCTTCTCGTTGGCGTAACTGCCTCGTTCCACCGCAATTGTGGCCATCACGTTCAATTTCCTGATTCGTCGACTGCGGGCGGTGCTTTCCGTGCACTCTCGACCACAGCACCAGCCCCTGAACTACCAGAGTGCCTAATATGCACAACCCGCCGCTGATGTCATTTGGCTGTCTTTGAGCTGTCTTTGAATCCTTCCGCCTTGCGTCTGTCCTGTGCTCACACTTGCTCTTTCCTTTTTCCACCTCCGTCCTTTCCACAACTTGCCCTTGCCATATCCGATTCACGACGTCGAAAACAAAGGAAGCACAAGAGCGACACAGCACATCGACCACCATCAGCGATCGTCATCTCGAGCCTTGCTTCCTTTTCCTCCTCATTTATGACACAGACCGTGCCACAAGGACCACTTCGCCTCGAAACTATGGCACCTTAAGCAAGGAGGCACGAAAAAAAACAGCAATTCGAACGAGCGCACGACACCACGTCCGACTTGGGAAGGACGTGGCCGATCATTTCGGAGAGCATAGGCAGGTGCAGTGTCCCTTGCGCCTTCTCTGCGGCCCAACCCTTTTTCAAAACGGCCATCGTCCTGTTCTTGCAACGGCGTCGCCAAAAAAGAACAGGAAAAATAAACGAAAAAATGGCGGCCCACAGCGCGCAGGCGCCGTGGTTGCCACAGTCGCCACTGCCCTTGACACCACCACATACTCAGCTTGCAGGGCAAGAAACGCCCTTGCTAGGAATGGCCGCCGGTCTCTCCGCCGGCGATAGCCAGAGTCATGTCATTCAACTAGAGAGGGAAAGAGCTACTGGCTCTGTTGGCTCTTTTGCAAAGCTAGCCATGTCAGGTGCGCAAAACGGGCAACAACACCACCAAGACGGGCAAGAGCCAAGCCCTAGTGGCAAAGAGCAAGAACTCGACGACCGTCTGCAAAATCGTTCTCTCAGTCAGACCGAATGCCAAAGTCAACGTCAACAACAACAACACCATCACCGTCACCATCACCGCGCTTCACGCAATCCCGCGAGGAAGCAGGCCGCCTACGAGGGCTCTGACGCCTCGACACCTACACGCACCCGCTCTACCTCCTCCTCTAACTTTACTCCCCTCTCCACCTTCCCCTCGGCGACGTCGCGTACCTTTGCAGTCGACGGCCAGACTAATCTTAATTGCGTCGATCCTACGGGTAACACTACCGATACCCACTGTGATAGCACAATTGGCCGGGCAGAGCACATGCATGTGATCAACAACGCCGATAAGCACAGCCAGCACGCTTACGACGACAACAACGGCGACGACGACGGCAACGGCAGCGGTTCAACAGCCGACCATGTGCCCTTTGCCCAGCTACAGCCCATCCATCTCTATCCAACATCTCAACAGCAACACGAGGACCGGCACCGACAGGACTCGGCCTTCTTGTCCACCCCGGCACCGCAGCCTCATTCGCTGCTAGCCTCGCCTCCGCAGTTGTGTCTGCGCAGCCGATCTGGGCGGAGCGGAAACGGAAGGATCGCAAAGACCGGCGTCTCCAGTCGCAGCGGCAGCCACAAAGATAGCCACAGTCAGCGACCGTCGTTGGAGGGACGTGGAGGTAGTGTCGACGGCAACCACAGAGACGAGACTACAAACGCTGTCGGCCGTAGCGCAGACACCAACGCAGACAACGACGACTCCGACTCCGAGAGCCTAAACTCGCATGCGCTCGCCTGGGACCAGACGTGCCTCCGAATTGCCTATCTTGTCAGCACCATGGTCGCGCCATCGGCGAATGCATCGGTTGGCGGTGGTCCCGCCGACAAGGACACACAGCTACCCACACCCTTGGCCATGGCCCGTGTCGGCAGAAACCCTGGCGAGAATGGTGCAAATGGCGTCACCAGCATCACCAGCGTCAATGGCGACACGGCATCTCTCGGCATGGGCTCGGCCGAGTGGGAGCTGCTGCCACAGGTGCTCGACCACTTTGTCGATTTGTGCACACGGGGATGGACCGGCACGGAGCCCGACAAGAAGCGCCGTAAGATCGCCCAGATGCTGCACTGGCAGAACGAGGTGTACGCCTGCGGCAAGGCCGCCTACTGTGGCTGTGCCGACGGCAGCCCCGTGCCCAACGACAGCCTTCTTGCGGCGGCCCTTGAGCTGCCATTGCCGCTGCAGCCAGTCTCGGCGACCAGCTCCGCCCCAGCCTCCGTCACCACGTCGGCGGCTTCCGCATCGGCACCGACATCGGCAACCGACGAGACCGTTGCTTCCATTGGCAAATGCGCCGCCATGTGCAGCCGATGCTCTTTCCCTCTGACCCCGAATCGACCGATCTTCTGGGTGGCCGACCCCAAGGACGGCACCGACGAGGTCGCCTTCAAAAAGGTCCGCCGCACGCAAGAAGGGCCTGGTGACAGCATCCGCAAGGCCATCAAGAGCTTCCGCGGCCTTGTCTTTTCCAAGAAAAACAAGCGCAGCGTCTCATCGCCCGCTGGCGCCCTCGCCACGACGACCATGCTGGCCGCTCCGCGTGCCTCCTTCACGCCACCCCGGTCGTTGTCGCCGTCCATCCTCGACAAGGCCACTCTGTCCCGCCGCGCGTGGTGCCAGTGGGAGGAGGTCAACTGCCAACGCCTGTGTGACGAAAGCGACGAGAATCGTGCCCTCTTCTTCCCGCAGACGGCTATGTACACTGTCCGCGAGGAGGATGTCGAGGTGGCGGCACGGCCTGCGTCGGCCGAAGAGGGCAATGCGGCGGCCGGCTCCTTATCGCCCAGCACCACTCAGGCACGAGCACAAGCACAGGCACGAGCACAAATACAAGCACAAGCCCAGGAGCTGGGACGTCTTGTCGGTGGCATGAAGTCTGGGGCCATTTACGACAGCGATGAAGACGACGAGGAATACGACCCAGACATCGACGATGGCGACGATAATGACGACGACGACGACGACGCCAAGAATGTGTCTGCCGAGCAGCGTCGGCAGCGCGAGACCAATGCCCGTCTCCGTCGTGCTGAGAGGCTTCTTAAAAAGACCAACGACGCCGCCGCGACCACAATACAAGCCGCCTAGAAGGCGCTGACTGTTCGCTGGTAGGCGGCCGAGTGTGCTTCGTATTGGGATACGTTTTGACAGCAGTTTTTTGGTGGAGCGTCGTTTAGTTGTCGTTTGGTTTGCATCGCATCCACAGCATTGTTCCTCCTTTTATGATGGTACGTCATGACATATTTGGCACTGGTTGCCTGCTTTCTTCAAGGCCGCAACTCAGGTGACATCCAGTCGCATTACACGCGCCACAGACACGACGAGCATTGCATTTCTTTTCTTGTATATACTTTAGTGGCCTGCCTCCTTTGAGAGACGGGCATTACTAGCATGAGCGGCTTCCGGTCCGAGGACATTAGGACGGTCCAGAGAGATACCCATTTTCACAATATATGTTTATATTCCTTCGCAATCACCGAGCGTGCCTCGTTACAACATAGTTTAATGAACAAGAAGGAGTATCATACAATTCGTTTCGACGGTCAGTCACGCCAATTTATGTGTGCCGGCCCCTGCACTCTCCAAAATCGGACGGTGCCGCACTTCGCCCGCGGCTTTGCCCGTCCTCCTTTCAACCTTGATGCCACACCGAAGAACGTGGCGCTCATTGTCTGCCGTATCGACGTTCTTGTCTAGTCCTCAGCAAATGCGCCGTTGAGCAGTGCTCGCACTTGCTGCCGCACCCGTGGTGCAATGGGCTGGCCCGCCAGCAGCTGCAACACCGCCAGCGTCACATTGTGGTCTTTTGGCTGCGGGGAGGCCGGCAGGGCCGATGCGTCCTGGCTGCCACGTGGCCCATCCTCCTCACCATCAACGTGCATCTCATTCTCCTCGGCCCGGCGTTGGCGCGCTACAGCGCCGTTGGGCTCGCCCGGCTCGTCTTCGGTTTTGATGGGTACCGACCGTCCCTGCGTCGTCGTCGTCGGCGCGCTTGTTGGGGCGGCATCCTGGCTGGGGCCTGCACTTGTCCCAGTGGCCTCGTCTTCGCGGAACCGCACGCGCTTGGACGGTGTCGCGAACGGGCCGTCGTCGTCGCTCTCGCCGTTGCCACCATCCTGCGTCGGCCGTCCGTACCATGGGTCGACGGCCGCTTGTCGGCGCTTTCGTCCGCTTCCGGTGCTCGCACCCGCCGCACTCACCTCGGAGCGGAAGGACGAAGGCGGTGTTGTCATGGCCGCCGTGTCGACCGAGTCTTGTGTCGGGGCCTGCGACGACGCAGCGTGAGACGCTTGTGAAGCAACCTGCGAGGACGGGACGGACGACGAAAATGAAAAGACCGGGTGTGGCTGCTGTTGCGCGCCGTTCCGGCTTCCTCCAAATAATGAAGCAAAGGATGTGGCTGTTGCTGTTGTTGTCGCACCGACAGGTGCTACCGCTGTAGGCGTCGGCGTCGGCGTCGTTGGTGACGCCGCCGCGTGTACTGCTTCTGCCGCTGCTTCTTTCGCGGCATACACGTCCGACGCAACTAGAAGACGGTGGCCCAGTCGACGACCGTTTGGCGTCTCCTGTTCTTGCAGCTCTTCGCGCACAGGAACGATGATTCGTCGCCTCCTCTCCCCATCCTCCTCAACGTCCATGGCCAGACTGCCTCCTTCGTTCACGTCGTCCGTCTGCTTGATCTTGGCCCCCGCGCCGTGTCCTGCTGCATCGCTTTGCCAACGCGTCTTCCGCTCGCTGTGGTCCACCAGCGCCACCAGCGCCCGCTCCATGTCACTGTCAAACTCGCTGTCGCTGTAGTCGGACGCAGTACGCCCGGGCGCCTCGGCCCGTTGTGCCTGACCTGTGGCCGCGCCATTCTTTCCGCTGCTGCTGCCGCCGGCGCCGTCACCGTCTTTCCCGCTGCCGTTCGTCTTGACGACGCCAAAGTATTTTGTTATAGGACGGCTGGGCGTCTCAGTAGGAGCTTGTGGCAGCGTCTGTGTTGCATCCAACGACGCACCTTGCGCTGCTCTCCCACTCGTCCGCCGTGCTCGTGCAGGTGTCGGTGTCGGTGGTGGCTCAAAGCTATCGTCCTCGTCGTTGTCCTCGTCCTCGCCGCCGAGGTTCTCGTAATCTCCATAGGCCATGTCTTGGGGGAATTCGTTCGCTATCGCCGTCGTAAAGATGCGCTGGCGCTGTCTAGGCGTCTGCTCCGGTGCCGGGGGCGGCAGTGACCGCTGTCCTGCCAGTGTCGTGTGCGGCGATGCCGATCCGTCTTGCCGCTCGGCGGGCGGTGTCGTGCGCTGCCCAATGGATGTCCGGTACGTCGGCCGGGGCGCCTGTGATGACGGCGGGCCAGCGCCACCGCCGCTCGCGCCGGCATAGTCCTCCCACAGGAAAAACGTGCACTGCCGGCGCCGTTCCTGGGGGCAAGTGTAGAACCAGCGGCCCTTGTTGGCGCCTGGTTTGCGGGTTTCGCGCAAGACCGCCGGGCGCCGCGGCCTGCAGTCGCAGAACCATTGGCCATTAGCAAAGAGGCCGTCGCTGCCACGGCCTGACGACGGGGTGGCCGGGTTGCTGGTGCGCGTGGTCCTGGGAGTCGACGGTTGCGATCGGCGGCCGCCTATTCGACGGCCACCTCGAGGCATTGTAAAGCGTTGGAGAGGAGGAGGGGATTCGAGAGGTTGCGCAACGGCAATCAGACCATCGCAGAGGGCGTCGTAAAAGAGATGCGATTGCGTTTTGGCGCCGGGCGGCGCTGGTGTGCGATATGCTTCTCAAGGTCCAGACGTTCACTGAGACACAAGCGCCGAAACAACGTCATTTGGTGTTTCGGAGCTGGAGCTGCAGGAGGATTGATGGGCGTTTGGTGCGTTGGGCGGGGCAACACTGCTGGAAACCCCGTGCGTATTAACAATCTCCACTTTTCGCCAACTGTTTTGTTTCCAACATCCAAGACGCATGCGAAAACAATATGAGAATACTAATGCTCAGCCAAACAGGGGTATATTTCATGGCCAAATAGTCAAAAAAAGAGCAAATACATGCAGAAGAATGGAATCTATGAGACAGAGCTTCACATGAGATGAAGAAGCGTTAGAAAAAAAAAGCAGAAGAAATTAAACGGACGACAAAAGACGACATAAAAGAACCGACAAAACGGCTCTACCAAAACCAATCAATGCGCTTCCACTGTGCGCAACAGGTGTCTCCTGTCCCCTGTACAAATTTCGTAAAAGTAGTCGTCGTCGAGACCCTCGCGGCTCGGCACAGCACCGGCGCCGGGTGGTGGCCCTGCATAGGCAGCCTCTTGCCGCACGTTGAGCAGCCGGATCTTGAGTCCATAGTCGCTGACAAGCGACACCAGCTTATTCGTCTCGGCCGTGATGGGCGCCTGGTTCAGCAGCATCAACAGGCCGTCGAGCCACTCCGACGCCAGCGAGTGGTTGACTGGGTGCAGTGTCAGGATGGCCACTTCGCGCGTCGCGGCGCCCGACGCGTCCGCGTTGCTGTTGTCCGCCGCCGCGCCGTTCGCGCCATTGCTGCTGTTGCCCGCCTTGGCCGCTTCGTCGGGGTTCTCAAACGCATAGACTGTAATCTTGGTCGTCGTGGACCGCGCGCCGGACAGCGCACCGCCACTGCCAATCTCGCTGACGCCGTCCTCGTTCGTCGCGGACACATTGGACACCACCGAACTGATGGTGCTGAGGTCGATCTTCTCGGTCAAGGCATCCAGGCCCGGGTCCTGTGGCGTCTGTAGCGGGAAGTCGGCGTAGTGCAGGTACCGCCGGTTGTGTGACAGTTTGGCGAAACGCCAGGCCTTGGGCTCGTACAGCCGCCGCTTCTGTGCGTGGCCCGTCTGCGGCGGCGACTGGATCCCACCGCTCTGCGAGAGAGACTGCTGGTGCAGGTGCTCACGGTCGCGCTTCGGCACCGGCCGCGCAAACCACGAGCCCTGCAGCAGACAGCGGATGCGCTGCTCCTTGACAAACTGCAGCGCCTCCATGCGCAGCTCGTCCCGCACCTGGAAGAGGTGCGTGCCCCACTGGTCCTCGAACGACAGCTCCAAGAGGCCCATCTGCAGCTCGCGAAGGCGCCCGCAATCGTGCTCCTGCAGCTCCTCCTCGACTTCAGCCACGTCCTTGGTGCGCCCGGCTTGGCCGACAACCTGCTCAATCAGGATGCGCACCAGCTCGGCCACCTTTTCGAAATCGTCACGCTCGGCGCCGGTCGCCTTCCACAGCCGGAAGAATGCCTGCAGGCCCGCCGTGTGCAGGCGCGACCACTGCAGCAGCAGTGGACGGAAGATCCGATCGGCATCCTTGCTGTCGACGCCTGCGCCGTCCAAGCTCTGGTAGTAGCCCTGCAGGTCTTTACTCAGGTCCTCGACGTCGGACCGGTCGACCTCGAAATGCTCATACAGCGTCATGGTCACCGCCAGACTCGCACGCGCCACGGGGCAGCGCCCACTCAACGGCCACGACGACTGCTCCAGCAGCAGCTTCTGGAAGCCGTCTTCGTTCTTGCGCACATAGTCGGTCAGATCCATCATGCCAAGAAAGCCGCTCGTATCAAACTCGGACGCCGGGCTCTCTGTCTCGAAGCCCAGCCGCCGCCATTTCTCCGGGTTGTGTCGCCGGCTGCCCTTTGTGTCTGCTGCTGCACCAGAGGCTCCATTGGCACCCGCGTGGTGCCGGTCGGGGGCGCTCGCCAGGTGAAGGCCCTTGAGTGCACGCCGGTGCTCGGGCCGCTCGAGGTCGATCCGCACCTCCTTCCATTTCCGCAGAAGCACTTTGGTGAGTGACTGGAACTCCAACAGCGGGTGTGCGAGGTCCTGCAGCGCCGAGCTTTGCATCAGGTTATAGACGGCCTTGATCAGGCCCAGGTCCTGCAGCCGCTTGATCAGCTTGGACCAGTCTTCGCTTGCTGCGCCTGCACCACCTCCACCACCACCGCCTCCACTCCCCAACTTGGGGCTCGTGACTCCGTTTGCTGCCGGAGACGCGCCCGGTGTCGCTGGGGTTGTCGCGGCTGGCGCCGCCGCCGCCGCTGCTGTCGTTGTTGGTCCTGCTGCCGCCGCCGCTGCTGTCGTTGTTGGTCCTGCTGCCGCTGCCGCTGCGGCTGTTGCCACCGACGCGGGGTCGCTGGACACAGCATCGCGGATGAGCGCGTTGACAAGCATGAGCGCGTTGGCACAGAGGGCGTGGTCAGCCGACTGCAGCTGCTGGATGACGAGCTCAAAGAACTGCGGGTAGACAGCAACAGCCGGCTTGAGGGCCCGGAACCCAAAGCTGGCGGGCGGACTCGTGCGCAGAGCGGCTGAGGCCGAGCCTGCACCAATCCCGACACCGACGCCACGCGCCGTGGACGACTGACTGTGGCTGACAAGGGCCACCAAAATGCTCATGGCGCCCCGCAGAATGTTGACGAGCGGGTTCGTGACAATCAGCTCGACTACACGCTCCACCAAGTCGCTGGCCGCCGGGCCCTCGAAAATATCCCAGCCCATGTCGACCTCGAGCAGCCGGCTGAGCGACTGCAGCGAGTATGCGAGCGTGTTGCCGCCAGTGGCCATGATGAGGCGGCGCAGGATGATGAGACCACCCGAGGATATGAAGACGTCCGCAAAAGCCGGGTCGTTGATGGACGATTGCAGCTTGAAGACGGCCATCTTGCGCGCGGCATCCTCGTCGCTTGCCAGCCGCGAGAGCAGCGCAGGTATGTCCGCCTGGTCCATAGCAGATGTCTATGTGCTATGTTGTATTAGGAACGTATACAGGGTCGTGTTTTCGTATCTCGACACGCGTCGTCGTCGTCGTCGTCTTGTCGGCGCAAGTCAATTGCAGAGGGACAAGGACACTTGCAGCGTCGCTCAAAAGCGGCCCCTGGGACCAGGCGGTCCTTATTACGTGCCTCGTGTATATATCGTCGTCTTCCGCTCTTGTTGATCACCTCGCTGTCGTCGTCCGCTCAGCTACCGTCGTTGCGTCGTCGTTCTTGTTCGTAGTGTGCATGTGTGTATTTTTTATTCATACGGAGTACTTGCCTCGCCGCGTCGACTGAAGCAAAAGTCAGGGGTAGCATTGCCGAATGGAAGGTGGTGCACGGACCTGCCCCAAGCCAAATGATCCAGTCGGGAAGGCGCTAGCCAATCATGGCTTGAGGGGCTTTGTTGACCCACGCTGTCGATACGAATTACGAATGGAAGGGCATTTTGGGTCGCAGTTGCTGCAACGGTGTAAGTGTCTTGGTCGCAGCTACTGTTTTGGGAATCAAACGTCAACAGGCAGGTGCACGCAAAAATACGGGGCAATGATTGGGAAACATCCCAGTGAAGCAATTTGGCCGCTTGTTTTCTCTCCTGACATCAACAAAGACGATATTCTGCAGAAGCGCTCACCCCACAAGCGTCGACCCTGCACAATTCGTTAGGAACAGGTGAGCACGCGCCTGGTGTAACGATGATACAGGAAGCATAAATGGAATGTTGCCCTTCGCCCCGATGCTGAGTCCTGTGGCTCTTATCATTCAATTCAAACTAACTGTGAAAAGACAGGCCGAAAGCATCCTTTTACGCAGTCACTTTCGGAGCGCGACAACGATCGGTGGACTGTTTGGTCCCCTTGCTTTTTCCATGTTGCGTCCTACCCATATGCCTCGCACGGTCGAACCAATGTGCTGTGGCCAGGTGCGGCCCAGTGGCATTGGCCTGGAAGAGACTCTGATTAACAAAGGCGAGCGGTCTCCCGATAAGGACGATCGTTGCCCACCAAGTAATAAGTACAGGCGGGGCTCAGAGGGGGACGAGAAACCGCAACATCACACAACTGCGCCTACGATGTAGTGGCGAATAGTGCACTGGACAATAAGCCGGCGTCCGTTTCCACCGCGCCCTAAACCTTAACGAAACCAAGGAGGGGATGCGGAATTTCCGAGAGAGTGGATATTTCGACGCAAAATAACATTCGATCAACGTCAGACGCAGTCACCAGTTCGTCGGCCTTTTGCATTCTCGATTCTCGCCCGCACTTTGGCTTCCGAGATCGAAAGACTGTCAGAAACAACGCGACCCCTCAAGTCAAAGTCGGTGGCACTGCGGCGTCATTCAGCAGCACGTCCCACGTCCCACGTCCAACGTTGGGGCATATAAGACCGTCAGGAGCCGCAGTGAACCACACCGGACGCCGTTTTGCTCCACTTCACACCTTGACCTGGCCGTTGTAAAAGTTTGAGTCATTCAGACTTTGCATTCTACTTCATTTCGTCGCCTCACCCACGCCACAACCAGACACCATGGCGAACATTGCTGTCCACTCCACTGCGGACATCGCGCAGGTCGAGTCCACGTGCCGCGAGCTTGGCATCACGGTCGAAGAGTTCCGCGAGCTGCATCGTTACAGCGTATCGGCTGCTGAAGGCGCCTATTGCCCGTACAGCAACTTCCCCGTCGGGGCCGCTGTCATGACAAAGTACGGCGTCCAGGGCCCAGATGCCGCTGAAGGTCTACCCGGCTCAGGCGGCAATGGCCACAGTCGGTTTATTCTCGGCGCCAATGTCGAGAACGTTTCGTACCCCGTAGGAACGTGCGCGGAGCGTGTGGCTCTGGGCCGAGCCGTGTTCGAAGGCCACCGCGACTTCAAGGCGATTGCAGTGATGGCACCAGCCGCAGCCGCCGGTATGCCGTGCTCGCCATGCGGCATGTGCCGACAGTTGTGAGTCCTCCGGATCTGACATCACACGATGCAACAGGAGGGTAAAGACACCTGAGGTATCTAACACAACAGCATCCGTGAATTCTGCGGTCTAGATCTGCCAGTACTCATGTTCGCCAAGGACGGCCAGTACATTGGCATCAAGCTGGAGACGGTATGCGGCCCAATCAGTCACGCGTGTGCAATACAAGTGCCATCTTACTAACCTCGTGCAGCTGCTTCCCTTGTCGTTTGGCCCCGACGCGCTTGGTCCTCGGTAAGCGAGGCATGTCTCTGTCAACTTGGGTGTTATGCTGCTCCAAGTGAGGTCTGTCTGATTTTCAACGAGGACAATTACTGGCCTCGGTCTTTTCTCATTTCTATTCGTCTGCACGCCCAGCCAGTCAACTACTACCGCTACATACCAGCCGTCGGTGCCGTCTCTTCATTTTGGATCAATATCAAGAATGCCATAACCACGGACTGCACAAAGACTTTATCACCCAGAGTACCCGGATGCAGATTTCACACAAGTACGAATACGCGATATGTAAGGTAATATGCCTGCCGTGTTTGCAGAGAAAGCACACCGGGGTCTGGGCCTGGGTCACTTTTTTGTTTCATTTTGTCGTGTCATTTCGATACACGAGAGAGAAGAAGGAGATTGTATACTCGTTCACTCTTTTTTGAAAATAAAAGTTTTTGCTTTACTTTTGCTTTTCTTTTTTGGTTATGTTTGTTTTATTTTTTTGGGTCATTATTATGTGCTCGTTGCTTGGCGAGAGCGGAGGAGTCTACTCTGCTTGTTGCCCTGTTTTGGCAACAGTGTTCTTACACCCTTTTCCCTTCCGACCGACTCCCGCTCACGCAAAACAACGCTGTGTCTCTATTCAAAGCGCAAGAGCCACAGATTGCCTCACAACCTTCAGCCTCGGCATCCGCCTTCGCTCCTTGTCGACACGCCTAGAACGCCGGCTTGGCGTTCTTGAGCAGCATCTCGAAGTAGGCCTGGTTCCAGGTACCGGCCTCGGGGGACGGCTTGTAGGCATCGTCCTTGCCGCAGAAGGAGTCGTAGCGAGTGGCGCTGCTGTCGCTGGTGCCGTCAGACTCGCCGCCGGGCTTGATCCACACGAACGCATCGGCCAGCTCGTCACCCGTGTCGGCGGTGGGGCGGACACCGAAGCCGGCGCCGTTGACGTTGCACCAGTCACCCCACTCCTTGCGCAGACCAGTGACGGCGTTGCGGCCAGTATCGATGATGGCATGGTTGGGCATGCCGGCAGACTTGAGCAGCGGGGCAAAGGTGTCGACGTAGGTCTTCTCGTTCTGGCACTTGTTGTACTTGGCGTCCGAGGCGGTCGAGAACTCGCCGGGGCTCTGGTCCCAGGCGTTCCAGCCGGCCGTGTTGGTGGAGAAACCACGGACCTGCTTGGGGCTGCCGGCGGCCTTGTAGACCTTGGCAAGGCCCTGGGCACCGGGCTTCAGGTTGGCATCCCAGCCGAGCCAGCCGCCGTGACCAGCGTCAATGTACATGACGACGTTGGGCAGATTGAGGCTCTTGAGGGCGTAGGCGACGCCGGTCTCGTAACCGTCGGCGCTGCTCTTGCAGGTGTCCAGGTCCGAGTTCGTGACCAGGTTGGGCAGCGAGTCAGGCTCGATGAGCAGGGCAAAAGCGGTGTTGGGGTGCGCCTTGAGGATCTTGACGATAGCTGCGAGGGAATGTCAGCAGGGACGACGACGACGATGACGACGACGACGACGATGAAAATGAAATCGGAATTGAAACGAATTCGAAAACGACAGAAGCCAAGCAAAGGGGGCCGCCAAAGAGAGTGCTTACGGTCAATGTAGTCGGACTTGTACTTGTCGACCTCGCCGACCTTGAGTTCACCGTTGGAGGCCTTGGCGGCGCAATCACGGCCCGGCAGGTCGTAGATGACCAGACCCAGGATGTGGTCGCAAGGCACATCGGCAATGGCGGGCTCGACCTTGGCGATGTTCGCAATGGAGTCACTGGTTCGGGTTAGCGGGTGCTCGCAATTACGACACTCACAACCACCGCAGACTGGTCGGTGTGCGACACAACGAATCCTCAATCCTCGACAAACCCAACTTACATCCACAGGAAGCTACCGACGTCGGCAACCTTGGCGGCCGAGGCGGCCAGGCTGGTGTCGGTGATGGCGGCGACGGCAGCCTCGACCTCCTTGCGGTAGAAAGTGTTGGCGTGCAGCGTGTACTTCTTGAAGGGGTTGGTGCTGGCGTCCAGGGTCACGGCAGACGCGCAGCCGGCCGAAGCCTGGCGAGCGACTTCCTTGACAGACTGGGTCGGGGGAGCGGCGTATGCCGACGCGGCGAGCGCCAGCAGGGCAGAGTACTGGAACTTCATGTTGACAAAATTGAAGACGATCTTCCTTTGGGGGGTGCTGGAGAGAAAGAATCAAGAGAAGATACTGGCACGGGGAGTCAACTGGCTGAGTTGATCGAGGTGTGAGGAACAAAAGGGAAAGGGACAAAAGGATGAAAGAAACAGGACGCTAGAGAGTGGCCGGGGCTCGAAGTCTTTATACAGGACGAGATGGCCCATGTCTATGCGTGGGAGAGGAGGAGGAGGGAAGGGGGGCAGCCACAACGACCAAGGATAGAGTGTGCCCCGTGGGGACGAGAAGGGACAGACGACCGACTGTTTCTCGGCGAGATTGAACCAGACAGCCCGCCTATTGCTCGAAAGTGGACGGACCATTCTGGATGCGCGGGTCCCGTTTTTCCCGTCACGTCTCGCTCTCGGTCCCTTTCAACCAGCAATCAGGAAGCGAGGCCCGCGCTGTGAGAGCTACCAAATCTGCTCACAGGGGGGGCACGCAGACGTACTCGGCCGTGGGCTTCCGAAGACACGCTCTGCTCTCGGTCGATGCGGCAACGTACATTGGGAGGCATATAGGCATATATGGCGGGATGCACGGCCAAAGAGGAGACCAAGACGGACGAGAGCAATCTAAGTCGACGGCGACGGGATGGTAGGGTGAGCATATTGGCCAAAATGCGGGGCGTCGATGAGGTGCCGTGATTGGGACACACACACACTCCATCGAAGCAGGTCGAGGGACAGGCGATTGAGAGGGATGGACGTGGAGAGGGCCGTGGAGAGACGTGTGGAGAGACGTGGAGAGGGGCATGGGACTGGAACGAGGTACCAGTTCTTCCATATGAGGAGTCCAGGGCCAGCAGGACGACGGGCCGGCTCTGGGCTGCTCCAGGAGATCTGTTCCTGGCATTCCATCTGCGGACCCTCAACGACGACATATACCACGGGGGTACATTAATTCTTCCAGCGGGCCCTTGCAGGATGCTGTAAATTCATAACGACCGTTGCCAAGACAGAGGGGACAAAAAATAGTCGAAGGGGGAGGAGGACGACGAGGACAGACGAGGGCAGACGAGGGCAAAGCAGCCGAATACGTGGTCGTGCCTGGCAATACTCGTTTAATTGGGTGTTTTCATTTTTATATCGATATGGAGTGACAAGGAGTGGGAGATAGTGTTGCCAAGGCAAGACTGTGGAGACATAAATACAAACGAGGGAGACGGACAATAAGAGAAACGGACGAAGTGGACGACATGGACCATGGGCGCAAATGGCCGTATGAGATTCTGGTTATGTTCCGGTTAGAAGAGTGTGCAGAGTAAATATGTCTTTGGGGGTAGCTTTGTGTTTTCTGTGGTCTGTTGATCTGTTGATCTCTTCTTCTCTTTTGTTCTTTCATTTTTTGTCTTCTTTCATAAAACAAATGAAAACAAAATCCCACATAAAGTACATTTTATGACGTATTATTTATGTCTCCAGATCATACTCCAGCTATTAATAAAACTATAAACAGTCACAAGCGCTCCACCAGTCCTTCTTACTCATTCTGCTCTGTGCCTTTGTTCACACGTATTATTCGAGCACCTGATATGGAACCTCGCAAATCTCATAGAATAAAACCGGCGCGCCTTTAATGGCTTTTTCACAGGCAGCATGTTTAGCCTGTACAAAGGACACAGTCGAAGACCAGTGCGGCAGAATGCGCCTTTTTCATCCAGTACAGCTGAACTGCTTCGTTTTGTTTCCTTCACTTATTTGTTTTACTTCTAATTTGTTTATTTTCGTTGCTTTCCTATATTCACATTTAATTCGCATATTCTTCCCTCGTTAGTCGTGCGGTGTCTCCTTTGTGCCTTCCCTGACCTTGACTGTCTCCCTCCTTCCCTATTTACCAGCCTGCCGTGGCTGTGGTTAGGCTCAACCGGCCCGGCTAAACAAGCCCCTGCCAGTTGCAACCGGCATGCGATAAAAATAATACGACGCAATTACGAAGCCGGCAAACGCGACCGTATGTCGACTCGCAGGAGACACTACCGGCAAAAAGAAGCGTTGGTAGCGGTGGCCGAAAAGGTGGAAGGCTTCTGGAAGTCCCGGTCCAAAAGGGGAAAGAGGAAACTCGACGGACAGGGAAGGCGCAATGAAATGCGAATGGGGTATAGTGAAGGAAAGGCAGGTGCGGTGCATAAGGGACGAACAGAGAAAGAGAGAAAAGTTGTTTTTTTTTTTTTTTTTTTTTTAAATTAAAGACCAAAACATAAACTTCAAACAACTCTATTTCTTTGGATGAACTGACGCTGCACATCTTACTACGAGCCGTTATTCATGTTTACTTCTATCCTCCCGTTGCTACGGCCTCAGCGAGCCTCAAAACGCAAGCCTTCTTGGCAATCTGCATGCCTCTCTTTCGACTGGGCGCCGAGTATCTCTCCACGTATCAAAGGAGACACAACTCGCAAAACACATGCAGTCTTGTCTAGAACTTGGCGAGACGGGGCCTCGCTTTACCTCTCGTTAATGATATCCGAATAGCCGTCTGCGTCACAGTGCCAACTAGAGCCTCATATACTTGGCGGTCTTGCGAAATTGACGGATGCCGAGTCGTCGTCTAGGCCCACCAGGGTGACGATCGATGATGATCTACTACGTACTGTAGCATCCGTTTGATTTATGGCCAGGTCCCTGCCTGGTTCGGCCTGTTGTCTTGTTGCTGGCCATATCAACCAGGTCCTTCGTGGCGTTGCATCGGCCTTGCAGTACGGAAGAAGTCTCCTACCCTCCCAATT
Organism: Sporothrix schenckii 1099-18; assembly: GCF_000961545.1. NCBI lineage: Eukaryota > Fungi > Ascomycota > Sordariomycetes > Ophiostomatales > Ophiostomataceae > Sporothrix > Sporothrix schenckii. The sequence goes on from NW_015971150.1 coordinate 3,539,374, forward strand.
CGGCAATGTCGGATCGTTTCAGGTATTCGGGAGACATTCCGAACGTTCTTGTGATGCAGACATGGCGTGGACGAGGATGGTACGTCGTATATGTTCTATGTGAACAAAGAGAACATCATATGGCCGTGGTAAAGCAATTGAAAACTAGAAAGACAGTTTCGCCCCATTTGATGAAAATAGAAATAAAAAAAAACAAAGAAATAAAACAAAACAGAATCAAATGAACATCAAGTCACGGCAGCCCTTACAACGGCCACCAGACGGCCGAAATGGCCAAATCGATCGACGTTTGTAAACCGCTTGTGTCTGTCCTTTATTCTTCCTGACACTCCTCTCGGCCTACTTTTCCGTCTCCTGTGGTAGTGTGTTTGGCGACGTCTCATTCTTCTCTCGCTAAAGACCGGACTCAACTCAACCACATTCGTGACTTTTGTAATCTTGGAACCTTACTCTCAAAACTGTGTGTACCACCTGCCCCGGACATATTCCAACATGCTCCAACATGTTCTTACATGAACGGCGGAAGCGAGAACGGGTAGCCTCCGTTCTTCATGCGGAACACGCTCAGCAGGAAGCTGTACATGAGGAAGATGACTGCGCCCCAAATGAGCGCCGCCACCTGCTGCATCTTCTCGTCGGCTATTCTCGGAACCTTGACGGCCAGGGAGATGGCGGCAAACGAAAGAATGCCATCTATATGTGTGTTAGACAGTCGCGACATTGTTTTCTTGGATGATTTTTTGGGGGGGGGGGGGGGAGGGGGACACGTACACATGGCAGCAATGAGCTGCGTCTCCATACCAAACTGGTTCTGGAAGCCCCCGGCAAAGTAGCTGATACCGCCGCGGCCATCACCCGCCACATAGGGAACCTTACGGATGTGGTTGAACATGTGGCCCGAGGTAAAGAGCAGGATCGAAATCAGGCTAATGGCCGCCCAAATGTTGCGGTTCTGGATCACCGGCAGCACGTACGGCCACGCCACAAACAGAGCGGTGGCCGAGCCCAGCAGCATCGTGATGCTCGTAAGCCACGCAAACCAGTTGATCGGCCGCTTGATCGCCGGGTGGGGGCGGTCGGGCAGGTGGCGGGAGATCCAGTGGTGAACCACCTCAGCGGAGCCGGCACTGTACACGTCAGTATTTTATTTTATTTTTTCTCATCTCATTCTCACCCTCGTCTCGACGTATCCGTTTGTCTCCACCTACCCGTTTGTAAAGTCGTAGCGCAGGGGCTCCGGAGAGGAGACGGCGTGCGGGCCAGCCGTGGGCGGGAAGAAGAGAAGGACGGGCGCCGTCTGCAGACCGAGCGACACAAAGGTATCGCGGCCGTCGCTGAAGTCGAGCGTCGTAAACACCAAGCGAGACTCGCCCGCCTTGTCGCCCTTGGTCCAACTACGGGCCAGCAGGTCATACTCGGGCTGGAACTCGTGGCACAGCTGGCAGCCGTAGCGTGCATCCATGGCCGTCAGCAGAACTGCCGTGCTGTAGTCACGCGGCGTGCCGCCCACGAGCTTCTGGTAGGCGGTGTCCTCGATCTTGACCGGAGCCGACGAGAGCTGCTTGGCGTGGAACTGCTGGAAGGTATCGCCGGCGGCCTTCTTGGCGGCGAGGCCGCCCGTGCACAGCAGCGAAGACGCGAGAAGCGAAAGCCAGCGCATCGTCGCGGTTAGAGGTGTGTTGAGATAGACAGGCAAAGGAAAAACGGAATCGAAAAGAAAGCGCGAATCGAACAAAAGGCCAAAGCCGTAGGCGGTCGAGTAAAGGAGAGGCAACCGAATGCAATTCGATTCAGAGCGCGTCCGTAACAAGCGCCCGGCAATTGATGTACGCCTCAATGGTGGGTCGTCGTCGTCGGATGAGGAGAGAGGGCTGCTGACGACAAAAAGAAAAGAAGGCCACTTGTCGATGCTCAATGGCTGTCGTGTCTCGAAACCCAAATGCGCAGCTGTTCTTTCCCAACTTGGTGCTTTCCCTGGAATCCGCCAACATGCTCCTTCCTGCAGCAAACGCGGCCCTGTAACCACGTACACCTTTAGCTGTCTGTAGCCTCTGATTGGCTGGGAAGCTGCCCCACGCTCCCTACAAGCTGTTTCTCGGCTGCGGACCATCTTAGCGCCGATCCGGTGTTCTTTCCCCTGCGTCATCCTTGGCAAGCGAACTGTGGCGTGTGGCACAAAGCTGACATAATACAAAACGCTAGCCCTTTTAGTCAGAAAGTAAACAGTCCCACACGACCAAAACATTGGCCCACCCTGAAGGCACGCCTGTCCACCTCTCCGCTCCTGCCTTGTCTCTCTCCATCTCTACTCCGTTGCTGTGGACGCAATTTGCCTCTTCAATATTTCGACGTCAGATCTCTTCTTATCGATCAGAGTTTGGTATTGAGTGTCATCTAGTCGAGCCATTGGGCATTTTTTATCGGGGGCTGTATTCTTTTTCCACCCTTCTTCATTTCCTTCTCTTTCGTGTCGACTGCTACCTTCATCGCGTTCTTTCACTACCTTTTCCGCGCCATCGACGCGAAACCGACATCGACAGCCATGGACATCGACAAGGTACGGTTACTTTCTCGGCTGGGACGTTTGGGACACGGTAGACGACGGAGATGCGCGAGAACGCGATAGCTGACTGTCTGCAGAGATCCGCGACGAGCCATGACCTCGGCCTCAAATATCTCGAAGCCCGGCACCAGGAGGGCCTCATAGTCAAAGACGACGACGTGCGGCGGCACCGGTTGCAGGTGATCTTGCTGCAGGACGAGAACGGCCGGCTGAAGGACCAGGTGTCGTCGCTTGGCGACCGTGTAGCCTCGCTCACTACTCAGTACGACGAAGCGCAGCGCCAGCTCGACAACCTCAATAACAAATGTCACGAGCAGGACGACCAATTGCGAGCACAGGCCCGCGAGCACACGGCGCTCCGGACAGAGCTGCTGTCCCTCAGCAACGCCACAAACGATTCGACAAAGGTTCTCACAGAAAAGCTGGCGTTGTCCCGCGAACTGGCCGTGCTCAAGCCCGAGATCGAGCACCTGCAGTCGCAGCTGGCACACCAAAAGGATGTGCTGTCCGAGAAGCTGGCGCTCGAGCGGCAGCTGAACGCGGTCGAGGTGGAACTCGCAAACGAGAAGCGCGCTGCGCAGCGCGCCGCCGCCGCCGCGGCACAACGCCAACAGACGGAAAGCGACAACAATGAAGCCGAGGAAGACTTGCGGCGGCAGATCCACGACCTGGAGAAGAAGCTCGCAAACGAGAAGCGGGTCCGGGAGAAGATGCAACGGGAGCAGGAGGAGGCCCGTAGCACCGACAAGGACAAGATAACCAAGGCTGTCGAAGACGAGAAGCGCGAGAGTCTGCGTACGAAGAAGGCTCTGGAGACGGAGCTGGCCGAGGCGCGCGGGCAGATTGATGTGTTTGAGCTGCGCGTCGGCGACCTCAAGTCCAAGTTACGAGAGGTGCGAGAGGAGCTCAAGAGCGCGCGTGCCGAACTGGCGGCTGCTCACGACAAACCAGCAGCACATATTGCAGCAGCGGCCACGGTCAAAGAGGGCATCAAGAAGACCAAGTCTGTGGCGACGGTGCCCGGCACGACAACGACCAAGGTGCAGACAAAGGGCCAGAAGAAGCGCCGGGCAGACGAGCCCAGCGGCCCCGAATCGCTGCTGCAGACGCCTGGCATCGGAGACGAAGGCCGCACGAAACGCCCGCTTAAGAAGAGGGGCTTCGACGCTACTGCCGTGCAAAAGTCGACCTTTTCCATCACGCCCTTCCTCAACAAGACGAGTAACCCGATGGACGAATCTGCCGATGCGGCCGCTGCCGGTGCTGCCCCAGCAGCAGCAGACAAACCAAAGGCGTCGGACGCCGAGACGTCTGCAGAGGACAAGTCCGCCGTCGACAAGTCAGTGTCTGCAGTCGAGTCCATGATGCCCGAGTCGACGCTTCCCGGCGAAGCGAGCGAGCTGCCGGAAGACTCCATCATGGGCCGGCGTGTGTCTGCGAGCGCCACGCTGTCTTCGGTCGACATTAGCGAGTCTTCTTCTGTTCCCCCGACGGTCAAGGCCGCAGCACAGAACGTCGCGGCCGGCGCCAAGCGGCGCGGCCGGCCACCCAAGGACAAGGTCTTGGGCGATGCGCCCCTCTCGAAGAAGAACATGAAGGTGCAGCCAACTGCAGCCGAGAGCAAACCTGTTGTTGCGGACGAGCCTGCGTTCACCAAAGCCCCCATCGAGGTCGACAAGGCAAAGGAAGCGGCTGCCGATGAGCCGGCTGCAGTCGAGCAGGAGAACCGACCACCGCCGGCAACAAGCGCAGCCGGCGGTGTCACAATGAAGGTGAAGAAGAGTGCCGCGCCCGTTGTGGCCAAAGTAACGTCCGAGGCGGAGCCCAAGAAGAAGAAGCGCAAGATTCTGGGTGCCGGTAGCAAGACGGTGTTTGATGACGACGACGACGACGATGGTGCGTTGGCACGGCCAATGAAGCCGGCAGCCTCGGCGGCGTCTGCGGCTGCTCCGGCAGGCGGTGCCGGTGTGAAGCGGGTTGTGAAGAATCTCGGCGCAGGACGGACCACAGCAGTAGGCGCCGGCAAGCGGACGATGCTGGGTGGCATGCGGAATGCGTTTGGTGGTGTTGGCGGCGGGAGCTTCTCACCGCTGAAGCGTGACCGTCGCGGCGTGAATGCTAGTTTCCTCGCGTAGACGCGTGGTCGATGTTTCGATCTTTTGATGTTTTGATGTTTTGGTGTTTCTGTGGAAAGGGAACATATACGGTACCATGATGGTTTGTTTTCATTGCATCGGGACGGCGCTTGGGACGGCTTTCTGTTATATTTCGTTGGGACAACCGGGTCGAGATGGATAAGCTTGTACGATGTAGGGATGAGGATGGGCAACAGTCTTCCATTATTGAATCGAAAGATGCAAGTTCATCGATGCGTCCAAATGATACAAAAGAAATGAAAATGTGACTACTAACGTTTGTATTAGGATATCCAAAGAAGCAAAGCAAGGACACAAATTAAAATAACGGAGCAAATGAAAACAGAAAAGCTAAAAAGAAGAGCAAGTGAACCATCTACTAAACCACACAATTACGCAAACTCCTTGACGTGACCGGTGGTCCAGGTCCAAAACGCCTCTGCACCTCCCTTGCCACCACACTCGGACTTGGGCTTGCCGTAGCTTGCAATGTCGCTGCGCATGCCAAAGAAGCGGCCCCAGGGCCCGATCCACGCGCCAGACTTGTCCAGCGTCACGTCGGGCGACAAGCCAGCAAACAGCTCCGTGTAGGCGCCGTAGACGGGCGGGTGCAGCATCTGGGTGCGGAAGTACTTCATGGCCGCACGCTGGTACCAACTGAGACCGACCTCTTGCTCCTGTTGCTGAGGCTTGTCCTCCTGGCGGCCCCCGATGGAGCGGTACAGGTCCGAGTCCAGGTTGCCCGGGTTGGCGGCCACGGAGACGATGCCGTCGGCCTTGTGGCGGCGCGCGTACTCGACGCTGTGCAGGTAGGAGCCGGCCTTGCTGTTGCCGTACAGCTCCATCGGGTCGGAGATGGGGCGGGCGTAGGTCTTGCTGCCCATGGGCAGGTTGGTCATGTCGACGCCGTTCTTGCCCGAGTACAGCTCGGCCGCCATGGACGCAACCCAGACAACGCGCACGCCCGCGGGGTTGCCGGCTGCCGTCTCGTCCTTGGCCGTGGCTTGGAGGATCGGCGTCAGGAGCTGCGTGAGCAAAAATGGCGCCACGGTGTTGGTGCCGAGCTGCAGATCAAACCCCTGGACGGTGGTCGTCGTTCCGCTGGGGGGGAGCATCACGCCGGCGTTGTTGAAGAGCACGTCCAGGCGCTTGGCCTTGGCGAGAAACGACTCTACGGCGGGCTTGATGGTGCGCAGGTCGCCGAGGTCGATCTGGACAAAGTGCAGAGCCCCCGTGGACGACGGCGCGGCAGCCTTGACGTCCTCCATGGCCTTTTCGCACTTTGCCTGCGAGCGGCAGGCCATGAAGACGGTGGCATTCTGGGTGTAGAGGATGCGGGTGAGCTCCTTGCCGACGCCGGCATTGGCGCCAGTAATCAAGTACACTTTCCCGGCGAGGTTTTTCAGATTTTTTTCAGTGAACTTGGGTGCCGGGATCATGACATTCTGCGCCATCATGGACGGCCGGAGGAATCCTATGGAAGCCATTTTGGCGATTGTGTGTCTCGTATTCGAGACGAAACGGGAGAGTGAACCGGTCGCAAGATTGCAAGTGCGTCAACTGTGTGGTCGATAGACTTTGACACTGTGGTTGTCGAGGTGTTTAAAAGGCCTTGTTGCGGTAAAGTTGTGGTGGTGATGATGCGATCCTCTTTCCCAGCTGTGCAAAGACATCCCCGACGGTGCTTTTATATCGAAGACCTCGCCCATGCGAAACAGTCTGCGATCTGCCTGGCCAAAAGAACAATAGGTTATGCACAGACTACCCAAACATAAAAGACCAATGGTTGACGTCAGGGCCGATTCGGCCAACAGACTCGCCGCGGACGCCATCGGCAGTAGTTGTACCTAGCCGACTCCGTTTGACAACTTGTTGTTTTGCACTACCTCGACAGGCTCTGCAAAAACACAGTGAATGGGGGTGGAAACACAGTGAAACGGGTCGACATCGAATAAGAACCACGTTCACAAAATAGAAGTAGAAAAATAGAAAAACTGAAGTAAAGAAGACAAAGAAGAAAAAGGATAGCCATGGTACTTGGCCCGAACCCAACGGACGTATCGTGATCAACAAGATCTGGCTGGTTGTTCTAGTTCCGACTTGGGCGTGGTACGTTGCTTGGCTAATCGCATCACACGCACATGCTAATGGAGGTTGGGAGTTCTGTTGCATTTGTTGTGGGAGAGGTACGGAGAAAGAATTTACGAAAAGGGGCTGGAAAGAAAAGACTGCACTGCATTGGCTGATTGCTGCAGAGGTTCATGGAAAGAGCGAAGGTACTCTGGACAAAACTTGCTTTGGTGGCAATGGGACGGTCGTTCTTTCCAGTCCACCAGCACAACACTCCGTCGGGGCGGACAAATGTAGACCGCACCTCGACCGCACCTTCCGTCCCTAAGTGGCCTAAACCAGCCTGTAGCCTCGGCTGGCAAAACAACGCAAATCCATCAATCGCCGACTCGTATGTGTGAGACCATCGCCCTTTCATCTACAGTAATTATACGTTCTAGAAGGATATGGAGCATTGTTTGTTTCCGAGGGTAGCATTGATCTTGCAAGACGGCACCCTGGATCTGCTATGCCAGAGTGGCATACTTTCAGTGCAAACCAGGTCATTGGAAGACATGTGAATTATATGATCCTGATTTCTCTCTCCTTTTCTAGCTCAAGAACGCTCGAGAAAGCTCTAGAAATAAATCAAAATGCATCGTTTTTTATCTCGTTATAAGCAGTAGGCAAGTTCCGTCTGATTATTCGCGATTCTGGGGACGAGTGAAGAGCCTCATGGCATAGGCGCATGTGTGAGATTTGGCAGAGGAAGGTGTCTGTGTTTGTACCTGCCCAGTGGACCACACCGCCCAACAGCCGCTACTAGTGCCAAGCGTGTCTGGCAACCACAAAAAATCAACGTCATATCTTTTCTAATGCACACGACAACCTATCACGACCATGCATGTACAGCGACACCCGTGACGCCACAAGTCTTCACAATCGCAGCTACCTCTGCATATTGCACCCACTCGCCCATCTGCACCCCATGCCGGTGAACCTGCGGAGCCTCGACCGCTCGGCAAGGGCCGTGGCTGACACAGCAATAAGTGACATGTCAACAACATCCATTTTTGCAACAACCACGACCGCAGTTACGGCCGGCAGCACAAGGAAAGCAGTGTCGCGCGTCTGGCAACGATGCTCATGCCGTCCATTCTCTGCGACAACTGCGGCACCAGCAGCCAGCAACACCCGCTGGAAGGCGCGCCAGGGAAAGGACCAGTATGCGCGTGAGGCCAAGGTGCGAGGGCTGAAAAGCAGGGCCGCCTTCAAGTTGCTGGAAATGGACTCGAGGTATCGTCTGTTCAAACCGGGCCAGACCGTTGTGGACTTGGTAGGTCGCCAGGGACGTGGCGTCGAGAGGACGGGACGCGTTGCCTGCCCGGCCAGCAGCTGCTAGAGACTGCTAATTTGTAATTTGTCATTTGTATAGGGATATGCTCCAGGCAGCTGGTCGCAGGTCGCCGTGGAACGCACCAAACCCGCCGGCCGCGTGCTCGGCATCGACCTGATCCCGGCCCAGCCGCCACGCGGCGTGTCGACGATCCAGGGCAACTTTCTGGCGCCGACCGTGCGGCAGATGGTCAAAGACTTTCTGGCCCGGACGCCGATCCAGCCGAACATGCAAAAGACGCTGCAGTCGCCGGCAAGCACAGCGGCTGCAGCAGATGCAGATGCCGAGACCGACGCTGACGCCGACACGGAGGCCGAGTGTGCGAATGAGAATCGTGAGAGGCACGACAGCCCGCCTTCGGCATCGGCTGCCGCCCAAGAGGAGCCGACGGCGACCGATGTCGTGGTGGACCGCCCCAGCTACATTGAGATGGAACGGCGGGCATCGGCCTCCTCTTCCGCGTCTGCCTCGTCCGAAGGCGCAGCGTCTCCAATTCCGGAAACACCGGCAACCACCCGTTCTGGCCGCATGGTCGACGTGGTCCTGAGTGACATGTCAGAGCCCTGGCCCCAAACATATGGCTTTTGGCTGAACACGCTGAGTAACCCGTACCACAGGATGATGAACACGAGCGGCAACGCCTTCCGCGACCACGCCGGCAGCATGGACCTTTGCCATGCCGCCCTCGAGTTTGCCAGCGACACCTTGCGCCCCGGAGGCCACTTTGTCTGCAAGTTCTACCAGGGCGGCGAAGACAAGGCTCTCGAGAACCGCCTCAAGAAGATGTTTGCCAAAGTCGTCCGGGAGAAGCCCGAGTCATCGAGAAGTGTGAGTGGACCTGGGATCGCGCACGACCCCTTGTCTGGTTCTCTCTGATGCGGGCTTACTTGCTAACACGGATCGGCTGCAGGAATCAAAAGAGTCTTTCTTCGTGGCCCTGAGGAGGAAAAAGGACGTCACATGGGACGATATTAAAGATTAAGCCACGTCCAATATCACAATGTGAAGGACAAAGACAACATACACCACAACATATGATCATGAACGACGGATAGACGGGATAGAGGCGTTCCATACCATACACCACATAATATACGTTTGGCTTTACTACATTCACCTCCATGGCATGGCACCTAGATCTGTATTCGATGTTTTTGGCATTTCGTAATAGAAGAAACGTTTCTGCAGTAAGGTAATATGAAGAAACACCCTGGCCCCTGCCTTCCCTTGGCGCCCGAAAACCATTGAGCCTGGAATAGGAATCACAAACAATCCGTTTTTCGAAAAGGACAAAGGCTTTTTATTTTATATTCTCCTTCTCACTCCATGGCACTCCCATCCTTCCAACTTTTTTTTCATGACGCTGGAAAATTTGCATGGCTTGCGTCCTATATGTTCTCTCACGCAAAGGAGGGAAACGCACATGGAACACACAAGCGAACAAAAGGATGAGAGTACCGTACCACCCGACGTGCAACAAAGTCCAAGTAGACAAAACAAAAAAACAGGAAAAGAAAACACCACACAAAAGTGCATTTTCCCTTTTTGTTTTTCCTTGTCCATTTAGACCTTGAAGCCGCGAGACCGTCTGCGACCACGGGCACGCTCGAACTTGCGGCCCTTGGAGGCCACGTACGGCTTCTTGTGCTTGTGGGGGCCAAAGCCAAAGTGCTTGACGGCCTCGCGGGCATTCTTGGGGCCGCGCAGGAGGATGGTGTTGGCACCCGTGGGCTTCTCCAGCGCAAGCTGGTCCAGGGTGAGGGCACGGCCGCCGGCAGCGGTCAGGCGGGCACGGGCCGTGGCGGTGAAGCGCAGGGCAGCGACCTGGACCTTGGGGACGGTCAGCAGGCGGTTGTCGTCGGTGACGGTGCCGACAACGACAACGGTCTTCTTGGCGCTGTCACCGTTGCGGGTGTTGGCAGCGATGCGCGACAGCGAGACAGGAGGGCGGTTGATGCGCGACATAAACAGGCGGCGCAGGATGACCTTGTTGAAGGACGCATCGGTACGGCCTAGCCGGTGGTCGGTCAGTAGGTGGAACAATACATTTCAACAGCGCCAGGAGGGGGGGGAGGGAGGTGAACTCACGGGCCAGGAAGCGGTAGAGCTTCACGAGCAACTTCAGGTAGACGTTGTCGCTCTTGGGAGCGGCACGGTGCGAGTTGCGCACGTGGTGGTGCTTGAGATCGATACCTACAAAAACGAGACAAAAAAAAGAAATTCCTCCCAGTCAGCCCTTTGGTTCTTGGTATGCTCAAAACAAAAAACGAGATTTTGAGGACGGCAGGCCGGAGCAAGCAGTCCCAGACAAGTTCGGCAAGGAGACATAACAAAGACTGTTTCCGCGCAGTCGCATGATGGGCTGTTTTCGACTGTCTCAATTCCCTCTCAAACCATCTTGTCCACCCTCTGTTTTACAAGAGGGGGAGCCAAGAGAAGCCATTCCGGAGCGAGAGCAGATCAAGAAAGATGCCCATCAACGCAAAGACCCGAAACAATCCTCATCTCCAAGTCGAACACGTCAAGGTGCCGCAGGTCCAGCCGCCAAGAGTTCGCAGGAGGGAGCCGAACAAAAGCGGCCAAAAGGTCCGACCAGACGGGACAAGAAACTTCCACAAGCAGGACGAGGCGTCGATTACCGTTCGGCAGAGATGTCCTTGAGAGCAGGTCGGTCGAAGATCAAGCAGCACAACACAACGGGTAGCAAGCCACAGAAAATGCCCATGTTTAGCATGATGGCAACATCGCTCGTCTCTTTTGCATCCCATCTCAGTCGTTTTACGGGCGAGACGAGAGAATCAAGATCAAGACCCATATCCACAGATGCTTCCGCATCGGGCCCCCCGTCCGTCTCCTGGCGGCAATTGCCTCGTGTGTGCGGTGCTGCTTGATGTCTGGCTTCGACGCAACCTCGCTCTCTCCATTCTCTCGTGTCGGGTCTCGTCTCGATGGAAAATGGGCGCGGGGAGTCTCTTGTCCTCGTCTCGTTGTCGTTCCAATGGCCACAGATGTCGTTGTCGTCCCTCCCACTCGCACACTTAAAAAGGAAAAAGAAGTCTTTTGGCCTTGTCACCGCCCACTGTCCGCCGTCTCTCGTCCCTTTTGCAAAGGACAGAGAAAAAAGCGTCCAGTCGGAAGCAAAAGACGCAAGAAGAGCTTGCTCTCTCACGTACCCATCGTAAAAGCTGACTCTCGGAAGAGATTTTGTGTAAAATGAACCCCAGATAACCCGCAAAGTGTCGAGATGAAAAAAGTTGGTTGACAAAAGAGTGTCGTGATGGTTGGGGCAGGGAGAGGGAAAAAAGAGATAGGGCCACACGGAAAAGAGAGGGGACTGGTGCAAAAAATTATTAGCAAAATCTGGGCCAACAAGCAAAAGCGGAACCTGAAAAGTGAAAAGTGGACCGTTCCTTCCCTTTTTTCTTCCCTCTTTCCTCGTTTCGTTCGCTGTTTTAAAGTGCTTGTAAAGCGGGAATTAGTGGGTGGGCGGTGAAGAGCGGCAATTAGGGTAATGTGTTTTGTTGCTGATTGGTGCCCCAATGGAAGGCGCTATTGTAAAATCTTATGTAATAAATGACAAAGCCAGGAATCTCATTGCAGATATTGACGCCAGGGACGTTGACTTGCCTGACAATTTTTCAGATGACATAAGATCATGTTTTCGCAGCTTGTGTTTCCCAGTGTCAGATTCCGTAGATGGTTGTAAAAAACAGTTCTTAAGTAAAACAAAGTACAAAGCGCTGCCTCCATGCAAACCAGTTCCAGAGTCCAGTCTATCCAAAACGCAACAGGAAAATAAACCAGTCCCTCCCAATGCAGTGAAATCTATACAAAGTCCCGGTCCTATGACTGCTCCCTCAAAACTACTTGATGAGTATCCTGACAGCTTGTTGTGCTGACGACGACCAATAACTCGATACCCCTATAGCGGGAAGGTAGGCCATTTGGACGGGGCAGGGAAAGAAAGAATCGTGACGGGCATCTAAGGTCTAGCGTCTAGACATAATTTGGAAATGATGCTCTCGCGCTGTCTCCCAATGATAAAATAAAGACAAAGAAGCAAAAGTGAGCGACATGAAAAAAGAGTATGCATCCAACAACCACTGAAAAATATATACTTGGTTATGAGACAGCTTCCTCGTCCTGTTCAACACGCAGCCCCAGGAGGAAGTCGCGCGACATTTCGAAGCTCAGCCAGCTGGACGCCATGCTCGGCGTCACCTTGAGCAGATTCGGGACGATGCCCTTGTACAGGCCCCTGATGCCTTCTTGCGCAACAATCACACGGATGGCGTCCGTTAATGACTTGTACTGGTAGCCCATGCCCGACATTGTGTTGATCTGGAACCGGCGTCGCAGGACGTCACTAAGAACGTTGGGAGGAAAGGTTAGCAAGCCAACGGCTCGTACATGGTGTGTGTCAGTGGCCTCGGGGCTGTATGTCTAGACGTACAAAGGATATGTGCAGGTTTGCGCTACGGCGCCGGAGATGGCACCTGCCGCGAGTTTCCGTACGGCCGTCGGGTTCTTCTCGCCGTCTTTTGTAAAGTATTGCCGGACCGCTTCGTACGTCATAAAGTTGAGGCCGACGTATGGTGCCACGCCGGCCACGGTCGGGATAATGCCGCGGTACAGGGCCTTGAAACCGCCTTCGTTCTTGTACATCAGCACGAGTGTGGCCCACATGCCGGGCATCTGTGCTGCCCGGTTGCCCAGGCCGGCAAAGGAGGCTGTCTGGATCGAAAGGCGTGTCCGCACAATGTCGAGAGGGTATGTGAAGACGACGGATGTGATGCCGGCAATGCCACCGCATGTGAGGCGCGCTAATGATGTCAGGTCGGCGCCGGGATACGACTCGAACAAGTGCTACAACGGAGAACATGTTAGCACTCCCGTCCATGGGAAATGGAGCGTGACTGATAAGAAGGCAAGAGACCGCAACGCCTTGGCCGCGCACCTACGTACCGTCTTGTAAAAGTTGTAGCTGCCAAACTGCACGGCCGAGTAGGGCACAATGCGGATGCAGTTGGTGCCGTTGCCGCGCATGAACCCGCGCCAGCCCTCCTCCACCCACATCTTCTTGAGCGCCTGGCCCACGGGCATCTGGTATTCGGTGCGGCCCACGCTCTGGATCTGGAACAGGATCTTGAGTCGCTCGAGGGGCGACACGACTGTGCGGGAGACGGCTCCAGCGACGCCACCGCCGCAAAAGGCCGCGACGACGGGGTCAGAGAAGAAGAGGCGACTCTGGGTGAGGATGTCGGCCCCCACGACCGGTTTCCGTTTTATTAAGTCATCCTAGGCGTAGCGTATTAGCAGAGGGCCAGCGGAGGAAAAGAAAGTCGGGGCGAGGGTGGACGTACAGTCGCCATTGTGTATGTCTGTATGTCTCGGAACGGCAGAAAAAGAAACGGGCAGGATTGCCCAGGCAAAAAAGTCACCCTCCGCAAACAGGCCAATTGACGTGGCAAAACGCCCTCAAAAGCGTCGCTCGCGTTGCCTCACTCCCCAGCAGTACGAAGCGATGCACGGGTTGTATGAATGCTGTGTGGTCGTCGATGCGGCGGCTGGGTTTGGGTTTTGGGTCGATCGTGGTCGATCGTGGTCGTGTCGGAAAAGGGTTGTCTTGTCGGATTGCGCAGGCACAGGCAGATATGCACGAGGTTGCAGGTGTCTTGCAGGGTGCGCGCAGGGTCGGGAAGGGGGAAATTTTAGCAAGGAAATGCTTAACCCGAAAAGGCGATTTTGCGGAGGAAGGGGAGCTAGATTGGCTTCCAAGGGACGTAGTCGACGGGCTTGCCAGTCGCGCGCGTGTGACAGCTCGCGTGTCAAGGTCAAGAGGCTGCGAGGAAAGAGAGGAGGCTGATTGAACATGAAATTGATTTGCAAAGAGCTTCCGTTGGCTGTTTTGCGCTCGAGGTCACGACGAGGGTCGAAGGTGCCAGGAAACGGGTTTCAAAAGCCGGGGCGCCAAAGTGGGTTGCATTGAGCAAGGCTGCATTGGAAGCGGCTTAGTTCGGATGGCGGAAGCAAGGAAACGACCGGGTGCAGGTGCTGGACAGTGGTCGATAGCCGAACAAAAGAAGGACGAAAACGAACGACGGCCCGTTGTGAAGGAAAGTTGAGGCAAAAAGTGGTAAACGATAAATGGGCGGGAGTTTATCGATATTTGTCTGTTCGCGCAGATCCTTTGACAAAAGACCACAGAAGACCATCTATCGAATCGAAAGGTCGGCGAGCAGGGGCACTGGGGATGTGTGTCGGAGCACGCGAGGGAATGGATGAGGTAGACGGACGTGATACGACGGATAGATCGAAAGAAGAAAAGAGTGTTGTCGAAATCGATTTCGGGTTCGAGAGAGATAGTCGAAACTGGAAGGAAGGAAGCTGTGTCCTGCCGACTGTCGCTCTTTCCCTGCGTCTGGAAAATCCAAGGAAGGTACCGGTGCTTGCTGTTGGAGAGAAATGGGAAGGAGCAACGGTGTGTACTTTGGTAATGCCCAGGCCGTGCGCTTATTTATCAGTGTCTTGTTGGGAGTCTGATGACACTTTCGTCAGTGTCGACAACAAATCCCACAACGGCCGCGCCAAGCATGGGGGAACGCAGGAAATTCCAGAATGAAAACGAAGCCAGAAGCGAGGAGGGACAAAAAGGAGAACACTTGAGGACAGGAACCCTTGGCAGCCAAGAGAGCAGACGGCCAAGATGAATTGGGGGCTTGGTCAGTTTTGGCGTTTGGCAAGACGCCAACTGAACTGTCTCCCAGACGGAGTAGTGGCCTAGGCAGGCCTAGCTCGTCTCCGAGTTGGATTGGAGGGAGCCTGAGGCGTATGTCGCTGAAAACGGCAATCTGGCTGTGCAAAGCAGAGTACGAATACGGAGCAGGAGTCTACAAGCGCCGACATGAGGAAATGGTTAAATGTCGTGTGAAGAAGGGACAAGCACAGAAGTGACAGGCAAACATACGCACGCTCGCTGCGCTTTGTTTCTTTGAGGTCGAATTCGCAACTGAAAGCCGAAGTGATATAGGTAGTGCGGCAGAAAAGTGGATACGCTCACAGACGAGGCTGATAGCCGACTCCTCCTTCAGATGGCATTCTTGGCACCTTTGGTGAGTGCTCTGTACTGAATACGCACGGGTTGCTTCGGTAGTCACAGCCAGCCGTCATCGATCCAAGTAAGGGAACAGAGTGCGCCCCAGAGGCGTTGGGCCCTGAGATCATGTCTCAGACCAGCCGGCCAAGACATCTGCTACTTTCAAATGTGACCTCCCGCATATCTCACGCCGCACACCACAGGGGACATGTGCTTCCAAAGTGTTCCAATAGGGCGGCAAACACGAAATCGTGAAAGCAGGGCGAACTCATGGTCAGCCGTATGACCTGTGCAACAGGGTGAGCGGCATAATCGGCCTTCTGGGGCATAATGGGAAATAAAGCGACCTGCTGGGTTGACCACGCGCTAAATGATCAAACAGGCAGAAAACAACTGGTCACGCTGTTGGTGAGACCAATCTCAGCGGCTCAGACTCTCTCTCCCAGCGGACTGCGGCCTGTTACCACGGCCTGTGATTTTCCGGACAGCCAATCCCTGACTGTCAAATGCATTTTCTCAACCTGTGAAATACGTTGTCGCTCTATGGCTCTGGAACAAAGTGTCGTGGTGGCTTTGGGAGGTGCCGCTAAAGTCTCTCATGATTTGTTAGAGGAGGAAAAAAACAGACAATAACACTTGAGGCCAAGAACGAAGACTTGGATATGTAGCTGGTTGGAGTACATCGCCTTGAGGAGGTGGCGGTACTATCTGTTGTATCGACAGACGCCGGGCCAGGTTTCGATTCCCGGCCGAACATTTCTGCCATGTAGGTGCATTAACTTGTCATCTTTTGTCGATTTCACATCATCTCACTTGCTTAACGGAAGTCCTACCAACCTTCCTCTGATTTTCTGGTGTAAAGGTGCGCTTCTGTCTTCCGTGCTTTTGCCTTTTTCATCATCCCAAGCCCGCTTATCTAATCCGATAAACTAGCTTATTAGTGGGTTGAAAATCCTACCAACTCACATATAAATAAGGGCATAGGGATATAAGTTTATATAGGTTTATATTTCAAACAATCGGAAACGACTCAGTCTACTGTCTAGTGAGAGGAGGAAGCCTCAGTCTTGTATCTCTCTCGAACCTCATACCCGTCGAAGGTTTACGATGATATCGTATAAAGTTGACACTTTAACCTCATTCCTGTATAATGGTTCCGTATAAGGCTTCATACCGCGTTCCTATTAGTCCAACCTCTCCAACGAGCCTTGTCTTTGTGACTTCTCTGGTGCCCTGCCCCTGTCAGCTGCCTAACAGTCACTCGTTTCAATGCACATCTACGCCCCTTCCGTGTTTATCTCTTTATCTTTAACGTCACATACTGCCTCGTTAAGGTATCCCACTAAGACCGAGCCGTACTCTCGCAGCCATAGACTGTCAACACACGACACGAATCAGAGCCTAGACAGCGTCTTATGGGTTGTGTCACCCAGCGTACTACTACTTTCCCTACTGTCCCCCCACGAGCTATTCCTATTGAATTTATTCTGACATCTATGGAGGACCAACAAATCACAGCATCCGACGAGCGGGGCGCCCAAAATATACAAATAACGGTCGCATCCTCCAACTTTTCCCTCTCTCTCCTTCTTCCCACACACACACACACACACAGTCTCAGCTTCTTGTCTCCTCTTACATTCCCTCGCCTTCTTCATTATAACACGCTACACAGCGTCGCAAAAAACACTCAACCTTACGATGGCCAACCCAAGGCAACGCTTAACGCTCGAACTGACATCCTTACCCGAGGATTTGTCCCCGCTGATAGAATCAGAAGTCTGGGCAAGCAGCGCGACACCAGTGTCGCCATCGAGAAAGTCAACGAGCTGGTTAGCTACTACAAGAAGGAGGAGTCTATGGTCAAGGGATACGTCGTGCGCCATCGCGGCGTCGAGTTCACCGAAGCAGATCTGGCCCTGGCAGACGATGGCGGTCTGGTGCAGCGCTCCATCGAGACTGCGTCTATCCAGGATCTCGAGCAGATTGCTGTCGCCACCTTGCAGTTGACCACCAAGCTGTCAGAAATCCAGGTGGATGGTCTCAAGAAGCTGGTGGCCGACATCATTCAACGAGAGAGGGCGTTGATCGATGCTCTTAATAAATACGGAGAGGGACTTAAACATGAGGACTAAGAAGGGGAACTATTTATTCTGTACGATTTACACATGGGATGGGATGCAACGCTGGGGAGGGGTGGGGCGGTGGAGGGGTGGGGCACGGCTAGCTAGAGGGCACAGGGCTGTCAGGGTAGCAAAGCCCAGAAAAGTTCTAGACGGGAGGAACACAACAGTGACGACACTAATATGATCCGCCTCTGCTATGCACACAGCCGCGAACCTGAACTGCAACTAGAAGGAAGAGGCGCAAAACAGGGAGTGTTGCTGTAGCTTCTTCAGTAGCAAAGTGGGCCGTTGGTTAGTTTTCAATAACGGCAGCATTCTATCACCTGGACGTATCTACGTGAACCAAATACCGTCAACCAGACCGCTCCAGTCAAACTGGCATACTGGCTCCTCAAAAATAACAGTCACATAACGTCCACTTAGACAGCGGTCCGAGCAACCTGCAAATCAAATATCCACGAATGTGTATTTCCCTAATCGGGGAACGATGTATTTCTATTTACGAGTTGCATCCCGTTCGATATCGACGCCGAAAGACAGTCGAGAACAAGAGGACGAGGACAAAGACGAGTAGGTTACAACAACGACTTGACCTCAAAACAGTAGCAACAGCAGAAAAAAATCAAAAAACAAAATAAAAGGAAATAGAAACACATTACTTTTGTGGGCGTTCGGTCTTCAAGAAGACAGCCCCCGAAAAGAGCTGCTTGTCGCACATTCTGCTATTTGACCGTTTCGTGCCGTCGGCGAGCGTTCCTTTCGTGACAGAAGACAAAGGGTGGGAAAGACGGACTTGGATATGAAGGGGGCCGAGCTCGAGGAACCGACATCCGCCGCACAGCCCTCCGTAAGGGACGATCCTCCCGCAAGCGATAGCTGGGATTCGCAGTACGTGGCGAGGGGACGACTAGGGGGGGAAGGGTACAGTTGGAAACACGATGAATATAAACGACGAGGGCCGCGGGATGTATCGAAAAGGGATTTGGATTTTTGAAAGGAGTTGGAGAACCGTCAGACGTTTTCCGCGTGCGACACCGACCGAACCGATCACTAAAATAAGAGAAAACAAAACAAGAGAGTGAAATAGAGGAAAGAGCTGACAAGTACACAGAGGAAAGGTGGCGAGGTGGTTCGAAGAGACAAGCTCTGGCTTCCATCTCATCAACAAAATTCAAAGAGCTGAGTAGGCAGGGCGCGAGCAGGGCACTTAGATGTTATAAGAAACAATATACCGTGGCGGCACACGGCCTCGGGGCAGCTTGAGGCGCTTGCTGTGGTAGGGGCGAATGCGTCGAGGTACCTCGTATTGGCGGACAGTATCTCTGGACCGTGTCCGTTTGGACCCGAAAACGTTTTCTCCCATGCTGCGTGTCGTCAAGGTATCGGGACACTACTCTGCGACGTCCAAGTCGTCGTGAGCTGGGGGAGGCGGGCTGTCAATGCGCTCGCGCTCCTTACGGTCGTCACCGTTTGTGCCGTTCTCACGGCGCTCGTCGCGTTCCTCCTTCACATCACGGTCACGGTCACTACTGCGCAAGATATTAGCAATACGTCACGTGGTGGGAGCGACATGGACAATCAATCGGTACAAGGGGGTAAAACCATACCGTTGCTCCGGGCTGCGAGACCGGTCACCGCGGTCGCGACGCGAGTCACGGTCGCGGTCGTAGTCGCGGTCGCGGTCACGACGGTCATCCTTACGAGGCGAAGCATCACGGCGGCGAGGAGACGGGGAGCGGCCACGACGGGGAGAGCGGCGGCGATCGCGTTCGCGGCCGGAGTCGAACCGCCACGAGGCGGACGGGGGAGTGCGTGCCCACTACAAAGCCGCTCGTCAGTCAACTGTGGTAAGACACAGAGCCATAACGCCCGCGGTTTGTTGTAGAAATATCAGCTTCGGGGTGTTTGCTTACTTCGATCTTCAGGATGTCGTCACGGCCAATACGCTTGTTATGCATGTCGTGGTATGCATCGTCGGCATCGCGGCGGTCCTCGTATTCGACAAACGCAAATCTACACAAACGTTAATCCATGTGTCCGAGGGCAGAGGCACTTCGTGGAAAGAAATCGTATGTGAATCGCAATCCCTGAGAGCGGTGCAAAAACTTACAGACGGCTGGAGGCGGAACGAGGAGCGGGGATGTCGCAACGGACCAGGCGGCCGTAGCTAGATTGCAAATAGCTGTCAGTACTGTCCGTGTCGATATGTCTGTCAAGATGGTGAAGCTCGTGGCGTGTCTTCTTTCTTCGTCGCTTGGCACGCTGACGTCGACAGAGTGCAGACGTACGCACGACATGCATGCTCTGCGTTCCATTTCGTGCCACCCTTCGCGTATTGCCCAACGACGTCCTAGAAATGAGGTGGCATAGGAGGGGAAGCAGCCTGTCTCCTCACAATAACCAGCAGCCAAGGGTGCAATGCTGTGCAACAGGAACGACGCTATCGTACCATTCGCTCCTTCGCTGGATAGAGGCCTGGGCAGGATGAGGCGCGTACGCAGACGAAAGCGAGAATGGCAGCGAGGAGCAGGGGGGCGCAAACGAGGGTGAAAACACGGTTTGACGAGGCTACGTCGAGAAACGCAGAAACGGAGGAATAGGAGGGACAGGGGTGAGAACGGAGGAGAAAGGACGGTCGCGACGAGGAGGAGGACGAGGAAGACGATCGCGAACAGAAGGACGAAGAGGACGGAAGGCGAGAGACGGGAAAGAGGACGGCAGAGGACGAACAAGGATGCGAGGAACTCTTGTTTTTCGCAGCTCCGTGTCGACGAGCGAGAAAGACGAGGCCATTTTGATGACCTTTTTCTCAGGAAACATACCGTTCGAATTCGTAAGCGAGATCGCGTGCGCGAGTGCCGTGGCTGAAGCCGGTCACGTAGAGAGTCGTGCCGCCGCGAGACATTGTCAAAGTACAAATGTGCAGGCGCAAGGTAATGGAAGAAAACAAGACAGGGTCGTGGCAATGTCAAGAAACAATCGAAGCGATGATTGTGCGTAGCAAGAAAATTAAAAAGGGGGGGAAGAGATAGTGTTGAAAGAGAAGGGAGAAGAAAAGTTTCGGAAGGCCCGAAAAACCATTTATGGAAGGAGGACAAAGAGAGACAGAATGCGACGGAAGGCGAGAGTCGAAAAAATAGATGATGCGACGCCCGCTAGGGTAGGTGCGACCAGCGACTGAGCCCAGTGAGCAACAGGCTGCGTCGTGCTTGCCACTTGTCTAGTCATGACCCACAGTCACGTGTCGTAGCGCGACTGCGGCAAAACGAGTTTCATCGTGGGCGCGCTTCCGAAGCCAACTACGAAGCCGCGCATAATAGGCGTGGTTATAAGCTCGTACGTCGTATTAATGGGACCTGGCCCCGGCCTCACAGATAACCGAGCTCGGGCAATTAACGATTAATATTGAAGACGTTTAGTACGCTTGTGCATAAAGCAGAAGCAGTCAAGCATAGCCTATGTAACCACCGCACCGGCATTATACCAACGGCAAAAATAGCCGCAACGCTACAGAATCAGATACAGGCTGCACAAGATCGTCGGCCCCATGAAAATCCCGGCCCAGAACATGATGTTGCCCAGCGTCTGGCGGTTGCGCATCCACCGTGTTCTGCTCAAGCGCACCAGTGGCAGCTGGCACATCTGCAGGAAGAGCAGGTAGCCGCGCAGTTTCTTGAAGATGCACCACATGACGAGCTCGTGGACGCACGCCGACAGGAAGAAGGTGATGAGTGTTGCCGTGTACTTGTTGACCTTCATCGCCGAGATGGAGCTGTGGTAGACATGGCGCAGCAAGAAGAGGTGCACCGGCCGGTTCCAGTCGCGCGCAAACTCGTCCCATGTGACCGAGTTCCACCAGGCCGAGTAGAAGTTGCGGTCGGCAAAGAAGGTGATCTCGGCGAGGAAGTTGAGAATGGTCTCCCAGATGAGATACCAAGTGAGCTGTCGAGGCACGAAGTACGAAATGGTTAGCAAGAGTGTGCGGAGTCGACACGTTCAAACGTTCGAGGGGGACACACGTACCAAATACTCCATCATGAAGGGGAAAATGAGGTCACTCAACATCCACGGGAACTCTTTGAAGCGCTCCGCCAACGGCATGCCGGCCTCCTTCATCGCAACAGTGCGCATGACGACGGGGTACATGAACGCCTGGGACACCATAATCATGACAAAGATGATGCCGAAGACGGCGACCAGCTTCTCGGCAGCGTAGCGCCAGTTGATCGTCTCGGACCGCGGGTATTCGAGCTCGTACACGAGTGTCGGCAGCACAATGTACTCGTAGTGGTTGTTGAACGTCAGGTTGTTGGGGTACATCTTGTCGGGCCGCGTCGACTTGCCACGCAGCTCTTCGGTCAGGCCGTCAATCTCCCAGTGCAGGATCCGCTCAAACACGCGCGCCTGCTGGTAATCGAGGGGCTGCCCGGACTGCAGGGCGGCCACGACCTTGTCGAGCGCTTCGGGGGTCGCCGTGCTTGCCGCCATTTGCTCCGCGGTCGCGTGGGAGCCTTGCTTCTTCGCATGGCCGTCCTCGGTCTTGACGCCAGACGACACGGCCGCGCGAGCCGCGGAGGCCAGTGCGGCGTCGGCATGAGGCCGGCTGGACGTCCGAATCTTGTCGCCAACATCACCCCCGTGCAGCTCGGCACGCTGGAGCTCCTCGAGGCGCGACTGGAGCGTCGCGCGGCGCTTGTAGATGGACGACAGGTAACCGTTGTAGAAGGCGTACGAGTGCTGCTTCATGAGCATGACGAGGCCATGCAGCACAAAGAAGACGGTGTGGGACCAAGGCCAGTCGCGCAGCTGCGTCCAGCCGATGAAGAGTGCCACATACATTGTCTGCCAGATGTTCTGGACAATCCAGCCGGCGCCGTCCCACTCCATGAGCCGGCCGTCGTGGACAACGAGCTGGATCAGCCAGCTCACACCCGTCAGCGCACACAGCACGCCGTCCGACAGCAGCATGACAACCACATCGCGGTGGAACATGTTGGCCATGATCTCGTTGGTGCCGAGCGGGCTTCCGGTCTTGCGCCAATTCTCGGCACCGATCTTGATCATAAAGACAAAGACGGAGATCCAAAAGAGCGTGAAGAAGCCGTGGAAGGGGCTGTTCGCCGCGGCGGCGTTCTGCCGGTCAAAGGTCGAGAAGCCGCGCGTAAACACAAAGTCGCTGAACCGGCCACGCGGCTTCTTCTTGCTCTTGGGCTTCGAGGACACCGAGCCACGACGGTGCTTGGCCTGGCCACCGTCGTCCAGCAGCGCCTTGTCGTGGACGGCGATGCCGTCCAGCAGCCGCCGCTTCTCTTCCATGTCCTCACGCATGTTCTCCAAATCGGCGCGCAAGATCTCGACAAGCTTGGGGTCGTCAATGGACACAACGTAGCTTTGACCGTGGCTGTCCGTCCGACCGGCACCGTACGCCTTGACGGACGACAGGCCATTGGCATCGCCGTCGACGGATTCGGACGAGGACACCGCCGTCGTGTCCGAGGAGTGCTGTGCGCCCTGGCTGTCCCTGCCGCCACCGGCGCTGCTGCTGCCGCTGCCGCTGCCGCTGCCACCCTTCTCTTCAAAGATCACCGTCGCCGACAGCTTGCGCCCGCCCCGCTGCAAGCGCGACGTCGGCGAATATACAGCTTCCCGTTCCAGGCCCTCTCGTGGCGAGTTACCCTGCTCCGTCGTCGTGTCGTCGAGCTCGGAGGCGTCTGCCTGCACCTCGTTGCGCAATTGGGTCTGAGGCTTGCGGCGTTGGCGGAGCACCATGCCCTCGGCAGGCCGTGATGTGAGCTCGTCATAGTCCTCCTCACTGGGGCTTTCCGAGGCTGTGACGGAGGCGTCTGAGCTAAATGTGCGGTCCAGTCTTTGGGAGGAAACACGAGCAGCGTAACGCATGGCATTGGGCCGTGGTTCTTGTTGTTGGTGTTGTTGATTTTGTTGATTTTGCGCGACCGCGGCAACGTCACTGCCCCCTTGGAAAGCAGAATCGTTCGGCGCCATTGTGGTATGAGGGTCTAGTCAATCGGTCTTTCCCAATACTGTGTTCTCTGAAATTGAGCTTGAGCTTCAGCTTGAGCTTGACCTTCCTGCCCTTTAATGTCAACCCAGATGGGAGGGTTTGTGGTGACGTAGGGCAGGTGCGAAGAAAAGCAAACGGAACGAAGGAAAGTGGATATGCGGACCCAAAATAGCTGTCCGGATTGGGTGTGGCAGCTATGGAGCAACTAGTGGACTCGGCCCCTTCAGCAACAGTAGTGTGAAATAAGCCGCGCAACAGAGGGGTTGAGACAGATTTCAAGTTGACATGGTAGGAACGGAACAGCGATTCTTGAGATTAGACGGGTATTCGAAGTGCGACTGTAAAAGAATCGGCAACGACCTCGCTTTTTTATCGAATTTAGAAACGGTCAGTCGGAAGTCTGCTTTGGGGCGAGGGCGAGCTCTGACAGCCGTAAGGTGGCAAGAACAGTGGTTTATGTAAGAGAGGTGAAAGATGACCACTACTTTGCGCCTTCCGGATTCTTCGGCGCCGACAACAGGCCACGAAATGGTGGGGGAGGAAGGCGCGAGCGAGTCCGTTATATGTTAAAAACCAGGAGAGCGCATTGAATCCGTGAATTGAGGCGCGCCTTCCAGACACGCATGTGAAGAAACAAAAGCGAGAAATACCGAGGGAAAGAACGAACCCGATATTTGCGGAAAATAAATGCGAGGTGCAGGAGCGACGGGGGAAACGCAATGGAGAGCAGGGAATGGTTTTGGACGGCGGCGCACAGAGGCTCAGCGGTTAGGGAAAGAACCACCAAGCCACGGATGGTACTGGAAATACGCCATACGTATTTCGTAAATGCGCATGCATGGCAGCTCCAGGTGTCCACTCTGTTACAGGGTAATGCCAGCGCCAAGATGCACTAACACAGGACAGCGAGGCACTATCCCAACGTCTTCCGAGGTGGCTAGCGCTTACGGAGCGATACCGATCTCCATACGTCAAGTATTACTGGCACTGCCTATCTGCGCTTCTTCCTGCTTAGTATCCAGTCTCTGACACCTTCCACATCACTCTCTCAGAGCGCTCAAATTGGCCGATTGCTCAATGGCGACCTGGCAAAAAGGTATTTTTCGCCGCGTCGCCTATTCCGAGCCATGTGGCCGCCGATCGTGCAAGTCTCCATTCCGTCTTAGGTCAAGCCACTCTCTATCCGATGCCATCAAACACAGGCGCGTGATGAGTGCCGGAGCGGCCGGAACGCCACAGGTACCCGAAAGCGTCCGGAGAGAACGGCGACCATAAGGCTGTATTGTAAGGAGGGCTTTTGCATGCGTAGTAGTGGTAGCATATTACGAAGGAGTCGAGCGAGGAAGGGGCTCCGGCAGGCCTGCGTTTGATGACGCGAACATCGTCGTGACGGCATGGTATGTTTTGGTGCGAAGTGAGATGGAAGAACATAAAAGTATTTGAACAAAAGACAAAAAGTAAAATACCAAAATAAAAACAGTTGAGAAGGGAAACGGAATGACGAGAAAACGAACAAGACGAGAAAACAACAAGACAACCGCAAAACAAGGCAGGAAACGCAAAAGGAGACGCACGAAAGCTGGAGAGAAAACGTCCCCCGTCCCTGTGTGAACCCGCACCGATTCTTGCCTTCTTGCCCTTTTTTTTTGTTGTTTGCCCAACAACGTCATACCCAAACATGCTTCCTGCTTCCTCTCAATGCCTCGTTTGTCGCGTGCCGGACTTTTACGTCATCTTCTCGTGCGTCGCCATCAACGAGCCTAGAAGAAGAAAAGAGAAAAAGAAGGGTTAGTGTCATGTTACTTTGAAACGAAACTGCTTTCAAAATGTACAAGGAGCTCACCAATGAATGTCGTGACCAGGCGCGAGCGCACCTGGCAAATGTCCTCGGGCACCAGCCAGATGGTGGCGCCCAGCTTGCGAGCAATGCTGATGCTGAGCTTGGCGTTGAGGTACGCCTCCTCGTCATTGCGGCCGCTCGTGACCAGGTCGTAGTCGACATAGCTGCTCTTCATGCCGTTGAGCACGTCCAGCAGGAACACGCCCGTGCCAATGGCCGGGTCCTTGAAGGAGCGGATGGTCGAGTTGCGGCCGCCCTTGCGCGACATGTCGTTGGCCCAGCGAACCATCTCGGCATCCGTAATCTCCTTCTTGCCCAGGCGCTGCGCCAGCGACGACAGCGTCACCGTAATGTCGCGGCGCATCAGCTGCCACACGAGGCCGAGTGTCAGCGTCTTCTGGCCGTCCGTAATGTCGGCGCCCTGGATGCCGACCAGCGAGAAGCCGAGCTGCTTGCCGAGCTCGATGGCGTAGTTGGTGTTCTCGACAGCCTTGAAGCGCATGACCTCGCCGCCGTTCGCGGGCCGCTTGTTGACGAACCGCCAGTTGACCGAGCCGGCCACGACCTTGTCGTAGGCCTGCAGCAGGATGGTGCCGTCGCGCAGGTCGTCAAAGAACGACTGCACCGCGGGCTGCACGTCCAAGCTGTTGAGCCACAGCGTGAAGACGCGCGCCTCGCGCTCGCCCTCGGCGTCAAAGTCCTCCACCTCGGCCTTCTCCTCCTCGGTGATGGGGTCGAGGGCGGGGTGCGTGTTGAACAGGTTGGCGACAAAGGCGAGGTTCAGCTTGGGGTTGCCGGCGACCAGGGACGTCGGCGACAGGAACTTGCGGCAGCCCAGCTTGTCGGCGTTCTGGAGGACCTCCTCGGCGCGCTGCAGGGTATCGCGGGTCTGGAGCGGCGCACGCGTGCAGCCGTACTCGTGGCCGATCTGGGCGAGCAAGACCGTGTAGTTCTCGCCGTCCTTGACGTCCGACGAGAAGTTGGAGACGGTGCGGGGCCAGTTGGCGGCCTTGAGGTGGTAGTTGAACCAGCGCAGCAGGATCTGCTCGGGCGGGAGGCGCAGGAACTGCTCGAGGGTCTCGCCGTCCTCCAGCAGGCGGTACAGCTCCGGGTGCAGCTTGATGTCGATCTTGCCGAGCAGACCGCGGCGGATGATCTGCCAGATCAGGCCAAGAATCAGATGCTCGCGCACCTCGATGATGTCGCCGCTGCCAATGTTGACGACGGAACAGCCGATGCCCTTGGCGGACTCGATGACAATGTTGTTGTTCTCGGTCATCTGGAATGCGTTCAGGGTCTTTGTCTTGCGGCCGGCAACGTTGAGCACACGCTCGTCGATGGTGTCGGGCACGCTGTCGTTGATGAGCTTGGCCAGGACAAGGCCGTCCTTGCACTCGTCAAACATCTCAAAGGTGTCGGTGGGAAAGGGCAGGCGGTTGCCAATGTCCGGGTCGCCGGCCAGGACGGCGTTGATGTGGCGGGTGAACTCGGTGCGCTCGTCCTCGTTGATGGTGTGGGTGGTATTGGCGTTGGATCCCTGGACATGGATCTTGCCGCTGACGCTGCCCTTGGAGGCATGGCCGCTGCCGCCGCCGCCTGTCCGCTGGGAAACGATACCAGCCTTTGGTGACGCCGGGCCGGGGAGCGGCGAGGCGCCGGTGGAGATGCGCTTGGGGTCGCCAGCGCCACTGCGGAGGTTTGCGATGAGCTGGGTTGTGTTGTCAGCGAGTGCCCGTGACGGGAAAGTGAGATTGGGAGACGAGGCAAACAAAAGAAGAAAAGAGACGTACGCCGACATAGTCTTCGAGCTCGACGCGCCGCGACGAGTCGAGGTCCACCTCCTTTAGAGCTTGGCGTACGACATCGTATGGCTGACGCTCGCTCGCCTGTGTAGCCTTGATGGCCGTGGCCTCGTCGACGTAGCCCTTGTCGTCGACATCGAGGTTGCGGAAGGCATTGCTCAGTTCAAAGATCTCATTCTGTTTGAATTGAGGAAATTTCCTGTCCGGGACACTCGGGTCAGTAAGACCGAAGAAGGGCAGAACGGACGCACGCCAACCAAGCGGCGGCAAAAACCAAGAAACACAAGGGACACTCACCTCTGAAGCTTGAGAACGTTCATGGTGGGCAAGGAGCGGTTGTGAGAGTAGAAAAGAGAGAGAGACGAGAGGCAGTTTTGCGTCGTTGGAAAAGCCGATGACGACGGCGGGCGAGGAGGGCAGCTCTGGGTTTTGAGGGGTCCGCTGGCCTAGAGCAGCTCTCCGCTTTGCCTCTTTGTTCGTAGGTCGGCCGTCCTAGGCTTGTTCGCTGATTCTTTGTCGTTTGGGCAGAACGGCTGGTTGTTGGGTGGTTTTTTCTCAGACTATGCAGAAAGGCAGAGGAATGGCGTCAGGATCACAATATAAGGCCCCGGGCGCAAGCACGAAAGCCGGTTTGGGCGAGATCAGGGTTTTTATGCAGCAGGTACGACCTTTGTCAAACAATGGGGAGGGAAGTGCCAACAGTACGAATGTAGAATGCGGTTGGCGGGGGTGCAGGTAGGAACCACCCGCGACAGTCCAGTCGCCACTGCCCAGCCAAACACGCCGTGCAGGCAACCAGGAAGGAGAGAAGCGCCAAAGCCCCAATACGGCGGGTTTGGTATTGGCGTGCGGCAGGTACGCAGCGAACTGCGAGGCACTGATGTAATTATGCCTTCAGCCCCTGGACGTGGAAAGGGAAGGAAGGTGGGGTAGAAGCTGCCCCCCCCCATCGCCCGGACGATTCGCTGACGCCTAGCCCCGTCACGCCGAGTGCGAGTAGAGCATGTGGTAAAAGCGGGTCTTAACGAAACACCGCAGCGCAAAACAGTAGGTGCGACCGTCAGCCAGGGCGGTCCCAGAGTGGGCCTCGCCGCAGCAGCTACGACCGACTTGCGTCGTCAATTTTTACAGGGCACTAGCTCACTGGTTGGTCTGCGAGGCAGCTGCCAATTCCAAAGTGTGCGGGGCGGCCCAACAGGTAATTACTCCTTCTCGCCTAAAGGCTACACAGCAAATTTTCTTCCTAGATCCAAAACCATCTCCAAACATTTTTCATCTCTTCTTTTCAGCCCTTGATTCACGCAGCCGCACACCCTGTTCCAGCCTCCAGCCGACGCGCCATAGCCCCCTACTAGGACTGTCTCCAGGTCAGCAGGCTACAGGATAACAAAAGGCCGCCAAAACGCGCTTTCTTGCGTGCCGAGCTTGTCGGTTGCTTCAAAGGCAAGGCGTTCCGTTGTCCACGGCCTTGATTCTTCTTGCATCGCAGACACACGAGCTTCGGCTGGCCCGACGTCCATCGCGAAAGCTTCCATCTGCGAGGCTCTCGGTCATCGGACGGCCACCAAACGGTAAGTCACCCGGCAGGCACCGGCTGGTCTAGAATATGTTGCGTTTTTTCTCTTTTTATATATATATATGTTTTTTGCTTCTTTATCTTTGCTTCGTGAGGACCCGCCATCATTCTTTGCGTCTGGCTTCAACAATTGTACAATTGCACATGAGGTATTGGACTCACTCGGATGGCGGAGAGCAACTCCGGGCCTACCCAACTACGAGGTGCTCGGCCGCCGAAACAGGAGCGCATTCTTTGTCCTCCTGGCTCACCGGGCCGAGACGCCCCTGGGGACTCCTACATTTGTGTCTCATGCACCGGCGCAGGTGCAATGCATACCGGGTTGCACTTATTTTGTCCTCTGCTATGCCGTCTTGCTTGCGTATAAACCGTGGCTGCTTCAAATTCTGACTGGAGCTTTCGTGCAGTAGTATCACCTTTTTCTCCCATCCATATCCCAAGAGACCCCCTACATCCATCCGCAATGGCATCACCGTGTGTGGCCTGCCACGAGCCCCTAGTGTTTCCCAACGAGGACGGCGTCGAAGTGCCAGACGACCTCCAGCTTACATGCGGTTGCCATTTTCACTGGCAAGTGCCTCTTTTCCTCTGACACTCACCTCATTCGTAGCAAGTAAAATTCTGACCTCGGGCCGCCTTCGCTCCGTGCGGCGTACAGGGAATGTCTGTTCGAGAACGCACCCGCAGTAGCCAGCACGCTCAAGTGCCCGTCGTGTGGCCAGCATGTCGCGACCAGCAGCAGCCAAGTAGGTGTTGGCTCGTCGTCGTCTTCGTCGGCTGTGGCCGCCGCGCCCGAGTCGCATCAGATCCTCACGCGCTACATCAACGAGAGCGGCCTGCAGGAGGGCTACGACGTCTACTCTGACATTGCCGAAGAGGCGTACTATTCGACGTATCCGCAGTTTCTGCGCGCGCGGCCGTTCCTGGCCATGTGCAGCGAAGGCCATGTGGAGGGCATCATCGAGCTGTGCCAAGAGGCCGACAAGGAGGAAGAGGAGGGCCAAGACGACGCGGACGAGGACGACGAGATGGAGGACGATGAGCCGTCCGTTCCCGTGATGCGTTCGGCCGCGTTGCTGCGGTACCAGGATCCGCTCAACCAAATGGCGACCGGTCTGCATGTCGCCATTGCAAACGACCAGATCACAGTGGCCTACTTGCTGCTGTACCTAGCCTCGCAGCTGCCCGTCGACCAGTTCCCGCCCGAGCTGCTGCAGTTTGCCGCGCAGATTGGCCGTCCGGAGCAGGCCATTCTCGAGAATGTAGACATCCGCTCGCTGCAGACGGCAGAGGGTGAGACGGCCGAGGTGCTTGCTCTCCGCAAGGGCGACATGTGGGCAGAGATGGCGCAGCGAGGACTATTCTCGGTGTAAGCATGCATCGGGTGGATAGACGGTGACGGTGTTATGGCATATAAAAAGTGACTGGGTTTACTAGAATGGGCGGTGTGGGTGTAAAGCTTTTTCAACTATTTATTTATTTATTTTTTTGACACTTTGTAAAGGAATAGGTGCCTAAGGCCAAAATGGGGTGACCGTAGGTATGGCTCAGTGAAAGAAAAGAATAAAGAAGATAGGAATTTAAGTATGCTTAAGTTCTCAAGACTTTCGTTTAGGCGACCGTTCTACAATACGTGGCCGCCTACGAAAGGATTCTTATATATTCCTTTTAAGTGGAGAAGTTTGCAGAGTTTTTGCAGAGTTTTCTTAGTTCCGTCGCTCGTCGCTCTAAGGCGCGTCGGCGACAGTGGAACTTGGCCAGAATCTTCCTTTTCGCCTTATGTACGATCGGAACTCTGATTGAGCTTTTGACCTTCCTCGGCTACTTGGGTAAGTTTGATAGGCGATTACTTGCCGAATCTCTTTCTCCTTACAATTTTATACGACGGTACCGTTACGACCGATAAACTAATTATAAACACTAACGAACCTAAACCACCGACTTTAAACGAGTCTTATAACCCGACCACTCCTCCGTTAACTTATCCGGAACAATAAACCCTTAAAGTATAACTTAACGAAAGAGTTTAAACGGTCACCGTCACCGGCCTAAAGTAACGACACACTAAATAATACACCGACTCTCCTTACACTCTTTACACTATCTACTTTCCTTACTTTTTTGTGTCCTATTTATTATATTTTATTTTATTTTATTCTATTTATTTATACCTCCTCGGTAGTTATTCGAACCAACCGTACGTAACCGTAACTAAAAAGATTACACACCTAGATCTATGACAGTGTTTTCCCAGAGGGTTCTGTCTAACTAGTCGCCAATAGTCAGGAGTGGCTGAGAAAGGCGGATAATAATAATAATATGTCAAATTCGGATGTACTAGGCTTGCTAATGTGTATTGTATTTTTTAATTATTTTATTTTGCCATTGGTTTAAAACATGTCCAGTATTTCCCGAGCAGTTGAAATACGGGAAACGTATTTACACACAGCTTAAATATACGAAATATGTAAAATCACTTGCCCAACTCTGGACGACATGCGCCACGCTTACCCAAAGCACAACAAGCCAGCTGGCCGAAGGCCAGTTCAGACCTCCGACGAGTTGCCCTTCTTCGCCTTCGCTGCCCGCAGCTTGCCCGCAAAGACCTGGGTCATCATAAAATGGCTGACGTCCGCGTCCGCCCAGTAGGTCAAGTGCGACGCGATCGTGTTGATGGGGTTGAAATCCATCACGCCCTCTTGGATGTGAAAGTCGACGCGGCCGTTGCGGTTGAGCGCGCGCACCTTGGCCTCCTCGCGCCGCATTCGCCGTGCCTTGGCCTCGTCGCGCCGCCAGCGCGCCGCCCGTGCCTCGCGGCTTTCGTCGCTGCTGCTGTCCTTGTCTGCCGCTTTGGCGTCCTTGGTGCTTTCTTTGGCCATGTCGGCGCGCTTCTTTTCAAAGTGCGAGAAGAGCGTCTCGACCTCCTCGTCGACCACAAAGTCGTTGGCGCTGTTGTCCTCTTCGCCAGCCGCGATCTGTTTTTGCTCCTGCTGGTTGAGTTTCGACACGTCGTCCGGTGTCAGGCCGAGGCTGCGGTTGAGGATGTTGGTTGTGATGCCTGCCTGGAAGCTCGACCACAGTCCCGAGAAACTCTGGCCCACCTTGGCGCCAATGTCCGTCAGCCCTTGTGGTGCCACACTGCCAAAGAGGCCCTTTTTTGTGTATGGCAGCGGCTGGGGCTTCAGGCTCTTCATGGCGGGCGCGATCAGCGGCTCCAGGCGGTAGCTGATGGGGTCTGATGGGTGGAAGATGTTGAAGAGCTGGCCCACCTTGGGCGACGACACCGACAAGGGCATGCCCGTTATGGTCGAGACGCGCTGGTCCGTCGCCGTTGTTGACGGTGCTGTCATGAATGTGTCGTCCGAGTACTCGAACCCATACGGGCTGTTGTCATTGTCCGCGAGCGACGACACCACGGCCGACGACGACAGTGACGAGACCTGATCGGGCGCCTGTGGCGACCTGAGCAGGTGCCGAGCAGCGATTGTGCGCCCCTTGAGCATTTGGAACAGCCCAATTGGCGATCCCAGACAGAAAAAGTCCTGCACATCAAAGTTGAACTCGAGGCTCTTCTTGCCTCCGGATGCTGAGGCGCCCTCAATCTCATCCTCATCGAACACCGTCGCGGACTTTGATTTTGCTTTCTTTGAACGGGTGGACGGCCAGATGCTGAGTGGGTTGCGGTATGGCTCAGCCTCTTCTGCGTCCGGCTTCTTCTCCTTCTGCTGGCAGAGAAGATCAAACATGATGGCGGAACCGAGCGAGTGACCAATGATGTGGACGGTGCCCTTGAAGCCCGGGTTGCGCTCGAGGAACAGGCTGTGAATCCGGTTGGATTCGCTCAACACAATCTCCGCAATCTGCTCGCGGTAGGCGCTCTGGTACAGCAATACGTCAAGGGCCAGGTCGGAGATAAGCGCACGCGCAAAGGCAACACCCTCGACAGTAATGTCGTCGAGGGCTGGGTACTCTTCTTCCTCGTCCTCGTCTTCATTCATCTCGCTGAGATCCTGCTCCTGCTTCTTGGACTCGCCGCGGCGGCGCGGAAAATCGAGCAGATGTCTCCAGCAGACGGGCAGGACCTGGATGCGGCAGTTGCCGGGCCCCTCCGGTGGCTCAGAGTTGAGCGCCCGCAGGTCCTTGGACTCTGAATACACCGATTTGAGCGTTTTGCGAAGCGTATTGACGTCGTGGATGAAATTCAGGCTCTCCATGCGAAGGCCAAGGAGCTGGCCGATGCCGTGCGTGACAAGGAAAAGGTGCTCAATCTCGCGGCCCTGCGACTCGCCGCTCTGAGCATTGTAGTCGTCAGAAATCTCCTCTTCGGCGCGCCGCCGGATCTCTTCCGCCTGCTGTGCTGGGTCACAGTTCTCGTTCTTGCCCATGAGAGAGGACAGCTGGCGATGGAGCTGGCTGCTGCGGCGCACCATCTCGGAAGCTGCTCCTGAGCCATTGT
This sequence comes from Sporothrix schenckii 1099-18, assembly GCF_000961545.1. NCBI lineage: Eukaryota > Fungi > Ascomycota > Sordariomycetes > Ophiostomatales > Ophiostomataceae > Sporothrix > Sporothrix schenckii. The sequence goes on from NW_015971150.1 coordinate 3,572,435, forward strand.
CATTCGTTTTGTCCTTGTCGGTAGACGTGCGTGAGCCGTCGTCCCACAGCTCTTTCCCATCAGCACCACTGCCGCCGGCAGTCGCAAATGTGCTCGGAGGCGCGGACCTTCGCTTCAGAGCCTTGAGCCGCTTTTCCTCGGCGCTGTCGCCCGGTCCTGTGTCGTCCTTTGCGGTTCCGTCCTTGGCCTTTTCTTTGTCGTCTTTGGCCTTGTTCGGTTCCGAGTAGCCGCGCACAACCTTGACACCGCTCATGTACCCACCGCCGGAGAAACGCTCGTACACAGTCGATGTGACCCACGAGAGCACACCGTCTGTCGACAGCCACGCAGTGTTTTCGTCCTGGTATGTCGCCACATGATTCATGTACTGCCCAAAGAGGCGGTGCGATTCGGGATGGAATGTCTTGTCTAGTGCGCCGCTTCCAGTTGCCGCCGGGCTCGAGGTGGCCGACGAGAACACGGACGTCACGGATGCAATGACCGACGAAGGAGGAGCGGTCGCCTCTGTTTCGGCCTCCGACCCTTTCAGATTCTCCGAGGACTCTTTTTTCGACACCTCGACAGACGCGGCGGCCTGTTTCTCGCGCACAGGGTAGAGCCACGGTTTAGCCTTTAGGTAGCCCTCCTCGAGCTGGGCAGCCAAGTTTTCTTCGCAGGCGCGCAGATTCGAGCCTTCTTGGTAGAACCAGATACCGCGGCGCACATCGTACACGGGGCCCAGCCAGTAGACAGGCGCAAGTTCGCGGTTCTCAATGTCCACGTCAAAGAGGAAGTCCTCGTTCACTGGCACTTTGACGCCGGAACCCTTCGTCTGCAGTCCGCCACTCTCCTTTCCGTCTTTGCTGGAGGTCGCTCCGACATCCGAGATGTCACTTGTGTCTGTCGCTGACTTGCCCCGTGAGCGAGAGCCTGGAAGGGCCTGGTCCCTGTCTTCGAAGCTCTCCAGTTCTTTCTGGTAGGCCGCTTCGATTGAGCGACTGTCGTTGGCAGAGAATTTGACATACTTTTTCGCCGGCGCAAGTGGTTTCGTGTCCTGTGGCACCTGCTTGCTTCCCATCCAGTTTGCCTTGCGCTTAGGAGAGTCGACCGCGTGGAACCATTGCACTCTCGGCGGCGGACAGCCTGGCGGATACCTTTTGAAGCTGCGTCCGTAGTAGGGCCTCGTACTGTGGTCAGGAGCGGTCGACGTAGTACCTGTCGCCGGGTCTGGGCCCGTTGTAGACGATAACGTCGTTGGCCCTGTGCCTGTCACGGCCGTGGCCGGATCCGCAGCTGCTGGGCCGGGCGTTGGCGTACTTCGGCCACTGCCGCCCCATGGGTTCATGGAGCCGAGCAGCGTCGTCTTCTCGGGTTTCTTGTCCACTGCCGGCGGACCCATTGTGTTGTCGGCGTAGTGTCGTTCCCCGAGCTGACCAGGGCGGTGCACAGACAAGGCCCGCCAGCCAAGCGCACCCCGGACGTGCTTCCAGGCAGACGCGGCGTCCGAGCCGTAGTGCCGAGCGGGTACGTGCGGGCCAAACGACAGGAGCAAGTGCCTCGAAGCCTGCGCCAATGTGAAACAGAAGCTCTCACGGACGCGTGAGGGCGGCTGGAGTTGCGGTGGAAGAGGCAGTTGGTGCCCAAAGACGAGAGATATCCTCGAGTGCTTAAGCTGGCAAAGCAAAAACGTTGATCACTTTGGCGATCTGCCGAGGCTGATTGGCGACCGGCTCGCTTCCTTGCGGTTCTAGCTAGCCTAGCACTTATTTTCGAGATGCTGAAAACCTGTGGAGACTATGGCAAGCTGAGTCAAAGTCCCGAAGTCATGGCTTGTTGTTCAATTGAAGTGAACTCTGCAGAATCCAAACAGGACACATTGACGAAGGTATGCTCGGTCAGGCTACCTTACTGTTAGTAGCTGTTGTGGCAGCTACGACCGACTAGCCTATGACGGCATTGGTGACTTGCCACATGTGCGCTACTGTGCGGCTCTGATTGTGCGCAGCCACCACGCACTGTCCCTTACTCTGTGGCCGATGACTCCTGCCATGCCCGTCGCCAACCATGCAATTGGACCTTTGCACTTGCCTGCAGCGTGGTGTTTCGGCTGCTTTTAGAAGGATGGTGGGGGACGAACAGTCAACCACAGGCCTATTTATCACGGCAGGCGCGCCCCGCTGTCTGGCCTGGTTCAGGGAAGGCGAGACCCATCCACCTGCAGCAGTCAACGCTAAAAAAAAAAAAAAAAAAAAATAAACGGCAGAAAAGTCGATTTTGCCAATCATCACCACTTTCTTCCCCAAACACGCCTCATCCCTCGTCGTTCAACACGTCCCAGGCGCTCTTCCCGCACGACATGCGGTAGCAGTGCGTCTTACTGAGGCGCGCACGACACACGATCGCTTCCTCGCCCGATACCCACGCGATCCCCAGCTCCCGGCCGCCACGATGAGCGGCGCTCGGCCTCATGGCCCCGTCAAGGAGCAGATGGTGGACCAGCTGCCCAAGCGGTTCAAGGGCATCAAGTTTGGCATCCAGTATGTTGGATCATTCTCTGTGCACAGGGGTCTCCACCTCTGATGTTTTCTCTGCTGACAGCCGCTTTCTAGGTCCAACCAGGACATCGTCAACCAGGCTGTCCTCGAGGTCTCGGATCAGATGCTCTACGACATTGAGAACAACCGCGCGCCTTACAAGCATGGCCCTCTTGATCCTCGACTGGTGCGTCTGATCACATGTCTACCCTTTCCATGCTTCCTGTCAATTGCGGTTCATAACGTATTGCTGACACCTTCCAGGGCACGTCGAGCAAGATGGGCAAATGCTCAACCTGCATGCAGCCCTTGCAGCTCTGCACAGGCCATTTCGGCCACATCCGACTTCCCCTCCCCGTTTTTCACATCGGATATTTGCGCTTTATCCAGATGATCCTCCAGAATATTTGCAAGGTGCGTGGCATTTCTCGTCACGAGTGCTGAAAGAAGGACATGGCGGACACAAGACCTCAATCGTCACTTGTTAGACGGCTTGCTAACCGCTATAGGACTGTGGCCACGTCTTGCTCGCGGAACCCGACCGGCGGTCGTTCCTCAAAGAGTTGCGTCGCCCAGGCATCGACAACCTGCGCCGCACGGGCATCTCTAAACGCATCAATGAAACGTGCCGCAAGACAAAGGTGTGCCACTACTGTGGTGCCACGAACGGCGTGATTAAGAAACTCGGAACCCTCAAGCTGGCGCACGACCGCTTCTCTGCCTTCAACCGCTCGACCGCCATGAAGAAGCAGGTGCCCCGCGGTAAGATCGAGTTCGACCAGTCCTTTGCCTCGGCCAAGAAGTACGTCCCGGACCTCGAGAAGCACGTCCGCAAGGCCCTCGAGGATCTCAACCCTTTGCGCGTCCTTAACCTCTTCAAAAAGGTCAGCCCCTCCGACTGTGAGCTGCTCGGCCTCGACCCGTCGGAGGGCCGCCCTGAGATGTTCATCTGGCAATACCTGCCCGCCCCACCCATCTGCATTCGGCCCTCGGTCGCCCAGGACAACTCCAGCACCGAAGACGACCTGACGACCAAGCTCGCCGAGATTGTGCATCTGAGCGGTCTCATTCGTGGTGCCTTAGCAAAGGGCACGCCTGTTGCGACCGTCATGGAACTGTGGGAGTACCTGCAGATGCAGGTCGCCCTGTATGTGAACAGCGAAGTGCCGGGCCTGTCTCAGCCGGGCTTTGGCAAGACCATTCGGGGTTTCTGCCAGCGCCTCAAGGGCAAGCAGGGTCGCTTCCGTGGCAACTTGTCCGGCAAGCGTGTGGATTTCTCTGGCCGTACCGTCATCTCGCCCGATCCGAACCTGGGCATTGACGAGGTGGCCGTGCCGATTTTGGTCGCCAAGAATTTGACGTACCCGGAGTTGGCCAACCATGTCAACATTGAGAAGCTGCGCCGACTCATCCGCAACGGGCCGTCCGAGTGGCCTGGCGCCATGGGCGTGCACAAAAAGGCCGACGGCGGCTACAAGATCGATCTCAAGTACGCCGACCGCGAACAGGTGGCCCGGGACTTGTCGTACGGAGATAAGGTGGACCGCCATCTGGAGGATGGCGACATTGTGCTCTTCAACCGGCAGCCGTCGCTGCACAAGCTCAGTATCATGTCCCATCTTGTCAAGGTGCGCCATTGGCGGACGTTCCGCCTCAACGAGTGCGTGTGTGGCCCGTACAACGCCGATTTCGACGGTGACGAGATGAACCTCCACGTCCCCCAGACCGAGGAGGCGCGCGCCGAGGCCATCACCCTGATGGGTGTCAAGCACAATCTGACGACGCCCAAGAACGGAGAGCCCATCATTGCCGCCAACCAGGACTTTATCACCGCCTCCTACCTGATCAGCAGCAAGGACATGTTCTTCACCCGCCAGGCCTTCACCTATATTTGCATGCACATGACCGTGGCCAACGTGCCTCTCGACATCCCGCCGCCGGCGATTCTTAAGCCTCAGGCGCTGTGGACGGGCAAGCAGGTCTTCAGCATGCTGATGCGCCCAAACAAGGAGTCGAATGTGTTGGTCAACTTAGACGCCAAGTGCCGTGAGTATAAACCACGTCCCGGCATGTGCCCCGATATGTGTCCCAATGACGGCTGGTTGGTGATTCGCAACTCCGAGGTCATGTGTGGTCGTATGGACAAGTCTACTGTGGGATCTGGCAAGAAGGACTCTATTTTCTACGTCATCCTCCGTGATTTCGGCCCGGATGCGGCCGTCGTCACGATGAATCGCCTGGCCAAGCTGTGCGCCCGTTTCCTCGGCAACTTTGGCTTCTCCATTGGCGTGTTTGATGTGTTCCCCACAGAAGAGCTCAAGTCCGAGAAGGAGGACCTGGTAACGGAAGCCAATAAGCAATGCGATGCACTGATTGAGACTTTCAAGGCCGGCAAGCTTGAAAAAGCGCCTGGCTGCACACCCGAGCAGACGCTCGAGAACGCCATCTCGGGCATTCTGAGCAAAGTCCGGCAGCAGGCCGGTGAGAAGTGCGAGGAGACGTTGAGTCACCACAACGCGCCCCTGACGATGGCCAAGTCCGGCTCCAAGGGCTCGGCCATCAACGTCGCCCAGATGGTGGCCTGTGTCGGTCAGCAGATCATTGGTGGCGAGCGTGTGCCTGACGGTTTCCAGGACCGCAGTTTGCCGCATTTCCAGAAGAACACGCGCCAGCCTGCGTCTAAAGGGTTCGTCAAAAACAGCTTCTACTCCGGCCTCGTGCCGACCGAGTTCCTCTTCCACGCCATTTCCGGTCGTGAGGGCCTGGTCGACACCGCGGTCAAGACGGCCGAGACCGGTTACATGTCGCGCCGCCTGATGAAGTGCTTGGAGGATCTGTCGACGCAGTACGACAACACCGTGCGCACGTCGTCCGGCGGTATTGTCCAGTTCCAGTTTGGTGCAGACCGTCTGGACCCCGTGAACATGGAGGGCTCGGCCGTGCCTGTGCATTTCGACCGGACGTGGACGCACGCCGAAGCCGTGACGTTTAGCAATGACGAACCGACCCTGTTGCCTGACGAGATTATGACCGTCTGTGAGGCGATTCTGGACCGCGAGCGCCAGAAGAACACGCGCCACGACCTGGTCACCAACGAGGTGCTCGACTACAACGACCAGAGCGACCGCAACTTGGATCTGCAGGAGGGGGCCCGCATGTTCATCGAGACTGTTGCCGACTACGTGCGTAAGCGGGCGGCAAAGCTTTCCAACGCGCGCGCTCTGGCTGGTCTTGTGGGCGGCAACAACGACAACGGCCTGGACGACACCATCGACCCGGCGCAGCTGCAGCGGACCGAGCGCGTGGCCAAGGTTTCGCGGCGGACACTGGAGTACTTCCTGAAGCTCTGTATCGACAAGTACCGCCTGGCGCACGTGGAGCCTGGCCACGCTGTCGGCGCCGTCGGTGCACAATCGATTGGTGAGCCTGGCACACAGATGACGCTGAAGACGTTCCATTTCGCTGGTGTTGCCGGCATGAGTTTGACTCAGGGTGTGCCACGTATTAAGGAAATTATCAACGCATCCAAGAAGATCAGCACGCCCGTTATCAAGTGCCCGCTGCAAAACACGCGCCAGATCGAGGCGGCGCGCATCGTCAAGGGCCGCATCGAGAAGACGTACATTTCAGACGTCCTGCAGTACATTGAGGACGAGTGGGGCACCTTTGCGGGCCGCGTGGTGCTCAAGATTGACCGCCAGGCGCTCATGGACATGCATCTGGAGATTGGGCTGGGCGACATTGCACAGGCCATCTGCCGGCAGAAGAAGATGAAGGTGGACGAGAAGACGATTGAGCTCGACTACAGCCGTGACACCATTACGCTGGTGGTGCCCAACGACTACGTCGACGTGGCTGCCGCGAAGCGCGCCGCCAAGAACCGCGCGACCGCCGCGGCGACGGGCAGCGGCCCCCTGCTCAAGGCGGCAGCCAGCACGACCGGCACCGAGGAAACGGCGGATCTGCTGCTGCGCGTCAACTACCTGCGGCGGATGCTGCCCACAGTGCCTATTTCCGGCTACGCGGACGCGACGCGGGCCATTATCCAGACGTCGGAGCAAAACGAGAACACCGTGTTCGTCGAAGGCTACGGTCTGCGCGACTGCATGATTACAGAGGGTGTCATTGGCACGCGCACCACGTCCAACAGCATTCTCGAGTGCCGCGACGTGTTGGGCATCGAGGCGGCCCGCACGTCGATTGCTGTCGAGATCAGCCGTGTGATGGTCGACATGTCCATCGACCCGCGACACATGGAGCTGTTGGCCGACGTGATGACGTACAAGGGCGAGGTGCTGGGCATTACGCGGTTCGGCATGTCCAAGATGCGCGACAGCGTGCTCCATCTTGCGTCGTTTGAGAAGACGCCGGACCATTTGTTCGAGGCAGCGGCGGGCATGAAGACGGACCGCATCGAGGGTGTCAGCGAGTGCATCATCATGGGCCAGACCATGACAATCGGCACAGGCGCCTTTAGTATGGTGCGGCGGCTGGGCATTGCGCCACAGCAGCTGACTCCGCGCCAGACATGCTTCGAGTCTGCCTGGCAGGCCAACCACGGCACTCTCCGCCGGCGTCCGGCAGCCATCCAAGCTCCGATTGCCGTATAGACCGAACGGTAGACGCTGTAAAGCCGTACCAGGAGACGTTAAGAGAAAGGGGGGCGTATCATCGTTACGGAGTATTAGGGATATCCGGAATTTAATTTAATTTATTGTTTACTTTGGAGTCTTGTTCTTATCGGTCTGAGAGAGTTTACAATACAGCAGACTTTATTCAATATCACGTGTCACACTTGAACTTGATTGTCAAGCAAGGTTAAGTTCATAAATGGTTGATTTCCGTCTATCATGATCGTCATCCTAAGCCATAAAAAGGCTGTTCTTTTCGTGTCACTAAAAGATTTTGTAAACAAAGAAAAATGGGCAATGAGAAGCGGTACGGAAGGCTGGAAAGAGAAAATGAGGTGAATGGGGGAAATATACGCAGATGAAGGATGAAGAGTGGGAAAATGGAGGCCCACGGGGTGCAGTGTCAAAGTTAAAACAAAAATGAAAACTATCTTGTGGCCTCATATGCTGGTGGAGGGGCGTCGTCCCGGTCGTCCCAGAAGACGGGGTTTTTTCGGTTCTCGTCGTAGACGCGGCGAGCAATTTCGCTTGCCATCTTCATGATCCAGTCCTTTTCCATGACTGGCGACGAGTCCTGAAATGCCGCGGATTGCGGTGTCATAGGAGTCCCTGCCAAGGGCGAGGACACTGCAGGCGCGGATTCTTTGGACGGAGAGAAGGGTCCGGCTGTTCTCGGCTCAAAAATACCCCCGATCGGTGCGGTAGGAACACCGGCGCGGTTTACTTCCCGGCGCGTCTGCTGCGGCCGAGACGCTGGGAGTGCGCTCTCGGCTGCATTCTTCTCTGTGGTCTCCTGGAAGTGGACTCCAGGGGTAATACTGGCAGCGGCAAGTGCTGCGCCGATGTTGCTCAGTGGCTCTTGCGGTGAGAGAGGTCGTGGCGGCGTCTGGAGCATGTCCTGGGTCTCGTCTTCTTCGGGGATGGAAGTAGGCATAATCGGCTCCGACAGCGGGCCCTGGACAGACACGCTATCCGAAGCGGTGTCACCGGCTTCACTGACAGGTGCGCTGCCTGCAATGATATCCTTGGTGCTGCTGCCGCTGCTGCTCTTGCGCAGGTTCACGACGCGCGTCTTCTTTCGGCGTCCGTTGCCGTACGACTTGGCATGCCTCTGGCTGTTGGAGCCGAGAGAAAGGCCGGTTGTTGCAGAGCTAAGGTTGACCATCGATGGCCGTGATGGCAGGTGGCCGTGGACCTGGCTACCGGTATCGGAGAAGGTATACGTGGTTGTCGATGCAGTCGTGTTCGTGGCGGCTGCAGTGAACGAGTTGCCGCGCGACAGTGACGGCGTGGCAAAGGGTGGGCTGTTGTTGCCGCCGGTGGGCGTGTCTTGGCGGTCCGAGGGGCCAGCCCATGCGCGGAAGACGACTTCTCGAATGCCCGGCGTGAACAAGGACAATGTGCGGTGTGAGTCGGTGAGGGCGGCGAGGCGTAGCAAGTTCTTCTGGGAGAACAGGGACTGAGACTCGGGGCTGCCAGTGGTGGAGAGGGACGGGATCTCGCCAGCGTCGACGAGGTTGCCGTTGATGTCGACGGCATCTGAGGGTGCATCGGCCAGGGGGTTCACGCGCATCTCGCCATCGTCGTCCTCGGCGTTGGCAGTGGCATCATCGTCCTTTGGTACCTGGTCGGGGGACCAGAGCTGCAGCGATAGGCGGTGGATGATGGCGGGAAGCTCGTCCATCATCAGGTCCCGCAGTTTGCCCTCGATTGTCCGTTGCAGGTAGTCCCTAACGAACTGGATGGAGTCAAAGGTCGAAGAGACCTTGAGAGACTCAAGGGGGTCATTGCGGAAGACCAATGTGAGACCCTTTTGTTTAGAGAAAACTACAATAATAAAAGCGGAGAGTTTGATTTCGGACAGGGTGATTTGGAGTGGGATGGTGAGGCCGGACGCGGCGGCGAGGGGATCTGGTGATGTGAAGGACGGTTTCGAGGAGAGGTAGGTGTTGAGTGGATTGGCCTATCAGAATTGAAATCTGTATTAGCAACCTGCTGCTATAGGGCGGCAGAGGTGATGACGCAAATTCACGGGTCGGCGTAAAGACGGTGTGAGAAATTGACAAAAAAACAAAAGGTGGAAAAAGACGCGTGAAGGGGAAATGAGGAAAAAGCAAATGAGCAATAAAAGCAGCCAGATAAGAAAACAAAGTGGTTGGTGACGCCAAAACATTTGGGTTCTCGTTTCTCGTTTTCCGTTTGTCCCCGATTTTGTAGCGCGAATCCCTGTCGCCTTGCAAATTGCGAGGTTCATGCGACAACAAACAAGTCCCGGGTATCCTGGAGGCACAGCTGGAGAGCATGGAGCTTCTGGAATGTAGGAAGCGGCAAAATGGAAACAAGGCAAATTGAAACAAGGAAACGCAAAAGTCAAGCGAATGCAGCTGTAAACATGGCCCGAGATCGTGACCACGCAGCATGCAATGTCCTGTCCGTCAAGCACAACAGCCACCAGCCAGGTCGTTGCCGGCAAAGGCGTGCGCATGCAGCCACTGTAAACGAAAAAGAGGACAAGGAAACGGACCTCATCACACAGCAGTGATCGTCCCCGCCGTGAGGGCCCACTTCCAAACTGCAACCAACAGGGAACACGAGGCAGGGGAAAGGTGGAAGTGACAAGAGAACGCAAGGACAAGACGAAAAAAAGGGCCAAGAAACCGCAGTGCAACTCACCTGGACGCGTGTTTTGAGGGTCAAGAAAGCGTCGCCCGCGTAGCACATCTTGAAGATGCCCCGGAAGCGGTCGGCGGCAATATCGCCAATCTCAAGGATTTCCAGATCTGGCGGGACGGAGCCCAGGTTGAATTCGGTGACAATAATGTCGTCGACGATAATCGGCGGCTTGGGCGACTTGTTGAGGGCCGTCGTCAGCATCTCGCGGGCGCGCTGGTAGAAGCTGGCGTCGGCCGCGAGGGGCGACCAGTTGAAGTTGAACGCCATGGCGACGGGTCAAGAGTCGCCAGAGACACGCCTCGTCCTCTCCACGGAAGCTCGTGAGTTGTCCCTTGTCTCTAGTTGTCAAGTGAGGTCACCGTCACTCTCATCGTGGGACGTGGGCGGTGGCGACGCGGGAAACGAGTCTGTATGGTCGACGTCGGTATTGTAGCTGACGTTGCTGTCGAGATAACCGACGCTCGTCACTGGCAAAGTTGTCACTATTGTCGTCGAGTTGTCGAGTTATCGAGTTGTCGAGTTATCGAGTTGTCGAGTTGCGATTTGTCGAGTCAGTCGAGGTGGGCGCAGATGACGCTGCGAAGCCGTAGGGCACGAGGACAAGACGAGGGTGTCGGTGGGGTGCTATCAGGCGACGGAGGTGTTGAAGCGGTGGGGAGAAGTTGTGGTGGAAAACAGCGTTGAAGCTGGCCCCGAAATCGTGTTTGCTCGGAGATGGCGAATTGGGGGAGTGCGAGAAAGGAGTTGCAGAAAGAAGACAAGACAGAACGAGTGGAAGGTATCACGAGAAACACGACAAGCTTGTGAGGAGAGGAAAGTGCGACTGTGCAAGTGCAGGTTGCAAGAAATCAGAAGGGAAGGAGAGACCGAGCGAGACCGAAAAATCGAACGGAAACAGGAAAGCCCAGAAAGCAACAGGCTAGACAGGCAAGAGCAACCCCGGCATTAGAAAAAAACAGCAAGGGGAGCAAAAGAGGAACAGAGCAAGGGTCTGTCTATCAGTGAGCCACTCCGCCAAAGCGGTCTGCAAAACGAGTTTGGGTGGTGGAGCACAAAAGATAGAGGCGGAGAGTGCCGGAGATGCGGAAAGAGCAGAAAAAAAGACGAAAAAAGGAGCCGTAGAGGCAAGGACGTCCACAGCGCACGACGAGGAAAGAGCGACGATGGCGTGAGCGAATTGGCGGGCGTTGACGGGTAATGCAGGCAAACTGGGCGGCCCAAAATGGCAAGAACGAAAAGCTTTCAAGTGGACAAGACAAGGATGGAGCTTTGGTTCGCCCAATGACGACGCGTCTTTTAGGTGGTCTGTTGTTTTTTTGTGGTTTCCTGGCGGGCAGATGCCCCCAAAAATTTTCACCTTGTTTTCTTCCTGCTGGTTTTGAGTGATTTGCTCACCCAAAATGGTCGCTGTCCGCCACCCAAATAGCGACCGTCCCGAAAAATTCCACGCCTTCCCCGCCCTCCACATCGCCGCCCACAGCGCCTTTCGTACTGTAAAGCGAGCCTGACATTGGCCGGCACGTGACCTCTCACCGCCTCGAATTTCTCTCATGCCCGGATGCCTTGATATTGATCGTCACCTCGGCCAAGGCACGGACGGACCCAAGGGAACCAAGGCCGTTTCGTTACGGGACAGGCCCAGCCAGAGCTAACAAGCTAATTGAACGTACGACATGCAGGTGGCCTACAGACAACAAGCGCATGCATGAAAACGATGGGTCTCTGCAAAAGCAACATAACAACAAAAAAAGGAACAGCCAAGCAGACAATGCATCAGGGGATACCGTAGCCAATACCAAGTACGCCGCAGTGGGGCGACTGGACGTCCGCGCCGCAGGGTGCATGCAGAAGATGGAAGCGGAGAGAAACCCAGAGGCGCCACAAGCGAGGACACGAGCAAAAGCTGAAGACGACAAAGATAAAGGCGACCAACGTGACAGCGTAGAGGTCAAGTGAGAGACACAAGGCTTGGGGCGTGTGTGGTAGGCTAACAAAAGGCAAACCTCATGCCGAAATACGGGCGTATCTGGTGAACAAGGTTGGCAATGGCCTGTTACCGGTCAAGCTTGCACATTCTGGCAGATGATGCTGTTTTTGTGTTCTTGAAGGGTGCGGTGTGGCTATAGTGTGACTTGTTATAAGGCCCGTGACAGCATCAGCTGATCCCGAACAAAGGACACAAGAATCAAGCAATCAACGAGGAAGAACACAATAAAAGACAAGGGAAGAAGTAATGCTGTGAAAGTGAAACATGCAAATAAGGGCGAGATGAAGTCGAGGCCGGAGCGTATGCAGGGAGAAATAGGCGGTGACGGCGTCAGGGCTGGACGTAGGGCGAGACGCGGACGACGAGACAGACACCGCCTTTTCGGGCTGCGGGCCTGCGGGGCAGCCAGGACGACTGGGGGGCTGGACATACCCGAATGTTGGCTGCAGGCCGAGGGCGAAATAGGAAGACAAGGGGCGAGGGACGAGGAACAGACAAGGAATATAACATGCAGGCTGGAGGGGCAGAGGAGTATCGATGGAGGGGCATGGAGAAGAAACAGTAAACATGCACCGTCACTGACTCTGCAGGCGAAGCGCCGGCAGAGACAAAACAAAGAGGCGATGATGGAATTCGACAGCAAAAAAAGGGACAAGACCGGTGCACGGCCAATCATTAATTGACGGAAGAGGGCGCATCTGCGATGCAGCAGCGTCTCTCCACGGACCGGACCGGCTGCAGCGAGCAAGCGGGATGTGAAGACAGGTAGCAGCGAGTGGAACAAAACAAACAATAAAACAAAAGGGACAGAAAAAATCAGAACGAGAAAAGAAAATGGTTAAATGACGAAACACCAACAAAGCGGCACACAACGACCGGCGGCAAGCCACAGTTTTGAGCCAGAGACTTGTCCTGTGATGCCACCCACGGATGCCAGGTCGCCCTGCCGTCGCACTCGTGCACACAGGTCAAGTCAGGCTGTCTGGAGGCTGCTCACTTGCTCTCCTGCGATTCGCCAGCCTGGATCGTGCATATTGTCTCCAGGACCTGGACCTGCAGGTGTTGCCGAGGCTGCAGCGAGTAGGAAGCCAGCGGACGAAGACGGCAGGGTGGGCAGGCTGTGCGATGACGAGATGGCCCTGCATGGCGAGCTGGCCCTGGCCTGCAGCCGTATGTGGCCAGACGCACCAAGGCACCCTCTTGTCCTGGAGACGCCGTCGCTATATTTATCAGGTGGCGATGCCGCATCTGTCAAGCTGCATTCAGGCACAGGAAGCTGCCTCGCTTGATGTCCTCGTTCTGACGTCGTCGTTCTTTCCTCTGCTTCGTTTTCTTGTTCTCTTCGTTCCTTCCTCCTATCCCCCTCTGTCTGTTGCTCTTTCCGCGCGTATAATTATTGTCATGCAGCTTGTATTGCACCTGCTTTCCCTTTTGCACCTGCGGCCAGATTAATCGGCGGTTCGCCGTGGGTTGAAGTTGGGTCGCCGTTGGGTCTCTCTTTCCCTCCGTCATAGTAACTCACGTCTCTCGCATATTTGTATAATGTCTCCTGTACTGCGTCTTTCTTGCCCGTTGCCTCCGCCCGGACCACAGTTTGGTTGCGCCTTCGGCGCGTAAGACGCAGCTACCCGTCGCTCTTTCGTCATTCCATTATCCTAGCCCGCCTCTTCCTTCGCCCTGCCTGCCTCCGCCTGCTTCCTTCCTCGCTTTGCCCCTTTTGGTCACCCGTATACAAAAAAAAACACACGTTATACACTATCATATACCACAGGAAGGCGCGAGACGTGAGAGATGAGAGATGATATTGTAAGGAAGGCACACCGCCCAAGTCTCTCGGACTGCCTTGGCAGGCTGCAGGCATCAACGGACCACTGTGTCGCCAGAATCGCCTAAAGTCGTCGAAGAGGCCCGAGTCGAAGACATCGGGACAAAAGTACGAGACATTCGTCCCGAAAATGGGCATAAGAGAGCAAACGAAACAGGCGTCGGGACATTACCGGCCAATAGTCGGGCCAAGTGGTTTTGTGTGTCTCAACGTGGTACTTCCCAAAACGGAAACCGCCTCTGTTCATGTCGTTCGCCTCTTTCTCTTTTGCTCGCTTTATTGCGCTAGCCGCGACAAGCTCTCACGTCCTCCGTACTGGGCCCGAATTGTCGCCCGAATTGTCGTCGCCTCGTCCGCGCCTTCCCTGTCCTCGATGGCTCACGATTGCGCCTGCCTCTACTGCCGACCTCGCTGCCAACTCGTGCCTGCCTGTGAGCAACGTACAGAATAATAAGAGTTTCTCTTTGCCCCCTTTTCGAAATTCAAGCCTCAATTTCTCTTCTTCTCTCCAGATCCCAACCCTGGCGATCTCCTCTTTAAAGGGCGGATATCGTCGCACATCTCTGTTAGCTTCTTTTTTGTATGTTCGTCATCCTTACATTCCCCTCCTCTCCACACTCATTAGTTAGTTCCTTGGCAGCCTTGTCTTCGTTTGTCTGTAAATCTTCTCTTTTCTCTTTTCTCTCGTTTTCTCTTTATTTTTTTTCCTTCCCCCGTACTCCTTTTCTCGCCCCCTTACTTCGCCGTCTCTCTCCATCGTAGGCTCGGAATCTCGTCTTCCCTTTCGCCACCCCACAGTCTTCCCTCCGCCTCCACCCCCTCCTATGGCCGCCGAAGCGGACGCGGCAGCCGACGACACGCTCAATGGCCGCTACTATGCTTCCTCCGCCTCGGCCGCAGCTGACGTCGCATCGCTGCCGCCAATATCGCACACACAATCGCGGACACAGGCTCCGCTGCACCGGCTGCCAACCCCACCGATGATCACCTGCATACCGTCTGCCGTGACGTGCACTTTTGTCGGCGAGGGATCGGCCAATGCCGTGTTTTGCGTTGTCCCAGCCAATGACGTCGATGATGGCAGCGACTGCACACCAGATGCACAGGATGCAGCGGATGCGCGAGATACGCAGTCTGTCAAGGCTGTCAAGCCAGTAAAGGATGCCAACCCCAAGATGGCACATGCAGGGCCCCTGTCAACGCACCTCCTCCGCATTCCCAAGGCTGGCCCGGGCGTCAGCCCCACCACATGCCTCGAGCACCACGTCTTCTATTCTTCTGTCTTGCGCCCTCTGCTCGGTGCCGAGTGGCTGGTTGGCCAACATCTTGTTCAGGGCATCGTTTCGACTGGCGTGCACGCCGTCCTCGATGGCTTGCTGCGGGACCTGGACCGCAGCCACCGTCGTCGCCCAGACTGGGTAGGCACAGGCGTGGCCGCCAATGTTGACGTGGCCCTGCTTGTAGAAGACATGACGTCAGCGTGCAAACGCGCTGCCTCCTCCGGCTCGACCACCACAACCATCCAATGCAAGCCCAAGTGGTTGGTCCAATCGCCCAGCGCCCCGGCGGGGGCGCGCCGATGCCGTACGTGCGCGCTCTCTGCCGCATCGGCGGCTGCGTCGCCGCGGTTGCCGGGGAAGGTGACGACGGCAAACGGAGCAACCAAAGGAGCAGGCAACGGGCACGCTGATTGGGCCACCAAAGGGGACAAGGCGCACAAAATCAAGCCGTGTCCCATGGTCTTGGTCGCCGACCCGCCGACCACGCCGCAAGAGGAAGCCGAGCTCGAGGCTGCGCTATGGGACTATGTCTGCAAGCACCTCGGCTCGGCCGTGTCTTTTCCGCCCTCGTCGCCGTTTGCGACGCCGTTCAGTGCCTCCACGCCGCCTGTGGCCCTGCTCAAGGCTCGGCCTGCTATCATTCAGTGGCTGCGCACGACCGACCTGTTTCGCCGCATAGCCGCCATCCAAGCCGAATACGACCCGCACGGGGCCATTGCTGTGGGTTTGGAGACTGGCGACGCTCTCGACCGCCTGCAGACAGCCATGACGCTGCGTGACTGTACGTGCTTTTTGCGGGTCACGACGGGCCTGACCGGTGATGCCTCTTTGTCCGCTGCGCCTGTTTCGGTCTCAGCCAAGCTCGGCGACCTCGACCGCAAAAACGGCCGCCTCAAGCTGGCCCGGTGGCAGGCTCAGGAGCGCACCCTGCTGGCGGGCGGCTTCTACCGCGGCACCGAAGAGCCGCGTCAGCAGACACGCTGCTGGCTCGAGCGCCAGCGAGATTAGCACTTGGGCAGTTGGTTAGATTGTGTCTTTTTTTTTTTCGCTTATTTTCCTTGCCTGTCTGTAACATGAACGATTTTAACATTTTTCCTAGCATGTCTCATTAGCTTTTCTTATGTCACTTTCATTTTCTTTTCATTTTCTCTCACTGTCTCTCATTGCTTGTCACATTGTGTATCATAATATATCTCCGGGTGAGACTTCCTTACTGTCATATCTTGCATCATTATGCTGGTTATTAGGGAACACCGGCCGCAGCCGGCAAATTTTGAGTCATAGAACTGGCTATGCTTTTGTTCGGGGCAAGGATTGATTCCCGGGTACGGAGGGACATTGCGACCAGCATATGGGGCATTTTTCGTTCACCTGGTGTGAACTGATTTGTTCTCATCATTAATCGTTTTCATAATTCGTGTAATTCTACCATGCTGGTGTAACTTTCCGTTGTAGTAATATTTACAATGCTGCCATCCTGAACTGCCAGGATGAATGTACAACGGGGAATGTGTCACGAGAAGTTTGATAATTCAGCCCGCGTCAAGTCCGAACACTATATGACAGATATTTCGAGAATAACCAAAGATGAGAACTAGTGACATAGTAGGCGCATGTTGTGCTACCGTGGTATCATGGTACATGTACGGAGGCAAGCCAATGAGGCAATACGGTAACGAGACCCTGTACTAACAGAAAAGAAAACCAAAATACAATAAGTAACAACGCTAAACAGACATAAGCCAAATAAACGTATGCAATATACAAAAAATATAGGCAGACTATGCAATATGTGCAACGACTCTATCAAATATGCAACAAGATGCATCGTCAAAGTGAATAAATGAATCAGCCTTCCTTTATATGCTCGCGACGGTAAAGCTCAGGAAACTGCCAACGGTCAGGCCGGCAACAAGGCAGAGGCCCATAAACCCGCCCGCCGCCTCGCGCTCGCCGTCCTCGACCCACTCGCCCGCGGTCATCATGGCCGTCGAGCTCAGCCAGCCGCTGCTGAGACCAAAGGGCAGCTGCACGAGCAGCAAGTAGAACAGATCGCTGTTCACCACCGCGCCGCGGCCGCCCAGATTGCACAAAAAGTACAGCGGCAAGAACACGAGACGCGCGAGGCCAAAGGCGAACAGCAGGACGGGGCGGCGCTGCAGCACCTCGGGCACAGGCAGCATGGTGGTGATGCGGCCCAGCAGGTCGCCCAGGTTCCAGAAGAAAAAGGCGAGCGGGATGAAGGCTGGCGGCCGCAGGATGGCCGGCACAGAGGCGGCGGCGCCGCCACCAGTCGCCGGATCGCCGAGTACGGTCCGCACGGACAGGACCTTGGGTGTGAAGACGGGGAAGAACATGGTGATGACAAAGCAGATGAAAACGGACAGGGCCACCCAATGCATCTTGAAAAAGAGCGTCTTGAGACCGACGACCTTGCGTGCGGCACGCTCGGCATCCTCGATGGACGCCATGCTCTCAGACAGAGCCTGGGCCATGCGCGTCTCGACGATGCGGTCATGGCGCCGCGCCAGTGGCTGGAAGGTCACGAGGGCCACGACGGAGATGACGACGGCCGTCAAAAAGTAGTAAAAGGCCGACGTGCCGGCCTCGGCCTCGGCGGACCGCAGATGGACGGCTGCCGGGCCCGGCGGCGGCGGCGGCAGCGGTGGCGGGAACACAAGCACCGTCACCATCTGCGCCAGCGGCGGCAGCACACCAGCAACGCCCTGGCCGGCCATGATGGCCTGGGTGTACTCGGGCCGGCCAAACGAGGCGGCGAACGCAAAGGCACCGTTCTGAATCAGGCCGCAGGCCCAGGCAGAGCCGGCGACCATGACGACCAGGAAGAGCAAATACACGCCGGAGGCCACGTGCAGGAAGACGGAGGTGGATGCCGTCAGCAGACCAAAGACGACCACGTTCATGACCAGGGCGGTGTTGATGCGGAAGGGGTAGGAGGCCGAGTACTGGATGTTGGTCAGAATGAGCATGGCGGCCAAGTTGGCGCAGGTCGACACCGAGATGATGGTGGACTGGAACATGTCACGGATGGCCGGATCGGCAGCGAAGCGCATCTGGAAGTACGGCGCAGCGGCCATGAACATGTTCCAGGCCCAGAGCATGGCGACGCCAATGAGCACAAATATGCTGTACTCCACCCACGAAAAGGGCGCCGCACCGCCGCCGTCGTCCTCGAGTTCGCCCTCCGTCAGCGACGAGGCGTAGCCGCTGTGCCGGTCGTCTTCGAGGGCCAGCGGCATCCGCTCATCACTGACGGGCTCGTAGTCGGGACCGTTGCCGGCGTCCTTCTTGCCACCGAACATTTGGCGGATCTTGTCCATGATCGAGACACGAGGCATGCCCTGTATGTGATGTGTAGGGTGGCAGGGTTTGATACGTGGCGAGGAGACCGTCGACGATCAGGTCAATCAGCAAGGACCTCAGCAGCAGCCAGGCCCTCCCTTTAAGGGCAGGGCGCTGCTGGAGGAATCAAGGAGGCACGCGAAGAGTCAGTTAGGTCGGAGCGGCGGACTCGGAATGAGCGCGTTTGAGGAGATGAGGCGGCCGGACAGCACCGCCGTATGTGTTGTGTCGTCGTGTTGTGGTTTGCGTTGTGTGGTCGAAAGGTATGACCAGACGAGAGTGCGGCTTGATAAAGCGTGGGATCAGGCTGGCGGGCCCGGAACGGAAAGGTGCTGGTTGGCTGCTGGCTGGCGCCTTCTGTTGTACCCTGGCCGGGCGGATATCCCCCACTCAGTCGATCTGCGAGGGAAGGCACGGGCGGCGCAGGTCTCAGGCCTGTCAAAAGATAAGGCAGTGGCGAAACTATTCGCATGACAAGAGACAAAAGACCAAAACAGAAAGAGCGCATGACAAGGCGCGGCTTGCAATTGGCACCTGCCCACACATGAGATGTATTATTGGGTGCCTGCACTCGTGCTTTTCCGGCTGAATACACTGTAAGTTATGTCATACTTTAGGGCTGTTAGTTGCTATCGGCAGCCTCGTTGGTCCCTGGAATTTGTGCCCCACGTCCAAGCGCACTAGTCGGCCGGAGCAGGCCGCTTCTATTCTGTACAAACAGCATCAAAGGGACGGTAACCAGCGTTGCGCATAACCGGAAACCAGCGGAAGCACGATGCATCAATGTGGAAAGACACCCAAAGGTGTGCATTATTGTAATGTTCTGGTCATAAAGTCATACTTTTGCACTTGCGGAAAAGAAAGGAGAGGAATAAAGAAAGAAAGAAAGACATAAGAAATGCTCGTGACATAGCCATCCATGGCAGCCTCCCGGAGATCCATCTGCAATGTCCAGTGCACGAAGATTTGTCAACGCTCAAGTACTCGACGTTGACTGGCAGGTGTTCGTGTACACAAGTCGCCCCGTATCTCGTGTCCCAAGCGTTCGACGTCCTTTCCATTACCCCCCAGCACCATCCCATATCGTCCATCGACCAAAGTATGCCCCCTTACAGCCGTGGGGCGGACTTGACGGCTAGTAAATCACCGTGTCTTCATCGTGCTCCACCATAATGCCCTTGTCTCTATCATCGCGCAGATCGTGGCCAGCATACATCTCTGTGGATGGAACGACGGGTGCCTGTGCCTCAGCGTCTGTGCTTCGAACTGGCTTATCAACCATGGCATCCGGGTCTTGCTGCGCCTGTTGGTGTTGCACAGGCGGCATGTTCATGCTGTCATGTGCAGTGCCTTCCGATTGAGCCAAGGCTGGTTCAGGCGCATGAGATCTGGCCGCCTCATCAGGGCCGTCTTTCGGGATGTACCGCACGTCCAAATCAGCCAGCCGACGCTGCTTCTCCTTTTGAAAATCTTTCTTTTGCTGGGCAATGCGGCTCTTTGTAGCGCGCACTTGAGACTCGATCGTCTCCTCCTGCTTTTGCGTGAGCTTCCAGGGGCGGTAGTACTATGCGGTCAGCTGGGTGATTCTACCACTGTGACGAACATGTCGTCCGTTGGACAGTTTGGGAAAACATGCCACGTACCAATGGCGGCTGGGACTTTGTGCGCAAGCTCCGTGCCATCAATAGCTCGTTGGCATGCACCGTATGCATCTGTCGTTGTTAGCATTCTGTACCCGTCCGTTGCGCCTGCCAAATGGACGGACCGCCTGCTCACCTTTTTCTCGTCAAACTTGACCTGCTCAATCTTTCGAATGCGCTCGAGTTTTGCCAGACGCTCAGCTTGTCGTTTGCGGTCCTCGTCCGTCGGCTCTGGGCGGGCCTGCCGTAGGCCGGTCGTGTTCTCCAGCTGTCCACGGTCCGGCAAAGACGACGGCCTCGGCCGTGCTCTTGCAGCTGTCGGCTGGCCAAGTCCACTGAAGAGGCCGCCAAACAGCCTCTGGCCACGCTTCCGCTCCTCTTGTGATATTTCGGCCTTGCGGCGCACATCACGGGGCTCCGGGTCAGGTATTGAACCGCTGCTGGCGCCAGACGAGCGCCGGCGCTTGAAAGGAGGCGTCGAGTCTCGTCGCGAGCGCCGCGTCTCCGGGATCCGCGCGTTTCGCTGATAGTAACTGCGGCTGCGACTGCGGCTGCGGCTGCGGCTGCGCTCGCGATGTAGTTTGCCCCCCACGGAACTTGCCGGCAGTGGCGACCTGGACCGCCGGTCATCACGTGCATTGTCCAGCCGTGATCGCTTCGGCGTTGGCTCGTCGTGGTCTAGACTCATGCTTGGCGACCGTGCATCGTCTCGCGGTCTTTTGGGTGGATGCGGCGAGATGTGCATCTCCTCATCACCTAATTGAAACGGTGCATGGGCTGGCGCAATGTCGGATGCATCAGGAGCAGCTGGCTCGGCCTCTGCGCCATGAGCAGCAGCCATGGCGGTGTCACTCGACATCGTCACCTTTGTCGCACGTTGTCGTTTGGATGGTCGTTGAGGGAGCTACTGCTTAGAACGCTTTGTTTGCGACGGGCCGCGTTTTCCAGTAAGAAATTATGTGTATCGATGTACGATTCATATGGACAGCTCAAGCCATGGCTCCCGAGGTCGTAGATGTCGTATTCATGATTGCGTCGTCATGAAGATCAGTTTTTGGTCAGATGAAAGGCAGCTGTTGGAGCTCGGCGCATATGCATGCAAGGCTGCCGACAGCCTGGGTAGCTCCTGCCCCACTACGACTGGCGCAGGGCGTGGGCCAATTGCGATACAGCAGGCCTGGCCTGGTCGGGTTGCAATGCGCTGGAAATGCGCTACAAGGAGAACGCGCTCAGCGGCAGCCGCCACAGAAGTGGCTGGAAGCTGCAGTGGCAAAAGATGAGAAATCCACTATGGCCGGGGCAGATCAGCAGCATGATTTTGCCGCGCCAGCCAAATTTGGTTCGTCCGACCTCAAGCCTCAGCCTTGACTTCACATCGACACTTTGACGTCTGACGGTAGACAACGACCTCAGCGGCCTCGACGATACCCAGTGGCCGCTCCTTACCTGCCCCAAGGCCACACCTCTCTCCGCAATGTCGCGCCATCACCCCGATCTCGTCATGTGCCGCAAGCAGCCGGGCATCGCCGTCGGCCGGGTCTGCGACAAATGCGACGGCAAATGCCCCGTGTGCGACTCGTACGTGCGGCCGACGACGCTTGTGCGCATCTGCGACGAGTGCAGCTTTGGCAACTACATGAACAAGTGCGTGGTGTGCGGCGGCGAGGGCATCTCGGATGCCTTTTACTGCTTTGAGTGCACGCGCCTCGAAAAGGACCGCGACGGCTGCCCGAAGATCATCAACCTCGGTAGTTCCAGGACAGATGTATGTGCCCCCCCCCCCCCACCAACCCTCTCGCTGGTCACCTTGGACCTCGTGCATTCCCGGGTTATGTGCTCTGCTAACACAAGCGCACAGCTCTTCTACCAAAAGAAAACAAATCGATCACAATACTAGTCCCGGCGCGGCCCGGGTTTGGGCACAAGAGGCTGCCGGGGCTATGTATATGTTGTGTGAGATTGTGTTGGATTTTGTCTGCGGTTCTTTCGTTTGTCATTATTATGCAATCCACGATCGTCCATCCGGTGTCTTGTTGCGTTGGACTGTATAGGATTCAAAAGCCGGCGGCATATGGTTGTTTTGATACCCACATGGGAGACGACAGAATGGAGAAGGAAAGGACAAAAGAAACGAAGAAAAGAAGAGGGGCCGATCCAAGGGCGGCTTGGTTTCATCTGCCTCATGTATCATACGGTTGTCACGGTGAAATCGCATCTTTCAACCATACGGTGTTTTGATTTATAGATATAAATTGTTCTCCATGCTCCTGTTGTGCCTGTTTCTGATTTGTGTATGATGCTCTCGTTCTCTTGATGCCCTGTTCTGTTATGCTAAAAGGCTATATATAATACAAAGCGCCCCTCGTCGGCATGACATAAATACACATTAAAAAAATAAAAATAAAAAAAAGACAAAGTGAAAGCTGGATACGTAAAAACGAATGACTCCCTGGAACAAAACTCCCTCCCAAAACCAGTTGGGTTTGGTTTCAGATGTAACTAACCTTAACGCCCATGCCGGCGGTGGCCTTGACCTTGTTCCACACGCCGCCGAGGATACGCGCGATGCGCTCCCGGTTGCCTTGCCGGCCCAGCATAACCAGCAGGGCCACGATGAAGAACAGCGTCCGCAGCAGGACCAAGGGCGTGGTCTGGAACACGCGGCTCAGCTGCTCAATGAAGCCCTGCAGGTTGGCAAAGAGCATCGCCGTCCGGGATCCCAGGGTCGGCGGTGCAGCCACGGCACGGTTCTTGCCCTTGGCCGACTTTGGCTTGGGCTTGGGTGCCGACGGCGCCCGGACCGGTTTGGCCGATCCTGAGGGCGCAGGCGCAGGCGCAGGTGCAGGGGCCGACGACGTAGGTGCTGTGGACTTGGCCGATTTGGACGACCGCGTCCGCCCCCCGCCCCGTGTCGAGGTGCTGCCGGCTGTGCTGGAGGGTGCCTTGTGCCGCCGCGGCTGGCTCGCCGAGCTCATGCCGTCGCCCGAGTACTCCACTTCGCTCCCTCCGATGCCCTCGAATCCACCCCCGTACGCGCTGCTGCCACTCATGCGTCGTGCGCGCTCCTCTTCTATTCGCCTGCGCTCGCGCGCTTCGTTCGCGGCCCGGGTACGGCGTGCCTCGTCGAGCTCCTGCTGGACCTGCTCTTCCTGCCGCCGCGTCTCCTCGGCCTCGCGCTGCTCGGCCTCGTGCTCTTCGTCCTGCAGGCTCTGCAGGGCCTGCAAGAAGGCCTCGCGGCGCTCCTCGTCGAGGATGGGGCTGGCCGTGATGAACTCGCGCGCATAGTCCCACTCGCCGTTGCGCCGCAGCACGTGCAGCGTGTACAGCTCCAGAATCTTGACGCGCGAGTTGAGATCGCGCGGCGTGTCGGTGCCGGGCGTGCGCCGTGCGGGCGAGCGGTGCCGCGACAGCGAGCGCCGCTGCAGAGACGTCTCAAAGCGACCGGACAGGTCGAGGTTGGGGGAGACTTGTGACTGGGAGAAGGACAGGTAGCTCTCGAGCCGCTTCTGGTTGAGCACCTGTGTCTTGGCGTGTGCGAGAAGAAGGGTGGCCCTGGATAGTTAGTTGGCATTTCTCTCGTGTGTGTGCGTGCGTGCGTATCGAGTAATGATAGAGAGCAAAAGTAAAAGGAACATACAGGTTAATGACAACATCGGCGTCAACATCGCCTTCGGCGCCGTGGTAGCCGTTGCGGACAACTTCTTCCCAGACGTCGCCGTCGCGCACCTTAGTGCAGAGCGCGCGCCAGTCCTGTGTGCCAAAGGCGTCCTTGCCCTCGTCGGCCTCGAGCTCGACAATGGCGTTGAGAATCGTCAGGTACAGGCTCCACACCTTGACCCGAGTGGTCCGTGACGCCGAGGCCACTGGTGCCGGTTCGACCACGGCCGCTGGCGTGCCATTGGCGCCGTTTGTGTCGTTTGTGCCGTTGGTTCCGTTCATCTTGCTGCTGCCGTTCGTGCTGTGAGCGTCGTCATCGTCCGAGTGAGGCGGCGTGATCAAGGGGAGGAGCGTCGTCAGTGCCTCGGGCAGCCGACGCGTCAAGAAGAGCGTCGACGCCTGGCGGTACGTCTTGGAGATGTTGCTGCTGGCCAGGCTGCCACGGCTTGCGTAGCCGCTGCGGGCATGCATCGACGCCGAGAGGGAGGACATGGACGAGGAGAGCGAGTGGCCGTTGCCGTTTCCATTGCTGTTGCCATGGCCATGGCCGCCAAAGGCCGGGTTGAAGCCGGCCGAGTACGTGGTGCGGAACGACATTGAGACAGGCACGGCGTGCTAGTGTTCAGCCGTGGAAAGAAAAGAAGGGAAAGGAGAAGGAGGCTGGCGATAACCCGTCGTCTCAATGAAGAGTTCAAGGAAGAGAGAGCAAGGGAGAGAAGAAGAAGCGGAGGCAGTGGAGACAGCGGAGCGTGTCTGTTATGTCTGGTTTGTCCTTTCGTCTTTTCCGCCCCTGTGTACCCTGTTCGCTCGCTGGTTCAATGGAATCGGCCGCGCTCAACAAGAGAAGCCATGGGGGACGCGATGCGTGGCGGTGATAGACGGCATGCTTTTGCTTTGTCGTGGTGCGTCGATAGGCGTGTCTTGCACTTTTCGCCAGCGGAATAATAGCGTGGCTGACCTCAGGTGCTTGCTGCTAGGCCCCAGAAAAAAAGGTTGGCATTCTCGGCAGCAACAAGTTGAGCCAGTCGCTCTTGCCTCGGCTTTCAGCTGATCTAATTGGGGACGCTGTGGGGTCGGTATTCTCTGCAGTCAACACGTAGTAATACTTGCCGTTTGCAGCGATTACGGTGGCGGGCCAAGTACCCCAGTTTTGGTCACAGGTCCTTGTTAGCGGGAGGTGAAGATTTGGGGGGCGTCCAGGTGCAGCGTTTCCGCGCCGCGGGCGCTGGACGGGCCCCGTACCTACAGGCGGAACGCGCTACAACACAACCCCGTCCGGGGCATGCAAACAGAAGCTCTAGCGCGTTCTTCAGTTCTTCTCCTCTCGCAACTCCTCTTCGCCTACGTCGATTATTTCTCTTGAGCAGCTGACAGCGCCGAACCCCAGTCTATTTGTATCGCACTCCGTGTGGAGTGCCATTGTGTCCAGGAAACGACAAAGAACCTCATCAAACTATCTGCGGCTAGAGAATTGGGTCGGAACAAGGGCCAGGTCTGGCAGTGCGTCCCGCCGGTCGCGTGGCCGCAGGACGGCGTTGTTGGCTGTGAAGACGTCGAACGCATGAACTGGTCTTTATTAAATACACATGTCTGCCCCAGTTGCTGGTTGTTTCATGGGGGATCGACACGATCGTGGTGGGCAAAACTGGCGATGGAGAAATTAGAGATGCAGAATCACAAGCCAAAACGAGTGTTGCGGAGAAGAGGAGTCCGGGGTCAAATCATGTCACATGAACTGTCACGTTACCTTCATATAAAAGTCACATGACCGTCTGCTCTGCTCTTATCTCTTATCGCGAGTCGTTGCCCATGGCCGCAGTGGGGCGCACCTTCCTCGTCACCCCACCAACGAGACTCCACAGCTGTGTACACAAGCTGCACACCAAAACCTTTGGCTGCATGATGCGCTGGGGTCCCGACGGGACTGGCTGGGAGGACCCCGATGGGAAGCCAATCAATTGCGCATGAGGGCTATGAGCTTCTCTGCTGTTTTGTTGCATTTCTGCGCTGTCTTGCGGCTTGCTTGGTACCCCGAAGAAAGACAAGGGTCGTTTTGGGATGTTTTGCTGTGGATGAAGCTGCCCGATGGCTCTTTCCTTCTTTTATTTACATTCTGGCTCCATCCTAATCCAGGCACTTTCCAACATTTAGCCTGTCTCAGACCCTCACCCACAACTTCAAAACAACTTTACAACTTCACAACATTCAACATCATTCACACACTTGAACGCAGCCCGTCACACTGTCATTCCACACCGCACGATACGCCGCGCCGTCAGCTCCGCCTGCAAAGTACCTGCACGTTGCTCACAAATGCCTCTGTTGACGCCCCATACCCCGCCATTCCACGCATACCTCGAGGCCTCCAAAACGAGATCTTCGACGAAAACAAACTAGAACAAAGACGACGAGTACTTTCAATTCCATCGACTATTGGCCGTCACGCAACACGCCGCCGTCGTCTCCCGCTGGATCGATTGTTTGTCTGCATTCCAGAGCCTCCGCACCTCCCTGTCGGTCGTCCGACGCCAGCGCATCAACCCGCATTCCAAATCTGCAAATCGGATCCCGTTTTCGACTTTGCCCTTCTTGGGGCTTCTGGAGCCGATTCAAACCTGGCCATCTCCCGTCCTTAGGATCAGTAGCGCCCACCGCCCGCGACACCGGCAGCTTTCCCGCTCCCCCCTCTCCGCCGCCGCCGACATGGCGCCGGCCGACCAGCTCGCCCCGGCGGGCTCCAGCTCTTATACGTCCGACACACTCAACGTCGGCGACGGGACCTGGGATTTCACCAAGAACGACTTTCTGCTGCCCAATCTTGTGGGCCTCAACTTTGACACCATGCGCTACAATGGTATGTACTGCCGTCCCAAAAGGGACGCCTGAACCAAACACAAGCGCACAGATACACAGCACACTAACAGCTTTCAGGAATGGGCAATCGCTTCTCCACCGTCGCGCAATACCACACGCTCATCAAAGGCCACGCCGCCATTGGCATCATTACGTTTCTGTTCATCATTCCCATCAGCGTCATGATCGTCCGCTTCCACAGCAATCGAACCGGTGCTGCCGTGCGCTACCACGCGTATCTCAACGTCATTGCCGTCCTGCTCGCGACCGTCGTGTTGGTCACCGGCTGGTTTGCCGTCGGCCCGCATCGCAGCTTGACGAACCCGCACCACGGCATCGGCGTCGCCATTTACACGCTCGTCCTGCTGCAGATCATCGGCGGCCGCCTCGTGCGTCACCTTGCTGGTCGCCATTCGCTCCGTCTGTCCATCCACCGCTGGTTCGGCAGCGCGATTGCGATCCTTGGCATTGTCCAGGTACCTCTGGGCCTGACACTGTATGGCTCGCCCAAGGCCCTGTTCGTCCTGTACACGCTATGGATGACGTTTCTGCTGTTTGTCTACTTTATCCTCAACCACCGCCACGAGGGTCGTCTGCGCCGCGATGGCTACTATGATGGTGGCCGCCCCAATACTCCCGCCAAGTCAGGCGGCGGAGCGCTGCGCTGGCTGGGTCCTCTGGCGGCCGGTGCCGGTGCGTGGGCACTTTGGCGTCGCCACAAGCGTGACCAGTCGCCAGATCGCAGCCGGCGCCAGAGCCGGTCCCGTGTCGGCAGCCGCAGCCGCAGCCGCAGCTACGGCCGTCATGAGGTGCTTTCGTCGCGCAGAGGGTCCGACAGCTTTGTCGAAGACGAAAAGTTCAATGCAAACCGGCGCAAGGACAGCAACGGTGGCTTCATGAACAAGCTTCTCGCAGCCGGTGCTGCCGCCGGCGCCGGCGCCTTGCTGACAAACTTCATCTCAAACCGTAGGAAGAAGAACCGGGACGAAGAGTACTCGGCCGTCGCCACAGACACCCCCAGCCATCCAGGCCGCACTGGCCGCCTCTCTCGCCCACCGCCTCGACGCAACACCGTGCCCATCAGTAACGCCAGCGACTTTACCGAGGACAGCCGCACCAACATAACGGGCTCCCCAGTGAGGCA